>NC_141697.1:651552918-652752918 GCF_964263255.1 Lissotriton vulgaris | reverse complement strand
GAGCAAGTTAGGCCAGCTTTGGCCTATTTGCAAATGTTGGGATCCTCTGTGGTGTGCTTTGGGGTAGCTAGCTACATCACGGGGGCTATCAGGCGAAGAAATAAAGTACAGACATAGTTGGACCTTTCCTCCACCTTCTTACCTATGGTGACTTTTTAAATAGAAACTTTGCGATGTGATGCTCTGGTTAATGAATTATGGGTCTTCATATGGAAAATTTAAAGGGTGATAATTTTTTTGTAACTTATTTATTTGAATGCCAAGTGTTTTTCTTGATGGTGTTATGTTTACTTGTAAAAGTGTCATTAATAATATATGGTTGTTTTTAATTTGTTATTTACCCCATGAAATATTGCTGTGCTTTGATGGTTTTACATTTTTAACTGAATAAAGCAAATAAAGCCTCGTCGTCAAACCAATGTCACTGCTCATATCATTGAACCTGAGGGTGCCTTGCCCGCCTATTTCCTGACAGAGGAGGCTGAATCTGGAATTATATTATCGACAACTCAGCTGATTTGGCTAATTTGATGGATTGACAACTAAAACAAAGGAGTGACTCGGGAAATGGGAGCGTGTATGGATGTGGATTCAATGATTAATGTTCTAATGGGCAAAAAAAACTCACTAATGCTCACTTAAGGACCCTCCAGGGTTCAACTACTGTTGGAATAGATATACACAGGTCTTGGTGGGGAGAACTGGGTGTGCTACTAAATTCCTGTTAAGGAGTCTACAGAGTGATAGGAAGATATAGAGAGACGCTGGAATTCTCATGGTGGGATAGCTATTCTCAATACGTACTTATAGAACTTTCGATTAATCATTAATTAAAGCAGCCAAGTTCAGCTGGGCTGATAAGATTAAGGAACCCACAAAATTGAGTACCCTCTTGAATATCCATACACTTGGCAGCTATAATCATGCTTTATCAATCAAATGTGGCTCATTGTCATCCACAATACACACATATACTTTGTCGACTATAAATACTTGGGAGAGATCATGGGAAAGTGAAACACAGATGATGTCAGAGAAAAGATATTAGAATCCACAAGAAAGGTGACAGGGAAAACCTGGTCCAAATTCACTCAAGTTAACCATAGTCATTAAACTTATTATTCCCACCATAGTATAGCTAACATGTACCCAGGAGTGGTAGACATGTGCCCCAGAAGTTTGCAGAAACAGGCCCACTTTTAGCAGATGGTGTTCGAGTGCATGCAAATTCAGACATGCTGGCGGGAGATTATAGCAACAATTAAGGAGGTCAAAAGATTCCATTGAAACCGGTGTATGATTGAGGTACTCATGGTTGAACCACGCATGCCTCTACCACACAACCCGAACAATAGATGCGTCTGAGCAACGCATTCCTTTACCACGCATGCTTTTACCATGCAATTTTGTGGAAAAGGCATGTTTGGGAAAGAGATTTGTGGTAAACTTCACACCCCTTTCCCTCCGCCCTTTCCTAAAATCCTAGCCCCTGCCTTATAACCCGACCTACCCTGAGCCCTTAAAACAACCCCACCCCTTAAACTAGCCAGACTCCCCCAGTGTTAAAAACTTCCCCTTTGCCTCAAAAACTGCTACTGCCCTGAGCCCTAAAACTCTGCCCCCTACTTAAAACCTACAAGCTTCCGAGGACCGGTTTCTGGCATTTCAGCCGTCTTCAGCCCGGCTTGCTTGAATCCAGTGGCAAAGTCCTCGGAAGCTTGTTTCCGGTCCAGGGAAGGCGCGTGGCTTGGCAGTTCAGGCTGGAGTGTTCCCATGAAGCACAGGGTCAGACTGATTTGCAAATGGCCATGTCTGAACTGGGGTGGCAGAGTGGGCTAAAGAACGGTGATAGATTAAACCCAGATCTGTTGACTGGGTGTGAGTGTTTGATTGATTCAGATGCTCCGTCCATCACCACCCCCTTTTGTACCGCTTTTGACCGCCAAAAGTGTGGCAGGGTATGCTCAGACGTGAGTCCCTTGCTAACTTTGCCACTCGATTCAAGCAAGCCCGGCTGAAGACGGCTGGAATGCCAGAAACCGGTCCTCGGAAGCTTGTTTCCGGGCCAGGGAAGAAATTTTTTGGCAGTTCGGGCTGGACTGTTCCCATGAGGCACAGGGTCAGACTTATTTGCATATGGCCATGTTTCAGATGCTCTGTCCATCACCACCCTCTTTTGTACTGCTTTGTTCGCCATAGGTTGGCAGGGTATGCTCAAACGTGAGTCCCTTGCTCACTTTGCCACTGGATTCAAGCAAGCCTGGCTGAAGACGGCTGTAATTGTGCGATACAACTGGACACAGATTTTTTACATAATATGGACCCCATTTCAAGAGGTATCCCCAAGGCTGCTACTTCCCCGACCAATATTAAGTTTTACTTGGTGTAAAATGAGTCAGATAAGCAAACATACTCAGAGGTCCTTGTTGAGTGTAATCAATTGTCACTGACGTATAGACAATATAATTGGGTTCCTCCTAAAAGCATTCTGGCATCTGCGCCAGATGTACAGGAACTGGATTGCAACAAGAGGTTGCAATGTTGCAATTTGTGCATTCAGTGAGATATTGCGAATGGACAATTTCATAATAGGTTGGTTTACAAAATCACCCTTCAGAGGGGGTCGTAATTTGACCTATCATACCAGTATTTATGAGGTAGGTTGCCTATTGCGACTCACTCTAGCTGGATGCTCTTACAAGGCTTAAGACCTGTCGGTGTCAGCAGACCTCGATGACTGTGATCGCATTCAAGCAAAGTATCCTTTTTTAAATATAGCCCTTTTCCCTTAAAGGAAATGGGTCTGTCTTTAAGATAGAAAAATTACCTTCTTTAAAAAGTTTGTTTAAGAGTTTGCAGTGATCCTATGGACCACAGCCCACTCCCAAATAAACTTGTTTTCATTCCTAAAGGGGAAGGGGTTCCAATGGGACTGCTACCCCTTTTTCCAATGGATTACCACCTACTTGAGGAGTCAGTAACCAATTAATTATTTGCATCCGAGATTGCGAGTGCAAACTATTGATACATAGCATTGCGAATCTTGATTTGTAAAAGGTCGCTGTAAACACGCCCCTTCCAACTTGAAATTCGTTTTGTATTTAATAAGCTATTTTGTGACTGTCAGGTGGTACCCGGTGTGGAAAATTTCTTGTCACCCCGGCTTAACAAAATGGCAAAAATGTGTGTTTAAAACACATATTTTTTCCATTTTGTCACCCCCCTCAGTGACGACACCCTGGTCGGCCCGCACCCACCGCACCCCCCTTCCTACGCCACTGGACTCAGTAAGCATTTGATGAATAACACCTCTCTGGCTTTGCGACTGCTAAATGACTTCATACTGTGGGCCCACGGTTCTTTAACATCATACATTCTATTTTAAGTCAAGGGGATATTCAAGTTGAATTTTTTTTATTTTCTTTGGGAGGCCTGTAAAATATTTTTTTCTAAAAGCAATTTTCCTGTGGACTGCTTCATAAGCTAATTTTGCTTCATCATTAAAGCATTCAAATATTTCTCTACATCTGCTCATGTATGTCATGATATCTTTAATTTGTTTATGGCTAACTCTGGGGCATATTATCAAGGGGGTTTATCTCCTCTTTTTTGTCTTTAAAAGCCAAGAAAGCGGAGATAAAATTAGATCCCTATTACCTAGCTGTCGTTAACATCAGTTAGTGACAGCTAGTAGGAGATAGCGACCATCTTGGGCCCCACTTTGCATGTCAGTGATATTTATCACTAATGACATGCAAAGTGGGCGTGCCAAGATTTTAGCGACTGGAAATAGTCGCTAACATCGCTATCTCCTATAACCAACTTTTGGAGATATTCGCGCTAAGCGCGAATATCTCCAAAAGCTAACACCATCCCTGAGCAGTTCTTAGCCATGTTATCCAATGGGAGGTGGATAACATGGCTAAGAGCATTAGCTCGCTAATGCATGAATATCGCTGACTTTTCAGCGATATACATGCATTGCGGCCGATTTTTATCGCATTTGCAATTAAACTTGGTAATACCAAGGTTTATCTGCGATAAAAAATCGCCGCAGGTCGTCGATACATTTTTGTCTCTAACCAAGCAATAGCGATAATTATCGCTATTGCTTGGTAATATGCCCCATAATTACAGAAAATCCATCTCCCTTGTGTGTTCCCCTAATTGTCTTGGATTTTGATCTCAGGATTTATTTTTTTTGCTTTTCAGCAGTGGCCGAAGTCTTCTGACTAAGCCCCAGATACACTGCTCTTTTTAAATAACTTTCCTTGGTTGGTCCGTGGCGGCCCTCCCCTTGTTTGGATGCAGTTGAACTACTTGGAGGTAGTGGAAGATTGTTTAATTTTTTAGAATACTCAAGTAGCTGTCATGAAGTTTCGCAGAAAGTTTGTATTTACTTATCTGTATAGTTAGGATGACCAGATTTAAAAAACCAAAAACCGGGACATTTCGCAAAAATAGAAGGACTATATTTTTACATCAGCTGAACACCACAGAATAACGATGCTCATCAGCCATCAGCACAGAAACACAGAATAGGTACTAAAAAAATACATAAAACACTATATTTAACAGGGGCGGCTGGTGACATTTGACAGTGGTGAGGCGTAAGCTAATTTGCATATTGCTGCCTAACTGGCGATTGCTACTGCGGTCACAACATTTTTTGACGTTTGTAATGAGCCACTGAGTCATAATGGAGTACAGAACTGCATTATTTACAAATAAAGTATTGCATTATGTAATTTGCAATAAGCTAAAGAACTGTAGTGTTTGTAATGAGGCACAGGGATGTGACATTTTAATGAGGTACAAAGCGTCATATTTGTAATGAGGAATTTTACCATCATATTTATTGTGAGGCACAGTATATGTAATGCGTCACAGAGCCACAGTATTTGAAACAAAAGAAGATACATCACGAGTCTAAATGCGGGCAGTAGGGCAACGAGTCTCAGAAGGGCAGCAAAACGAGTGTAAATGAGGGCAGAAGGGCAGCAAAACGAGTCTCAGAAGGGCACCAAAACGAGTGTAAATGACGGCAGAAGGGCAGCAAAACGAGTCTCAGAAGGGCAGAAGGACAGCAAAACGAGTTTCAGAAGGGCTGCAAAACGAGTGTAAATGATCCAGAAAAACACATAAAAAGGGGGTTATGTACCCGGGCTATAGCCAATCCTGGCGCTGTATGCAGCGCCAGGATTGGCTGGGGGGGGCACCATGACTCCTCGTCCAGTCGCCCTGTGCAACCCCGGGGGCTGCGGCCCGCCCCCTGGTCCTCTCTCTAAGGGGGAATTCACAGGAAAACGATCTGCGCATGCACGGGCATGTTTGTGCTTAAAAATACACTTGCGGAGCTGCAGCAGGCCCATCTCCCCCCCCCTGCGCACTCCGGGAAAGTCGGGTGTCTCCTGGTTTCCCCGCCGGCAGGTAGCGCGATTTTTTAAAATATTTGTATTTGGCTTTTAGTGACGACGCGGTGGGTCCATGGGGCTTAGTGGGGCTACGCCCCTACGCCCCAATGGACGCACCGCGCCTGATATTTAAACCCAGTATCATACCTGTTGACGAAATTGCTTTCAAGTAACATCTGCTAACTAACCCTGTTTTGGAACACATAAAAATGCGCCTCACACTGTTTTCAGTCGCCCCTCTATAAGAACCAAGACACTAATAAAATGTGACAAATTCTGCTGGTGAAAACTCGGGCCTGTCCTGGCAAATCCGGGATGTCTTGTCGCCCTATGTATGGCACCCTCTGCACAGATGAATTACCTCCAGGTGTTGCTCCTCAACTAGGGAGGAGGAGCGTCGCCCCACTGCTTTCTCGCAGTGCGAGAAGCAGAAACAAAAAATGGTAATGCGAGAAAGCAGAAGGGTTTTGTTGCGGGCGGGCAGGTGGGCAAGGCTGCTCTGCAAGCAGGGCTGGGCAGAGGAGGAGTGGTTTGTCCAAATTCAAATCAAATCAAGACATTTATAGAGCGCACTACCTACCCATAGGGTCTCGAGGCGCTTGGGGGGGGGGGGGGGGGTGCCGCTACTGCTCGAACAGCCAGGTCTTGAGCTTCATCCTGAAGGAGAGGTGGTCTTGGGTCAGGCGCAGGTCGGCCGGGAGGGAGTTCCAGGTCTTGGCGGCCAGGTAGGAGAAGGACCTTCCTCCTGAGGTGGCTCTGCGGATGCGAGGGACGGCGGCGAGGGCATGGCTGGCGGATCGGAGGTGGCGTTTGGGAGCGTAGAAGTTGATGCGGTTTGTCCACTCCTAAGTGGGCATGACTTGTTTGGTTGGCCCTCTGGGGCCGACTAAACCAGTCATGCGCACTCTGCCCTCCATGTAGGCTGCAATGCAGCTTACATGGAGAACACGACCGGGCCCTTGGTCCTTGGCTGGGAGGCGTCCCGACCAATCACAACGCTGCTTGCAGCATTGTGATTGGCTTAGGGGTGGGAGCCTGGCTGTCTGTATCCTGTTCCTGCTGGAGGCAGGAGAGCAGGAGCAGAGACGACGCTGGGCCCGTCCGGCGGGAAGGTAAGTACATTTTTTTTAAATTATTAAATGAAACCCTCCTGCGAGGCTCCCCTCCCCATGCGACCTTCCACGTGCGAGTCATGCCGGTTGCAACTGATTTTCTCTAGGTAGCAGAAGGGGAACTGTAGCTATACAGCAGATACACATGAGAAAACAGAGAGATAATTGAGGTAACTGCTGCGGTTGACTATAGCATATTTGACATAATTCATTTGAGATAAAGAGACAGGTAATTTAGAGGACAATTGTGGTAAGTACTGTACAGTTAACTTGGAATGATCTTAGTACTAGGACTGGACGATGTTTGTTTTGAGTTTGCATCTGAAAAGTATGAGGGACAGGACATTGAAGATGCCCAGAAGACAATTCATGAAATAAGGCCAACTCACTCATTAGACTTCAGTGGCAGCGCATAAATCCAAACTCGGCTCATAAAGGCATATGACCTGAAATGATCAACGAAGTCTGATATGGCCAAGCTATTTTGTTTTCCCTCCGTTTGAAATAGAAATTGTCTCTTATTTTAGACCAATCTATGTATCTTTTGTGCTTGTGACTCGAAGGAGCAGCAAGGTTCTCTTCTCACCTTTTTGTGACCCTGTGTTCAGACTGCCAGGCCCATGCATCCAAAAGGTAATATACAAGTCCCTGGGGAGACATAGGAGTAGAGAGGGAGCTACCAAGCTATGGTTTGGGAATCTGAATGTCTGAGTTCTCGGATGTGCTTTTCTAGAGGCGGTCTGTGCCAGCCTTCTAGGCTCTGGTGCTTTTTTGGGTTAACCCACCTGGAAGAACATTAGGTGGGGCCAGATTAGGCAACAGGTCTGCCTAGCTGGCACAGGGAAGAGGAGAGAGTTCTACTTGAGTTACTGCACAATATTTCGTGTTGGATTTATCTAATAAAAGGGACTTTGGAAAATGGGGTGTCTTCCAGACTACCATGATGGCAGAACTCACCTTAGAGAGAAGAAGTTGGGGATAGACAGTTTGAATTCTGAAAGGGCAGTGGTAGTGCAAGGCCCCCTTTCCACTGAACATGAATAAAGAGTTCTTGCCCTTCCCACTTGCCAATCAGAATCAGAATGGAACTAAAGGCAGAAAGAAACCTTTAAGAGCTGTTCCTGCTTTTGAACTGGAATTATGTCTGCCAGGGCTGGATCCATGAAGTATGGGAAAGCCTTGTCCTGAACAACCCCAGATGGACAATGGAGCTTATGGCTACCAGAGAATGAAGCAGCCATCTGGGGGGGTCTGGATGCCTAAGGGAGGCACAGTGGCTTTGGGCCTGAGAAGGTCCAGCTGACTTGAGAGAACCAGCATCAAGAAAGCTTTGCTCTGAGGTTTATGAGATCATCCTTGAACAACTGTGATCACAACTGCTAGAGTATTACAGAGTTCAAGCCTCGGTACTGATCTATGGACCAGAATTCCTGTAAAATCCCAATGAAGAGGGAACCTTATGTTTCTGGTAACTAATTCCACCTCACCCTGTTGGCCCATACAAAAACCCTTAGGCTGATGTTGCCCCTTTTCTACAAAAACCCATTGATAGTGTCACCTGTGTGAGCGACTATTGCCCCTCTTATTTCCTGTGAGGATGTTTCATTTTTCCTGCAAAACTGAATTGATTTGATCAATTTCCTTCTTGCTTTTCAATTTTTTCGATTACTTTATAATTACTGTTTTTTTGTGTTTTTCACATGCAGGATCTACAGCCATTTCTCTAAATAGTGCTTTGTCACTATCCCTTTGTCAATCTTTCTCTCAAAAGTGGTGCCCATCTTAAAGAATCACAAAATCCGTGCCCTCCACGTACAGGGAGTCTTCTCCCTTCACATAGGTGACATTACAGGACCTTTTATATCTACAAACTGCAAGCTTTATGTGCCTGCCTCAGAGAAGACAGGGCACCGCAAAGGTCTTTCAAAAAAAGCTACTGATGCTCTTTCCACTGACGCCAGATCCGTGTAGTGATTTTTGCGACAGTAAAGATCGAAACAGCTCCCCATTAGATAAGCCGCATTCCCCGGTAACTTCAATAAAAGAGAGGCAATTGCGATGGGTGGACAGGACATCCGCCAATTTTTGGTGGATCTACAGTTAATACTCACCTCTTAATGTGGCCCTTAAGAACCAGACAAACCGCACATCGGGTCCTACGTAGCCCCCACTAATGATCATATCTAATCAATTTAATTACAATACAATTCTAAGGTCAGTAGGAAGAGCTGACCTGAAACATATCATGGAAACTGAATGATCTAGTTGACTGGCAGCTACTATTCAATAAAGATTTTGTTCTGGGAATGGGGAGGTTGGACCCACGCCAATGTAGGTGCATTGCCTGTCCCTCGACAGTATTTCACGTTATTGCTGTGGTTATCATGATGCTTACAAATACAGCCTGAACTGTACCCACTGTACCATATAGTGCCATAATGAGGTTACTGTATTGTATACACCTGCTTGATGAACGATGCCAAGTTTAGGGGGGGGATTGTTTTCTTCCATGTTGCAAAATCAAAAAAATAAAGGTTTTAAAAAAAAAATAAAGGTTTTGTTCTGGACAGATTTAGAAAAGTATTATTAACAGTTTCATATCAGGTTTGCAAACCTTTATCAATCTTCGTGGAAACTGCAACAATAGAGACACGCAGCTGGGAGCTTCTCGAAAGAAGGAATGTTCAACACACCTGAGAAATCTGTTAGATGGTGAAGAGCTCCTCCCTTCCTCTTCACACAAAAAGTAATTGTGTCATGTGAAACAAGGGCTCTTCTTTGCTCATGTTCAATGTTTCTCCAATGTTCTGTACATTTAACTCTCTTTCAGAGACTCTATATCATAGTAAGGAAACAGTGACCCCTTTAAGTCATCATGTTTCATTCCCAAAGTGCTCCAGATGGCCTTCAATGCATTCTGTAGCTGAACCAGGATGTCTAAGGACACTGTGAGCACACAAGTGTTGTCTCCCTCTTTTATAGTACAACAGCGCGCCTTCCATCTACGTTACATTACAGTACTCAAACATATTCAGTGCCTCTCTCTCAAACCCTGGTCTTTGTACAAGTCCTCAATTGGTAAGAGTGTATCTTAGGACACACTAACAGTTGGCAGCCTGTGTGGAGGCATTCATTCCAGTAAAAGACACAGGTAATTTGGGACAAGGACCTCCTGGGTCCCCTGGTGTTTGGTTTGAGTACTTCCTGCGCGTAGTTCATATTTATGGACAATTTTATCTTTAGAACAATTAGTTTTCGGTACCTCTGTGTTATTGAAATACATCCTTAGAGGTCTTGGAAACCTAGAAGGACTTCTCCCAAAGTACTTCCTGGCAGTACTGTAGGTCGTGTATGTTTTACGTCACCTCATACTTGAGACAAGTAGATCCTGCACCTCCTCATGTTAGAATAAATAGTTCATGGGGTTTCTCATGTTTGTGAGTAGTATTTTTTGAGCCTGTTTGATTTTGGACAAAGACAGAGGATGTCCATGTTTTTACAACTATTATCTCATGGATCTTTTGGCGTTTGTGATGAATAGCCTTTGGCTTTGTTTAAGACAAGTACTCGTTGTGCCTGGAGAAGTAGTGCATAGGTCCCCACATTTTCTGAGGCTCCTGGTGTTTGGCACAAGTCATGTTTAGAAAAAGTATTAACAGTTTCTCCATGCATTTGGAGTGAGCGCTTACTGTCTGTCCTCAGTGTGAGATTGTGTTTCTACTCGATCAATTTGGTCACTTTAGCAAAAATAATAAAAAATAAAAGCAAAAATTGTTTAGCAACACATCCAAAGTTTGGAAAAACAGAAAAAAAGGATGAAAGACAGAAACAGGGCGTAGAACAAGAAAAGTATAAAGAGATGATGGTCAGTCTGCAGGGATGGAGAAGTTAAGTAGGGAAGAAGTGTAAAAAAAACTCAAAGGAAGAAAGAAAATCGGCAGCCTACATAGACCAAAAACCACGAATGAGAAAATAAACGTTGAAAATTGGCGTGTACTAGAATGGAACAAGGTGGTATACAACATGAGAGGTATGATACCATAACATCTGTCACAAATATTAAGCCTGAAAAATTGTTTACAAAAATATAGCTCCATCTCAGAAAGTCTCCGCAGAATGGGAAGATATTTTTTTACACAATATTTATTTCAGATGATATTTTGGTACTCCATATTCTGACAAAGAACTTTATGGAAGAATGAGGAAGAAAGGGAGAGATACAAAAACACAAGTCTCCAATCCTCGAGCTGGGATTCCTTAGACACACAGGGCCTCATTTATGAGTAAGCATGGGCGAATTTTGCGAATCTCGCGTTCGCGAATTTTGCAGATTTGCGAACTCGCAATCCGCAAAATCCGTGAATTCTTGCGAATTTGCGGATTTTTTTTTTTTTGTGTTCGCAAGGATTTCTGCCAGTTCACGAGGGTTTCGTACTAGTTCGCAATTGCGAACTTACATTTCGGCGCGCAACGGTCGCGAATTATGTTGTTTCTACGTCTGGTTCATCATCACAGGTTCCCAGCACCCTCTGTTTCACCACTGCAACCCTCTGTTACATCAATGCCACCCTCTGGTTCATCATTACTGTAGATTATGGGGGGGGAAAGCAAGCACACCAGCCCTGCTTCAACTGAGATGAATTAATTTGGGGTTAGTTTATTAATGTGTCACTGTTTTAAAATTCCAGTCTGGCACCTGCTTCCTTATCTGTAATTTTGCTTTCTGTTGCAGTGCATTTTTTTCCCCAGGACCTTTGTGGCCTACTTGTAGCTATTCTATGAGCCTGCTGTGAGGGTCAGAGCAGGGTCATACAATTGTTGCAACTAGCAGCTGAATTCTGGAGGGGCCCCAGTCAGGAAGCACTACCGGGAATTGTTACTAATGATGAGTTTAAACTCTTGCCCCTGCCGAGTGCTTTCAGTTTTGAAAAACTTGTTTTTCTGCAATTTCGCGGGGTTCGCGGGGCGCGAACACGCGCGAGATCGGATTTGGAAGCGGCAAATTCGTGCGAATATGCAATTTGTTTTTTTTGCGGTGTGTTAGTTGGCAAGGTTTTGTGCGTTTTTGCGAGCCGCTCGTAGCGCAAGGCGCGAAGTTACCCTCGCGGTCGTTCAAGGGCGCAGCCATCTTGTTTGCCTGACGTATTTCCGTTTCCGGGCGCGAAGTGTAATCTCGCAAAGTCTGCGGCTTGCCAGTACAGTTTCGCACGTGTTCGCATGGAAAATCTCGCGTGAACTTACCCGCGCGGTCGTGAACGGGCGCGGCCATCTTGTTTCTCATTCATTGCTATGGTTCTGGGCATGGTCTTTGTATCCTCTGTCAATCTCTGCCATCCTTTGCTTGTTTGAAGTTTTTTTTGATCTATTTTACTTATTATCTATCCCTCTATTTTTCTAGTCCTATATTTTTGTGTTTACTGCTACTTTTGGTTAATTTTAAACTACTTTTGTAAACTATTTTATTTTCTTTCTTCCCTATTCTATTTTCTTTATTCCTTTCCGCCCAGACCATGGTGAAGGGAGCCGGGAAGCATCCCGAGAAGGGGAAGGGTCCCGCACCCCGTGTCCGGCTCCCGTGCGGGCGTTTGAGGGGGGAGCTAGTGATGCCACGGGAGATCTTTACCCCGGAGGAGGTGGGCCAACACGTTTTTTATGTTCAGCGCCGCCTCCCCAGGACCATCATGGGAGGCGGCAAGATCAGTGCCGGGTACGGGGCCCGGGAGCGCCGGAAGCGGTGGGAGAAGGTGTGCCAGGCCATTTACCACCACTCTCGGGTCTGGCGCACCTACAACCAGGCCACCCACCGCTGGACGGATGTCCTGACCCGTGAGCGAGATCTGCTCGACCTCCTTGGCCTTGAGATCCCCGGGCTTGGTGAGTAGTAGTAGCTATGTCTTTACTACTATGTTTTCTCCTGCTGTGTTATTATATTGCAAATTTTTGTTTTTTACCAAGAGCAATAATGCTGCTCATTACATTGTAGGTAAATTATATTTCAAAATCTTCTGTGCATTTCAGGTACACTGCTCTCCTTCTTCTCAGTAGTGTTGCTACTATGCTTATTTGTTTTAGATTTTGTGTTCATTTCATTGGCCTGTGAAATTATGTATGAGTGTAGTTGAAAGAACTGCGTAATGCTACACACTAAGGTTCAGATTTTTAATTACCGGCGCATCCCTGCAAAGTAGCAGGGATGCGCCAGTAATTGTGCGTCACGCCACCATCACCCATGGTGTGCCGTATTTACAATGCGGCGCACCATGGGCCCAAAACGTCACCAAAGCGTTACGCATCTGTGCCGTAAAGGCGGCGCATTGCTGGAGTTGCGTCGCAACGATGGTGCCGCTCCATCAATGCTCTGGGGTGCCCTATCTCCCCAATGCTGCGTCAAGCCGTACGTGTGCTTCAAGCAGGCGCAGGGTTTGAGTCACGCATCATTGTCCTCAAAGTGACTGATTGAAATCTTGTAGATTTCCCTCAGCCACTTTTAGGATGCGTTCCTGCGCAGGAACGCCCTCCCTTGCGCCGAAACGCCCCCTATTGGCGCAGGGCTTTACAACGTGATGCATCTCCCATATGGGTCACGTTGTTAATATACGCCGCACCATTGCGCCTCTTTTGTGCTGTCACTGCGTCACAAAAGTCATGCAACAATGGAGCAAAAGAGCCGCAAGGGCCTTCTAAATCAGCCCCTACAGACTCAAGTCCAGTCCTTCCTTTGTACACATGGCGATAAGAAGAAATAGTGGTGGTGGATTAATAGTTTGAGTATTTTAATGACTGGTTAATGTAGTAGGAAACTTTAGTGTTGTCGCTGATCTTCAATCACGATGGACTTTGGCTGTCACTTTGCGTGCTGCGGACTGCTGCCTGCCAATCCTAGGCAAACCTTTTTAGTACTTTGTTTAGTGAGTTACATAGGGTAGTTTCCAATTCGACGGTCCGCAAATCAAGCAATACTAAAGTAATGACGTAGTCGACCACATGAGATTGGTCAATAATATATCCCGTGGAGTCGTTCCCTATTTGCTATTTCGCAAAAATATTTTGTTACTTTGTTAGTTCTTTTGAAATGTTTGATTTGGTTGAGAAATATCATCCATGCTTTCTGTTTTTCTTTCTTTCATGTTGTACATCAGCTTCCCCCAGGGGCAAGAGGAGGACACAGGAGGAGGAGGAGGAGGGTTCTGTTGACGATGCAGGCCAGAACCGGGCAGGCGAGGGCTCCTTTGCTGGCCCCAGTAAGTTTTAATTTTAATATATAGTACTTATTTTTTCCTAGCGTTCCTCATTCGATTTTTTCTAAATCGTCTTTGATCATCTTGT
The DNA here is from genome assembly GCF_964263255.1 of Lissotriton vulgaris. Taxonomy (NCBI): domain Eukaryota; kingdom Metazoa; phylum Chordata; class Amphibia; order Caudata; family Salamandridae; genus Lissotriton; species Lissotriton vulgaris. The sequence continues at coordinate 652,739,066 of NC_141697.1, read as the reverse complement.
AGACAGGATCTAAATTCTTATCCTGCCTCGACTATGACTCCGTGTGGTATTACTAGATTATTCTTATTAGTCTGTCTGTGTAGCTAACTAAGATTGCACATTTGGCATTTCCATTGGACTCCCATTCTAGTCAGCAATAGCTCTATGCACTGAGTGCAGTCCTCTGGGATTGTCCATAATGTCTTTTCAAGTATTCTAAATGTTTATGCTTTGACCATTGCCAACAATAAAAAGGTGAATGACCACCAAGAAAGAATAAGATACTACTTTACTTTTGGTTTGGATAGGAGGACAATCCATTCTACTACTGTTGCAGGGACAAATCTGCACAAACAGAACTATGGACACTAAATATTGCATCGCTTAGCTTATCAATTATAATAGGTGCTGTAACTGTTAGACTTTCCACATACCTCAGTGATAACAGACTTTGTAGTTGAACTCCCAATCTCCTTACTGGCTAGGTAGTGTGGCAGAGTCATTTAGCTCCCAAAGTCACCGATGGCAGAGGCACGGACTCATGCTTGCAAAAATTCGAAAACCTTTAGCTCATCCACTCTAGTCTGGAGGACCAAAAACCACAGAGTCTATTTAAGTTTAAAAGCTTTATTAAAAGTAAACACATTTATTAAATTCAAGTTTGTCATAAAAGTGAACGTGTAACTGAAAATGGAAAAGTGCTTAGTGCTGACGATTAATTGGACACATTTCTTGTGGTCGAGCCGAGCTCTCACCTGGTTTGAACTTGATCCTGCTCGTGTTCTTAGAAGTCAAGCTTCTGTCTGTTAGGAGAAAAAGTGGTGCGTGTTAAAAAGTAAAAAGCAAACATTCATCAGTTGTGCCAAAAAGTGCAGCAAGACAACAGCCTTCCCTGGAAAAAGGGAAATTTTTACTCTAGAGTACACAGTCATAAATTATTAAATTGTATACTGTTTTTTTCACATTTCTTTCTTCCTCCTAGACCAAATATTATATAGTAGTGAGTGGTGTATTCTAACATTATTAAATGTACTTTGTAGGTGGAACATCTGGAGACGGGGCCAGCGCGGAGGTGGTGGTGGCATTGGACGAGGAGGACAACTCTGGGGAGGAGGCTGAGGTTCCGTGACGGTTCCGTGACGACTTGAACCCGTGTTTTTCAAGTTTGTCGGAAATACATAATATTGGTATCAGTGAACCGCAAATGATCCATTTAGTATATCCTAGTGTTTTCGCTACGCTACGAGCAAGAGCACTCCTTCCATTGACAAATTTCTGATATACCCACGGCATCCATCTTAGATCATGGCCGCCATTTTGTGTTTCCTTGCCCTCACATATGCAATAGCCTCTGATCATTTCATTCACTCCACTTTGATTAAGGACACGTAGCCTTAGCCGGAGATTCACCTCTTACATGACACGTGCACCTTAAACCAGATCACGCTGTAGCTGCATGACTCGACAAAGGCTGCCTCCTCTGCCCGAGGCCAGTCTTGCCAAACTGGTCTTCGTGTCCATTGTACCTGATCATGATTAGGCGGCCGAAGTCGGTAGCCTTGCCCATTTACGACCCACAAACATCCCTTATCCCACTTTTCTATCTTCCACACCTGGCTCTGTTTCTTTCTTTCTGAATCTTTATTAGGGGGAGGTAACGAACTTTACGATGAGGCGGTCCGGGTCCTGAATGCAATATTGACAGGGGATTGTGATGAACTAGTGGGAACCCCTCTTCGTAGATGTTTGGTATTAGATTTTATCGACGGTTCCTGTGTAACGTCAAATATTTATTGTTTAGAGACACAAAGGTTTGGGAATGTACCGACATGTGAAATATTTGCCTAGAGCACAATTTTTAGTATATAAGGAGCAACCCACTTTGTACAAATCGAACAGGCTCCTAGTTTCTGCCCGTGCGTAGATTCTGTGACTTCTGTGTCCCTGCAGTAATAAACCTTTGGTCTTTGACGCCACCATCGAGAAGCCCGTGTTTCTGTTCATTTGTGCACCAAGGCAGGTGGAACTCCGGGGTCTTTGGGTGTTGTACCCTGACACCTCTGGACGGAACCAAAAAGTCCAGAACTCCAATTGGCGCCCAACGTGGGGCGACGTCATTCGGTACCGGTCCAAAAGCCTGAAGAGTTCGAGAAGCTTCGTGTGAAGATTCCTGAGGGAGGCGCCCCACTTCATCGATCCCGGCATATCGCAAAAGTGGCCCGAAGTTCTCTTCCACGAGGGTTTCCCGTTCAGGACGGCTGCAGTGGGCCGTTGCCTTGACCGTCGCCCTGTCTTGGACCCGAAGTGGTGCAGTCCTTAGTACGGCGAAACGTGACGGGTTTCTCCTTGGTGACGTCTTCAGTGCCTCAGTTAAGTATTTAGTGATAGCTAGCTGGTTACTTTGTGAGGGTTGTTAAAAATCCTTGATCGGTTCTTGGTTTGGTTTGGTTTTGTTAGATTATCATTGGTTGTTTTAGTTACGATAATCTATTTGGTTTAGTTTTGGGTATCGATACATCAGTTCGTTTTGGTAGGCCTAAGTTCTTGGTTCGAGTGCACATATTTGTTCCATGTTTTGTTTGTTTTGTGTTCCGGACTGAAAATGGTAAGTCGGAAAATGTTGTCTTGTTTTAGTTGCAACAGTGACTCGCGATTGGAGGACTCTTGTCTGGTTCCTCCGATTGGGACTCCCCTATATGATTTATATTGTAAGTATGGCGTGGGTCCTATAACTTATAATGAGATATGGGTCCGCTATTGTAAGAAGGATGGTGTCCTTAGTTGGCCACTGCATGGTAGTTTTGAGCAAGAGATTCTTGACAATTTAGAAGCGAAATTGTTCAAGAAGAAAGCCCGGCCGGCAATGTTTGATTCCTTCCGTTATTGGCGGAAAGAATCCAAACAGAGAGAAATGAAAAGGTTGAAGAAAGAACAGAAAGAACAAGAAGGGTTAACTCTAGAGCAAGCGACTAAACAGTTGCAAGCTAACGAGTGTGAAAAGGTCATAGATGTAGCCATTAGAGAGCATAACCTAGCGATTGACAAGTGCTATCCTGCCTTGCCATCGAAAATGGCTAAGATATTGGAGGACTCCGAAAACGATCCTCTGCTATCTTATCTGTTACGGTCACCTCCACCGTATGCACAAGGTGCTACGGCTCCACTCGTCCCGAATGTTCAATTGCCGGTTGCTGGACAACCTGGTGCTCCTGCTCTTATCCCTCAGAATCAAGTTCCTGTACTTCCTGTGGTGAATGTAAATGTTCCTACAGCTCCTCCTCTTCCTACACTGCCAACTCTTATACCTACCTCTGTACCTACTGCTCCAGAAGCTATTTTCCTCGATACTCCTACTGCTTCCTCATCTATTCCTACCTCCACTGCATTCTCTATGTCTGCGAGTGTACTAACTCCACTTTCTGTTCGTCGAAGAATCACTGATTCAGTTACTAATATGCTGTCTCCTATATATAAAACTTTGATTAAGACTCCTACTCCTGACTCTGTACAGAGACGGAGTCAGCTTCCGAGTACTGAGGAACGGGGAGTTTTAGATTCCACGGCTCTCAGATGGATTTCGAAGGGTAGAAGATATAGTACGAGAGATGTGTTAGACACATTTATGCAGTGGGGAGAACCAACGCAACGATACGTCTTTGATGAGATGTGCTCGTTGTTACGTGAAGAAATAGAAGAAGACGATGTCGAATCAGATTTGGAAGATTTAATTAGGGTTCAAAAGGAGTTTGCTGCTGGAATGATAGTGGGTGAGAAAATAAAGCAAGCGATGGAACTCATTTTAAGTTTTAGGAATGATCCATCTCTTCGTTCTCCGAGAGATTTAGAGAAAGGTAAAATGAAGCTAAGTCGCCAATATCCTATGAGGGAAGTTCCTCCAATCTGGCGCGAAGCAGTGCCACGTGATGATAATGCTGGTATTGCAGGTGCTCCAGCGCAGTTCCAACGAGTGTGGATACACATTCCATGGAAACGAGCAGAAGTGTTAGCAGTGAAGCAGGCCTTGCCAGATCCGCGTAAGAATCCAGCCGGATATTACAAGGAATTAACACAGACAGTTGAGGCTTGTATAATGAACTTAGCCGACATTGATATGTTATTTGGTAACGTAGTTCCGCAACCAGTGTGGGCTAAAATTCGTAGAGAGGATCATCAGGCTGCTTTAGGTGGTGATTGGGCAGCTATCACTGCAGCAGATGGTCAACAAATAGGTGGTGCGAAACCCGAACCTTTGATCGCTAATCTGCCAGGTAGAATAATTGATCTAATGAAGACTCTGATGCCAGCATTGCGTGTTAATTGGGACAAGTTGTCAGCATGTAGGCAAAAGAAAGACGAAAGTGTCTCGGACTTCTTCACGAGGTTCGAAGAGACTTTTGTGGATCATAGTGGTCAGGACATGAGTACAGAAGGAGGGCAAAGACTATTTGTCGATAAATTTGTGCATAATTTGTTACCTGAATTATGCAATAAATTAAAAGACTCAGAAAGTGCGTGGGCTGTATCTACGACAGCGCAAATACTTGCGACTGCACAGTACTACGAGAATAGAGATAAAGAGGAGAAGGAAAAATCAGAAAAGAAAACGAAAGATTTAAAAACTAAAGTTCTTTTGCAGCAGGCGTATCCGCCTCGCACGAACCAGACTAATACGCAGCAGAACTCATACCAAAGGACAGATTATAGTACATCAAGACCTCAATATCAATGGAATCAATGCGCGTACTGCAAGAAAGAGGGTCACTATAAAAATGAATGTCCGATCTTAGCGCAAAATAATGCAACAGCAGCTCAGAGAAGTCGTGGTGGTTTTGTGCAGAATTCTAGAGGACGAGGACGAGGTGCTATGCCTCCACAAACTAATGATCGTCCATCCAATCACTTTGATCAACGAAATGGACAATCTGTTCAGCAAAATAGATCTCAGCAATATCTTGTTGAAGATTATTGTGAAGTAGAAGAGGGTTTTCAACAAAATGGGTACTAGGACAGCCATGGACAGAGAGAGGGAGTAGTATCAGTTCCAGTGGATCAGAGTGGGCCTTATGTCGCAGTAGCAACATCAGGTGTAGTCGAACCGTTTCTGTTGGATACTGGTGCCGCAAAAAGTTCTATCATGCATGCGAAACTCCCTGGCGCACCTTTGTCTGGCTCAACAAATATTTCCGTAGGTTTTTCAGGCGCCCCTGTGTACAATCCGATATCTGGTCCTTTGTCTATTTCTGTTGGACCGTGCCAATTGAAAGCACCCCTGATTTTGACGACAGGTTGTAATGAAAATCTGCTTGGTTTAGATTTGTTAAAACGACTCTATGCGACATTGTACTGTTCTCCGGAAGGAGTACAGCTTACACTGGGTAAAAACATCACCTCTCCGATGTACTTGTCAATGGACGCACTCCCGCCGGAGCTCCGTTCACTCCCTGATTCTCTTTGGGCGACTGGTCCTAATGATGTAGGTCTCCTAGAAATTCCACCGTATGTAGTGACTTTGAAAGCAAATGTGAAATTTCCAAGAATTCCCCAGTATAAAATATCGAGTGAAGGTGAGCGTGCACTTTTATTGATTGTGCAAGACTTGATTAAAAAGGGTGTAGTTGAAGAAACTAGAGGAAATGTCTGTAACAGTCCTGTATTACCGATTCTGAAGCGAACTGACCCTACAAAACCTCCAGTTTATAGGTTTGTCATAGACCTTAGAGAAGTTAATAAGATTGTAATTCCGCAGTTTCCTGTAGTGCCAGACATTACTGCCTTGTTAACATTGATACCTGCTACAGCTACATGGTTCTCAGTTATAGACCTAAAGAATGCTTTCTTTAGCATTCCGATAGCCGAAGAGAGTAGGGATATTTTCGGCTTCTGTTTAGGAGGTCGCAGTTTCAGATTTAAACGCGCTCCACAAGGCTATTGTGAAAGTCCATCCATTTATAGTCAAGCTTTAAAAGGTCAGCTAGATTCTTTTGTCCTTCCTCCAGGTTCTGCCCTAGTACAATACGTAGACCTTTTGTATAGATCTTTTAGTGGCTGCCGATGACAAGGAAACTTGCAAAGCAGCTACAATTTCGTTATTGCATCATTTGTCCAATTTGAATCATAAGGTGTCTCCTTCCAAGATGCAATACTGCTGCCAAGAGGTAACCTACCTAGGTCACCTCTTATCAAAGGAGGGAAGGAAGTTGACCCCAGAAAGAATAAAAGCAATTACGCAGATGAGTGTTCCACGCACACAGAGAGAAGTACGTGCCTTCCTAGGTATTACCTCTTACTGTAGGCAGTGGATCCCAAATTTTTCTCTTTTAGCAAAACCGTTGGTAGCTTTGACTGGGAAAAATGTTCCAAGTCCGGTGCCATGGTCTGATGAATGCCAAGAGAGTTTTACTGAATTACGAAAAGCATTGTGTTCAGCTCCTGTATTAGGTACACCTGATTACAGCAAGCCATTCACGCTCTACGTTCACGAAAGAGAAGGTTGCGCGTTGAGTGTTCTGACACAGAAATTTGGTGATAAACAACGCCCTTGTGCGTATTTTTCATCAACATTAGATCCGGTAGCCAGAGCGTTACCTAGTTGTTTGAGGGCTACAGCGGCAGCTGCAGCTTCCATTCGACAATCTGCTGGTTTGGTGATGAACAATATGCTAGTGGTCATGGTTCCTCATGCAGTGGATACACTCATGAACCGAACGAAGACTCAACACCTTACTAGTGCGAGATTATCTGGTTACGAGCTGACATTATTAGCGAGTCATATTCAGATCAAAAGATGCAATGTATTGAATCCAGCAACATTGTTGCCGACTGATCAAGAGTCGAGTGATTCTGAGCCACATGACTGTTATTTCAAAACGGAGGAAGAGACAAAAGGACGTATCGATTTAAAAGATACTCCCCTGTCCGACCCAGATGGTACGCTATATGTGGACGGGTCATGTTTTAAATTGGAGAATGGTGATGTGACTGCTGCCTACGCGGTAACGACTTTGAAGACGATTGTGGAGACTGCAAGAGTGAGTCAGAATTCTGCCCAAGCTGCAGAATTAATAGCTCTAACGAGAGCGTGTGTTTTAGCTAAGGGAAAGAGAGTGAATGTGTTTACAGATAGTCAGTACGCATTTGGCGTGGCCCATAGTTTTGGCCGGTTGTGGAGAGAAAGAGGTTTCATTACGTCCCATGGGACTAAGATCCAACATGGTCAGCTAGTTAACGACTTGTTGGAATCTCTAACCTTACCAACTGAAGTTGCGATTGTGAAGTGCAGTGCTCATAAAGCAATCACGGATGATGTTGGTCGTGGGAATTCCTTTGCTGATGAAACTGCTAAACAGACAGCTAGAGACACGATGAGTAGAATGTACGTTGCTACGTCTGCAAGATGGATTGCTGAGTCTGGAATGTGTGAGGACACTATGGAAAGTGTGAAAGAGATTCAGAAAGAAGCGACTGAGGAAGAGAAACGTGTATGGAGAGAAAGTACGGGCAAGTTGGACTCGAATGGATGTTGGATTGATTTGACAGAACAGCAGCGTTGGATGTTGCCTGATGCATATGTGCTTGCAGTAGTGACGATGGCGCATGGAGTAGCTCATATAAGTTCTAAAGGGATATGTAAGATGTTAGCTCCGGTTTGGAAGAATGAGGGAATCAGTAAGTGTGCAGAGAGAGTGGTGAAAAATTGTATGGTGTGCTTGATGCATAATCCTGGCAAGGGAACTCCAACTCCAGCTGGTCATTTTGCTCCTCCTTCCTGCCCCTTTGAAGTGATTCAGTTAGACTTCATTCACATGGAACGCTGCAACAATTTAAAATACGTCCTGGTGGTAGTTTGTGCTTTTTCCAGGTGGATAGAAGCATACCCATTAAAGGACAACACTGCCCTATCAACTGCCAAAATTCTTCTCAAGGAATTTTTTCCTAGGTTTGGAATGCCACGGATTGTATGGTCAGATAACGGAAGTGAGTTTATAGGGAAAGTTATGCAGAGTGTGTGTGCTGGTCTAGGAGTGAAACAAAAATTCCACAGTGCAAACCATCCCCAATCTGCTGGTTTAGTCGAGGGTTACAATGGCACTCTGAAGCTTAAGATAGCCAAGATACAAGCATCCACAGGTTTAGCCTGGCCAGACGCACTTCCTTTGGCCTTGTTATCAACGAGAGCAACAGTGCATTCTAGAATAGGGCTTTCTCCATATGAGATTGTGTTTGGCCGCCCGGCAAATATCTGGGGTGTGCCAAGGCCTAAACAATTGTGCTCCATTGAATATCCTATGTTGATAGACTACCTTTACGACTTGACTGCTAAATTGAGTCTTATTCATCAACAGGTCTTCGATGCTTTGCCAAAACCTCCGGAGAGTCCAGGGCATCAGCTGAAACCCGGCGACCACGTGGTGGTCAGAAATTTTGCGAGGACAAAGAATCTTCAGCCTCGCTACATCGGCCCCTTCCAGGTCCTACTGGCAACGAGGACAGCTGTACGTGTCGCTGGCCGTAAACATTGGATTCACGCCTCTCATGTAAAGCGTGTTCCTTTGCCGCTGCCTTACGACGACTGGGTGAAGAAGGGAATTGGTGCCTCCGAAGCTGAAACAACTCCGAAATTTGTCCCTTTCAGCGATGCCGATTTGATTACTGACACTTTGAAACTTGACTCTCCTCCTGAAAGGACTCCTTTGAACACTGAACATTTGTCTCCAGCATCACAAGAAACTTTGCTATCTGCGAACTTAAACTCTGCAACAGCTGCTAGTAATACACTATTTTCCGATCAGACAGTACCAGCGAAGAAAAGATACAACCTTAGAAGCCATAAAAAGGACAAATAAAGCAGGCAACTGCATACTGTGATTCTGATATATTTATATATATATTGAACTTTTGCCTTCAGCCAGGAAGTTTGCTATTGTTTATTGTTTTTAAAAATTGCCTTGCCGTCTGGGTAGCCGTAGGGTCGTGGCTGTGTGCCTAGTTTGAATTTGCAGGGGTCTGACACAAGGTCGATCTTTCTGTTGGTTCTGGGAACTCCCAGGGCTGATAGAGGCATTTTCATCTACGTACACATCATCAGTGGTCGCGAGCGGATTGTAGAAGATGGAGCTTCCTGCGCTGCAACGAAAGAATGTGATTTACGTTCGCAGAAACAGACTTAATAGAATTCTTCACAGCAAATGTTTCTTGATGCAATGTGCCGTTACATTTTTGATTGTTTTAGCAACATTGGTGGGTGGAATCGTCTTTAGCATAAATTTGATTTTTGTGCCAGTTTCTACAGTACCTCCCCTTGATCCTGCTATTTCTACTGTTTCCTCTATACACTCTTTTCACTCGTTTCCGGAACATGAGCAAGCCAGACGCTCAGAATTCATCAACAACACTTTTGTACAGCTCTTGCACCAACACCAACTGGTAGTTAACACTACAGACTGCTGGGTATGTGGCTTGATACCTCACACTATGGATAAAGGTATTCCATATCTGGTTTTGCCTTACAGCTATAATGGATCATTTCAGGCCTTCCAAACCATCTTTGCTTATGCCCTTGAAACCTATCCTCCACGTCCACCACGTTCCACTAAATATAACTCTGCTAACAAAGCTTTAGTCCAGGGAATTATTGACATGGTCAAGGACGTCAATAATACTCCATCATACCCTAGAGACGAATTGCGAGTATATTTAAGTTGGAATACTTCAGAGTATCGCCTTAGTTTAGGAGAAAGCAAGCGTAAAAGCTCAACTCCAATCTGGGTCGTACCTCACCGAGGTCAGGTCTGTTTGCAAGGTAATGGGAGAAATCCGAGAGCTCAGCTAGGGAGGAGTGAGTGCGTAGAGACTTATGTGTTTCCAGCTAACTCTTCCCCTGCCTTTCTTACTGCTAGGGGTACCTATTTCATTTGTCGAGACAGAGCTTATACATGGTTGCCTGCCGACTTCTCAGGATCATGTTATATTGCTCGATTATTGCCTCCGACATACACTGCTTCACCTGATTACCACAGAACAAGAGTAGCGAGAGGTGTCTTCAGCAAGGAAGATACCGCTGGTCAGGAAGCTGGAGACTTCTTCAAAGGCTTCCTTCCGTTCTGGGGACCTATGGCCAATAGTAGAAACATACGTCAGCTAACACGGGTAGTTGAATCTACTATTACTGAAACTGCTGGTGCCCTTAGCAATCTGACAGCTGAGCTTCAGGCGGATAGGCTCATGACGTTGCAGAACCGTATGGTTCTAGACGTTATACTTGCAGATCGAGGTGGGGTATGCAGAATGATCCAATCGAGCTGCTGTGTCTTTATTCCTAATAATGCTCCAACAGTCTACGAGGCGATCTCTAAGTTGCACAAGATTTCGGACTCCATTCATGTAGACAAGGGAAACTGGTCCTTCATGGAGTGGTTTTGGACTCTGATCTCAGCGTGGGGATGGAAAGTTCTAATGGTCATTGGTGTCATCCTAGTATTCCTATTCTCATGTTGTCTGATTATCCAGTGTGGTCCTGCTCTGTGTAGTCTTTGTGCTACGACTTGTCTCAGAAAACCACCTGCGTTTGGAGAAAAGACACGAGAAAGGATGATGATACAACAACATGTCACTGACCTGATGAGCATAGAACTAGATTCTGACATAGACTGAGTAATTGCCTATGTAAGGGCAAAAGGAGGGTCTGAGGTTCCGTGACGGTTCCGTGACGACTTGAACCCGTGTTTTTCAAGTTTGTCGGAAATACATAATATTGGTATCAGTGAACCGCAAATGATCCATTTAGTATATCCTAGTGTTTTCGCTACGCTACGAGCAAGAGCACTCCTTCCATTGACAAATTTCTGATATACCCACGGCATCCATCTTAGATCATGGCCGCCATTTTGTGTTTCCTTGCCCTCACATATGCAATAGCCTCTGATCATTTCATTCACTCCACTTTGATTAAGGACACGTAGCCTTAGCCGGAGATTCACCTCTTACATGACACGTGCACCTTAAACCAGATCACGCTGTAGCTGCATGACTCGACAAAGGCTGCCTCCTCTGCCCGAGGCCAGTCTTGCCAAACTGGTCTTCGTGTCCATTGTACCTGATCATGATTAGGCGGCCGAAGTCGGTAGCCTTGCCCATTTACGACCCACAAACATCCCTTATCCCACTTTTCTATCTTCCACACCTGGCTCTGTTTCTTTCTTTCTGAATCTTTATTAGGGGGAGGTAACGAACTTTACGATGAGGCGGTCCGGGTCCTGAATGCAATATTGACAGGGGATTGTGATGAACTAGTGGGAACCCCTCTTCGTAGATGTTTGGTATTAGATTTTATCGACGGTTCCTGTGTAACGTCAAATATTTATTGTTTAGAGACACAAAGGTTTGGGAATGTACCGACATGTGAAATATTTGCCTAGAGCACAATTTTTAGTATATAAGGAGCAACCCACTTTGTACAAATCGAACAGGCTCCTAGTTTCTGCCCGTGCGTAGATTCTGTGACTTCTGTGTCCCTGCAGTAATAAACCTTTGGTCTTTGACGCCACCATCGAGAAGCCCGTGTTTCTGTTCATTTGTGCACCAAGGCAGGTGGAACTCCGGGGTCTTTGGGTGTTGTACCCTGACACCTCTGGACGGAACCAAAAAGTCCAGAACTCCAAGGCGGTGCAAGTGCCGGACAAGGACATGCCTGTGAGGGTTCACACGGTCGTGGCGGGCAGAGGTAAGCTATACATTCCTTAGTCATTGAGATTGAAGACTGCAGAGTGTGCTTTCTGCACGGGTGTATTATAAAAAAAGCAGGTAGTAGCCTCCTCTAAATGTACTTCGACTTAGCTGTGAAGTTTTTGGCGAGAAGAATCCCAATCAGATCTGAGGTGAACTTGATGGATGGGATGAACGAAAAGCGAAAGAAGGGTGTAAGTAAGTGTGGAAGCACGAGAAATGTAATGATGACTGGCAAAGAAGAATGATATGTGTTTGCTTGGTCCCCGAGGTGGCTGGGAAGGTAAGAAAATGGTATGGTGCATGGCTGGGTGAATGATGAAGCAAGGATGGGTGGAAGGAGAACAGCCTGGGTGGGTGAGACAGAAACTGTATGTGTGCATATACTTTGAATGGATGGATGCCTGGATCATTCATGGTACTATCTGACTCTTAGATAGCATATGTGTATCTAGAGAGAGTAGACGGTCACTGGATGAACTAAGTGTTACTTTGAAGAGCATGTAACACCGCACCCGCACGTCCGTTCCAGTGTAGGAAAGGCAAGGAAAAGAAGTTGTAACGTTGTCCAAATACTACCATGAATAGTAGCAGTAGTTTGTATTGCAACTGCAAGCACAGCATATATCCGGTTATTACGGTGGACACTCCCTACCTCTCTTAATAACTTTAGTTTAGTAGTAGTACGTCATTCATGTGTGGGGGTATCACTGTTCACTCAATAATAAGCAAAGCACCTAAAGTCATCCCATATGTCATCAAATACATCCCATGTGAAGTGATAGATAATCAGATAATTTAGCTTTTTCATTTTCCTTTTCTAATACTCATTTGCACTGTAGGGTGAAAGCTAAATTAATTAAGCAGTAGCCCTTTTAACAGAGTATTCTCAGTGCCACCCGTAATAGAAAAGTAAGAGCTTCACCACCTGCATGCACTGGACCGGTACAGTAACGCAAGTCTGTCTCACTCACCATGGTGTGCGTCTGTTTTTCTCGGGTGCAAGTTCACTGCGCTGGCATTATGCCGGCTTGCATAAGATAACGTACCAATTTTCCTAAACAAGAGAGAAGAAGAAGAATAAGAGTGGTGTACTGTCATAGTCAACTGTAATGGAAGTCCATAGTGCTCGTAGAATTTGTTCCTGAAACTCCCACTAATGTTAGAGCAAGGATGAAGAAGTCGGAGGTTACATAGATACTGTCCTCAATAGTTATGTACTGTGCTTTCAATTTGCTACTTGTACTGTGACAACTTTCTGCTCAATCATTTTGTGTTAATCTTAAGGAGCATTGGTTACAGACTATGTCTTTCTTTTTTCATGTAGTTGCTCCTTCCAAATCCAAGACACCATCAAGGAGGAAGGAGCTGGCTCGAATGGCCCGGCAACGGAGGCTGGATGCCACTGTCGCTGAATATCGGCGGCTGGTGGCCCTGGAGGAGGAGGAGACGCAGTCTGGTACAACAACAACGTCCACTGGGACAGCTGCATCCTCCTCCGTGCGGGCTGCCAGCCAGCGCAGTGCTCCAGCGGTACGGAGCCGGGCTACCAAAGCCAAACGCCACCGCCGAGCAGCAAAGAAAGCAGCTGCCCTTCACAGGATTTGCAAGGCACACCGGCGCCGCTTATCCCTCAGACTGTCCTACCTGGAGCAGGAGGTCCATAACTATAAGAACGTGGTGGAGGGCCTCCGCTTCGAACTTGCCACCCTCCGCAAGGAGCATGATGCCCTGGCTGCTAATTCCAACAGCACCCTGCCATAGTGTCCCTTGCCCCTTTTTTAGAGACTTTTGAGGGGTGGGAATTGGGAGTTGGGATTTTTGGGGACTTTTGAAGGACAATCGTTGGGGTTAGGGAGGGTCTTGCGGGAGATTCTTTTGTTAGGGCTATAAATATATACTTTTTGAAACTTTATCTGACCATACCTGTTCTTTACTGCTTTTGAGTCTGGTGGGTGGGGGTTTAACAGTAAGTTTGTTTTCCTGAATAGTCCTAGGACTTTAGTAGTACTACCGTCAATCCAATCTCTCGTCTCTCCTAATACTCCATTATACTACCTCCAACCAAACGCCTATCTTACCTGTAATTTCTGTTTGCAAGTAGGGCTAGGCCCAGGGCTGGCTCCACGGGAAACAGCGAATAAGGTTGGCAATCCTGGGCGGATAACATTTCCTCATAGCGGTGGTACTAGTGGTGTGACACAGTGGCAGTTGCATGCCTATGAAAAAAAAGAAAATGAAATCTGGTTTGTCCTCCTGAGCAATACAACGGTACAATGGAGAATATAGCAGGTGACAGAAGTACACTAGAACAGTGCCACATTGTAGCCTAACAAATGTTAAAGTATAACTAATTCGGTTGAAGTTCTTTGACATTAGCCATGGGTCTTTGTCAATCAGAGTAAGAATATATCCTCGGATTTCTTCACCAGCCTGTTGCTATCACCTTATCCTCCCCAGCAAGTGTGTGGATTTATCGCTGTAATTTAGTCACACATCAATGAAAACCACACAGCCCGGGGGAAGAGGGTTAGGGTTTGAAAAATGGATGGGTACGGGGGTTTTTGGGAAAGGTTTTGGGAGACAAGAAAAAAGTAGCACAGCATTTACAAACAATTGTGAACATAAACAAATCTTTGGGTACAAACCTATCCATCAATCTTTGAAAGTGCATGCACTACTGGATGCATGTCAGTGAAAAGTAAGTAGTAGTAAGTAGTAGTGTGGAAGAAAGAATGCGACAGTACAGGGCGTGTGTGGAATTATTGATAACTATATTCAACATAAGGTCTCTGTTGCCAGATACCTGAGAGCCTTGCTGGTCACTATAAATCCATTCACAACACTCAATGGGGTTGGTCTGGAAGGTATAGTAGATAGAAAAGGAGAAATTGCTCTTTTTCTAGGTGTCCCCTCACTCACCAGGGTTGCCCCTTGGTGACATGCTTCATCATTGGGGCCATCCCAGTCCTCTACGGGCTGGGGCGTGCTGCGACTTGCGAATTACGTAGGAGCACTTACAAATGACTATGTGTGGTGCAGATGTGACAGTGGAGTGGACTAAGTGATGTGTTAAGGGATCAATTTAGAAGCAGAGAGAGATCCAAGAAATGCAGTCACAGTCAGAGAAAAAGACAAAGGATACTGTATCTGTATGTTGTTGTAGTTGTCCTGTTGAATTTGGTAAGTAAGTTGCCTGCAGAAAAAAAATCCTCTTATTAGCGGCACTCCTCCATTGCAGCCGACGCTTCGTCGATCGATGTTGGTCACCACCAGAAGACACCCTGTAAAAAAAACACAGCATGGACAAACAATTAAACATAAACAAATCTTTGGGTACAAACCTATCCATCAATCTTTGAAAATGCATGCACTACTGGATGCATGCCAGTGAAAAGTAAGTAGTACTTTCGACAACTGTGGAAGAAAGAATGCAACAGTACAGGGCGTGTGTGGAATTATTGATAACTATATTCAACATAAGGTCTCTGTTGCCAGATACCTGAGAGCCTTGCTGGTCACTATAAATCCATTCACAACACTCAATGGGGTTGGTCTGGAAGGTATAGTAGATAGAAAAGGAGAAATTGCTCTTTTTCTAGGTGTCCCCTCACTCACCAGGGTTGCCCCTTGGTGACATGCTTCATCATTGGGGCCATCCCAGTCCTCTACGGGCTGGGGCGTGCTGCTACTTGCGAATTACGTAGGAGCACTTACAAATGACTATGTGTGGTGCAGATGTGACAGTGGAGTGGACTAAGTGATGTGTTAAGGGATCAATTTAGAAGCAGAGAGAGATCCAAGAAATGCAGTCACAGTCAGAGAAAAAGACAAAGGATACTGTATCTGTATGTTGTTGTAGTTGTCCTGTTGAATTTGGTAAGTAAGTTGCCTGCAGAAAAAAAATCCTCTTATTAGCGGCACTCCTCCATTGCAGCTGACGCTTCGTCCATCGATGTTGGTGACCAGAAGACACCCTGTCCACTGCCTGCCTGATGCTGAATTGTGGCTCGCTAATGTGAAGCCTGACTCCATCCTTTTTTCCCCATTGCACAGACTGAAACCCGGCCTGTAATTATTCAACGAAAAACAGGAAGTGATATAATATTACAACACCACTGATAAATAAATATAAGGTATGTAGGCTGTGGAGTGCAAAAAGTCACACTTTGATTTTCCTAGTAGACAGTACTATATTTTTGAAAGTGCGTACTCTGTCAGAGTCACCTTTTGAAGGATAAATAAGTATGGGCAAATTAATGTAGCGGATCTTTCCCCTCAAGCTAGGTGTCCTGTAAACTGTGTTTTAGAACAAAATTAGATCTTCCCAGCAGTGCTCCCACCCAGACCCTTACTAAAGCCAGTCGCAAAAATGTAGAAGACCCCCAATCAAATCTCAAAAAACTAGGCCTAGCAGAAAACTGGTGACAAAACGTACTTTGAAAGTAAAAGTAAGCCCAAGTACCCCCTTACCCACCGTGGATTGCATTCAAACCACTTGCAAGCAACCAAGCAAAAGTATCCATAGCCAGCATCGCTCCAAGACTCGAAAACCCCCCCACCCAAACAGATGCAGTAGAAATACTGCTAACCCTAACCCTAAGTTAAGAATAGTGGCAAAGGCTTTCTTTAACTATGCCAAATCCCCCCTTTCCCACCATGGATTTTCTTCAAATGACTTGCAACCAAAATTACACATTCTCACGAGTGCTCTAAGACCCCAGAACTCAGTTGCAAAAATCTAGAACACCCCGAAACACATGCAATCCTGCTGCTAGGGCTAACCCTAACGAACCCTAAGTTACAAAAAGTGCCAAAACGCTTTTCCGCGAGGATTTTGTCCCAACCACTTCTACCCGGTATTAGACCTTCCCAGGAATGCCCCAAGACCCGCCAACCCACCCGCCAAGAAGCATAACACCCCCAAACAGGCCAAAAGCAAAATCTCATACTTGCAATATTTCTCGGCCTTCGGTCCAAACGCGCTGCGTAGCTCGGCCATAAGTCGAGGTTGCCACCACGGATTTCCTGAAAAGCAAATGCAATCAAGATTAGAGTGTCCCAGCAGTTCTCCCAGACCCCGAAACTCACCCACAAACACCAGGAAGCCCCCCAAACAGGCCCCCGAAAACGCTACATTGAGCAAAATGTCAGAAATAGCAAAAAAAAAATCGGCCTGGATTTTGTCCCAACCACTTCTACCCGGTATTAGACCTTCCCAGGAATGCCCCAAGACCCGCCAATCCACCCGCCAAGAAGCATAACACCCCCAAACAGGCCAAAAGCAAAATCTCATACTTGCAATATTTCTCGGCCTTCGGTCCAAACGCGCTGCGTAGCTAGGCCATAAGTCGGGGTTGCCACCACGGATTTCCTGAAAAGCAAATGCAATCAAGATTAGAGTGTCCCAGCAGTGCTCCCAGACCCCGAAACTCACCCACAAACACCAGGAAGCCCCACAAACAGGCCCCCGAAATTGCTACATTGAGCAAAATGTCAGAAATAGCAACAAAAAAAAACGACGTGGATTTTGTCCCAACCACTTTTATCCGGTATTAGAGCTTCCCAGCAATGGCCCCAGAGCCGTCAACCCAGGAGAAAACGAGTACAAGACCCCCAAACAGCCAAAGAGCAAAAGTACAAAAATGGGGACTGTCATTTTTTTCCAAATTTCCCACATCACACCGCGCGCGCTCTGCAGCTAGGCCCTAACTCCCCTCTGCCACCATGGATTTGCTTCAAATCTATTGCAAAGTAAAGTATATATAGCCAGCAGTGCGCCCAGACCCCAAAACCCACCCACAACCACCAGGAAGCCCCCCAAACAGGCCCCCGAAAACGCTACATTGAGCAAAAGGTCAGAAATAGCAAAAAAAAATTCGGCCTGGATTTTGTCCCAACCACTTCTACCCGGTATTAGACCTTCCCAGGAATGCCCCAAGACCCGCCAACCCACCCGCCAAGAAGCATAACACCCCCAAACAGGCCAAAAGCAAAATCTCATACTTGCAATATTTTTCGGCCTTCGGTCCAAACGCGCTGCGTAGCTAGGCCATAAGTCGGGGTTGCCACCACGGATTTCCTGAAAAGCAAATGCAATCAAGATTAGAGTGTCCCAGCAGTGCTCCCAGACCCCGAAACTCACCCACAAACACCAGGAAGCCCCCCAAACAGGCCCCCGAAAACGCTACATTGAGCAAAATGTCAGAAATAGCAAAAATAAAATCGGCCTGGATTTTGTCCCAACCACTTCTACCCGGTATTAGACCTTCCCAGGAATGCCCCAAGACCCGCCAACCCACCCGCCAAGAAGCATAACACCCCCAAACAGGCCAAAAGCAAAATCTCATACTTGCAATATTTTTCGGCCTTCGGTCCAAACGCGCTGCGTAGCTAGGCCATAAGTCGGGGTTGCCACCACGGATTTCCTGAAAAGCAAATGCAATCAAGATTAGAGTGTCCCAGCAGTGCTCCCAGACCCCGAAACTCACCCACAAACACCAGGAAGCCCCCCAAACAGGCCCCCGAAAACGCTACATTGAGCAAAATGTCAGAAATAGCAAAAATAAAATCGGCCTGGATTTTGTCCCAACCACTTCTACCCGGTATTAGACCTTCCCAGGAATGCCCCAAGACCCGCCAACCCACCCGCCAAGAAGCATAACACCCCCAAACAGGCCAAAAGCAAAATCTCATACTTGCAATATTTCTCGGCCTTCGGTCCAAACGCGCTGCGTAGCTAGGCCATAAGTCGGGGTTGCCACCACGGATTTCCTGAAAAGCAAATGCAATCAAGATTAGAGTGTCCCAGCAGTGCTCCCAGACCCCGAAACTCACCCACAAACACCAGGAAGCCCCCCAAACAGGCCCCCGAAAACGCTACATTGAGCAAAATGTCAGAAATAGCAAAAAAAAAATCGGCCTGGATTTTGTCCCAACCACTTCTACCCGGTATTAGACCTTCCCAGGAATGCCCCAAGACCCGCCAACCCACCCGCCAAGAAGCATAACACCCCCAAACAGGCCAAAAGCAAAATCTCATACTTGCAATATTCCTCGGCCTTCGGTCCAAACGCGCTGCGTAGCTAGGCCATAAGTCGGGGTTGCCACCACGGATTTCCTGAAAAGCAAATGCAATCAAGATTAGAGTGTCCCAGCAGTGCTCCCAGACCCCGAAACTCACCCACAAACACCAGGAAGCCCCACAAACAGGCCCCCGAAAACGCTACATTGAGCAAAATGTCAGAAATAGCAACAACAAAAAACGACGTGGATTTTGTCCCAACCACTTTTATCCGGTATTAGAGCTTCCCAGCAATGGCCCCAGAGCCGTCAACCCAGGAGAAAACGAGTACAAGACCCCCAAACAGCCAAAGAGCAAAAGTACAAAAATGGGGACTTAATCATTTTTTTCCAAATTTCCCAAATCACTCCGCGCGCGCTCTGCAGCTAGGCCCTAACTCCCCTCTGCCACCATGGATTTGCTTCAAATCTCTTGCAAAGTAAAGTATATATAGCCAGCAGTGCGCCCAGACCCCGAAACCCACCCACAAACACCAGGAAGCCCCCCAAACAGGCCCCCGAAAACGCTACATTGAGCAAAAGGTCAGAAATAGCAAAATATATTCGGCCTGGATTTTGTCCCAACCACTTCTACCCGGTATTAGACCTTCCCAGGAATGCCCCAAGACCCACCAACCCACCCGCCAAGAAGCATAACACCCCCAAACAGGCCAAAAGCAAAATCTCATACTTGTAATATTTCTCGGCCTTCGGTCCAAACGCGCTGCGTAGCTAGGCCATAAGTCGGGGTTGCCACCACGGATTTCCTGTAAAGCAAATGCAATCAAGATTAGAGTGTCCCAGCAGTGCTCCCAGACCCCGAAACTCACCCACAAACACCAGGAAGCCCCCCAAACAGGCCCCCGAAAACGCTACATCGAGCAAAATGTCAGAAATAGCAACAACAAAAAATCGGCCTGGATTTTGTCCCAACCACTTCTACCCGGTATTAGACCTTCCCAGGAATGCCCCAAGACCCGCCAACCCACCCGCCAAGAAGCATAACACCCCCAAACAGGCCAAAAGCAAAATCTCATACTTGCAATATTTCTCGGCCTTCGGTCCAAACGCGCTGCGTAGCTAGGCCATAAGTCGGGGTTGCCACCACGGATTTCCTGAAAAGCAAATGCAATCAAGATTAGAGTGTCCCAGCAGTGCTCCCAGACCCCGAAACTCACCCACAAACAGACGGAACCCCCCCTAAGAGCACCTCAAAGCAAGCAAGTCAGCAAAAACACTAAAAAATTTGCGCCTCGGATTTGGTCCAAAACACTTTTATCCGGTATTAGAGCTTCCCAACAATGGTCCCAGAGCCGTCAACTCACTTGCAAAGAGGTAGAACAACACCCCCACAAGTGCTGAGTCTTTCTTCATTGGGCGTAAACCAGCCCTCTGGTTTGATGGAAATAGGAGTCTGAAGGAGGAGGATAGAGGAGCATGTTCTTCTGAACTTGTGAACCTGAGGAATGCAGACTGCGGCAACTTCAAATCAATTAGCAAACCAGTGAAGACAGTTCTGCTGATGGGCTTGTTTGCGTGATTATATGATTAAAGTTTGAAATATATTAAGTGTGCACAACAAAGAAAGACAGACACACAGGAATAAAAGTGAATAAGGACGAAAAAGAAAGTTATTGATTCGTTGTCTCATTTTCAGGGCTCAGTATCACGGTCCAGGAATGAGAATAAGGCTTCGTCATCATACTCTGCGAATTCAGGCAGGGTGAGCTCAGTGTCACCTGACAGAGTAGAAATTCCCTCATCTATGTTGCTGGCCACCTCGTCTTAACCCGGCGCGATTTCTCGTACTCTGAAATCTGGTGGTATGAGGTGCTGATTCATCTTGATCATTGTTAACCTCTCCACATTTTTGGGCGAGAGGCGGCTCCGTTTGGGAGTTACAATGCCACCAGCAGCACTGAAAACACGTTCAGAAGACACGCTTGCGAGTGGGCAAGACAAGTAGTTTAAAGCCAGGTTGGTGAGCTGTGGCCACAATTCTTTTTTCCCATGCCAATACGCCAATGGGTCAGAATTAACATAGACCTCTGTTGAGTCATTCAGATAGTCCTTCACCATCGACTCAAGGTCCTCATCCAAGGTTCCTCCACTTTGCTTAGCTCTTGCTGTGCCTCTGACCTTTTGAGAACCAAACCCACGCAGAGCTAGCCAATCCTCTTCAGCCTCCAATGTTTCTGTTGTGTCTGGTGCAGATGATCCGGTTGCCGGTGTCTTTAACGGCTGAGAGGTCACTTGTGCCACAGCCACAGGTGCAGAAGTGGATTGTTTTGACTGGGGATGGCCTGCTGATGTACTGCCATTTCCTTTAATTTTCAGCCATTCTCTTTCAAACCTCTTGGCTGACAAGGCTAGCCAATGTTTGTACTTTGGAACATGTTCATCATCAAAAGGAAAGAATGCTTGGCCTGCCAGCGCCTTTTTGTAGCGTGGATCCAGAATAGTAGCACAAATGTAATGCTCTTCTGAGTGGATCGTTTTAAGACGTTCATCACCTTGTAGGAGCTCTAATAATTTCTCAGCCAGAACAAAAGAGTCTTTGTTTTTTACATCTTTTTCAAACACAGAACACACCTCCTTCAGTTGGTCCTCCAGCATGTACAACAATGGGATAGCTTTTCCCAAATTACAGTCCTCCTTGCTGACTGCGCGCGTGAAGACCTCAAAAGGACGAAGCATGCGTGTCAGGCTTTGAACTATGTTCCATTGCGCCGCACCCATCCTCAGGTCATCCTGAGCTGTAGCCTCTGTTAAGAAATATTGATCGAGTACCGTATACTGCTCATACAGACGCTCAAGCATGTAGAAGGTTGAGTTCCAATGTGTTACCACCTCCTGGATGAGTGCTTTCACTGGCATTTTACGTTGATATAGCAGGCTCCTCAGCTGCTTCCGGGCCTTAAAAGAATGGCTGAAATGGTTGCACATTTTTCGGCAGGTGTCCAATACTCTGTACGCTGCACTGCCTTTATTACCCAAGAATGTTTGGACAACCAGGTTTATACAGTGCGCCAAACACGGCACTCTGAAATAGTTACCCTTCCTCATGGCCTTAACTATATTGGCGCCATTGTCCGTGGAAACATAACCAACCTGGCGTTTTAGTGGGGACAGCCAGTTAAGGACCTTTGTGTTAAAGACATCCAAAATGTTTTCTGCTGTGTGACGTTTCTCCAAACCAAACATGGCTAGTGTTGCATGTTTCCGAGCAGCTTTAAAAACAATGTCCGTGTCAACACCTGTGTTTAGCTTTGCTTTAGCCCCTGAAAAAGAGACCCAGTGTGCAGTGATGCACATGTAATCAGCGCCTGCGCCACTGGTCCACATGTCTGTTGTCAGATGTATAGTGTGAACAGCACTCTTCTGCAAAGCTGCCCCAATCACCTTCAGAACATCTTCATGTAGTGCTGGAACCGCAACTCGGGCAAAATAGAACCGGCTAGGAACCTTCCATTTAGGGCAGAGCTCTGCCACTAATTCTAGAAAACCAACCCCTTCTACAAAAGAAAAAGGGAGAAGGTCCAGAGCTAGCATTTTAGCCAGCTTAGTGTTATACAGACGCGTCAGTGGGTGGTTGCGTTCATATTGCGCTTCTGTAAACAACATCTTTTTAATGTTGCCCTGGACCAAGGATTTACGGGATGATGATGATATCTTCGACCCAGTTACGCTCGCTGATGAACTTTTCCGCATTGATGTCTCACTCTCTCCCACACTCTTAGTGTGCCTCACATGGGGTGTGATGCTGACAGGGGTACTGGGTGTAAGTGAAGTGTTTGAATCGTCTTCTTCCTCCTCGTCATCATCAGATGAAAAATCAACGTTTTCATTACGTGCAATTCCGGCTTCCTTGACCGCCTCTAGGTGCGGAAACCATTGGACAGGGTGCGCTCTCCTAAGATGACCTCTCTGGCCTCCGGTACCATAGTTGGAACCAAACTTACCACGACTAACTCGAAGCTTACAAATGCTACAAATGGCTGCGTTTTCCATTCTTGGGCAAACACTAAAGAAGTCCCAAACTGGAGACTTGAAATGTCTTTGGGGGCCGGAGGAGGCGGCGATACTGGTGGTGGTGGTCCTGCTGCTAATGCCAGATGAAGTGGAGGATGTGGATTGCCGAACTTCAGTACGTTTTGCACTTTCACCACCACAAATTGAGGTCGAGGTGGATGGAGGTCCCTTCTTGCGAGGAAGAAATATGGAAGCGGTAGGTGTTGGTGTACTAGTTAACTCCAAATCTAATGATTGTTGTGTTTCCATTTCCATTGCCTCCTCGTCGACATCATCATCACGCTCAGCAGCTTCTCGGGATAGGGTCAAAATGTCTCTTTGCTGCATGCCCACTGGGGCTGCAGTGACCTTTATGATGACTGGATCGTCGTCGTGAAGGGCTTCATCAGCAGCAGTATGCGTCACTTCTTGTTGAGCCTCATCACACTCCATAGGTATGAGTTTTTCGACGACCTTCCTTTTACGCTTAGGTATCTTTGCCAGATCATGGTGTGCCTCACTCTCAGGCTGCCGTGGTGGTACCCATTCGTCATCCAGATCATCAGAAGGCGGTGGGCTTGAAGAAGATGTGTACACCAACCTTGACCTTTTCCTTGCTAGGGATGTGGAAGACAATGAATAATCATCAGGAGAAGTGGCTTCCAATGATACCTCGGCTTGATTGTCGATTTCCTGATGTGCCCCTACTTCGGGAGGGACAACTATTCTGGGAACTTGTTGTGACCCTCCATGCACCTCTACTTGTGCATCTCCTTGTGCTGCCTCTCCTTCCACATGTACTTGGGCTTGTACTACTTCCACATGTTGTTGTTGCGGCTGTGGTTGTTCAACACTTGTCAGATGAGTTACAACAACCTGTGTTGATTCAGGGACATTGCTGCTACTTTCTTGCGATGAGCCAACATCACTGGTCGATGGTGATTGGAGAAGTACACTGACTGCCTCTGGATCACTCAAGGGCTTTGACTTAAGTTGGCGTGGTGGTGGAGGCACTGAACCCAATGGAGCGGGGGTGCTGCTCCCAGCTTGGTCCCCAGCAGATCCTGCTGCTGCAGGCGTACTTTTTTTTTGCTCCCAAAAAACGTGGCGGTTGGCACACCAGCCTCCTTGGTAACTTGCTTCTTCTGCTCCTTACTAGCAACTTTCTTGCTAGAGGAGCTACGGACACCTTTTTTTGGGGCCATCTTCTTCAGAGCAGGTCAGACAGCAGGCCGCAGTTGCACGAATTGTAGAGTTGTCTGAGGCCAGACGTGACGGCGCGTGACGTTATGCTGCACACACACACCGCTGCAGGACTTCTTCCTGGCACTGGTGGTTCTCTTGAGTCTTGTGCACCTAAAAACAATGGAAGACAGAGGAACATCAGTTCAGTTATACACCCCAAAAAAATCGAAAAAAACCCCAGAAAAATCAGCACAATCCCATTCCATCCATGCCCTCCATGATGTTTAAGTTCAAGACACCCCACAGAAAGACTAGGCCCATGCTAGACTCAAATACCCCTGGTGAAAAGGCCACAAGTACAGCCCCAAAAAACGAAAATCACTGAAAAATCAGCACAATCCCATTCCATCAATGCCCTCCATGATGTTTAAGTTCAAGACACCCCACAGAAAGACTAGGACCATGCTAGACTCAAATACCCCTGGTGAAAAGGCCACAAGTACAGCCCCCAAAAACGAAAATCACTGAAAAATCAGCACAATCCCATTCCATCCATGCCCTCCATGATGTTTAAATTCAAGACAACCCACAGAAAGACTAGGCCCATGCAAGATTCACTACCCCTGGGCATAAAGGTTGAAAAGTAGGCAAAATGGTTGCAGGCCTAACAACAATGCCTGCATTCAAAATGGCCACTTGCCTCCCAGCACATGGCCAGGGCCTGTAGCAGCACTCAAAATGGCCCCCAGCCACATGGCCTGTCCCTCCCCATGAACACCCCCACAAATCGAAAAACACTGCAAAATCAGCACAATCCCATTCCATCCATGCCCTCCATGATGTTTAAGTTCAAGACACCCCACAGAAAGACTAGGCCCATGCTAGACTCAAATACCCCTGGTGAAAAGGCCACAAGTACAGCCCCAAAAAACGAAAATCACTGAAAAATCAGCACAATCCCATTCCATCCATGCCCTCCATGATGTTTAAGTTCAAGACACCCCACAGAAAGACTAGGCCCATGCTAGACTCAAATACCCCTGGTGAAAAGGCCACAAGTACAGCCCCCAAAAACGAAAATCACTGAAAAATCAGCACAATCCCATTCCATCCATGCCCTCCATGATATTCAAGTTCAAGACACCCCACAGAAAGACTAGGCCCATGCTAGACTCAAATACCCCTGGTGAAAAGGCCACAAGTACAGCCCCAAAAAACGAAAATCACTGAAAAATCAGCACAATCCCATTCCATCCATGCCCTCCATGATGTTTAAATTCAAGACAACCCACAGAAAGACTAGGCCCATGCAAGACTCACTACCCCTGGGCATAAAGGTTGAAAAGTAGGCAAAATGGTTGCAGGCCTAACAACAATGCCTGCATTCAAAATGGCCGCTTGCCTCCCAGCACATGGCCAGGGCCTGTAGCAGCACTCAAAATGGCCCCCAGCCACATGGCCTGTCCCTCCCCATGAACACATCGAAAAACACTGCAAAATCAGCACAATCCCATTCCATCCATGCCCTCCATGATGTTTATGTTCAAGACACCCCACAGAAAGACTAGGCCCATGCTAGACACAAATACCCCTGGTGAAAAGGCCACAAGTACAGCCCCAAAAAACGAAAATCACTGAAAAATCAGCACAATCCCATTCCATCCATGCCCTCCATGATGTTTAAATTCAAGACAACCCACAGAAAGACTAGGCCCATGCAAGACTCACTACCCCTGGGCATAAAGGTTGAAAAGTAGGCAAAATGGTTGCAGGCCTAACAACAATGCCTGCATTCAAAATGGCCACTTGCCTCCCAGCACATGGCCAGGGCCTGTAGCAGCACTCAAAATGGCCCCCAGTCACATGGCCTGTCCCTCCCCATGAACACCCCCAAAAATCGAAAAACACTGCAAAATCAGCACAATCCCATTCCATCCATGCCCTCCATGATGTTTAAGTTCAAGACACCCCACAGAAAGACTAGGCCCATGCTAGACTCAAATACCCCTGGTGAAAAGGCCACAAGTACAGCCCCAAAAAACGAAAATCACTGAAAAATCAGCACAATCCCATTCCATCCATGCCCTCCATGATGTTTAAGTTCAAGACACCCCACAGAAAGACTAGGCCCATGCTAGACTCAAATACCCCTGGTGAAAAGGCCACAAGTACAGCCCCAAAAAACGAAAATCACTGAAAAATCAGCACAATCCCAATCCATCCATGCCCTCCATGATGTTTAAGTTCAAGACAACCCACAGAAAGACCCAGTCCACCCACCACTGAGTACCCCTGGGCAAAAGTCCCCAAAACAGCCCAAAAATCGAAAATCCCAAAATTTTAGTTGCTGCAACTGTAATGCCCCAAACAAACTTACTTGTAAAATTTCTAATCCAACAGTGATCCAAAGAAAGTCAAAAAGGCCTCAAATCCAAATATCCAGCAGCATCCACAAAAAGTAATCCTTCCAGCTCCAGATCCAAATGAAAAAAAAGGAGATGGACAAAGCACTGGGAGGAGCCTGCTGGACAGGAACAGGAAGTTGAAGACTGTGGGGCACTTCCTTCCTCCCACCCCCCACCCCCTCCCCAAAATGTACTCCTCGCTAAAAAAGTGCAGGCAAATGTCAACCTAAGGAGTTATTCAGATAAAAATCATCATTTCAAGAAGGTTTATGCTGCTTGCTGGTGGATTTCTTGTGCAGAATTGCAAATTTTATATTTTCGCTTGTGCGAGATTGTTGCTGCTCGCCGCATCTCAAATCTCGCAATTGCGAAGTACCGCGAGACGTGATCTCGCCGTACTCGCGTTGACAAACTCTCGCTGTGCAAGTTGGCAAGCCGCGATGACGTAATCGCGCTCGCCAAATTCCCGCGGGATCACACAGCAAGATCCAAAATGGCGCAGCACTCGCAAAATATCGAGAAAAACAACTCGGCAAACGATGATAAACGCCGCGCGCTGCAAAAATTGTATCACCAACGCCGCGCGCCGCAAAAAAAATCCGCTGCGTGCAAATTTGCGGATTTTGCGGGAAATTCGCAAATCTCGCGGATTGCGAATTTACCGAAAATCCGCAAAATCCGCGAGCGTAACGGATTTTCCGCCCATGCTTATTTATGAGGCTGTGCGTCACTTTTACGCCAACGGTGCGTCACTTTTTGTGACGCACCAGTGGCGTAAAAAATGGGCCTTGTTGTCCCAAATTTACAAAGAGATGCATCTAGGTAGAAGCGTCACTTTGTAAACCCCTGCGCCACATTATACCTGCGCCAGGTATAATGTATGCAAGGGGGGCGTATTGACGCAAGGAAGGGTCGTAGAAGTGACGCAGTGAAATCTATGAGATTTCACTGCGTCACTTCTAGGACGCCGTTGCGTCAAAATCTTGCGCCTGCCTCACAGCAGGCATAAAACTGACGCAGGCCCTTTCACATGGGGCTTGCCCCATGTGAAAGGACGCATTGCTGGAGTTGCGTCCCTTTTGTGACACACTCCAGCAATGCGTCACTTTTGCGCTTACAGATACGTCAGAAATACTGACGTATCTGTAACTCCTTGCAACATGATGCGTCATAGATTAAATTTGACGCATCAGGAATGTCGCAAGGAGTGCGCACTGAGAAGTGACGCATCGCTGCTTTCACGCAGCAATGCGTCATTTCTCATAAATGAGGCCCACAGACCTTCTAGCAGGACCAAGACATTATTTGCCAGCTTTAAGCTTGGAATAATTTCTCTTTATAATGCTATCAAAACAAGCAAACAATATCCTCCACAGACTTTGAGCGGATTTTCGGATCTAAACCTACAGACTTGCAAATGTGGACTCTTTCTATAGTTGTGTTGTTTCTGCTTCTGGATCTAGGTCCTTATGTTTTCTATTTATCTGGCTTTTCCTCATAATCAATACTACACCTCTAGTTACAGCACTCTGTTTACCATTGTGTACCACTGCTGTCATGTTCTCCCCCATAATGCCTTGAAAAAATGCCCAATGGGTATTTCAATTTGACTTTTCCTAATTTTACCGCATCATCTGCTAACTTAGAGAGATGGGTGTGATGTTTTCCACTTGATAATCACAGACTTTTAAAAGGTTTCACTGCAGTCTTCCCCTAGAGTTCTCCGGGGAGGAGGCTACTAGAGAATCCACTCTAGCAGGAACACATATCCTACAGAAATATGGATTTTTTAATGTACTGTGGTAGGGTGGAAAGAAACGCGGATGATCCATGATCTGTTTCTGTTGTATGTTTCTGGACTGTCCCCTTCTTTCTAGCCGGAAACAATAGTGGTTTTTGCTGTAAATGTCTTTCATCGCTTCATTTTAACTCCAGTAGGAAATGCTGCTTTGTGCTAGGAAGCAATCGTGTGCGTAAGTGTTCGCTTTCATGCGTCCTTAGGGATTAAAGATGGGATATCCTGCTGCCATTTCAGCCTAACATTTGACCATAAAGAGCCTTTATCCAAGACATTTCCTTGAGTGCCTGCCTCATAACATATTTATTCATTTCTGTGGTAATGCTGGTGTAGGAGTTTGGACAATCTGCCTTCTGCTCCCGATAGCAGAGTGAAGGCACTAAGCTCCTCCAGAAATGTCCCTGGCCTATTTCAGATTTGTTCATCTTGGTTTGCAGGACCCCCACTACAGCACCCTGGAGTGCAGTACCATTTGCCTTCGCTCAAACTGGAAGACTATGGGCCTGATTCACAAAGGGTCTCCGCACTCGTGGCGGACGCCCCACAGTTGTCTCATTGCGGAGATTCTGACCCGAGTGCAGAGACTCCCCCACGACGGTGGTTCCTACGCCAGGATCAGGCCCTATATATTTTATCTTTCTTTCTTTATCATCTTTATTGCGACAATATTGTCATAAAAGAAATTCCAATACATATAAATCAATACATTGGCCTACAAATTACCATCAGAGGAAATTCATTTGAGCTATAAAAAAACACAGTGCAATAAAATCATTAAAAACCATTAAAAAACTGTCAATTAAAACATGTTCATCATGGAACCCTGCACTTATGTAATTTGCAATCAGACTCCCCAGAACTATCTACATGCGTCTACCCACTCCCACTAGGCTGAGCATTCAGATAGTTCCGTCTCATGCACCACATTGCTGCTAGAAATTTAGATACAGCAAATACAATTGAGGGGGAGACATCAGTCTTTAGTATTCGAAAGGCTTCATGACACTGTCTAATGCCCAAGTTTTTACAGATCGGAACTATCCACTTTTTTCTTTGGATCTGATAACCAGAGCAGAAAAATACAACATGCAATTCATTTTCTAACTCCGCCAAGCATCCCAGACAATTTTTTGGGGAAGGGGAGACCATTTACTTGTGAGGGATCTGATTGGCAAAGAGCCATGTCTCCATTGGAGGTAAAATTTCCTAAGACCAGGGGGACTAATGTCATTCAGAACAGGCTCTAATTTGTAATAGTCCTTGTTCATTAAAAAGGTGTTCGTCAAGGTTCCTAATTTAGGATTAGACAGGCGGGCAGATAGATTGTGTTCGAAATACAGGTTAGCCAGCTGCTTTCGTGAAATGTTAATACATGCTTGCTCAGGGTTACTCCACATAAGAGGGAGGCTCAGCCTTTCAAATTCCTGTTTTATATATTTTAACCAGGGGAGTTTCCCTGCATTAGGCAGTTTTAAAACCTCAATAAGCTCTTGCCTGTAGTTATTAAGCTCTGGAGTTAAGAGGTCTGAGGCCCAGGTCAAGCCTTAGAGGTAGCAGTGGGGTATATTTTATCCGAGGGACGCCATAACATTTGGTGAATTTAGACAGGCCTATTTCCACTACCTTTAGCTTTGACACTGTCTCTTCAACATGGATGTCCTGGAAAAAAGGTTGTGGAGAACTAGACATCAGGGTAGGAAAAACATTTAATTCTCTCTAATTTTTGACTATTGAAATGTTAATATTATTTGTCTCTTTGAGAAGTCCCTTTGAGACCATCACTGTAGTTGGTGCAGTTTAAAGTTGTTCTCCAGGCTTAAAGTGTTCATGCCATGGAATAGGTTTAAAAGCCATTCAACGACCTTGACAACAGGATTACATTGTCGCATATGCAGGACGTGGATCTGCTTATCGCGGGAACAGAGTCTCTTCCAACTTGTGCAATGCTGATCCTGTCTCTAATTGCATGGTAAAAAAAAGCCAAGAAGGCCATTCAAATGTGTGTTACGACCTCAAGCCATCTAAGACCCTTATATTCAAACTCTATGGATGTTCGGGGCCGGCTCTAGCGCTGGTGGCACCTGGTACAACAATTTGTTTTGAGGCCCACCATATGACCTCCTCCTCCGATTCCCTCACTACCACCCGGCAAAAGTGACCCTCGCCTCTCCACAGCCCCTCTCAAATACATTTCATTTGTTTTAAAGCGCCGGTAAAGGCTGGCGTTACTAATCCATTCAGCTTTCCACATTCAATAAAGATCTGTCCTTTGCAGCAGGCACATTAACCCTCTGTACTACTTTATGGTGAGTCAAAACTGCCACCAGACAAAACTCCTATCCCTCTCTCTCTCTAGCAGTTGCATTAATCACAAGAGTTATCTTAACATTTTTATTGCTGCCTGAAAGCTGGATGCGCAGGGAACTCTGCAGCAGTTGCTTTTAAAAGCTAGTTATTGCTAAACACACCACCCCCAGCTGAGATCAGTGCCCCCCTCCAGGTCAGTGCCCAGGGCAGCCGCACCGCTCACCCCGCCCTAAAGATGGCCTGTGGATGTTCATGAAATTCTCATTCACCTATTGCGGGAGTGTGGAACCTTGGCTTTACCCCTCATGATTCTTTGTCCCTAGTGCCTCAGATCAACAAGGTATTGTGCATTTCTCCCTTTTATCCACAGATGCCCAGGAGAATCTTTCCTCTCTTACCATTTTTTTGTTGATTTACTGTTCTTCAAGCTTTCAGAGGCTTTCAGACTCCTCTAGCCAATCACAGCACTGATGATAGCAGCATTGGGATTGGGCTGAGCACAGTGGTTCAGCACTCAGAGAGGGACAGGGAGCCTGAGCATGCTCTTCACCCAGGTTGTGATGCAGAGACGGCCGGCCAAACCGTCATGCGCAATTACAGATTGCCACCACTCCTCTCCCTGCTCCCCTGACACAGGCCATTTTATTTTTTCACCTTCTCGCAGAGCAGTGGGGCGCTGCTCCTCCGCCTTAGCGAAGGAGGTGCCCCTGATGTAGTGGGCTTTTGTTTTGCAAACCATTGCTTCCAGGTGCCTTTGTTCAGCTGGAGCTCTTGAAGAGAACCAGGTCTACAACTTCCACAATGCATGAAGATGAACGCGAGCTAGAACTGCAGCACCGTGCCGTTGGTGATATATGGATTCAGTGGTGGACTGGGAATTAAAAGGAGCAGTGGCGGCTGGCACGGATGGGAGAGGCGGTATGCCGGTCCGGGGGGTGGCTGGGGTTGGAGGAGGAAGGAGAATGTCAAACATAAACAAAAAAACACTTACTTTGACGCCGCGTCCAGAGTCTCTGCTCGGTCTCATCTTCCGTGGGGCTTCAGCCGAACAGCAACCAGGAAGCACACCCAGGCTCCCCTGACCAATCACAATGCTGCAATGTAGCATTGTGATTGGTAAGCACACATGCTCACCTGACCAATACCAATGCTGCAATGCAGCGTTGTGATTAGTCTGAGTGCAGTAGTTCAGCGCTCAGCCAGGGAATGGGGGCCTGGGTATGTTCTACATACAGGCTGTAATGTAGCCTGCGTGGAGAATATGCACAGTGTGCATGAATGCTTGGCCGACCCAAGGGGACCGTCCAAGCAATCATGCGCACTTGGAGTGGGCAAACCCCTCCTCCCCTGCCCTGGTCTGAGAGCAGAGCAGCCCCGCCCGCCCGCAAAGCAGCTGGAAACAATAAAATGATAATAACAACAAGTTATTATCATTTTATTTTTCCTTTCCTCACTTAGCTTAAAAGCAGTGGGGCAACGCTCCTCCGCCTTAGCAGGGGAGCCGCCACTGAAAAGGAGCCCTGGAAAATGTGTTCATACCAGCGCTATTTTGTATTGAAGTGTAACGAGTGGGTCCAACCATTCCCAGAATGATTTGTGGGAGGCAAACTGTGTTTACAGTAATTTGTGGGGATTTCCTAAGTGCTTGTTGCCAACTCAAGAGTTGGTGTGCCCTCCATCTATCCACCAACCTAAAAGAGAGCCCCAGTCCTGAGCCTGCTGGGGCATTATCTTGTATAAAATGTGGCTTTCCCAGCCCAGTAGCGATTGATCTGGTTACCTTACTTAAATACACACTGCAATGCTGTCTGATCCAAATACAAAGTTTGTGGTTGAATGTAAATAGCCTGTGGTGAAAGAGTGTGCTTATACATTTATCGAAAAACACCTAAATCGGGATATGGTTTATTCGAGCATACCAGATGCACTGGTTAGTTTTGTTTACTTCAAGAAAACAGTTGCAAAAATATATGCCCACTGCTTGAAACCATAATGATGAAAATAAGGGACAGGCACAAGAATTGTTCCACCCTAGGCCGAAATACAGAAACTTAACAACATATGCAGGATACAATAAAAGAATACACGTGTAAAAAAGAAAACATGCTGTCACCTAAATATTACAGTCATATGCATGCAATAATAAGTACAATTAAACAAAGCAGCAGGTGGCTGTCTTGAAATGGTATTGTCAGTAGTGTATTGTTGTTTTAAAGTTCCAGCGGGCTGCTATGTTCAGAGCCAATGTGTGCCCTATGGACAATATCGCTCCATGATGGTCCAATGGTTTAGATGGCCCGGCTGTGCAGGTTGCTGTACACAGTAGATGCATTGAGTGCTAAGCATGTAGCCAGCCAGCTGTCACTGTCTTTGGAACTATAGCATGCTGTAAAATGAAATAAAAGGAGGAAGAGAAAATAAATTAAAGGGGGCCTATGACTAGAAAATGGAAAACTATGGGACTGAGCCACCAGCCCTGCCACTAAGGTGCACTCATTTCAGGTGGATTTGTACATGTGACAGAACAAATGCTGTCACTCACAATGCAAAAGATCAAATGACTGAAGTGGACTGACCAATTCCAAATGCTGAATGCTGTCATGGATCGAAGCAGAGTGTAAATGACTCTCATACTCACCATTGGCAGAAGAGCGCTGACCCGAAGCCCCTCTCTCTCTCTGTATTCGGATGAATATTTATTACTTGTATATTTTTTATTAATTTATTTTTTTATAATATATAATACATGATCCTGGCAGACAATGAAGCCTCTCAGCCTTTTGAAAATAATCTATCAAGGATTAATTCAGTGCAAATCTTGGTCCTCCAAGGTTGTCAAAGGGGGTTATAAACACTAAAATCCTTGCTTAAACAACGTAACCTTGTAGGAAAATATGTCTGTAAAGCAGACTTAAAAGGGTGCAATGACAATCCACTCTTAAGTCTTATTGGCTTTAACATGTGTGTTTCATAATAAAAAAATCAGGTCTACTGCCTTTGTCGGAACTTTCCTTAAGCAACTGATCAGACCTATGAGAAATGAAACACCTTTTTCTGATGAACCAATCAGACCTATAGCTTTTGTCTCTAGCTTGCCACTGTAATAGAGTCAGGCCAACTGTATTTCGCATAAGCTTTCCCATGGGAAACAGTGTTTACAACGCTGTCATTACATTGCGCTACTATTACAACACGGTTGTTACAACAACTGCGTTGTTAGTATATGATGCATTTACATCGCAAGTCATTACAACGACTTGCAGTAGAGGGCGCTGAGTTATTGGAAATTAATTCCAACACCTTCCCTACAGCTGCGTAAACTGGAGTCGGAATAGTAATTAATACTATTCCTAAGTCCAGCGCACCCCCTAGTGCAAGTCGTTGTAATGACTTGCGATGTAAATGCATCGCGTACTCACAAAGCGGTCGTTGTAACGACCACATTGTAAAAGCACACAATGAAATACATCGCAATGTAATGAGCCATATTCCTTTCCCATACTTCAACCATCAGGTATATTGCATCAAAATTAAAAATATTTACAAAATTACAGATGTAAATAAATATATCAATTCCTCCTAAGAGGGACCAATAAGGACTATCATAGTGTAAATCTTCTTTGCCCACAGTTTGTTCAAGTGAGTCACCTAACCCCAATTCCCTTGCCTATTACTGTCATCTTTGAAACGCCTGCCTACAGGTTCAAGCCTATTAGCTTTAATAAATGCTTTTCTCAATAAATAACCAAGGCCCATTGCCATAACTCTTTTTAATAAACAGATTAGACTGTGTGGCTTTGAGCAGAACTTTTCCCAGCAAACCAGTCAGGCCTATGGTGTTTACCACTGGTTTGATACCATACCCAGCACAGTGGGCAACATTTAACAGCCATCATACATACAGTTATATTTTTTAAAACACTTACTTAGAAGCATCTATTGTTCCACTCCCAGCTTTGTCAGGTTCATTAAAATTACAAAGACAGCTATAATGGATTCAGAAGCTTACAGTTTTTCCAAGCATTTGCAGGCTGTAAGGAAACAGGGAAGCGGAACTACTCTGTATAACCTATCATTTACTTTTGCTTTTTGTGTGGCAACAGTTATGAAAATTTGCCACACTGCAAATCAGAGACTTTTCGAACCACGCTTTATACATGAGCAGTCCTGGGGCATGGCACCTCCTGCACAATTTATAGCAAGGATGTGGCTTAGCGGCTAGAGTGGTTGACTTTGAAGCGGGGGAACCAGGCTCGAGTCTGGCGGGAAGCTAAAAACATCCTGTGATTTTGGGCAGATCACTTACTCTCCCCGTGCCTAAAAATGATTGTGTTCGTCTATAATGCAACTGGTGCTCATGTAAAGCGCTCTGATACCTTCGGGTCGAGTTTGTGCTATATAAAACTGCAACTACAACAAAAAATAGCTATGGTGCTATTTAAAAGAAGAAAGGTTTCAGCAGTGAAAATACAAAGGCCTGTCAACTGCTGTTTGTTCAAACCTGGTACAAAAGGGGGTGGTGATGGACGGAGCATCTGAATCAATCAAACACTCACACCCAGTCAAAAGATCTGGGTTTAATCCATCACCGTTCTTTAGCCCACTCTGCCACCCCAGTTCAGACATGGCTATATGCAAATCAGTCTGACCCTGTGCCTCATGGGATCAGTCCAGCCCAAACTGCCAAGCCATGTCTTCCCTGGACCGGAAACAAGCTTCCGAGGACCGGTTTCTGGCATTCCAGCCATCTTCAGCCCAGCGTGCTTGAATCCAGTGGCAAAGTGAGCAAGGGACTCACGTCTGAGCATACCCTGCCACACTTATGGCGGCCAAAAGCGGTACAAAAGGGGGTGGTGATGGGCCATCACCACCCCCTTTTGTACCGCGTTTGTTCAAACCTGGCATGACCGTCCAAAACTGATGCCTCTCATTTGGTCATACAGTTTCAGCCTCTAAAGTGTCACACTTGGCTGGCCTGAATGGTGAACGCGTGCCCCACCAACAAAAACATTCTAAGGAAACTAGAAATTGTCACTTTCATGTTCTCTGAGGGTGGGCATAGGGATGTGGCAGTGTGGACTCTATGTTGCAGTAACAGCATTGGGGCTGTGAGCTTGCTGCTTCAGGACAAACCTTCATAGCAAGTGTTTACACTTCCTCTATTAGCATTTCCAAAGACAAAAAGAAGTGCAGCTGCATCACGACTGGTACTTCAAAAGCTCTCAAAAGCTCCAATGCAGCATTTTATGGATGCAGTAGAATCCTTTGCGGTGCGCACTACTTGTAGCTTGCTGCGCGGATGGAAAGCATAGTATGTGCGCCTGTTAAGGGGACCAGTTTAGAGCAGTGGTGGCCGACACAGATATTTCCCAGCGGGGCGGGTGGAGGGGGTGCGATGGGGGTGAAGAGTCTGTCGGAAATGCGTGGGGTGAGCGAGCAGCTTGGAATTAATAATGTTAAAAAAAATTAAACTCATACCTTGTGCCTCGCACTTCTCTGCTGCCAGTTCCTTGTCCCAGCAGTCCCTGGGACAGCATCATGACTCCTCATCCAATCCCAGTGCTGCTCTCAAGCATGAGCAGTGTGGGGATTGGCCTGAGCAGGCTGGAATAATACTTGCTCAGGCACAAGACGTCTGTGCTGTATCTCCAACCTGGCTGTACAATACAGCTGGGTTGGAGAAACTGAAGTGCGCATGTCAGTGTGCACACCTACGACTTCTTCTCCCCCTCCCATGGCTCAGCCGCGCCCCTACCTTGTGCATGCTGGTTCGCCCAGCAGCTGAAAAAGAAAAGAATAGTAAAATATTGTTATATTTTTCGGCTGCTGGCTTTAAGCCAGTGGGGCGACCATCCCCTGCCATTGCAGAGGAGCCGCCGCTGGCTTAGAGGGAAGTATGTATTGGGTAGCTGCCACTTGGACCGATCACATCGCAATTCAGTTTGAGTTGGCCCCTCCTGACCAATACCATTGTTTGGGAGCCTACAAGAAGCAGATAGAAACAAGAGCCTGGAATAAAATTAAGGGCACAGAGGTAGAAGACCATCTTACGGCAACAGCCTATTCATTGCCCACATAGGTGGAATAAGCCACCAACTGCTGTACAGAGTGGATAGAAACAGCTTGTAAAAAAATTAGCCCAGTTGAAAACATTGTCTCCTAAACGTTTTCAACGAACAGCCCCCTGGAACTCTGAAGAACTAAAGAAACAAAAACTTGCCTGTAAGAGCTTGGAATGCAATTGGAGAAGAGAATACAATTAGGCAGAAAAAGAACTCTACAAACAGAGTCGCACTCTCTATAAAAGGCTCTTATTTAATACAAATAGAGCATTCTTCGCGGACCAAATTGCACTGGCCAAAACCAACAGTAAAGAACTCTTTAGGACCGTAGCCAGATTGGCCACCCCGGACACTCCGAAAATCCAGAGTAGTCAAGAACGACGACTTCTTTTTGCAGAAGGTGCAGGTTATTTTCTCGTCTTTTAGACTCTCTCCTGTGGGGGCCAAAATAGCAATTGACCCATGGCCCACTCTGGACAAGTTCTCCCCTCTGGATGCGCAAGATACTATAAATCTCCTCGCCTCTACCAGATCAGGCTCTCCCTATGACCCCTGTCCAGGTTTTGTGATTAAACAAGCCCTTGAAACTATTTGCACCTCTCGCAGTTCCTTATTTCATGCCATGTTCAAGTCTGGGCACTTTCCAAAAATATGGAAGATAGCATTGATTCTTCCATTGTTAAAAAACAAAATCTCGACCCTAAGGATCCTAATAATTACCGGCCAATCCCTCGCCTTACACTGCCGACGAAAATGGTAGGAAAGACCATGAATACTCAGCTCAGCGCCTTCTCCAAGTAAACAATATTTTAGATCCCACTCAGTATGGGTTTAGGGAAGCACACAGCACAGAGTCCGCCCATATAAAATCCACTGAAGAAATAAAAGAAGCCCTGGAGCAGGGAGGAAATGCAGCACTAATCATACTGGACCTCTCTGTGGCCTTCAACACAGTCCACCATGATGTCCTGATGGACCGTTTGTCGGCCTGCGGGGTTCAGGGTAAAGCCTGGAAGCTACTGAAATCTTTCCTGAGGGAAATAATTCAAATTGTGGATTTGGACAAAAGTCCGCTGTAAACCTTTTTCCATACCTTGTGGAGTTCAACAGTGTTCCTCTCTTAGTCCCACCCTTGTTAATTCTTATGTCTCTCTCCTGGCGGATCTTATTAGATCCTTCGGATTTCAGCTCACATCATATGCGGACGATACACACATTGTGGTGTCCTTGCAGCGAGGGAAGGAGTCAGAGAAGGGGAAGAGGTTCCATGACTGTTTGAAATCAGTTAAGACATGGATGACCCAGAACTGCCTGAAGTTTAATGAGGGCAAGACTCAGGTCCTCATTTTTGGAAATAATGCAAATTTCTGGACCCCAGATTGGTGGCCGGAAGAGCTAGGCATACTCCCTAAACCAACTAGGAAAGCAAAATATCTGGGGTCATAGTCGACAACAAACTCACCTTTGGATACCAGATAAATGCGGTTGCATCCGCGAGCCTACACCTCCTTAGAATGATTAAGAAAATAATGCCATTCCTGCTGGAAGACTGTCAACGTGTAGGCATAACATCTCCCATTCTATCAAGGGTGGATTATTGCAACAGACTCTTCCTGAATATTCAAAAGCGACATTTAAATAAGCTTCAGCTTCTGCAAAATGCGGCAGCTAGACTGCTTACCGGCACACCAAAATTTGTATCTGTTCCCAAGGAAATCAAAAAGCTGCAATGGCCTCCAGTTAGACAACAGGTGCAATTTAAATCCTTGTGCACCGTCTTTAAAGCCCTTCAAGGAACAGGGCCGGAATATTTGAAACATCGATTTCAATGGTACGTCCCTAAAAGAGTCCTCGGATCTCTAGGAGCTAAGTTTGTGCTAGTACCATCCTTCAAAAAAGTCAACTGGGGAGGGAGAAGTTTCACCACCTGTGCCGCAAGGTCTTGGAACGAACACCCTTTCCATATTAGGAATGCCACTGATCTAATGGTGTTTAGGAAAGGAATGAAAACCTGGCTCCTCAGTGCATAGGTTCCCATGTCTTCATCTATTCAGAGGGCAGAAGCCAGCACCAGGACACCTTTGGGTAACCGTACAATTAACATAACAGGACATAACCTAACATTGGAGTTAACAATAGAAAATGTACACTTATGGGATATTTCCAGGGACGGACTGGCGATAACGGGCACCGGGCATTTCCCCGGTGGGCTGCCAGGGTGGGGGCAGATTTTGGCCCAGTGGGGGCCCGTTTCTGTTACAGGGCAGTTTTTGCAGCATAGCTGCAATATCGGCCCTGTAACAAAATCGTCCGAAACCGGCCCTGGCAAATAGCTCTGCCGCCCCCCCAGTTTCTCCGAGGGGGTGGGGAGGGGGGGGGAAGCGTCAGAGCACTTTGCCACAGCCAATTTCGGTTCCCAGTCCGGCCATGGATATTTTGGGCAATTATATTCTGAAACAATATAAACTTTGCCAATATTCTTGTGGAGGATATTCTGACATACATCCCCAGAAGTGCCTGTGATGGCTTGGCACAAACACAACTCCTGTGTTCAGCAGTTTGACCAACAGGAGAGCATACACCGTGCCGATGAGGTGCTAGAAGAATACTGTGACCGACCTTTGATGATTTGGCCATCAACAAGGTAACTGTTGAGACCCATAGGTGGCTCTTCATTTTGTTTTGGTGGTGGGTTTGCGTTGGGACCCAGGAAGACCTAAGGAAGAAAAACCCTCTTCCCTGGCCAGCATGAGCGAATGCGTGTTCTGTCCACCTGTGCATGCGCACCCCCTCCATTCCTTGATCAAAAGTATGCGCTCGTGCCCAACTGCACCACTGGAGGACATCATTGGAGACCACAAGGCCGGGGCAGCATAAGTTGCTGGCTCTCACAAGAAGATTGTGCGAGCATACATTTTGGCAAGTATGGTGGCCAGGCCATCTGATAACCCAATGTGGGAGGGGGCGGCGGAGTGCCTAATATTTCTCAATGTGCTCCCCTTAAAGGCAGACATGAACATACTAAACATATTCGCACTTTGGATGGATGACAATGGGCCGCTTTGTGTAAACAGAAAACCCATCAAGATGGCACTGTGGAGGAATCAGAAAAAGGACAAAGACAGATATCACAGGATTTGGAGAGTGAAAACAAAAAGGGAGGTTATAGGGCACATGGTGCTCGTCAAGAAACTTCTGGAGTATGGAAATAAGATTTCTAAGTTTGGGCATCCCATAAGAAATGTGTAAGGTACACAGAATGTCGTGAGGCTGGTGAAAGGTCAAACATGGTGCATGGTCAGGTTGAGGAAGGCATTGAAACTCCCTGAGTCGAAACCTGATGGGGGGAGTGCAGTAACTCGTAACTCACCTGGGACAAACGTACATAGGAAAGTGGAAAGGCAGGTTTTTTCTGGTTGGCATAATTTGTAACGGGAAATCTCCATTGTTCCTTTCTCTAATCCTTTGTTTCCTTTTTCAACCCTTTACCGGAAGAAGTTTGTCATAATAAGCTTGGTGTTGAGGTTATTCATGTTTGTTCCACCCCCAACCACACTCCCTTCCTTACCTTTTGCAAAATCCCTGAGTTCAACCCCCTCCCAGCATTTTGTACACCAAGGACCTAAAGAGAAATGACCCAGTGGGGGATGATATAATTATCGCACCTGTTAAATAGGGTACCATGCGGTTCGCAATTTAGTCGATGTAATAATTATCACCTATCACAAGTTTAGCCCTTTAAATTCAGACATACCAGGGAGAGTTCCATGCGGTCTGGACCAACATTTGAATGGACGGGTATTTACCAGGCTGGATTGATAAGCTGAAATTTACCTGGGAAAAAATTTCGGGGAATGTGGTAATGACCTCAAAACTTGCAATTCCGATTGCTGTGCAAAAAGGAGTTTGCGCGCAAATGTCATGTATCGAGGCCAGGTCAGGCCACACGTACGGAGGGCCTAAGAATGTTCATTGGATTCCTTCCGCAACCATTTTATTACCTGACAACTGTGATCAGAGGCAGAAGAGAGCCTTGGGACCAGATTTACCAGTTTCTCACGCAGCAGGAGAGCGCCACATATACAGAAATATGGCCCTCTCCTGCCCTCTCCCTAAAGACGGTGCAGAAATGTGCAGCCGTGCACCATGGACACAGCTATGCACCATAGTGCAAGGGGGCCCGATTCACAGAACTAACTTAAGACAAAATCTTAAAACAGACTTAAGACAGAATCCTAACTTAAGTCTGTCTTAAGACAAAATCCTAACTTCTGTGAATACCAAAAGTAGTACGTTTAGGATTTTGTCTTAAGTTAGTTCTGTGAATCGGGCCCGGTGTCTCTGTGAGTCTAGCATCGGTTCTGTACAGGAAGGATACCTTTTCAGTATAAAATACTATGCTTAAACTAACTTTAAACCTTTTCCCGCTTTGGAAAGGGGCGACCACTCGGTCCCCCCGAACGTATGGTTGGGTGCCCCGATCCCCCCGGGAAACCCTTTTGGGCGGGAGGCGTGGCTCGGCTGGTATGCCCGAAGTGGCGTAGCCGGGGCGTGCCCTTTCCCGCCCAGGAGGGGTTGTCCTAGACACCCGCACAGAAGACCACGCCCAGTAGGCGTACCGAAGGAGGGTCCCCCGCCCTCCCGCAGATGGATAAATAGAGCGGGGATCCGAAGAAGTGTCCTCTTGTTCCTGTGCTCTGAAGGCTGCACCAACTCGTTGCTCGTGAGCCCTCGACGGAACAAGCGGCAATTTTGAGAACTTGTAATCTTGTTGTTTCTCTTCCAGTTATTTGGAGTACGAAAGATCCAGGACCTCGTTGATCAACTAGCGAAGAGTACACGGAGCTATGGCCGGCAAGAAAGCAGGAAAGAGCTCCGAGTTGGAGAAGGTACTGCGCACCTTGTCGAACTAAATGGCGATCATGGACCGAAAACTCGGTAAAGTTGACTCGATCGGTCGAGGTTTGGCCGATGTTAAAAAACAGTTAGCAGCCCAGAACAGCTCAGGCCGTCCTAATTTGGTAATAGGCCCGGCCTTGCCGGGAGTCGTCCCTGAGGGTAGGGGGAAGCGTGTTAAGAGGAGGGCGGTCTCTGGGGAAGATCCGGTTCCTGTGGTACCCCCAGTCGCCCCCATCACACCGGCGGACAGCCCGGTACCAAACCCAGATATAGGTTTGCCAATCCCGGTTGTAATTACTCCTGTTAATGATGAGGAAATGCCCCCGGAACTGGCCATCCAGTTAGCGGCAGTGTTGCCATGGCTCAAGAAGAAAGCGGGGGGGGCAGTGGCCGCGGGGGACCCGGCCGAGGAGGCTAGACTAATAATCGAGCAGTTACGGCAGTCGAGAGAGGCCGCGACGGCGAATGTTCCTCTTGTTCCCCCACAGGTGGCGCCGGGAGGACCTGCGGTTAGCCGGGAAAAGGCGGCAGACACGACGGTCGAACCTGGTAAGCACACATTGCCAATGGCAGGGGAGGGTTCATTACCTTCAAGGCGCGAAAGGGTGGCCCAGCACATCCCTGCGGCCACAAAGGAACTGATATGGGGGGAGAAATATGTGAATATGTTTTCATTGTTGACTGACTATCGCGAGATGGAATATGCAAAATCCCAGAAGGATTTATGGCACCCCAGTGTATGGCGGGCCAAGATGGCGGAATTTAGGGTCGATGAGACGGTAGCAAATTGGGTAAAGGCCTTTTCGATATTTACGGCAGTCATGGGGGAACGAAAGCCTGAAGTCATGACTGAGTTGACCTGTTATCAGAATAGGATTATGGATTTTTATACCATGTATGAGGGGGACGAGTGGAAAGGTTACGATATGAAATTCCGAAAAGCAAAAGAGTTTGATGCAACTTTGACCTGGGATTGCCTCGACTCGGTGTCATGGCACAAGCAGCTCTTGCCTGGGGCGGCAGGTACGTCCTCGCCGGGCGGGAGCGGGTCGGAGTCAGCTCGCCAAAAACCCGTGGTGCCCTTTCGAGCGGGCGCCGGTGGGGAATATCAGCCCAAGACCGGCGGGAATGGCGGCAAGCGGGGGGTTTGTTGGGGCTTCAATAGAGGCAACTGTAGCAGGCCCCAGGGAACATGTAGGTTCAGGCATGCGTGTGCGGGCTGTGGGAACTCCTCACACCCGGAGAGTAGCTGTAGATCTAAAAACAGCGGAACGGGAGGAAAAGGGGGGTCTAAGCAAGAGTGAGGTGATGTTTTGTAACCGATTGTCTACACCTGTCGGTATCATGGCTCTGACTCCGTGGTTGAACAAATACCCTGATCATGTATCCGCCGGGGTGTTGAGGAATGGATTCCTATATGGCTTCAACATCCCGGCGGGGGATTTTCGAGGGGACTCCTTTTGTAAAAATCAGCTATCTGTCCAACATAACCCAAGCGTAGCTGCAAGAAAAATTTCCAAAGAAGTCAGCTTGGGGCGGGTGGCGGGGCCTTTTCACCGCCCGCCGGTGGCGGATTTTGTGTGTTCTCCGCTAGGGGTGGTCCCGAAGAAAGACCCAGGGGAGTTTAGACTCATTCACAACTTGTCTGCCCCAAGGGGTTCTTCGGTGAACGAAGCCATTGACCCAGATATTTGTTCGGTGCGGTACGAATCGTTTGATGATGCCGTGGCCATGTTAAATCACCTGGGCCCCGGAGCGCTGATGGCGAAATCGGACATCGAATCGGCATTCCGGTTGCTCCCGGTACACCCGCGAGATCAGCGCTTGCTAGGTTTTGCATTTCAGGGGACTTATTACATGGATAAATGCATGCCTATGGGTTGCTCCATTTCTTGTGCCTATTTTGAAATGTTCAGCTGTTTTTTAGAGTGGGCATTCACCGAGGCCACAGGGCATAGGCATGTTATGCACTATCTAGATGACTTCCTGTTTCTGGGAGCAGCCGGCGATACGAAATGTGCGCAGGCGCTGCTGGACTTCTGCATCCTCATGCGGGAGTTCGGAGTCCCATTGGCACCAGGTAAGACGGATGGACCATCTACTTCACTGGAGTTTCTGGGAATTGAGCTCGATTCTGTGGAAGGATGTTTCCGTTTACCGATGGAAAAGGTGACCAAGTTTAGGGCTTCCTTGACACAATGCCTGGGCAAGGAGAAAGTGACCCTGCACCAGTTACAGCAAACAGTGGGTCAGCTTAACTTTGCCTTAAGGGCGATACCAATGGCCCGCCCCTTCTCACGCTCTATTGCACAAGCTATGGTTGTTCTCAAGGAGGGACACCACCGTACGAGACTGTCGGCAGAGGTTCGCCAGGATATGCGCATTTGGTTGGCATTTCTGGCGGACTTCAACGGCCGAGTTGTGTGGAACACGCCACCAGCATCTTCGGATGAACTAGGTTTGTGGACTGACTCAGCTGGGAGCGTGGGATTTGGCGCCATCTTTGGTAACCGATGGTCGGCGCAAGTATGGCCGACGTGGTGGCACTCCAGCGGTCTGACAGGTAACATTGGGTTCTTGGAGCTATTCCCCATTTGGGTTGCTCTGATGGCATGGCCAGACGACTTCAGGGACCGCTCGGTGGTGTTTTGGTCTGATAATATGACTGTGGTTGAGTGCATTAACCAGCAGGCAGCCCGCTGCAAGTGGATCTTAAGATTATTGAAAGAAATTGTATTACGTTGCATGAGATTGAATGTACAGTTCAGGGCAAAACATGGGCCAGGCGTACTGAATTATGCAGCTGATGCACTCTCTCGTTCACACATGCAGGCTTTCAGGGGCTATCTACCCACAGCGAACCTAGTGGCGGCACCGTTCCCCGAAGCACTATGGCTAATCGGTGCCCCGGATTACAAGACCTCGTGGCAGCCCGCTTAGCTCCCAGGACAAGGAAGGCATACGAAGGAGCGTTTCGTTCCTACTGCACATTTTTGGGTCCATCAGGGAGACAGAGCGGGGGTCAGGAGGAATCCTTCCTGGGGTTCCTGGTTGCGCTGCACAGAGAAGGCCGATCAGCGGCAACGGCCAATAGACATAGGGCGGCCATTTCGTTCATGGCACAGGTGCATGGCATAAGAGATCCGACGGGTTCCTTTTTGGTTAGGAAGGCACTCAGCGGCTGGCAACGCCTCGAGGGTCGCAAGCAGGATACGAGGCGCCCGATTGGTTTAGACAGATTGTCTCTACTTTTAGCAAAGCTAGATGAGACGTGCTCCTCCCTTTTCGAAGCAGTTCTGTTCCGGGCAGCTTTAGCCTTGGCATTCCATGGGGCTATGCGGGTGAGCGAACTCTTCGCAAGGAATAAGAAGGATATAGAGGGAGGCCTGGGCAGGGATCACGTCCAAATATGGGGTGATTCG
Source organism: Lissotriton vulgaris (assembly GCF_964263255.1). Lineage (NCBI taxonomy): Eukaryota > Metazoa > Chordata > Amphibia > Caudata > Salamandridae > Lissotriton > Lissotriton vulgaris. Next base: position 652,694,215 of record NC_141697.1, on the reverse strand, counting down.
ATGGTAATCTCGATAGCCAGGTCCAAGACTGACCAGGGAGCTATGGGGGATAGTGTTATCGTTCAGCGCGCACGAGGGTCCCCCACTTGTCCGATAAAGTGTTTAGAGGAATACTTGGCACTGAGGACGGCTACATGGGGGGGGGCTTGCTGAGGCACAAGGATGGCACCCCACTGACGAGATTTCAGTTTCAGAGGGTGCTGGCGCTGTCAATCGCTGCCGCGGGCATGGACCCGTGCGATTTTGGGACCCACTCATTTAGGATAGGGGCTGCTACTGAGGCTACAGCCCGGGGTCAGAGTGCGGAGGAAGTAAAGCAGCTAGGCCGTTGGTCCTCGAACTGCTTCAAAAGGTATGTGCGATTGCACATGTTGTAAAGATCAATTGACATGCACTCACGCTTCTTGTCTTTTGTTTGAATTACAGTTTCGCGAGCCTGTTACGCGGGGCGGAATTGGAAGTCGACCCAGCATCAGGAGGCCAGCGGTTGAGGATCCCCGACTGGAGAGAGAGTGGTATGGGTCATGGGCCACTCATATGTGAGGCACGCCGGGGACGTATTCAAGGCAGGTGACGCGACTCACGCATCTGGGGAATACGGGTACAGAGTGACCTTCCATGGGAAGGGCGGGCTCTGTTTTGACCAATTTCAATCGTTTTTTGAGGGTCTTTTAGGGCGGCAAAGGTCACCGCCATCTGTAGTCATAGTACACCTGGGGGGCAATGACTTGGTGACACTGGGAAGACGAGTGTTATTAGAACACATCCTGTCGGCAGTTAGCTGGTTGGCTAAAAAAGTCCCGGGGTGCACGATTGCCTGGTACCACATGATCCCCAGGAAGAGTTGGCGGGGGGGCATTTCAGTGTCAGCGTTGAACCACTCTGTGAAAAGGGTTAACAATAAAGTTGGGAAATTGTTTCGCTCCGCGCAGTTGCATAGCATTCCTCACGGGTGCATTCGGGGAGATCACATGTATCTGAATGATGGGGTTCACCTGTCCAGGGAGGGAAATGATTTACTTATAGGAGACTTCATAGCATGGCTAAGGGGTTTGAGGAAGCATGACCTTTAGGAGGAGTGGGGGGGCCGGATAGTTGGTCAACTATCCGGCCTGTGGCGGTAAGGTCATGATCGGTGAGCAGTAATTTCAAGGTCCCTAGAGGGGGGCGCCACCCAGAATGGATGGGAGCGCCCGGGGGGAGGCGGCCATTGGCCCCTTTCACGGGGAGGCGGCACCCACTAAAGATGGGTCGCCTAGGGGGAGACGGCCATAGGCCCCTCCCAGGGGGGAGGTGGCTAGATGCCCCTCCTACGAATTTCCCGGGGCCGGATATCCGCGACGGCGGATAGAGAGTGTGGGGATGGGGGGGAGTCCACGCTGTCCTTCCTACAGATACCTCACACGGGAACTCGGACGACCTTTAAAATGGCGTCGAGTGAAAAAGGGGGCCCCCACGACAAGGGAAGTTACAGTTGGCAATGAGGGTAAAGTCCTCTGCGCATGCGCCACTCACACCGTGAGGGCGGGATTTTGGTAGTAGGGATCTGACACCGGTTAAGACCTTGCCGTTGGCCCTTAATGCTAGGATGTACAATTTTAATTTAGAATGTATGCATTTTCAGGATGCTAGGCTCGGCTAGGAAACCTTTGTATTAGAGATCTGTTAAGGTTAGGCAAAGAACATGTCTTCATCGAAATGTAATAAATGTAAAATTGTACATAATTCATGAAACTTTTATTTAATGTTTTAAATTTTGTTTCATATTTTAATAAATACGGCCGGGGGGATAACTCCCCCCCGCCTTCCAAAAGTTCAAACCTGTGTCTGTCTTCTCCCATTGGGAATTGGTGTTGGGAGGGGGTGGCGGGCATCCCGGCCATATGTACTTGTGCTGTACAGTGCAGCACACATGCAAAGTCGGAAACGAAAGGAGGAATAAAAGCATCTCTCCTTCATGGCGCCCATCTGTAATGGGTGCTATTTTCTGATGCGAAACCTTGTCTACTTTTTTAAATAAATAGGGATTAGTGTCAGAAACCTTGGGTGGTTGCATGGGAACACCCATGCACCACCCGCGGTACTCCCCCTTCAAACAATCAATTAATCAAAGTCATTTGTGTAGTGCACGCCGCGGCTACCTGAACGGAGGCGTCCCGGCGATCGAAAGCAAGGACTGAAGAACAGGACTGGCCCCTCATATCTACACTTAGTTAAAAAGTCAGGCTTTTAAATCTTTCCTGAAACAGTGTTCGACTCGGCCATTCGAAGGTGGATAGGCAAGGTGTTCCAAAGTCTGGCCATCAGTACTGAGCAAGACCTGCAGCCTCAACGAACCTTGTCAAACTTCAGGATGCGCAAGAGTTGCAGATGATTAGATCTCAAGGCTCTCTCCTGATGGTACTGACTAATCCTATTTCTCAGATATCGTGGAACTTTGCTGAACCGAACCCTCTTGGCAACCATAAGCCAATGAAGCTGCTTCAAATGAGGTTAGATGTGATGACGGAAGGGCACCTGTTGAATCAACCTGGCAGCTGCATTCTGTATCATTCAAAGTCTATGAGTCAGGAAAACTGGAAGACCCAAATATAAGCTTTTAGCGTAATCCAAACTCAATGTCACAAGGGCATGGATTACGATCTTTCAGGTCTCTTCTGGAACTAGATTCAGTAGTTCCTGTTTGATCTTAGCTTCAAGAAGCAGGGCAATGAGATCTGCCTCATTTGGGTAGCGGATGAAAGGTCCGGTCAAACGTTATTCCTAAAAACCTCCGTTTTATCCATGTTCAGTTTGAAAAAGTTTGGGTCCATCCAATTGGCAATGCCTTTTAAGCACTCTTTGAAATTGAGAAAAGGTGCTTGAGAATGTTCTCAAATCAAAAACACAAGCTGTGTGTCATCTGCATACAAAACAACCTTCAATCCCCATGTCTCAATAAGAGTGGCCAAGTAAAGAATGAAAAGCAGCGGACTGAGGCCACAGGCCTGTGGCACCCCACAGACCAGAGGTTTGGGTGAAGGTGAAAATGGGTGAAGAAAGACCCGCTGAGAACGACATTCCAAAAAATATTGCAATTATGATAGGACAGTGAAAGGAAAAAAGGCTTAATCTATTCAACAAGGTAGAATGTCTACCATGTTGAATGCTGCTGACATGTCTAGCATTATCACCATGGCGGATGCGCTGCCCTCCTGGACCTTCTCTGACGGCCTCAGACACTTCCAAGCTCCGACTATAACCTGCGTGAAAGCCAGGTTGAGTGTCGTGAAGTAGATCATTAACTTACACAAAGGAAGACAGTTGGCGATAATCAAGCTTTTCTTAAATATTATTTTTTATAACTCTGTTTATTGAAAATAAACATAAATCAAAGAAAAACAATACTGGTGCAGTTGCAAAACAAAATACAATTTCTGAGGACAACCGGAAATGAGAATGAGTTAAAAGAATACATTGGGTGAAAGAGAAAAAAAATTACAGTGATATCATCAGCCCCTTCCACAGCCCGCCTATGGTGTAACGTTGTCAACCGTATCACAAGAAGTACTCCCTAGATGACCTAGTCTGCCTCTGGTAGGTTTTTTGGCTAACTAGAACAGTCTACAGCTCATAGATGGGTGGTATACCCTATGTGAAGTTTTTGCACCACTCATGCAAGGGGAAGGAATCAATTCCTTTTGTTATTTTATTCCCTCACACACCCTAGTGGTGTCATGCTTCATCATCTGGACATCCCGACGCCTAGAAGTCAGGGTCGGCTCGATTTTTTTATTTTTTATTTATTTAATGCGATTTTCGATAGCGCGAACATTACCCTAAGGTGTCAGAGCGCTTTACAAAAGAACCAGTTGCGATACATAAGGACTTAGGATTACATGAGTTACATAAAAGATACCAACAGGAAAAAAAATTGCAAATGTACAAGTTGTAAAGTCACACAGGGAAGAGATACAAAAAGAAAAAATTGCAAGTATACAAGTTGTAAAGTCACTCAAGGAAGAGATACAATTGGATAAACTCTAAGAATCACATAGGAATGGTAGCGAGTACAAAGGTCTACTACATATACTAGTGGTTAGAGTTATCTCTATATACATTTATATACAAATAGTAGATTTTCTCAGGATTCCATTTTACCAGCGATTCGGCTTGGACAAGTATATATCACATATTTACAGTGAAAATAAAAATAAAAAGGGGTCCTTTCACCACTGCTGCACACACATGATCCCTGGTCTAAATGCTCCCATGCTCCTGTACTGGGCACCACAATCCACCCGTGTCATTAGCTGGAGGGGTGTTAAAACAAATCCCCAGGTCTCCACCCAGCTTTCATGCTCGACAAAAAGCTGATGTCTATCTTGGCTCTCCCAGGGGGGGCTTTAGCGGCTTTGTCATATGTAGGGGGTGAGTCCTGTAATTAAAATCCTCTCCCGGTCCTGTAACCTGTCCCGCCCATCTGCTGTGGCCACGGGCCCCCATCCACACACTGCGGTCAGGCCACACAAGCGGATGGAGGCTGCAGATCCGGCGATCACGGCTGCAACAGCTGCAAGCGCCCGCCGGGGAAGATGAAAGGGCAGCAGGGGGCCCGCTCCTGATGTCGCGGCCCCCGCATTGTTATCTCATAACGTGGGTCCGTTTCATAGCGGCCCTCCCACACTTCTACCTCCATTTCACCTCGGGCACCATCTTGAGGTGTTATCGCCAGGGGTGGATATTGCCGATATCACGGCAGAGCAGCCGCTGGAAGTATCGGCGGCCCCAGCGGCAGACACTCCAGATCGTCTGATTTTGGCATTTGGCCCTTACAGAAAGTTTAGTGGGGCTTGGAGGGCCGCGTTAGGATGTTGTCCGCGGGATTTTGGCCAGGGGGATAAAGATTAAAAATCAATGTCAGATCCCAGTTTCCCTTTATTCTTGGATCTGGCAATGATGGTAAAAACAAGAGTTAAGGGTCTGAAGGGAAGTTATGGTCCTACGACCATATTGCCAACATGTTTCTGTCCCTTGCTGCCCCATAAAGGGTGCTTGGACTTTCATTAGGGCGTGACCCCCTGGAAAATGGGTTAGTAAGAGAATTTCCCTATACTATTCAGCGATAAGGGCAGATAGCTGCTCCTTATATAAACGAGACCTTTGTCGCCAGTATTCACTCCATCTGTAAGGGGAACAAAGACAAAGGGAAACAAAACAAAACACCTTTTTGTTGTATCTAGATATACAATTGCATGAATCTAGTATGCATTTGTGCTCATACCACCTTGTTTCAACACTTCTATTATAGGTGAAACCAAAGGGAATATGCCCATGAATATAGCATATTCCCACAGCCACACACCACATACTCTGTAGCGTGTACGGTCAAAAGTGGCGGTCATGTACCGCATCCTAATCTCATGTACTCTTTGGTGAGTGAATTTATTAGGTCGGTCATGGTTGCAAAAAACACACACAGGAACGAAAACACACATGAAATACGCCTGGACTCTCACTTTTGTGATGTTATCAATACATACACTCTCACAGTTATTATCATTTTTATATTTGAGCGTACCCCGGTTTAGGAGAGGATCAGCTCCACGTAGGACCTCTTTTAAATGGGGTAGCCCTGTAGTTAAACCCTGTTGGTGAGTGGGATTTCAGGGTTTTCAAAGTAACAACGAGGAAGAGGGTAAGATCGCCGTGTAGATGTATCAAATGCGACATGGCGGAAATAGGAGGGTGTTGGGGAGAAAGAAAAAATAAAGAATGCCTGCAAGAGCGATTGTGCACACATTAATGATTGGTGACCCGTTTTTTTCCAACATACCTCTCTTTTCTGTTCCTCTGCAGACTTCACATAGGGCATACCACCCTCTATGATCTGTAGACTGTTCTAGTTAGCCTAAAAACCTACCAGAGGCAGACTAGGTCATCTAGGAAGTACTTCTTGTGATATGGTATATACCCACGGGAGGATGTACTCCCTCCAGAGTTCCTCTCGGCCTCCCACAAAGCGAGGAAGCTCGTTCCGTGCAAGGTTTTGTTATCCACGTAGCGTTGTCAACAACATCAATGGTCTCATCAAATGGGGTACAGATAAAACCTCTACTTTTGTTCCAAGGACCCCATACTTTGGTACATTTCCCTGGGCAACCTCTGCCCTCATACACCGCCCTCTCCGCCTGCATGCTCCAATCAAAGTCTGCCGCCCAATCCCTGTGTCAGAGTGCAGGTTCCAGGTTTCTAGCAATATTGCGTTTGGCGATCATACATCCCAATGTGACCCAAATAGGTTCAAACCTGGTTAGGTCAGTGGCTTCCCAAACATTCAAGAGACAGAGATGTGGGGATACATCGATTGGTTTATGGCATATTTGGGACATGGCAGAAACTGCTCTACTCCAGTATCTCTGAAGTTCAGGGCAGTCCCACCATTGGTGTAGGAAAGTAACTGTCTGTCCGCAGCTGGAGAGGAAAAGAGACCCATCTTAACTAGTGCCAAACTGGTGTAATATGCCCTATGAAGCAGTTTGAGATGTATCAGCTGAAAACGGGACCGTATTGCCACCTCCCGGGTTGATGCCAAAGCCTCCCTCCACTCTTCGTCATCTAGCTCTCCCACCTCATTGTTTCATTTCGCCCGTATTTTACCCATGGAGTCAGGCAAATTATTAAGGGTCTTATGATTTGTCAGGGAAATTGCTCGTTCTGGGAAGTAATCATCCAGTAATCTATCTTCTAATGGTGAGGAAATCGGCAGGTCGAAGCCTCTAGGTAGCGCCTTTTGCAATACACTACGTACCTGGAGGTACCAGAAGATTTCCCCCGCCTGAAGATGGTATTGTTGTTGTAAATCGCTGAACAGAACTACTCCCCCCCAGTCCAAAGGCCACCCACCGTCGAGAGGCCAATTAAGTCCCATTTGTAAAACCCTGATAACCTCGAGAGCATACCCAGCTGAGAGGACTCACAGCAGGGTGGCCTTAGTGATCCTACCTTTCCATCCCAACGCCCAGGTGGCTGAGCACCGTATAGAAATCCTAGTAGAGGTTGTGGTGAACTTAGGCGCATATTTTTTCCCTCCATACAGAGCCCCAGGGGCGGCCTTAGGCATGTGCAAGCTGTGCACCTGCACAGGGCCACCACACCCAAGGGGCCACCACGCCAATATGTATCCTTAATATAATAATCCTCAGAAGATGGATACATATTTGCATGGCGGCCCCTGGCAGGGATTTGGCGGCCTCCGGCTCTGTTCCACTTTCAAACACCCTGACCCCCCCCCCCCCCCCCCCCCCCCTCTTCACTGGCCTCCGCGCTCCACCCCGCCCGGACGCCCTCTTCCGGGGCCCCCTACCATCGCTCCCTGCCCAGGGCCGCCATGAGCCTAGAGCCGCCCCTGAGAGCCCTGAGAAAGTTGCCCGAGGACATGTTATTCTTGTCCATTGTGTATGCCGGATCCGCGATGGGCCGGCTTTTCTAAAATCTTGGTGGGTGCAGGAAGCAATGAGATGAGTCTAAAATTGCTGAGTACCACAGGGTCCACGTTGGGCCTCTTTAACACTGGCAGTAGGAGAAACTGTTTCCATGTAACAGGAAAAATACCAGATTTCAAGAGGCATTCCAGATCCTGTTGAGAATAGAATTTACAATGAGTGCAGCCAGTTTGGGAAACTGAGGTGGACAGGGATCCTCTAGGGAGCCAGAATTACATTTCAGTAACTCCTCAAGTGAGTCTTTTCCAGAAATTTGGGCAAAATTTCGCCAATTCCTTCTACTTTCAGGTGCTGTACTTCTCTCTGACTAGTTGCCCATGTCATCAAAGGTGATTGGGACAAGAAAATGATCTATCCCTATCAGGCACAAGGGGACATCAGTTTGAAGACCGTTAATGTTGAAGAAAATAAAGTCCAAAATGTGGCCTGCTTTATGGGTCGGGGTGATGAACAATAGGGTCATATTAATGTAGTACATCGGTGACAAGAATGTGAAAGGCGGTCCGGCGTTGGCCTTTGTTGCGAACCACTACCAGGAGCTATACGGCCCAGTTATTATTTTTTAACGATGAGGACGTATCTGGGCAAGTCCTGTTTTTATGAAACAGAACTTCTTCATGCAACTGTGATCCGTTATCATCTGCCTAAGGGGCAATACAATTTATAGATGATTTTAACCAGTGCGAAAAGAAGATACTAAATACATACACACTTGTTGAGAGCCAAACCGTCATGAGGAAGTCGCTAAAGAGTGATTGAGGTTTACTTGACCCAAAGAGACATTATGAACTTAACCAGAATTATATAAGAAAAGGACCTAATATTAGGACTTACTATCTGGCTATCTAACTAAGATTGACTATTGAAGACAAGGTGGAAGGAACTTATGATTTGTCCTGAAGATGGTGGGAGTAAATATTTAGCCCAGCCGAAACGCGTTGACGCAAACTCAAACTGTTAAATCTGGGAGAGGACAATTAACATAGCAACCAATTGGTGTTCCATGTTATGTCACTAGTCATTGACAGGTTAACTTGTGAATGGTACATGGTTGTTGCCTAGAAATAGTTTCTCCTTCCGTTCAATATAGTGTCATAGCCTATTATTTTGACCAATCAGGTTTATTTTTAATTGTGTAAAGACTCTGCTCTATGTCTTTTTAATGTGTTATCTTTGTTCTATAATGAATTAGTTGTTTTTAATATCACATGATTTTTCATGAATACACTTTTGTACAATCAATATAGGATTCCTTTTTGGAGTTGTTCCAGAGTATGAATGAAGAGTGTCTGTAGTAAGTAGATGATTTAGTTCTAAGTCCAGAGGGTAAAATATTCTTACTATTACTGTAAGTGGTGCTCTGACCCTTTTTGGATTTTACGAGCCCCTCTTCTTGGTTTTCAAAGTCATATTAATGCCTGCCAAGGGCTGAATCAGCTGAGAAGCATAGGAGCAGTTCAGGACATTGACATGCATGTTAAAGTCTCCGAAAACCGTAAAGTTGGCGTATTGTAAAGATAATTGGGAAATTGGGTCTAAGTAATACAAAGCATCACTACGTGCTGCTTTGCATTACTTTCAAGTTATCTTTAAATGCTAAAACAGGTTTTGCGCTGGAAAGTAAATAGGTGAAAAAAGATTTAGCATCATTTTTGTCACTTTGTGACGCAAACACTGTGTTAATGTTAACTCTTAGTAACTAGACCCCAAAGTGTTTTTGGTGATGCTGTTTACCTTAAAAATTGTAATCTTCTTCACTTCTTCAGCTTTGGATCATATTCCTAAATTGGCTTTATCAGTTTTGAATCTCATTTAAAAGAGAGAGTGAGGGATCAGATAGGCATGTGACGGAATTGGGGTGGCATTCTCTATGCCCACATCATGGACATGTCCATGTATCTTTCCTAGATAGGCTGGAAGGCCAGCTAAAACATCCAAGACTCTGCAGATGGTGAAATGGTCTCTAGATTTTCAGTGTCATCCTCCATGGGGCAGGCCTTGACCTCTTGGAAAAAAGTAAGTAGAAGGCTCAGTCTCTCATTCTGTCCACCTGCAACCTTCAGTTGCCCACATAGCAACAAGGTCAACATATTTCTACCATGTTAGATCTTCCTGATATCAAACCAGGGTGTTTGATGGGCCTCTTCGTATGAATGGGGTGTCACTTAGATTAAGTGGTGCCAGTGCTTATATGGCCGGGATGCCTGTCACCCCCTCCCAACACAATCCCCAAGGATGGGAAGACGGACGCAGTTCTGAACTTTTAGAAGGCGGGAGGGAGTTACCCTCCCGGCCGTATTTATTAAAATATGAAACAAAATTAAAACATTAAAATAACAGTTTCATATCATGTACAATTTTCATTTATTACATTACGATGAAGACACGTTCATTGGCTAACCTTAACAAATCTCTAGTACAAAGGTTTTCCTAGCCGAGTCTAACATCCTGCAAATGCATACTTTCTAAATTAAAATTGTACATCCTAGCATTACGGGCCAACGGCAAGGTCGCAACCGGTGTCAGATCCCTACTACCAGAACTCCCCCCTCACGGTGTGAGGGGCGGGCGCGCAGAGGACTGTACCTCTGTGCCAACTCCAATTTCCCTTGTCTTTGCGGGGGCCCCCTATTTAACTCGACGCCATCTTAATGGTCATCCGAGGACTCGTGTGAGGTGTCTAGAAGGTAGCGTGGACCCCCCTCCCACCCCACACTGTTTATCACATCCGCCGTCGCGGATATCCGGGCCCCGGGAAATTCGTAGGAGGGGCATCTAGCCGCCTCCTCCCCTGGAAGGGGCCTATGACCGCCTTCCCTTAGGCGACCCCATACTTAGTGGGTGCCGCCTCCCCGTGTGAGGGGCCAATGGCCGCCTCCCCCCGGGCGCTCCCATCCATAATGGGTGGCGCCCCCCCTCTAGGGACCTTGAAATTACTGCTCACCGATCATGACCTTACCGCCCGACCAAAAAATAAATACGACGTTTGTTTACCTACTAAGAAAGAAAATAAACTTTTACATTGCAATCTTTATCCTATTACTTATACATTCAACACATCCTTCAACTAGACTGTTATAGTCCGCTCCACTAAAGAAGAAAAGGTTATGAAGCTAATCACTTTATTGCAGTATCAACATTGACATTTTATTGACCACTAAACCAGGAGAAAAAAGGTATTATCAAAGCAAATCATTTTCATCGCAGTACTAACATTGCCATAAGGGGCTGGTGGGTGGGTCAAAATTGCTCCTTGTTCCGTCGAGGGCTCACGTGCAACGGAGGGTGCAGCTTCCAAGCACAGGAACAAGAGGATGCTTCTTCGGATTGCTGCTCCTTTTATTCCTCTTCGGGAGGGCGTGTACCCTCCTCAGGTACGCCTACGGGGCGTGGCCAACGGTGTAGGTGTCTAGGACAACCCTTCTTGGGCGGGAAAAGGCGCGCCCCCGGCTACGCCGCTTCGGGCATACCAGCCGTGACACGCCCCCCGCCCAAAATAGTTTCCCGGGGGGATCCGGGCCCCCTACCATACGTTCGGGGGGACCGAGTGGTCGCCCCTTTCCATATGGCCGAGATGCCTGTCACCCCCTCCCAACACAATCCCCAAGGATGGGAAGACGGACGCAGTTCTGAACTTTTGGAAGGCGGGAGGGAGTTACCCTCCCGGCCGTATTTATTAAAATATGAAACAAAATTAAACATTAAAATAACAGTTTCATATCATGTACAATTTTCATTTATTACATTACGACGAAGACACATTCATTGGCTAACCTTAACAAATCTCTAGTACAAAGGTTTTCCTAGCCGAGTCTAACATCCTGCAAATGCATACTTTCTAAATTAAAATTGTACATCCTAGCATTACGGGCCAACGGCAAGGTCGCAACCGGTGTCAGATCCCTACTACCAGAACTCCCCCCTCACGGTGTGAGGGGCGGGCGCGCAGAGGACTGTACCTCTGTGCCAACTCCAATTTCCCTTGTCTTTGCGGGGGCCCCCTATTTAACTCGACGCCATCTTAATGGTCGTCCGAGGACTCTTGTGAGGTGTCTAGAAGGTAGCGTGGACCCCCCTCCCACCCCACACTGTTTATCACATCCGCCGTCGCGGATATCCGGGCCCCGGGAAATTCATAGGAGGGGCATCTAGCCGCCTCCTCCCCTGGAAGGGGCCTATGACCGCCTTCCCTTAGGCGACCCCATACTTAGTGGGTGCCGCCTCCCCGTGTGAGGGGCCAATGGCCGCCTCCCCCCGGGCGCTCCCATCCATAATGGGTGGCGCCCCCCCTCTAGGTACCTTGAAATTACTGCTCACCGATCATGACCTTACCGCCACAGGCCGGATAGTTGACCGGCTATCCGGCCCCCCCACAAACTCCTACTAAAGGTCATGCTTTTACAAACCCCTTAACCATGCTATGAAGTCTCCTATGAGTAAGACATTCCCCTCCCGGGACAAATGGACCCCATCCTCGAGATACATGTGATCCCCCCGAATACATCCATGCGGAATACAGTGCAACTGCGCAGAGCGAAACAACCTACCAAGTTTGTTATTGACCTTCTTCACTGAATGGTTCAGTGCTGACACAGAGAGGCCCCCCCGCCACACCTTCCTGGGAATCATGTGGGACCATGCTATCGTGCACCCCGGGATCCTTCTCGCCAGCCAGCTAACAGTAGATAGAACTCGCTCGAGTAGTACTCGCCGACCGAGTGTCACCAAGTCATTGCCTCCCAGGTGTACTATGATTACAGACGGCGGTGACCTTGTCCGCCCTAACAGTTCCTCGATAAAACATTGAAACTGGTCAATACAGAGCCCGCCCCTTCCGTGGAAGGTCACCCTGTACCCGTATTCCCCAGCTGCGTGAATCACATCACCTGCTTTGAATACGTCCCCGGCCCGCCTCACGTATGAGTGGCCCACGACCCACACCACTCTTTCCTCAGCCGGTGATCTCTGACCGCTGGTCCCCAGGTGCCGGGTCGACTGCACAGTCCGCCCCGCATAGCATGCCCGTGAAACTGTAAACCAAACAGAAGACAAGAAGCGTGAGTGCATGACATTGGCTTCACAACATGTGCAACCGCACATACCTTTTATAACAGTTCGAGGACCATCGTCCCAGTTGTTTCACCTTCTCAACACTCTGACCCCTGGCTGTAGCTTCTGTAGCAGCCCCTATCCTAAAGGAATGGGTCCCGAAATCGCCCGGGTCCAAGCCCACTGCTGCGATTGCCATTGTTAGCATCCTCTGAAACTGAAACCTTGTCAGTGGGGTGGCGTCGATGTGTCTCAGCAGGCTTCCCCTCCATGCATCCGCCCTTCGCGCCAAATATTCCTCAACGCACTTCACCGGGCACATGGGGGACCCTCGCATGCGCTGGACAACAATACTGTCTCCCATAGCACCCTGGTTGGTCTTGGACCTGGCTATTGTGACTACCATTGAATCACCCTTGATCAGAATGTGATCCCGACACAGACCCCCCTCCACATCATTCTTATTTCTTGCAACCAGCTCGCTCACTCGCATAGCCCCATGGAACGCTAATGCGAAAGCGGCCCGGAACAGCACTGCCTCGAACTGGGAGGAACATGTCGTGGGGAGTATCGACATCAGCAGGGACAACCTTTCTAACCCAATCGGGCGCCTTTCGTCTACACTACGACCCTCAAGGCGTTGCCAACCACGAAGGTCCTTCTTAACCAAAAAGGACGATGTGGGGTCCTTGATGCCATGCGCCTGCGCCATGAATGAAATGGCGGCCCGGTGCCTATTGGCCGTTGCCGCTGATCGGCCTGCCCTGTGTAGTGCTACTAGAAACTTCAGGACATACTCCTCTTGACCCCAATTGTCCCCTCCTGCCGGACCCAAAAATGCACAATAGGAACGAAACGCTCCTTCGTATGCCTTCCTTGTCCTGGGGGCTAGGCTTGCTGCCACGAGGTCTTGTAATCCGGGGCACCGAGTAGCCAGAGTGCTTCGGGAAATGGTGCCGCCGCTAGGTCCGCGGAAGGTAGATAACCCCTGAAAGCCTGCATGTGTGAACGAGAGAGTGCATCAGCCGCCTGGTTCAGTACACCTGGCACATGCTTCGCCCTGAATTGTACGTTCAGTCTCATACAAAGTAGTACAATTTCCTTCAGTAATCTCAATATCCACTTGCAGCGTGCTGCCTGATTATTTATACATTCAACAACGGTCATATTGTCGGACCAAAACACCACAGAGCGATCTCTAAACTCATCCGGCCATGCCATCAGAGCCACCAAAATGGGGAATAACTCGAGAAACCCAATGTTACCTGTGAGACCGCTGGTGTGCCACCACGTCGGCCATGTTTGCGCCGACCATTGATTACCAAAGATGGCGCCAAATCCCACGCTCCCCGCCGAGTCGGTCCACAAACCCAGCTCGTCCGAGGACGCTGGCGGTTTGTTCCACACAACTCGACCGTTGAAATCCGCCAGAAATGCCAACCATATGCGCATGTCCTGGCGAACCTCTGCCGACAGTCTCGTGCGATGGTGTCCTTCCTTGAGACCAACCATGGCTTGTGCAATAGAGCGGGAAACGGGGCGGGCCATCGGTATCACTCTGAGGGCAAAGTTAAGCTGGCCCACTGCTTGTTGTAACTGATGGAGAGTAACTTTCTCTTTGCTAATGCACAGTTCCAGGGAAGCCCTGAACTTCGCTACTTTCCCCACTGGCAAACGGAAACATCCCTCCACAGAATCGAGCTCAATTCCCAGAAACTCGAGTGAAGTAGATGGTCCAACCGTCTTACCTGGTGCCAATGGCACCCCGAACCGCTTCATGAGAGTGCAAAAGTCTCGTAACGCCAGCGCACATTGTGTGCCGCCGGCTGCCCCCAAGAACAAAAAATCATCTAGGTAATGCATAACCTGGGCATGGCCAGTGGCTTTGGTGAACGCCCATTGCAGAAAACAACTGAATTTCTCAAAATAAGCACAAGAGATGGAGCAACCCATTGGCATACATTTATCCATGTAGGAACGTCCGTGGAACACAAATCCTAACAGACGCTGATCCCGTGGGTGTACCGGGAGCAACCGGAACGCTGACTCGATATCTGACTTCGCCATCAGCGCTCCGGGTCCCAGGCGATTCAACATGGCGACGGCATCATCGAAGGATGCGTACCGCACCGAACAAACTCCCGGGTCAATCGCATCGTTCACCGAAAGACCCCTCGGAGCTGACAAGTTATGGATCAGTCTAAACTCCCCCGGGTCCTTCTTGGGGACTACTCCCAACGGGGAACAGATGAAATTAGCTACTGGCGGATGCCTATATGGGCCAGCAACCCGGCCAAGGGCAACCTCCTTTGCAATCTTCCTCTCTACCACCGCTGGATTATGCTGAGCCGACAGTTGGTTTCTACACAGTGATTCCCCACGAAAATCCCCCGCCGGGATGTGGAAACCATACATGAAGCCGTTCCTCAACACCCCAGCGGAGACATGATCAGGGTATTCGTTTAGCCAGGGGATCATTGCCATGATATCTACTGGGGTAGGTAGTGGTACACCATGGTCCTCAGACCCGTTTGGCCCCTCCTCTACCCCCTGTATCACCATTCTTGGCTCTGCACGAACTCTCGGGGTGTGAAGAATTTCCGCAACCTGCACACTCATGTCTGAACTTACATGTCCCATGTGGCCTCGTGCACTTGCCCCTGTTGAAATTCCAACAGACCCCTTTCTTACCCCCATTCCCACCATTCCTTGGTTGGTGGTCACTAGCGGGGCCCGCTCGAAAGGGCGCCGCAGGCTGATGGCGGGAAGGCCCGACCCATTCCCGCCAAGCGAGGACGACTTCGTCGCGCCCGGCAGGAGCTGTTTCTGCCAAGAGATCGAGTCGAGACAATCCCACGTCAGAGATGAATCGTACTCCTTGGCCTTACGAAACTTCATATCGTACCCCATCCATTCATCGCCCTCATATGTCTCATAAAAATCCATTATTCATGCCTGATAGCAGGACAATTCGGGCAAAACCTCGGGCTTACGTTCCCCAATAATTGCAGAAAACATCGCAAAGGCCTTGGCCCAATTAGAGATTGTCTCATCAACCCTGAATCCCGCCATTTTTGCTCGCCATACACTCGGGTGCCATAAATCCTTCTGTGTCTTAACATACTCCATCTCGCGATGGTCAGTTAACAGGGAAAACATATTAACGTACTTATCAGCCCATATCAATTCTTTTGTGGCCAACGGTATATGCTGGACCACCTTCTCCCGTCTTGAGGGCAAAGACCCCTCCCTTGCCATTGGCAATGCTTGCTTACCCGGCTCCATTGCTGTTCCCGCCGTTTTTTCAACACCAACTGCCGGTCCTTCCGGGGGCACCTGTGGGGGGACAAAAGGGAGATTCGCCTTCGCGGCATCTCCCGACTGCCGCAACTGCTGTATTAGTAACTTGGCCTCTTCGGCCGTGTCTGCCGGTGCCGTAGCACCCCCTGTCTTTCTGCCAAGCCATGCGGCCAACTGGGCGGCTAATTCGGGAGGCATGTCCTCCTCGCTGGCGGGCGTAACAACAACCGGAATCGGTTGACCCGCGTCTGGGATCGGTACCGGGGCCTCAACTGGAATGACCGGGCTTGCCGCGGGTAACTCGGGAACCGGGACCTCCCCCCCTGCCGTCCTATTCCTGACCCTTTTACCCCTCCCCGCGGGGACAACTCCTGGCAATGCCGGGCCTATAACCTTCTTTGGTTTACCTGTATTATTCATCGCCGCCATCTGCTTCTTCATACTTGCCATATCTTTTATCAGCATACGAAGCATCTGATCAGTCCCAGACTTCTTACCCGCCTTCTTGCCAGGCATTGTTCAACGGATATTCGCTCCTTGTTGCTCAACACGGTCCTGGACCCCTAGGCTCGAAGTCCTGAAAGAGAAACACAAGAATTACAAGTTCTCAAAATTGCTCCTTGTTCCGTCGAGGGCTCACGTGCAACGGAGGGTGCAGCTTCCAAGCACAGGAACAAGAGGATGCTTCTTCGGATTGCTGCTCCTTTTATTCCTCTTCGGGAGGGCGTGTACCCTCCTCAGGTACGCCTACGGGGCGTGGCCAACGGTGTAGGTGTCTAGGACAACCCTTCTTGGGCGGGAAAAGGCGCGCCCCGGCTACGCCGCTTCGGGCATACCAGCCGTGACACGCCCCCCGCCCAAAATGGTTTCCCGGGGGGATCCGGGCCCCCTACCATACGTTCGGGGGGACCGAGTGGTCGCCCCTTTCCAATTTGCTTGTAGTTGTAGATGGGTCCCACCAGCACTCATTTTTGGGGATCAGCACTTATCTTTCCTCATTAGAATTTTACCCAGAACAAGCGAGAGAAGAACACAAAAGGGACAAAGAAGGTGATAAAGGGAGAAAGCAGGGATAAAATGGAAACTGCAAGGGTAAACTAAAAAGGAGGCAGGGAGTATCTGGTGGTGGACCAAAGAAGAATGCGGTGAAATCAATACTATGCAGCCTTGCTATTCAGCACCCTGATCATCAATAGCGCTACTCATGCACTTCTGAGCAAACGTTTGGGCCCCAGCACTTTTTTTTCTACAAATTGAAAGGGGACCACTGAATGCGATTGAACTGTCTGTGTACAGAACACAGGTTGGGGTAGTGTCCTATGGTGTGGTAAAAGGGATCCTGTGCAAGAGGGAGCATCCTTGGATAGGAGGGGAGTCACCTTTTGACAGAGAAAGAGCTCCTTGATTTGAAGGGAGAGCACCTACCTTTAGCGGGTACCACAATGTATGATGAAAGTCCCTGAAGGGCAAGGTTCGCTCTTTGATGTCAAAGGAGTGTTCTTGTGTGTGAAAGGATTGTACTCAAGTGTTGACGGAGGGCCCTTATATTTCAGTTGAGTGATCCAGGATTTTAAGGGATTACGGGTGTCAATGGGTGTGCGCTGATGGCCGGATGTGCAGATCTCATGGGATGTGGTTGGGCTGTCTGGAGGGAGACTGGAGATTCTTGGGGTGCAGAGGGTAACGCTGGGTGGAAAGGAGTACCCTGCTTGTGTGAAGAGTGCTCACGGTTTGAGGGCCGTGTTACAGTTGTGCAGAGGGTTGCACCATGTGCACTAAAGGGAGCCTAGAGTGCCCTCGGATGGGTAGGGGACATTCAAGGGCATGAAAGGTGTACCATGATTGGCTTGGGTATGCCCTAACTGTGCCAATGGTGGCTCTGGTATTGGCCCTGGGTGGCCAGGGATTGCCCTTACTAGACACCATGCGCTCCTGAATGTGAAAGGACCTCTATTGGTTTTCTGGCAATCCCACAGATTCATAGTGAATTCCATTCCTTGTGAAAGTAGTGAACCTGAATGTGAAGGGACTGAGTTTTTAGGGGTGCTCTTGGATTGAAAAGGTTTTCCCATGGATGTTCAGTTAGTGCCATTCTGTTCCAGGGCTCCCAGCTGCTGCCCCTCCCACGCTCCGCCCCATCCCCTCACCATTTATGGACAGATGCACCCACGCGCAGCGTCCACGCGCTACGGCCTCGCCGAAGGTGCGCCAAAGGTAAGCCCGTCTACGCCCGTCCGCGCCTGGACCGCGCCCAGCGCCAGACCCCCTGCCCCTCACGGCACCCAGCCCTCCCGCATTACCTACGATGCCTCCACCCTCCTAGCCCTTAACCCCGGTCGCGCCCCCAACTGCGTCCAAGCCGCTCCTGGACACACCCATGGACCTTTCTCTTGCTACTCCTGCAAATTCATCGGCACCGACAACATCTCCGCTACCACCACACCACAGATTCCCGACCCCAACCACCTACAATGCATCTTGCTCAACACCCGCTCGGTCCACAGGCACGCCATTGACCTATGGAATCTACTAGACACCACCTCTCCGGACGTCGCCTTCCTAACGGAAACATGGATGAACGCTTCCTCCGCACCAGACATCACCATTGCCATCCCTGAAGACTATAAGATTACTCGCAAAGACCGTACCAGCCACACAGGAGGAGGACTCGCTATCGTCCATAAGAAATCAATCCGCATCTCAACCAGCTCTGACGTCAACCTCGTCAACTCCGAACACCTTCACTTCCAGATCCACATCGACCCCAAAACAACACTCAGAGGCACTCTCCTCTACAGACCACCAGGACCCCGCACAAAATTCAGTGAAGACATCACGGACTTCATCACCCCACACGCGCTCCCCTCCAAAGACTACATCCTTCTGGGAGACCTCAACTTTCACCTTGAAAGGATCAACGACCGCAACACCGCCACCCTCGTGGACAACCTCGGCAACCTCGGACTTAAACAACTAGTCACTTCCCCCACCCACATCGCAGGTCACACACTCGACCCCATCTTCACATCCAGCAATCATGTCTCCTTCAGCCACACCACGGACCTCCTCTGGACTGACCACAGCTGCGTTCACTTCACCTACAACAAACCAAAACCCAACATCCACCTCCAACCTACCCTGCAAAGAAACTGGAACAAAATCACCACGGACCAAATCTCCGCATCGCTCCTTCGAAACTCCCCAGCCCTCTCTTCTAACGCCAACGAAGCCGCCGCCAACCTCACCCTATGGTTATCCAACACCGCCGACACCTTAGCACCACTGAAAAAACGTCAAAGCAAACCTGGCAGCAAGAAGACCTCATGGTTCAACGATGATCTTAAGAAATCCAAGAAACTCTGCCGCTCCCTTGAAAAGGCCTGGAAAAAAGACCCATCCACCACCACCAAGGACGCCTTCAAAAGCGCCACCCGCACTCACCACCAACTAATCCGAAAAGCCAAGAAAACAGCATTCAAGGATCGACTTGACAACAACGCCCACAACAGCAAGGAACTTTTCAACATCGTCAAGGAATTTTCCAACCCCTCGGCCAACTCAAACGACATCACCCCCTCTCAAACCCTCTGCGACTCCCTAGCCTCTTTTTTCCACAACAAGATTGCAGACATCCACAACAGCTTTGACAACCAACCCGGAAACCAACCCACCCTACCATCTGCTGACCATCTTCCCCCCGTAAACACCCTTAACGCCTGGAACCCAATCTCCACTGAGGAAACCATCCGCCTGATGAATTCCATCCATTCTGGATCCCCCACAGACCCATGCCCTCACCACATCTTTAACAAAGCAGACTCCGCCATAGCACCGCACCTCCGAGACGTCATCAACCGCTCCTTCAACTCCGCTACCTTCCCAGAAGACTGGAAACACGCTGAACTCACCGCCCTTCTGAAAAAACCAACAGCGGACCCCACCGAACTCAAAAACTACCGCCCCATCTCGCTTCTTCCTTTCCCGGCCAAAGTCATCGAGAAAGCCGTCAACAACCAGCTCGCCGCCTTCCTCGAAACCAACAAATCCCTCGACCCCTCACAATCTGGCTTCCGAGCAAAACACAGCACTGAGACCGCCCTCATCGCAGCAACAGACGACATTCGAACTCTACTGGACAATGGAGACACAGTCGCCCTCATCCTCCTCGACCTCTCTGCAGCATTCGACACAGTTTGCCACAGCACCCTTCTACAACGCCTCAATAACATCGGAATCCAAGGAAAAGCACTTGAATGGATCACCTCGTTCCTCACCGGAAGAACCCAGAGAGTCCGCCTTCCTCCATTCAAGTCCGAGGCCTCTGAAGTCATCTGCGGCGTACCTCAAGGTTCCTCACTCAGTCCCACCCTCTTCAACGTATACATGAGCCCCCTCGCGGCCATCGCCCGCCAATACAACCTCAACATCATCTCTTACGCGTATGACACTCAACTGATCCTTTCTCTCACCAAGGACCCCAGCACCGCCAAAACTAACCTACACGAAGGAATGAAAGAAGTCGCCGAATGGATGAAACAAAGCCGTCTGAAACTGAACTCAGACAAAACAGAAGTCCTCATCTTAGGTACATCCCCCTCTGCATGGGACGACTCCTGCTGGCCGGAAGCCCTCGGAAAAGCACCCATCCCGACAGACCACGCACGGAACCTTGGCGTCATCCTGGATTCTTCACTCTCAATGAACAGACAAGTCAACGCCGTATCCTCTTCCTGCTTCAACATTCTTCGCATGCTCAGAAAAACATTTTGCTGGATCCCCTCCGAAACAAGGAAAACAGTCACCCACGCTCTGGTCACGAGCCGACTGGACTACGGAAACACCCTCTACGCAGGTACCACCGCTAAACTCCAGAAGAAACTCCAACGAATCCAAAACGCCTCAGCCAGGCTCATATTAGACATCCCACGCAACGAACACATCTCTGGTCACCTTAAAGACCTCCACTGGCTACCCGTCAATAAGAGGATCACTTTCCGACTGCTTACCCACGCACACAAATCACTCTACGACATCGGACCAGATTGCCTCAACTCTCGACTGTCCTTCTACACCCCCTCCCGCCAACTACGTTCTTCCAGTCAAGCCTTCGCCACTGTACCTCGCATCAACAAGACCACCATGGGAGGCAGATCCTTTTCATACCTGGCTGCTAAGACGTGGAACTCACTCCCCGCTTACCTTCGCCTCACCCAGAACCACCTAGCGTTCAGAAAGCAGCTTAAAACGTGGATATTTGACAAATAATCCTCCCCCCCTTCCTAAGCGCCTTGAAACCCTCTGGGTATGTAGTGCGCTATACAAATTTTATGACTTGACTTGACTTGACTTCTGGGCAGTGGCATAGCTGAAAGGTGGTCTGACCCGGGTGGCACTCTTTTTGGGGCGGTGGAGGTGAGCAAGTCCCACACGAGAAAAAGTTGTCGGTCAATACCACCACCAGAAACAAATCATCTGTCAACTGCCCCTTCCCTCCCACTGTTCCCCGCACCGGGCGGCAAACTCAGGGATCGCCCTGGGTGGCAATGGCTCTAGCTACGCCAGTGCTTCTGGGCTCCCCCTGTCTGAAGAGCGTAAATCCACGTCTGCTGAGAGTGCCCTTTGTGTGCAGGGAGAGCCACAGGTTCGGAGAGTACAGTGAAGTCCCTTGGTTGTAAGGAGGACCCTGTGTGCCCATGATGGGCCTTGAAGACGCGCCCTTGGTTGTATGGAGGGCCTGATTGTATGGAGGGCCCTGCAGATGCTTTCAAACGTGTTCTGGCTCGTGAGTGCGGGTCCTGTGGAGAGAGGAGCCCTTAGTGTGAAGGTGGAGCCCTGGGTGTTCTGGAAGCCTCTTACACGTGCAGGGTTATCTGGATGACTGTGCAAGGCGTGTTCCTGATGGTGGAGGGATTGACACTGGTTGCGAAGTAAGTTTCTTCACTAGATCACACGACTCACTTAGAATTTCTGACACTGAAACTCTGGTCCGGCTTGAACTTTCTATTGAAATGCACCAGACTGCAAACCAGGAAACCAGGAAACCTGCACGAGTAGACTAAAAATGAGGATGAAATATAGGACGGACCATTCGCCACTTGAGTTATAATTGCTACGCAGGAAGTAGTTCACGCACGCAGGGCGATGGCTACACGAGTCTACTGCGTGTGCGTGGAGTGCCTGCCAGGGGTACAGGGCGAGTGCGCTTAATTTGAACAGAGAGAGGGGGATATTTATAAAGAAGTGGCGGAGTGAGACATTAGCCGTCATGGCTTCATGCCTCACTCCCCCACTTCAGAAACGCAAGGCTGCACTATATTTACAAGAATATGGTGCAGCCTTTGGTTTCCCCTGCACTGGCACATAAACGATCTTGACATGTCATTTTGTCACTTCCATGTGTGCTGCTTAATGCAGCACACTATGAAGTTAAAACATTTAATTTTTGTTTAAAGACTGTTTATGTGCTGGAAGGGTCCCCTTCCTACACATAAACAATCCAAGGCGTTTCGCTTTTTCCATGTGTGCTGCACAAGGCAGCACACATGTAAAAGGAGGATAAATAAAGCATCTCTCCTCGTTTCCCCAAGTTAAGACTAGGTTTTCCCTGGTCTTAATTTTGGTTCTGGCTCCTATTACGTCGCCCTTGTAAATAGGGGACAGCATCAAAATCAATGGGTGTTGGGGTGGGCATTCCACCGCAACACACACTGCCCACCCCTTCACGCCAGCGGCGTAACACAGGCCCCCGCAGCCCCTGCAGTACGGGGGGGGGCCCAAGCAGCAGGGGGCCCCCTTAGCACAGTACTCTGGCCAGAGAGCCCCTGATTGAGTCCGGAGGGGGCCCCTCCATGCACCTTGCAGGGGGACCCCTCACGTTTCGTTACACCAGTGCTTCACGCTAAGCATAGCATGAAAGGGGGCCTTATTTACAAGGCTACGCTAAGCCACGTAAGTGGCTTAACGCTGCCTTGTAAATAAGGCAAAGCCCCTCTGGACACGGGAACGTCACACAAAAGTGACGTTCCGGTGGCGATAGGGACTTGTAAATATGCCCCAGAGTCTCGTGCTTTTTCAGTTAGCTCCTGCTTGTGCAGGAGGCACCCGGGAAGTGCAAGACCCAAGAAGAGCCCAGACGGCGCATGGAGTTGCAGCTCCGTGAGTGCAGCGAGAGCCAGTAGGGCGTGCAAGGAGGCTACTGACATTTCCGGTATTGCTGCATTCTTGAAATGCTCGTCCCGCCCTGCAAGGGAGAGCCTCGGGCGCCAGGCCAGGCTCTGCTCAATTCCCCTCACAACAATTCCTCGCTTCACTCGCCCGTCCCACTCCCTCTGTGGCCCTGAGGTCTGCGCCTTCTTTCTGTTTCTAACAACCGCTCTCAAATCCTAGTTTTCTTTTTAGATTTCCGACTTTATCCCTGTCGCTTCCTGTGTTTACTCCCTGTTTTCGGAGTCTAGTTACTTTTGTTTCTCGTCTAGTTACTTTTCTGTTGTTTGACAGACTGTGAGACCGCCTACTTTTACTCTGAGATTTCACACTTTTTTTTTTTCATTTATTGTATGGGATTCGGGCGTTCTAGGTGCCTCTGGAAATATTCTACATTGCAAAGGGACTGAAGGAAGAGGTAAATAACACGATTTAACTTAAGGTGTAGGTGAAGCACGGGCATGGAAACTTCCTAACTGACATAGCCAAAGATCGCACAGTTTATGTCCATATCTCGCATCAGTGTTAGCAACGACGTATCAAATGTTAAGCCAACAAAGTGAATTAGCATTTAATTTAATTGATTATAGCTATGACTCTGCTGCCCTCTAGTGGTACACTGTGAGAGAGCACGTCACACCAAACAATAGCTTAACTTCTCTAATAGCGTGTCCCTTGTTTTCTGATTAAGGCACTTCACACATAAACCTTCATGACCTTATTCCACAAATGGTAGTCAGTCCCATTTGCCGGCTTCCCCTCCCCCCCCTCCCCCCCCACACACACATTAGGGGATCCTAAAGGCAACACGGTTTGTGGATTATCAAGAGGGAACCGAGAAAATAGCCAACATAAGAAACATGTTTTTATTTATAAAAAGTGCTGTGCAAGAAAGCAGATTAAAAAAGTTTGTTGAAAAAGAAATTCATATGCTAAAAATCACCCTCTTCCTAGCTTTCAAGAACTAAGAGTTATTAAAAAAGCATCTTTTAACCATGCTTATTCCATTTTCTTATTGGTAGTGCATTTTTAGGTCTCGGAACTGCGAACAGATTGCGAAGCAATCTGTCATTCCGAGACTCTATTGTAATCATTCTGGCTTTCGAGGAGTCAAGGGAGACAGACAAGCGAGGTGCACGCGCAACCTTGGAACTGGGATCAGGTCGCGCGCGCTTCCTGTCTCCCATGGCTCCTTGGAAGCAGACTCACACGCACGCACACACATACAGACCCCCCCCCCCTCGCCGCACATACACACACTCACCCACACACACTCACACACACACACACATACAGAACATCCCCCCCCTCGCCGCAGCGCATGCGCAAGCACACACAGAGACACCCCCCCCCCCCTTCCTACCTCGTCTCGGCGTGTCTTTGCGCTCCATGGTGACGTTCGCCAAATGAGGGTGAGCACTGGACAGACTGTCTTGCACAAGGACGGGCAGGTGCACAGTCGTCAACAGGCCCCCAACAAGTCACCGAGCACCTAAGGAGGGGTACCCTCTTTCAACAGGACACACCGGCTTGCCCCAGTCGCGTGCCGTCCCTGCCTCTCAGATTGCGTGCTAGTGCTCGCGCGCAGCCGCCGTTCACGGCTGCGCGCGCCCCCCCGCAGCTGAAGCAGCAGGCCTAAGGTCGCCAGTACATAGGGAGAAGCGGGTTGCTTTGCTAATTGTGCTGGTGCTTAGCACCGGCACTTACCTATCAGGGCCGTGTCTACTGCATGTCACATTTATTCACATGCTATTTATTACCTCACTGACTGTTGCTGTTAGTGCGCCCTCTGTCGGCTCCCAGCCGCTACAGCATTGATGCCGCCCGAGACGATTACTAAGTACCGCTGGAGCGATGAAGAAATGCTCCCGCGGTGTCACTTAACCACCAGAATCAAACTGAGCTGAAAGAATGGGTGACTTAACTGCTGGCGAGCGGGAAAAGAAAGATGAACACTGACTCACTGCCTAATAGTATGGAGACCCGGGCAGTGGTTATGTGTGTCGTGGCTGTGACCTCGCATCCTCCTCTGGAAGGACGTGAGGTCGGATATTCAAAAAGTTGCTGGACCCGACTCAAGTGAGTGGTGTGCTCTTCACGTCCTAGCATCCAGCAGCATTACCGGCAGCAGTAACGAAGCATTCTGGTGACAACCAACACGTCTGATTGCAAGTAGGTTCCATGCACACGTACACCACCACTGCCATGCACACACGCACACCACCACTGCCATGCACACACGCACACCACAACTGCCATGCACACACAGACACCACCACTGCCATGCACACACGCACACCACCACTGCCATGCACACACGCACACCACCACTGCCATGCACACACGCACACCACCACTGCCATGCACACACGCACACCACCACTGCCATGCACACACAGACACCACCAGCTGAGTGCAGAGTGCTGAGTAGTGAGTTTCCAGAGTGCAGAGTAGTGAGTGCAGAGTAGTGAGTGCAGAGTAGTGAGTAGTGAGTGCAGAGTAGTGAGTGCACAGTAGTGAGTAGTGAGTTTCCAGAGTGCAGAGTAGTGAGTGCAGAGTAGTGAGTGCAGAGTAGTGAGTGCAGAGTAGTGAGTGCAGAGTAGTGAGTGCACAGTAGTGAGTAGTGAGTGCAGAGTAGTGAGTAGTGAGTGCAGAGTAGTGAGTGCAGAGTAGTGAGTGCAGAGTAGTGAGTGCAGAGTAGTGAGTAGTGAGTGCAGAGTAGTGAGTAGTGAGCGCAGAGTAGTGAGTGCACAGTAGTGAGTGCAGAGTAGTGAGTAGTGAGTGCAGAGTAGTGAGTGCAGAGTAGTGAGTGCAGAGTAGTGAGTGCAGAGTAGTGAGTAGTGAGTGCAGAGTAGTGAGTAGTGAGTGCACAGTAGTGAGTGCAGAGTAGTGAGTAGTGAGTGCAGAGTAGTGAGTGCAGAGTAGTGAGTGCATAGTAGTGAGTAGTGAGTGCAGAGTAGTGAGTGCAGAGTAGTGAGTAGTGAGTGCAGAGTAGTGAGTAGTGAGTGCACAGTAGTGAGTGCAGAGTAGTGAGTGCACAGTAGTGAGTGCAGAGTAGTGAGTAATGAGTGCACAGTAGTGAGTGCAGAGTAGTGAGTGCACAGTAGTGAGTGCAGAGTAGTGAGTGCAGAGTAGTGAGTGCAGAGTAGTGAGTGCAGAGTAGTGAGTGCAGAGTAGTGAGTAGTGAGTGCACAGTAGTGAGTAGTGAGTGCACAGTAGTGAGTGCAGAGTAGTGAGTAGTGAGTGCACAGTAGTGAGTAGTGAGTGCACAGTAGTGAGTGCAGAGTAGTGAGTAGTGAGTGCAGAGTAGTGAGTAGTGAGTGCACAGTAGTGAGTGCAGAGTAGTGAGCGCAGAGAAGTGAGTGCAGAGTAGTGAGTGCAGAGTAGTGAGTGCAGAGTAGTGCGTAGTGAGTGCAGAGTAGTGAGTAGTGAGTGCAGAGTAGTGAGTACAGAGTAGTGAGTACAGAGTAGTGAGTACAGAGTAGTGAGTAGTGAGTGCAGAGTAGTGAGTACAGAGTAGTGAGTAGTGAGTGCAGAGTAGTGAGTAGTGAGTGCAGAGTAGTGAGTGCAGAGTAGTGAGTGCAGAGTAGTGAGTAGTGAGTGGTGAGTGCAGAGTGCTGAGTAGTGAGTGCTGAGTAGTGAGTGCAGAGCAGTGAGTGCAGAGTAGTGAGTCCAGAGTAGTGAGTGCAGAGTAGTGAGTGCAGAGTAGTGAGTAGTGAGTGCAGAGTAGTGAGTAGTGAGTCCAGAGTAGTGAGTAGTGAGTCCAGAGTAGTGAGTGCAGAGTAGTGAGTGCACAGTAGTGAGTGCACAGTAGTGAGTAGTTAGTGCAGACTAGTGAGTAGTGAGTGCAGACTAGTGAGTAGTGAGTGCAGAGTAGTGAGTAGTGAGTGCAGAGTAGTGAGTGCAGAGTAGTGAGTAGTGAGTGCAGAGTAGTGAGTGCACAGTAGTGAGTAGTGAGTTTCCAGAGTGCAGAGTAATGAGTGCAGAGTAGTGAGTGCAGAGTAGTGAGTAGTGAGTGCAGAGTAGTGAGTGCAGAGTAGTGAGTGCAGAGTAGTGAGTAGTGAGTGGTGAGTGCAGAGTAGTGAGTGCAGAGTAGTGAGTAGTGAGTGCAGAGTAGTGAGTAGTGAGTGCAGAGTAGTGAGTGCAGAGTAGTGAGTAGTGAGTGCAGAGTAGTGAGTGCAGAGTAGTGAGTAGTGAGTGCAGAGTAGTGAGTGCAGAGTAGTGAGTAGTGAGTGCAGAGTAGTGAGTAGTAAGTGCAGAGTAGTGAGTGCAGAGTAGTGAGTGCAGAGTAGTGAGTAGTGAGTGCAGAGTAGTGAGTGCAGAGTAGTGAGTAGTGAGTGCAGAGTAGTGAGTGCAGAGTAGTGAGTGCAGAGTAGTGAG
Source organism: Lissotriton vulgaris (assembly GCF_964263255.1). Taxonomy (NCBI): domain Eukaryota; kingdom Metazoa; phylum Chordata; class Amphibia; order Caudata; family Salamandridae; genus Lissotriton; species Lissotriton vulgaris. The sequence continues at coordinate 652,666,799 of NC_141697.1, read as the reverse complement.
TGCAGAGTAGTGAGTAGTGAGTGCAGAGTAGTGAGTGCAGAGTAGTGAGTAGTGAGTGGTGAGTGCAGAGTGCTGAGTAGTGAGTGCAGAGTAGTGAGTGCAGAGTAGTGAGTGCAGAGTAGTGGGTGCAGAGTAGTGAGTGCAGAGTAGTGAGTGCAGAGTAGTGAGTAGTGAGTGCAGAGTAGTGAGTAGTGAGTCCAGAGTAGTGAGTAGTGAGTCCAGAGTAGTGAGTGCAGAGTAGTGAGTGCACAGTAGTGAGTGCACAGTAGTGAGTAGTGAGTGCAGACTAGTGAGTAGTGAGTGCAGACTAGTGAGTAGTGAGTGCAGAGTAGTGAGTAGTGAGTGCAGAGTAGTGAGTGCAGAGTAGTGAGTAGTGAGTGCAGAGTAGTGAGTGCACAGTAGTGAGTAGTGAGTTTCCAGAGTGCAGAGTAGTGAGTGCAGAGTAGTGAGTGCAGAGTAGTGAGTAGTGAGTGCAGAGTAGTGAGTGCAGAGTAGTGAGTGCAGAGTAGTGAGTGCAGAGTAGTGAGTGCAGAGTAGTGAGTGCAGAGTAGTGAGTAGTGAGTGGTGAGTGCAGAGTAGTGAGTGCAGAGTAGTGAGTAGTGAGTGCAGAGTAGTGAGTAGTGAGTGCAGAGTAGTGAGTGCAGAGTAGTGAGTGCAGAGTAGTGAGTAGTGAGTCCAGAGTAGTGAGTGCAGAGTAGTGAGTAGTGAGTGCAGAGTAGTGAGTAGTGAGTGCAGAGTAGTGAGTGGTGAGTGCAGAGTAGTGAGTGCAGAGTAGTGAGTGGTGAGTGCAGAGTAGTGAGTAGTGAGTAGTGAGTGCAGAGTAGTGAGTGCAGAGTACTGAGTGCAGAGTAGTGAGTGCAGAGTAGTGAGTGGTGAGTGCAGAGTAGTGAGTGCAGAGTAGTGAGTGCAGAGTAGTGAGTGCAGAATAGTGAGTAGTGAGTCCAGAGTAGTGAGTGCAGAGTAGTGTGTAGTGAGTGCAGAGTAGTGAGTGCAGAGTAGTGAGTAGTGAGTCCAGAGTAGTGAGTGCAGAGTAGTGAGTAGTGAGTGCAGAGTAGTGAGTAGTGAGTCCAGAGTAGTGAGTGCAGAGTAGTGAGTAGTGAGTGCAGAGTAGTGAGTGCAGAGTAGTGAGTGCAGAGTAGTGAGTAGTGAGTGCAGAGTAGTGAGTGCAGAGTAGTGAGTAGTGAGTGCAGAGTAGTGAGTGCAGAGTAGTGAGTGCAGAGTAGTGAGTGCAGAGTAGTGAGTAGTGAGTCCAGAGTAGTGAGTGCAGAGTAGTGAGTGCCGAGTAGTGAGTGCAGAGTAGTGAATGCAGAGTAGTGAGTGCAGAGTAGTGAGTAGTGAGTAGTGAGTGCAGAGTAGTGAGTAGTGAGTGCAGAGTAGTGAGTAGTGAGTGCAGAGTAGTGAGTAGTGAGTGCAGAGTAGTGAGTGCAGATTAGTGAGTGCAGAGTAGTGAGTGCAGAGTAGTGAGTAGTGAGTCCAGAGTAGTGAGTGCAGAGTAGTGAGTAGTGAGTGCAGAGTAGTGAGTGCACAGTAGTGAGTGCACAGTAGTGAGTAGTGAGTGCAGACTAGTGAGTGCAGAGTAGTGAGTGCACAGTAGTGAGTAGTGAGTGCAGAGTAGTGAGTGCAGAGTAGTGAGTGCAGAGTAGTGAGTGCAGAGTAGTGAGTGCAGAGTAGTGAGTGCAGAGTGCAGAGTAGTGAGTGCAGAGTAGTGAGTAGTGAGTGCAGAGTAGTGAGTGGTGAGTGCAGAGTAGTGAGTGCAGAGTAGTGAGTAGTGAGTGCAGAGTAGTGAGTGCAGAGTAGTGAGTGCAGAGTAGTGAGTGCAGAGTAGTGAGTAGTGAGTGCAGAGTAGTGAGTGCAGAGTAGTGAGTGCAGAGTAGTGAGTTGTGTGTACAGAGTAGTGAGTTGTGAGTACAGAGTAGTGAGTGGTGAGTGCAGAGTAGTGAGTGGTGAGTGCAGAGTAGTGAGTGCAGAGTAGTGAGTAGTGAGTGCAGAGTAGTGAGTAGTGAGTGCAGAGTAGTGAGTAGTGAGTGCAGAGTAGTGAGTGCAGCGTAGTGAGTGCAGAGTAGTGAGTGCAGAGTAGTGAGTAGTGAGTGCAGAGTAGTGAGTAGTGAGTGCAGAGTAGTGAGTAGTGAGTGTGCAGAGTAGTGAGTAGTGAGTGCAGAGTAGTGAGTGCAGAGTAGTGAGTGCAGAGTAGTGAGTGCAGAGTAGTGAGTAGTGAGTGCAGAGTAGTGAGTACAGAGTAGTGAGTCGTGAGTCCAGAGTTGTGAGTACAGAGTAGTGAGTCGTGAGTCCAGAGTTGTGAGTCCTGAGTCCAGAGTAGTGAGTGCAGAGTAGTGAGTAGTGAGCGCAGAGTAGTGAGTGCACAGTAGTGAGTAGTGAGTGCAGACTAGTGAGTGCAGAGTAGTGAGTAGTGAGTGCAGAGTAGTGAGTGCAGAGTAGTGAGTAGTGAGTGCAGTGAGTAGTGAGTGCACAGTAGTGAGTAGTGAGTGCACAGTAGTGAGTGCACAGTAGTGAGTAGTGAGTGCACAGTAGTGAGTGCACAGTAGTGAGTAGTGAGTGCACAGTAGTGAGTAGTGAGTGCACAGTAGTGAGTGCACAGTAGTGAGTGCACAGTAGTGAGTATAGAGTAGTGAGTAGTGAGTGCAGAGTAGTGAGTAGTGAGTGCAGAGTAGTGAGTAGTGAGTGCAGAGTAGTGAGTGCAGAGTAGTGAGTGCAGAGTAGTGAGTGCAGAGTAGTGAGTGCAGAGCAGTGAGTGCAGAGCAGTGAGTGCAGAGCAGTGAGTGCAGAGCAGTGAGTGCGCAGGGTGAACAATTCCAATCCATACCACATAATTCCATTACACACCACATGCATACACTCCATAACACATGGCTAAAAGACATTGCCATTTACAATGCCATTAGCTCTAACTCAAATAAATCCGAGACCTATTGCATTTCCAATGCTTGTTCCTAGTGGAGACAAGAGTGAAAACGATTGGTGAACTCAGAAAAATATACATTTCTCAAAATGAAACAAATTTCCTAATGAATCAAGGCTTCATTAGTGCACATTGCTCTCAATTTATCCAAATGAACAAATCATTGAAAGCAAACAAAATGTAAACAGTTAGAAAAAACAGGAATGTTTGACATTTTCATCAGTAATTTTTTTCCCGAATGCCCAGTTTACAAACGTACTATACCATTAAGTTCACCACACGCAGACATATATAGTTTCTGTTGGTTATTCAGACGGTACTCAGAGCCAACAACCAAGCTGTATTTTATCATTATTTTTTTTTCAATGTGTACCAACTATGCTTCAATTCATATAGTAAAATCTAATGAATTGAAAATGGGTATGAAGGAACTCTTGTATTGTTGAAATGTACCGAAAATACTGAGTTAAAGACTAGTGGTGATTTGTACAATGCTAAATTTAGGGTTACCTATATATTATTATGTGATTCAGATTGCGCTATGTAAAATGTGTTTTTTCTTGCACACAGGCTTACAATGTTCGCCTATTCTGTATTCCCAAATGTCAGATAGAAACTCAGGGAGAACCCACTAAGCAAAGACATTTCTGAAATCTAGACATCCAAGGGAGTCCAGTGTTGTATGACCTGTATAGATCCTAAAAGGTTTTCTTACTGAGAATGCCCTCCAAACCTCAGACTATGGATAAAATCACATATTTTCTTCATATTTCTGTGAAAGTAGGTTTAGGAATCCACAGAGACCCGGTAAACTACTATGTGTTCACACATTTCTCTCCCAAAAAATAATCCCTCCATAATGTGTCAGTGCCTAGTGCCAGGGACAGGAAAGGCCTTAAAGGGCAGCATGGAGGTCTCACATTTTTGACTGAAGGTGTAGGGTAGAGCACAGCTATTTCAACTGAAAGGTAAATGTTGGTTGTCGTGCCTCCGGAGCTCTCTCCCCGTCTGGAGAGATATTTGTGACAACCTATGATAGCAGCTGTACCTGACTCGGTATAGCTGTCCCTCCGGGCACCGAATTGTGCTGACACAGCTCTGAGTTTCCTGTTATTTAAGTATAAAGTTCATTGGGGTTAATGTTTCAAAATCAAAATAGTTGCTCCTTAGTTCTTTTGTATTTCATTTATTTTTCATGAAATAATTTTTCGCAAAAAATCATTTTTCAAATATTTCTCATGAGATCCAATGCATTTCGGCAGTATCAATCTGCCTTCATCAGGGAAATAGTAGATTTTCTCGGCGTTTCTGTTGCTCGCGCCATTCCTCTACGAACTGCTTGGCTTTACTTCCGGTCCTGATGAAGGCAGATTGATACTGCCGAAATGCATTGGATCTCATGAGAAATATTTGAAAAATGATTTTTTGCGAAAAATTATTTCATGAAAAATAAATGAAATACAAAAGAACTAAGGAGCAACTATTTTGATTTTGAAACATTAACCCCAATGAACTTTATACTTAAATAACAGGAAACTCAGAGCTGTGTCAGCACAATTCGGTGCCCGGAGGGACAGCTATACCGAGTCAGGTACAGCTGCTATCATAGGTGGTCTCACATTTTTGCCATCAAAATGGATCCATTTTGGAGATGTGGGTAGCTGTACTATTTGAGCCCAGGCTCATCTACCACCCATGGAAACCTACTTAACCCAGACTTTCTAAAATGATATGTACAAAGTGCTCCTTTCTGACATGGTTACCCCCACTTGTTACCTTGTATTTGATGTGTTTCAACTGTAAGTGCACTTGGTTCTTGCTAACCAGGTCCCAGGTGCCAGATCTCTTTCCCAAAATGGAACAATTGTTTTCTCAATTGGCAATACCCTTGGTACTCTGGGTACAAGGTACCCCCTAGTACATAGGGCAAGGAGTCTTGAGAGGGTCCTCAAAGGCTGCAGAGCAACTTATGCCACCCTAAAAGACCCCTTACCAAACCCATACAGACTGCTACTGCAGGCTGCGTATCTTGACAAAAGTGAATACATGACATGGCACACATCCCTTGTGCCATGCCTGCAGACACTGCATGCAGTATAGGTCTGTCACTCCTATTGCAGGCCTTACAGTCTAAGGCAGGGTGCATTGTACTACATGTGAGGACCTATCTGCATGAGCAGATATGACCCTGTGCTAGTCAGCTCTATTGCTGCCAGTACAAGTGCACGGGGAAGCCATTTTGAGTACATGTGCATGACACTGGTGAAAACGAGTTCCCCAGCTACATGATGGCTACACTGAAAAAAGGTATGTTTGGTATCAAACATCTTGTATACATAAACACACTGATGCCAATGTTGGATGTTTTGATACATGCACACACAGAGCACCTTAGAGGTTTTCACCAGCCTGCCACCAGAGACAAGTTTCTGCCACCCAAGGGTGAGGGCTCTTGCTCTCAGGAGGCCAGAAACCAAGCCTGCTTGGGCAGAGGCTGCTCACACCCCCTCCCACAGGATGACCTGCAGATTTGGATTCTAAGGCATAGAGTTTCAAAGAGCCCACCATCTTTGGTATGTGAATTTGGCTTCTGTCACTGGAGAAAAAGCTGACCCCTTTGTCCAGGGCCCTTTGCCACCTGGACAGGTGGAAAAATGAGCTAGTCAGACAGGCGTATCCACCCTCAGGCCAGTACCAAATCTAAGGTAAGCTACCTAAAGTGGAGGTGACTTTTCTGAATTAACCATCTTGGTGATGGCAAATTTAGGATTACTGGGACAGGTTTATTCCCACTTCCCAGAGGAAATGGTCATATAGGGGCGCATTGACCCCAGGGGTAGGTGCCCCATTGGATACTACTCTGCACTCCCTTGCACCTGAGCCCCTCAGCCCATGTCGAAGTGGGCCAGTAGTGTTAGCGTGGTCCCTAAGCCCTCAAGTGACTGAGTCCTCTTTGGGTCCACCCGTGAACTCCCCAAAGTTGCCTGCAGCCTCTGTTTGCAGGCTCTGTCAACTGCGAGTGCTCCTGAATGAAGAAACCCGACACCCCAAAGACCCAGTGGAGACGAGGACAACCAGTGTCTCCACAACCCCTAGTATCGCAAGTCTGGAACCTTCATGTTGGTTCAACCTGACTGACCTCCCAGTCAAAACTTGCAGCCCCTTTTCACGAAGACCGATCCCCATTGACTAATCTTGGGCACCCGATGCTGTATTGCACTACTGAACCCAGACACCTTAGTACCGCTGGAGTTGACCTGCTGGTGCTACCTTGGATCTTGCCCGATACTCACTTGAAGAGGAGATTGGCCTTGTAAGTTGCTGCACAGTACCTGAATGCCGTACTTGGTTGTCCTCCCATAAGATAACATTGCAGCTTCAGAAAAGTGCACTGTGGCGACTTTTTAAACGCAAATATTTCTCTTTAAAATCTTACTTACCTGATCGTATTGATTCTGGTTCCTAAACATATATAAAGATACGTCTGATAAATTGGTGTGGATCTCCTTATTGAGTTGTGTGTATCATTTATTGACTATGTATTTGCAGATGCCTAACACTCCTCTCTGATAAGTCTAAGGCTGCTTGACCCCACTTCCCCTAGAAGAGCACCTTGGGATTGCTAGAGCAAGCCCCTGTCCACTCATAAGGGAACCCCTGGATTCTTTGCACGATATACCTTACTTTGGCATATTATATAAAAGAGCCAGCTTCCTACATTAAAAACACGGGGGAGTCTGCGATGGTGTGCTGGGCCAGACTGGCCTTAGCGGGCACAGGCATTTCCAAGGTGGGCCGTCAGGGTGGGAGCCAGTTATGGATCCCTGGTGGGGCGCTTTTGTTACCGGGCCGGGTTTGCAGCAAAGCTGCAATATCGGCCCCCTGTAACAAAAGCAGTTCAGTATTTTTCATACGCCCCCACAACCCCGCCCCCCGCGGACGGTCCAAATGAATTACTAGGGCTGGTTTGCATTCCCAGTCCGGCCCTGGTGGTGTGACTTGCAGGGATCCCATTACGTTTTCTTACCTCGAATTGTCTGCAAACCTCAAACTTTGGCCAAAATGATTCATATTTCTGTGAGGTAATTTTCCAGAATTTGTGGGGATCCACATAATTTATACCACCCAGCATTTCCACACTTCTTTGAAAACAATGATTCCCCACTTGTGTGACTGGGCATAGCTTCCATGATAGGAAAAGCCTCAAAATGCAACATGGAGACATCATATTTTCACCATTAAATTCAACCTATTTTTGCAATGATTGTAACAACAGTATTTGAGCCCTGCCTCGGCTGCCATCCAAGGAGCCCTACTAAACTCAGACATTTCTAGCAACTAGACACCATGGGTAGTCCGGCGTGGTGTGACTTGTGTGGATCCCACTGCATTTTCTTACGCAGAATGCAATACAAACAGCAACGTTTGGCTAAAAATACACATTTTCCTCACATTGCTGTGAGCAAAAGTTCCAGAATCTGTGGGATCCACAAAATTTCTGCCACCCAGTGTTCCCATGCAAACTGCCCCAAAATAACAAACACCCCACTTATGTGGCAGGACGTAGCGCCCACAATTTCAATTAGGGAAATGAGGCACCATTCAAAGACCATACTGACTTCATATGCTCCCTGTTTTCATCCAATATCTAGTGGGTGGACCCTGCTTGGGGATCACTGTCCTGGGGAGAGGTCTTCCCAATCAGTGATCCATTTGAGAGAGGTGCAGCAAGAAAGGAGACATTGACCCACACAGAGAAACATGACGCTGGTGCTAGACGCTGCGCTTAGGAGCACTCTCTTCTTCAGTTGATACCGGAAAGCATTACCATATGCTTTCTCCTATTTAGCAGGTTGTGCTCTTGACTGTTGTACCATATTGCACGACTGTGGGGCATTAAAAATAGAATAGATAAAGTGTCCCTGTTATAAGATAAATTCTGGTTATTTATTTTAGTTAGCAGCTTATCGACATACTGCGCTAAAATGACAGTAATTTCTGAGTAGTTTAATTCGAGGTTTAAAATGCCCTACCTCTACTTTACCTCAGTGGCGTAACGAACCTTGAGGGGGCCCCCCTGCAGGGTACGTGAAGGGGCCCCCTCCGGACTCAATCTAGAGCTCCCCAGCAGAAGTGCGGTGCTGACGGGGCCCCCTGGAGGGTGAGGGTCCCCCGCACCACGTGCTTAGGAGTACTCTCTTCTCTAGTCGATATCGGTAAACGTTCCCATTCGCTTTCATCTACCTAGTTGGTTGCGCTCTGATGATTGTGGTCACTTATGAACAGATTTGAGGTATTAGATCTCTTTTCCTTTATTACCTTTTAGATTGATTTTACCGCGGCGTGCCTTAGTAATGAACCTTTAGTTATGGGGCTATTGATTATAATCTTAATATACCCATGGAGGCTGTGACATTGCCATTATGCCGGGGGTATAATTTTGACGACTTTAGTGTAATAATGAATTGAAACATGTCGTTCTCAAGTGTGGGATTAGATGATGGCTTTACATTGAGGTCAGAATGTTGGCATACAATAGTTTACACTGGTTGGTTTTATTGCAGGTCTCATGAGTGTGAGGTCAGTCCACCTATACGAGGAGGTCTTCTGTGAATACGCGTTGCACAGGAGATTGTGGATGTTTGCTGATATTAGTGTTGGTTTTTTTCTATCAGTAAGTGAGTATTATATGTTAAATGTTTATTCTTAAATATGGGTCTGTGATAGTTCTTAACATAGGAGAAGGCTGGTTGGTTGTTTTTAGGTTTCGACCTGGTGAGGGGCACGCAGTGCCCCTCCCAGATCGAAAACTTTTGTCTACAGTAGGGATGTTCGGACTGCCTCTGTTTCCCATTGGCTAGCTCCATAAATGGAGGCTAGCCATTGGGAGACAGAGGCTGTCAATCAAGCTTTCTCGGGAAAACGCGATTCGGGGGCGTTTCTCTGGCTTTTTTTAAGTCCTGCCCCTTTGTCCCGGGCCGCGCTGTGATTGGCTGCCGGCCCGGGACACCCCCGTGACGTCATTCCCCGGGCCGCGCTGTGATTGGCTGGCCGGCCCGGGACCTGACTTGTTTGCATGTTGATGCTGCAATTAGAACGGGGGATTACAAAACTACAATAACTTGAATGGCAAGAATTTTTTTTCACTCCATAAGCAACATGCACCTGACATGAGGTCACTTGGGAGCTGTGTGTACAGATCTTTGCCGGAAGCACACCAACCCACCGAGTTGTCTTTTAATCCCGTAACTGTGCTCATGTTTGTGCAGCTCGCACATTGACTCCCTTGTCTAGCCCCAGCTCCACTCGCACCCTCCCCTCTCCTCACACGGCCTCCGCGGCAGGACCCCCCGGCTCCTGGCGCCGGCCGGGTGTGACCTCCAGGCTCCCCCAGGGCGCGCAGACATCGCTGGGGCCCGCCTCGCCTTCCCGCTAATGCCTGCATCCCCCCCTTTGTTCGGCCTGGGCGGCTGCCCGCTCGGGTGGGCGAGCCCAGGTGCCGCGCGCCCGCCCACCTGAGCCGCACCCTCGGCCCCGCCCGCGCCACGTGACTGTCGCCAGGCGACCCTTGAGCTGCGCGGCGCGCGCGGTGTGGCATCAGCAGGGCCGCGCGCGCTCCTCAGGGCTGCAGCAGGCAAGACACTTAAAGGGCCAGTCGCCGTCGGCGGGGCAGCTCGGGCGGCTAATGCTTTTGCTGCGGAGATCGTCGTGCCTTCCGATTGGCCACAGCTGGATACTAAATACGTATCACCCAGGTTTGTAGGCTATTCGGCCGAATGCGGAAGCTTGTCACTTACATGGCACATCGATATAGCACGTCTGGCTAATGCGCCTGCTGCAGGCATTGATGTGAAAATTACAACGTCTGATTCTAATCAGATAGCTCTAGAATTTAATATGGGATTCCAAGAGGGACCACGTGCAGCCTGCAGTGACGGTGCTCAGTTTGTTAATGTGCCTAAATCTTTAGAGATTTCTCTGTTTCAGTCAGAGGCTGGGAGTTAGTGAGCTCTGGCGAATGCGTTTATTAAAAGAAAAAATCCAGGCGGCTGGCCATACGAGTATGAACTTTAAGTGACACCTGTATTTGCTGGCTCCTTCATCACTTCTTGGTGTCTATATGTTGTACGGAAATCAATAAAATGCAATGGTCCATATTTATTAATTACCGGTTAGCTTTTCTTAAAATAAACGAGTTTTCATAAATCTTTAAAAAAAAAAAAGCAAAAAAGGAGTATACCAAAAATTATCTTGCAGGGAATGCTCAGTATACGATATTAGATTAAAGGTTTTGTTCAATGCAGTAACATTTATTTACTCTTAATCAATACTGTCACTAACAGTTACATACTTTCTCAGTGCATGCCAGGGAGTAGTGCTATGACGTACACAGTACTGATTTTTGTAGACCAGTATTGTGTTATACATAGAGGATACATTAGCAGGTAACCATGTAATCTGATCCAAAGTTGCCAAAGAGGGGTTTTGATGACATCCTAAACTGCGAGAGGTTTGTAAATGTGACCAGAACCCCAGGATAGCAATATAGGTCCATATTATGAATATTACCACTTATATACTTTTTACATTTCATATTTATTTTAGGGTGTTTGGTTTGAAAAAGGATGTTTCATTTATTTTAGAATGCATGAAATGCTTTATTATAGTGTTTGATTGTCTCCAGTCAAAATTAGAACTGCATGTAAAAAATGTATAGTTTTAGAGGGAATAAAGAAATTTTGCCACACTTGCCACATAATTTGTAGATGTCATCAAAAATGTTGCTTCTGATGGATACTTCTAACCGAAGATTCCTCACCTTTCATATATCCCCAGGTGCCAGCCTGGATCTTATCCCCAGGGGCCAGCCTGGCTCTAGAAGACTTAACCCGCATTTCTCGCGTGCCAGAAGGTGGCACCATGTTGACTTTGTTTGATCCCGGAAGTGCAGATGGAGCAGCATCTAAGTGCCACTACTGCACATCGACTTCAGTTACTTTCTTTCTGTGCCTTCGTACGCAGATCTTGAGCTTACTTTCAACTTTTTCCTCATCCATTGCCAAGTTTTATGTCTTACAAAATACTTTTTTTCCAGGGTGCAAGGGAACAGAGTCCCCCTAAATCTATAGGGGTTTAAGCCTTAGAACGACAGTTTCAGACACATGTTTGAGACACATCCCCAGATATGTGCCTTTGGTATTGGGGTTCAGTGCACAACTCCAAGGCCTGTGAGGAGTGTGCCCTTATGACTCAGAATGCGATCTGGATATACAAAGTGATGTGCCGCCAAACACCGAAGGACGTCTTGGAAATCCAGCTCAAAATCGAGAGCGCAGACCTCTTACCACTTTCGAGGATAGTGGGATCAACCCAATTCGTTCATCGTGACTCCCCCAGCAGGAGTATCAAAAAGAAACACTCTTATCTGACCTATATTTCTTTACCAAATTGTCTCCATAAGGCTCATGCTAGAAGCAGGTACACCATACAACGACCAGACAGACTAATTATACAAACATTGTGTATAGGTTTTATATTTTCTTGAATATACAAATTATTTTTTATGATTTTTTTTTTTATACCTATGAAAACTTTTTTTATATGTATACATTCATGTCAATACAATTTGGACAAACAAAATAATGATTCCTTGGTATTAATACACAAAAACAATAGGTCATAAATGACACAGAGACAAAGTGACAATTACATTGCAATAAATATTATCGTAAAATACATTCGTTGATCCCATACACAACCATCCATCAGTCATACAAATCAAGCATAACCATCTCATACACGCAACACATTCATACACAAAAAGATACATTCTCATAGGGACTCCTATTGTAAAACTGACATACACTCTCACTGGTGTGTTGTCATGTGGGTTGTATGTCAATACAACGCGGTATTTACACCACTCTACCATTACAACGCTGGTTTTACAACGCAAGTCGTTACCACGACTTGCTCTGTAGAGTGCTGGACTTAAGAATAGTAAGATTTACCATTCCAACACCAGCCTACGTACAGTAGGGAAGGTGTTGGAATAGTAAATGAACTATTCCTTAGACTAGAGCGCTCTCCAGCGCAAGTCGTGGTAACGACTTGCGTTGTAAAACCAGCGTTGTAATGGTAGTGCGGTTTAAACACCGCATCGTAATGGATGTTCCCCGTCATGTGTAGGTTTGCCTTTTAGTCGTTCAACACACATTTCGGTGGGTTGAGATTATCACCACCTTCTTCAGGACCTCTTAATTTGCAAGAAATTCTTATAGGTGGATGGGGGTTCTCTTAGTGCGAAATACTACATTGGAAGTACTTCTTCCTTCAGCGTATATGGTCCCACTGATTTTAGACCAATAGGGCTATTCCAAAAATGAGGGACAGATTCCACTCTCTTATTAGGTGTCATTCCGCCTGATGTATTTTCTAGCGTGTGCTCTCAAATCAGTTATGTCAGTTATAACATTTCAGAGAAGCATACTTTGGCTTCTATACTTCAAAGTTGTCTCTTAAGGATTCCTTAACTTCTTAAATTCTCTGGATCATTCCGCTGCATTCCGGTCCTGCATGTTGCTTCGGTTGAGCTCCAAAATCCTCGCAGGAGTGTCAAAAAGAATCAAAGAATTTGGGAAGTGGATGTTTCCCTCTGGTCAGTCATGCTATCTGTTTGCTGTTTGCTGGGGAGTTCTACATCTGTTTTATGGGACATGGTTGGCAAGATTTTGCTGGCAGTACCCAGAGAATTTTGGTCCATTTTGTAGCATCCCGAATCTAGGATGATCAGGATGCTACAAAAAAATAATCCGTTCTGGACTGGGCATTATGGATTGCTTAGGAACGCTAATTTGGCGATGAAGACTCCAAATCAATCCGTTGCTGGCACAAGTTTTGGTCTGCTAAAAATGGTAAAGAACTTTCTTCCTCTGCTATATACCTAGTGACGGGCGTGGCAAAAAGGCATGTTCTGTACCTAAGAGACACCGATGTACACCACAAGGGTCTTGCCTATTCCACAGTTTAGAGTGCTGGCAGGGGATATGCCACAGGGCATGACCAAGTTTCATCCCATTTGAGTAGTAATCACTTGTCATGGTGGTAAGAAGAGGAATCGTTAAAATGTATCTTTAAAACCTAGGAAATTCCCTGAAAAACTTTGGTTAAGATACCCAATGTTATAATACCTAACATGTATTATAAACATCCTGTCGCTGGCATAAGGTTTTTTTTGTGTTGGCCTTGAGGTCTTCACATGTTTCGTTTTTGCAGTTTTCGGAATCTAGATTCAGTCACTCACTCAAGTCATTCATAAAAAGTAGTCTAATATACTGTCTTTAGGTTGCCTTCCAGTGGCATGCACATTATCTAAATTAGGCATGAGAATGGGATTATTGAATAAAAATAATATACTTAAAGACAATACTTAAAGACTTATCTTAAAGATAATACTTAGCGTTGTCTTAGCTATTTGGGGAAATTTATGATTTTATAAAAGTTAAAAATGAATACGTTATTTTTTTCATGAGTAAATTGTGAGACTTGCACCAGCCATCCTGTTATTTTTTTTTTTGAGGACTTGTGTTAATTCTTCTAGACTGGTGATGCTAGTAAGTACAAAAGTGGTAGAACCAGCATCTAGGTCTTTTCGGGATTTCTGACACTCTATTCTAAAGGACAAGGCGGTGTTCTTGTTGAGCCATAAATATTGCCATAGGTCAATCGGAGTTTGTCAATCTCATTTGATTGGTAATGCATTCTGCATTATAATTTGCATCCCACTTTACAGTGTTTACTTTGTAGACACATCAGTCTGAATATTTCTCTAAATTTATTTTGAAATAATTTTGTCTGTATCCATATTTTTTGAGATGTGTAAACAAGTTAATTTGCTACTCCTATATTTCCATATGTATTTCACAGATAAATGTAGACTTACAGGTTCATCAGGCATCCACTTGTATTACGCATACCTCAAATGCAGCATGCTTATTTGAAAACCTTACCATTCCAGTACACTGCAGCTTTATAAAACAAGCATTTACAATGCAACGGTTTCGCCTTTGGAAAAGTTTGAGCTATTGGCATTGTAAATGACAAAATTTGTATTTATGTGTTGGTTTTGAAAACAGATAAATAAATGGCATTGTCATTTACATTGCCAATAGCTCTAAGTTTTCCAAAGGCGAAACCGTTGCATTGTAAATGCTTGTTTATTTATTGTCTCCATGTTTTTAGATTTCATTCATGCTTTCTTGAAGTTCTGTATGATATACTTTACTGTACAGTGCGGTTATTGAATTATGATTTATGAAATACACTGTGAGATCTTTGGTGAATCTGTTTGCGCAAGCTACTATTACAATGGTGGTAGTTTGCAGTTCATTTTCTTTGCATTATGTCTAGGACGTTGGTTCTTTCCTTGGTTTCCTTTTTATTGGTCTCCTCTTGTCTTTATATCTAATTAGCTCTCTCACAATTTTCGTTTGCTCAAAACAATCCTGGGATCTCTTTAAAGAAATCCACTCACTTCTGATTCACACATTTTATCTTTGTCACAATCTGGTGATTTCCGTTTGGTATATAGTGGGCTGTTGCTCTTTATGCCAATGTGATGAGTTTATAAAATGATTTTTTTGTATCTGTTCATGTTGTGAGGAATATGAGATCTGTGTTTTCGCTTAAATCTATATACACACATGGTGTAGGTTTTTGTTTTCTTTGCCTCAGTAAATTTGCTTTACTTTGTGTGGAGATTGTAACATTGGCTGTTTGTTACGTATTCTAGCTCTGAAGACGTCTGTGGTATACTTCGCTTAAATACGAGACTTGTGTTGGCTAGGATCCATTTGAGAGCTTTTTTGAGGAATAAAAGAAGAAGAAAACAAACACTTGTGGACACATTTATTTTGAAGTATATCTAATACTTTGGACTTTTATTGCTCGGGATTCAACACATTTGTCACACAGATTGATGCTATGGGGCCCACCAAGTACAAATTATAGTTCATTTCACTTTGTTTACTGCTAGTTCTGTGTGCTATGCAATGTACGTGAAAAAGACTGCTTTGTTTTGACAAGCTTTTTGCAAAACTTTATTGATTGGGAAGCTGCCAGATTTTCACCAATCTAAAAAAACACATCGGCTACGGGCAAAACACGTTTAGTATAAAAAAGCACACATTATTATACTACTCCCTAGCACTGAAGGGAACTACATTGTGTGTGGATCTGCTAATTGTGAAAGTGCCGCATGCCACCACTCATACTGAAGTCAGCCAAAGGTTGAAGTTGGCTGATGCATTGCCCCGTGATGCATGCTTAAGTGTGATGGAGAAAATGTTAATGACACTACCACAGACAAATGGATGAAGAATCTTGCCTTTTTGAAAGAAAGCAAGAAAGAAGGCAAGAAAGAAGACAAGAAGGCTAGAAAGAAAGCAAGAATGAAGAAAGCATGAAAGAAAGCATGAAAGAAAGCATTAAAAAAGCAAGAAAGAATGAAAGAAAGGATAGAAAGATGGAAATACACAAAGAAAGAAAGAAAGAAAGAAAGAAAGAAAGAAAGAAAGAAAGAAATGAATGGAAAGAAGGAAGGAAGAAAATAAGAAGGAAAGAAAAAAGAAACAAGGTAAGAAAGAAACAAACAAACAAAAAACAAATAAAGAAAGAAAGAAACAAAGCAGGCAGGAAGGAAAGAAGGCAGGAAAGATACAAAGAAAAAGGAAAGAAAGTGGAAAGGGAAGAAGAAATCATGGACAGAAAGAAAGGTAAAGAAAGAAAGAAAAGAGAAAGGAAAGAAAGACGGAAGTAAGAAAAGAAAGAAAGCAAGAAGGAATGAGGCAAGGAAGATAGAAAGGAGGAAGGAAAAAAGAATAAATATGGGAAAGAAAGAAGGCAATGAGGAAAGAAAAAGAATGGAAGAAAGCATGAGATAAAAGACAACAAGTAGTAATTAAAGAAAGAAAGAAAGAAAAAGATAAATGAAAGAAGGCAGGAAAGAAACAAGGAAGTAAGGATGGAAATAAAAATGTGGAAATAAGGAAGAAAAGATGAAAAGAAAAAGGATAGAAAGAAGGAAGGGAGGAAAGAAAATGAGACCAGATGAAAGAAAGAAGGAACAATAAAGAATGAAAAAGGGTTGGAAAGACAGAAAGAAGGCAGGAAGGAAGGAAAGAAATAAAGAAAGAAGAAAAAAAGGAGAGAAGGAAAGAAAGAAAGAAGGAAAGAAAGATAGGAAAATAGGAAGGAAATGAGGAAAGATGAAAAGAAAAAGGGAAGAACAAAGGGAAAGGTAGAAAGAAAGTAGAAAAGATGGAAACAAAGGAAGGATAAGTGGAAAGAAAAAAGGAATCATCCACTTCACTGCTGAGGCATTGTGACAGACTTGAACGAGTTGTCTTCCAGAGTTAAGCGGATAATATAAATCATTGGTAATGATAAAGGGTGGTGGGCCTGAGTACCGACACGATTAGGATATTTTTTTCTAACAGTAAATGGCATTGTGTTATAGCCCATGATAGATGCTGTAATACAGCGATCTACATCCAGTCATAGGATGGTCCCATTTGTTCTTCCTAGATAAAAAGATTGCTGGTAACCAGTCTTCACAAGGCACACAAAACAAACTCTCTCCGGACTTTATACTGTATGACAGCATTTATCGTAACTAATACCACTGGCAGAGTGATTGATCTACTACTATGTAAAGCAGGGGGGTTGCTTAATCAATAATGTTAGGGGTTTGAATCTGAGATTTCCCAACAAGCAACGTGGTGTACCCATCTAAAAAGAATAGGGCGGGTGGTGCCATTGAACTGCGGTAATGGACTGGACTAGGGACATTAGTTTTGAGTAATTTGGAAAAGTAAGACTGGTTGGACAATGGCCTAAGCAAGACAGTAAGGACTACGCTGTCTAGTCTAATCTGGATTCTCCAAATAGCAATGTAGGGCACGAAAGGCCAAGGCAAGCAGGCCTAGCACCAGCTTAGACCTGGGATCAGATGACCAGGCTTAGGGAGGGCTCTGAAATGAATGCATATCACCAGTAGCATGTAATGTTATGTTATGTTAAATTGATTTCTATAGCACACTAATCACCAAGAGGGTATCCAGGCGCTTCGGGAGGTGTGTAGGTTTGTGGTCCCCAAGGTACTTATACGAAGAGCCAGGTCTTCAGCTTCATAAGAAAGTGCTTTTAATGTGCAGAGCCTCCCAGCACCGGCAGAAGCGTTTCGACACCACGCCTTTATCTGGGCCTAAATCCATTGTTTATTCAAACTGGAATGGCATGGGTAGCAAAACAACTATGGATTTAGGCCCAGATCTTTGTACTGGGGTGAATGTATGGTATTGTTCTGCATTCTGTCCATCAATTATTCTTTTTGCATTTATCACCACGAGTGGGACGGGTATGCCCAGACGTAGGTATCGTGCTCCCCATGCCACTGGACTCAAGCTATCCTGGCTGATGAGGGGTGAAACCCCGAAACCGGTCCTAGGATGCTTGTTTCCAGTCCAGGGAGAACCTGGCCTGGCAGTTCAGGCTGGACTGTTCCCATTGGGCACAGGGTCGACTGATTGCATATGGCTGGGTTCAAACTGGAGTGGCATGGGGAGCAAAAAAACGACAGATTTAGGCCCAGATCTCAGTGGGAGAACTATAGTCCCAAACAGAGCAAGGACTGTGTGAAGTGAAGAACCACCATAATCAATTTTACATTTGTTTAAGCCACTAATGGTTGAGCAGGATTAGATATCAAAGTGAAAACTCCAGGAGAGAGATTTAGTAAAACTACTCCCCAGATGCTTATATTGTAACACTTTCTCAACTGGGGCATTCCCAATAACCCATCCCCTCCCCACTTTCTTTTTGCCAAATGCCATAATTTTAGTCTTAACAAATCCCTACTAAATCATTTTTTTCACAATAGTATCCTCCAGTTTTATTTTGAGGCCAATCGGAGTAGCATCTAAAATGATCGAATCATCCACATAAAAGAGACCGGGGATGTGGAGTCTCCCATGTTTGATGAAAATGACAGTGTAGACTGTAAAATGTTGGGCAGATCTGCTAAACACAATGCGAAGAGTGTAGGAGCCAACAGTGGCAGCTCCTCCGCTAAGGTGTTGCCCCACTGAGAAGGACAAAAATGTAAAAATAAAATTATAATACCTCACTTTTATAATCATTTTATTTTTACGTCCTTGCTCAGTTCGGGCGGAGCAGGCTGCTCTGCTCACAAAGCAGGGCAGGGGAGGCATGGTTTGCCCACTCCTCGTGCGCATGAGGCCTTGGCCGGCCCTCTCAGGCTGGTTAAACTGCCATGGGCACTTTGTATGTTCTCAATGAAAGCAGTGTTACAGCCTTCATGGAGAACATGCCCTGCTTCCCATTCTCTGGCTGAGCGCCGACCTACAGCGCTCAGACCAATCACAATGCTGCGTTGTAGTGTTGTGATTGCCTATCAGGAGGCTGGTAGCTGTATGCTTCCTGCCCTGTGTGTGTCCTGCCCTGTGTGTGCGGGGACACATGCCCCCATTCTCGGGCCGAGTGCAGCCTCGGGAAATCCCATCCACAGGGGCCTGGCCGTATTGGGAAAGGGGGAGGGGGCATGCAGGCCCCCTTCCAGGGCTCATCTTAGCACCAGGAATCCCATCCCCTGGGGCTTGGTCTTGTTGTCCATAGGGGGAGGGGGGCCATGTGGCCCCCCTCCCATGGCTGATTTTGGCCCCGGGGACTCCACTGCAGGGGTCCAATCAAAAAGGAGTGAGTGCTTTGGTGCGGGCCGCTGCCCGCTGGGAGTGGAATTGATGTTAGCTCCCAGTTGGCAGTAGTTCTGCAAAGCGGGAGCAAACACAGGCTTCCCTGTCTGCACAAGTGTGGGAAGGGAAACCCCTAACTCCAGGGGGTGGGCTCCCCGAGACATAGCATGAGCCAGCCCTGGGAGATGGGGTCCCCAGGGCCATTAATCGCTCAGGCAGGGCGGGCCTCCCTTTTGAAGATTTGGCTGGGATCCAGGGGATAGGTTCCCCGTGGCTGAAATCAGCCCGAGATGGGGTCCACGTGGCCTCCTCCCCATTTACATATTTAGCTGGCTTCTGGGTGATGGGGTCCTCAGGGCCAAAGTCAGCCCGGGGAGGGGGCCCACACGTGCCCCCCTCTCCAAACTATTTATATACTGCGCGCCCCAGAACCTGGCCCACCTGGGGGAGTTAAAAAAAACAAGTGCAGGAGACCGCGCTTGTTTTTCTCTTCAAAATTTTGCTGCGGATTCATTGATTTTCTGTGAATTTGAAGCAAATTAAAAAAAAATGTTTTTGATCCCCGCACCATCAGGCCTAGAGGGTCAAGGTATTTCGACCCTGACACCCTTCTTTTTTTCACCTTATATGGATGCCAACACTTCCTGGTTGAAGTGATGGCAGCCAATCAGATCTAATTTTGAGACCTGTCGGGTCCTCAGACCCTCTGCGTCCCTAAATATATCCATTTATTTTTTCTTTATTAACGCAAAAACGACTTAACGGATTTGCACCAAATTACAAAAAGAACTCTTTCTGGACCAAGATCTATTGAACACGACTACAGCCCAAACAGCTGAACGGAATTACACCAAATGTGTCAGAAAGCTAGATGTTGATCCAGAAAGCGTGCTTTTTGAGATTTGGTGGAAATCCGTTCAGTAGTTTTAGAGATACATAAGTCTAAAAAATATAGATATCTGGGGACATGGATGCTTGTAGTGGACTTTTGGATCCTATTGAAAATTGATTTGCTGCCAACATTTCAAACAGGAAGTGTTGGCAGCCATCTTGAGACTCGGCTTGAAGCCAAGTCTCCCAGAAAATGTAAAAAACAACTAAAAGGGGGAGGGTAGGAATACCCTGCCGCCCCAGATATGGTGGCTGCGTCTCACAGGGATCCTGCTGGGCGTTAAAATACTTTTTTAAATTCAATTTTCCCATGAATTGGCGGGTGGACCTACAAATTTGTTGCAAAATTGAACAAAAAAATGAAGCGTGGGCTCACACATTTCCTTACTAAACCTCCCCGTCGGGGCCAGGTCTCAGGGCATTTCAATAAAGGAAGGGGGCTGGGGCTCATTGATGCCCCGGGGACCACCACCTCCAAAGGGCTTCTTTCACAAAAAATGCGAGGGCGCTGCTTATGGCCGCCCCTGCTGCCCCAGGGATCACCACCTCCCTGGCACTCTAAGATTAAAGAATGCGGGGCCGCGTAGACCCCCCTGCAGCCCCTGGGCCGCCACCTCCCAGGGGTTTAATTTTAAGTCATGCGGGGGAGCTGTGTGGACCCCACTGCGCAGCCCCGAGGACCACCACCTCTTTGGGGCTTTAGGAATAAAGAATGCGGGGTCTGCACGGTCCCCCCTACAGCCCTGGGGGCTGCCACCTCCCCAGGACTTTAATTTTAGGTCATGTGGGAGACCATGCGGCCCCCTGCACCCTGGCCAGAAGAGTGGGGTCGAGCGGCCCCCTCTTCCATTCAAAATAGGCCTGGCTGCAGAGGATGGGGTCCCTGTGGCAGAAATTGTCCCATGTGGTCTCACTCCCTGAATAAATAAATATATTTTAAATGGTAAGTCGCCAGAGGCCCTGCCCCCTGGCGCACAACTGGTTGGAGGATGAAGTCCCCTTGGCTACAGAGTGTCCTTGGGGGCCAACAAGTCCTCCTGTTAGCTCCAGTAAGTCCCGCACAGCGGGATTGCTGAGAGGGCTTTGGTGGTCACACCCCCTTTCTCCACCACTCTACAAACGCACCTCCTGGAACACTGCTGGTTGGGGGATGAAGTCCCCTTGGATGCTGAGGGTCCTTGGGTGGGCAACAACCCCTCCTGTTACCTCGAGTAAGTGACTGTCACGGGGTCACAAGATCATACGAAGTATCCCCCGAGAGTGACTTTCGATCTCCTTCACAGGATTGGAGCGGGCCCTTTAAGGAAGACCCGGACTTTACAGAGCCAAGGCCTGCCCCTGTGACAACAGCGCTCGTCGGCCTTTCCCGGCCGACTACGTTAGAGAAAAGGGCGGACACGGAAGAACCATCGAGGGAAGCCGGGAGCAAAGACGGAGAGAGACGGAGAGCGAGCATACCGGAGTGGAGAATCAACGATCGCCCGGAGGGACTTCCAAGCAGCGGAGAAGACCCAAAGGAACCATCAGGAGGAGAGCCAGGAGGCCAATGGCAAAACGCTTCGCCCAACCACGCTCATGGAGATGCGTGGCTAAACCAGGTACGGAGAAGACTCCGGGGCCTCTTCTACCTTAAGGGTGGGAATGGGTAACTGCAAGTGGGCGGTCTAAAGTGTTGCAGAATTCTCTGCCTTGTTTCTTTCTTTAGAATCATGTCAGGCCTTATGGTACGAGGATTTGCTGCCTGTCACGAATATTTTGTGTTTACACTGGTGTTGGCTGTTTCCACAAATGTTACCCGCACTCCCTTCCCCATATTGTTGGTAGTATTCAGAACGGTTGTCTAAATACTACATATCCTCTTTTCTTTCTGGGGCACGTCCGGTGACGAGAGCCGAGGACTCAGGAGGACCGACATGAAAGGAAGGATGGCAGGAACCATTCAGCCCAGCTCCTCGACGACGGACTCTGTTTCCAATCACGTCACCACCTTCTTGTACCCCCAAATAAAACCCTCTTACTTACAGTCACTTTGTTTGTTGGCTCCTTCCCTCCTTGTTAGCCCCGTCGGGTTACAAGTGGCGAGCCAGATACGAGCCTTCCGTCTAACAAGATGGAAGCCTTAATAAACCAAATGAGGAAGGGACAGGCCAAACTTGAATGGGCCATGGGACAGTCGACCGATCAAGCCGAGCATGACCGAGCGACCTTCATTGAAGCGATACAACAACAGGCAGACAACCTAACAAAGTTAGCCGAAGGACAAACCCAGCTGTTGGCTGAGATAGGACAAACTCGGGCTGCCGCACCTCCGGGGGCTGTAGTTACGCTTCAAAAGTATGTCACCGGAGACGATCTCGTCTCCTTTTTTTTTTACTTTGAGAGGGTGGCAAGGGCTAGCACATGGCCGGGAGAACGCTGGCCCTTTTACCTAGCCCCCTTTTGTCAGGGGAAGCCCAAGCGGCTTATCAGTTGGCCAACAAAGACAGGACCGCCACTTATGGCCACGTAAAACAGTTTGTCCTGGATCGAATGGGAGTAGACGATGAGAGCCATAGACTGCGGTTCAGACAAGAGAGAGGGCTCCCCGCCAATACTTCTAAAACTCTTTTCTTTAAACTAAAGGACGCAGCTGATAGGTGGCTGAAACCCCTGGACTCTACGATGGATGACGTTATGAATAAGATCTATCTTGAACAATTCCTCGAAGCCCTGCCATACGGAACTCAAAGATGGCTTAGGCAACATGCAGGGTTAACCCTGGAGCAGGCCATAGAGATGGTCAATTCCTATGCCAGGGCTCAGTCACGCAATATTCCCAGGGAACCGGAAAGGGCCACCAAAACCATACCTCCTGCTAAAGTTGAAAAGAAGAATCCAAAAACCATTCTAGATCCTCCTTTTTGTGTCCGCCCCAATAGGCCCGAAACTCCTGCTGTGATGGGACCACAGTGTTATGACTGCGGGAATGGGGGCACATAGCCCAGTATTGCCGAAAGCGGAGAGAGAAAGGGGGAAGAAGAACCAATGGAAGTAGGCTACATGCCCCACGCCATCATGTATGCCCAAGAGACAGGACCCACGTTTTATGTAAGTGTGATTCTAAACAAACACAAAACACAAGCTTTGTTAGACTCCGGTTGTCGCCATTCTGTTGTCAGACAAAACCTTATACCTGCTTCATGTATCCTGATAGGGCGCACAGTTGGGATCAAGTGTGTACATGGGGACGTCAGGACTTACCCATTAGCCAGGGTAACGGTCACAACCGAAAATGGTAGAGGGTTACAGTGTGAATTAGGGGTACTCCCAGAGTTACCTGAACCCCTCATTATAGGTACAGACAACTCGTGCTTCTCCACCCTTATGGCCGAGTCTCTACAGAAGAATAGTGCGATTGGCACTTCCATATCTGGTCTCTTAGTATCCGAGTCCTGGGCCACTGACTCCCATTTTCGGACGGCCCAAGTAAACGATGCCTCTCTAGCTCAGGCATGGCAGAATGCACAAGACAACAAAAACCGGGGCAACCGTACTTACCCCTGTTTTGTCGAACAAAAGGGTCTTCTTTATAGACTAGGGACCGAAAAAGCCCAACCCCAACTGATAGTACCAAGCGATTTCCGCGAACAAGTTATGTTTTATGCCCACGCACATCTGTTGGCAGGGCATTCAGGGACAGAGAAAACCACTGACTCAATTACCCAACATTTCTTTTGGCCAGGTGTGTATGCTCAGGTGAAACGTTTTTGTCAAGAGTGCCATATCTGTCAAAAACGGAATACCTACATTCCCCCAAAGGTTCCACTAGTTCACCTGCCTATCATAGGGAAACCATTCGACTGCGTAGGGGTTGACATTGTGGGTCCCCTTCCCAAATCAACCCGGGGATATCAATATGTAATGGTTGTCGTAGACTACGCCACCCGTTATCCGGAGGCGTTCCCCTTAAGAGCTGCGACTTCAGCAGCAATAGCCCAACATCTGGTAGAACTGTTTTCACGAATGGGATTTCCCAGGGAACTGATAACTGACCAAGGCACACCATTTGTCTCCCGCATGATGAAACAAGTGTGTGCCCTTCTGCACATAAAACACTTTCGCACTTCGTTTTACCACCCGCAAACCGACGGGTTGGTAGAGAGTTATAATGGCCTCCTTAAAGTCACCCTGAAGAAGCTACTGACGTGGGATGGGAAACAATGGGACCAGTTGCTTCCCCTGGCTCTGTTTGTTCTATGTAGCCAGGTACAGAGCAGCCTGGGGTCCTCCCCGTTTGAGCTCCTTTTTGGTAGGAAACCCCGCACCCTTCTTGAAATCACTCGGGGTAGCTGGGAAAGGGAGGGGGCTCAGGACGCACAAGAACTGCTTGATTATACCAATCAACTCAAAACAAGACTGCATAAACTAAGAACCCTCTCCTATGAGACCCTGGAGAAAGCCCAGAATAAACAAAAAACCTTTTACGATAAAGGGAAGAAATGGAGAGAGTTGGCGGTTGGTGATTGGGCCCTCCTTTTATTGCCTACTTCGACTCACAAACTCCGAAAGGAATGGCAGGGGCCCTATCCCGTTCAAAGAAAAATTGGAAGAACCACCTATGTGTTACGGCTCTCCCCAACCAGAACACAGATATACCACATCAACATTCTAAAAAAATGGTTGGGGCCACCACCCCGTTCCCCCCAACCGGTGGCCATGCTTACTCCGGTCCTTCATACTGTGGACCAAACTGTTATAAACCCTGACCTTACAGAGACCATGAAAAAAGAAGTACTAGCCGTTCTTATGAAACACCACACAGTATTCTCAGACCAGCCTGGCAGAACCTCCCTAGCGGTCCATTCCATTCCCACTCCTGAAGGTGTAACACTAAAACAAAAGCCATATCGGGTGCCTGAAGCACGCCGCCTGTTATTGAAAAAGGAGGTAGAAAAAATGTTAGAGTCAGGTATCATTGTACCCTCCAAAAGCAACTGGTCCTCCCCTGTGGTACTAGTTTCGAAACTGGACGGAAGCACTAGATTTTGTATAGACTTCCGCGCCGTCAATAGGGTCTCAAAGCAAGATGGCTACCCTCTGCCTAGGGTGGATGAACTAATTGAACGCCTTGGTGAGGCTCAATATATAACAACCATTGACCTCACCAAGGGATACATGGTAAGTCCTCCTTCAACCACAAGATCAGGAGAAAATAGCTTTTTCGACACCCGATGGCCTTTTCCATTTTACTGTTCTTCCCTTCGGCCTGCACGGTGCTTCAGCGACCTTTCAGCGTCTCATTGACACCCTCCTGGCCCCCCATCACCAGTACGCTCCGGCCTATTTGGACGACATAGTCGTCTTAAGCCCTACCTGGGATACCCACCTATACCACATGGGGCAAATACTAGGAGCCTTACAAAACGCTGGCTTACACATAAACGCAAAAAAATCGAGAATTGCGTTTACACAAGTCAAATAATTGGGGTACGTCTTGGGAGAAGGACACATATTTCCACAACAAGAGAAAGTAAGAGCAATCCAGTCCCAATCCTTCCCAACCACTAGAAGGGATTTAAGGGTGTTCCTTGGGTTGGTAGGGTATTACCGCCGTTTCATCCCCCACTTGGCTACGGTGTCTGCTCCGCTTACTGACCTGCTCAAGAAAACAGCGACCTCCTCACACTTGAAACATCCTTCCCCCAGTCTTGTTCCGCCTTTCAAACACTTAAAGAAATATTGACCTCTGCCCCTGTTTTAACGACTCCAGACTTTGAGAAACCATTCTTCCTACAGACAGATGCCTCGGGGTGGGGTTAGGTGCTGTATTGTCCCAACTGGATGATGAGAACAGGGAAAGACCCATTTTATACCTGAGTCGCAAACTCTTCTCTAGGGAGACAGCATACCCCACAATCGAGAAAGAGTGTCTCGCGGTCAAATGGAGTACTGACAAACTCTGTTATTATCTCGAAGGCCGTCACTTTACGCTTTTTACGGACCATGCCCCATTGACTTGGTTACAGCAGAACAAGGGTCGGAATGACGCATACTACTTTGGTTCCTCTCTCTCCAGCCTTATGACTTTGAAGTCCACCATAGGAAAGGGGTGGGACAAACGAACGCTGACTTTCTTTCTCGTTATCCCCTTTCCCCCGAGCGGGGAACGCTAGGGGGGGAGATTTGTCACGGGGTCACAGGATCATAAGAAGTATCCCCAGAGAGTGACTTTTGATCTCCTTCACAGGATTGGAGTGGCCCCTTTAAGGAAGACCCAGACTTTACAGAGCCAAGGCCTGCCCCCGTGACGACAGCGCTCGTCGGCCTATCCCGGCCGACTACGTTAGAGAAAAGGGCGGACACAGAAGAACCATCGTGGGAAGCCGGGAGGAGAGACGGAGAGCGAGCAGATCGGAGTGGAGAATCAACGATCGCCCGGAGGGACTTCCAAGCAGCGGAGAAGACCCGAAGGAACCATGAGGAGGAGATCCAGGAGGCCTACGGCTAAACGCTTCACCCAGACATGCTCATGGAGCTGCGTGGCTAAACCAGGTACGGAGAAGACTCCGGGGCCTCTTCTACCTTAAGGGTGGGAATGGGTAACTGCAAGTGGGCGGTCTAAAGTGTTGCGGAATTCTCTGCCTTGTTTCTTTCTTAAGAATCACGTCATGCCTTATGGTACGAGGATTTGCTGCCTGTCACAAATATTTTGTGTTTACACTGGTGGTGGCTGTTTCCACAAATGTTACCCGCACTCCCTTCCCCAAATCGTTGGTAGTATTCAGAACGGTTGTCTAAATACTACATGTCCTCTTTTCTTTCTGGGGCACGTCCGGTGACGAGAGCCGAGGACTCAGGAGGACCGAGAAGAAAGGAAGGACGGCAGGAACCATTCAGCCCAGCTCCTCGACGACGGACTCTGTTTCCAATCATGTCACCACCTTCTTGTACCCCCAAATAAAACCCTCTTATGTACAGTCTCTTTGTTTGTTGGCTCCTTCCCTCCTTGTTAGCCCCGTCGGGTTACAGTGACATACAGTGAAATTGCTAAGAGGTCTTTGGAGGCCATGCCCCATTTCTCCACCACTCTGCAAACGCACCTCCTGGCGCACTGCCGGTTGTGGGATGAAGTCCTCTTGGATGCTGAGGGTTCTTGGGTGCCCAGAAGCCCTCCTGTTACCTCCAGTCCAACACAGCTGGATTCCTGAGAGCTGGTTGGAGGCCTGCACCTTTTCTCCACTGCTCTGCAAATGTGATTATTAGTTAAAATATCATATAAATTCAATTAAGAAACTAAAGGTTACAGGGATGTTATAGCTAGGAATTTTTTTTTTAAAAACCTTAGAAACTCACTTAAGAAACCAAAGGTCACAGGGTCATTATAGTTAGGAATAGAATTAAAAAGCCTTAGAAATACACTGAAAAAACCTACGGTTACAGGGACGTTATAGTTAGGCTCAGATTCACTTGTACAAAACCAGTGAAATTCAGCAGTTATAGTTACCTGAGCTAGCTATAACTTACGCCCCTGCAAAGCACTGCTTATGATCTCACATATTACATCATTCATGACATGATTAGTGACATCACTGATGACATCTCAAATGGAATCACTGATATCATCCACAGAACAACTCACACACACACTCACACCCCCATACAACCTCTCATACGCTCACTCAGACACCCACACAACTACTTACATACCCGTTCAGAGACCCATACCAGTACTCACACATCCACTCACTCCTCCATAGAGCCACTCACACACTCACTCACTCACTCATACTGCCACTCACACAACCATTTACTCAACCATACAGCTACTCATACAACCAGTCACTCACCCATAGTCACTCATACAGCCACACACTCATCCATACAGCTACTCACACACCCACTTATTCACCTACACAGTCACTCACACACCCACTCCTTCACCCATACAGCCTCTCAACTTAGCCACTGACTCAACCATGCAAGCACTCACACACTCACTCACACACCCATATAATCACTTATATACCCATTCACACATTCATACAAGCACTCACACATCCGCTCACTCATCCATAGAGCCATTCACACAGACACTCACTCTATAATACAGCCACTCGCACACCAACTCACTTGACCAAACACCCACTCAAGCAGCCACTCACTTACACATACAGCCACACACACACACAGTCATTCCCTCATACAGCCATTCAGACATCCACTCACCCATACAGTCACTACACAGCCACTCACCTACCTATAGAGCCACTCACACTGCTGCTCACTCACCCATACGGCCACTGACACACTCACTCATCACTGTTGGAAAACGAGGCAGCATCTGTGAGGCCTGCACAAATAACATGACTACATTTGTCGTTCACTGGGAACCCAACAGCCAATTTTAGCGCCTGACTCTCAGAGGATAGCGTTGCAGAGCAGTCCAAGGGCAGTCCCGGACTGGCCGTTGAGGGCACCAGGCAATCCCCCGGTGGGCCGCATGGTTGGGGGCCGGTTTTGGGCCCCTGGGGCCGTTTTTGTTACAGGGCCGTTATGCTGCAAAAACGGCCCTGTAACAAAAACGGCCGAAAACCGGCCCTGTCACAGTGCGCGGTCGCACCTCTCCCCCCTCCCCTCTCCTTCCGGAGGGGGAGAGGGGGGCCGGCCGAGCACTTTGCCAGGGCCGGTTCTGGTTCCCAGTCCGGCCCTGTCCAAGGGAGGTGGTGTGGGCTAGTAATTACCATTTGCAGGTGCGCAAAAATAACACTCAATAATTGATTGTCCAGTATGTACTTTGCTTTATAAAAGTAAGAGTACATTTATTAAACACACACACCACTCAATACTATACACCAATTTACAAATATACATAAGCTGATGGAATTACTTTGTGACATTGCATGACATCTCCACCCCTCCCGCAGGGGGGTGGGGTCTAGTACCACTACTCCCATGTATGCCCACTATCTTGCCCCCAATGCAGTGAATTGGTCTTAACCTAGAGCGAGGGCCCTGCTCACTGGCACCATCCCAGTGGCGACCCCCCCATTACCTCAACAAGCATTAAAAAGGCTACACCTGCCTTGGTGACACATGACCCTGACTGAGCATCTCCTACTGACCATACAGTATGCACCTCTACATCTGAAGGGCTAATAGTCTGGGGTCTTCACCTAAGCGCAGCAGCAAGAATACATGTTTACGCACACTTTAGAATGACAGTACTCCTAACAATTGGATATCATTAGAATGCATTGCAATTACAGCCCCTAAGGCATCACAGATAAAATCACAGGTTTAAGTACATATAGTCAGACACCCTAGCAGGAATATCTAGCCACTTAAATCCACTTTGTTTATGACATCGCCTTGCACCAGCACTTCACATTAAACAGGTGAAATAAATGTAGTCCCTCTACACGAAATAACCATTAGTAAATGCATTTCAGTGCAATTACACCTCTTCACCACCAGGGGATGCCCTTCTCCAGACATCCCCAACTCAGCCCTTCACTCCTTGATGCAATTAGCAAAACACCCTCAGCTGAAGAACAAAAGTTCCAGCCCAGAAAGTGCTAGGTGTAGGTTAAGCCTTGGAGGAGTTGATTCCTTTAAATCCCCAAGACACTTGGGGTGGGACTTGGCTCTTCGTGCAGGGGGAGACAGCGCTTCTCTAGCAGCTCCCCCAGCACCCTTTTCACCATTGAGGGTGATCCCCCTCTTCCAGGGGGGCACCACGCACAGAACAGCCGTCTTCCAAATGCCTGGCTAGGCATTATGGGGCGATTGTGCTCCTATTCCTGCATAATAGATGAGCAGCTCTCCCGCTGTGCCTTTGGGGTTGGTCTGGAACTGGAAGTGGAGGTGTTCCATGGTCGTCGTAGGGACCCTAGAGTGCATGATCAGTTAGAGGGTGTTCTTGTGAACGACGGTGATGACTCCTCCTAGGCGGTCGGGAGGTCATTGCTGGTGATTTTGTAGTCATCGGGGATGTATATGGCAATGTCCAGTGCGGAGCAGGAGTTAGTCCAGGTTTCCGTGAACAAAAGGATGTCAGGAGAGGTGACGTCTAAGAGGTCCTAGATTTCTGTGGCATGTTTATTGAGGGTTCGCACGTTGAGGAGGATGCAGTTGAGCCGGTCAGGTATTAAGTTAAAGCAATTTGCTTTGCTATACAATACCATTAGCAAAGCAAATGGCTTTAACTTAATCAAAGGCGAGACCTATTGCATTTTCAATGCTTGTTTTTTCTTAGTTTGAAGGGGCCGGGGTGGGAGGGGCACGCAACAACTGGGAGAGGAGGCGGGGGATGGGACAAGTAATGACACTGGTAGGGGGTGGGGAGGAAGGGACAAGCAATTGTAGAAATCAAAAATCCACTTCTCAGGGGTTCCACTAATACAAAGAAGTTGACACAGAAGCTGGAAATATAAAAGAACATTTTTATTAACCTCAAATGAGTGAGACTACGTCACACAGAAGCCTTAGCAACTGAATGAGGCAGTCTGCTAGAATGGTCTTACTTCACATATTATATACTCTTTATCCTGCCCCAGGCATGTAAGGGAGTTGTATCAGTTAACTTTTTATTACATTCCTAAACAAATGGAAAATCTGGAGCGTCAGCAGGTGAGTAGCCTTTGGGGTTTTAGCAGGATATCGACAAAACATTATAATTACATAGTTCACAAAGGTTAATCTGATTTAGATGGCACTGCAGGGCATGGCATGATTACATGTACAGTATCCCAACCAAAAGTCAATCATTAAGAATGTCCCAAATTCAACCTCCAAAAGCCGGACAAACCTATAATTGAAAGCATAACCCATGTAATGAAGAAACATAAAAAGAAACAGTAACAGATGATGAACAAGATAAGGCATGTGCAAGGAAACTAAAAATTAACTATGTCCTGAACATTGATTGGCAATCTCAGACAAAGATCGATCAGGGAAATTGGCTTTGCGAGGTCAGTTTCTATAGTTCACTCCAGTGTCAGAAGGAAACCTAGTTAATGTGTACATGAACCAAGAAGGCCAGGTCACTTTGTTCGTCAGGCTGCCTTCATGAGCCTACGTGAGGGCAACACAATTTGGTGGCACAGTACAAAATGGAACCCATATTTTAAAATGGAGTTGTGCAATCTAGTGTACTTGGAAATTACAGAACCTCAGACCCTCCTTTTGCCATTACGTAGGCAATAACCTAAGACTCACTTTAATCTGAGTCTAGGTCTATATCGATGTTCATTAGGTCATCAAGGTGTTGCTGTAGCATCATCTTATTATTCTCTACTTCTCTCGGGACAGGTCTCCAAACACACATAGTAGCACAAATTCTCACTTCTAGTGAACCATGTTTTTGGATGCTAGGGGCTGAGCCACTTCCTCTTCCATGGCAAATCAGTCAAATGAGAACTTAATTAACATTTACTTTATACAATTGCACTGGAATCGCTTGTGCAACTGTGCCCAAAGTCCGTTCAAAGCCTCTCTGGCAGGCTTCTATCGTCCATCAAATCTGCTTCCATTGTTGCATGGGCCTCTTGATTCAGGCCTTCCATGAAAATAGTGCTTCTCAGTATCCATTGGAGTGCCCTCCTGGCAAACACTCACAGCTCACTTGAAAGTCTTAATGTCTCAATGCAGTGCACCAGTATCTCTCCTCTGTGGCAGACACTACAGATAGTGTGCTCTTCATTGATCATGGGCACAGATCATCTCGTGCAGACCTGGGTCTACATTCTCAAGCTCCAACACTCATTATTCAGTGTCAGAGGACGCTCAGGCTGCTCTTTCATGGGCACCATAATGTAGTGCCTTTTGCCAATCTTGGATCCTCCGGTGCACTGCCCTTCCGTTGGAGCAAAGGAAAAAGAGGGAGTGTGTGGCCAAAACTCAGGCCAAGAGGCTCAAGGGACTGCACACTTTCAGAGGTTACCAGCACATGACAGGTAGCTTTTGCTCTTTTGCACTGAAACTCTGGTTCTGTGGCAAAATCAGATCCTCCTTCTTCTCTGATGTTCAACGCCTTCTGATGAAGCAAGCACAATGCTTTGAAGATACCATTGATGGCGTGCTGGCGCCTTGCTACTTTCTGGGTGCTGGAACTGTAGGGCCAAGGTATGTAGCCCTCATCTGTAGCTGACACTGATGAGAATTAGGACTCATCTTTATCACCGTTCTGCAGGGTATCATTCTTCCTTTGACTCTGGAAGATCCCGCAGAACCTAGTGATGTAGGAAATGTGACACAGTTGTTAGTGTCCTTCAATTTAGTACAAAAAGAGTTCAATGTAATTAACAAGGGGACTACAAACAGGTGGCCTGCAATCTTCAAAGGAGTGGCCATTCGCCATGGGACTATTGTGATCTAAAATACACTGTCATTCTCATAGAATACAAAGACAAAGGCAGTAGGCAAAACAGTGACCCTAGCCTCTTCAATTGGGTTTCCATGTGAGAGCATATCCTCTACCATCAAAGGGTAGATAACTGCATGAGAATTCTATATGAATGGATGTCCTCACACATAGTGACATCGTCTAATGGGGTAAACATTTTTTCTCAATGATTAAGTCTAAGTGTGCCTAAATTCCCTATCTAGAACACCTCAAAAGAAAAATCACATAATACAGATTATCAGGGACATATAGATTCCTCCCTTTCTAATAATTGTGCATCAGGCGCACTATGCAATACAAAGGCTAATGATCAAAATGTGGAAACAAAAAGACAAGAACTAGAGAGTCCTGGTATTTCCATTATTAAAACACATCTGGTCTATCAAAACATTAAAGCAGCAGAAAAAGGGAACTGAAAACCAAATTAGAAAAGGCATTGAATTTGTCATATTCAAAAAAATAAACATAAGGTATCTCCTATTGAGATGGAAAACTTGTCTTACTATAATATTAAGTCAGTTAACCAGTCTATCACTACCCTGACAGTCAGACTGGAAAACATCGAAGTAGGCCTAAAGAAAACTCTTGAAAACCAGTACGGTCATACAAAAGGGAATTATACATAATATGGGGGCCCCTGGTACATCACTGCAGTCTGGAAGTGTGGACCTGAACAATACACCAATTATAATAAATGAGCTGACTGGTGAAAAGAATACGGAAAAGGGAAATAGGAGTAGGAAACAGCTAAAATCCCCAATAACTAGGCACAATGCAACATCAGTCAGGGGAGAAGCGGCAAAAGAAAAATCTATAGGAAGAACAAAAAAAAATTACTCGGGTGATAGTCAAGTTTGTGACACAATACCAAGAGTATGGGTGATACACAAAAATCAAAATAGTTCACAAATTTTAACTCTACCGCTGGCCGCTACACCATATACGGTAATCTCAGCTAATGCTCCAGTTCCTTTTTCAAGGGAAAAAGAATGAAAAGTTTAGGTCACCTTTAGCAAGAGCCACAAATCTATAATTTCATCCTTAGGTCCAATCAAGGAAATATAAATCTAGGGCTGCCTGTTCCTTAAGGGAAAGGGCAGTCATAGCTAACTGCAGGTGACACAATTTAATCCTGTATATCTCTTTTATTTTTCTTCCATATTATATAGCCAAATTTGACATACACTGGTGAAGTGTTGTCTGTCTTGTTCACAACATGAAAAATCATATCTGTGAAATTTAGTATCAGCGCAAATTTACCCAACTGTTGTGCAGCGATATGCATAGTCATGAAAAATCCCTTCACAACACTGGGGAACTTGTAATAGTATCAAAAGCAGCAACATAAAACAAAAACATGCATAAGATTAAAAAAAACACACACATGCCGAGCCATCAGATATACGCGCTGCATATCAAACACAAAAAGCATAGACAAAGTACAATAGCATATGTAAATAAGCGGTGACACACAACACCATTGCATGCACTTTATCCACTGTGAACCTGCAGCCCAAAACCCAATATTCTGGCCTGCTTAATTTGTCAGGCTTAAAATCGAAATTACACCAAAATTACTTTCTTTTACTTTCCTAACTTTTGACAGCAGATCACCAGTCAGTGGAGATCAGCTGTCAAATACAACTTACTGTGTCGCTTCTGACACACCGGACCAGCAGGAACAATTCATAAAAGGATAAAATGCAAAAGCATGAAAAAATGCACGAACATTTCTTTTCAAAGAAGTCATAATGAAAAACACATCTTATTTTCAACATACTGCTGACCCCCACCTTACTGACCTCAAGGTCAAAATCTGCCTCTCCTCATCCCTCTCTCTCTTTTCCCTCACTCCGACGCTGACAAAGACAAAAAGCCTTCCTAACTCTTTCTAACCTGCAATAACCAACCCTATCCAAAACCACATACCATATATATTATTCCCTTTAGGGGCCACAATCCACTCCTATTCCCAGACTCAAAAACATCTACTATGAATAATTCACAGAACACAACAAAACAACATACCAGCTTTAGAACAAATGCTTATTACCACCCTATGCAATGGTACTCATTTCATCAACCTTAAATGGATGAACGTCTCAGTAGGCCCAGCTAAAGTTAGAACCTTCAACCCTGATATTAAACACAAACCTCTGCACCAGGCACATTGGCTCCCTGAGCTATGAAAAGCAACCTCAAATGGTAACAACCTGCAAGTTTGTATTATACACAAATGTATGCATTTACTGAAGCCTGAGACACTTTAAAGCTATTGTAAATGGCAAGAATGCTGTTTTAAAATCTATTTAACTCAATTTCGACTTTGATCTCTGGGGCACTTAAAAATAAAGATCCTACAATTGCATTACTTATTAATCATCCTCAGAATGTTCTTTACAGATTGTAGAGATTGGACATTAGACATCTCTCATGTAATTCCTTAGAAAAATGAGTTTTTACGCCTGCGCCAAGTGAAAACCCACATGCAAATGTCCTGATTATGCAGTAACACACAACTTAAATTACATTCTAATGCTAGGAGGTCATAGTATGAGTATTAAGCTTTATGAATATTAAAAAACGAATTTAAAAGCACTTATTTTTAATAATTATTTTTCATAATTAATAATTATTTTTACTAAACCCAATCATTTTTGATAATTCCAGATATAAAAGCAAACTGAATCCCTTGCCTATCATTTTTAGACGCATTCATTTATGAGCCTAAACACAGAAGCCTAACTTAAAACATGACAGATTTTCACGCCACTTTTTTAAAAGGACAATTATCATTTAGCAACATAACCAAGAATTATGCTTACAAAAGTGCTTAAAGAGAGGAAAACCGCAATTGAAATGTCTTCCTGTGATACAAAATAATGAACCTTATTTTTGTAACCCTCTAAAACACTATTCTGAAATGCAAAGTTCCAACCGTGATTAACTAACAGCTAAGTCCTGGCTAAATAAACATTCCGATGTTATTTGTGGCCTTCAAAAAACAACATCTGCTTCCTTAACGGCAGTAAGAGCCCTGCACAGTGTTGAAGCCTGAGCACGGTGGCAGTCTTGCTTAAAACAGACATTTCAAGTTTTAAAATGCGTGTGCAATAAGATGCATTTAAATTTTAGCAAAAATTCACTTTAGCTGAAGTGTTTGCCTGTTTACATGTAATACAATGAATGTAAGTAAAAAATGCTATAAATTTGTTTTTCTACAAAACACACAATTTGTTTTTTGAGGCCTTTCATATTCCTAGTGAATGTGAATATTAATTTTATCTATTTTCTTAAGCATTTAACAGTTTGTACATATGCGTTTTTACTTAGTCTTATAAATTAAATAGCAACATATAGCGATTTTAGCATGTGACATGGTAAATTGCTGCATTTTTATTTAATTTCTACTTAATATTAATTAATCTGACATTGTACTTAACAGACTGAAAACATCAAAAACCCAAACACACATTGAGATCATTTCAGACATAAACAGAAAGGGTTCAAACACTCAGGACACACAATACAGCGCTTTAGCCATTTGTTTCATAAATTGCGCCATCGCTATTCACTTACAGAAGTTACACTAATGGGAAAAACCACATAGACATTTAAACACACATTTAACCCACAGATCAACACATAGGACTGAAACAAAGGACAGTCCACAGACTGTACTTAAACCAAACCATTTGTAAATACTAGTTGTAAGTCATATTTACAAGAAACGCTTCTCAATAGTGTTCCAAAAGACTGCAAAAACAGTCCAACAGACTGCTGTGTATCCAAGAAGCCAAAATACACTCAATTCACTAGTTTTGGCTGGCAGAGCACCAGAAATCGCTCTGCATATCTCCATTCATAAAATTGCACAGAACAAAGGATCCTTGTATGTATTATGTCCATATTTTAATTCCCTGGGGATACAAAATCACCAAGGAAGAAATATGTTTTTATACCCAAACCTATTCAGGTATTCCCTCTAGGGGAGCTAGCTAATTTTAATTCACATCTCACTATGGTACCTTCCAAAAAGCAACACATTCTTTGATGTGAGCTTGAAAACAGGCATGCCAAAAATATTGCAGAATATACAATATTATACCCAAAGTAGTGCTTAAAGTACTCTTCGTACGTGCACCGTTCAACAAAATCAGATAGAGAATAATCTCCTCATTACCTGCCTACACAAATTGCAATTCGCATATACAAACCTATACAAATCCAAAGTTGGCCAACACAAATTCCAAAATTCCAAAGCTATACCAAACAAATGGTTGTCCAAATTCTAACTGCCAAGTTCTAAATGTCCTAACGGTCTTTTTTTTTTTAAATACTCACGCCAAAAAGGTTCTCAGTCAGGAGTGACATCATGCGGAGGATCAAAATCAGGACGATCAGAAATATACTGGGCTGCAGAGACAAAGAATCCCCAGAACCTCCGTGCACAGAGTACCTCCTTAGTAGAGTCCTGTCCTGTCCTCCTCAGTAGATTTCTGTCTTCTGACAAGAGCACTCCCTCAGATAGCCACTTCTCTGATGAGGCCCGCGTTGGCCGCGCAATTTGTAGAAATCAAAAATCCACTTCTCAGGGGTTCCACTAATACAAAGAAGTTGACGCAGAAGCTGGAAATATAAAAGAACATTTTTATTAACCTCAAATGAGTGAGACTACATCACACAGAAGCCTTAGCAACTGAATGAGGCAGTCTGCTAGAATGGTCTTACTTCACAAATTATATACTCTTTATCCTGCCCCAGGCATGTAAGGGAGTTGTATCAGTTAACTTTTTATTACATTCCTAAACAAATGGAAAATCTGGAGCGTCAGCAGGTGAGTAGCCTTTGGGGTTTTAGCAGGATATCAACAAAACATTATAATTACATAGTTCACAAAGGTTAATCTGATTACATGTACAGTATCCCAACCCAAAAGTCAATCATTAAGAATGTCCCAAATTCAACCTCCAAAAGCCGGACAAACCTATAATTGAAAGCATCACCCATGTAATGAAGAAACATAAAAAGAAACAGTAACAGATGATGAACAAGATAAGGCATGTGCAAGGAAACTAAAAGTTAACGATGTCCTGAACATTGATTGGCAATCTCAGACAAAGATAGATCAGGGAAATTGGCTTTGCGAGGTCAGTTTCTATAGTTCACTCCAGTGTCAGAAGGAAACCTAGTTAATGTGTACATGAACCAAGAAGGCCAGGTCACTTTGTTCGTCAGGCTGCCTTCATGAGCCTACGTGAGAGCAACATAATTTGGTGGCACAGTACAAAATGGAGCCCATATTTTAAAATGGAGTTGTGCAATCTAGTGTACTTGGAAATTACAGAACCTCAGAATGACAGGGGAGGCAGGGGAAGGCGAAACAACTATGGGGGAGGGGCGGGTCAAGCAACAACGCAAGAGTTGGGGGTGGGTCAAGCAACAACACCAGATGGGGACATTAAGAGAGACAAGGCAAATAATGTTGCAGTATATGATGTGAGACAGCCTGCAGAAATGTGCTCTTATGGAGTACTGCAAGTAAAACAGTGCCTCCAAAAAAGTGGAAGCAGTGGAAGGACACTGCAACGGAGTAAGAAGCAGTACTTGGACCATGCTCCAGGGGAGGGAGGAACACACGAAGAGGAAGTGAAGCCAGCATGGACTGACCAACAGGAACCAGTAATTAAGAGTGACCATGAAGCCAACCAATGGGAAGCAATAGGAGGGCTCTATGTCCCCCTTTAAGTTAGCAACAATTTTCAAAATCAACAGGGCATGTGCTGTCTCAAGGGAGACATACAAACCACCTTACCAATGGCTTTATTGTCCAGGTCACCTGAGACAAGACTAGGTGTCTGAATCCACAGCACCATATGAGGAACCAGAATCTTGGATCATATTATAATGACATGCCTGTAAGCAAGGATGGCATTTAAGTTAGGTCATCTAGACCTCTGAACTACACACAAGCTTCAAGTCTACATGGACGAGAAACAGAAAGCCTCATAAGGTGTGAAGACCTAGAGCAGCTAGCCCATTTTGTGTTTGATGTCCTCACAGTCAAAGAGTAGAGCACAATGTTTTAAGTGTTCGGCTACTCCTGCAAGTAATTATTTCACAAACAACGTAAGGCCAACTACTTGTCTACTCCCGTTGAATAAGCAGCTGAAACCCTTTAGTTGAAATTTTATTTTTGGTGTAGTATTCGATAAAGTAAGTATTTTGAGATTACAATGGCAGTCTATGCTTTAATCTATCACATTCAATCCTTTCACTCTTTGTGGTTTTCAATTCTCATTATCTAAAGAGGTCTGGGCAC
This sequence comes from Lissotriton vulgaris, assembly GCF_964263255.1. Classification (NCBI taxonomy): domain Eukaryota; kingdom Metazoa; phylum Chordata; class Amphibia; order Caudata; family Salamandridae; genus Lissotriton; species Lissotriton vulgaris. The sequence goes on along the minus strand of NC_141697.1, from coordinate 652,628,517 downwards.
ATTAGGATCTATTTACACCCAATATTGCTCTAAAATAAACAAAAACCAAATAGTTGGCTAACCTACTCAGTCTTTTCTTTGCCAGTTACAGTCTGATGTGTTAAGCGATGCTACAGGGTTTATCTGTAATGACCTCCTAATGCCTTTTACTCATCTGGTCAAAGTTTGAGCTTAACTCCGAGATTTCTAGGATATTGTGCAGTTGGGAATGGAGTTGAAGTAAGAAACAGTGGATTACGAAAGGCCATCAACAAAACTCTTAAATTTAGACTACATATCAAAATAATTTCACTGATCAGCAGGGTACACATATTTCACAAGGCCTAGTCCTTCATCACTGGCCTCTACTTCCCTCTGTATCTCCTATTCCACTGATCTTTGTTGGCAGGTGAGTAACCCAGTGCTTAATATGTAAAAGAAAGAATGTTGGCAGGAGCAAATAAACTTTCCCGTGCTGAATACCATGGCTGAGTATCTTTCCACCTCATGCCTCTTTAATCCACTACCACACAGTACTTGCCAGTTTATCTTACTCCTGCAGGTTCCTGCTTTGTCCCTGTTTTTGCCAGTTATTTTGTCTTTCTTTTCCTCCGTCTTTCCGGTCCGTGTATTTTCCCACTCTTGCACCATAAACAAGCATTTACAATGCAACGGTCTCGCCTTTGTAAAAGTTAGAGCTATTGTCATTGTAAATGACAAATTTTGTATTTATGTGTTGGTTTTGAAAACAGATAAATAAATGGCACTGTCATTTACAATGCCAATAGCTTAATCTCTAACAAATGCGAGACCTTTTGCATTTGCACACACACACAGAGCCACACGCACACAGAGCCACACAGACAGAGCCACACACACTCACAGAGCCACCCACACAGAGTCATTCACATAGAGCCACCCACACACACAGAGCCACCTACACAGAGCCACCCTCACACACACAGAGCCACCTACACAGAGCCACCCTCACACAGACAGAGTCACCCACACATAGAGCCACCTACAAAAAAAGCTATCCACACAGAGAAGGGCACAGGCACTTCCATGAAGTGTCAACTTATGCCGGTGGGGTGAGGGAGTGTGTGGGGGGCTGCACCCCGGCCCCTGGCTCCAGGCTGGAGGGATGGGTCTTCCATGAAGTGGCAACTTAAGCCGATGGGGCAAGGGAGTCTGAGAAGGGGAAGCTGATAGGGGGGGGGGCGGTTCACCCCTGGCTGGAGGGGTGGGAGGTTCGGGAGGGCGAGTCCACAGGGACTTCCATGAAGTGTTAACTTATGCCGGTGGGGCAAGGGAGTGTGAGAGGATAGAGTGGTAGGGGGTTCGCCCCGGCTCCAGATTGGAGGGGGGGTCTTCCAATTCAAGAAGTGTCCATGTGTGCCGGTGAGGGAGGGGGAGCAGCCGGGTGTGGGGAGAGGGCAGGGTTAAGGTAGTTATGGGTGAGAAGGAGGGGTTCAGTGTGAGTGACAGAAGGTATGACGAGTGAGGGCTTTGTAGGTATTGAAGGAGAGGTCAAAGGTGAGCAGTGACGTGTGGGTGACAGGGAGGCTGGAGAGGGGAGACAGTGGTGAACCTGTCGCACCCCGGGCCCGAGATCTCAAGGGGGAGGGGTGGTTTGGGAGTGTCAGCAGGGGGGGCACCGACTAGAGAAATGAGGGGGGGCACTGTTTCATGCAATGTGGGACGTTTTGTTATGTCGTTTAAACCTACTGTTTGTATTTAAAGCTGCACGCACGTTGTTAGCGCTTCGAAGCAGTTATCTGTAGTAATCGAGAAAGTCAACACTTCGAATGTGAATATGCAACATTGTAACTTGTAGTTTCACGTACAAGAATGTGTGTAGCAGAGCGGCAGCTACAAGGCGGTGGATGTGCGTGTGTGTGCGTGTCTGTGTGTTCGTGTCTGTGTGTGCGTGTGTGCGTGTGTGCACGTGTCTGTGTGCGTGGGCGTGTGTGTGCATGTCTGTGTGTGCGTGGGCATGGGCGTGTGTGTGCGTGTCTGTGTGTGCTTGCCTGTTCAAACCCCTGCAGGACTCAGGAGCAGCTGAGCACTGATTTGATGGGTATCGTATTCCTGAAAAGAGTGTAACACTAAAGGTGTGTCTGTGTGGAGCAGTGAGCCCTGGTGGTGTGTTGTGTGTACACACCAGTAACACGGCCTGTGGCTGTCGACGCCACACACGAAAGCACAGCGTCGCTGGACTGCAAACAAGAATATGTCATTAAAAACAAGTTCCGGGCTTAAATGGGGCGGGGCTTAAAAAAAAGACAGGAACGCCCACGAATCTGCTCCGAGAATGATTGCCACATCTCTCTTCCAATGGCTAGCCTCCATTTATGGAGCTAGCCAATGGAAGAGAGAGGCGGGTTAAAGCCCCATACTGGATATCAAAAAATCTCGCTTGCGCAGTGAACGCCAGGCTTCGACCTAAAAATAGTGCTGGTGTGCCCTTCCACCAGCAACCACTCTCTATATGGCCGTCGTGTTAAAACAAGGAAGAAGGAGCTTTTCAAGGCACGTAATGGTGTACTCTGCTACTTGAGCTGAAAGAGAGATATGGAGAAGTGCCCATGAAGCATCTAAAGGGTCACAGTGCACTTCTGAACTTGAACCTTCCCTGGCAGAACAGAGCCCTGAAGCTCTCCCGCCAATCCTTGGTGTGCAGATAGACATTCCACACTCTGGTCTGCTTCAGGCAGACTAAGTGCAACGTTGATCTTGAATGCTCACAGTCTGCCTGACACAGTCAGCAGCCCGACATAAAATCTAGCTCTCTGTCTGTTTTAAATAAACAGGGGGCAGTTAAATTGTTATAAATTTCACTTTACTTGGCCAGTGGATCTTTATTAGGAATATTTCAAGTAACATACAATTTAAAATGAGGTAGGAAAAAAAAACGTATTCTACAAAATCTGAATTTCTGAAAAGACTTCTAATGCAACAATCAAAAAGGAAAAAGGGCAGGCTCAGACTCTGAACCAAATTGTTAAATCCTATTTTTTTTTTCCATTTTTGCACCATCAATCCACAAGAGAGGATGCACCGTCATAAATCAGGCAAATCTAGGCGCACCTCACCACAATCCTCTTATGTTCAAAGACTGAGGAGTAAAATGAGGCTTTCCATTTTTGGTACCATCCCCTCGCTCTGCAGTATAAAACCTACCAATTAAATGTACTGCATGCGTACTGGGAAGGGGAATCCGGTGGGAATTGAAGACATCAAATCCCACACAAAATGAACCATGAGCAGCTGTGCCATTCAGTGATCAGGAACATCAGCACCCCGCTCCTTTTATTACAAAACAAGTAAACAGTTTAAATAAAGAGAATTAATATTAGGGACAAGCGGTAAAACTCCCGTGAGGGACCCTAATGTATATCTCAAAAACACATGTTACGTACACACCGCTGATGACCATATCATGAACGATGAGAAGTTTTACTTGACCCTTTTGTTGGAATCTTTTTGCCTAATTGCACCAAAAGAGTCCAAATTATTTTACATTTTTCCAAAAAAGCGTAGCCATCACAAATCCCACCGGACATCCGCGTAAGCGTGCCTGATGAGGGAGGAAGGGGGTTGACTCTGTTAAGGAATTACACATGCATTATTTTAGGATTTGTCCATACACTGCTGTATAGGATGAAAACGAGCATTCGCCCTGTGCGCTCAATGCCATGTCTCGGTGCACATTTTGAAACAATTTGGCCCTGCAGTTTGCCAAGCTCGCATTTTGATTAAATCTCCCAAAGCCATCTGACCTTGAGTTGTCATCTTCGATAAAGCATGTGCCTTCTGATTTTCATGAAAACAGACAAAAGCAGGTACAACATCCTTTTAACAAGCGCGGCAGAAGATGTGCACGTGGGGACTGCCTGTCATGGGATGGACAGAAGATGTACACGCGGGGACTACCTTTACTGGCGGCGAGTGTATCAAGCCACCAATAAAGCATCCAATCCCCACGTGCACATCTTCTGTCTCGTTTGTCTCCCTGCGTGCACAATGGAATCGTATCGATTGCAAAAGGCCTCTCATGGCAGAGAAGCGCATGCGCTGCTTTTCGCCAACCAAGACCTAAAAAGCAAGCCAAAGGCAGAGTCAGAAACAAAGAGAAAAAGAAAAGAAAATAGAGGAACAAAAAAGCACAAAGAGAGACAGAAGGGCAGTCAAGCAGCAGAGCAGTGACGCTCTACCACTGGATAAGTCGCCGGCAGGAGCCTGCAGGTGGCGGAGGGCCTTGAACTACGGACCTCCGGGTCAGTAGCAGATGACGGGGACAGCAGCAGCTACAAGACGGAGCTGCAGTGTGAAGGAGCAAGTCCACTACTGGACACCCACTTTAACACCCATAAGCTCTTAAAAACACTTACACTCACTTGATGATGTATTCAGTGATGTCCTAAGTGATGTCAATTGAGATGTCATCAGTGATTTCACTGAACATGTCATGAGGCATGTAATATGTGAGGTCATAAACAGTACATTGCGGGGGCATATGTTACAGTTAGCTCAGGTAACTATAACTGCTAAATTTAATTGGTTTTGTATGAGTTAACCTCTTCGACGCTGCGCAAATTCCGCTGCGGTGCGGCAGAATTGGACGTGTGCGCAGTTCAGACAGCCCCCGGACGTCTGACGCACACTCTCACCGTAGCGTCGGACGGCCGGGGGGCATTCGACGCATCAAAGTGGTTAAATCCAAGCCTAACTATAACTTCCCTGTAGCCTTTGGTTTTTTAAGTGTTGTTGCGGCCACAGATATCACTACCTGTATTTTCTTATATTTCTCAATAACAAAAATCCCAATCTGCTGACCAAAAGCTAGCTTTTTGCCAAAATTGGTATAATTCCGTTCAACGGTTGGGGCTACAGCCGTGTCTAAAGGTCTTATAGCGATTATATGGGAAATGCACTTTTATTTACCCCCCTTTTTCTTGGCCCCCGCTTGACGGATCACCCTGGAATTTTTATGCGCGACACGAATCACCGGCACACATTTTTGGGGAAAGTTTTGTGTAGATTCGTCAAATAGTGCCAAAGATTTAGGCAAGCCAAGAAACCCTTTTCCTATGGAAACATGGTCCTGGCTATACTACCTACTGGCGATGCCAGTAAGTCATATATATTCACTACAGAAACAAAGGTTATTGTGAAGTTATAATTAGGTAAGGCAGTAAGAGTTTATATTATGTTAAAAAAATTAGAAATTCACTGTACAAAATCCAAGGTTAATAGGACGTTATAGAAGTATTAAACAGGATCTTAGTTATGTTTTTCACTGGGAGAAAATGTGTCAATAACATACACCACATCTAGAGTATTTACATAAGTGGCACTGCAGAACTTATGCAAGGATGGTCGGATATATACGAGCATAGGATATCCCTCACTTTGCATTTATTCCATGACTGATGTGTGATTACCGAAGGTTTTGCGTGGGCCCTTGCGTGGCGCAATGCGACACAGACCATTGAGTCAACTTACTTGCCATTACAGAGGCCTGCGAGTGCAGCACAAAATTCCACCTCACCCCACCAAACTCACAATTCTCTCGTTCATTTTCAAAATCGGGGAACCAGAGGGTTAGCACCAGCAGAGACTCAACTGATTCTGCTGGTGGAAAGTTTTGATCTGAAAGCCCAGGTCACTGGGCTGCAAAAGCCATAGTAACCTGTGTGGGATGAACGTCACTAGATTTTCCTGCACAGGACTGAGTCATCACAGTCCTAGGCAGCGAAATCAAATCATGATCTTAACGCGCGGCAAGAAAACTCCCTGGGCACCAGGTCATTGATTTTAGGTTTTCCAAAAACACTTAGGCCCTGATTACAACTTTTGGTGCAGCGCTGCTCCGCCAAAGGCCGCTGCCGCCCACCCACCAGATTGCCACTTTTAAGTGACCTGGCAGGCAGCGTGGCAATCTCCCTTTCAAAGGTGTGATCACACAAGTTTCCTGGACGGCATGGACTCGAAAGTCCATGCCGTGCAGGAACCTATATGCATGCAGACAGTGTGGTACATGTTATGCCCCCCTGTCTGCATCCACATGCGGTGGAGGCACAGGGGGCCTTGTAGAGACCTCTTTGTTTCCTCTCTGCCAGGGTTTTCATAGAGGTGGAACCGCCATGAAAACACCTGGTGGAGAGGAATCTCGTAATTTCCTCGGCAGGACCATGGCAGTCACGCCAAGCATGCTACGGCCTCAGGACTGCCGTGCCATCTCCAGGGAACAGTCGTAATGGGGTGGTCAGACTGTTGGTGCGGCAGTGGCTGCACCGGCGCGCCACCACAATTCTGGTGGTTCAAAGACCGCCAGACTCGTAATTGGGCACTTCGTCTCTCACTTCAGGGGCGGCCTTAGGCATGTGCAAGCTGTGCTCCTGCACAGGGCCACCAAACCCCAGGGGCCACCACACCAATATATATCCTTAATATAATAATCTTCTGAGGATGGATACATATTTGTGTGGCAGGGATTTGGTGGCCTTCGGCCCAGCCCAGACCCCCTCTTCCAGGGGCCCCCTACCTACGCTCCCTGCCCAGGGCCGCCATGAGCCTAGAGCCGCCCCTGCTCACTTTAGGATTTTGTTTTTGAAAAACAAGAAACTTTGCCAATCAGGGTGAAGGAGGCAAGTGAAATCCTTGCTTGTCAGACAGGGCTCGCTTATTATGGCGGGCTTTCCTCTGCCAGGAGGTGGGAGCATCCGGTGGCCTGGCATTTAAGTCAACAAGAAGAGAGAAGACCCCACATGTTCCAGGGAACAGGGTACTACGGACACAAAGTCTGAGAAATATCCCTGGAAAGGTTAGTTCATTTAGTCACACTTAGAGAAGTTGAAAATGTATAATCACTGGTCACAAACTAATTTATACCGTTTACAGACTTTTTATTTAAAAAAACATGTAGATAAAAAAGAGAATTCATTACATATTCAGTATCACAATACATATAAAATCAAAGACATGTCACTTAGTGCAATAAATAAAAACAATTTAAAAAATTATTCAATAATATAAACAAATAGAGCAGAGAAAACGAATCCACATTTTAAGGTGTCAACACAATCCTATCAAAGTTAATCAGCATATTATCTAATACAAAACTATTACAGCCTATAGTCAACAGAAAAAGCCCCACTGTCAAAATAACACATACATATATTCGGATTTCGAGATTCAAATGCCCTTATAGTATTGCAAATACAAATCCTATATTACAATATGTCTGATGTCAAGGATTTCTTGGGCTTGAATTCTAAAAAGCAAAGCGTCGACGCGTTTCGGTGTGTCTGCCCTTGAATATTGGCACACCTTCTTCAGGACAATTGATTTGGGGATAAAGTCATATATCCTTCCTGTGTATTAGAAAAGGATTAATCAGTACATGTGAATTTTTAGTTCAAAGCAATGATATTTTCTATCTAGATGGATTACTATTCTTATAGGGGCACTTTGAACACATCTATGTTCAACATTGCGGGTATATCTATATTTGACATTCCTGTACATGTTCTAATGTCACCTGGGTAATAAGAGATTTTCCTACTATTACAGTATATGGTTCATCTATTATCCCTCCGTTATAAAACAGTTGGTGACCAGTTCTACATGAGTACACATAATCGCAACATTCACTCAAATATTACTGACCTTAAGAGTAAGGTTCTATTTCTTATTAGATGAATCCTAATAGTATCCACGCATAACCGGATCTTAAACTTGATCTTTGGGTAGCGGGTCGTCTCTAGAGATACACAAATGGAGAGTGTCCGTATTTAAATTTATGTCTATAGATTTCTATTCACATTAATGACTGGGATAAGGTAGGATATGTATTACCGTAAGGTAGGATATGTATTACCGTAGGGTAGTGTTCATTTGCCCATATGTCTCTTTTGATCAGATCAATCTCTTTGACAGTACGATATGTTGCCCTCTGGATACGGGGACTTCAGTATGTTGTATTAACCAGTTCTATGGAAGGGCTCCTGTATAGAATGATAACAAAATATATCTCTATGTAGGGGTGTCAGGTTGTTTTATTTCCCTATGTTCTATCTTATTATACAGATTTGTAAATACCTGCGGGTGTGTGGGATGTCTTCTTCCCCGTGGTTTTCTTTCCCTTCTTAGTTCCCCATTCGCCACTGGATAACGGTTTAATGGGTTTGTAGGAGCTGCGTCTGATCTACATGGTAATATGGACAGCGATTCGTTATATTTTATATTCTTTCAATGCTATCCTTAGTTATATACCTTTTTATATTCTTTCTCCCTATTTTAAGATTTTAACTTCTGGGAGTACCTTTCTAGTGCTTCTAATTCCTTGATTTTATTCTATCAATATATGCGGTTATGTGCATTCATAGGTCTCCTTGCTATAAATAACTCGATATGAACAAGTGAATGCACATAACCGCATAGAGATATATTTTGTTATCATTCTATACAGGAACCCTTCCATAGAACTGGTTAATACAACATACTGAAGTCCCTGTATCCAGAGGGCAACATATCGTACTGTCAAAGAGATTGATCTGATCAAAAGAGACATATGGGCAAATGAACACTACCCTACGGTAATACATATCCTACCTTATCCGAGTCATTAATGTGAATAGAAATCTATAGACATAAATCTAAATACGGACACTCTCCATTTGTGTATCTCTAGAGACGACCCGCTACCCAAAGATCAAGTTTAAGATCCGGTTATGCGTGGATACTATTAGGATTCATCTAATAAGAAATAGAACCTTACTCTTAAGGTCAGTAATATTTGAGTGAATGTTGCGATTATGTGTACTCATGTAGAACTGGTCACCAACTGTTTTATAACGGAGGGATAATAGATGAACCATATACTGTAATAGTAGGAAAATCTCTTATTACCCAGGTGACATTAGAACATGTACAGGAATGTCAAATATAGATATACCCGCAATGTTGAACATAGATGTGTTCAAAGTGCCCCTATAAGAATAGTAATCCATCTAGATAGAAAATATCATTGCTTTGAATTAAAAATTCGCATGTACTGATTAATCCTTTTCTAATACACAGGAAGGATATATGACTTTGTCCCCAAATCAATTGTCCTGAAGAAGGTGTGCCAATATTCAAGGGCAGACACACCGAAACGCGTCGACGCTTTGCTTTTTAGAATTCAAGCCCAGGAAATCCTTGACATCAGACATATTGTAATATAGGATTTGTATTTGCAATACTATAAGGGCATTTGAATCTCGAAATCCGAATATATGTATGTGTTATTTTGACAGTGGGGCTTTTTCTGTTGACTATAGGCTGTAATAGTTTTGTATTAGATAATATGCTGATTAACTTTGATAGGATTGTGTTGACACCTTAAAATGTGGATTCGTTTTCTCTGCTCTATTTGTTTATATTATTGAATAATTTTTTTAATTGTTTTTATTTATTGCACTAAGTGACATGTCTTTGATTTTATATGTATTGTGATACTGAATATGTAATTAATTCTCTTTTTTATCTACATGTTTTTTTAAATAAAAAGTCTGTGAACGGTATAAATTAGTTTGTGACCAGTGATTATACATTTTCAACTTCTCTAAGTGTGAGTGAATGAACTAACCTTTCCAGGGATTTTTCTCAAACTTTGGGCCTGGCATTTAAGCCTTTTCCAGAAAACCAAACCCGACTGGGAAATATACTGAGAGTAAGTAGGGAAACTCCATCTGTTGGAAGTCTTTGCCCAGCCTGGTTTAAGTTTCAGCATAGACCCTTCTACTGAGAGGTTTTCCAGTGTGTGCGAACAATATACACACATCTACCCTCCAGAACTGCTCGCGTGCATGAAGACAAGCTCCATTACATCATAGCAAGAGCATGGCCGGTGCTTAGACACCAAAGCAGAATTTATTTCACAGCGAAAATGAAAAATAACAACCGTTCGTTATCGGTATTTAAACAGCGTGTTGTAAACAGAAGACTTCATCATAATTGTATTCATTATTTTGCCAGCTTCAAATAAACATGGACGACGGACTCGAGAGCACAGCCCCGTTAGTGCGCACAGATGGAAAAACTGTTGATTTAATAATCCAGTATGTTTTATTAATGATTTCTATAAGAGAAAAAAACACAGAGGAAGGTTAATCGAAAGATAGTCTCACTGAGTCATCCGATAAAACAGAATGAAATCACGAAAGAGAGTAAGATATGAACAGCCAATCTGGACTCGAGAAATATAGAGATAAGACTACCCCGTATCTATTATTTTTTAATCTATTTAATTAGGGGAATTTATAAAGCCCGAACCTTTCCATAAAAGGCAGCGAATACCTCCTTTAGGAATTTCTCTTTTTTTCTTCTTTAATTTCCATATAGAAAGGGAGGGAGGCCTTACTATGCCAGTTACAAACCCTTATCTGCTTCAACAACAGTGCAAAAACTGACCAACAAAGTTTCAGTAGGTTCAACCTCAAGGCGCCAATTTAAAAGCATGTTAGCTTGCCAGCATCGGAATGCAGACAGGAATTCGTTATGGAATGTTTATTTGCTGTTTACTTTTGGGGGAGATCTACAAGGGAAAAAAAGAGGCACTTGAACAGTTGCCAGCCAAGAGGAATATTACGCTAGTTTTCTATCCCATTGCAAGATCTGAGGCCAAAGCATTGCGAGGCCCTCTTGGCGCTTCTTCCATTTTTGGCAGCTGCCATGATCTGTACCTGTTCTAAATATTCAAAAAGAGAAAAGCTGGTACTAGGCCCCATATAGTCATCTGGCCACATAAGCTGACTAAAAAATGACATTTTAAAGAGGAAGACAGGCTTGTTCACAAATAACAATCCTTAAATGTGTTTTACTGAAGGCTCACTGGAGAGTGCGAGGTCCGAGGCATAGTGTCCACCCTGGTGCCCCACTCTTGGTCTGGAGGGAATCTGGCCTGGTAGTCCAGGCTGGACTGTTCCAAAGCGGCAGGACTAAGGCTGATCTCAGTGGTTAATTTGTAAAGACATAAGTGACGGGGCTCTTGTCAGGAGGCAGCTTGCACCAGACAATTTCTCCTGTTAGCGCTGCCTAAAACAGAACCCACTACTAACTATGGGTGGGTGTATGTGGCATAATGGCCAGAGCTGCCAACTTCGGTGCTGGGGAACCAGGTTCGAGTCTTGGCATCGGTTCAACATCCTGTGATTCTGAGCAAATCACTTAATCTCCCCGTAAATTAATGTGGCCTTACCTGGTGCTCATGCAAAGGGCCGGTAATGAAGATTAATCAGCATATGGCTGGTCTGCAGTGGCACAGTTAGCGAAAATAACGGGCTGGAATGCAGCCACAACCTGTCACCAGTGGCTGAGATAAATTCATGCATTCCGCTCATCACTTTGATGTTTTTCCCAGTAGGTGTTCTAACAGCAATGGGTATCGATCCTGTGCTTGCTCTGCCACAGGATTCACGTCATACCTCACTGATGACCACTAAGTAGAACAAAACCGGCCTGAGGTTAGTTGTGTTCTCATCTGGAGGACGATTAAAGAAAAAGGGGTAACCCTGTGTCCCTCAGAACCTGGGCATTATATGGTTAAACAAGAAAGTGGTTCTGTTGGGTAAAAAACAAAATCGCTTTTGGTACTGCTTATGGAATGCACTGTAGGAAGGGTGCTCTCATATACACATTATGTTCAAAATCAATGTTTTAACAAATAAATCATATGATTGTCTGATTGGCTGTACTGTATCACTTTATCAGAATTGAGTCATTTAATGATGCTTATACAATACATAGGTAGACTGTCAATATAAGTGGCAAAGTGCAGTTTAGTGACAGTTGTGTTTCAAGTGCTCACAAGGTGAAGGATATATACAATGTGGAAAATAACATATATACATATATGTACAAGGGTTTCAGTGGCCAGCTAGTTATTTTAGACAAAGGTTTCCTATTCTTCTTGTTGGAAGCCTGGCTGTGCTGTACCCCGAGAAGAGCGTCGACGTTTCGACCCTATGGTGCCACAGCCGGTAGTCACGGCGGGTCTTTTTCAAGACAGAGGTAAGAATGGCAGTCTGCAATTAAAATAATGCTGTGCATTAGAGAATCTGTGGGAGCACTTAGTTTTGCGCCTGAAATGGAGTAAAGCGTTTGTACTCACTCTGGAAACGTCATGGGTACTTCATTAGTTAACGAGCACTACTGACGCGGGCCTAATTCAGAGTTCACGCACGGGAATGTAACCATACAAGTGGTTCCACTTATGGACCCACGGACCATCTCTCTTTCATGCAAAGCGGGTTGGCACTCACACAACTCCCCTCGTGGCACAGGCCTGCCGTGCTCCGACGCGGCCATTGTTTTTGAGGCCATGTTCTTGGCACATTTTACAGGTCGCTCTCAAAAGAGGCTTACTGTGCATGCTCAAACAGACATGTTGTTACTAGGCAGCTCGCGCGCCTAGCATTCTGACCCTGCATGCCCACAATTTTCCTTATCAAACAGATAACTGCTCCCTTGGCAACCTCTCCACCGTTTATTGAAACCCCTCATCCTCCCCCACTGGTCCATGAGCCACTGTGCCAATACAGGATCAGGCTGATATGATATGTATATATGTTAGTTTCCACACTGTATATATCCTTCACCTTGTGAGCACTTGAAACACATCTGTCACTAAACTGCACTTTGCCACCTATATTGACAGTCTACCTATGTATTGTATAATCATCATTGAATGACTCAATTCTGATAAAGTGATACAGTACAGCCAATCAGACAATCCTATGATTTATTTGTAGAAACATTGATTTTGAACATAATGTGTACATGAGAGCACCCTTCCTACAGTGCATTCCATAAGCAGTACCAAAAGCGATTTTGTTTTTAACCCAAAAGAACGACTCATCTGGAGGACACCAGACCAGCAGGGTCGGATTGGTAAGGCGGGCACTCGGGCAATGGCAGAGGGGCCAGTATCCAAGTCCAACGCTGAGTGGCCTTTCTGGAGGCAGATGGGGGTCCATTACCTCCCTTTTATCAACGGGCAGAGGTGTCACTCCCTTTCTCTCGCTGGGCAGGCCCATAAATGCATGCATATTGAGCGGGGGCAGGGGGCCTGAACAGAAGTGGTCTCACTTGTATTCATGTGGGCCACTTTTTTTTAGCGTACCAGTGCCACATTTTAATCCCAATCCAACCCTGCAGGCTGGGTAATTTGGGCTGGACTGTGCCTCTAGAGTAGGGACAATACTCATTTGTATATGGCTAGTCTCTGTCTGGCACAGTGGTTGAAAATCAATGGAATGGGAGGCAGTTCCAAGCAAGAGGCAGTTGCCTAAATGAATTCAGCATTCTGCATATCATTTTGCCGTTTGTTGCAGTAGATGTCTTAAGTGTGAAGGGTTTCTCCAGACTCAAATCTGGAGCTTGCTGTTTTGAGGTCCAAGTAGGGCAATAGGCCAAAAAAAAACAGTCTGAGGTTGCTTGTGTTCTCCTCTGGAGGTGACGTGGTCTGGCAGTTCAGGCTAAGCTGTTCCTATTGGAGCTCTTCCGACCAGGCGAAGCGAGAGGTAGGTTCTCGGCACCAGTTTTCAGGTGACCTGACGTTAACTTTTTTGTAACGTGCATTCCTCTGCCTGCTAGTCGATGGAGCTTGACCATAACCTTAATCGGGCTGGTTCATTTTTAATATACATTGAACAGGTATCTCATTGCTAGGTTGTTGAGGGCTTAGTTCACCTCTGAGTAACCAACCACTGTGTAGATGATGTAGTACTTCTAATCCTGATGAATCGCCATTTGATTTCCTACTCTTTAGGCAAGAAACATGCTGATCATTCACCTTTATACACCCCTGATCATTACATCAGTGGTGGCACTCTCTATGTTTTTAATTGAGACCAATGGGATCGCCGATTAAACTCATTTTGGAGCACCAATTCACCTAATTTATCCTTTCACACACCACCCCACTATACAGTTTGTCCACATCTACACCACAAGGCCCCACACCCGCACTTCACGTAACGGCTTAGGAAAAAGATCTCCGCCAAAGAGCCCCTCATTAGGATGCCCGTCAGGCATTGCAGTGCCAGCCTGACGAGGAGCAAGCCCTATGATGAAGCAATTTACCCAACCGGGTGTGGGAGGGCCCCACTTCCCAATTTGGTAGACACCCTGCCTCCACTTCAGGGTGGGGTGTTGACCAACCCAGCCTCCTCCTCCTCCTACCCCAAAGAAACTGCATACTCCTTCTACTATACCTATTGTAGCAGGGCCAAGCTTAATTTGCATATCGCTGTTCTCTGTCTAGCTTTGTGTGAAATATGATGAACTGGAATACGGCCTGGGCAATTGCCGGAGGCTCAGATTCATTCAAGCATTCATTACTTTGTTGTATGTAGCATTAGAAGCCCTACTTGTCATGGGTATTCCAAGTCTTGCTCTTCTGCAAGAATCAAGCTTCCCCTTGCAGACAATCCCTAAGTAGGCTGGTAACGGACTAGGATTGCTTGCGTTCTCATCTGAAAGGACCCTGGTTTGTCAGTTTGGGCTGGACTAGTCTTTTTAGGGCAGGGCCAAGAATGATTTATGTGATTAGCCTATGTCAAAGCAGCCCAGAGAGCTAAAAGTAATGGACTGGAACTCACTAAGTATGGGCGAATTTTGCGGATTTGTGGTCCACAAATTCGCGTGAAATTGCACAAAAATCTGCGAACTCGCGGATTTGCACAAATAGACTGTACTTTCTACTTCTACTGGCTAATCAGTAAGTGCTATCTCGTTGGGTAAATGTATAGTGCTTTCCCTACACTGCAGCTGCGTAAAGGGCCAGAAGATTTGTCTTCAGTGACCATGTGTGCCTGTAACTTTGCCACCACTGAATTTGAGCTTCAACTGGCCCACAGGAAGCACTTACAGAGTTAAGGCAGGTGCCCGAGTTGAAGCTAACTTTGTAACCATTTTAGAATAGCGCCGGCAGGCTGCCAGAGTTGCAGTTGCTTACTTGCAAGTTGCAACTATTCTCAGACCCTGCCTCGGGCACCCGGCTGTTTAGGGTCAGGACAGGGTCAGAGAATAGTTGCAACTTGCAAGTAAGCAACTTCAACTCTGGCAGCTTGCCGGCGCCATTCTAAAATGGTTACAAAGTTAGCTTCAACTCGGGCACCTGCCTTAACTCTGTAAGTACTTCCTGTGGGCCAGAATGTTACAATTTACAAACTGCACAAAAAAAATCCGCCCACGAGTGGATTTGCGGATTTTTCGGCAATTTCGCGAGATTTGCGTATCGCGAAATTGCTGAAAATCCGCAAATTCCGCGAGCGGAACAGATTTTTGGCACAAAGTTAGAACTCACCCCAGGCATTCCTGCCATTGCTTTGTTGGTTGTTACAACAGCGAGAGTGTTGAGCCAGTGTAAGTGCAGGATGAGAGAAGAAACCTACACTTGACTTAAAAAAATACGTCTTATGTCAGCAATTTAGTTCTCAGGTGTGAGGCAACCAGAAAAGTGTGAAAGGCGGAGTTTTTAACAATGGGTCGTCCTATTGCCACAAAAGAGAGTGGTGGGCATAGGTGACAGAGGCAACTGAACACCTGAATTGACTAATGGGAGAGATAAACCAGAAAGCAGAATGAGTAAGAACATAAAGGCCGGGGAATCAGAGTAGGAACCAAAGTTAAATCCTAAGAGACAAGAGATAGACAGGGTAGCTGAAGTAGATGGGCTGAGATGGGTACGGGTAGGTGCTGACTTAAAAACATTGCGAGACAGGAAAATTGGGGGTTATTGTTAATGGCAGCCTACCTAAGCTCCGGATGCCGCCTTATGACCCCACTGCCAGTTACCCTCGAGTTAGCAGGTGCCTTCATGTTAAAAAGAATCTGGCTCACTCGACCCACAACTTCCTTATACGAATCATTGTAGACTTGTAGCTTAGTGTAATTGGTTTTTATAGGGAAATCATGATTACAACTACCAGGATGCATATAAAGCACTGCCGACATAGAGATCTGGAAAAATCTGGCAACCTTATGTCACAAGTTAGAGGTAACACAATAAACAAGCACTGGCAAAGTCGATAGCAATGTGTTTTGTTAGGGGAAGTATTTGGGAATGGTTAAGTGACTGTGTATGTGTGTGGTATCACAGGCTGTTCTAGAAATAACATCCTATAGTAAGATAATATTGTAGGCTACAACAATATAAAAGCTGTGAGATGTGCCCCTTTGCTGAACAGATTTCAGTGCAAGGATAAGCTGTACCCACACAGAAGGGTGTTATGAAAAGGAGTCAGAAGATGAAGTTTGTGTTTTATGTGGTCATCTTAAAATGGCATTCCCAGAAAAATACAGCATAATAGATACTTTTGTTTGATCTGCTATCCAATGAGACACCGACCTAAGATAATGTGTACCAGCAATAGAATCATTTTGATGTTGTATTTGATGTACTGTATGATGAACTTCTATTATCCCCAAAACAACGAAGAATACAAAATTGTAATTAAATGCTATGCGCAGTATGCCATTGGTTTGACCTTAGCTGGGTTTCCCCTGTCTTCCTGCATCTATCACTAATACTAGCAATAGTGGTTCCTCCGCTAAGGCGGGGGAGCGTCACCTCACTGCTTTGCAGCAGCCTCAATAAAGAGGCGATGAAATGATAATAACTAGATGTTATCATTTTATTTGTTCTAGCTACGGCAGCTTGGCGGGGCTGCGTTGCTCACAGAGCAGGGGAGGAGTGGTGGGAACTACTCTGTAAGTGTGCATGAATATCTGGCCAGTCGTCTTGGGCCAGCGAAACAGTAATGCACACTTTGCATGTTCTACCCCCAGGCTGCATTACAACCTGGGTGGAGAACATGCCCAGGCTTCCAGTCCCCATCTGAGCGACGAACCACGGCGGTCAGACCAATCACAATGCTGCAATGCAGCATTGTGATTGGCTTACAAGAGCCTGGATGCTTCCTGTTCTGGTCCGACGCGCAGGAGAGACGCGACGATAAGGTACGAATTTTTACACCCCCTTAGCCCATCGCCCCGCATCCCCAATCACTGCCAGCTGCCAATGAATACTAGAGTAGCACAAGTAAGTAACTATTATATGCAAGGCTGTGTGTTCCAAGTGTTTTTTGTATTTTGAGAAAGTTGAATAGAAAGTGAACTTTCAAGACACAGTGCTGTAGCAATACAGTAAATTGCAGCACTGATCATGGACTGCAAGCGGGCAAAAATGTAAAAAAATCAAATAGATTTGGAAAAAAGCAAAATTGTCATAATAGAGTTGCAAGGACCCATGCCTCTTATGTCTTCTGTAGGAAATTTGGTAAGATTGCAGCTGCCACATTAAAATGTCCCTCTAGAAGAACAGCCGACAAACAAATGTGTTAATAGATTTTTCAGCAGGGTTATAGAATGTGCCAAATATTACTGTTAATCACATGTAGATATGAGCAGAGGGGCTCCATTTTGTAGGCAAAACTACACCTGCAAAGTAGGGAATGAGTACTGGGTAATAACAGTGACACAGAATGAAAAAAAGAATAATAGGCTTGGTAAGCAATTTATTTTCTTTTTAAAAATGTTTACAATTTATAAATAGCTCTTGTTAGAACTTGTGGTCTCTAGTTGGCAGAGGTAGGTACCACTGTCCAAATAGGGACCCTTGCTTCTAGTCAGGGTAAGGAGGAAACCCTCTGAGATAACCCCTGCTCACCCTCTAGGTAGCTTGGTACGAGCAGTCAAGGCTAATCAGAAGGCAATGTGTAAAGTATTTGTACCAACACTCACAGTAATACAGTGAAAACACCACAAACTGACTCCACAACAGTTTAGAAAAATAAAGGTATTTAATCTAAACTACACAAGACCAAAACGACAAAAAATCCAACATACGCAGTTCAAGAATATGGTTGCAAAAGAGTTCTTAAGGTTGCGATAAAAATAATCCACAGTTGCGTGAAAAGTTCACAGTTGCATCACGTTTAAGTCAACAGTACCTTTAGATGCGACAAAGTTCCAAAAAGCAGAAGCTGGTGCGGTGGAAAACAAGCGATGCGTTGCTCCTGAGACCTTGGTGAGGCGTTTGCGACACCCCCGCTGCAGTAGCGGGCGTGTTGCCACGAATCCGGTCTGTATGGTGAGGAAGGCCACTTGTATGGATTCCAGTGCGTAGGTTCCGTAGGAAGTTTGTTATCGCAAAGGCACGATGCGGCGATCTCGTAAGGGCTGCGGCTATCTCCGGGGCGACGATGCGCGATCCAGCGGCGATCTCTCTCTCGCAGCTCCTCGATGCGATGGCTCTGCGACGATGTTCGCAGCGACGTGATGCGGTCCGCAAGCAAGCGGTGCGGCGATCTCCCCCAGCGAGGACAGGCTCTGCGACGACACTCACATCGATGATAGTATTCCCACACCGGTCTGGTGCGTCCCGCAAACGAAGGATGCAACGGCTCTGGCAGCAGCAACAGCGCTGCGACGATCTCGGCCTTCGTAGCAGTGGGAATTTCCTCGCACTGTCGGGGATGTGCTCCGCAGCGAGCAATACGATAACTTTTCTGTAGCAAAGTCTTTAAATCTTGGTTTCCAGCTTCCCAGCACAGGTACAACTTCCAGAGGTACCACACATGGGCCACACACTCCAGGAAGGACAGAACTCTCTCAGTAGAGCTCAGGGGAAGCTGAGGGTGAAGTCCTTTTGTTCCTGGGACTTCAAAACAGTGAGCCAGCTCTTCTCAGGCCCTTGGAGATTCCTTCAAGCAAGGGGACACAGCACAAAGCAAAGTCCTTCCCCTCTCCTTGGCAGTAAAGCAACAGCAGGGCAATCCAGCATAGCAACAGCAGGACAATCTTCCTTCTTCAGTTTCAGCTTTCTCCTTGGCAGAGGTTCCTTCTTGATTCCAGGATTATCTCATTTTCTGTAGTCAGGGGTCCTATACTTATACCCCTAAAAGTCTTTCAGCCTGATTCATCAATCTCCCGTTTTGCGAGGCCCTAATAGCGAATTATGGCGATTCGCTATTAAGGACTCGCAAAATGGGATTCATGTAGGATTAGCAAAATTTATTGCGATTCCTACTGATTCCTTATTTGCGATTAGCAAATTGCTAATCGCAAATAAGGAAAAACTCCCCATTCATTCCTATGGGCCAAAAGGCCCATAGGAATGAATGGGGAGTATTCCTTATTTGCGATTAGCAATTTGCTAATCGCAAATAAGATTGCGATTTGAAGGGTGCCAGGGGTGTCCAAAGGACACCCTGTAGCACCCCTCAAATGCACATTTGAACAGGTGTTGCGCACACACATGTCCAGAGGACATGTGTGTGTGTAACATGCAAAAGTAAAAAATGCACTAAAGTGCTTTTTACTCTTTTTTCGCAATTTACCACGAAGTCAGATTTCGTGGTAAATTGCGACCAAATATTGCGAATTCGCAATTTCAAATTGGGTGATGAATTGGATTTAAGGAATCTCTATTAGAGATTCCTTAAATCCAATTCCTCGCAAATATGCGATTTCGGTAATAGCGATTTTTGCATTTGGGATGATGAATCCCAAATGCAAAAATCGCACTCGCAAACGGCCAGATTCTCAGAATCTGGCCATTTGCGAGCGCAATTCATGTTGATGAATATGGCTGTTTGTTCCTTTGTGCAGGAGGGCTCTGAGCCCGGCCTGAACCAGTTCTGGGTGTTCCTTGAGCACTTTCCTGGCTTCTCCTTTCCTTTCAGAGTGAGAGGCAGGGTCGTCAGCCGCCCAGCAGGAGGTGGATCCAGCATTGTGGAAGGCAGGCACAGCCCTATTCAGGCCCAGGTGCTATCTCCTCCCACCACTCAAGTTGCAATGCAGTCATTCAGCCTAGGGCTGACTCAACCAGCCTCCTGGGGGCTCCCCAGCCCCTGTCACTCTCAAAACAGACATTCAATACACAAACCGGCCAAGGCACACAGAAAGGGCAGACAAGAGAACAGCAACTTTCTAAAAGTGCTGTTCTCAAACACAGGATTTAAAAACAACCTTTCCTAAAAGGTGTGTTATTAAATTCTGAGTTCAGGGATACTAGACTTTTATGTCCTATCTTGTTCCTATGGGAAGATATGCTGGTAGCCACGGTAGCCAGCATCCCCCATGATAGCCTTGCACCAGTGAAACACGAAAATGGCTGTAATTCAATACCAGAGCATGTCACCTGCACAAGTACATGCTCTACCTTCCACCTACACTGCACCCTGCCCAAGGGGGTACCTTGGGCCTTCCATAGGGGTGACCAATGTGCACAGGAAGGAAAGGATTAGGCCTGGTCAGTGGGGACACCGACCAGGAGGACATGGCAGTTCACAGACTGCACACAGGCACTGCGGTGGCAGGCCTGAGACACCATTTTGGGGCTACTCCTGTGGGTGGCACAATCAGTGCTGCAGGCCCACTAGTAGCATTAGTCATCACCAGCCCTGGCACACCCAGTGCACTTTACTAGGGACTTCTTCGTGATACAAATATGCCAATCATGTATATCCAATCATAATAACAATTTACACAGGGAGCACTTACTCTCTGGCACTGATCAGCAGTGGCAGAGTGTCCAAAGCACCTAAACCAGCAAAAACGAAATCCAACATAGCATCAAAAATACAGGAGGTAGAGGCCAAAAAGACAGGGGAAACCTTGCCAAAGATACCAGGTCTAACAGCTCTGTTGTAAATTTGTTTTATTTTTACACTTTAATGTGATTTGAAATAAAATTGTTGTGCACTGACCCTGTACCCCGTTCACTAACACCATTGCAGACCACACCGCGCCCCACGCCCTCTCCCCCCACGGACTACGTACTGCTCGGAGGCCTGAATTTCCCCCTTGACAACCTAAGCGACCCCAACTCCACCGCCCTCCTAGACAACCTCACCAACATTAGAATGAAGCAGCTTGTCACCACAGCACCCACAAGTCGGGGGACACCCTGGACCCCATCTTCGCCAGAGGAATCAACATTTGCTTCAGTCATACCACGCAACCCCTCTGGACAGACCACCACTGCGTTCACTTCTCCTTCTCGAAATCCACTGCACACAAGCCAACGCCATGCCCCCATGCAGAAACTGGACCAAGATCACTGAAGAGCACCTCGGCTCCACCCTCAGCTGAACTCCTCCCTCCACCATGACAGACACTAACTCTGCAGCCAACGAACTCCACAAATGGATAGCCAACTGCGCCAACACGCTCGTACCCCTCTAGAACTCCGACAGACAACACACCACGAAAGCCACCTGGTTCACCAAGGACCTCCGAGAATCCAAGCATTTGTGCCGACGGCTCAAGAAAGCATGGAGGAACAGCAAAACCCCGGAAGCATGCACTGCCTACAGGACCACCAATACTGCACACCACCAACTCATCATATCTACAAAGAGGAACTTCATCCAGGACAGAATCCTCTCCAACTCCCACAACTCCAAGGAAGTCTTCAACATCAAACAAGAATTCACCAGAACCCCAGCAAAACCTCCGACATCCCTCCCTCCCAGGACCTCTGCAACAAACTCGGCTCCTTCTTCCACCACAAGATCAGGACACTCTACGACACTTTCGATGAACAGAACCAAGGCACCGACCTAACACCTTCCACCAGCAACTCCACTGAGCAGACCATCCTCGCCTGGACCCCTATCAGTACAGAAGACACCACAAAGACCATGAGGAGCATTCACTCTGGAGCACCCACTGACCCCTACCTGCAGCACATCTTCCACAGGGCCGCCACCACCATAGCACCAGAACTACGATGGACAATCAACTGCACCCTCGAAACAGCACGTTCCCCGATGACTGGAAATGCAAAGAAGCCAAACCATCCTTAAAAAGCCCTCCGCAGACCAGATGACCTCAAGAACAACAGGCCCATCTCCCAACTCCCCTTTGCTGCCAAAGACACAGAGAAGATCGTCAACATTCAGCTAATGAACTTCATAAATTCAAAACGCCATTCTCAACACATCTCAATACAGCTTCAACAGCAACCACAGCACCAAGACCACCCTCCTAGCTGCCACAGATTACATGCGCACACTCCTCGACCAAGGCCACACTGCAGCCCTCATTCTAGTAGACCTCTCAGCAGCCTTCAACACGGTCTCCCACTGCACACTAGCCACCAGACTCCACAATGCCGGCATACAGGGAACTGCCCTAGACTGGATCAGCTCCTTCCTCACTGGCAAATCTCAAAGAATTATACTCCTGACCTTCCTCTCCAAACCCACGGAGATCAGATGCAGAGTACCCCAAGGATCCTCCCTCAGTCCCATGCTCTTCCACATCTACATGGCCACCCTCGTAACCATCATCAGAAAACATGGACTCTGCATAGTATCCTACAACAGTGACACACATCTCATCCTCTCCCTCATCAAGGAACCCAACATCACCAGGCACAACTTCCAGGAAGGAATGAAGGATGTCGCAACCTGAATGAGTAGCAGCTGCCTGAAGCTCAACTCGGAAAAAACAGAAGTCCTCATCCTCAGATCCACCCCCTCCGCCTGGGATTCACCTGGTGGCACCCACCATCGGCTCCCACTCCCACAGACCATGCCCGCAACCTCAGCATCATGCTCGACTCCTCCCTCACCATGAACGGATAGATCAACGCTGTATACTCCACATGCTTCAACACCCTATGTATACTCTGCAAGACCTTCCAATGGATCCTTCCAGAATCCAGGAAGACAGTCACCCACACACTCATCACCAGCAGGCTGGACTTTGGCAATGCCCTCTAAGCTGGAATCAACAAATCCATACTCCACAAACTTTAGACCGTCCAGAACGCTGCAGTCAGACTTGTCTTCTGCATTCTGCAACATAACCACATCACCCAGCACCTATGAGACCTCCACTGGCTCCCTGTAAAAAAAGAGTGACCTTTAAGCTGCTCACACATGCCTACAGAATCCTCCCCAACACCAGACCCCAATACTTCAGCAAAAGAATCTCCTTCTACGCCCCCAAGAGAAACCTCCGCTCCACTGACCTAGCCTTGGCCAAAGTCCCCTGCATCCACAGAGCCAGAACGGGAGGTAGATCCTTCTCCTACATTGCGGTCAAGACCTGGAACAAACTCCCCCTCAGCATCAGACAGAGCCCCACACTGCAAGCATTCAGGAAGAGCCGCAAGACCTGGCTTTTCAGATGACGGGAGCTGCCCCCAACTCCCCAGTGCCTTGAGATCCTCACGGATGAGTAGTACGCTATATAAATACCTAATTGATTATAAACATGTTTGAATGGAAAGGGGGGCTTGAAAGGTAGTAGAAGGTGTTAAGAAAAGAAATAGAGGTTAGATACAGCAATATTATACATTAAGGCAAATGTGTATGCATAAAATGATGTTAATAAAATATATTTTTTACAATTGGAGAGCGATATGTATTTATCATGTATGAAGTAGTAGTACAAGAGTGTTATAAAAAGTTGGTAATCCTTTGCTGTAATAATCAAAATTAGCAACCAGGCCAGAGGTCAGGCGCACAGCTATAGGTAAAGAACAGTATCAAATAAGATTCAAATGAATAGTGAACTCTAAGAGAGAAAGGGACCGGTTACCAAACAGTCCCCAGAAACCCCAGAAATCCAGGGTTGATACGAATTCAAAAACAGTATCTCTCTGAGCTCCACAATTATATCTGACACGGCATCAATCCGCCAACTCGGTATAATGAACAGTTCTGCTCAAGTGCAGGAGTAATGTCCTTCTTGCAACATGAATATCCGTTAATAGGAAGTAATGGATGTATGACGTTACAACGCATACTTTTACCACGCATACCATTACAACGCGGCATTTACAACGCATACCGTTACAACGCATAGCGCTTAGAGGTGCTGGATAGTGGTAAGTATAATTTTATATTCCAACTCCAGTCCCCGTGGACACTAGGGAAGGTGTTGGATATAAAATTATACTTATTCCCTATCCTAGAGCGCCCCCCAGCGCAATGCGTTGTAATGGTATGCGTGGTAATGCCTGCGTTGTAGTGGTAGTGCATGGTAAAAACTTTGTTGTAAACGTTGTATACCGGAAGTAATCCACCAATCCTGTATTCTCGGTATTCCAATATCTTTAATGGTATTATTCTTCAATCCACTTCTTAATTGTCATTCAGCCAACACGTGTTTCGTCTGATGCTAATCTTTGCATCAACAGACTTCATCAGGGCTGAAACCCAAACAGCCAGGGTGGCGGTCACGTCCTAATCGCACAGGAGGGAGCACCGCAGCCATGCGGTCGTTCCCTCCTCCTCAGTGATCGCGGGCGGACGCAAGTCCATCCGCGATCATACTCAGCCCCTACGTCGGTGGTATTTCTAGAGGGGATCAGATTTGCCTGTGCACCAGATCTCTTCGTCATGCCCCCCTTCTACCTCACTCCCAGAGCTGCTGAATATGCACACTGAAACAACAAACACTGCACTTGCCAAATACATTGCGTAGCAGTCTTTGCATAAAATGTTTTATTCTGAATTCGTATACATGTGTGCA
Organism: Lissotriton vulgaris; assembly: GCF_964263255.1. NCBI lineage: Eukaryota > Metazoa > Chordata > Amphibia > Caudata > Salamandridae > Lissotriton > Lissotriton vulgaris. The sequence continues at coordinate 652,603,992 of NC_141697.1, read as the reverse complement.
TATCTCTATAACTAAATCTTTACTGGAAAAACACAATGATTAAAGGTACGTTATAGTTAGGTGAGAAAGTCACAATGCCAATAGTCATGGCGGGTTGTGGGGTAATGTGAGTTGTATAATATAAGTGGAGGCGGTAACAGAAGCGGCAAAACACCAGTTAAGCTGAGCACATATTGGTATCGATAGGGGGGGAGCCAAGAGCAGGGGTAGATTGTCTAGAGTGTCTGGGAGGGCGGTGGCGTCTTAGAGGACTACACGCGGCTTGGGGCGGCCTGGGTGAAGGTATGGGGGGGGGCTGGAGTTGTATGTAAGGACGCGGGGGGCATTCGTAGGGGAGTCCTTCGGGCCTCATGCGGGCTCCGGCGCAGCTTTGTCGGTCACCTGTTTGCCGTTATGGTGAACATGGGGCGTTGTTGGGTGCTGACTACTTTTTGGGGTGTCGGCCTAGGGGCGGGTTTGGGGGATTCGAGCGGACGGTGCGGGCGTTATAGGCGGGAACAGGGAAAGCGTCTCGGTTAGGCCGGGGGCATTTCAAGGGCGGTTGGGGGTCGTGCGTGGGTGAGAGGTACGTTCTTTGCAGTGGGCTTTTTCCTGGCGGACAGGCTCTGGGGGGTGATGCACGGTGTGGAGGACTTCTCCCTGGGCGCCAGAGAGGAGGCACGGTCCCATGCCGGTGTGGTCATTCTCCGTAGTGAGCTCGACTCCATGGTCAGGGAACACGTCCGCCGGAGGACAGGGGGGTCGCAACGCGCGGTGGGGTCTGACGCGGAACGGTGACGCAGCCATGTCGGGGGGGGGGCAGCGGGGTAGGGTAGGTGACGGGGGTGTTGGGGGCACTGAGGCAGGGTTTTTTTCCTGGCGGGCGGGCTCCGGTGTGGGACGCGCCATCCAGGGGCTTCTCTCTGGTGGGACGGCCAGTTTCGGCGGACTGCCTGCAGGCGCTGGGCGGCTTCCCGGGCCTTGTGTTGACAGGGGGGGGCCCTGGGCGCCAGGGAGAGGGCACGGGCCCGTTTCAGTGCGGTCCTACTTCGTGGGGAGCTCGATTCTGCGGCCTGGAAGCACGCCCCGGGGGTGACGTGACTGAGGGCATGGCCCTATACATTTAGTGACGGAGGGCATGGCCCTATGCATTGGTGACGGAGGGCAGGGCCTTGTGCATTGGTAACGGGGGGCATGGCCCGATGCATTGGTGACGAGAGCGTGGCCCTATGCAGTGGTGACGAGGGCATGGCCCTAGGCATGGGGGACGAGGGCATGGCCCTATGCATTGGGGACGAGGGCATGGCCCTATGCATTGGTGACAAGGGCATGGCCCTATGCTTTGGTGAAAAGGGCGTGGCCCTATACATTGGTGACGGAGGGCATGGCCCTATGAATTGGTGACGGGGGGCATGGCCCTGTGCAGCGGTGACGGAGGGCATGGCCCTCGGCATTGGTGACGGAGGGCATGGCCCTTTGCATTGGCGAAGGAGGGCATGGCCCTATGCATTGGTGACAGAGGGCATGGCCCTATGCATTGGTGACAGAGGGCATGGCCCCATACGTTGGTAACGGAGGGCATGGCCCTGTACGTGGGTGACGGAGGGCATGGCCCTGTACGTGGGTGACGGAGGGCATGGCCCTACACATTGGTGATGGAGGGCATGGCACGATACATTGGTGACGGAGGGCATGGCCCTATAGGTGGTGACGGAGGGCATGGCCCTATACAGTGGGACGGAGGGCATGGCCCTATACATTGGGACGGAGGGCATGTCCCTATACATTGGGACGGAGGGCATGGCCCCATGGTTAGGGGGGAGGACCTGTCGGCGGTACGAAGGCATTGACCTGACAGCAATGTGTTTGAGGGGAGCCCGCAGCACGCCATAGGGTTGGGGGTGGTGGGCCTGACGGCTGGGTCAGGCGGCAAGTCCCGGGTTTAAGGGATGGGGAGTCCTAGGGGGGGGTCGAGGACCGTTAGCACGTCCCTCGAGTGGCGGTTCTTCCTAATATATGGGGGAAGAGTAGGAGAACTGTTTGGATTGTCGGGGGTAGGTCAAGCACAATAAAGTATTTAGCCAGGTGGAGAGGCAAATTGACGTTATGCAAATTGTTACTGTTTGTGGATTGTGGGAATCAGTTAGGGGAGGAGGTGGGGGTGAGTCAGGAAAGTACATATTTGTGAGGTTTAGATTGTGCGGCGCAGGCCAAGGATGTTATTGTGTAGGATGCACCTGCTTCCAATAAAGTGGCCTTTGTCACACCTACATTGAGTCTCGGGTCGGTGCTTTTCTTCCCCCCCCCTCCCTTTCCCCAATGGGCCCCAATGGGGGTCCTGGGGGGGGGCGGCCGACCGAAGGGAGGCATGCCCCGCCCGGGGGAATTTGGGGGCCGGGGAAAGGGGGGGGGGTGGAGCTGGCGCCGACCGGGACGGGTTGGGCTTTCTGGTAGCTTTTGGGCTGGGGGTGGGGCTTTGTTGGGCTTCTGTTTGGTAGTTTTTGGGCCCCGCCCGGGCACGCGGCAGAGACGCCATTACAAGTGTGGTGTCTCGGCCGCCGGGCGGGGGGTGGCGGATGGACAATTTTTCCCTCCCTCCCTCTCTGGGGCATGTTACAGTGGGGGGGGGGGCCACAAGGGCGGGCATTTCTCTTTTCGGGGGAGTTCTTCTTTTTCGGGGGAGTGCGGGGGTGTCAGGGGATTTTGGGCGAGCTTTGTTGGAGGCTGGTGCAAGGGGGTTTCATGATTGGGTGGGGGTTTTTTGCATGTCGCTGGAGAAAGTGTGGGGTGCATTCTGCATGTAGGGGCGGTTCTTCCTAATATATGGGGGAAGAGTAGGAGAACTGTTTGGATTGTCGGGGGGTAGGTCAAGCACAATAAAGTATTTAGCCAGGTGGAGAGGCAAATTGACGTTATGCAAATTGTTACTGTTTGTGGATTGTGGGAATCAGTTAGGGGAGGAGGTGGGGGTGAGTCAGGAAAGTACATATTTGTGAGGTTTAGATTGTGCGGCGCAGGCCAAGGATGTTATTGTGTAGGATGCACCTGCTTCCAATAAAGCGGCCTTTGTCACACCTACATTGAGTCTCGGGTCGGTGCTTTTCTCCCCCCCCTCCCTTTCTCCAATGGGCCCCAAAGTAAAACAAAGTCACACAAAAGTGTGATTAGGGAATAAGACTGTGGGAGGGATTTCGAGTGGGTGGATTTCAAGTCAATATTCCAACCCCCTCACCCTTGTGGAGTTACCAATGCCAGAGTCATCAGTAACTCCAAACTATGGGATTTTGTGAACTAATATTCTTTCATCAACTAGATTCCATGGATGAAACTTGTGGGGATATTTACAAGAAAATGCCGGAGCAAGATGTTACACCCAATTTGGCAACGCCATGCTCCAACATTTTCCAAACGCAGGGATGCAACGTATTTAGAAAAATACGGCGCCTCATTGCATTTACCCGAGAGCTAAAAAAAGCTGCCTAGCGCCAGCGCGGCCACCCTTGAGACCTACTGCAAGGGTGCCTGAGCAGTCAGGGTAATTGTTTATGTGCAGGAATGGACACCTTCCTACACATAAAAAATCAATAATGTTGATTTGCACATAGAAAGATCAAAAGATTTAGAGAAACTAAACATTTCTCCACTTATCGCCAGCCTAAGACCAGGTATGGTGGAACGCTCACAGCAACACCCATTGCCCGCCCCTTTGCCAGAGCACACTTCTGTGGAAAGGAGCATATTTACAAGGTGATGCTCCAGTGGCGTTTGGGGCTTCTAAATATGCAACTTGGATACTTGTAATCCCAATAGGCAGCTAACATGCATTTGCATCTTCTCTCTGACAAAAGGACTCTGTGATGCCTGTTAAAGAAAATCTGCTCACACACCAGTCATGGTCTGAAAGGATTTAACAATAGATACATTAACAGCCTGTGTATCACAGTTTCAGCTGCCCAAAATGGCCACAGCAAACTGAATTGTTGCATGTTCAGAGCAGAAAAGCAATGCACAAATGCAGTTTTCCCTTGGATTAGTCTCCAATGGGGAATGCTTGATGAAGTGTCTGAAGAATGAGCACATGAAAAAGAAAGAAGACCAGTTTGAAGCAAAAATGTACACATTTCAGCTGAGCAATCTAATTAACACATTCTCGTCCTGGGAGCAATGAAAGGAAAGACAAAGTCATAGCCCTAGCGTTGGACACGCCTGTTAGGCATTTGTTAGCAAGACCAGAGAACATAGCTGAAGTGGGTAACAGTTACACTAATAAAAAATATAACTTCACAGAAATGTTAAAGTAAAAAAAAATTAGGATGTGCTCCTTTATAAATGATTGGGTTTTTAATTTTTTTAAATTTTTTAACAGAGTTTTATATTGCGCGAACTTGACCCGAAGGTATCGGGTATCAGAGCGCTTTACTTCAGCATCATTTGCGTTACATGAGGACACATTAATTTTTGTGAGGCACGGGGAGATTAAGGGCCAGATGTAGGTAGTCTCAATTTACCTACTCTTAAATACCGAATCATACCGATTCGTTATTTAGGAGTAGGTAAATGGGATGTAGGTAATTTCTCTTTTGAAATTACCGAATCGGTAAGAATCGGTAATTACCAAATCGGTATTTACAGATTCGGTAATTGCCATTCATTCCTATGGGCCTGGAGGCCCATAGGAATGAATGTCAATTACCGAATCGGTAAATACCGATTCGGTAATTGGGGGAAACATTGAAGGGTGGCAGGGTGTCACTTTGACACCCTGTTGCACCCCTTCAACGGGTATGGGTGCACATGTTGCAGACATACATGCCCTAAGGAATGGAATGGAATGGAATGGAATGGAATGAGGATTTGTAGAGCACGATGGCTACCCAGGGGCGTCCCAGCGCTGTAGGGAACTTGAGCTAATCCGGAGGGGTAGGAAGAGGGAGGCTAGGTTTGGTTTTAGACAGAGGTTTTGCTGAATAACCAGGTTTTGAGAGTTTTTCGGAAGGTGAGGAGGTTGGGTTCGGATCTGAGATTGAGAGGGAGGGCATGTATGTCTGCAACATGGCAGCGTTTGAAAAGCAAAAAAAATGCTTTTTCAAGGTTTTTCATTATTTACCACCAACTTCTAGTTGGTGGTAAATAACGAATTCTTAAAGCCCTGTAGCACTGATTACAGTGCTACCTACATCTAAAAATACAGATTCGGTAATTTTACCAATTCGGTAATTTTACAGAATCGGTAAAATTACCGATTCTGTAAAATTACTGAATCTGTATTTTAGGTGGCCCTACATCTCAGTATCCAAATACCGGTCGGTAACGGTCGAAAATCGGTATTTTCAGCCGTTACCGACCGGTATTTGGATACCTACATCTGGCCCTAAGTGATTTGCCCAAAATCACAGGATGTTGCACGTCCTTGCAGAGACTCGAACCTGGCTCCCCAGATTTGAGGTCGACTGCCCTAGCCAATTTTTATGTTGGGTCTAAAATAATTACATTTGTAAGTTTAATTGTTTTCTTTACTGCAAAATAAACCTTACATTCTTCGAAACATTTAAATAGGGTTGGAATAATTATTAATTCCTCATATGAAAAGAGATTTTCTATCAGAATTTTGGTTCTATAATGTAATAACTTACATAACAGAAGAAAAACAATGTCGGTTGTATACACACATTTCTGTCCTGTCATTAAGCCGCATATTGGATTTGTCTTCGGTATTTCGACTGACAGGAAAACACTTGGAGACTGACAGACTGATTTCAGGACACTGACATGTGGACACTTTCATGGAGACAATGACACGAGGATATGGACTTTGATAATAGATCACTAACAAGGAGTCACTGGAAAGGCTCGGACAACTGGGCAAGAGAAAAGCGACACAGAGACATGGTAGCTGGCCCTGGGACACTGACGTTAACATTGGTACACTGACAACTGAGCGCCAGTGCAAAATTTGAGCAGGTGGTTTCCGGTGCTCGGCACTTAATTGCCAGAACCTGCACTTATGAAGAGCGCCACATGGTGGCTCTGCTTGTGCAATTCAAAGATGAGCAGAAAAATAAGTTGTTTATTAATTCAATGTACATTAAAAACAACAAATACCTGCTGCCCAAGCCATTCCTAAAGCTCTGGTGGCCTCTAACTGTCCGAATTGCCACACTTGTAGCAGCGTGATGGGTAGTAGTTGTGTAGGTAAAGTGGCAATGTGTGGAGCAAACTGCGGTGGACTCCGGACGGGGCCCTTGCACTTTTTTTTTTTTACAAATTAAGCACTGCTGAGCACTGATATAGGAGGTCAATCAATGGCACTAGTCAAGTCAAGTCAAATAACTTTATTTGGTTATTCGTAGTAACAACCATAAAAGCATATTTCATTAAACATGCATTAACACATACAGTCAAAAAGATTTTTTTTAAAAGCAACATAGAACAAGAAAGTCACAAGCAGAATGTACTATAAAAATATGAATAATTATTATTAGCTAAAAATATATCTATCAGTAGCACCGTTACCCCTCCATGCTTTTCCTAAATTTAAGTGCTAGTTTTAAAAAGCTGCATACAAATAAAGTGCAATCACAACTTAACAGCTGAAGGTAATAAAGTGCGGGTCACAGTGACTTCTAAACTGAGCATGGAGGCTGACAAGGACATGTGAACAGGGTCACTAACACAGAGAAATTGACAACGGTATTTACCAGTGAGGATAACAATTTCCATTGATTGTAGAAAAGTGCCACTGATACACTGTGCAAATAACATAGGCACAAGTACACTGGTATAGGCGCACCGATTTGGTGAGAAGTATGCACCAGCACTGACACCAGGCACGCAACACCCATTGAACTCACCGGGCTTCAGCCCCCCCTGTCGTGTGTGGCAGCCCGGGATGAGACAGATCCCGGGCACACACAGAGCCGCACCCAAACGTTTAACAGGTCTTTAAAAGACCATTTGAATGTTAATTAGGCCTTGCACCCCTTCTAAGAGCCCCTGCAGTCCCACTCTGCCTACAGATTAAAGGTTCAGCCCCCCGAAATTTTTTCTTAGCCCCCCCCCCCCCCGAAATTTGGCTCTAGTTGCGCCTCTGGCTGACACAGCAGCAATGGTATTGATAGTGTAGAGAGACGCTGTGAAACTCACATAGTGAAATGAACATGTGCATTTACCGATGAACACTGCCAGGGAACACTGGAATTAGAATGTTCCAGGTAGTGGGGTGCGGGCCCAATTGGACTCTCTTTGGGCTCCAATTGGGCTACCTGGCGGAAAGTATTTAGCCAGCCATTACGGGAGCCGTGTCACCATTTTGGAAGGTGACACGGCGACTGAACAGTTTAGGAAAAGGTTTTTTTCTTTTTTGGTTGCAGTGTAGGTAGTTTAGGCAGTTGCCGGCGGTATATTTGTGACAATGATGGCAGAAGATACACACGTTCAGAAGGCGTTTAGGCTCCTTGCGGAGGCAGGCAACATGCACCTCATTGAGACCATGACAATCAGGCAGCCCGGCCGCCGCCTCAAGTGGCCGGTGGCGTGGCCGCGGCAGTGCTGGCATGTTCCTCGCCTTGGCCCGGGGCAAGAAGAAGGTCAGAGCAGGTACGTGGCAGGGGCCGCGGAGCGTGTGCGGCCCCTGTAAAGCAGAAGGAGACCCGCCGTTTATAGGGCGCACATTAGAAGATTTCATCAAAGATGCGAGGCACGGGGGTACAAAGAGTACAAGAAGAGGGGGAGTGGGAGGAAACCCCATTAGACTATGCTGAGGATAGTTTAGAGGAAGGGGAAATAGTTGATGATGAAAGGGGGGGGGGGGGGGCAAGTCATTTTGTGCCTAGTGTGTTGCAGGATGCGGGACAGGAGGTGGAGTTCCCGGTCAAGCCCCAGGTGACTCAACCCTCTGCACGATTGGTTAGGCGGTCAACCCTCTGCACGACTGGTTAGGCGGTTGGTCCCAGGGAGGACACCGACCATGATGCCAGGTAAGAAAGGGAGGAGGGGGGTAGAGCAGATAGCCCAAGGCAGAGGGTGTCCACCGGGACGGGTGCCAGAGGGGACGAAGGGGACAGCAAGATAAAAGTATGCAAAGGACAATACAAGCGGAACACAGGGGCGGGTACAGAAGGGCAGAAGATGGAAAACGAGGCAGATCAGGGCAAGGAAGGGGGGGCAAGGGCGACAAGGCACAGAAGGACTCAGCAGTGATAAAGGGCACAGGGGCGCAACGAAAGTAAGGAAGTCAGATTGCCTAAAATGCCGTACATGGGCACAACGAAACATTTGGGGGTACACCTCATGTTAGCAATGAAGGAGAAAATGTGAAAGGGAGAATATGTAGACATGTTGAAGCTCCTGCAAAGGGAGTTGAGATTCAAGGAGGGATCGAAAGAAGACGAGCTAGAGTTATCACAATGACCAAGGGTGCCTATGGCCATAGAGAACTGGAAGGCAGCCTTTTTGATGTTTGCGAGTGTTTACTGTGAAAAATATCCAGACAGGTCCACGTGGCATTGTTTAAATACATGGACGTAGTTAGGAGGGCACAATTGACGTACAGGGGTACCAAGGGTCACACTATGATGAATAGTTTTGAGCCAGACTAGCATGGGACCCCGAGACAAACTGGGGGGAGATCGACACAGATTTGTATCGACAGACGATGGGGGCAGTTAAATTCAGGAAGACAACATACACAGCCAGTGGGCTGTCTTTAGTTTACCAAACCTTTCAAAGTCACCCCACCCGGAGGTGGTGGGATACACTCCGAAGTCAGCACGGGGAGGAACAGGGGCGTGATGGGACTATAATAAAGCTACCTGCGTGAAGGAATATTGCAGATTTCGGCACGAATGCTCGAAATGCTCAGGAAAGCACCCATTGGTACAGTGTTTCAGGGCAGGATACGCAGGGCAGAGCCAGACAGGGGAACAGGGTTTCCAACACCAGAGTGCGAACAGCAGGGGATGGGAGGTAGGGGAGGTAGAGGGGCACAGGGTTACAAGGGCAAATGCTCATACACCAATTAAGCTGGAATGTTTAGAGGCGTGGCTAGCACATTACCCACAAGAGCAGGATGCTAGAATACTGAGTACCGGTTTCAGGGAAGGTTTTAAGTTGGGGTACGAGAGCCCGAGGTTGGCAAGATGGCCAGAGAACATGATGTAAGTGGCAGCTCACAAAGCAGTTGTTTGGGGAAAACTGCAAAAGGAGGTTCAAAAAGGGCGCATGGAGGGGCCATTCGCAGCTAGCCTGATAACGGATCTGATTATTTCTCCTGTGGGGGTGGTGCCAAAAAAGGAGAGAGGCCAGATCAGTTAATTCAGAATTTGTCATGGCTGCAGGAGGGGGTCAATGAACGATCTCATTTAAGAAGATATGACATCAGTAACATACTCTTCAGTGGACGTAGCCAGGGCCCTGGTGGAGGAGGTAGGACAAGTAGGACAAGGGGTCAAGATGGCAAAATGCAACATCAAGGCGGCCTTCTGCTTGCTGCCAGTATACCCGGAGGATTTTCAGCTGCTGTGTATTTAAGTGGATGGCAACATTTTTGTGGATAAGGCTTTACCCATGGGGTGTTCAATATCATGTGCTCTGTTCGAAAAGTTCAGTTCATTCCTGCAATGGGTTTTCTCTTGGAAAGCGGGAAAGGAGACGTTGACACACTACCTTGATGACTTTTTCCAGGTGTGTCGGCCTGGTTCTGATGTGTTTTATCTAGGAACCCGATTCAATATTGTGACTTTATGCCCCTATACGGCTATAATCCATAATATCCCTATAATGGCATAATAATCAGATCCATATTTCAGTAAATCGCCCTTGCAGTCCAAGGCACGGCAAAAGCGACTTCCTTGGATTCCTAGAGAGCACACTGAGTTCTTTCGACACACCAAACCTCCAGCAACCTGGGAAAGCCCCGCTTGCTTTGTTTTGATTTGTAATAGAACTCCTGCGAGCACTGTAAGAACGGCCAGTTCTTAGTGACATCTTTATTGACGTCTTATGTCCAAACCTTACGTCAAACTCGGCACCTTTCAGGTATAAATATACCAACGTTGCCTTAAGCAAACACACGGTGGTGGTTTTGGAGCAGAGCAGCTAATCTACTTTCCGAGAGCGCAGCAGAAGCGAGAAGCCCACGGACGCTGCCCCTCCTCTTTGACGCGGTGAGAAAGACGCTGTCTTTTCTCCTGCCGAGAGAATCCAGCTCCGGCGTTTCCAGCCTACCCTTGCGGGTGACTGGGATATCGGGTCCTGAGAGAGAGATACCAGACCTCCTGCATTCTATTCCCAAGGTACAGTGCTGACTAAATCCCTTAGAGAGAATTCTTGAACAGATCCTTGGCAACAAACCTACTTAACTTAAACTGCTACTTACTTACTCCTTCCAACGTATTAGGCTTAGGTCAGGTACACCGGGGTAGGCTTATTTTACAAGCACCAGTTGAGCACGTTAGCCTATGTATATTTGTATATATACTTTATCCATTTTAAAGTGTCTTATGGCTAAGAAACCATATCAATGCTTTTACAGTATTATTTCATAATACTCCTTTTACTGTACGTACTTTACTTTATATTAAGTATTGCAATTGTGGCAATTCATTTCTCTTGCATGAGAAGGAAGACTGCTCAATAAATAATACCTTTTATTGAAAACGCCAGTCTCTCTATTCTCTGCACCCTGGTGAAATTAAATATGCACATCTGACTGAGTGAAATAGCTGTCTATTGTTTCACACGACTCTAGAGATTGAAGCCAAAACGCAGCCATGACTCCAGCAACAATGGAAGAAACGATCCTAGCAATACGCTACCGGGACCGCATAACTAAAGTCCTTGGATTAGCCCGGCTAAGAGATCTGAATATGACCTGGTTTCTTTCATTCAGACCTATTTGGCAGAACTGCATCTTACCTGTGCTTCGATGTATGCTATGCGGAGAAGAATGCGTGTTAGACACCTGTCTTACACTACAATCAGCAGTACCAATGGATATCGATACTTTGCTAAGTCCTGTAACGGCTCATGCATCGTGTTGTCCCCAGCGGTTACCAATCCTGATGACGGCATTCATTGAGACTTCTCCACTACGATTAGGTGGTGGCAGTGAAGCAGGAAATGAGAGCAACATCACCCAGGTACGACCTTCTGTGAGCATTGCTGATCCCGACACCGATGATAGCAATCATTCTCACGACTGCCCAGTTACAGCATTATCATCCTTGGTCGAACTTTCACCTGAAGCTGTAGACTGTTTTTTGCGCATCTATCTGAAGTCATGTTCTCCCCTGAACCAAAAGAATAACTTTTAAGCCAACCGGCACACAGCGTTCCCATGAACTCTGAATTCGGCCTTCAGCTTTGAAAAACAAAAGCTACTGAAAACATTTGAAACTATTTTTTTCCCCTGAAAACGGAATTATTTTTTCCAAATTCCAAAATATTTACCTTTTTTTTTTGGCACACGTACTCTGCTTACAGTAGAACTATTCATAAAGAACAGAGCTTCTATTTTTAGCAAATCTAGAGACAATATGTTACCGCAGCCTCTAGCAGATTCACAAGTAATTTCATTTATATGTGATGAAATAGTCTTGACCTTCTTTTCTGTAATTAAGAGACATTTCATGTGTAATTTTCGCAAATCGTTCAGCTAAAGATATATGCAATTTTTTTGAATGATTACACTGCTTAAAAACGTACAGTACCTATAACGTTCCGTGTATTTTGCATACACCATTTCGAATGCAAAATGTATTTTTGGGTGGGTTGGAATACACATGCATCTTTATTGCTTAGTTTTTAGTAATTGATGGACATAAAACCGTGGAGTGGGTGATGTGTTTTATTCAGGAACCCGATTCAATATTGTGACTTTATGCCCCTATACAGCTATAATCAATAATATCCCTATAATGGCATAATAATCAGATCCATATTTCAGTAAATCGCCCTTGCAGTCCAAGGCACGGCAAAAGCGACTTCCTTGGATTCCTTGAGAGCACACCGAGTTCTTTCGACACACCAAACCTCCAGCAACCTGGGAAAGCCCCGCTTGCTTTGTTTTGATTTGTAATAGAACTCCTGCGAGCACTGTAAGAACGGCCAGTTCTTAGTGACATCTTTATTGACGTCTTATGTCCAAACCTTACGTCAAACTCGGCACCTTTCATGTATAAATATACCAACGTTGCCTTAAGCAAACACACGGTGGTGGTTTTGGAGCAGGGCAGCTAAACTACTTTCCGAGAGCGCAGCAGAAGCGAGAAGCCCACGGACGCTGCCCCTCCTCTTTGACGCGCTGAGAAAGACGCTGTCTTTTCTCCTGCCGAGAGAATCCAGCTCCGGCGTTTCCAGCCTACCCTTGCGGGTGACTGGGATATCGGGTCCTGAGAGAGAGATACCAGACCTCCTGCATTCTATTCCCAAGGTACAGTGCTGACTAAATCCCTTAGAGAGAATTCTTGAACAGATCCTTGGCAACAAACCTACTTAACTTAAACTGCTACTTACTTACTCCTTCCAACGTATTAGGCTTAGGTCAGGAACACCGGGGTAGGCTTATTTTACAAGCACCAGTTGAGCACGTTAGCCTATGTATATTTGTATATATACTTTATCCATTTTAAAGTGTCTTATGGCTAAGAAACCATATCAATGCTTTTACAGTATTATTTCATAATACTCCTTTTACTGTACGTACTTTACTTTACATTAAGTATTGCAATTGTGGCAATTCATTTCTCTTGCATGAGAAGGAAGACTGCTCAATAAATAATACCTTTTATTGAAAACGCCCGTCTCTCTATTCTCTGCACCCTGGTGAAATTAAATATGCACATCTGACTGAGTGAAATAGCTGTCTATTGTTTCACACAACTCTAGAGATTGACTCTTAATCTGAGGGAGCAAAGTTGTTATGTTTATGCGGTTGTTGGAAGCTGAATTCCTTCTTGTCTGAGCCAGGGAAGCTGATCACTTCCTATTCAGTCAAGAAAGTTTCCAGTGACCTCTGAGCTAGCTGGCGCAAACCTAAATTAAGGCAAACATAGTCATTAGAGACCTAGATGACCTCAGTCCTACGTCTACACTGCTGTTTATGTTATTCCAATGCGCAGGGCCTATAGGGAAAATACGAACTACACTACATGGCGCCCAACGTTTGGTAAGGCGATAAAACTAACGCAAGATGTTAGAGTAACTCAGTCGTGCTTTTCACACAGACCCTTTCTCCCGTAAATACTCCAATAGACGTCTGGAGTGGAAGAAAGGTTAAAATCCGCCGGAACTTAGTAGGAAGAGATTCCTATGTAGAGTTTTTGGTTTAAGTCAACGTTGAAGGATACAGTGTTCCAAAATATTGTGCACCTAATCTTTTGTCTCCTTGAAACCTGATCTGCAACAAAAAACCTTTCTGAAAGTAAAATGCCAGATATTGAAGACGAAAGGGAAGCAGCTAGATTAGCAGCCCGACTACTAGAGGATGACACGAGTCTCCTACAGAATGACCGGAATGCTATCCTCATTCCGGTAAACATAAGAAAAACTATAACTTTAAAACTTATAGAAAACGGACTGACATCACAAGGTGGTACAGTCATTTTCGTGATAGAGGCACACGAATATCGGCAGACAGAGGTATTCTATTCATGGATAAACTTTCCAGCGGCAAACGCTACAACACACAAATTCCACTATTACAAAATAGAGGAACCACCAGAAGAATATACTCTTTTCGAGGATATTGAAATACCACTAAATTACCAAGAGCACCTGCTCTGGTTTAAAGGTGCCCTAAAACATAATGATCACATCACCAGGCTCGGTCCACTAGGTAGACCAGGAGCAACGTGGCCGGTTCTAGCCAGCTACACACCACATCCTGACATCGAAAAAATGTCAGTCAAAGAACTTTTAGCACAGCTAAAATTACTAATTAAAATTCACAAACAGTTAGTCCAATTTGTAATGCGGACTGCAACAGTCCAACCAGCTGTTAATATTCCACAGCTAACCCCTCATCAGGGGAACACAAATAAAATTACACCACAGAACATACAATCATGTCTAGGGAAAACACCCGCAAAACGGGAACAAATTCCATTCTGGCTAGCACAGAAAAAAACTCAAATAGAGGCAGTATTCCCGAATGCTACCCCTATTGAGAAACACAGAATTCTGACTATCTGCCTTCCAATGGGGGTCGCACCACATGTGGAGGACTGTGACACTTGGGGCACAGTCTTTGCTTCCATTTACACAAAAACACATGGTGTTCCATCTCTGGCGGTAATACCAGATGTGCTAAAACAAATTCAGAATGAATACGGTCCAGAACCTGCTTTAACTCTTGGTATGAAATTACTGAAAGACTTCAAGCAGGTCTCGGCTATATTATTAGCCAACATAAAAAGGAGAAGCAGCATCTGTGGCGATCCGCCAACAATTGAAAGAAACAGATATAACAGATCAACCAATTGAGCTTGCCAGAATCATAGAAAAATGCTATGAAGAACTAGGTAGAGATAGTTTGGGTGGGAAACCAGTAAAACCCCAACTACTTGAAAATCCTGAAAAATTATTTATTAAAAATAATCTAAACACTCCTAAAAAGAGCTGGGATGGAAATAAACAATCCACTCCCAAAGAAAAAAGTTTCCAGTCCAGAGGAAGGTCTCCTCAGCGGAGAGAAAGAGCTCCGAGCTGAGAACACCAGTCTCCCCAAAGGAAGCCCTCTGAAAAAAGATACAACCTTAGAAATAGGGATAATTTGAAAAAGCCTGATAGATATCAAGATATTGATACACGTCCCTCTCGATCTTTTTTGCAGAAATCGGAAAGAAGAGGACGGTCAGAACAAAGGGAAGAGCACGCCAAGTCCAAAGACAAGGGACCTGCTCAAAGTAAAAAATTACAATTTCCAAGAAAGAAGGTAGCCAGTTTTAAAGTAATCAAACATGCCTAGGATACTGAGGACACAGCTGAAAAACGGAGAGTGGGCACAGACAATGCTAGACAGCGCAGCAGAAATCAGCATAGCTCGCAAGATCCTGATGAATCATCTGGAGACAGTGGACACGAATGAATACATTCAAGTGGAAACTGCAGATACCAGAGTTAGTGAACCTCATAAAATATACGAAATAACATTGCGTATAGAGGGAGATAAGACTAGGAAAATAAGGGGTCTATTTTGGGATAACCTCTCAAAAGGCTATGACATCCTGTTAGCCGAGAAAGACTGGCAACCAGAGTTTGTAAGGGAGTGCCCTCATGGCGAAGAAATGATTATGCCTGCCTTCTCAAATCATATTCCAATTCACAGAAAATATATATATGCAAGAAAATGGGCAGTAGCTCAAGCACCTGCATTATATAAGAATCATGTAGGATGGGATGAGGACTCTCCTCCTCACAAAATCCAGTTAACATGCCAACCTACTGCACAAAGGCAGTACCCGATTAAGCAAGAAGCTAAAAAACAGGTCAGGGAGATTTTAGATCAACTTGAATACCAAGGAGTGATTGAAACATGCACCTCTCAAATGAACAATCCTTTGTTTCCTGTCTCCAAACCAGACGATTCATATTGTCTAGTCTTGGACTACGGACACCTTAACTCATGTTGTAAAACATTTGCGGTACAAAATTCGCACAGTGCGGCTCTAATGAATAACATAGTTCGCAAAAAATACAAAACAACATTAGACATTTCTAATGGATTCTTTTGTCAAAATATTGCACCGGAAAGCAGGTACTTGACCGCTTTCTCAATAATGGGGTCACAAAAACATTTCTGTAGACTCCCACAGGGATTCAAGAATAGCCCAGGATTATTCTCAGCCAGAGTAACAGAGTTACTACAAATGTATGATGATGAGGCATTATCTTATGTCGATGACATCTATCTCACAGACGACGACTTGGATACTCACTTGAAAAGAGTGAACACCCTAATACTTGGGTTCGCAGCAGAGGGTTACTAATTCAACTTTAAAAAGTCACAAATTGCCCATCTAACGGTCCTGTTTTTAGGATATAAATTATCAAGTGAAGGCAAAAGCCTAGCAGACAACTTCTTAGAGAAGTGCGCTGTACTCCAAGCACCAAAAACGCTGAAGAACTTACAATCGATTCTAGGCTTCCTGAATATCGGAAGAACTTACATTCTAAATTATGCAGAGAGGGTGAAACCTCTCTACGAATTAATAAAACCTGATTTTAAACCAATCAACTGGACTCAAAAACACACAGAAATTTTGAGATCACTGCAAACAGACATGTTAGCTAAAACAAAATTAGAGAGACGTGACAATACACGCAACCTTGTAATCCGAGTCATCCCAGGAAGATGCGGATTCACGTACCTGACCTCTAATGAGGGAGAAACTGTACCAATAGCTTACAAATCACATTTGTACACAAAAGCAGAAAAAACATTCAGTCCTACAGAAAATACTATAAAGGCAGTTCAAACTGCTGTAGCAAGAGAACGAGCCCAAGCACAAGGAAAAGGAATAACTGTTTTCACAGCAGAATCAGCCTTCGAGGCGCTATTCAGCCCAGTAAATCTAAAAACAGTGGCACTAGATCCAAAATGGATACAGTGGGAAAATTCTCTTGATACAGAAAAAGTGACATACTATTATGTCCCGAACATGAAAAAACTGAATGATTTGAAATATGAAGAAGAATATCCTCTGCCAATCTAAATTCTGCCTCTCCAACAGTACTCTTGTATAATCTATACAGACAGATTTGTACAGCATTACAATGTAGATGATAAATCCTACAATACAGCCTGCGCGATTGTTAAAGGTCGCTGGCTCTGCGGTAAATTCAGACCGAAAATAAAAAAAACTGAATCACTGAGAAACTGTTCGGCTCCGCGAGCTGAAATCAGATCTTTAAAGATGGCGCTTGAAAATGCCGAACGCGGATTCCCGACACTAATAGTGTGCGATTCGCATTTCTGCGTCAAATCTTACAATGTTTTGCAGAACTGGGTTCAAAATGATTACAAAGACGACACAGGTGCCACAATCAAGCATAAAATGCTTTGGAAATAGGTAGTTCTTTTACAGAAAGAACTACAAAAGACTCACGTGATACACACTCTGAGTCATCAACGTGATGGCGTTCACTTTGCAGGGAATTCATTGGCTAATACAGCCACAGCGGAAGCAACTAAACGGGCTTCCGTAGCCACAAAAAAGCGTTCAGAAAAATACATAGACGGGGAAACCATGCTGGCGGTAAAAACGTCTTCAAAAGGCAACTGTGCAGTACTACCCGTGAACTATCCACTCAATTATACATACGTAATAGACGCAAACTCCGTTCCTTTTGCTCGAATCCCTGGAGTGGGGGATAGAGTGATTCCAAACACGAACCGGAGAGTCTTATTAATAGCAGACGCACACATGGGTGATGGTCCAAGGCACAAACAGATGAAGGTATCTCTGACAGAATTACAATCAGAATACTGGTGGCCGGGGATGAGCCTGCAACATTATAAATTTGCGAAGAGCTGTCCAGACTGCAACAGAGACCGCAGTAACGAGCCAACCGGAGTATTGCCATGGCCATTTCTGTAGTTAGCATAAGGCTATCTATACATAAAATCCAGCGTCCTATTAATTCCTTTTAAGACTTAATTCACTTAAGAATGTGGCCCCAGGGCTCGGCTGACGCCAGAACTGTTATAAAAGATTTGCGAGTCTTCATCGGCACAAACGCAATTGCCATGCTTCATTCTGACCAGGGTCCTGCTTTTAGCTCTCGAGCTTATAAGGAGGCCATGACCAGCATGGGCAATGGATTGCGGTACTCTCTTGTCCCTTCCATCCTGAGGGAAACGGGATTGTGGAAAGAAAAAAACGAGACATAAAGCAATCTATAACGGCAAAGGTATTAGGTTCGGGTGATGGGTGGGTCCAGCATTTAACAAGTGTCCAACATAGTCTTACTAATCTGCCAAGAAATTCTCTAAAAGGTTTCAGCCCGTACGAACTATTGTTCGGAACTAGAATGTATGTTCAGGACTTAGATAGTCATGCTTCAGTGGTAGAAGATAAGAAAAAATGCTTTGACATCAAAGATCGTTTGGCTGTTTTACAGGATTTAAATTAAACAAGAAAAGCCCTGAGCAACATATAACTAAAACAATAGCCAACAACCGCTGAAGACTCACCACCTGTCCCAGCAAGACCTGTCTGTATTCCAAAGATTGGGGATCTGGTCAGAGAGAAAATAGCGGTAAAGAAGGAATTTGGGCCTTCTTACAGAAAAGAAGTACCTGTCTTAGCAATCAACGGAAAAAGATCAGTTGTACTACCGCCCCTTGCTGGTAAAAAGGAGAACCGAGTTGTATCCATCGACCTGGTAAAACCACAATCATGTGGCCAATAATAAGTAGTAGGCCCAGTGGACTCCCAAGAAATAGCAGAATACCAAAATTTGCTACAATCCAAGATGTTCAAACTGAGAGACTAATCACATTTGATAAACCTGCAGTGAATAAAAAAGGACTATGCAGCAATGCCATGGAACTTGTGCCTCTTGAAACCCAAATTGAAATAGTTTGTCAAGAAACACCAGTCTACAATGATGTAGCATCAGAATGTGCTAATGAAAGGCAAATTGAAAAAACAATTCCAACAATTGACAGAACTGCATCTGGCTACTTCATCAATTTTGATAACTTTTCTGAAGATCAAAGCGAGCCTGAGGTAACGCCAGCAACAAAGACTTTTAAAGACAAAGCAACAGAACTCTTTCATCAACTCAAAGAAACTTATCTCATTTCTCCATGGTTAGAATTTTGGATTGTGCTAGGTGTATTCTTCCTCCTGCTTTGGCTCATCATGGTACTTTGTTTGGGAAAATTCATTGAGGGAAAATACAGTACAATGGACACAGCAAGTCAGAACATCAACTTAGTTCTGAAGCTATACAAGTCATCTCACATCGAGAAAAGAGAACTATCATCAGTGAATGTCACAGCCATTCCAATACCCGGCGGGTTAGTTTGGGACAAAACAGACTACGAAATATATGGACCGGTCGAACTCTTGAAATATCCTCATCAGTTTAAGGTTTCATTAAGTGACTTTGTAAAACCAAGTACATTTTCTGATGATTGGGACTTTGAAAGTATAAATAATATGATGTCAGATTTAGTAATGTCAGCAAAATTTACAGAACATGATTATATGCTGACAAATACTAAATTGATCTATTCGGAAACATTTTATGAAAAAATGATTACATTTGGTTTTGATTTCTGGAAAAACAACATTAAAACAAAAACCATCTGGGGTACAAAAGAATGGCAGGTACAAGGCCTAGAAGAATTATTTTGAGCCTGCATGATCCCAGAACAATTAATGTTCTTGAATGACACCATTCAACAAACTACCTGTTTTGGCCTAGCCAAAATCAAAGACCTAAACAAACCGTCTATTCCAAAGCCAATACCTGATAACACAACCACAGATATTGAGATAGACGTATCCCAAATTTTACATCAAAATAGAACACATCCTGATTGGAAAAAGTGGTTAAAAATGACCAGACCAGACCCTAGATACTCCCAGAGACAACATCCAGGGATAGTAACAACATACAGTGTAGGGAAACTATGCCTTGAATGGCTACAAACATCCACACTGGCAGAAATTAAGCAACACTTGTCTTTACTTAAAGATGGTGCTGACTTGAGCGATTTCATAATGGGACCACGCAAACAGCGTCAAAAACGTTTCATAGCGGCCAGTATATACGCTGCTTACAACGAGGCATGGAAAGTGACTCAAATTGAGACAGAAGAGAAAATACGAGAAATTGATCGTATTAATTTGGAAAAATCACTTTCTGTTGTGGACAATGGGTTAATGACTCTGTCCTCCGGAAAATATTCACTGGACAGTATTGTATCATCTGCTATAGATATAATAGATCAGGACTTGCTAATGTTACAACATGGTCAGTCCCAATTACGTTCTATTGTACAGCTAGGCTGGACGTTGCAAAACCTGCGTTCAGGCTATGTGCCTTGGCGTTTAATCAACACAACGTCATTGTTCTCTATCTTTAACCTTACTGATAAACAAATCAGTTTGGCACAGAAAGGAGCAAACTATACGATTCTGAGCATTGAAAAACTTGAGAGATTACCATTGACAATGTCAGAAAGACCTGTCATTGAATGGATAATACACAGAATTATCATAATTCCGATAACAACTTTCCAATTTAAAAAATGCCAAGAGTATATACCAGCAGGCCAGTATGAAAGGTTGGGTAAAGGGTACATTAAGTCATCATGGAAATTACCTTATACACACACATGTTATAGTGACAAAAACCAGAATGTATTTCTTAGTGGTAATAATTGTAAACAATCACTAAGCGGTATACTCCTGTGCCAAGGTATTAATTTACATGGGGCCTGTGAGGAGACTTCAAATAACCTTTCATGCCACCAGCACGGCACACCTGCAACACAGATAGAGCCATTCTTTAGACAACTTTCTAACGGGAGTTACGTTCTTATAACGGACAACAGCTGTTGTGGCATGGTGCCAGGGAAAGCATATCTCATAAGCGTTAGTTCCATGGTCACTTGCTGTATGCAAGCATTGTATCCAAATGGCCCTGGAGACTCAAAGGCAATGATTTGGCCTCCGTTGAATATCTCTTCTATACGAATTGATACTTTAAGCAGAATGAAGTCTGTGCTTTTACAGACAACAGTGCCCATCACGTCATCAAAAGAAACGTATGATCTTCAAGTTGCAAGGACAACGGCAGAGATACATACACTTTTATCAACTAATTGTCCCGTGCATTTCGTAGAAATGCTAAGCCAAATCCTAAATATGTCAGATGCCAGTGGTATCGCAAATGTATTTAAGACAATTTTTTCTGGACTGTTAACACCCTTCGGAGCAGTCCTGGGCATCTTTCCCAATTTTTGTCCATTCCGTTTTTGGTGGCCTACCACTACTTTTGGGACTCGTACCAGGAATCTTATTTTTGACTCTTCTGCTCCGATATGGCAAGCCAAAACGCAGCCATGACTCCAGCAACAATGGAAGAAACGATCCTAGCAATACGCTACCGGGACCGCATAACTAAAGTCCTTGGATTAGCCCGGCTAAGAGATCTGAATATGACCTGGTTTCTTTCATTCAGACCTATTTGGCAGAACTGCATCTTACCTGTGCATCGATGTATGCTATGCGGAGAAGAATGCGTGTTAGACACCTGTCTTACACTACAATCAGCAGTACCAATGGATATCGATACTTTGCTAAGTCCTGTAACGGCTCATGCATCATGTTGTCCCCAGCGGTTACCAATCCTGATGACGGCATTCATTGAGACTTCTCCACTACGATTAGGTGGTGGCAGTGAAGCAGGAAATGAGAGCAACATCACCCAGGTACGACCTTCTGTGAGCATTGCTGATCCCGACACCGATGATAGCAATCATTCTCACGACTGCCCAGTTACAGCATTATCATCCTTGGTCGAACTTTCACCTGAAGCTTTAGACTGTTTTTTTGCGCATCTATCTGAAGTCATGTTCTCCCCTGAACCAAAAGAATAACTTTTAAGCCAACAGGCACACAGCGTTCCCATGAACTCTGAATTCGGCCTTCAGCTTTGAAAAACAAAAGCTACTGAAAACATTTGGAACTATTTTTTTCCCCTGAAAACGAAATTATTTTTTCCAAATTCCAAAATATTTACCTTTTTCTTTTGGCACACGTACTCTGCTTACAGTAGAACTATTCATAAAGAACAGAGCTTCTATTTTT
Source organism: Lissotriton vulgaris (assembly GCF_964263255.1). Lineage (NCBI taxonomy): Eukaryota > Metazoa > Chordata > Amphibia > Caudata > Salamandridae > Lissotriton > Lissotriton vulgaris. The sequence goes on along the minus strand of NC_141697.1, from coordinate 652,582,186 downwards.
AGCAAATCTAGAGACAATATGTTACCGCAGCCTCTAGCACATTCACAAGCAATTTCATTTATATGTGATGAAATAGTCTCGACCTTCTTTTCTGTAATTAAGAGACATTTCATGTGTAATTCTCGCAAATCGTTCAGCTAAAGATATATGCAATTTTTTTGAATGATTACACTGCTTAAAAACGTACAGTACATATAACGTTCCGTGTATTTTGCATACACCATTTCGAATGCAAAATGTATTTTGGGGTGGGTTGGAATACACATGCATCTTTATTGCTTAGTTTTTAGTAATTGATGGACATAAAACCGTGGAGTGGGTGATGTGTTTTATTCAGGAACCCGATTCAATATTGTGACTTTATGCCCCTATACAGCTATAATCAATAATATCCCTATAATGGCATAATAATCAGATCCATATTTCAGTAAATTGCCCTTGCAGTCCAAGGCACGGCAAAAGCGCCTTCCTTGGATTCCTTGAGAGGACACCGAGTTCTTTCGACACACCAAACCTCCAGCAACCTGGGAAAGCCCCGCTTGCTTTGTTTTGATTTGTAATAGAACTCCTGCGAGCACTGTAAGAACGGCCAGTTCTTAGTGACATCTTTATTGACGTCTTATGTCCAAACCTTACGTCAAACTCGGCACCTTTCAGGTATAAATATACCAACATTGCCTTAAGCAAACACACGGTGGTGGTTTTGGAGCAGAGCAGCTAATCTACTTTCCGAGAGCCCAGCAGAAGCGAGAAGCCCACGGACGCTGCCCCTCCTCTTTGACGCGCTGAGAAAGACGCTGTCTTTTCTCCTGCAGAGAAAATCCAGCTCCGGTGTTTCCAGCCTACCCTTGCGGGTGACTGGGATATCGGGTCCTGAGAGAGAGATACCAGACCTCCTACATTCAATTCCCAAGGTACAGTGCTGACTAAACCCTTAGAGAGAATTCTTGAACAGATCCTTGGCAACAGACCTACTTAACTTAAACTGCTACTTACTTACTCCTTCCCACGTATTAGGCTTAGGTCAGGTTCACCGGGGTAGGCTTATTTTAGAAGCACCAGTTGAGCATGTTAGCCTATGTATATATATTTTATCCATTTTAAAGTGTCTTATGGCTAAGAAACCATATCAATGCTTTTACAGTATTATTTAATAATACTCCTTTTACTGTACGTACTTTACTTTACATTAAGTATTGCAATTGTGACAATTCATTTCTCTTGCATGAGAAGGAAGACTGCTCAATAAATAATACCTTTTATTGAAAACGCCCGTCTCTCTATTCTCTGCACCCTGGTGAAATTAAATATGCACATCTGACTGAGTGAAATAGCTGTCTATTGTTTCACACGACTCTAGAGGTTGACTCTTATTCTGAGGGAGCAAAGTTGTCATGTTTATGCGGTTGTCGGAAGCTGAATCCCTTCTTGTCTGAGCCAGGGACGCTGATCACTTCCTATTCAGTCAAGAAAGTTTCCAGTGACCTCTGAGCTAGCTGGCGCAAACCTAAATTAAGTCTAACATAGTCAGTAGAGACCTAGATGACCTCAGTCCTACGTCTACACTGCTGTTTATGTTATTCCAATGCGCAGGGCCTATAGGGAAAATAGGAACTACACTACAGGTCGACGGACTACCAGCAGCTGCTGGCAAGTTTCCAGGAGCTCAATGGGACCCAGGGTGTGGCCCTGGCACCGGAGAAGACACAAGGTCCAAGCACAGTGTTGTCATTTCTGGGGATTGAACTAGATTCTGTGGCTATGGAGGCCAAGTTACCGGAGGATAAAAAGCTGCACATGAGCTTGTTGATTGATAACATCTTGGCTAAAAAGAAAGTGACAGTGAGGATAGCACAAGTACTACTGGGACATTTGAATTTCACATGCAGGGTAGTTAAGGCAGGCAGGACATTCTGCAGGAGACTGACAGGTCACTGGCAGGCCTCACGCTGCCACACCACCACATGGGCTTGTCAGCAGGGAAAAAGGAGGACCTAAGAATGTGGTGCAGGTTTCTGGAGGAATTCAATGGGATCCCCATGTCCGCACCAGAGGAGTAGGAAAGGGATGTTCAGATATTCTTGTACGCCGCTGGAGCATGCGGGTTAGGCTATATTGGCAGGGCAAGTGGTGTGCGGAACAGTGGCTGCATCATTGGAAGGGTGGGGGCAGGAGCATTGCCTTTTTATAATTGTTTTCACTAGTGGTAGCGGTCATGGTGTGGGGGAAGAGGCTAGCACATAAAAGGATCACTTCCAGGGTAGACAACATGGCAGTGGTGCAGGTAGTCAACAGGCAGTCCGCAAGAGATGAGCAGGTCCTAAAGCTAATGAGAGTATTCATGCTAAGTTGCTTAAAGTTCGACATACAGTTCAGAGTAAAGCACATCCCGGGTGTAGACAATGACATTGCGGATGCTTTGTCTCGTTTGCAGTGGGAGAGGCTCTATGGGCTGGCTACGGAGGCGGAATCTCACAGGACACCGGTGCCCGAAGGGATGTGGTCTGTAGGAGAAAAAGGATGCTGCAGCAGGTGGTAGGGTCGTTAGCTGTTTCTACAAGATGGACTTATGGACAGGCGTGGCAGGAATTTCTGCAGGGAGGTGCGAAGAGGAGGTCTGGGACATGGGCCAGGGAAGACGAGGTCATTCAGTTCATTTTGAACCTGATTGATAGGGGTCTGTCGAAGGTTACCATAGCGGCAAAGCTGGCAGGAATAGCGTTCATGGGCAAGTTAATGTGGGGATATGCTCCAGCAGCAGTTGATCTGGGTGAAGCATATGCTAGAGGGTTGGGCCAGGGAATCGGGTAGGGGACAGCGGGTCAGGTTACCGGTGACAAAGGTTATGTTGGGCAGGATGATAGTGTTATTGAGTATATGCATCGGCCAGCAGGAGGCGGTTTTATTTGCTGCATTAATGTCTTGGTTGTATTTCGGGGCATTCAGAGTATCAGAGTTGTTGGAAGGAAAGAGTTTCCAGGACTTCAGTGGTAGGAGGTGCAGGGATGCATATGGGGGAGCGACGCAGTCACCATCTTCCTCACGCACTCGAAGGCAGATCAAAGGTGGGTCGGGAAGTCAGTAGTACTTTGGGCCAGTGAGGAACCCCTGATATGCCCGATGCAATGGGGGTGCGTTTTGCAGGGAGGGGCAAGGAGGGGGAGGGCATTCTTTCAGAGTGCATCTGGGCAGGAAGTGACGTTGGGGCAGCTGCTATGGATAATGAGGTGTGCGGTGCTTAATTTGTAAAATATGAAGTGCAGGTGCTCACATTTTTTTAGGAGGCCACACCCACTTCCCTCGGCTCCACCCACTTACTCTAGATGCCCCACCCACATCCTGAACGGGCACTTCTGTCTCTCATGTACCAGAAAATTAGCACATGGTGGCAAAGGTTCATTTAGTGAACCCTGGACAGATGCAATATGGGAGCTTCCATGCAAGATGGTGGCTGAAGTGAAGCAGCATGACAGTTACAAGTGTACTGGGTGCTCTACAGTCCCTCTCACAAAGGAATGTAAGAGAGACAATGTTGTAGAGGAGATGCCTTTTAACTTTTTTAGGTCAGGATTACATGCTATCCCCACTTGAAAGGGCGATCTCTTTGTTTCACAGAATGTCAGCACTTCATGTAGATCTCCATTGAGCATCTCCAGTCAACCCTTTCTCTTAATTTGTGCAAATTCTTTTTCGTTACTGCTTTCTTCCTGTGTAACTGTTTTTTCGTATTTCTCTTCCTCTTTCTTTCCCCTTTTTATGTTTTTTGTCTCACTGCTTTGGGTGAAAGTCTGAATAAGAAAAATATGTAGCGGTCCCCTAAAAAAAAAAGTGCTGGTGGGCCCCACCTGCAACAGTCAGTTCAAATTAAGCACTGGGAAAGCATATGTAATCTACCTTTCCATCGCGGTCCCAACTAGGTTTAGGCTCCACACTCACCAGTACTTATATTCATATATACCCAGAATGTGTCAGTTCTCATAGGGTTAACACATATAAGCTCAGTAACAGTCGGTTTTGGTTAAATTGAGAAGCATTTGAACAGTCAAACATTGCCATACAGTAGATATAGCAGTAATTGTAGGCACTAGAAAGAGTAGCTGCACGGTCTGAAATTAAAGAGGGGAGTTCAGGAACTCACTATGGCTGCCCTTCCAGGTATATTAGAAGTGGTGCACAAAGGCGCCAGCGCTAACTGCAGTCTCACTTAACAAACTGGCTGCACTTGTAGGCGCTGGAGCACTTCACAATTACAAGTGAACGGAACGCACCCAGACACTGCATATGGTGTTACAGATTGTTGAAATCTATCCACTAATGTCAGATCACAAACAGCAAAAAGACACTTCAATGTAAAGCCACTATTGGCTGTGGATTAATCTGCACTTATAGGCAGAGCAGAGAAATGTACTCAAGTATTAGGACCTAATCACAAGCCTTGCTAATATTAGTTCTTTTTACAGACTAACGTAGATAATTTCGCTACATGACATCACAGATACACAGAATATGCCATTAACGAAGGGAGAGATTACTTTTACTTATTTTTATACTTCACACGCAAACTGCAAACATTGAAATGGTACACAGAAGGCTAGTGAAAACTCAGAGGCATTGTGTAATAATTATCCAGCCACCCTCTTCAAGTACACTACTACCATCATGGCAACTGACAGAGTCCCTGTAAGCACTGAGCTGAGGAAGAAAATGAACCCCTTTGCAGGCCAGACGTGGTGAGGAACCAATTTTGTTTTTTTGAAGCCTTCCCTGGCAAGAAACTACTGGTTACTCAGATCGCGAGCTGCCACAGCCTTATTGGACAAGAGTTAGGAATAAATACCAACTCTACTTAAATGTGCAAGCAATTTTTAGCTCAGCATGTTGTCCTGAGACAAAAGAGAGTCTGCATTAAGATACAACAAGTTTCAGAACCAACCACTCAAGCCATTAAAGATTTAAGGAAATATTAGCTGCTAGGGATGGCATTTGAGAAAACAGTGCACAATCACACCACATGTATGGAGTATGAGGGACACCAGTGTAAGAAGAATGTAAAGCAGAGGGAATTTTTATAGATACTCATATTATGTTACTTTGGGGGACTGATCCACGGTATGTAAAACTACAAAAAAAGAAATATAAACAGCGAGAGAGGTAGAGAAAAGAGAGAGTCAGTGAATAAGAATGATATAGGAAGGCGGGGGTCACACAGAGAGTGATTGAGGGAGGGTAACTAAAGGACAACAAATATATTTCCTGACCAGACCCCAGATATGGATTACTAATAACTTCATGAAGTTATAAACCATTAAAATAGAAATTCTGCTTGCCACCAAGGAATAGGATATTTAGAATAAGGTAGAGTGGCCCAAGATCATGTGTCATGTGCTAAATCTGTCATTAGAAAGGGAGGTATCCAAAGTTTAAAGTTTCTGCTTACTCCATCTGAAAACACCTAAAATGCGGCTTCCCTGGGCCTGGCCTGACCCCAGGTGGTGACACATCCATGTGGCAACTTGTGATGCACCGCTGCACAATCTCAGAACGCAATCAATTGTATTTTCGTTTGTGAAGGTTAAACTGTAGGGGTTTAGCTATTTCGAAGCAGTAAACTGTTTAGGGGAGTGGGAGCCTGGAGGAAACTTTAGGCCCAGGGCAGGGGCCGGGCAGGGGCTACATCAGCACTGAGACTGGAAAATTTCAGGCAGAGGTGCCCAGAAGCCATGGAAGTTGATTAACCAACATGCCAGTGGTAGCGAAAGTAAAATAATGCCCCTTCCGATCACCAGTGTCATCGCAGGGTGACTCCTTTTCTCTTGCAGTGCAAAGGTCGCACGTGCTTCCCCTTGCTACCTCTCGTTCACTCGGCCATCTGCTCCTTCAACTAATGCAGCTGGGGACTGTAATGGCCGGATTTTCCGCTTAGATGGGATCAGCCCCCAGGGGCCCCTATGACCCAGCCAAAACGTACTCACCTCCCTCCTTAGAACGTATTCACAATGGATATGGATAGATATACAGGTATATACAGGTCGCACCTAAGGATGGGGAATAGCAATACACATGCATAGATTTTCTACAATATCTTATTCACATCAGTTGGTCTCGCGGCCACCCCGACCCAGACCGGTCTACCCTAGGGCAGATATGATACACAATCCGGTGCGTCTACACATGGGCCTGCAGAACCCAATGCTCCCTTTTCCAAACGATCCACAATCCGGTAGATCTACACGCCAGTGTCCTCCCTGACGCTCTCACTTATGCAAGCCACAATCCTGTGGGTATACACGTTGGTAATCCCCCCCAACGTTCTCACTAACGCCGCATACCAACGACGACCACATTCCTATGAACAGTTATCGGGACAATGTCTCAGTTATCTACTTGGGATAAAACTATAATAATGACTTTTAATACGGTTCCCAAATCATATGATGTACCTCCTATTCTTGGCATCAAAGGTCCACTCACTCCCTCTTTGTTCGATCACTATTTACCTGATCGGGATTTCACATCCGTTCATATAAACAACTTTCGACTAGGAGATCCATTTACCAAGATTGAACAGGAACACAAGGCACACGTTCGTTCGATAAGAACTAGGGTATTTATTAACAATAAACACATATCACATTACTATGCAACATAATTTCTGTAAAGAAAAGGTAAAGATTAGAATGTGCGCTAATTGGGAAAAGGGCGGAGATCACCTTGTTAATATGAAGTCTGGGCTCGGCAGTCATCTAGGTTCCCTTCTCGTCTCTGTGTCCTGGCTCGCCTCGCAGTCACACCCCAGCCGTCACAAGTACACGTCTGCACCGCTAGGCTCAACCTCGTCTGCTTCCCTCCAGGCCACCGGAACCTTGCTGGTTATTAGCTACCGTCTCTCTCTCTCTCTCTGTGCCAGTGCGCTCCGCGCTAATTCTCCTTCAGTCTTTCTCAGAGCGTTTCGGTCTTAAATCTTTCTCGGACTTCAAAGATGGCGACTGTCCGCCATGAAATGATTAATGGCAGAGATGCTAACGGCTAGATGCCGCCTACGGACTAACTAACAACTGACTAACACCTTCGCTAATATCAAAGCCCATTCCTTCATGGAAAGCTACGGCCAGCAACCTGCCGCCCACCAAATTCTTGTACCTCCCCGTACCAAGGACACGTTCCCAGCCGGCCGGCCTGAAGTTGTGTCTTCGGAGTGGAGAAAAATACATTCCTTCGATAAGGGCCAGCCTGAGCCGGTTCTCTCCAAGCGAACAACAGCTTGAAACTAAAACACTACACTTCACCTAGAAGGCCTCTCGAGCTACCAGGCAGAAAGCAAAATGGAGTCTGTCTCGTTTAAGGCCTACAGGGCCCGCAATATGCGTAACTCCATGGAAAATATCCTAACACGTTAGCAAATGGGCAAATCATGATTAGTACTTATGTATCTATCCCCTAACTTAAATTCATAAGCCCTACATTAAGGAAAGTGACACGAAAATGCTCTAATATATGGAAGGCAGGGGTCCTGTCTATAGTCCTAATCCCTATGCTATGGGGGTGATAGGCTGGAGTCACTCTCCATCATTCTTCCCCTTGTAAGAGCCAGAAAAGGGCAGCCATTACATTACACCCCTTGACTCCAGTCTATTAACCACAAACTAAATAGAACTTACATCAGTAGAAGAATAATAGGAAACAAAATTAACTGATCTATGTCTCTTACTAAGTCTAAAAAATTGGAGCAGGGAAGGGATGCACTGAATAAAGCAACAAGTAGCTATCAGAACACAAATAGCAACGATAACTCCCCCTAAAATCTGTCGTAAAGCATGCAAGTCAGGTAACCAATTAAAGAGCCAGTCAAAGAAACCCTGATCTATGTGTTGTCTAATTTCTGCAGTCAAGTCGTGGAGTTTGTCAATATGGGCTTGGATTGATTTAGAATGGTCAGACAAATTAAAACAGCATAGGCCCTCAAAATCAGAACATTCATGTCCATGTTTTAACAAAAGATAATCAATAGCAGCGCGATTCTGTAAAATAGCTCTACGTTCGCCTTGGGCGTCTAATAAAAGGTCAGATAAAACAGTAGAGGTTTGGTTGATGGACTTAACCATCCAGCAGGCCATTTTGTCGATCGTTTTGGCATTATAAACGGCCAATGCAGGAACTCCAATAATAGAAAAAGCTAAACCAAGATATTCTGATTTAGAATAAAGGTGGACAGAGGAATCCCAGTCCTCATGCAACGACATGGAGTCACGTACAATACGGGAATGTGAATTAGGATGTGAGGAAAACATTAATAAACTCAATCTAGTGATGGCACATGGGCCACCAGAAATATTTGCAGGAATATAGGGCCAAGATGAATTTCCGCAAGAAAAGAGCCATCCAGCTGGCAATAACATGGAACGATAATAACTAGGGGCAACTAATAAACGTTTACATGTCATATTATTCTTCACAGAAAGACATGAATTCGGAAGTCTCTTTAAACACAGTAATCGTTGATGAGCTGAAAAAGAAGTTGCAGCCTGTATTTTTAGCTTGATACATTCGGTGATGGCTTTAGGATCACACGTCATTATAAAACATAGATCTCCAGGGGTAATAATAAAAGTAGTAATCCGGGAATGAATAGGGATATCGAGGTCTGGAAGAGCTGTACATAAGGGACAAAATTCGTGGGCCGCAAAGTCGCCCAGAATAACATTTGGTCGGGCATTCGAGATGTTAAAAATATGTCGCAAAGTCTCGGTAGATGCAGGGACGGCAACCAGACAGGTCGCTAAAATGTCAGTGACAGACTTCATTGGGGTAAGACAGAAATGTGGAGAGTTCGTCACCCGCTTAGCGAGTGTAACCCAAAAGTTAGAGGAAGTCTTCCACGCAGACCGTGGAACTCGGATTCTCCCATCAACCGGCGTCGGTAGATCCTCTCCTCTCCCGGCGTAGCAGGCCAAAAGGAGTCCAACGCCGACACATCCTGCAGCAGCAGTCCAGAGAATGATCTGAAAGAATACAAACACAGGCCTTAATCATTCTCGTAAATAACATTTATCAGCTGGGACAGCTTCCGAACCATCTTTCCCTGGCTTCATCACCAAAACGGTGTTGTCATGACCGGTCGCAATAATATCAGCCTGTTCAGGAGGATTTTTAGGCGATTGCACCCATATCTTAGCTCCAGGAAGATCAGATGATCCGAAGCCTTTTTGTCCTCGCACAGTTAGCAACGTTGGGGCAGAGCCTTTTTTGATCTCACCACTGAAGACAGGCATAATCAGTGACTGAGCAACGCGGTCAGACTTTTTAATCAATAAATCAGTCTTACTGCTATTAAGCAGGAGAACCTTAATCTCTCCCTGATAGTCACTGTCAATTACTCCTCCGAGCACTTGTACGCCTTTCAGGGCCAGGCCAGATCTGGGGGCAATTAATCCAAAACTACCGGCAGGTATACAGACACCAATGCCAGTTTCAACAATGATTCGGTCTTTTCCTGGTAAGTTTGCATCCTTTAAAGCATGCAGGTCTAGGCCTGCGGAACCTGGGGTCGCTCTACATGGAGCCAAAGCACCGGGGGTAATTTCCCAATACATGATAGTGTTTGATAAAGAATTAGGCTTTACATCAACATTTGGAGGAAACAAACGCATCAGAGGGGATTCAGCATGTAACAAAGGGCGATTATTCAGAATCAATAAAGCTTGAAACAACACATCCTTCCAGTTCTTGTATCGGTCATCAGTCAATCTGCGCAATTGTTCTTTTAACAAACCATTCATTCTCTCAATCAGTCCTGAAGCTTGTGGGTAATACGGAATGTGGAACATCCAATCAATATTATTTTCCGCACAGAATTCCTGCACCAACCTTCCACGAAAGTGGGATGCGTTGTCTGATTGAATTTGGAATGGGACACCATAGTATAGAATAAGCAGCTCCAGGGTTTTAATGGTATTCACTTGGGTAGCGTTCTTGCAAGGGAAAGCGACCAAAAGGCCACTATAAGTGTCAACAACTGTACAAATATATTGACAATTTCTGCTCATAGGGAGCGGACCGATATAGTCAATCTGCCAAATTTGAGCGGGCAATTTACCTCGATGCAAGTGGCCTCGAACAATTTGAGGCACCTCCTTTTTCCTAGAATGCTGACAAATGGGACAATGCAAAATGACATCTTTTATTAAAGAAAAAGGAATATGAATTCCTCGATCGGCAGCCCACCTGCTAGTGGCTTTTTCTCCAAAATGTCCTGCTTTCTGGTGGGCCCACTTCGCCAATCCCGCCAAATCAGAATCTTGCATGTCCACCACTGCCTCAGCAATTTTAGATTTTTCATCTGCAATGTTATGGAAGAATTTATCAAGGGAGTCAATTGGAGTGTGAGCATCCACGTGAAAGATTGTTACAGTACTCTGCGGGAGCAACTCCCAAATTTCTTGCCATAATTCCTTTCCCCACAATTCTGTTCAGCATACTGACTACTCTTACCATCTCCAGTTGTACTCAATAATTTCTGCGTGATCGGGTTATACGAAACAGCTTTCCAATGTCTTTTGTCACCGATGAACTTCGCTGAACCATCCGTAAACCACACATGTTTTCTATCCTCCACGGACAGATCATCAAATGATTTACCCCACTTAACGGGAGACTCCTGCACCACGGGTACCGAACAATCGCTTTCAGTCTCATTGGAGGGCGCCTGCGCCACTCGCTCATGTAAAACCGCCACACCTTTCGGACCCACACGTGCCCTGTCCTGAATGTACCATTTCCATTTAATCACACTCGCCTCCTGAGCATGTCCAATTCGATGGGACTTCGGTGAACTCAAAACCCACTGCATAATGGGAATTTCAGGCCTCAAAATCACAGCATGGCCTAGGGTCAGTTGCTCGGTATCCACCAGAGCCCAATAACAAGCAAGCAATTGTTTCTCAAAGGGTGGGTAACGCTCACCAGCCTCAGGTAACTTTTTGGTCCAAAAACCCAATGGCACTTTTTGTCTGCCCTGCTTTTGCCACAGGCTCCAATTGGCATACAGACCTTCCACGGACACATTCAAATCCACATCACCTTCACTCACAGGCCACAAATCCAAAGCATACTGAATAGCTTCTTTAGCCAAATTAAAAGCATTCTGTTGAGACTCACCCCATTCAAACGCATTCTTTTTACGAGTGACTCGATATAATGGAGCCAGAATCTGACTCAGATGGGGAATATGCTGACGCCAAAAACCAAACAAACCAATGAAACATTGAGCCTCTTTCCTGTTCCTAGGAACTGCAAAATCAAGTATTTTACGCTTCACCTGTGGGATCACTTCTCTGTGACCTTCATGCCAATTAATTCCTAAAAATTTCACATTTTGGGACGGAGTTTGTAATTTGTCAGGATTAATTTCCCAACCTTTCGCTCGCAAACAGTCAAGAATCTGATCTAAATGGGACTGTACCTGGTCTTGCGTTTCACCTTGAATCAAAATGTCGTCAATATAATGACAGACCTGAACTCGTGGATTCGTGGGCACTTCAGACAAATGCTCTGCCACCAGCCCGTGACAGATCGTAGGACTATGTACATAGCCTTGAGGAAGACTCCGGAAAGTCATTTGACGTCCATTCCATGTAAAACTGAACTGTTCCTGACATTCGGGGGCAATCGGAATTGAAAAGAAAGCATTAGCAATATCAATAGAAGCATACCACGTACCTGGATGTTTTGAATTCTCTGAATTAGCGTGACAATGTCAGGCACTGCAACAGTCAATTTAGGTGTTTTTTTTTTTTTCAATTCTCGATAATCAACAGTCATGCGCCAAGAATTGTCACTTTTGCGCAGGGGCCAAGCGGGATTATTCCAAGCAGACGTGACCGGAGTAATGACTCCCGCGTCAACCAAATCCTGAATTGTAGCAGTAATTTCTCCATGACCACCTGGGATACGATATTGCTTTTGAGAAATCACCTTCGTGGCCAAAGGAATTTTAATAGGTGGCATTCGCAAACGGCCAACCCGTACGGGTCTGGTCGAAATGTACTGTCTAGTTCCAAATTGATAACAACCATCATCCAAATGCAAAGTCATTCCTTTTAAAATGTCAATTCCAATTATATATTCCAAAAGTGGTACAACTAACACAGAGTATTCTTTACGAGGAATCCTACCAATTTTAATTTCAAGTGCAGTTTGAACTGCGGATGTTTCTTTACCACCCAAACCAGTAATCGTGAAAGACTGTCCATTAAATTTCTTTGATTTACCATGAATTAAAGTGGCCTCCGCCCCAGTATCAACTAATGCTCGGGCCCTTTGGATATTACGATGTTTCCAAAAAATCTCAATATCTACATAGGGTCTGTTGTCTCTGTGAGCCCACTTGTGTACCGGAGCTTGACCTATTTCCTAGTCATTATTCCTGCGTTCCGTCAACCAAGACAAATCAGGGTAAATGCTCTCAGTTTTCTTTGGTATCAAAATATCTTGTTCATATCCGTCTCCAGTACGAAACGGATTATTGTCATGTTTAAAAAATTGTGAATTACGGTCAGAAAGTCTGTTACGATCTTCTCTTTTTCTCATGTCAGGGGAATAACTCCTTTCCTCTCTTTGTCGGTTGGAAACACGATCATCTCTCCCCCTCTCACGATCATCCTCTCTCCCCCACCCGCCATTACGATGAGGGGATCCATCACGTTCATAACGCCGATCATCACGGCGATCAGAATTCACACGTCGCCTCTCATCACCACTGTCATCCGAACCACGGTCATACTCATTCTTACGCACACGACGGGCACCCTCCTTTCGATCCAAACCACGCTTACGAAACATATCCCATAAGCGATTATTAGGCTCACCGTCAATGTCCTCCCTTTTGACACCATCAGCAACGAGAGCAAGAAACATGTCACGTCTAGAGAACTTATAGTCCCCACCAGTACGACCCTCAGGTCGAGATTGTCTCTCAGGTTTAAACCACTCACCCAGCTCACCCAGCTCACCAAGCTGACGAACAGACTCAAGCACAGCAGACAAAGGATTGCCAGTCTGATTGATCAACAAAGTCATCATGACCTGCTTATAGGCAACAGGCGAAGAACGGATAATGCGATTGCGCACAGAAGATGTTAAAAGACCATCCAGCAATCTATCAGCAGTACTAAGAAAGATAGCCGTTTTCATGACTTCCTCCTTTAAACGTTGCGACGCATCGTGCAAAGTGTACCATGGTTTCTCATCAGTGGGCCAATCAGATTCAGTTGGATATTTATGATTACAGCCGTCAGACGCAAGCTGGAGCAAAGTAATTTGACCAGCACCATTATAGTTTCGAAAATGATCTTGAATCGTAGAATCAGAACTCAAAGAGCAAAACCGTAAGCAATCAACAGCATCGAGCATAATACCGGCAGCACCAAGTTCATAAAGGCGCACCATCCAGGTAAGCAAGGCCTCACCAGGCCGTTGTCGAAATCGTTGTAAAATGTCACTAACCTCCTGCTGAGTAAAATCTTCAATACAGTCTAAAGCTATACCAGCCGGATTACCAGGGGCTTGTTGTAATTTGCGTCGAAACACAGGGTGAGCAGAAACCTCAGGAAGAGCTTCCGAGGAAGCCCGCATCTTAGATTTAGCAGAACAATCAGGGCAAGATACGTCATCCGAACGGGAAGAACGAGCACGGTCGCTGTGAGGACCTGTATCAGTACATGAAGCAGATTTACAATCACGTCCGGAGCGAGAAGACTCGCGCTTGTCACCCTCCTCCGCCGAGGAGTCAGAAGTATGTGAATCCCAGATATTACCATCCCACTCATCGGGATTCCAATCCATTCCGGCTTTTGCTACAACCATACGCACTTTGCGTGTAGATACACGACCACGACGATGTTTATATTTATATCGTGCAATGCGGACCGCAGCTCTTTCGGCAATGGTCTGATATGTTTCAAGTTTGTCGGCAAGCAATTTATTTTGACAACGCAAAAGAGTATGCGCATTTTGCAACTCAACACACTGTCCTTCCATGTCCTTAAACTGCTTCTGTAGCTGAACAAACCTCTCATGCAGTATTCTGTAGGCATTAAGAACAATCCAACCTCTGCGTCCTAAAATAGGAAGCTCATCACCCTTCACTACCGGCGCTTTCTGTAAGCACGATACCACATCGGCAGGCTCCGCCTCCTCCAAGCAAGAAGACCAATTTTCACTCAAACCAGTAGAATCAGCCCACTCACGGGCCAAAGCCTCGTAAGGCGTACACTCCCAGCCGGGAATCTGAATCGATAACTTGAAAACCGACGGTGATTTTTTCGCAAACATATTGACACAAAAAAGTTATATACACAATTATAAACAAAATTTTATACGTACGAGCCGAGCGCAAACCAACAAGATTAAAACAACACAGTGCACACAGGCTTCGTAAACAGTTCGTGACGCCAGATGTAATGGCCGGATTTTCCGCTTAGATGGGATCAGCCCCCAGGGGCCCCTATGACCCAGCCAAAACGTACTCACCTCCCTCCTTAGAATGTATTCACAATGGATATGGATAGATATACAGGTATATACAGGTCGCACCTAAGGATGGGGAATAGCAATACACATGCATAGATTTTCTACAATATCTTATTCACATCAGTTGGTCTCGCGGCCACCCCGACCCAGACCGGTCTACCCTAGGGCAGATATGATACACAATCCGGTGCGTCTACACATGGGCCTGCAGAACCCAATGCTCCCTTTTCCAAATGATCCACAATCCGGTAGATCTACACGCCAGTGTCCTCCCTGACGCTCTCACTTATGCAAGCCACAATCCTGTGGGTATACACGTTGGTAATCCCCCCCAACGTTCTCACTAACGCCGCATATCAACGACAACCACATTCCTATGAACAGTTATCGGGACAATGTCTCAGTTATCTACTTGGGATAAAACTATAATAATGACTTTTAATACGGTTCCCAAATCATATGATGTACCTCCTATTCTTGGCATCAAAGGTCCACTCACTCCCTCTTTGTTCGATCACTATTTACCTGATCGGGATTTCACATCCGTTCATATAAACAACTTTCGACTAGGAGATCCATTTACCAAGATTGAACAGGAACACAAGGCACACGTTCGTTCGATAAGAACTAGGGTATTTATTAACAATAAACACATATCACATTACTATGCAACATAATTTCTGTAAAGAAAAGGTAAAGATTAGAATGCGCGCTAATTGGGAAAAGGGCGGAGATCACCTTGTTAATATGAAGTCTGGGCTCGGCAGTCATCTAGGTTCCCTTCTCGTCTCTGTGTCCTGGCTCGCCTCGCAGTCACACCCCAGCCGTCACAAGTACACGTCTGCACCGCTAGGCTCACCTCGTCTGCTTCCCTCCAGGCCACCGGAACCTTGCTGGTTATTAGCTACCGTCTCTCTCTCTCTCTCTGTGCCAGTGCGCTCCGCGCTAATTCTCCTTCAGTCTTTCTCAGAGAGTTTCGGTCTTAAATCTTTCTCGGACTTCAAAGATGGCGACTGTCCGCCATGAAATGATTAATGGCAGAGATGCTAACGGCTAGATGCCGCCTACGGACTAACTAACAACTGACTAACACCTTCGCTAATATCAAAGCCCGTTCCTTCATGGAAAGCTACGGCCAGCAACCTGCCGCCCACCAAATTCTTGTACCTCCCCGTACCAAGGACACGTTCCCAGCCGGCCGGCCTGAAGTTGTGTCTTCGGAGTGGAGAAAAATACATTCCTTCGATAAGGGCCAGCCTGAGCCGGTTCTCTCCAAGCGAACAACAGCTTGAAACTAAAACACTACACTTCACCTAGAAGGCCTCTCGAGCTACCAGGCAGAAAGCAAAATGGAGTCTGTCTCGTTTAAGGCCTACAGGGCCCGCAATATGCGTAACTCCATCGAAAATATCCTAACACGTTAGCAAATGGGCAAATCATGATTAGTACTTATGTATCTATCCCCTAACTTAAATTCATAAGCCCTACATTAAGGAAAGTGACACGAAAATGCTCTAATATATGGAAGGCATGGGTCCTGTCTCTAGTCCTAATCCCTATGCTATGGGGGTGATAGGCTGGAGTCACTCTCCATCATTCTTCCCCTTAAAAGAGCCAGAAAAGGGCAGCCATTACAGGGACCCCTAGTGCACTGTTTTCATTGTAAGCCGGGCTCAGCCGGCGCTCTCATGCAGGCCCCTTAACAGGCCCTATCAAGAGTGACCTGCGTCCCCCGAATGGATCAATACTCCAGTTCCTACTGTTGGAGGACTACTGGGGCCTTTAACTTAACCCCGTCGGCTGGGCCCTTCATCGTTATATGATATATGTGTGTACCGGTACACGTCGGGCAGGGCCCGCCCTTTGCTTTAACTCTGACTTACTACTCTACACTACTGGCCATATCGAAAATAAAAATCACATTGCTTAGGACCAGAAGGTTAAAGACAAAAAAAGTGTGTAGTGTACCACTACGGCCGGCAGGCGCGACCGGGCGGTTAAAGACAAAAGTGTGTAGTGTTAGTGTACCACCTACTACGGCCAGCGGGCGCTGCGGTGGCTACTAGGCCAGGGCAGGCACAGGCACTGGCAGGGCTGGTAGTCAGAGAATCTGGATGAATGATCACGGATGGATTGTAATAATATGTATCCAGCCAGTAAGTTAATTGAATATTCAACGTGGGGTCGACTGAGGCTAGCTGCCCCGCCAGGCCGCCACTGGCCTACCACCACAGTGATCTGGTGACCCGACCGTGACCGTCGGTCGGGTCGTCACAGCAGTCACGCCACCCCTGTAGTATTGGGGGATGTAGTCTAGTGGTTGGGGGGTGGAGTCTAGTGGTTGGGGGGTGGAGTCAGAAGGAGGAGCAGGAACAGGAGGAGCCGGAGAACAGGAACCAGGGACAGTTAGAGTAGGGACAGGGAAGTAACAAGACATGCTGAATAAAGCTCCAGTTAGTAACTGATATATGTGTCCGTGGTTATTGTAGCTGGACGCTACAACTGGTGACGAGGGTGGGATCCAGTCAAACCCACTGCCTGCAGAGAGTTTAAAGAGACGCCCTGTCCCTCCGGCAGCATCAAGAAAGAAAACGCCGCTGAGAAGTGCCAGCCGCTGATGCCCCAGGAGAAGAGGCCAGACGCAAGCAACCTGTTCCCCTTTGTGAGGGAGCCGTGAGGAGCTGTACATCCGAGCACTGACAGGCTCGAAGAAAAGAGAAGCGGAGCGCGTCGACACGCGACCCCGCCAGAAGCGTGAGCATTGATAGCGCAGAGATCGGGAGCCTACTCCGACTCTGCTACGTGCCCCACAGTGGAAGAAAAGTGCCCCAGTATCGAGGGCAACGTCCGCCCCGACCGCCCAGCGAGAGCGATCAAGCACCGGTGGAACCGAGCCTGAGACCCCGCCGTCGGTGAAACCCTCACGCGGGATGCGTGTAAATCGGCAGGACGCCGCGAAGGAAAAAAGCGGGAACGTGCTGAGCAAGGCGGGAGCCCACCCCAACCTCACCTGGTAGCTGCGGTGGTCAGAGGAAAGTGAGCCCTGATGCGCGCTGCCCCCGAAGACGCCGACCGGTGAGTCCAGAGTGTGCCAACAGTGAATGAATCGAGAGAGAAAACCTCGTGTACCAGTACTGACGGCGGCCATCTTTAAGTCAGGCGCTCGTCAGAACAGACCCCTTGAAGTTCTTAGAGCGGCCATCTTGGAGTCAGGCAACATCAAGAAAGTGAATAAGCATTGGCAAAGTAAACAAGCATTGGCAAAAGTGAACAAGCATTGGCAAAAGAGAACAAGCATTGGCAAAAGTGAACGAGCCTTGGCAAAGGTGAACAAGCATTGGCAAAAGTCAACAAGCATTGGTGCCTGCAAGGACAAGTATTGACTAAGAGTAAGCAAGCATTAGTACATGCAAATAAACAAGCAGTGATACATGCAATTAGACAAACATTGATACATGCAAATCAACAAGCATTGGTACGTGCAAAGAAACAAGCCTTGATCCATGCAAAGAGACACAAGCATTGATACACGCGGATCAACAAGCATTGGATAAATCACGGCAAAGGAAGAAAACAATCATTGCTGAAGGCCAAACAAGCATTGCCGAAAACCAAACAAGCATTGGTGAACATAACAGAATCAAGCATTAGCGAAGACCAAACGAGTACTGGCGAAGGCCAAACAAGCACTGCCAACGTCCCAACACATGACCAGACCGCAGGTTCCGACTAAAGAAGATCAACTACGAAGACGAGTGAACAGACCGTGCCCTGCGAATGTGGTCCATCAACAGCCTCCTCTCATGGCGGGGGAAGAAGTAGCACAACGGTTCAATCCCTGCTTTGAAGTACCACCCCCAGGGGTGCAGACGGATACCTGGAGTCTGTGTCTCAAACGGAACCAATGGCTGGCCACATTGAGTGATTTCCTGGACGCCAATGGTGAACAAAGAGAGAGGAAATGTCTAATGCTGCTCCTCCATTTGGTGGGTCCAGAGGGCCGATGCCCAATCGAGACATTCTCCGAAGTAGACACAGACATCTATAAAAGACTTCAAGAGAAGCTATGTGCCCGCCTCTCCGCACAAGCGGAAGTGGATCGGGAGCGTATCGCTTTCAACACAGCTCGGCAGGAACCAGGTGAACCACTACCTACTTTCATCACTCGGTTGAAAAACCTGGTACAAGGCTGCCACTTCAACACCTTTACGAATGAGGACGCAGTTCGACTCCGGATAATTGAAGACTGCGCAAACCCCGACACAAAGCTCAAGATCTTGCGAGGAAAGTGGTCGCTGGAAGAA
Source organism: Lissotriton vulgaris (assembly GCF_964263255.1). NCBI lineage: Eukaryota > Metazoa > Chordata > Amphibia > Caudata > Salamandridae > Lissotriton > Lissotriton vulgaris. The sequence continues at coordinate 652,563,356 of NC_141697.1, read as the reverse complement.
ATCATCAGGAAGGCTGAAATTGGAATGCACGTCAAAGCAAGAGACAAATCAAAGGACCCGAATCTGAAGGCAAATTATCAAGTCGCCTGGACAGATGAAACTCGGAAAACAGACAAAACAAAAAATAGAGAGAGGGAAGGCCGACCAATGAAAAGACAACGGGAGAGACACAGTGACAAGGAGTACTCTGAGTCAATCAGTCAAAGGACAACCTCAAAGAGTTCTTCACACTCAAGGTGTCATTCAAAACCTGACCAACGGGAGAGACACAGTGACAAGAAATATTCTGAGTCAATCAGTCAAAGGACAACCTCAAGGAGTTCTTCACCCTCAAGATGTCATTCAAAGTCTGACGAGGAGGGAGCGTCCAGTGGGACAGATCGCACCCCTGGACAAGATGGCAACTCACACAACAAGAGAGTAAGGAAGACGAACTATAGAAGGAGAGCTCCAAATGGTCAAAACTGGAAGTCGGCGCAGGAACACTCTTCGTCAAGTTGTGAAGAGGAGTCTGAAGGAACATCATCCAGCAGGAGAACACATCACACCCACATCATGGCTGTCCGAGCACCCAGTAAGTGGGAAGAAGAAATAGGTCGCATAAGACGAACTGACCCTCCCCAACAACGAACAGGAAAAGACCAACATATCAATGACACCGGGGACAACAAAGAAACCGAGAAGACGTCGTTGACATGTGAGAAAGGCAAAGATGGAAAATCTCAAGAGCAAACACAAATAACAAGCACGTGGTTGTTGAGCAACTTCTCAAATGAAACAATGCCAAAGATAAGTCGACGAAGGCGCCCGGAGAACCGCTCTAAAGACAACCCCGAGTCAACGAACAACGTGTCACGGCCCACTCATTTCAGACATCCATTACCCGATACACCCACAAAGGAACGCTTCAAAAGGAGTATGGCCAGGAACTCCTCTGATTCAGAAAGCGCGTCCATTCGATCCTGGAGGTCGACAAAAGACTTCTCTGACCCAGAAAGCACGCCCATGGTCAGGAACTCCTCTGATTCAGAAAGTGCGTCCGTTCGATCCTGGAGGTCGACAAAAGACTTCTCTGGCCCAGAAAGAACGCCCATGACCAGGAACTCCTCTGGTTCAGAGAGCACGTCTGTCCGATCCTGGAAGTCGACAAGAGACTTCTCTGACCCAGAGTGCTCATCTGTTCAATCCCGTGAATCGACCGAGTCATGGTCCCAACAACAGTCATGGCGTCAACCACTCAAACGCACCATGGAACCAAAAGACACCCTTCACGTCCAAAGCAACACGGCACACACTAAGGACTCTGAATACTCAGTCATGCCACAAGACAACCTGTCATGTCAGTCACAAGTATATCTGGACACAGATCAGACACCGTCACCCCTGAAGGGGTCCGCAAGGCTGACTCAAAGGACCTACAGAGGGAAAACAGAGACAGTGGATCTTGGTCACCGGACGGGAAGGGACCAGCCAGTCACTCCGCAAGGAAAACCGGACGTGTCAGCAGCGAGAGATCATCAGATAAGAGAGAAACATGCCTATGCACAGACAGCTCACGAGTCCGTCAGACAACCTGAGGCTGTGAATAAGTTATCGAATCAAACCAAGATAGTCTCGTCAGATAGCACCGTACTGCCTAGTATACATGACCCTGAATTGGAGGACAATGTTGCCCTCAATTGGACTCGACAAAAGGAAGTAAAAGCAAATGCAGAAAATGAGTTACTGAACCAAGCCAAGACAGTCTCATCAGATGGCACCATACTGTCTGGTATACAGGACCCTGAATTGGAGGACAGTGATGCCCTCAACCGGACAAGACAAACGGAAGTGAAAGTAGATGCGGGTGCTCGGAAGAGGACCAGAACATTATTCACTCATGAAAGAGATCGAGCCGGAAAGCACCGGCACAAATTAAGCCCTGGGTGTTCGTTAAAACGTTGGGTGAGGTGCCAGAGGCCTTTGGTGCTTATTCATTCCGAATAGGGATTAGTTCTGACGCAGCAAGGATGGGTTGGGAGGTGGAGAGGCTAAAGCAGTTGGGGCGTTGGTCATCAGACTGCTATAATCATTATGTCAAGGCGGGGAGGGCTGTGGATATGTGATTCCTTTTTCTCATGCATGTGTCTTTTCAGGTGCAGTAGCAGGGCCAGAGTCGGAGGCTCTATCAATTTGGATAGTCGGGCACTTTTTCCTCAAATGGGCGGAAAGACATGAACAGCAAAAAGGGAAATGTGTAAATTAAGGACTGGACCTGGCATTGTTTGAAGTCTGTTGGCATTGCAAAAGGGGCATGCGTTGGCACAAGCTTTTTCTCCTTTTAAATAAGCTATTACATGTTTGTCCGGATGTGCTGATAATCCACCCGGGGAAAATGATCAAGTACTGTGTAAGGGTCTGGCTCTTCTGAAACAGATGAAACGGGATTTCAGGGAGATCAGGCAGCAGTGGTCAGGGTGTTTCGGTATTTTTGAGCAAATGTATTCCCAGAAGGAATTGTAGGGTGGCCAGGAGGCCTGCTGCCATTGACAAGGCCAGGAAGAAAGTAAACAGGGACAATGAGGGTTTTTTGCAGGGAGGCAGGACTGGGCAGGGTAGAGCATCCAGATCTAAAGTATGCCGCTGTGTACTTTTTCAGAGATGATGGGGTTCATTTGTCTCACTTTGGGATACAGTTGTGCCTGATTCAAATAAAGGAAGTCCTAGATATAGCCCTAGACACATGAAGATATCCTAGAAGTGGCCTGGAGGGGGGGTCAGAAAAGTCGTAGGGACTATTTCTGACTGGCGTTGGGTAGCCATTTCTTGACAGTTTCACTGTTTCATTTTATGACTGGGGACAAGCAGGTAACGAGGTTAGGATAAGATATACTTAGTAGATAAATCTTTAGACAGGTAGAGAAGATGTTACAGGGTTTAAAGGGTTAACAGTTATTGATCGAGTAGATAGATCTTTGGACAGGTTGAAAAGAGGTTACAAGGTTTTAAAGGGGAAAAAGTTATTGATCAAGTTGGGGTCTGTTAAATAAATTGCAATTGGATTTGGGGAAACCTTAGGGGTGGGGGTAGGCGGATACGTAGAAGAAGCCTGTAAAGCTTGTGATAGTTTTGTAAGGCCAAGGTTATGTATTGTTAGGTGCACCTGTCTTCAATAAAGCGGCCTTTTTCATACATTTGGAGAGTCAATTGTGGTCCGTTTTGCACCATGTGGCCCAATCCTGACAATGTGACACTGACATGGTAACAGAGGCACGTGCGCTCGTGTAATGGTACACACAGGGTTTTCAGTGGGCCAGGTCTCACTGCTGCTGAGCACCAGCAGTATTTTAAAGGGGGCCTCGAAACGGGTCTCTATCGGGCTCTGTTTTGTGCCCTGGCACAGGTGGGCCGTTTTTTTCTGGACTGCAGTGACAGCAGGCACATCGATGTGCGCGCTCTCTCACTGCTCATTTTTAGGTCTCATCATATTCCATTCCGCAAGGAATGAATAGGACAAGACTATTGGGGCTAAACTAAGAGCTAAACTAAGCTCTGAAAAATGCAGATTTTCAGAAGTGCATGTGGTCTAGTGAACGCGCTTCTATCCGCCTGCCTCGCATCACCACATGAAAGCCATTTGTTGCTTGTTTACACTTCTTTCACGGCCGCGAGGCCGTGCGTGCTTCAAAGGGATCCTCTTTCTTCTCCATATGGTGTTCCCTCCCACTCGCTCTCACATCAAAGGCTGCTGCTCCACTGCCAATGTGCTCCCGCCTTTCTCACTTCAAAAGAATGCGTTTCCCGGCCGCTTTTCATTTCATTTTGCGGCCGCTTTTTGTACCTGGGCTCCCCTGGTTAATAGAGTCTGTTAGACTCTGCCCTTCTGCCCTCTGTTAGACACGTTTTTGCCTCTGCTCCTGTTAAATGTTTAGATTCATTTATTTCCTATAATCGTCCTTCCTTCACCCAGGAATCATCTCCCAGATCTGCGGTGTCTCGTGCTCCACACCCACTCACCCCTCCCACAACAGTACTTGTTCGCCCCCACTACCCCTCTGAGGTCGCTGCGGTCAGAGACCTCTTTCTGTGTATTGATTTCACCCCTACCCTTTTTTGGGCTGTTTTATACAGCACGGTCTCGACCTGTGGGTATTGGAGCGATTTACATGAGCGCTGCTTTCAGTACACACTGTAACATACATTTTTGGCAGAGGCTCGGGGAGACTACATGATTGCCTAGAAACACGGAATGTTAAGCCAATGCCAAGACTTGAAACTGGTTACCCCGCTCCTGAGTCCGCAGCTCTGGCCATTACACCACATCCTCTCCCCTTCGTGTCTGTTTCTTCCTCACCCCCTTGACAGTAGCGGTGTCTTGATTATTCACAAACTAGGGCTCATTTGAGTTCTTTTCTCTCCTTTGAGCTTTTTTTTCCCTTTCCGCCTCTTATAAACAGCCCCCGATGGTCCAAACGGACACCCTCTCTAATATGTCCGTTTTAATTACTCACAATGGAATTTACAAATAGTCACAGATGCTTCTTGCTTGCCAACTGGAATAACGATCTGATGTCACGTATTCACGCCACTCCTTTTAAATGGTACCCAACGTTGTACGCTTACCCTACATTTAATAAGCTGTGCCAAATGCCCATGCAGCTTCTACAGCTTTTATAAACTTTTCGCACAGTTCAGAGAAATTGAGCACAGTCATACACTTACACAGTATTCGTATGTACTTGTGAGACGCCGCATATCTTGTATGTAAATCACTCTGTTCCAGCCAGGAAAAGGCAACGTTCTGAAGCATCTTAACTACAGGCTGCTGCAATAAGACCCCCTGGGTCGCAATTGTTAGCTGGCTGCCATCCATACATCATGTTTGGAATTCACAATGATCAAAGTGCTCTCCCGTAACACCAGTGTGCATAGGTGATAACACACAATCTCTGTTAATCTCAGCAGAGCGTTTTTGACTTGGTTCATTTACACAAATAACCCACTTCTGCTGCTGCACCAGGTATGACTATCTTGCCACAACCAAACCTATCCGCCGACAGTCTTCCTTTAACATCTAACCCATGTTTAACAATCTTTAAAAAAAAAACATAACATACAGCCTAACACTGGCTGCTTGGCTATAATTTGTAATCCATAAGCATCAAACTATTTTATAAGTAACTGACTCAGTCCTAGCCTTACCAGCCCTTCACACCAAAATGCACTCCGACAGGCATCGGTTGCTTCCCCAGCGTCTCGGCCTCACTTCTCCTCCCCCCTTATTACATCCCGCTTTCACTTTCTCGGCCGCGAGGCCGTGAGCTTCACGTGAAAGGGACCGCCAATGCTTGTTTCATTATCTTTCCATCTCTCATTCTGTCATCCTCCCCCTGCCTCTCGACCCTCCCCCCCCACGGGGTCTCTTCTTTCCTTTTAAGAAGGTCCGCAGTTCACTAATGGAAATGTGGCATTGCATGGCATTTTTAAACATTTTGTATTGAAGAAATAAGCAGCAGATTTAGGGCATTGTTTCTGCAAAATATTAAATTCCAATGGCAGTCTGACTTCATTATGTTTCTTGCGGGAAAACCTGCTTTGGTTATGCCGCTCGGATTTCCCCAATATCTCGCACGCACAATCAGCAGGTTGCTTGTCAGAATGGTGTTATAAAGAATAACATTATCCCGGGGCCAATAGAGAAGAACCTTCAGATAGTTTAATATGCAATTTGACGGTATGCAAATTAACAAGGATAATCTTGTACAAAGGTACACCACACATTTGTACGCAAACAGACCTACAATAATACTCACATGCGTGGGAATGCGCACATCAAGGCACAGGCTCATTCATGAGCACAGGTGCCTAAATAATTACATACATGCAAATAAACACGCACTCAAATTTCTATAAACATGCACATTCATACATGCAGTCTCATATGCATACATGCATTTCCATAACAAACACACATGCAAGCCCACACTGTACAATCACACGTGCACCCTCAAAGCCTTCTTCCTGTTCCTTCCTAAAACACAGCTTATTTTTGTTATTGGACTTTTTATATGTGTGTCTTTGGTGTTAAAAATGTCAGCATAGCATTCCCCATAGCTCCCCGTGACCCCCTCCCTCCCTCTTCTCTCCTCGCTCCTTGTGCTCCCTCCTTCCACTCAGCATTGAACATGTGCCCCGGTGCCTTCAGAGGAAACCACGACTCTTCAATCTATTTAGAACAAAGTCCGCTCATCTCATTCTACCTCCCCCCCCCCCCACCCCTCACCCCGTGTTGGTCCGTCACCTCTTGCTTTCGGAGACAGTTATATGGCTGCAATAAAGCACAGCAGCTATGCACCATTCTCAGCTCTTCACAGCGCACTCTCTAGCTGTGCTGTGACAAAAGGAGATGGAAGGGCCCTCAGCCCAACCCCAGTGGCAGCCACTTATCCTGATCGTGGGGCACTTACTGGGCAATAGTAGCTGCATCCCAAGGGGATTTACAGAAATGAGGCTTTAATGGCAGATAAGACATGCCCATTTCCGGTCCAATTGGACATCAAGGCCCCATATAGGCACAAAGCTTTAGCGCACAAAGCTAGAAACTACTGCACAGGCCAACTAGATATGGCAGGGGCCACGTTTTTATTCGTTCAACCTTTCCGTTCGCTTCCTGCCCTACCTGTTACGAAAACATAGACTCCCTGCCCGTGAGAATGTGTGAACATAATGTGATTCTCTTGTAAAGCGCTCTAATGCCCTTGAAGGAAGTTGGCGCTACATAAAGCAGCAATATATATATATATATATATATATATATATATATATATATATATATATATATATATATATATATATATTCACTGAAAAAACCATAGGTTATAGACCATATATAGTTAGGAATTTGCATTTACAAAACCTTGGAAATTCACTGAAAAAACCATAGGTTAGAGACCATATATAGTTAGCTGGACATTTTATTGATATAAAACCAATGAAATTCCATATATAGTTAGTTGCACTAACTATATATTTCGCGCATCCGCAATCCAATGCTGATGATGTCACATATTACATCATTCATGACATGGTCAGTGACATCACTGATGACATCACTGATGACATCTCAAATGACATCACTGATGACATCACTGATTACATCATCCAGTGTCTGTGTGTTTTTCTTTAGTTTAAATATGTTTTACATATTGAAGAATGAGTGGATGTATAAGAGTATGGATAGGCTGTCCTGTTTTCAGTTTCTATTTTGGGTAAATTCTGGTGGGGTTTTTTCAGTGTTTTCAATATCTTAAAAAACAGTTGTTATCAGTGGTTACACATTTTCACGCCACTAAAAACAACAGAAAAAGTGTTTTTCCAGTGTTTATGGAACGTTTTGCTTTTATCATTGTTTGCTTTCTGCACTGGAAGAACATGGTATATAGACAGTGTATAGTGTATATGAGGTCCAAAGAGATTTTTGCAAATTAATCTTATTGTAGTACACCATACAATACTTCTTCAGTGAGTCATTGGTCATGTGCGCTCGCGCTTTCCTTCCCATGTAAACTTCTGTGAAAAGGCCCTCTCAGCATTCATATCATAGCCCCTTGGGCTGAGAACCGTCAGCTAAGGGGCACAGTTGGGATGACTCTTTCTTTGATGCCACAAAAAGCACAAAATGATAAATATTTGCGTTTTAGTTCCTGGGCATAAGAAAACAGTGCACCAGAATGGACTAAAATATCAATAGCTTCCCTCATTAACCCTGAAGATTGTAAAGATGCTTTCAGCATACCATCTAACAAGTGGCAAGGATCTCCTTCAGGGAATCACTTCAGCTCGGGTATCAATTTTGACAGGTCATCACACACATTTTTTATATACGTAGCTGAATCACTACAAATACAAACAATATCACTCCAATCTTTGTTGAACTTGGAAAGAACCTTTTTTGCAGAGCATAACAAGTGACACTGCGTTCCATGTTTTCCAAAAGTCTGGTATCACGTTTTCACTACTATCCCAGATGCTTGGTGATATATATATACTTGTCACTATACCTTGCATTTAAGTTTAAAGCCTGAGGTGTTGGCAATTCACCTACTATCAATATTGACCCACTAGAAACTATGGTCTGATGTATTAAGGGTTTTTACCCATATGGCTGAGATACCCGCCACCCCCTCTCAACACAATCCCCAAAAGGAAGGGAAACCGGAAACTGTGCTTAAAGTTTTTTGGATGTGGGATGGAGTGACCATCCCGGCCGTATTTATTAAAACAAAAAATTTAAAACATTAAACGTTTTCATGTTATGTACAATTTCATTATCACATTACGATGTTTGGCTAACCTTAACATAATCTCTAATACAGAGGTTCTCCTAGCCGAACTAGCATCCTACAAAACATTCTCTAAGAACACTGAAATTGTACATCCTAACGTTTAAGGGCCAACGGCAAGGTCATAACCGGTGTCAAGATCCCTAACCAGACTTACCCCTCCCACTTAGGAGGGGCGATGGCACAGGGGCTTACCACAAGTGCAACTACTAACAATTTCCCTTGACTTGACGGGGGCACTTAAGACTCGACGCCATTTAAAGGTCGTTCGAACACTTGTGTGTGGTATCTAGAAGGTATCGTTGACCTCTCCCCACCCCACACAACTTACCGCATCTGCCGTCGCAGATGACACTAGCCCCGGGAAATTCCCCAGGAGGGGGCTGTAACCCCTCCTACAAAGGAAGGGGCCTTGACCGCCTTTCCTTTACTTCCGGCGACCCGCCCTTAGACGGGACCGCCTCCCCACTGAGGGGCCAATGGCCACCTCTCCCGAGCGCTCCCATCCGTGTTGGGTGACGCCCACTCATAGGGATCTACCAATTAGTGCTCACCGATCATGACCTTACCGCCTACCAAAAATAAATACGACAGTTCTTCAACCTATGAAAACATTGGTCGCTACGACCGAAGGAACATGCTAAAAAATGCAACATCACATCAAATCACTTTAATCGTAACAACCTAAACGATATTCACCATCTTTATTAACCACAAACTGATACTGTTATAGCCTGTAAACGAAACGGAAAAAACAAACTTATCAATTCACTTTATTGCACAACAACTTTGCTGTCCTCAGGGGCTGGTGGGTGGGTCAAAATTGGCTCTTCGTTCCGTCCCGAGCTCACGTGTAGCGAGGAGGTGCAGCTTCGGAGCACAAGAACAAGAGGACGTCTTCTGGTCTTGCGCCTTCTTTTATCCGTCTTCAGGGCGGGCGAAAACCCGCCCCTGCCCGCCCCGGGGGCGTGGCTGGCTGCGTCGGTGTCTAGGCCAGCCCACTCTAGGGCGGGAAAAGGCGCGCCCCGGCTACGCCGCTTCGGGCATACCAGCCGAGACGCGCCTCCCGCCCAAAAAATGGCTTCCCGGGGGGATCGAGGCACTCATCCATACGTTCGGGGGGACCGAGTGGTCGCCCCTTTCCATATGGCTGAGATACCCGCCACCCCCTCTCAACACAATCCCCAAAAGGAAGGGAAACCGGAAACTGTGCTTAAAGTTTTTTGGATGTGGGATGGAGTGACCATCCCGGCCGTATTTATTAAAACAAAAAATTTAAAACATTAAACGTTTTCATGTTATGTACAATTTCATTATCACATTACGATGTTTGGCTAACCTTAACATAATCTCTAATACAGAGGTTCTCCTAGCCGAACTAGCATCCTACAAAACATTCTCTAAGAACACTGAAATTGTACATCCTAACGTTTAAGGGCCAACGGCAAGGTCATAACCGGTGTCAAGATCCCTAACCAGACTTACCCCTCCCACTTAGGAGGGGCGATGGCACAGGGGCTTACCACAAGTGCAACTACTAACAATTTCCCTTGACTTGACGGGGGCACTTAAGACTCGACGCCATTTAAAGGTCGTTCGAACACTTGTGTGTGGTATCTAGAAGGTATCGTTGACCTCTCCCCACCCCACACAACTTACCGCATCTGCCGTCGCAGATGACACTAGCCCCGGGAAATTCCCCAGGAGGGGGCTGTAACCCCTCCTACAAAGGAAGGGGCCTTGACCGCCTTTCCTTTACTTCCGGCGACCCGCCCTTAGACGGGACCGCCTCCCCACTGAGGGGCCAATGGCCACCTCTCCCGAGCGCTCCCATCCGTGTTGGGTGACGCCCACTCATAGGGATCTACCAATTAGTGCTCACCGATCATGACCTTACCGCCACAGGTCCGGATAGTTGACCGGCTATCCGGACCCCCCACAAAACTCCTACCTATAGGTCATGCTTTAAAGATTTTAACCAGGCTAGGAAGTCTCCTATGAGTAACTCGTTCCCCGCCCTCGACAGATGCACACCATCCCCCAGATACATACTATCATCATTAATACAATTATGCGAGATTGAATGCAATGTCTTGGACCGGAACAACCTACTTACTTTGTTATTCAACTTTTTAACAGAATGATTCAAAGCAGGGATCGAGATAGCCCCCCGCCACACTTTTCGTGGAATCATATGAGACCACGCAATTAGGCACCCCGGAACTCTCCTCGCTAACCAACTTACCGTGGAAAGCATAGCCTCCAGGAGCAGTCGTCTACCGGTGGTGACCAAATCATTGCCCCCCAAATGTACTATGACTATGGACGGCGGTGACCTCATCCGCCCTAACAGGCCCTCAAAAAATTCCTGAAACTGGTCAATACAGAGACCGCCCCTTCCGTAGAAGGACACTCTGTACCCGTATTCCCCAGCCATGTGAATCATGTCACCTGCTTTGAATACGTCTGCGGCCCGTCTCACGTATGAGTGGCCCACGACCCACACCTCCTTCTTCACAGCCGGTGACGTGCGACCGCTGGCCTGGTGTTGGGTCGACTGCTCAGTTTGCCCTGCCGCGTAAGCTTGCACAACTGAAAATAAACAAAAGACAAGAGGCGTGAGTACATGAATACAGCTTCACAACATGTGCAATCGCACGTACCTCTTATAACAATTGGAGGACCAACGCCCCACATGTTTCACTTGTTCTACATTAAGACCCCTGGCTGTAGCTTCAGTGGCAGCCCCTATACGAAAGGAGTGGGTCCCAAATTCGCCCGGGTCCAAGCCCGCTGCGGCAATGGCCATTGCAAGCACCCGTTGAAACTGAAACCTCGTCAGCGGGGTGGCGTCTGCATGCCTCAACAATGTCCCCCCCCATGATGCCGCTCTCCGTGCTAGGTAATCTTCTAAGCACTGTACCGGACACATGGATGACTCGGGGTTCCTGCGAATGATCGTGCAGTCCCCTCTCCCATCTTGGTCGGTCTTAGACCTGAGAAAGGAGACAATCATCGCATCCCCCCTGATCTGAACATGTTCCCTGCACAAGCCCCCCGTCACATCCTGTTTGTTCCTTGCAACCAGCTCACTAACTCTCATAGCCCCGTGAAACGCCAGCGTAAATGCAGTCCGGAACAAACAGGACTCAAAAGGGGACGAGCATGTGTTAGGGAGTGTGGCCAGTAACTGGGACAACCTGTCTAGACCTATCGGTCGTCTTACGTCTACTCTGCGACCCTCTAGGCGTTGCCACCCACGCAGCGCTTTCTGCACTGTGAAAGACGCTGTTGGGTCCAGGATGCCATGGGCCCTGGCAACAAAGGAAATGGCGGCACGATGCCTTTGGGCCGTAGCCACCGATTTCCCAGCCCTACGTAATGACATCAGAAAAAGTACTACACACTCTTCCTGACCCCAAAGACCCCCTCTCTCTGCCCCCAAAAAGGCTAAATAGGCCTGGAACGCCCCTTCATATGCCTTCCTTGTCCTGGGTGCTAGACTCTCTCCCACGAGGTGACGAAGTTCGGGGCACCGAGAGACCAGAGAGCTTCGGGGAAGGGTGCCGGCTCCGGGTCCGCTGAGGGAAGGAAACCCGAGAAAGCCTGCATGTGAAAACGAGACAGTGCGTCAGCAGCCTGATTTAACACCCCTGGGACATGTTTTGCTCTGAATACCACGTTCAGTTGCATACATAGTAGGACAATTTCTTTGAGCAGCCTCAAAATCATTTTACAATGGGCTGACTGACTATTGATGCATTCTACCACGGTCATATTGTCGGACCAAAACACGACAGAATGATCTCTGAAACCTTCTGGCCAGGTTCTCAGGGCCACGAGAATGGGAAATAATTCAAGGAAAGCAATATTACTCGTTATCCCCTTCTCGTGCCACCATAGGGGCCATCTTTGAGCAGACCAGTTCGTGCCGAAGATGGCGCCAAAACCTATGCTCCCTGCTGAATCTGTCCATAGCCCAAGCTCTTCCGAGGACACGGCTGGCTTGTTCCAGACGACTCGGCCATTGAAGTCCGCCAAGAATGCTAACCATATCCGCATGTCCTGGCGGACCTCAGCCGATAACCTTGTGCGATGATGACCCTCTTTCAGGCCAACCATCGCTTGGGCAATTGAGCGGGAAAAGGGGCGAGCCATTGGGATCACCCTCAAGGCAAAGTTCAACTTCCCCACTAATTGTTGCAACTGATGCAGTGTAACCTTAGGTGTATTCAAACATACTAGGAGGGCTGTCCTGAATTTCAACACTTTGCTAGCTGGTAAACGGAAACACCCCTCCATTGAGTCCAACTCGATCCCCAAAAACTCGAGGCAAGTCGTGGGACCCATAGTTTTACCCGGTGCCAATGGCACGCCAAAATGACCCATCAACACACAGAATTCAGCTAAGGCCTGAGCACATTCAGGACTTGCGGCGGGACCAAGGAACAAAAAGTCGTCAAGATAGTGCATTACATTTGGAAAACCCGATTTCTTAGTGAACACCCATTGCAGGAAAGTACTGAATTGTTCAAAATAAGCACATGATATAGAGCATCCCATTGGCATACACCTATCCATGTAAAATGACCCCTGGAACCCGAACCCCAAAAGACGCTGATCGTCTGGGTGTACCGGGAGCAACCGGAACGCTGACTCGATATCTGATTTTGCCATCAACGTTCCGGGCCCCAGGCGATTCAAGATGGCTACTGCCTCGTCAAACGATGCGTATCGCACCGAACAAACTTCTGGATCAATTGCGTCATTTACTGAAAGGCCGTGTGGGGCAGACAGATTATGGATCAAACGAAACTCACCCGGGTCCTTCTTGGGAACCACCCCTAACGGAGAACAAACAAAATCCGGTACCGGGGGTACACTAAATGGGCCGGCGACCCGTCCCCGGCTAACCTCTTTGTGAATTTTCTCTTGCACCACGGATGTATGTTGTAAAACGGAAAGTTGGTTCTTGCAAATCCCTACACCCCGAAAGTCCCCTACCGGGATGCGGAAACCATGTGTAAAACCGTTCCGTAGCACCCCGGCAGAAGTACGATCCGGGTATTCGCTGAGCCAGGGAATCATCGCCAAGGTATCAATCGGGGTCGGTAAAGGCGCCCCTCGGCCTAGCTTAGACCTGTTTGGCGCCTCCCTTACCCCCATTCTCACCCGTTTTGGCTCTGCACGATGACTCAGGATGGGACGACCCACACGTACTACACTCATGTTTGAACTTACACAATCCCGGAGGCCTGGTACATTTCCCCTTGTTGAAATTAAAACAGAAACCCTTTCTCCCTGTATTGCCTGCGGGCCTCGACTGGTCGTCGCTGCTCGTACTCGGTCGAAAGGGCGTCCCCACATTTTGGCGGGAGTACTCAACAACATTGCTCCCGACCAATGGCATTCGTAACATTCCTGATTCTTTCATTTTGTCCCATGTTAACGAATCGTAACAATCCCAAGTCAAACTCTTGTTATGCTCCTTTTCTTTCCTGAACAGATTGTCATAACAAAACCAATGGTTACCTTGATACGTTGTCGAGTAACCCATAATTCGTGATTGGTAAACGGGAAACTCAGGGAGCAACTCGGGCCTACGTTCCCCCAAAATTGATGTGAAAATACCCCACGCATTGCCCCAGTTGCCAATGTTCTCATTTACCTTAAAGGCGGCCATTTTAGCGCGCCAAACACTCGGATGCATTAAGTCCTTCTGACTTTTCACATGCTCCACATCATAATGATCAACAAGCAGGGAAAAAATATTCACGTACTCCCCTGCCCAGATCTTTTCCTTTATAGCTAAAGGCACATGTTGTCCCAATCTCTCTCTACGAGAGGGTGCTGACTCGTCCCTTGCAATCGGCAATGGCCGCTTACCTGAACCGGACGCAGCATCTGCCGCTTGCGGCTTGTCTATCCCCGCCACTCTAGCTGCCTCTTTCTTCTCACGAAGCCCTTTTATCAGCGCCTGTGCCTCGGCAGCCGTGGCGCCATCACCACTATCCCCCAACCATGCTGCTAGCTGTGCTGCCAGCTCGGGGGGCATGTCTTCCTTCGATGTCGGGGTGACGACAACGGGGATTGGATTCCCCTCCATCGGTACTGGGGTCGGCGCCTCGAGAGGGGCAGAGGGAACCGGGACGTCCCCACCGGCTGGAACCTTTCTCGGCCTCTTAGGTCTCCCTCCAGCCGGCGAAGGGCCCGAACCCTCCTCCCCATCTCGCTCCGCCAACCGTTTCTTTATGTCGGACATATCCTTGAATAGTGCCCGAACCATCTGCTCAGTCGTCATTCTTTTTTCGCCTTTCTTGGGCATCTCTCCTATGAAGTATCTAGAAGACAAAGAAAAAAGATCAAAACGCTCAAAATTGGCTCTTCGTTCCGTCCCGAGCTCACGTGTAGCGAGGAGGTGCAGCTTCGGAGCACAAGAACAAGAGGACGTCTTCTGGTCTTGCGCCTTCTTTTATCCGTCTTCAGGGCGGGCGAAAACCCGCCCCTGCCCGCCCCGGGGGCGTGGCTGGCTGCGTCGGTGTCTAGGCCAGCCCACTCTAGGGCGGGAAAAGGCGCGCCCCGGCTACGCCGCTTCGGGCATACCAGCCGAGACGCGCCTCCCGCCCAAAAAATGGCTTCCCGGGGGGATCGAGGCACTCATCCATACGTTCGGGGGGACCGAGTGGTCGCCCCTTTCCATTCTCTGTGGGCAAATGTGATGACACATATTAGGAAAGATTTTTATGAAACTAGCCATTTTACCTATCAGTGAAAGAATATAATGCAGCCAAAATATCAAATGTGAGTTTGATATGTCCTGATTCTCTACAGTTTATAAAATAATTAAACTAAACTAAAAAGTTAAACTAAACCCTATATCTTTAGACCAAAGGCCATAAAACTGAAAAAAGTAAAAGGAAGAAGAAACAATATTTTTGTGGTATCCATAAAGAACAAAACTCAAGCAGAATAATGTTAGCCAGTCTTTCTTACTGCTAGCTTGTATAACAAAGTTACATTTTATTGACCCCTTCAGTAAGAACAAAATGGCTCTTTCACTTTCTTTTTCCTTTCTTTGAATGGCATTTAGTTTGTGGTTGTGCAGGTGTTTTTTCAGTGCTTATATGTTTTCACCGGTGAGGGCTATTTTTCTTTCAGTGGGGTTTTATCAGTTATTATAGGTTTAAACCTAAAACCCCACAGCCTAAGTATGGATGAAGGATTTGATTGTATAAGTGAGTAAGTATGTGTTAGTATATCTGTGAAAATGTAAGCTGTTCTGTGTTTAACTGTATAGATGAAGAAATCAAAGTGTGATTGATTCTTTACAGGACTGACTAGGTGTGTGAGTAACTCCATGGAAGAGTGGCAGTGTGTGAGTGTCTGCATAGGTGTATGAGTGCATATGATAGTGTTGTAATGATGAGTGACTGTATGTACGAGTGATTGTATGGGTGAATGAGTGAATGTGTGTGTAGACGTAGGAATCAGTGAGTGCGTATGTAGTAAATGTTGTTCGTGTGTCAATGGTTTCAAAAATGATACTCTGTATTTTACACTAGGTGTAACAGAGGTTATATTAGAGTGTAAGGAGGTGCATTTTATTATCACATGAAGTATATCATCAGTGGTGTGATCATTGATGTTAAATGAGAGGTCATCAGTGATGTCATCAGTGATGTCATTTGAGATGTCATCAGTGATGTCATCAGTGATGTCATCAGTGATGTCACTGACCATGTCATGAATGATGTAATATGTGACATCATCAGCATTGGATTGCGGATGCGCGAAATATATAGTTAGTGCAACTAACTATATATGGAATTTCATTGGTTTTATATCAATAAAATGTCCAGCTAACTATATATGGTCTCTAACCTATGTTTTTTTCAGTGAATTTTCAAGGTTTTGTAAATGCAAATTCCTAACTATATATGGTCTATAACCTATGTTTTTTTCAGTGAATTTCATTGGTTTTCTAAAAGCTAATATCTATAGCTGTAAAATATATTCTTTATTACGTGACGTATCACGTAGCCACGTGAGACGCCTCATGACGCGTCGCATAACCGTGACGTATCGGCTCTGCAGCGCAAACAAAACCCGTAACGTAAGCGCGCCGGAGCACGCTTACAAATATATATATTTTTTTTAACCTTAAATAGACAAAATCCACGCGTGCACATATCTTGAGGCCTTGCAAAGGCACATCAAACAAACAGTCCCTACAATTTTGCCAAGTTTGGTGGAAATCTATTCCCTTAAATTTTATTTTACTGTTTCTCTTGGTTTTCCCCTTGTTACGCTTACCGGAACGCTACCCGGTACGCAAACCGGACGCTCCAAAAACACAAGATGGCGGACTCCCGTTACGCTGCCTGTTAGCTGCCCGGTTCCCGTACCGGGCAGCGCCTCTACGGCGAAAAATCGCAAAAAAAATTTTATTTATTTTTTGCCCCGCGGGGCACTTTAATATCCCCCTCATCAATCCTAGGGGGTCAGGAGGGTCTATCTTGCCCCCTTTCCTTCATTTCCCCCTTCGTTTTTCCCCACCTCTTGTCTCTCGATCCTACCGAGAGACAAGATGGCAGCCGCTCCGGACTGTTTACAATGTTGACAGCCAATCAGCTTCTCATCAGACTCCTGTTACGCTGCCCGGTTAGCTGCCCGGTTCGCGTACCGGGATGCGCCTCTACGGCGAAAAATCGCAAACATTTTTTTTTTTTTCCTCGCGGGGCACTTTAATAACCCCCTCATCAATCCTAGGGGGTCAGGAGGGGTCTCCCTTGCCCCCTTTCCTTCATTTCCCCCTTTGTTTTTCACCACCTCTTGTCTCTCGATCCTACCGAGAGACAAGATGGCAGCCGCTCCGGACTGTTTACAATGTTGACAGCCAATCAGCTTCTCATCAGACTGCCGTTACGCTGCCGGTTAGCTGCCCGGTTAGCTGCCCGGTTCGCGTACCAAGACGCGCCTCTAGGGCAAAAAATTGCAATTTTTTTTATTTTTTTTGCCCCGCGGGGCACTTTAATATCCCCCTCATCGATCCTAGGGGGTCAGGAGGGGTCTACCTTGCCCCCTTTCCTTCATTTCACCCTTCGTTTTTCACCACCTCTTATCTCTCGATCCTACCGAGAGACAAGATGGCGGCCGCTCCGGACTGTTTAGAATGTTGACAGACACCGGAGAGCTAATCAGCTTCGCTTCGCGAAGTTCCGTTACGCGTCAGGTACGCGAACCGGGGCGCTAACCGGAGCGCTGTCACAGATATATCTGTTTTTTAAAACGTTAATTTCTCAAAATCCACTGGAGCACATATATTGAGACATAGCAAAGGCACATCGGGCAAACCATATCTACCTTTTTGCCAAGTTTTGTGTAAATCCATTCAGCCGTTCGAGCTAAAAGTGAGTCCAACCGCCCTATTGAAAACTCAATGTTAAAAACACGTTTTGGGACCCCCCTTTTTTCTCGGCCCCCCCTTAACGAAACCCCCCCAAATTTTTAGGGGCTGCTCAGAAACAAAATGTGCCATTTTCCTGAAAATTTCAGCCAATTCCGTCCAAAAACGCCAAAGTTATTTGACATAGAATTTTCAGAAATCCCATAGGAAAAAAATCCTAACTATATATACCTACTGGCGACTGCCAGTAGGTTATATATATATATATATATATATATATATATATATATATATATATATATATATATATATATATATATATATATATATATATATATATATGTATATATATATATATAATTGTATTATTAAAAAGCAAAACCACAATAACCAGTTTGTAGCTGGAATGCCAGAATTGGAACACCTCACATCTACAATTGGGACGGTAGCAGAATTCCACTATATGGTTGACTGGTAATGCGTGACGATGTCAGCCTGGCTTTAAGCCAGCAGCAAGTTGAGGTGTATGACTTGTAGTTTTACTTTTAAAATAACCAGTTTGCTAAAGTATTGAAAGGTCTGACTGAAAGTGCCATTTGCAGCTTTTCGGCTATCAGCGGGCCAAGCGTGTTCCTGAATTAAAGGGTGTGCTCCTTTAATTCTAGACACATCTTCAGCGCCTGGATACCCTACTGGGTGATTAGCCGCTATGCAAGTCTTGATTAATTGATTGTTAATAGCTTCTCTTTAATCCCCCTCCTAAACTACATGCGTATTACTTGATGGCTAGAGGAAACATTCACTTTTCACTAAGTATAACCTGTAACCGGTCAGCCGATCCGTCCCACAGTCTTTCATTTTTTATTTTTTATTTATATAGCACCTACTACCTCCCTGACGAGGCGATACATTTGGAAACTAAACACTGTATTTTCGTCTCCATATTTCTACAGCATATGGCCTGGGCAGACCAAACCTCGCAACAGGGGAAGCATGCATGGCTTAGAACTGCATTAAAAATGCTAATACTCCCAAACTAGAACAATAGTTCAGTAGGAGAATGTGCCAGCAGCAGAGAGCTGCGTGCCACCTTCAGCCACGCACTTTACCTCCCTCACTCTATCACCCTCACTCTACCACTCTACCGCTCTCACTCTACCACTCGACCTCCCTCACTTTACCACTCTTCCGCCCTCACTTTAGCACTCTACCGCCCTCACTCTACCACTCTACCACCCTCACTCTACCACTCTCCTGCCCTCATACTACCGCCCTTACTCTACAGCCCTCACTCTACCACCCTACCGCCCTCACTCTACCGTCCTCACTCTACCACTCTACCGCCCTCACTCTACCACTCTACCGCCATCACTCTACTGCCCTCACTCTACTGCCCTCACTCTACCACTCTACCGCCCTCACTCTACTGCCCTCACTCTACCGCCCTCACTCTACCACTCTACCGCCCCCACACTACTGCCCTCACTCTACCATTCTACTGCCCTCACTCTACTGCCCTCACTCTACCACTCTACCGCCCTCACTCTACCACTGTACTGCCCTCACTCTACCGCCCTCACTCTACCGCCCTCGCTCCACCAATCTACCACCCTCACTCTACCTCCCTCACTCTACCACTCTACCAACTTCACTCTACCACTCTACCGCCCTCACTCTACCACTCTACCGCCCTCACTCTAAAAGGCTCACTCTACCGATCTACCGCCCTCACTCTACAGCCCTCACTCTACCGCCCTCACTCTACCGCCCTCACTCTACCACCCTCACTCTACCGCCCTCGCTCTACCACTCTACCGCCGTCACTCTACCGCCCTCACCTTACCACTCTACCGCCCTCACTCTACCGCCCTCACTCTACCACTCTACTGCCCTCACTCTACCACTCGACCTCCCTCACTCTACCGTGCTCACTCTCCGCTCTACCGCCCTTACTCTACTGCCATCACTCTACCGCCCTCACTCTACCGCCCTCACTCTACCGCTCTCACTCTACCGCCCTTACTCTACCGCCATCACTCTACCGCCCTCACTCTTCCACTCCACCGCCCTCACTCTACAACCCTCACTCTACCACTCTACCACCCTCACGCCCTCACTCTACCGCCCTCACTCTACCATTCTACCACCCTCACTCTAGCACTCTACCTCCCTCACTCTACTGCCCTCCCTCTACCGCCCTCACGCTACCACCTCACTCTACCGCCCTCACTCTACCGCCCCCACTCACTCTACCGCCCTCACTCACTCTATCGCCCTCACTCACTCTATCACCCTCACTCACTCTATCGTCCTCACTCACTCTATCATCCTCACTCACTCTATCGCCCTCACTCACTATATCGCCCTCACTCTATCTATCTATCTATTTATCGCCCTCCCTCACTTTATATATCTATCTCTCTATCGCCTTCCCTCACTCTATCTATCTATCGCCCTCCCTCACTCTATCTATCGCCCTCCCACTATCTATCTATTGCCCTCCCTCTATCTATCTATCGCCCTCCCTCACTCTATTTATCTATCTATCTATCTATCTATCTATCTATCTATCTATCTATCTATCTATCTATCTATCGATCGCCCTTCCTCTATCTATCTATCACCCTCCCTCTATCTATCGCCCTCCCTCTATCTATCTATCGCCCTCCGTCTATCTATCTATCGCCCTCCCTCACTCCATCTATCGCCCTCCCTCCCTCTATCTATCGCCCTCACTCTATTGCCCTCTCTCTATCTATCTATCGCCCTACCTCTATCGATCTATCTATCTATCTATCTATCTATCTATCTATCTATCTATCTATCTATCTATCTATCTATCGCCCTCCCTCTACCTATCTATCGCCCTCCCTCTATCTATCTATTGCCCTCCCTCTATCTATCTATCGCCCTCCCTCACTCTATCTATCTATCTATCTATCTATCTATCTATCTATCTATCTATCTATCTATCTATCGCCCTTCCTCTATCTATCGCCCTCCCTCTATCTATCGCCCTCCCTCTATCTATCGCCCTCCCTCTATCTATCGCCCTCCCTCTATCTATCTATCGCCCTCCCTCACTCCATCTATCGCCCTCCCTCCCTCTATCTATCGCCCTCACTCCCTCTATCTATTGCCCTCCCTCTATCTATCGCACTCCCTCTATTGCCCTCTCTCTATCTATCTTTCGCCCTACCTCTATCTATATATTGCCCTCCCTCTATCTATCTGTCGCACTCACTCTATCAATCACATCACCACAGCATCACTCAGCACCACCACAGCATCACTCAGGGGCACAACAACATCACTATGCGCTACCACAGCATCACTCAACGCCACAGCATCACTCGTCGCCACACAACATCACTCATCGCCACCACAGCATCAATCTGTGCAACCATTCAAAAACAACTGGTTCAAATAAGTTCTCTCAATGTTTCAAGCTTTATTACAAATGTCACAAAAATATGTTAATATTTACCTTCTGTTCTTGGATTTTCATCAGAATAAAATACACTGAGCACAATCTTCACAAAAGTTATTTACAAAAGTTTAAGCTATTGCCATTATAAATTACAAGAACTTTTATTTAAATATTAATTATTAAGAAAAATTAAAAGCCATTGTTATTTGTAATATCAATACATCTAAGTCACGTAAATACAACACATATTGCATTACAAATGCTATAGGTGCCACATTTGCGAAAGTTAAAACTATTGGAATTGTAAATGGCAAAGCTATTAATTTAGCTATTTTCAAAACCAACACATAAATACAAAATTCATTAACAATACCAATAGCTCAAACTTTCCTAATGCGAGACCTATTGCATTGCAAATGCTTGTTCACTAGTGGAGAAGTTACAGCATGACGTCATGCCAGGTGAGCGTTGTAGGGGGAAGGGAAATCGTTAAAAAGAGTCATTTTCTCTCTGGATTTCCCTTCTCTTTTTAAAACTCAGGAGCAGCAACATTGTTGTGGTGTCACCAGGGCTTTAAGTGGGAACTTTTTCAATAATATACAGGCCATAGTTGCAGCTTATTTATCTTATGCAACTAACAACCATTGACAAAGCCAATAGTCCTGACTTGTTGTAGGTGTGATGTTACTTGTATCATATATCTGGATGCAACGACAGAAATGGCAAAATACAAGTCGGGCTGCACATTATGCTAAGCACAGATTTTGAACGTACGTGTTTGTAAGCCATGCCCTCAATTACATTGGCCACGCCCCTTTGAGAAACCATGTGCCCTTTGAAAGACACAGGGAATCCAAACCGGACACCGAATGGGAGGGGGTTCTGACACAATGACATTGACATGAGGACTCGGAGGTGAGCACCCTACTTTTGAGTCACGAACAGCAGGAGACCATTGAAATAAGGCCAAGGACATCGGGACATGCAAGGCCTTGGCCTCAACCAAATAAAACGTCCTTACAATAACCCTCATTGTCAGCATCAGCACCTTGACATTTCACTTTAAAAAAACAGAACCATTTATTTCTGGTGCGAATAAAAACGAAAGTGACCCTCTGTCCGAAGGACCAGTCCTCATTCTTCAGACCTACCCGGTGCCTCCCTCATGCCCCATGACTCAGTTCTCCCTCCCGTGGATGTCAGTCAGCTCCCTCTCAAGTCACAGACAAGGGCCATTCCTAAAGGGTCTCACTTATAATGCTCAGCATATTCAGTGCACACCCTGCAGAGCAGGAGGGCAATATGAGTTAATCGTGCAGTATGAACCCCTGCTGCTGTGTAGGAAATATTACAGCATTTATATTTAATTGATATTATCAACCCAACTCTTCCAACTGGTTACTTGCCATGGCTGGCTTGCACACGCTTGGATTTTCAGCCATGCCTACTGATGGGAAAAGTGAAGTCCCAGCTATATATTTATTTGTTTATTTTTTGAGTTTTAGCTAGACCCGAAGGTATCACAAAGTGCTAGCTACAAAAACAGTGACTTCCAGTGGGTGGGTCTCACGTCGCAGGAACAGTTGATAGCTCTGTCCACTCCCTCGCCAAGCCTTTGACACTAGAGTATTGATGTAAATATGCTGGGATACTATTGCATAATCTACATTTGTAAAATGCATGTTCACCCTTTATGAGACCGCTGGCAGGTTTTTATTTCTACTCAACTTCGTTTTACGAATTTTATCGACCTTAGGATAATGAAAGGCTGAATGGACATGCAGGATGTAATCCTGTGACCACGAACTCAAAACAGATGTCTGCATGGAAGGTAGTGGTCCGCTTAGGTACCAGACACATGTATTGCTACTATCCAATACCATTATGGCATCCATGCTGATAAGTGCAGAAACTGATAATAAGCAGCAATATGCACATCGTGCTGAGAAGTATTAATACTGTCCATGCAAAGTATGTCAGTCCTGCTGAAAAGTGTTCATACTATACAGGGAAAAGTATACCACCTCGACTGAGAAGTACTGACCGCGTCCACGAAGAGCATAAAAGCTCAACCGGGAAATACGGATAGTATTAAACTAAGGTGTGAAAGGCCTTACCAAAAAGTTTAAATTCTGTCCCCATAAAAAAGTGCAGTAGTGCTCAGCTGTGTTTTTAATGCAAAATAATTGTGAGGAAAAACTGTATGGTACCAATAAAGGCACGGCATCTGCCCTGGGACGTGCTGGGAATGTTGGTAAGACATATTCATAGTTACCAAAAAACAGTAAGGCAGCCATTTTGAGAAGCGGAAACCTTGTTAATGAAAAGTGTAGCTGTGCTAAAAAAAAGTGCTGGTCCTATCCACTGAAAGTTGTATTAACTCTTCTGAAAGGTGTTATTACTCAAAAGGGGGAGACACCAGGGTTCCTGGACTGCATTTCACCCAATCAGTCTATCAGCTGCCTAATATAAAAAGGTCTCAACCCAGCTCCCACGCACTGGTCATTTTACAGAGTATGTAATTTAATTTCGAGAACTTGCCTGACATTTTGAAGTATCTTTTGGGAGAACCTCCCAAAATCCTATGTAAAGCTGAATTTAAATTATGTCCTGCTTTGTCTGATTTTCCTGTCCCAAGTGTACCAATTCCTATTCATTTTCCAAAAAATGACTAAGCAGACCCTCATAACCTCCCTTTTTCAAACTGTATTTGACTTCTCTCAAGCTTTCACCAATGTTCTTGGCTTAAAGTAAAGTGCTTTAGAAGGATTTGCTACATGTTACGATAAACTTGTAGGGGAACCACCTTTTAAATCATATTCTCTTTCGACTCATGTTCATAGCACAATGAGCTTTAAAATACACAATATACTACAGACTAACGTTGTCCTTACGAATGATTCACAAAGCTGAGATAACAAGCCTGGCCCTTATTTAAGTTATCTTGGGGGCTTAAACGACCAGTTAAAGCCAATGAAGAGGAAGAGGGAGATGAAATATAAAATATGAGGTTAACAAATAAATGCAGTACCTTGAAGGAGCTATGGGGCATATCACCAACAAGTAGCGATATTTATCGGTAAATAGGCTTAGCGACGATTTTTTTTATCGCTGCCTATCGCTGGATATGTTAGCGGAGAAAACATGCTACCAGCAAAGTTTTTCTCCATTGTGCTAAAATATCCAGCGATAGCGGCGAAATGCGTGAATATCGCTGAGAATACAGCGATATTCATGCATTAGCGACAAAATGCTCTTAGCCATGTTATCCACCTTCCATTGGATAACACGGCTAAGAACTGGTCTGGGCAGGTGTTAGTATTTGGAGATATTCGCGCTTAGCGCAAATATTTCCAACGCTAAACCTTGCCTTGCTAATAGGCGATAGCGACGTTAGCTACTGCTTTCAGTCACTAACTGGTTGGGTATGCCAACTTTGCATGTTATTAGCGATAAACATCGCTGACATGCAAAGCGGGCCCCAAACCGCTCCCTATCGCCTAAAAGCTGTCGCTAACATCAGTTAGCAACTGCTTGCTAATAGGGCGATAGAATTATCGCCGCTTAGTGGCCAAAAACGGCCGCTAAATCAGCGATAATTGCCTATCGCCCCCCTTGGTAATATGCACCTATGTCCGTTAGTTCCAGACCACAAGACCAAGAAAAGAGGCCCAGCACAGCCTCGGTTGGCCGCAGACGGGCCCACTCTTAGCCCGGGCACGTACCCACAGCGGGAGCCTGCAGGGAGCTAAGTAGGCACCTCAGGGAGTGTATCCAAGGCATGGCTGCAGTGGCCGCCCCAAGTAGCTCTGGGGCCTGCAGTCTGCCCCCTCGTCTCGCTGGCTCCACTGGCTGCTGGCAAAATGGTCTCACTCACTGTAAATTCTACTAAATGTGGATTATTAGCGGCAACCTGTAGTCCCTGACTTTGAATATATGGTCAGCTGCCTGTGGACAGCTAGCTTAAGGAGGTCTGGGTAGGTTTCAGGGAACATTTAGAGGGAGTGTGTTCTATACACAATGCACGTGCGGATTAGGCTCAAAATGGAGCTTGACTGTTGAGCTTTATTGGAAGAGAACAGGAATCCATTTTGGATCTCCTCTTTGCGGATGGCATACAAGATGGAAGATTTAGAGAGCCTGGCATGCAGGGATGTAGATTGTAGGAACATCCCTGAGGTTCTTTTGTGTGGATGAAACCCCTGCCAAAGGAAAGGGGAGGTGGGTGCTACTTTGAAGTGCAGGGCCTGTCCCTCCACCATTCTTGCTTCATTCTTCCCCTGAGGTATTACTGCAGACAGAGTTTCAGATAGTAGTTGAGTGGGAAGGCATCATTCTCTTTCTGCCTTTGTTTCAGATTCTTCTCTCAGGGGAAACTTCCTTTTCCTGCTGAATCTGAGTGATTAAGAAGTTAGCCTGACCAGTCTAGGGTAACTAAACAAAATGTAAGGAATACCTGAAACCAGTTCCGTTGATGGACCATAATCATGCCTGCACAAATATGATAAATCCTAGGTAGAAACCCAGACCTCAACCCCCAGGAGAAGAGAAAAGCTTGCCTTGTGGAGCCATTGGCTAAGGTGCCCGGTGACTTAGGAGCTCGAGAAGGGACTTGGAGAAGCTCCATCTTTGTTAAGAGAAAAGGCTGACTCCCTGTTGGAGGGATGCTGAAAATGTGCCATGCAGGAGCATACCATCTAGAAAAGGAGACCACAGCTTCGTAGGAAGGACAAAGACCTGTAATCAACCAAATCTGTGAACCATGAAGCACCTCAAGGTGGCATTTGCGGCTGTAATCCACGACCAGGAAGAGACGGTAAGTGCCCAGGAGCGGGAGAGCACCTGCTTGAAACCAGTATCTGCAGGATCATTTCTGTGAAGGTCCAGAGGGTTCCAGACCGTATGTGTTTGCAGGGTGAAGGGAGTTGCTTGGCAACCAGTGTCAACAAAAGTTTCAACCAGCACTGCTTTGTTTTTCTCTTAGATGAAAAGCTCATTGTTTTAGGTACTTTTATGCAGAGCCCTTAAGTTAATGTTTCGGTTGTGATAAAGGCTTGGTTTAGCTAATAAAAATTGACTGTAAAAGTAAGAAGGCCTTTCTTTTTGATTGTGTTTGCCTTAACAAAATGTGTACGCCTAATTGTGATTTGGATAAGTTCATGATATTTTCGAAACCTAATAAGGGATAGTGGTAGTTGTATATCCTAGGGCCTACTGTCACACAGCTTGTAACATGGTACTGTAAGTAATTGGGTTATTAGTTGCAAAGGATGTGAGTCCTTCACAACTAGTAGGTCCACAATTGGCTTATCACCTGGAACCAAATACCCCACTGCAGCACTTGACTCTCCCAGGGTAGCAAAGTAGAGCAGTCCAAGGCTTTGACACTATAAGGGGGCTGCTGTACTCTTTGCAGCCCCTCACAACACTCGCCATACCATTAGTGGTGCACCTGCCCCTTGTTGGGGCACCACATGGAAGAATATAGGCCAAGAAATGCACTTGCAGGGCTTTATGGGGTGTGCCTCACCCGATGTGAGAAATATATATAATTTGCAACATTACCGCTTTGTCCAGCGGTTTCAGGTCGTAGACCCTTACTTTCGTTTTGGTCGCACCTGAGGCACCTACAGACACTAATACTCATTGGGCACATGAAGAGAGTGTCAAGGCCCCCACAGCCTCACCGGCTCCCCTTGCGCAGCTCCTGTGCTGTGGCAGGAGATGGTCTTGATTTCTGCTCTCTCAGCGATGGGAGTAAGCTCCTTTGTTGCTCTTGCAGGAGGGGGAGCCTGCATAATCCCTTGCTGACAAGGAGAGTGGGCGGTGAGTTAAGAGGCTAGTTTGCGCATAGACACAGGCACTGAGGGGTGGTATGGCAATGCACCCCAGCCTCTGGCTGCATCTCTGTGCAGGGGAATGGTGTCCCCAGAACATCTTTGCATCAGGCCTCGAGAGGTGGGGTCTTCAGGGTCTAATGTTGTCTCTGGAAGGGGGCGCTACGCATGCCACTCTCCCCATATGTTAATATGATAAAGTAGTGCTGACTCCTGGGTCCTGGTCCACCACAGGGGTAACTTCCAGAGGTCCAGAGAAGCCCCACATGCTTCGTTTTTTAGTTATGGTATACAGGGCAAATCTTCATAGCAGCATATCACTATACCCATAGGGCTGATTTTCTTCCTCTTTGGCTGGCTTTGCACCAGGCAACCAGGCCTAGCCACTCAGAGCATTTACATCAGGTCTCCTGGCCTTCAATTGGGTGTAATTTGTATGGAGCTAGATTTTCTGGCTTCCTCTGCCAGCTTTGCACCCTGCCTTACTTGTTGTGCTCCTCTCCTGCTGGTGGGTCTGTGCAGCCCCTCAACTACCCGCCAGCGAACAACCTCCTGCTGGCACTTCCCATGCCCCATAGCCTCCTGGCCATCTTGAAAGGTACCTGTGGGTGCCGCTGGAGTCCAGCTCCTTTCCCATAAATGGTCCTCAGAGGGCATAAGAATGCCACTGCTCCAGGAGAGACCCATCCTGGTGCTGGGTGTCAGATGAAGTCAAAGTCCTTAGTCCATCTTTGAAAGGCATTAGGTGGCTTCTCTTTCCAGATGTGCATCCTTTCTGCTTTCGCCTGCCAGGTGCAGGGCCGTCTACCTGTTGCTCCCTAATGCAAGGGTTTTAAGAGAGGGTAGAATGTTTTAGGACAATTTGGCCAATCCTATGATGCCACATCTTCCCTCCATCCCTGTCCCAACCCTCCCCCATAGCTTTCTGGAACTATCCAAAATGATTAGTTCAAGTTTAATCTGGAAAGAACTCTGCCCCTAACTGACATCACTACCTCATCCCTTCACAACAAAATGTCAAAGGCAAGCCTTTCCTGCTTTAGCCCTTGTGCTGTGTGACAAGCTAATTATCAGATCCAGATTGTTTCCCCACCACTCCCTTTCCCAGGAAGTGTCAATCTCTGATATTTGCTCCAGTTGTGTAGGGAGGGCTTTGTCCCCTGTGCTGGGAACTGAATAATTAACTTGGTCCAGTATAGGGAACAAAGGCCTGAAATCTGATTATGAACTGAGCCAGAGAAATATGACATTTCTCGAAGTTCCCTAAGATGTGGAAGCAATATGTTGGGGACTGTAAATTTAAACTTGATGTGCATGTTTTACCCCAGTTTCGTACCTTGCTGGACCCTGTAGGCCTAAATGGAGCAAAACTGTACATTAGGGCAGATTCTGCCTTTATGTATAATACAGTAAAATGACTAAAGATTTTCCACTAAGCCTTACATACCTACTCTGTGAATGCCCACTCATATTTTAAAGCCTACCCCAGATCAGCAATAATCCTTGCAGAGTGTTTTCTGTAACACGTTCTCTATGTGCCAACATTGGGCAGCTCATGATGGTAGACACACATGTGAAGAAAAACAGATGCACACATATTTGTGGTTAACCAGTCCGGTACCTCTATCCCTAGATGCGCAGCATTATCCTAAAAGGCGAACACTGGTGGTAAACATGTTCAGTCTAATTACTGTGAATTTACAGTGAGAGAGACTCAGGTAGTATGACTCATGCACATTAAAAGGTCCAAAAACCATGAGCTAAATGTCAGCGGGTCTGGACTGGTCCTCCAGGGGTAAAGGATTTTCATCCTGAAAAGCCTGTGCCAGTGAATGGTCATGCTCGCCCATCAAGGCCATCAGGGGACCGCCAAGACATAGGCAAGATTGGGCAGGAAGGTATGCTTTCCCAACATGGACGAGATGGTGGACGAAGAAGTTAAGCACTGTGATCCTTGTACCATCACAGGTGCTCCCGCACCGGTACTAATGGAAGGACCCAGCCTCACGCCCTGGACGAAGATCAGTATCAACTATGGGAGCTTCCCGGATGGGCAGCATACAATGGTGATCCTGGACTCGTTCTTGAAGTTCACCATCGTCAATCTTGTACCATCCACAGCGATAATACATGTCCAGCCAGCCCTGGAGAAGACGTTTGTAATGTTTGGGCTTCCGGATGAAGTCAAATCAGACAACGGGCCACCTTTCCATGGTCAGGACTTCCATGATTTCCTGGCACGGAGGGCTGTCAGGCATCGTCGAATCACCCCATAATGGCCTCAAGCCAACGGGAGGTGGAGCGCTTCATGAGGACGCTCAACAGGGCCCTCAGGATCGGAGTGGAGCAGCACCAAGACCCAGAAGTGTGCCTGTATCAGTTCCTACTTGCGTACCGACAAACGCCCCACTCTATGACAGGGCACGCCCCAGCCTCTCTAATGCTCAAGTGACTGCCGAAGGACCTAATCCCGGAGGACCCTGATTGGGCGCCACCCTGCCTGGATGTGGAAAAGGCCCAACAGAAACAGCGGGCAACAAACGAGAAGGCGACGGAGAACCACAAAGCAAAGCAAAAGTTCCGACGCTGCGGGTAGGGTCAAGGGTAGTACTCAAGGACTGCCATCCCAGCTGGAAGTTTTGCATGCCATATGAGCCCGAGGTATGGACTGTGACTCGAGTGGATGGCACCATGATCACGGCAGAATGAGACAGGCATACCGTGGTGAGAAATGTGTCGTGGTTTAAATAACTGACCAGTAACGCCGCCCTTGCTGACCCGTCCTGGGAGGAAGACGAAGAGCCCGTGGACTCTCATGTGGTTCCCACCCCAGATGGAGGCCAAAGTCCAGCGCCCTCCGTGCAGCAGGCAGGGGCTACAGCACCCGGAGACCCTCAGAATGAGGGAGTGTCATGCGAGGCATCTGTGGGGTTCCCTGAGAATGTGACAGACGACTCCGGAGGAGAAAAGCCCAGAAGCCAATGTTATCAGCTGCGACCCAATCTGGTACCCAGCCAAAGATTGAAAGACTTTATGTACTGAGCTATCCATGAACCTGTGGACTTTATGTTTGTGATTGTAGACAATGTCTCTTTTTCCTGATTTCTCTTTGCACTGTTATTTATCCATCCGTCCCATCTACTGGTGCATATCTAAAAGAAAGGAGGGATGTAGAGAGCCTTCCGGCTTCTCCTCTCTACGATGTATCCCCGCACCACCCCTAACAGGCGGACCACTAGAACAGAATGTCGGGGGGGGGGGTTGAAAAATATTTCGGGGGGGGGGGGGGCTAATTCTTCTAATCATAGACAGAGTGGCTGTAAGAAGGGGTGATCACACAACAAAAGCCTCATTTTCAAGTAAATGGTATTTTAAAGACCTGTTAAGTACTCGGGTGTGGCTGCATTTAGATGCTCGCCAGCCCACAAAGCTGTGTCAGCCCGGGCTGACACACAAAACGGGGGGGGGGGCTGAAGCCCCGTGAGCCCAATGGGTGTTGCGCGCCTGACCCCTAATGCTTGGGCTTGGTCCGAGGGTATGAATAAACAGGCCCAGATCGCACATGACATTCAGCCGACAAAGCAACCAGTGTGTGTGCGTGTGCCTTCTAAGCGCGCTGCGCAGGCCGCAAAACGCACCTGGTCCCTGCGCACTACAATGTAGATGACTTTAAATCCGGGTTATATTATATGAAATTGTGTTGTGATTTCACTTCTCTTTAATGAATAGCTGTATCGAGTATGATAATTTACATATTTTAGCTGCTTGTGCAGTGGTACGTTTTACGACTGATTGTTTTGATATCAGACTGGTATTAGTTCTCTCAGCTGCGTCAATTAGAAAATTGTAAAATTGCATAAATATATTTCTGCACTAACACATCCGTTTCCTCTTGTCCCTTCTCTCTTTGAATCCCTCTCCCTCACCCCCGTCTACTTGCCTATTGGTTGCTCCTGTCGAACGTTGAGTAAATAACCCGTCATCTGCTTGAAAGCGGATCTCCTACTAGCTCAGTAATCGTCGTATGAATAAACTCTCTTCAGCTTTAGTCCGTACTCGTGATTTTTGATTTAATCGAACTTGTCTGTGTAAACAATAAATGAACATTGACCTTAATAAAAGGGTCACTGTCACGTATCAGTAGAATAAACTGGTATTTCGGCACAAACACAGATACACACATTATTTTAAAGAGGTGTAATTTCTATTGCTCGTCAGTTACAGAAATGTATATGTTGGAGAGTTGCGAGGTTTTACAAGCATTGTAAAACAATCACCCAATCGTCCTAATGGAGGGCCCGATTCACAGAACTAACTTAAGACAAAATCCTAAACGTACTACTTTTGGTATTCACAGAAGTTAGGATTTTGTCTTAAGTTTGTCTTAAGACAGACTTAAGACAGGCTTAAGACAGAATCCTAACTTAAGTCTGCCTTAAGACCAGGGCACAAGTCCTAAAAAAAGAAGTGGGGGGACTCTCCAAGTTAGGCGTGGTCACAGGAAGTGACATCACGACAGGAAGTGACATCACAACAGGAAGTGACATCACGACAGGAAGTGACATCACGACAGGAAGTGACATCACGACGGGAAGTGACATCATGACAGGTGTGAGCAGGACAAATGCAAGGCAGGGAGATCTGTTGAATAGGATGGCTCCCATCTCTCCCTCCGCCTGCACCATCTCTCCCTCCGCCTGCACCATCTCTCCCTCCGCCTGCACCATCTCTCCCTCTGCCTGCACCATCTCCCCCTCTGCCTGCACAATCTCTCCCTCTGCCTGCACCATCTCCCCCTCCCACTCCGCCTGCACCAGCTCTCCCTCTGCATGCACCAGCTCTCCCTCTGCCTGCACCAGCTCTCCCTCTGCCTGCACCAGCTCTCCCTCTGCCTTCACCATTTCCACTCTACCTGCACCATTTCCACTCTGCCTGCACCATCTCTCCCTCTGGCTGCACCATCTCTCCCTCTGTCTGCACCATCTCTCCCTCTGCCTGCACCATCTCCCCTCTGCCTGCAACATCTGCCCTCTGCCTGCTCCGTCTCCCCTCCGCCTGCACCATCTCATCCCCTGCCTGCACCATCTCTCCCTCTGCCTGCACCATCTCTCCCTCTGTCTGCACCATCTCCCCTCTGCCTGCACCATCTCCCCTCTGCCTGCACCATCTCCCCTCTGCCTGTTCCATCTCCCCTCTGCCTGTTCCGTCTCACCCCCTGCCTGCACCATCTCATCCCATGCCTGCACCATCTCTCCCTCTGCCTGCACCATCTCTCCCTCTGCCTGCACCATTTGCACTCTGCCTGCACCATTTCCACTCTGCCTGCACCATCTCTCCCTCTGTCTGCACCATCTCTCCCTCTGCCTGCACCATCTCCCCTCTGCCTGCAACATCTGCCCTCTGCCTACTCCGTCTCCCCTCTGCCTGCACCATCTCACCCCCTGTGACCTACCTGCGTTTGGCCCATCATAGCGCTGTCCAAAGAAATCAAATGGTCTTTTCAGTGCTTCTCATATTAACATCTGCAGTAATGCAGGACAAGCCTCGCAACATATATACACGGATGATTCAAAAGGTTCCAAAAATTAACTGCAAATGTGACTTTTTACGAAACTCTGAAAGTTCTTACCATTAGAGATTGGGCCAATCTTGACTTTGTGTTCACTGAATGTGGTGTTCCCCAAACGCCCACATGCACTCGGAACATGAACACGACCAAGATCGCATCTCCGAGCAAAAAGAATAGCGAGCAGAAGGTCAAGGGCGGAGCTCATTTTATACTCAAGCCCCTCCTGACAAAGCCGCTGCGCTCGCAGAACTGGGAAAAGGAAGATTCTGGCATCCGTCCATTTCCCTGCACTATAAACAGCATGGGACAATACGGACGGTGTTACATGAACAGTAAATAAATAGCGAGGAGTTCATTTTGGTGTCAGCCCTCTGCTGGTGACACCCGGTGCGGCCCGCACCTCCCGCACCCCCCTTGTGACGCCACTGATCACAACCATCCCCAGAAGAGCTCTCTTGTCCAATGATCTAACCATTCATCCTTCCATGATCAAACCCCTGATATCCACCATTCCAAATGTACATTGTCATCTATTAATTCTTTTATCCATCATGCAGTCTTTCACCATTCATTCTGTCCTTCCAACTGTGTGCCCATCCATATCCAAACCTTTTCAACTATTTGAAAACCTATCCATCGTCTATCTTTCCATCCATCCTTTCAGTCATCCATCCCTTCATCCATCCATTCACTCACTCATCCATCCAACCGTGTACCATTTCACCCAAGCATCCTTTCACTCATCCATCCACTCTTCCACCCACCCATCCATTCACTCATCCATCCAACCATTTACCCTTTCACCCATCCAGCCTGTAAGACAATAGGAAATGTACATTTGTCAGGTGTCATACCTGATATGTATTGTTAGACAAATTAATTATCATAATGTTATCGATCTAGTGAAGATGGAAGGCTGATACAGCAGCATGAGATTAGGGTACCCAACACTTTTACACTTGTTCACTGAAAAACGATTGCATCATATTATGGTGAATATTGTGTTGAATATACCGAAGTGCACAAACATGTTTAAAAAAGCAGTCACAAAAGAAACATTTCCGGGGTGTCTGTGGATTCTTGTACAGTGGAGTGGTGCATGCTTCCTCACCTTTCCAGTAATTAAGCGGGTGGTTCTTGCCTTTTATGCACAGCCAGTTGCGGGGTGTTCGCCTCTGATTTGAGCAAGCAGGCTGGAGAGAAGGGACTAACATACCTCTTGGGAACTCGACTCACCGATTAACAGCCCTGCAAGAGCCTTCACTGCTCAGATTTTTTTTTTATTTTAGACAAAAATGTGTGAAAAAACAGTCTTAAAATAATCGAACTTTTATTTGAAACACATTACACCCTCCGTTCATTTTCAAATGTTGCACATCGTGTTAGCTTTCAACATATGCCAAAAGAAGAGAGAGAGAGACTCCTGACCCTGTGGCAAGCAGCATACTTCTGGTGAGATTTTTGGGAATGCCCTTGACCAGCTGTTAATGTTGCCGGCGGCGCTACCCGCAGGAAGCGGCTCACCACATGCTGTAACACCCCAAACTGGCCCATTGACATTCTGTATGTGGCAATCAGCCCCATACAAAGTGACAATGGGCGGGGTGTGGCTGCTCTTGCGCTTCTAGCAGCCTGTGATTGCAGGAATGGGGGCGGGCAGGTGGAGAGAGGGCGCTCTGTGCCAATATTTTGAAGCATGTGCGATGCAACAGAAGGTGGCATTTCTTTCAAGCTCCCCCACATCCTGCTCGGCGCCGCGGCACCCCTGGCTTCTCATCACTGCGCACCGGGGTGCCGCGGCGCACACTTTGGGAACCACAGCATTAGGGGATGATGGGCTAATAAAGCTGGCAGTGAGGTGCAATATTGGGAGAGTCTGTTTTTGTACATATCCGGCTGAGGCGGGCAGGCAGCAGGCGAGGCCGGGGACGAAGGAAAGTCTGGAGCGGGACGGCGTTTTGATTGAGCAGGGTGGACGGCGTCCACCCTGGAAAACCCTGGAAAATAAGTGGGGGGATGCTGTCCACCCGCGTGGTACCCCGACTCGTGCCCTGCTTAAGACAAAATCCTAACCTCTGTGAATACCAAAAGCAGTAAGTTTAGGATTTTGTCTTAAGTTAGTTCTGTGAATCGGGCCCATCGTAGGGAGTCTTAAGCCTGCCACGTTTAAAAACTGAGGGGAAGATTTATGATGCCCTTGCGCCTCTTTGCGCCGCAATTGTGTCACTTTATTTGATGCAACGGTGGCGCAAACAATGCGCCCTATTTACAACGTGACGCATCTAGGAGATGCGTCACGTTGTAAAGCCCTGCGCCATAAGGAGGCGTTCCTGCGCAGGGGGGGCTTTCCTGCGCAGGAACGCCTCCTGAAAGTGGCTGAGTGAAATCTATGAGATTTCACTCAGTCACTTTCAGGCCAATGCTGCGTCAAAACCCTGCGCCTGCTTGAAGCAGGCGTAGGTCTTGACGCAGCATTGTGAAGATGGGGCACCCTCGAGCCTTGCTGGAGCTGCGTCGCGCTTGCGACGCAACTCCAGCAATGCGCCACCTTTCCGGCACAGATGCGTCACGCATCTGTGCCGTTAAATGCGGCGCACCATGGGTGGCGGAGCTGTGGCGCACTGTGGCGCACGTTAACTGGCGCATCCCTGGGGATGCGCCAGTTAAAATAAATCTGCCCCTATGAGTGATTTTTGGTACTTGAACTTATTTCTTTCAACCACTTGGCGGCAATGTTGCTCCAACACCGGCAATGTGCTGTAAAATTGCATCTTTGCGTATGTCCCATTCACCGTGACTTTCAGAACCTTCTGCAAGCAAGAAATGGGCCGGTTGTAGGTGCCCATTTTAGGTAGTTCATGTAGCCCCCGCCCCTTGAATATATAGGGTCACGTTACAATCATGTCATATATGTATTATGGTTGTCCCATTTGTTAGAAAGAAATACCAACCCTGTGTTGATGTTTTGCTATTCTCGTGTACAGCAAAGAGAAAGCAGGTGAAATATAATTAGTTTAAAATTGTCAGGATTCTTTTGTAACATGGCAATAAGGAATTCTCCTCTTTGCTCTCACGCTGAAACGATTTAGAGAACTCACAATTACTTTTTGACTGATTTCGTTGTGTTTGCTAGTTTACATTTATGTATCAGGGGGTGAAAATACTGAATTTTCATGGTTATCAGAATAGTTTGTATGGGCCTGGACCTAAAAATACAGGACAGAAAGGAAAAAATACAGCCAGGTGACAACCCTAGATATGCTTTGAAATTATAACAACCAAACACTAGCAAAGAAGGTATAAACAAACCATGACCAGCATGTGTGAGCTCCCGTGGTTGGGGAAAACAACATAGCTGCCAAGGTTTCAGATTGCTTTTGGGTGACATTTTCATAATTTCAGTGTAAGTGACATTCAAGGACTATGAGTAACACTTTCTTGAGAGAAAAATCTATAGCAGCCAAGTTTACAGAATGCATATGTGTGACATTTCCATGGTTTCACTGTACTTAGTTCTGACATTCTACAGTTAAATGCGTGAGACTTTGAGTGACTCCTATTTTGTACTGACTTTCATACAATTAATGGCTTGCAAAGTCAGAAGTGCTTTGTCAGTCCCAGGATGGGACCTTGTAGCACTTATAAGTAGAAAAGTCACTATTCCGTACTCTGCCAATCAAGATTCTTCTCTGGTTACACACAGAAAGACATCTGAAGAGAGTACATGCATTAACCATTTGAGGTTGCAGAATGTAAGAGCGCATTTCCCACCCATTATTTGAACTTACATTTATCAATTATTGAAAAGGGTGGGTGTTATTTTGTATGTAGTTATCTGAAGGTTAAAAGACCAACAAAACTACAGACAGAATTATTTTGTCCTTTTTTCACGTCTTTTACCCTCCCTCTCCCTCTCTCTGACATTGCCCCTACTGCACTCAGTTCAGTGCTCTGCTGCTGGACTTACCTGTGCCTGCCATGGCAAGCTGAGACTGCCAGCAGGGACAATGTTGATACTGGGGCCAGTGGCATAACGAAAGTTGAGGGGACCCCCTGTAAGGTACATGGAGGGGCACCCGCTCTGGATTTAATCTGGAGCTCTCAGGCCTGAGGGTAAACAGCCTTTACAACGAAACTTTTACAATGCACTACCATTACAAAGCGGTCATTACAACGCAAACCATTACAACGCATTGCGCTGGGGGGCGCTCTAGGATAGGGAATACATTTAATTTTCTATCCAACACCTTCCCTAGTGTCCACGGGGACTGGAGTTGGAATGGAAAATTAAACTTTTCACTATCCAGCACCTCTAAGCGCTATGCGTTGTAAAGGTATGCGATGTAAAAACCGCGTTGTAATAGCCTGCGTTATAACGCCATACATCCGGCCTGAGTACTGTGCCGAAGGGACCCACTACAGCTCAGGCCTCCCCGCCTGTGTTGCACCCCTGACTGGGGCAGTGCTGAGGGGCCACGGGATGTAGACTGTCTGTGTACTGCCCTTGATGATCGCGCTCCCATGAGTGCGGCATTGCAGGTCATTTTCTAGCGCTGCTGGCACAGTCACGCTGCTGTAGGCGCTGATAAGAGAGGGGACATGTGACAGCTGAGATCAGGCTGACTAGCTATTTTAAAGTGTGTGCTTGGCTGCCCGGATCTGACCCGCTAGAGGGAATCCACACACAAGGCAGGACAGCAGATGAGGCCTACAGCTTGTTGACTTTCAAATCAACAGCATCCAGCAGTCAAAGACATAGTTCCAGGGGCCAAAAGGGTCCGGCGGAAGAGCAACCATGAGCACCTGTGCCACACTGAGCATAGGGGTCTTAAGGATCCAACGTATCACACCGACACAGCAGCTAGAGCTGCAAGACAAAAACTCTATGCCTGGGCCAATCACTGGAAGTTGCCTGACGGAAAACAAGGCACCATCAGCGTGGCGCTGTGTGAGAAGTTAGCCTGGCATATGATGTCCACTAGTTCTAGTGGGCACCTTGCACCAGTCTAATCAACCCTTATTGATGGTGGTTGTAAAGTCAACCTTATAGAAAGCTATCCTAGTGGTAGCATGGACCAGCAGTCATCAGGCTAAGACTTCAGAGAGTGCATTAGCAAGTTGTTTTTACCAATTATAATCCCTTGAGTACCAAATGAAAGGACACCACACAAGGTATATATCAAAAATATATGTATTTATTCTAAACACAACCCCTCTGCACTCTTTATGAGGTCAGAGGTAAAAGTAGAATACAAGTTACTCAATTAGCATACGAAAAGTTGCACAGTATAAGTCTTGCCCTAGGGCCTCACAAACCATATACTAAAATAGTGATATAAGAACCACAAGAGAATTAGAAAGCAGGCCTGGGGCCTGTGGAATCGCTGGGGTACTCTAAACAGCCAAAGGAGGTAAGAGGCCCACGGGAGACGCGTGCAGTGTCTAAACACAGCCGCTGGTTAGAATTGACTTTCTATGGGAAACAAACAAGTTACAAATTTACAGTTTAAGGATACTTCCGAATGGACTACGATGGAACCCTTTTAGACTTAGACACTAGGAGGGCTAATACCCTTGAGACTACCAGAGTACTCGTGTTACCTCACCCACGGAAGCCGGGTGCATACGTGTCTTTTGGTGTCGGGTTTCGTCGTCGATTTCAATGGAGAGCTGCAAAGAAGTGCTGCAGGCGACCAGAGGAAAAGCGTCCGGGTGGATCGAAGATTTGAAGAACCTGAAAGCAGAAGGGACAGAGTCTGGGTCACTTGCCAGTGACCAGGATGGCGATGGAAAGTTGCCAGCCAATGTCGGGTGATTTCAGGTGAAAGGGTAAAGCTTGTCTCTTCAGCCACGAGGTCCAGGAGGCGTCGACGATGACCGGGAGCTGGATTCGAGCTGTCCCACAAAGGATCTAGTTGACTGCAGTGTCGGTATCCAGATTGGACCCAACAAGCCTTGGCAAACATAATCCACGCAGGATGTCAAGATTGGCTTTGTTGCAGACCAGCAAGGTCTGTGGTGCTTCTCCTTTGTAGGGAAGCTGGAGCAAGCCTGGAGCAACCAGAAAAGCAAGTTAGATTCAAAAGAAAGTCTTCCGGGGACTCACTAGCAAATGGACTAGGAACCGGGAAGACGCGTCAAGCTGAAATGCAAAAGTGGGGCCCACGGCACACTCGTGGAGTAGGGGCCTCTGAGCTTCGGTGCAAATGGTGCATGGGTTTGGGGCTTCAAGCACCCCAATGCACGACTTCGAGATACCTCGTGAAGTGATTGCAGCTTGCAAAATGCAGGATGTCCAGGAGTTCCGGTCCCACGTCTCTCGTGTCCACCATGGGTCTCAGCTTTGCTGTGAGCGAAGGTCAGGTCAGAGATGTCTGAAAGTCTATGTTCTGTGTCACAGATTCTTCGGGATCCTGCAGGGGCCTCGAAAATGCAGACCAGCAAAGTTGCTGTTGGTGCCTGTTTGAACAGGGTGGTCACTCCTTGACCACAAGGGAGATGTCTTCCGTCTTCTAGTCGAAATGGAATGTCGAAGGTCCAGGATTTATGTTTCAGAGTTTCATCCAGGGTAATCTAAAGTTCTAGGGACTGGGATCCTATACTTATACTAAGTTTAGGGGCTGGACTACCTTTAAGGTCCCTCCTATGGGTGGACCTGGGAAGGGGGTGGTTACACCCCTTTCGCTTTGTCCAGTTTCGCGCCAGAGCTGGGGCAGAGTGCGCCAGCAACCGGTTTGAACTGGGAAATGCATGGAGCACCTTGTGTGCCCCAGGCAGTGTCTGGAAAGCATTCACTGAATGCAGCCCTCCCTGCCCCAATACACTAAAGCCTGTCTGGGGAGGTGCTAGCACCTCCCTGGACAGGAAAACCTTTGTCCAGGCCTTCCCTGCCGGAGTTTCATCCAGCAGCAGGAGGGCAGACTCGTGTCTGTGGCAGCAGCATCAATTTTGTGATGCTGAGGCTCTGTTTAACTTTAATCGGGTTTACCAGTAACTTTGTGTCTTCTCCCCTTAGAACTGTGGAATGCTACCCCCGCGGGGGGGGGGGGGTAGTATTCCAAAGTGCTTGACACCTTACACAACATGTTTTGATGAAGCCAAACCAAAGTTAGCATTAACCACGAGGATTATCAATGCACTTAAGAGTATATGGTATGGCTATATCATAGAACAGCTGTAAGGAGATGGTTACAAAAGCTGCAGAGGGGCTCAGCTCATGCTAGGGCACCCTCTCACATAAAACCAAGCACTCTGCCTCCAGGATTGTCAAGGTCTACCATAGGAGTGACTTATAGGTGTATATGTGTCTATATATATATATATATATATATATATAGATATAGATATAGGTATACTATATCTAAGTAAGGGGTGATGACATCACCTTACCCAGGCTGTGTGAATAGACCTGTGGTGTCAGTTTGGAAGGAAAACCAGGGGTGGCACAATACATGCTGCAGCCCCTGGTAGGCCTAGGGTGCACCTATGCCCATGGTACCTAGGGTACACTATACAGGGGCTCACAAGGGTGACCCATTAACCAATCTGGTATGTACCTAAAGTACATGGTATCAATTTAGAGAGAGAACAGCTAGGCTGTGGACCTGATTAGCAGGGCCACAGCCAGACTAAAGTCGGAAAACCAGAAAATCACAGCAAAAAGTGGGGGTAACCATAGGAAGCAGACCCTACTCTCCTACATGCTGTATTCCGGTTCTTTTCACGTAGACTGACACCAGTCCCAGAGAGGCCGGAGCAATCAAGTATTTACTGCAAACGTGCTACCAAGGCAGTTTAACAATGCATGCCCCTTATAATGGGCAGGTCCCAATATCTACAAAACAGAAGTGTTGAAAAATGTGTCCCGGGTCTTTATGGAGCGTTCAATACATTGATGCAGCATTAGTCTACTTTATTCTGGGCCGGCCTACCATGACACAATTATTTTTTTAATTCTCTAATATTGCTAATACACCACCAGTCTGCGCGCGCACGGAACAAAACACGTTCAGATTGTTGCAAATATACTACTGGTAAAGACGGCGACCACCAGTAGTTTTGACAGGGACTGAAGTGAGTGTGAAGTCAGCTGCACACAAAATGTGTGAATTTAGCAACGTTTAGACTGTAAACAACACTGCGATGGGAACTATACCTTTCAAATGCAGTTTGTTGAAAAAGGCAACTCCAGGATCCTCCCGCCACCCACTTCTGATCCATACAACTACGCACTGAAAGAGATGCATGGCATGCTAGAGGCACAACCTTAACGTCACTTCAGTTTTAGGGCTTTTAAGGTCTATGCAAAGATAGGAGGAGAGGATGTAGCCTTACGGCTAGAGCAGTCGACCTCAAAGCTGGGGAACCGTGTTCGAGTCTCAACAACGATACTCAACATCCTGTGATTGTAGGCAAATCACTTAATCTACCCACGCCTACAAAAAATGAATGTGTCCATCTGTAACAAAACTGGTTCTCATGTACAGCGCTCAGATACCCGATGACTCGGGTCTAGTTCGCGCCATATAAAACTCTAAAAAAAAAAAAAAAAAAAAAGAATAGGAGGCAACTGAAAAAGTAACACAAAACATACCCAAGTCTCATTTTAAAATGGCACCAACGATATAAAGTTTCCATTCTGTCCTGGCTGAATAAGTGAGGAGCTGATAATGTTAATTGCTGCTGGGCAGCTGAATCACAGAGCCCACTGGCTGCTTTATGTGAATAGAGCAGCTCTCCATATAAATTTGGTCCTAGGAGCTATAAAATGTGTGACTTACGTATTTTAGTGCGGTGATGCGGACACCAGCATTAAAATGCATTAGTCAAACGCCTGATGCGTATTACTTGTTTTGGACTGACAAAAGGTATACAGATATAGAACTTGTTTTCAAATGTGAGACTAATGTGCTACTGAGGAAGCAGGAGCTGTGTTAACCCCCCCTAGGCTTTTGTTGCTTCTCATTAGATCTAGTCATCCAAACACTAATATCAAATAGCATTTCAGAAGGAAATGTAAAGCACATTAGGGTTCACAATAAAGACTGACATGAATTATAATGAAAACCATGCAAGTTTGTTGAAAGTTTAAAAGCATTATAGGAAGATTAAAGTATAATTCAGTTAAGTAAATACATCATAAACCAGAGGGCAGGCCAACAGAGTGCCAACTTCTAAGGACCAGGGAAGAGCTTGCTCAACCGCCTACAGGTACGGCTCATTTCATAAGGTGAAACACAATAAGATTCAAGCATTTGGTGTGGCTGGGCAGAGCCGATAATACTGTTAAATCAAGAACGATACAGTTTAAAATCACATTTGCCAGCACTGTCTCACAGATTCATAATATCTAGTTCTCATTCCAGGTGTTCCAGTGACACTGCAGTAGTTAGAACAAATTGCTACAAATCAAGGCTAAATTTTCATGAGAATCACATCTTGGTCCCAATAGGTGAGACCTTGGGAAATCATCCAGTCTGCTAATGTAGCATGAAAATGAAGCTTGAGAATGAAAGATTCGCATCAAACAGGGGCAGCCCTATTACCCGGCCCATATCTCTTATAAACTCCGACTCAAAACTATACGCCAAGGTCCTAGCTAATCGGCTGAGTCGGGTTGTCGAGCGTCTTGTCTCCCCGTGGCAGCATGGCTTTATTCCCGGAAAGGGCACCACAGATCATACCCGAAGAGCCATTACCCTCTTTGACATCATGAGCGCCACGGGGGGCAGGATGTCGATGATCCTTCTCGATGCCGAGAAGGCATTCGACCGTGTCTCTTGGCAATTTTTATGGAACATCTTGGAACTTAATAATTTTGGGTATAAGTTTATCAAAGCCATAAAGGCCTTGTATGTAGGTCCAAAGTCAAAACTTTCCATCTGTGGTTCTGAGTCGGAGTTTATTGAGATACAAAGAGGCACAAGGCAGGGTTGTCCCTGCTCCCCAATATTATTTGCCCTCTATATCAATCCCCTAATTTTAAAATTACTTTCTTCATCTGTTATTCAACCTGTCACGGTGGGCCTGTTTTCGACAAAAATATTGGCCTATGCCGATGACGTGGCCGTCTTAACAACAAATCCAACTGAGGCAATCAATGAAATTGAATAAATTACTCACACTTTTGGCAGTTATTCAGGCTATTCCCTTAACAGGGATAAAACAATGGTTCTATGTACAAATAATACGACATTTGAAAGCCCCTATAAAGTGAAACAGGCAACATACTTAGGTGTAGTTATATCCTCTGATGTGAACAAAATCAACCATCTTAACTACACCCCCTTGATTAACAAAATAAAAGAAGATCTTAGGAGAGTGGATAATTTACATCTGTCTATAATTGGAAGGGCCAACTACCTAAAAATGAATATCTTTCCAAGAATACTCTACTTGTTCCGAACAATTCCACTAATGGCTGGAGGTAGCTTTAATAGGATTCTTGACTCCTCCATGTCTAAATTCATCTGGAGTTTAGGGAAGATTAGAAGAGCCTTACCACTCCTAACTTTACCTCTAGATAGGGGGGGGGGTAGCTATTCCTAGCATACCTTTATATCTATGGGCAACACTTATTCAACACATGGGACCTCTGTTAAATTGTAAAATATCTACTTCAATTACTAGAGCATTTTATATCCCCTCCATTTACGAGCTTAGTTTGGGGACCAAATGCCAGGGGCTATTCTTAAGGCAGGTTGAACCATCTTACTTGAAAAAAATTAAGTTAAAGGTAATTACTGATGCATGGAAGGTTTGGAAATCTGTATCTAAACAACTAGATATTCCAAAATTTACAAAATACATCCCCTTGTGGAATAGTTCGATCTTTCCGGCCTGTCTTAATGATAGTACCTCCCGGAGGTGGGAAAATTTAGGCATTAAGACAGTGGCAGACTTTTTTAGCCAAGAAAATACTACCACCTTTGATTGGCTTCAGCAGAAGTATACTATTCCTGCTACTGATTTTCTTAAATACTTTCAAGTGCTTACGAGTATTCGTAATTGTGTTCCCAGAATAGAATAAGATAATATTATTTTTTTCTCAGTCATTGGAAAACGATCTACTAGTATAGGTAGCCTATATCGGTTATTGATTGAAAATACTAAGGATGATTTAGAGCGGGTGGAACAAGCATGGGCTCTGAGGCTGGGTAATCCAAATATAGATATTGATTTCTCTTTGGCCCTATCATCAAAACTGTGCATTGCCTCCAACCTTAAAGCCCAATACTATAGAGTTATATATAATCTTTACTATACACCGGCAAAATTGTTTTCCTGGGGTTTACGGGCTGACGACAACTGCCCAAGATGTAGACAACCTCAAGCGAATGTAATTCATATGTTCGCCGAATGCCCCAAACTAGATCTATTAAAAATTATGATTATGAGATTCTGGGCCCAGGTTTTTGGACGGAATATACGAGATTCAGTAACCCTCTATGTGATGGGACATGATGATTCTCTCGGTCATAGTATTGAGGAGCAAAGGTCCATGTTTTTAGCTACTGCAATTTTCCGTATTATTCTTGCTGCCCGTTGGAAGGACCTAGAGCCACCTACATTTCAGATGTGGCTTAGTCGTTTTCTGGCCACTTATAAACAGGAGATCTCAATCTATGGCACTAGAGGTAAAAAAACTA
The DNA here is from genome assembly GCF_964263255.1 of Lissotriton vulgaris. Taxonomy (NCBI): domain Eukaryota; kingdom Metazoa; phylum Chordata; class Amphibia; order Caudata; family Salamandridae; genus Lissotriton; species Lissotriton vulgaris. The sequence continues at coordinate 652,519,145 of NC_141697.1, read as the reverse complement.
GACTTCTTGGAACCCAGATCTGGGCCCCAATCTATAACTGGTATTCTAATGTGAGGCCTCCTGCCCTTATTGCTTCATCTTGACCTGATTGGCTTACACTGTTTAATTGATTGAAATCTATGATATAGGATATATTTAATTCTGTTTTTCCTTTCTTGCTATGCTATCATATTCTTTTTATGGGTGATATAGTTATTAATATACTTGGCTACTCTTTTCGATGTCTTAATATGATTGAAGTACTTTATATATATTTGACGAATATGTATTGCTGTATCTTTTGACTGAATGTTGCTCAATAAAAATATAATAAAAAAAAAAAAAGATCTGGTCATCCAAACACTAATATCAAATAGCATTTCAGAAGGAAATGTAAAGCACATTAGGGTTCACAATAAAGACTGACATGAATTATAATGAAAACCATGCAAGTTTGTTGAAAGTTTAAAAGCATTATAGGAAGATTAAAGTATAATTCAGTTAAGTAAATACATCATAAACCAGAGGGCAGGCCAACAGAGTGCCAACTTCTAAGGACCAGGGAAGAGCGAACCCAACCGCCTACAGGTACGGCTCATTTCATAAGGTGAAACACAATAAGATTCAAGCATTTGGTGTGGCTGGGCAGAGCCGATAATACTGTTAAATCAAGAACGATACAGTTTAAAATCACATTTGTCAGCACTGTCTCACAGATTCATAATATCTAGTTCTCATTCCAGGTGCTCCAGTGACACTGCAGTAGTTAGAACAAATTGCTACAAATCAAGGCTAAATTCTCATGAGAATCACATCTTGGTCCCAATAGGTGAGACCTTGGGAAATCATCCAGTCTGCTAATATAGCATGAAAATGAAGCTTGAGAATGAAAGATTCGCATCAAACAGGGGCAGCCCTATTACCCGAACTTGGGGCAAATTGAAAACTATCATACTAACAAATGTTCAAGAACAAAATTACACGGAACATAAATATTGAAGGTAAAACAAATATATGAGTTATACTAGAGAATCATGAAAGCTATATTACTAAGAACAAATTGTGCAAAATAATACATTAATAAAATAACACCCATACGAAACTTAACCAACATATGCAACTTTTACTGAGACAATGATATAAAAGGATAACACAATCATTGACTAATGGTGCTCATACAGTTATTGTTTTTCTGTTTACATTGTCAATTTTGTTTTTGATTATGTTTGTTGGGTAACTGTATGAGCACCATTAGTCTATGATTGTATTGTCCTTTTATATCCTTCTTTAGTATAACTCTTTTGTTATCTTTTTATTTATTTTCTTCTCGGAGTTCTAACTATCGCGAACTTGACTCAAAGGTATCAGATCGCTTAACATGAGCACCAGTTACGTTACACAAGGACACATTAATTTTTGTTAGGCACAGGGAGATTGAGTGGTTTGCCCAGAACCACAGAATGTTGAGTGTCCCTGCTAAGACTCAAACCTGGTTCCCCAGATTGGAGATCGACCACCCTACCCCCAAATTTATATTACTTTCAATATTAGTCATATTCATGTTCCGCGTAATTTTGTGCTTTAACCCTTGTTAATATTACAGTGTTAATAAAAGAGTGACATTGTTTCAAACATGCTTTACTTAATAACTCTTGTAGGCTGAAGGCACAGTGTGAAAAAGACAGAAAGATAGCTGCGTACAGGGGAAAAATGGCGACAGACATAGTAACCATTTAGAAATCGGGCGCGTACATTATACATTTTAAAATAAACACAGCTTCACAACATAAAGGTTACAAGCTAATCACATTTTGTTAATATAATGATGTGTTTTCATTAAAAAGCTACACCAGTGTCAGTGCTTCCAGCCTGTCTCTAGTTGAAGTTGCAGTCTCCGCACCACCATGGGAATGGAGTCCTCCCAGAGAGGTGAGGTAATTTTCATTGGGAAGGCAAGACATTTCCTGACAGGCAAGGGTGATGAGTCCTGACTTGTACGAGTATAAACGAGGAGGAGGGAGGCCCTTCCCAGAAAGGCTCTGTTGGGAAAGAGTTAGAGCAGTGCAAGAGAGAGCTAGAATCTTGCAGACTGTGGTAGTAGAATGTTACAAATTCTTGAGACTAAACTGTTGCCACAGTCATCAGTAGGAACATGGGTGGAAGCAGCAGTGCTGGGGGTGGACTGGCATAACACCACCAGCCTTTCAAAGGTACTACAGTATCTCACATTTCCATTATAGGCGACCTGTCCACCTGTGAGCACAGATTTGTTCTCTGTGAGGTAGACATGAGTGAGTATCAGCCAAAGCCTGAGAACCAAACTGTTTAGAGACAGGAGGAGCTGAAGACAGGGCAGTGTGAGTTAAGGAAAAGGACATAGAGAGAAAGTCCCCCTTGCTACCAGCTGTTGTGCATGGGCGACCATCTCCCAGAGCAGTAAATACATCAACTCCTAGATTAAGTCTATGGATGGGTCTGCAGTGTTTTACTGACCTGTACTATAACATACATTTAGGTACATGTCAACCAAGGTAAACTCAGTATGAATGAAATCTAAGGTAATTAAATTTAAATTAAATTATATTTAACTTTAAATTAAGATCAGATTAGGTCTGAGGGTGATTAAGAGGTAGGATAACATGCAAGGTGAACAGCAAATCAGATGAACCTATTTACTTAGGGTTGTATTGTATAGTATTTTGTATTATATAACATGTACTACTCCTGATGAGATGTTGAAGCACTTTCAGGTGAGTAGCATGGTAATCCGAAACCCAAGGTTAGAGTTAAATAGTTAGGAGATAAATAATATGTGCTTCCTTTATTTCGTTGTTGATTAGATGGGGTAAGTTTGTTAAATTTGTGCTCATGCATTGAATAGTGTTTTTGAGTAGGGATAGAATAATTTAAGTGGATTAGAAAAAGGAAGTTGTGAGTTGTTATTGGGAATAGTAGACATCTGTGACTGTTAGTTGGGTGAACTGGATAAAAAGAAGGGGGGTTTGAAAAGGATGTTTGAGAGTTAATAGTCAAAACATGTTTTGGAATGAGTCAGAGAGAAGAGGGATGGAATAAATATAGAAGAAATTGATATGTTTTATATAATTATATTTTTTGAACAAATAGCTGAAATTAGCATACAAGTGTGTAGAGACATACCCACACATATAAATATATACTAATATGCATGCATACATCTACATATATACACATGACACAATACCGTTTTGGTTCCAGCCATAAGCCCCTAAATACATAAACCTATGTATACATAAAAGCAGCAATATTTACATGATCTGATATGCACATGTATGGTATGGCTAAGTATACAAAGCTTGCTTTTTTGGGGGGGTTTCTATCTCATTATAATAATGTTTCTGCTTATAAATTGTAGCATAGTTCCATGTGTGAGGCACATGTATAACAACAACATCATCTACATACCATGGCATACATATTTTGTCATGTATAAAATATATGTGCATTGCCTATGTATGTATGTGCATATACATATGTGTGTATTTGCATATTTTATGTCTAAATATAGGTGCATTGCCTATGTATGTATGTATGTGTTTGCATATACATATATATATGTAATAAAAAAATAAGTAAACTTAGGCCATATGTACTATTATACCATTTGCAAAAAGGATCCCAAAATATGCTCTGACTTTTTGTAAACAAATTAGTAATTTGCCTACCAACCTATGTTCTAGTAGGTCAGCTCACAAAATGCTAAATCACAGGTGGTCGCAGAATGGCCTGCCAAAATTAAGTCATTAGGCAAGGCGCAATTGGCAATTCCATGTGATTGACTGCAGTCACATGCATGATGGCCTGCAAGGGACAACAGACCACCATACCAATGCTTTTATTCCAAAATGGAAGACTTTGTTTTTTTTAAAGCAGCCCATGTTCCTTAAAGGAATCATTTCTACAGAGAGACTGTAGGAAAGTGCCCCTTTTTACATGGTTGCCCCCCCTTTTTGCCAAACTGTTGATGTACTTTGACTGAGTGTGCCCTGGGTTCCTGCAAACCAGGTACCAAGGACCTATGTTCTTTCCCTTAACTGTACGGTTGCAAACCCAACTGGCAACTCACCGGCCACATGTAAGTCCCTTGTAAAAGGTACCATAGTTACCAAGGACACTGTGTCCAAGGAAGGCCTCTAAGGGCTGCAGCATTTATTGTGCCACCCTTTGAGGCCCTGTACTTTTAGACATACACACTGCCACTGCAGGCTGCGTGTTTGGTGCAGAAGAAAGTGAAGAGCCGACATGGCACACATCCCTGTGTGCCATGCTTACAATCCACTGCCCTGTCATAGGTAAGCCACCCTTCTAGCTGGGTGCACTATACCAGTGGTGAGGGTACAGGTGCATGAGTCAATTCTTAGACATTGTAAGTGCAATATGCCATAAAGAGTATATGGTGCTGGTAGTTTGTCATTATGAACTTCACAGCACCATAATGGCTTTACTAAAAACTGGGATGTTTGGCATCAAACTTCTCAGGACATTAAACCCACACTGATGCCAGTGTGGGATTTAATGAAAAATACACTCAGAGGGCATCATAGATATGCCCCCTGAAAAACGACCTAACTCTAATGTCCTGGTTGAGTGGCTGCTCACCAGCTGCCACTACCAGATATGTTTCTGGACACCTGGGTCGAGAGCCTACCACTCTTGGGGTCCTGAAACAATGCACTTCCTGGGACGAGGTGCCAAACCTCCTCCCCCAAGATGGGCAGGGTCCACGAAGGGGAAGCTTCATAGGCTTGCTGCCTTTGTGAGCTACCCCAGCCATTTGCTGTTCCCAGTTTGATTGATTCAGATGCTCCGTCCATCACCACCCCCTTTCGTTCCCAGTAACTGGCCCCTATCGGTTCTGACCTCCACTTTGGATGGGAGAATTGGCGGGAAAACCAAGTTAGGAAGAGAGGTGTGCCCATCTTTGCCAACCCCCCCCCCCCCCTCAGGTGGGGAAGGTGAGATCAAGGACAACTCTCAGTCCCCTCATCTTGCATTTGGGATGACCCAGCCAACAAGAGTGAGGCTTATGACCCCCTCCTACTGGAGGGTGGCACAATAGGGGGTGTACCCACCCCAAGAAAGGGACCCATTGGTTCCAACCTATACCTACCTGTAATGCCCCTAAATCTAGTATTATGGGGCAACCCCGAATATTTCTTCCTCAGAAAAGAAGAAACAAGAAGAAGGACTAAAGAGCTGTTCTGAAGAAGAAGAGGACACCAACTGCCTTGACCCTAGCCCTACCGGCCTGTCCTGACCTCGACCTGCTCCAGCGAAATCCAGGCGTGTGCTGCAGCCCCCAAGAACCCAGAGGACCTACCCTTCTTTCCCAAACCAAGACTTTTGTCTCCCGTGAGCAATGGATTTAGACACCCACAGACTCTGGCTCCAGCCAATTCTGCAAGTCTGCACCCGATGCCCACGGCGCGAGTTTGAGTAGCCCAACACCACGGGGAGGTCTCCCAGGCGATCCTGACCTGGGATCTGGTGATCCCTGACCGGCCTTGAGTCTCCAATCGACACCTGCATGCCCTTTCTGGAGGATCCCCCCCGACCGGAGCTGGTAAGAAAAACTGACACCAAAAGACACCCCTTCACCCGACGTCCCACAGCCTTGGGTGGCCTAACCGATTGCGTCCCAGCATCCTCAGGTATCCCAACTTACCTTTCCAAGTGGTGGTCACCTTCCCAAACCTGCAGTGTTTGTTGCAACTGCAGAATCCCCATTGAAATCAACAGGGCACCCAACGCCAAACCAGCACCCTGCATCCAGCCGTCCTTGTGCCACTGTGGGTGCACCTTCTGGGCTAAGCCAGATCCCTCTTTGATCTGAGCCTAACACCAGGAGCTTTGATCCCACAAACTTGTGGCCTGCTCATGAGCAGCCACCAACTGGAGGCCCCCTATCCCCCATTGGATAGCATTGGGTGTCAGTATGCTGCATCCAGCCGCCCTAGTGCCACTAAGTGTGCTTTGAGAGTGCATCCTCGATTCTGGGGTACCCTGGTTCTAACCACAGAAACCAAACTCCAACAACGAAGTACTTACCTGTAAACCGATAACTTAATTTCCTCCCATAGGATTGCATTGACTGCTTTTCTTTGAAAATTCTTTTAAGTATCGAGTTGGTTTGTATGAAACCTTCAAAAACTACAAATGTTCAAAAACTGAATTACTTACCTTTTGTCTAGGAATGTTCCCACTGTGATATCTAGGCATATCACACTGAGTAGCTAAATTAATATAAAAAGTAATCCAAGAAGTAACGTGTACTGTAACCTACAAAGTCACTGAAAAGTAATTTTGATTATTGACTTATCATCCCACTGTATTTAAACCTGCATTCAACTGTAAATCACTGAATAAATCTTGCAAAGTATTATTTCACTTACCTGCACCAAGCCTGGCTTGGTTCTAGAAATAAAATTACTAAATAATATTTTTATACAAACAAAATTGGTCTGAGTTCAGTCTTTGAGTGTGTGACATAATTTCTTGCCTGAGTGTGTACAATAAAAATGCTTAACACTACCCTCTGATAAAGCCTTGCTGCTCGCCCACACTACCACAAATAGAGAGTAAGGTGCAATCTACTTTTACCTCTGCCTACCTTTGGGGTTCCACTGGACTCTGTACACTATACCTTTCTTTGGTATCGTATATACAGAGCCAGCTTTCTACAGGAACAATTTCTGCTTTCAAAATACATTTTTTCCTTTTTGTTAAAGTTCAGGGGGAGCAGGCTGCGACAATTCATAAAGTAGTAGGGTTCTTATGAGGCCCCTTCCCATTTGAAAAGCAGTTACCACCCCAACTTGGAAGACTGTAGGTCATAAGTAGTTTGAGTCCGCAATGGCGGTTATAAACTGTTGATAAGCTTCATTCTGAATCGAAATAGGAGTTAGCTGCTCTGTTCTACCTCCTCTTATTTGTGATTCGGGAAGGATTGTGGAAGTCTTTATATGATTCAGTAAGAAATTTCAACTCATAAGGGCTTTTGTATATACAGAAAATCCCTTTTGTGATTGCAAAACCTTGTTATGTGAATCAAAGGGTTTGTGGTCACACAAGTGCTTTGTACATGAGGCCATTCATTCCTACACTAACCTTAAACCTATTCCTATATTAATCTAAATGTCATTACATTATTTTATTATAAATTATCAATAATCCTAAAGTTCAAGAAGCAAAAAAATCTATTTTTGTGTCCTTAAAATGTATTCTTTTAGAGTTTTATATAGCGTGAACTTGACCCGAGAGTATTGGCTATTAGAGCGCTTTCCATGAGCTCCAGTTTCGGTACGGATGGGCACATTCTTTTTTTGTTAGGCGCGGGAAGATAAAGTGATTTGCCCAGAATCATAGGACGTTGAGTTTATTGTCTCCGTTGCACTAAATAATGCAAAGCTAGAATACAATACCATTAGCAAAGCAAATGGCTTTAACTTAATCAAAGGCGATACCTATTGCATTTTTAAGGCTTGTTAGAACTGCCAGTACTCAGCACCAGCAGGTCCTGGCCCACTTAAAGCCCTGGATGTCGGGGATTTAAGTGGGCCGGGTTCTTAAAAGAAGGTGCCAAGATGGGTCTCTCTCGGCTCTCCATTTTCGCCCTCACTCTCACAATGGAAAAAAAATCTTAACTCTGCAGCAGTTAACTGTTTTTGATGTAACTTTTACTTTTTTGCAGTTCTTTATTGTAAACCTCGACCTGCTTTACATGAGCACCAACAAGGACATCTTCATTTATTTTTCGGTAGGCATGGGTGATGAAGAGATTTACCCAGAAACACAGGATGCTGAAACTCAAACCTGCTTCCTCAGCTCCAAAATTGGCAGCTCTCGCCATTACACCACAACTCTCTCACGCTAGAACTAAAGCATTTTCAATATTACATACAACGAAGCCACAGTTGTATGTATGCATGTAGTATATTTATCTTATGCAACTAGCAACCTTTGACAAAGTCAATAGTCCTGGCTTGTTGTATGTGTAATGTTACTTGTTGTATTATATATGTGGAAGCAATAACAGAAGCAGAAAAATACCAGTCGGGCTGCAAATTATGCTGAGCACAGATTTTTTGCATACATGTTTTAGGTCACGCGTTTAATTATATCGGCGACGACCCTCCAGGAGAACTCCCACTTTTTTCATCCCACTTAAAGCCCTGCTGGATGTCATCCTCCTTTTGTGATGATTTTGAATTTATGGGTGGATACTGCTCCACACCAATCTTTATCTCTCCGTTGTGCATACCCAGACACCATGTGTGACAGCATTTTGAGGAGTTAAGTGAGAGATTTAAGAAAAATCTAATTGTGTAATTTGATTCCCCTTTAATTTTCATTGAAGTGCAGGTAAATCTAGGGGGAAGAAAGGTAAAACAATGTTAGATTTTGGGTGAAAATGAGAGAGTTTTTTTAATATATGTGGAGTATTGACATCTGGGTAATTACTATGGTGCAAGTGAGTCACACCTGGCACTTCTCTTCTTGTTTTATCGTGTTTATAGATAGAGCTCCGCCTTTGGTCCTTGTTGTCTCCTCTCGCGGCACAACTGCCCACGGGGCAATTTGCCATCAACATCTACAGATCCCCAAATTTGAAGCTTAGTGGGGTAAATGGGAACATGGCATTTCAATGTGTACTTGACTGGAAGCTGGGCAAATGTGAACCTATGGTGTAACTATAGGCCTCATTATGATGGCGGCGGTCCCACATAGGGGAATGTATGTGAGTCACATGGCACTTTGAAAATTTGCAAAAAAGTGCATTTTTCAAAGAAATCGCAAATTACCACCAACTTGAAGTTGGTGGTAATTTGCGATTCCTTAAATCCAAATTGCACTTTTTCTGTGCCTCTTACATTGCATGTAAGTAATCACTATTTGTGATTTCTTAAATGCAATTACAAAATAGGGAATTGCAAAATTTGCAATTCCTTATTTTGTTTTGTGTCATACATTGGACACTGCTGATTTGCGATCGCAAACGCCTAAATTTATCGAATTTCGTCATTTACGATCGCAAAATTGCCTTCATACATACAGCCCTTAATGTCATATGGCTGGGGGCAAGTCTGATCTCAAGAGGAAGGGAGTTCCAGATGTGGGAGCAGAGTACCGAGAATCTGGAACCATCCAGTCTCTTCTTTTTGAATTTAAGGGTTGTTAGAAGGTTCATGTGACTGGATCTTAGGTTTCGATTAGGGCCGGGGTATATTTATTAATTCAGGCTGGTATAAAGGATGGGCTTCTTCCATTGAGAGATTTAAAAATGATACAGCCAGTCTGGAAGCCAGTCCTTTGTTCTACCAGAAACTAGTGACATTTTCTCTTTTAAGGGGTAATGTGGCAGTGTCTGGATAGTTAGAAACTTAACTTACCTGCCTGGTTCTTTGCCATTTGGAGCCTGCGAGTGACGCCTTTTGGGAGTCACACATAGAGGGAATTCGCATAATCTATCCTAGAAATGACAGGCCTTTATAACTTGAACAAGGGCCTCATAAGTAAGGAATTTACAGAATTTTCTGAGTTGCAGAAAATAGGAAGAAGTTACCACTCCTAGTTGGGGTTTCATAGAAAGTTCTTTTGTTGATGAGGACCCAACGACTCTTAACAAATTTCTTGGGCGGATGGGGGGAAGCGCCCATCACAGGAGACCAGAATGAAGTACTCTAAAAATCGTATTTGTTTCTGGTTCTGGCAATTTCCATTTTGTCTGAGTTTACTTTCAAATAATTGCTGTTCATCCAATCACGAATGAACAATATCGTATTTTGGAAGGCTTTCTGTGATTCAGGGGAGTTGTCGGTGGTAAAGAGTATGTAGTCTGCATAATTATAAATTTTTACATTCATTTTTTGAAGCGTATGCACTAGGAAGACAGCCAGAGCGATTGTGAGCAGTCATTTAGGAAGGAAAAAATCCAATCAAGCGCTGTGCCCTGCAAGTCTGAACCGTTGACATGGTCCACCGAAAGTTCATGACCGACCATGTCACAGGCTGCAGATAGTTCAAGGAAGGCCAGCATCTTTGTAATGCCCTTGTCGGCTTCATCTGCATGTCACCCTCTAAGGCAGGGGTCTTCAAACTGTGGGGCGTGACCCCCAGAGGGTGCGTGGAGTGATACAAGGGGGGTTACGCATTCAGAATCACACTTCTGCCCAGGCCCATCGAACTTTAATGGCTTCAGCCCCCTGCTCCTGTCGTGTGTCTCAGCCCAGGCTGCTGCAGCTGTGGGCTTGGCTGGGCAGTGTCTGGAGTCTTATCTCCGACACTCCTGAGTTTTTGACAGGTTGTTAAAGACCATTTGCATATTTACATGCCTTTGTAAACTGTTTACGAAGGCTTAGTTTTTTTTCTGGTTCCAGTACCCCCTTGGCCCCCACTCTGCCTATTCCTTACATTCAAACAGTTCTATGAAACGCAGCTGTTAATAAAAATCCAGGAAGTTAAGAATGTCACAATTCAACAACAAATGAATTAACCAAGAACAAAAAATTCGTTTAACGCCCTAGCGCTCAGAAGTGACAGAAGGGTGGAATAGCGCTGCACAAATAAGTGAATAAATGTTCATACAGACTTCAAGTCTCATGAGCAAATCACGGAGGGATTGCACAACCATTCCTTCATCTGAGGTCATTAAAGAGAGAGCCATTTAGCAGGGATCGTGTGCAGTAACACTTATTTTACATGGTGTTTATTGATTCTGCTTGTCTGAAAACAGCACATAAGCAAGTTGTCCCTTAATGAAACAATTTATCCGTGTATTTGTAAAGCACCAATATCCCACCTTTCATATAATTCCTAGCACTCAGAAGTGACAGAAGGGTGGAATAGCGCTGTACAAATAAGTGAATAAATGTTCATACAGACTTCAAGTCACATGAGCAAATCACGGAGGGATTGCACAACTTTCCTTTATCTGAGGTCATTAAAGAGAGAGCCATTTAGCAGGGATCGTGCACAGTAACACTTATTTTACATGGTGTTTATTGATACTGCTTGTTAGAACTGGGGTCACCAATTCCACAGGGGGTAGCTTGGCGCGAGCAGGTAGGCACCCGAAAGCTTAGGTGTAAAGTGACCATACAGCACACACATCCACTGAGAAAGTAAACGCACACAATAACTGACACCACACTAGCTGGTCTATGAAAATCAGTAAGCTTTTATCTAGATCAAAATTCAGGATTGGCAAGTCATTGAGGGTAATCAATAAATCAATACAGCATTAACTCTTTTAAACCGTATTTCCTTGGGGAAGCAAAGGAAGCATTGCATTAGATAATTGTAGGCATTTAAGTCAACATGTTATGAAGTAAGGATAAACATTTCATTAATCGTAGTAGGCAAGAATAAACTTTCCCTTACTCTCATGAAGCAGGGTTAAACATTCCCTTAAGCAGAAGTAAACGTTTCAGTAATGAGGAATAACTATGTCACTCGGTACAGTAGATTGGCTTCCAACTTAAAAGCAGGCTGTAGGGAGCAGTCCCCGCACCAGTTTCACCATTTGGGGAATTTGCCCTGCCCAGGGAGCCTTAAACAACAATTGGGGGCCAACGGGGCCCAACTACAGTTCCCCCGGGGAGGGGCAGCCACGGGGCTCCCTTTTTGCTCCTCGGGGGCCCCACTCTTCCTCCCGGCGCTCTGCCCTCCTCCCTGGGGGTTATCTCACTCTTCGGCCCCAGCGGGAGCCCTTGAGGAGATTTCTACAGGAAGGAAGGGCTCCGGCCCTCCGGTAGGCCTCAGGCGGCTTTTGTTCCGATCCCGGGGCTTGTGCCGGCTGGTGGGGGCTCTCGCACTCTGTCGGAGCCCACCCCCCCCACCCCCCGGTGACAACAGGCTGTTCCCGGGCCGTCCGTAGCCGGGAACCGGGAACCAACCAGGATGCGGCTGATGAGGGGCCCGGCCACAGTGGCCAATTGCAGAGCAACTCCTAGTGGGCCTACCCAAAGAACGCGGCGGCCTCCCAAACGCTCCAGGGGCTGCCGCGGGGACTCCTCATGCCAGGTGCCGGGCTGCGGCAGTGAATTAGTTCCCCAGGCACACTCCCGGTCAGTGCCTCGATGGAATTCGGACACCGGGTCCGCAGCGATGATAACCCACAGCGCAGGAGGAAGTTGAGATGGCCCTGAGCCCAGCACTTCACAGCGGGCCCTCAGATTCGACCTGGGCGTCGGCGGTGAGTGGCCCCAATTAGCGCTTCCAGGCACAGCACGCTTCCCGGAAGGATGGTGATTATAGCGCCTCCAGGGACAAAGCGCTGGGAAAGAACAGGCAAGTCCCACGCAGCACAGCACTCAGGAGGCTCGGCACTGGGGCACAGGTCAGAACAGCGCTTGGTGGTGATAGCGCTTGGGGGCAGTCATCAGGTCAGAATTCTAGCGCTAGGAAGGGAGCGCGTAGCATCTCGGTTCTGTTCAGTTTTGGGCAGTCCAGGACACAAAAGCTGTGGAGGGACAGTACAGGGCAGCTGGGGGACAAGCACAGTCCAGGCAGGGCAGCGCAGGGAGACAGAGCCAATGGTCAGCACTGGTTACCTGGTTGATCCCCAGTAGTCCTTCTTAGCAACAGGTGTTCTTCTTGGCGCTTGATGGTTTCTGAGCCCTTGGTAGGTAGTTTCTTGAGGGGGGGTGGAGTTGGTGGCTGAAGACAGATTGGACTCTGTAGCTCACTGCAGGTGGGTCTCTGGGTTCCCCTCACGCTGGGCCAGATCATTGGGTTTGGTTAGAGCCCCTTACACAACTTGGAAGGCAGCACCCAAGCCCCGTCATACCCATTGGTATAGGTTCCCCCCTAGGCCCTACCGCCTAAGTCTCCTGCGTAGGTTCCCCCAGGTCAGTGATGCCCCAACTGTCTAAAAAGTTTCCCTCCTTTCCTTAAATATACCCAGGTCAGGTGACCACTCTCTAAGGCGGCAAAAGAAAACCCCTCCCCTATTCCGGAAGGTTCCAGGAGCTTCCCTAGTCTAGCTATGGGCAGAAAAGGCGGGCTGGGGTTGCAACAGTATCTTAAGGGCCCAGCCAGCTCCTGGCAACTAGGGTGCTACAAAAAAAAACACTCCATAGTAGCAGGGACCTGTGGCAGCCATGTTGGGAGAAGAGAACACCTGCACCTTAGCACTGATTAGCAATGGTAAGGCGCCCGGAGACCTAGGTTCAACGAATAAGAGGGTGGGAAAAACTAGGCAAGGGCGAAAAAAACAGGGAAAGACCACCCTAGGGCTGACAGGTCTAACACTGCTTGTCTGAAAACAGCACATAAGCAAGTTGTCCCTTAATGAAACAATTTATCAGTGTATTTGTAAAGCACCAATATCCCACCTTTCATCTAATTCCCAGGGCTTCATATATCTTAAAAGGTTTTTTTCTGCACACAAAGTGTTTTCCACTTTTGCCAATTTCTATTACAAGAAAAATGTATCTTATAAACAGTGGTGGCTGGTGACATTTCAAAGTGGGGGGGGGGGCGTAAAAGTTGGGGATGACTTTTACCGAACAAGGGAGCGAGCTCGACTAACATAAGGGCAGGTAGAAGCGGTCTTACCCTTGAAAAAAGTTTGAAAAAAATAGCAGCAAAGAGCGCATTTTAAAAATAATTTTAATGAAGAATTTTGAGGGAACAAAAGAAGGAATAGAAAGCAATAATGAACGTGAAGTCTTGAAATATTTAGAAACATTTTAAAGATTACCCCATATGTTCAACAGTTATTCAAGCATGCAAATTTCAACAGTGCAACAAGTAAGATGTTTAATTATCTCACCTGCACTCACTGCTGTCTCTGCACTGCATCTGACTGGTGACACACTGCCCAGGCCAGTTTCTAGATGAACCTGAGCCAGCTCGACTGGCCTTCATCAACTCATGAAATCCTAATTAACAGCCATGCTTAATAAGTGACTAACTAACTCCTTCCAAACCCCCTCTGCGCGCCCCCTCCCCCTGCGCCAGGCCTGACATGGGAGCCGCACAATTTCCTGTATGCTCGTCAGCAGGGTCAGCCTTTACGCCAGCAGCACTGTGGGCGAAACAAACATTGGCGTACCTAATAAACCTAAGCCGTACTTCATGATTTTCTTTTTTTCAGTTGTATACAGTGCAAACTCAGCCTAGGGGCATTCTAGTGCTGTACAAGAGCACCAGTTACATTACACAAAGTCAGATTCGTTTTTCAAGACACAGAGAGGGAGATTAAGTTATTTTCCCAGAATCACAGGATGTTGAGACAACGCCGGAACGTGGATCCCCAGTTCTTAAGTCGGCCACATATTTTTCATTTGCGGTACATAAAGCAGTATCAGTGAAGACTCTTTAACGCTGAAAACTACTGTTAGCAACAGTGCAAGTGCCACATCCAAAACAGGAGGACGGTACAGCACAAAAGCGGTGCCCGCTTCTCTGGCGCACACTCACACACACTGGCAAATACAATAGAGCGAGCAGAAACCTCTAGTGATGCAAGGTGGTTCTTAAATATAGAGGACGATACATCACTGACTTTCCAATATCGAGCTGAAGCTTGTATGTCAACAACTCCCATGGTCAGAAACAGATTTGGTCAAGCATTGCGCCTCGCTTTTTCCTAACCCTCCTACATTTGCAGAGTCATTCAGTCCTGTTCACTGTCGCTTTCCTCTCCCTAGAGTTTATCAGTTTCCGCAGCTGTCCAAACAGGAAACCCAGAACTCAAATGTACGATTTTCCAAACCAGAAATAGCAGGAAGGAGGGTGTCACATACAGCGAAAAATAGAGAGTCCCGTTGTGTGGACATAAAGAAACAGAGCCGATAATTCACACCTCCCCACTAAATCAATGTTTACCACTTCTTTTTCCAGTCGCAGCCGGCATTACGGGCAGGTGGGGGGGTTTAGAAATGGGGTTGTGACGACCTGAGGATGAGGGGGGAGGCGGGAGAGGTTTGGAAATAAATATATATAAAATAAGTAAACTTACCGTCCGGAGACTCTGTCCCGACTCCCGTTGTCCTGGCTTTTAAGTCCTGCAGCACTGTGCACGTCATCAGGAAGGCGGCAGGCAGCCTCCCTCCCTCCACCGCCGCGTTCTTGATTGATGCGGCTGCTGCCCCACCCACGTCATTTTCTCTCTGTATGCTGCAGCATACAGAGAGAACAGGGAGAGTGGGTGGTGTTACTCGAGGGCAGGGGGGAGTGGCTTTCCCACTGTTGTTAATACGGTCTGTTTGGGCGGCCTCAGTTTCTGCCTTCTCGCACGGCGAGAAAACAGGGGGGCGGCACCCGAACGCCCCCATGGAGGAGCCGCCACTGCTTATAAAAACCTTATTTACAAGCCCCAATGCATCTCGGCACTCCAACTTGTGAGAATTTGGTCCTGTGGATGTGTTGGAGTTGTAAACATTTTAAAGCACTGAGTATGTAGGCTTAGGGAACCGTTTGTTAACCTGCGGCATTGGCAGAGCCATGAATCCAGGCTTTTTGCGGACTCCTGCTCTGGGTCCAAAACTTGTTGTGCTGCCTGGACCAGAGCTGGAGTTTGATGAATATGCAGATTTAGATTTAGATTATTGGTGGAGCGAAGCAAAGGAGGGTGCAAGTTCCATAACTGCGCAGCCTGCACCAAAAAAGTGAGACGGACAATTCATGCCTTCCTGAATTAGGGAACAATAAGCAGAGTGGCACAGCCCGGGAGGAGCATACCGGTCCGACCCGTAGGCTACGTGAGGAGAGATGAGAGAGGACAGCAAAGGAGAGAGAGAATTTGATTAAAGAGGTCAGGGAATCGAGAAATGTGAAGTGCTGAAGGGAAGTGCGGACACGCAAGAAGTGAGTGTGAGCGAAAGGTGAGGGCTACTGTTAAACCATGAGAGAAGATAGCCGAGAGATGATCTGTGACCTAAAATGTAATTTGATGCGACATGGGTGAGGGACAGCAGTGATAGGGGATGAGAGGGAGTACTGGGGTGGATGCTGAGCAGTGATTAATTTTGTAATAAAACATGTGCCAGGGCCCTCACCAGTAGGTCACTGCAACTGTAACCACCTACCCATGGCCTGGCCTGCGTGGCCAATGACAATACCTATGAAACTACCAACCATAACACTTGTGCAAGTGTGACTATTCAGACTATTGCAAGCCCTCAAAGCTATAAGAATGGCATGGGTGTCAGGAGTTTATCGTTTTTAATGTATATTGAATTAATAAACAGCTGTTCTGCTCATCTCTAAATTACACAGACAGAGCAGAGCCACCATGTGGAAGTCTGTCATAGTGCCAGTGCGCACAGTTAGGTGCCAGTACGGAGCACCGGAAACCACCGGCTCAAATTAGGCACTGGTGCTGAGGTAACAGGGGAGAGGGACTTTGGTTCGAGAAGGTGTGGAAGAACAAAGGGGAGATGTGAAAGATGAATGGGGGGACTGGAGAGTTGTAAGATACAAATAGACAAAAATTTGAATGGAGAGACTTGTGGTGAATAGGAAGTGCTGAGGGGCACAAGAGGTGACGGGGCCAGAGAGGCGATGAGATAAATGTGAGAGTCTGTTAGAGATGATGGCAGTGAAAATACAGAATGGCAAGAGGTGATTAAAGGTGAAGTGAGAGGTTGCATGTGGAGAGTTCAGAAGTTGTAAAAAGGGGTGAAAGAAAATGGCCTGCAAAGTGAGAGAGGTATCCAGGGTTGGGAGACGAGAGAAGAGAGGGATGGAAGGGAGGGGGTGAGAGGAAAGCAGCATGGGTAAACTGCTTAACTCTGCACAAGACCGCCAGGGTTTTAAGGGACTCCTGCTGCTCATGGCCAGGGCAGCTTCTAATGTGGCAGCACGTATACCTCCAGAGTGGAGTGCCCTTCAAAAAGGTTGACTAGACCGCTTTCTGATGTCAATTGCTGTATTTTGGTTATAAACTGGTACTGATGTGGTGAAATTGTTCCTCAGTGTTACTGTGTGTAACAAATGTCAAAATAATGAAGCAATACTATCCCAAAATATGCGGCATAACATAATATTATTTACATTTTCTTCCCACACAATTTAGTCAAACCTGTCACGTAATTTGGTCCTCACCTACCTAATAATTCCAGTAGCCCGGCCTACAGGTTTAGAGATTTTTGTCAGGAGGGGGTCCTCACACCTGGAAATGTTGACAGGGGGGTCTTGGCATCCAAAAATTTGAAGACCTCTGCTCTAAGGAGAGGATGACAGCTTCGGTGGAGTAGGCTGGATGGAAGCCCGCTGGTGAGGGTCACGGAAATTGGAGTCCTCTAGGACAATAACAGAGGTTTTAAATGACATGTGCCTCTAGCACTTTCACTAGGTATGGTAGTAAGGAGATAGGCAGGTAATGTTTAAGTTTAAGTTAACATTTTTGTTGGGTAAACCTCCTATGTTATTGTTATGTTTTATTTCACTTGCTCGCATTTATTCAAAATAATATTCATTCCTATATTGTCTCCAAAGCGATTAGTCAATGGTTGCTTTATTCCTTGGTCTCCCTCATTCATGTCCGTTCTGCAAGAGATTCAGGTGTCTTGATCTATATGATAGGAAGTTGTTAGATTGCTGACAGGTGCGGTCATGTAGGTTATAGAGTCGTAGGTTCCAAAGTCGTATGGCTTCCTGTGCTTCTTGATAGCCTAGCAAAGCAAACAAGAATAGGGTGCAGTCTTTAAAGTCTGGACATCTAAAATGGATGCTGATGGTAGGTCTTGCTGGAATATCCATTCCCACTTATGTTGCCCTCTGGGCGATGAAAGGTGCAGAAGTCACAGGAAGCAATTTGGCCAATCACTGCTGCCAGAACCGCACGACTGCTCTCCACCCTTCTTAAAAATGTGTCTTGTGTCCATTCCAGACTGTCAGATGCAGGAAGAACCATGACAGAAGAGCAGACATGAGCTGAAAGAGTTACAGGGTTGAAGGGCTGACAAGGCTTCTGCAGCAAATTTGGTGTGGCTGGATCTATCAGCCACCTTTGACATACTCGTCCATGAAATCTTGTTGGCACGGTTTCACAGAAAGTCCAGGGTTTACCACTGCTTGACTAGGCAGTTTTAAGACCTTTTGACCAATCAAGTAACTAGGGTGAAGTATCAGAATTCAATGGGCCCGTTGGTGCTTGGTAACCTGTAGTTTACCCTAAGATTTCCGCTGTAATCCGATCCTGTGTAAGTTTCTATTCAACGTCTACATCCAGCTGTGGCACAAACCTTTGAAGTATCTGGGGAAGGAGAGAGTTACCATGTATGCAGAAGACACCCAGTAGTCTTTCCCCGGGACTGTAATTGTTGTAAAGACTAAGTCGCTGAATGGAAGAGATTGACCTAGTTTAGGCCTTGGTGAGTAACCAGTTATTGGTGCTACATACATACAAACTATGACCAGCCCTTGCTGGGGGCTGGTTTTAGTCCCCTGGGGGACATTTAAATTAACGAGGGCTGGCAATATCGGCCCCCAGCAACAAAATCGGCACACACAGCTCTCTGTCAGCACACCCCGCAAATCCCCCCCCCCCCCCCCAAGTCATCTTAGACTGGGTCATCGCTGGTACTCAAACTGCCTTTGAAATCCAACCAAAGAGCTTCCAGATAGTGGGGGGTGCCAAGCCTCCTTTCCCGCTCCACTTTTGGCAGGAGGAAAGGGGGAAAACGAGTTTGATTAGGAGGAGGGTCCCCACAGGCTGCACCACCTCTAGGGCAGGGCAAGTGAGGTGGACCCCTCTGCTGAAATTCCATTATCTTGGGATGATGGAGAAACAACCTATCAGAGCTATGTTAGTGCCCCTTCCCACAAGAAGTGGTCACTAGAGGGTGTAGACACCCTAAAGGTAGGTAGCCCATTGGCTACTACTACCTGTCTCCCCTTGCAACACCCCTAAATTCAGTATTTAGGTGGCACCCGAGACCAGAACATCAGATTTGAAGAACAAGAGAAGACCAGGACAAAGAAGACCCGCTGCTGCACGAGAACTGAAGCCCCTGCCGATTGCCCCTCGAGCAGATGGGGTTTCGGCAAAGGCATGGCACCATGGACAATTTGACCGCTCTGCAAGTTTTATCAGAGAAATACATCAGGATCCGGGGAGGGAGAATTTATGCTGCATTTATAGACTTCTCCACAGCGTTTGACAAATTTGATCGTCCTCTGCTGTGGAGAAAACTATCGGACCTTGGCATGCCAGCTGAGCTCTTGGACTTGGTCATGGAGCTTCATTCCGATACATGGTGTAGAGTGCTTTTGGGAGGGGAAAGAGGCCTCTCTCAAGCTATCCCGTCCGCCAATGGGTTGAAACAAGGCTTCCTGTTGGCCCCACTACTATTTTCCTTATACCTATCAGATCTTCCCCAGACCTTATCGTCAAGTGATGGTATTGCCCCAGTACTGGGGGGCAAACCAATTGTATGTTTGTTATATGCAGATGATATACTAATTTTGGACTTGACTCCTAGTGGTTTGAATAATCGCCTGCAAGCACTCCATGGATTTGCAGAGACACACCATTTGAGGATAAATGTGTCTAAGATCAAAGTTATGTGTATTGTAGGAAGGAAAAAGCCAAAATATGGGAGTTTCTCCTGGAATATAGGGGGTCAAGGGTTAGAAGTGGTTCAATCCTATGTTTTCCTGGGGAAAATAATTTCCAGTACGTTAAGTGACAACGCCCATATAGCAAATAACATTCGGAAGGCAATGGCTCATGGGAAGCGTTTAAATACCCTTTATAGATCTACTGGCCAGAGACATTTTGCTTATTTGTTGGAGGCCTTTAGAGCTAAAGTCCCGGCCTCCCTACTATATGGTATAGAACTACTTGAAGTGGGGAAATGGGGTTTTCTGAACACCACAAAAGGAAACATTTTACGGAATTTGATCACGGTTAATACCGCTTGTAATGCAGCGGCTCTTAGGCTGGAATTTGGCCTACGTAGTGCCTGGGTCCAGGGCCTTGCTGGGGTAGTACGGTGGGTTTCTAGTTTGGCAAAGGGAGAACCGGGTACTTTAAGATATTTGATCCAAAAAGAGCTTCATGGAACTCTAAAAGAGTACTCCTTAATTATCAAGAATTTTAGATTAGCAGTTGATCTCTTGAAATTAGATTAATCAACTCTTTTTTCCTTATCTGCATACCAGTTAAAATCCACCTTAAAACTGGCTTCATGGCAACTAAGCTTTGTAATGGATAGGGAGGCTCTCATTGCAAAGAGAGGTCCCCTACCACTTATTAATTCCTGTCAAATTAGGATTATTCAACCTTATGTTTCCTGGAATCTCTCCCATGGGGTACGTCGTTTTTTCTTCCTTTTGAGGCAGGACCTACTCCCTTTAAATAATCTATTGTCAAGATGGTATGGCTCATCAGTAATGTGCAATTTTTGTAATAACCCAAATCAGGATGTTAAGCATGTATTATTTGTATGTCCGGCTCTAAAACAACATTGTCTTAAATGGTTGAGACCTATTTGTTTAAGACTAAGTATCTTGTCTGCCCCTGCTTTCTTAGATGCTATTTGTAATCCGCCTAATGAGAGGTTTTGTTGTAAAATGTTTAACTTTTTAAAAAGTTTTTTAGATATATATTAGTCTCCTTTTTCTCTCTCTCTTCTTTGTTTGTTACATTTGTTATAATTGTATAAATTCTAATGTTTGGTGATTTTATGTGGACCTCTGTTATGAGTTCCAAAACATAAATAAATAAAAACTTGAAGTCTCTGCTGCAGAAGAAAAAGGCGCCAAACCCTGCCTGCAGCTTCAAGGACTCGACAACCGCTGTCTGCTGTGTCACCCTGATTCTGGCAGGACTCCAAAAACCCTGGAGCACCTCCAGCTTTCCAGAAATTACAGAGAAACAACATTGGGGTAAAGGTATTACTCCCCTGCACTCTGCAGGCACCGATCCCATGAAGTCTGGTTTGGCGCCTTGCTGCTCCCCAATGACCCCGATGCAGCACCAAAACAAAAAAAGGTACAATGGCTCTGGAGGGTCAGATCTGTCTCCACTCTAAGTCTGGAGACACCATCACCTACTGGAGCCGCGGCATACCCGTACCCAGGGTACCAGACCCCCAATGGCAAACAGCAAGAAGAAGAGCACTCATCAAGGGATGTCAAGACACCAGAGACCCGCTTCCTGAGTAGCCCAGCTGTCTTGAGATCACCTCTCCAAGTTGCCTTCTCCTGACCGCGAGGAACTCAAGATGCACAATGTCCGGCTGACCTGTTCACTCTGCACCTGGCCCCACCGGCCCTAGCACTGACTAACCAGCTGTGCTCCTATGGTCTCCAAGCTCTTGTGACCTATTCCCTCAAAGGAGCCCCAACAGACTTACCTGTAAGTCCTCCTGTTCAGTGAACTTTCAAATGGCCTCCTTCGTCTTTCTGCACCAGCTTCCAAGACCCTCAGCACTTAGCACTCTGCTCCCTGCAAATCCGGGACACTCCCGAACTTCTCTTGCTGGAACTCTGGACCTGGCCCAACAGCGACCTAAAATGAGAAGCCGAACTTCGTAAAACCATTGCCTGATTTTCTATGCATTTTTCTGTTTTTTCACCCATTGTTTCCAATGGGGCGTGATGGCGCACAAAAGTGATATATTTTCCGAACTTTGCAACAATCATAACTCCAAAAGTACTTACCTTAGAACCGTGATCTTGGTCTTAAAAATGTATATTATTTTTATAAATTGGTCTTGGATTTATTCTTGAGTGTGTGTCTCGTTTATTGCCTCTATGGAGTACAACAACAGTTTAGCACTACCCTCTGATAAGCCTAACTGCTTGCCCACACTACCACAAAAAAAAGCATCAGAGGTATCTGCTTTTACCTCTGTATACCATTTGGGGATTATCTGGACTCTCTGCACAGTGTACTACTTTTTAGTACACTATATAGAGAGCCAGCTTCGTACACACAACAAATGACTTGAAGAGGGATGGATGGTCAGGTAAACACAAGAAGGCTGAAAGGCCAATAGGTAACCTTTAACTGTTGCCACAGCAAGACCTTGTTGGGCCAATAACTAACAGAACAGATGAACATCCAATTACTGAATTTTGGGGGTTGTATGCCTTTAGAAGAGCATCAGACAACATACTTCTCCCAGGGCCCTGCCTTAATCAATTTGGTTGATGAACGTCTAGCTGCCAAGATTACACCAATCACTTTGTAAGGTAGATCGAAAGCCATCAGCTGTCACTGCTTAATCTCCATTCAAGGAGTTGTAGGCTGTGTAGGCTAGGTGCAGGATCTGTCTCTGCTGCTGTGACAGAAGGTTCTACCAAAGTGGCAGTTGGATGGGAGGGCAAATGCTCATGGCCAGAAGGTACGTGTACAACACTCTCCTCACACAGAGGAATAGAGCGCCGGTCAAATTACAGATACGCAGCCACCACTGCAGTCTTTCACAGTCTCCTTCAAAACCTGTATGTAATCTAACAGATTGATTTGGTACTGAGCTCACTGAGATTTCAGATCCCACTGAACAGCCCGCATGTGCCAAAAAGGCATGGCCTACAAGCAGGAAAAAGTAGGTCAAGAGGCCAAGAAGCATCAGAGCCGACCTCACTGAGACCCAGGCTGAAAGATGAAACATAGGACTCTTAACTAGAATTTCTTGGACTTGTTAAGGTTGGAGGGATGGCTTAGAAAAAGCACTGTATCCAGAAAGGCTCCGACGAAGAGTAGTAACTGTGAAGGAGTCAGGTGTGACTTCGGCACATCGATGGAATACATCAACAATGTCAACAGATTGGTTGTGGTCTAGTGAGGTTTACGACTGTTTGAAGAGGGCCCCCCTTCAGCAGCCAGTCGTTGAGATATGGGAAGACTGGTATTCCCAATCTCTGCAGATGGGCTGAGACCACCACCATCACCTTTGTGAACACCCAAGGTGCATTGGAAAAGCCAAAGGGGAACACAGTGAACTCAAAGTGCTCTGGACCTACCTGAAACGTCTGTGGGATTGCATGATTGGGATGTTAAATGTGTCCTACAAGTCCAGCGTTCCAATCAAGACTCCTGTATCCAGGCCAAACAGATCTTGGGACAGGGTGAGCCTTGTGAACTTGTGTTTCCGGAGGAAGAAATTCAGAGCGCAAATGTGTAGGATAGAATGAAGGCCACTGTCCTTCTCCTGCACATGAAAGTAACAGGAGTAATAACCAGAGTAGATTTCTGATGTCAGCACCCTCTGTATTGCTCCTGGCCAAGAGAGTTTGCATTTCTCCATGGAGTATGGACAAGTGTCACTTTTGGAGATGTTGTTGTGCGGACAGGAACAACTCGGTAGCCTTGTGGCAGGGGGGCATTGTGAGATGCAGAGTGAATGTGGTGGCGGGACGAAGGAGACCCATGCTTAGATTTCTTGTGATTCTTGTGGGACTTAATCGAATTACCTGAGGCCCATGACCTAACAGGAGGAGCTTCAGCAATTGGAGTGCGTCCTTGCCTTCAATTTCAACCAGGATTGTTGAGCCTTCAACTGTGAGTATTTCTTTCGAACCCTAGCGATCGGTGAATGTTAGTATAGCTTCCCAGTTAGGTTTGGCCTTTGATCATTTTACACAACATAGATAGGATAGGACACCTAGTCACCATAAGCCAAAATCATGGATGTCGGTCACCAACATCTACCCGTGACAATCACAACATAGTTTAAACCCTGTTGTTTTTGGTAGTGACATCGTCTGCACACTGAAGAAATTTGAAGGAAAAAAGTGTCACGAGTGACAGGATTCCAGAGCTCCAGTTCCGTGTAGGCAGGTGCTGAAAGAAAGGAAATGATGTCAGTGCGCAGAGGTTGCGCAAATAGGGTGGGCCCAAATTCATGTCCGGGGCAGGACGAATGCAATGCAGAGAAGCATGATGCCTCCCAAGGGAATTGCTACTACAGTTTCCAGATCCAGTCTTGCGCCTATGGAAATTCACAAGCTGAGGAATCTGCACTTAGAAGACTCTAGCATAATGTGAAGACATGATCCCAGTACATAAAGGGAGATTACACCTGCAGAGAGTGAGTATCAAAAAACAGTCACAAATTTATGAGAGCGACATACTCTGGCAGGCGACCCTATTGTACTGTGGATATATTTTGTACTTACAGAGCCCAGGGATAGTTTTTAGTGTGTTTTGGTTAATTGTTTATGAATCTAAGCTATTAGAGAGTGCTAGGCTTAAAAGGAAAGGAAGAAAATGGAACTCTTGGAAAAGGGCAAAAGAGCAAGAGTTGAAGAGAGGGAAACAGCAAGACCCTGGTCTGGAGACTCCATGGAGGGACTGTAGTTGTGAAGAAAGACATTTAGGCCCTCATTAGGAGTGAGTCAATAAATTGCAAAGGGGCCGCATTTTTCTCAGCGTTTACCGCACCCCCCATTATGTTGATCCCTACTACCAAAATTTACATATGAAGAAGGTTACCATGTATTTTTACAAGTTAAATTTTAATAGGAATGACCTGCTAAAGTTTAACTTGGGAGTTAAGATTTAATTGCACCCGCCAATTACCGGATGCGGTAAACCCCAACAAAAGTTTATTTGTGTCCAAAGCACAAACAGATGTTTGCACGGGGGCTGAAATTCACTGGGCAGCTCGGAATGCCAAAATGCGATTAGGAGTTTCTTCTGTTAATGTCAACATTAATCACGACTTTGGACGTTGCATTATGTTCTTTGCAGTTTACTTTAATATTTAGAGAGAGTTTGGGCAACATTTTCCTGAGGCACGAGGCCAATAGGAGTATTAAGTGAAACCTAAACTGTGCTTCTTCTTTTCTTGGTTTTTATCAGGTGTAATGAGAATGAACTGATTAGGATAATTTTTATCACATGTTGCTTTCTATATTTGTGGTTGCATTTTTTATATTATATGTTTTTGGATTTTGTTTCTGAATTTTTTATCTGGATGTTTACTTTTATGATTTTTTGGGGGGAAAAAATCTAATAAAGTTTATAGCCGCTACTAAGTGAAACACTGAAATGATGGGAAAGAGCTGTTGGAGGAAAACACAAAGGAAAGGAAATTTGTAAATTTCGAAGAATAAGAAAGGTGTGATATGGGAGGGAAAGAATGAAGTGGTGAGACTGAGAGAGCAAAAGAGAGGCGTGACACTGAGCCAGTGAGGCATAAATTGTTGGGTTTATAGTGTGGCATGACGCATGAGCAATAAACAGCATAAGGGATTCAAAGCAAAGCAAAAAAAAACAAAGGGCCAGAAAAACAAATAAACTCATATATCTACATATACAGGTTTACTACCCTGCATGTGTGTACATTTACAAGTTTTGGGAATTCATCAAGGCTTCCCAGAGTACTCCGGGAAACCGCAACAGTCAGAGGTTTTTAGCAGCACTCCTGGGAACGTTTTTCTAAATTACTACTTACATCTCAAGAGAAGAATACCCGTTTGCTCTGTTGCACGTGGTTTATAATGGTGCATGCGATAATGCGTTTGCCCTTTTATTAATGTACTTTTTCTATCCAAAGGTAAGATATTTCTGTCAATAGTGAAAGCCTTTCTCCGCCAGTTTTGTAGGCGTCCCTGTCCAATTTCCAGCCTAGAGAGTACAATTATTTAAAAAAGCTTTTAATAAAATGTACTATTTTGTTTGCCTAGTGTAAATCTCATCGGTGGCAGTGGGTCTTGGAAAGGTGGACGTTTTCAAACTTATCAGGTTACCCCCACCCCGGAACACCTACTTCCGCCCCATTGGAGGTGTTGGGGGCGTGGAGGTGACAAATATTTAAAATTACACTAAACCATTATAATTTTATGCTTGGGTAAATCGATTTAGAAGTGCGAATTCACCCTTGTTGGATTCTTTACACTCGTAAATCAAGCCGTTTGCACTTGGCATTTGAACTTGCGTGCTCGAATAGCTTTGTTCACCAGGCCCTTGCCTTGTCTGGTGTCCTGGATGTCTTAAACAGGCTGAATTATTTAACCCAGCCAGAACATTACCTCTAAATTGTTGCAGATTCAATTTAGGGCATTTGAAGGCTGTTAACTGGCAATTATCCTAAGTGGTGCTGCTCCTTTAAAATACATTTGTCAGCAGAAGGCAGATAGAAGCCATTCCACGGCCCTTCATCTGCCCATGCTGCTTGCAGGAGGCATCTTACTGTTGAAACAATCATTGGACATGTCACAGGGATTAGGTCACGTATGTGGAACATGTCAGATTAAGTACACGTAGAAGAGAGATAGCGTGAGAGGCTGCTGATTCGATGTGTTGTAATATGTACCCAGAGACCTCCCATCTTACTCATTGCGAGTGAAAGTCACACCTGTGGAGGTTGAGTTAAGCTCTCACTCGCGGGAGACTAAATGTCAAACATGATGAGGGGGAAAAGAAACTGAACACTAAATATGGCCGCAGTCGGAGGTCTGTGGTGTGAAGAGCAGCTCCAGGGAGTAGTACAGATTTCCGGAAGTGATCTCACCATAAAGAAAGCCCTCCTACGGATCCTTCAGTATGATTGGAGGAGCCTCTTTGGCATCTTAGACATCTGCTCCTCTACTTCCTTCATACTGCTAAGAGCTGCACTCATAACAGAATAACAGCCGCGGTCCGTGCAGGTAAGAGCAGTGGGGCCCGGTGGGGAGGATTTCGACATACGAGCACAAGGGAAAATGAATGATTTATTTAACCCCTTTAGTGCTGTCGTCGGCCAACGGTCGTCGCGAGCACTACCTTGCCAGTGCTGCGCACGTCCGTTGACCGGCGCGGCCGCACCCGTTTCTTCGAACGTTAGTATTTTAGAGCCTTATTTTGGTAGGTCTAACCTGACGATTCTAGGTGATTTTAATTTCCATCTGGAGGACTTACAGCCTGATTCATGAAAAACGGATTCTGCGATTCTCAATTAGCGATTAACTGCGAATCGCAATTGAGAAATCGCAGAACGGCATTCATGATGTTTTGCGATAAAAAAAAGCAATTTGCACGCGGCCGCAAAAGCCGTTTGCGATTATCGATAATCGCAGAAAAATCGCTATTTCCGGCTACATCCGTGTCGGATTTGCGATATCGCAAATAGCGATATCGCTAATTGCAAGATAGCAAAAAGCGAGATCGCAAAATCGCGAGATCGGGAAAACGGGAAGTCGCTTTTCGAGCACAGTGATGACATCACAACCAGGAAGCAGCCAGTTCCCACCCCCATTCACCACAGTGAGGCAGACCTCGAGTCAGCAACTGGGAGAGCTCCTGCAATTCACCTTGGATTACTACTTTCATACTACACTGCAGCTATGTCTGAGGAGGCAGTACCTGGGCCCAGCAACACCACAGGGCGCAAGAGAAAGCTAAAGTTCTCCGAGCAGGAGTTGGAACACTTAATTGAAGGGGTGGTGGAGAACCACTCCAAACTGTTCGGGAAGGACTCAAGGAGGGTGCCCGAGCAGGGGAAACGCAGGATCTGGGTGGGCATAGCGTCCGCGGTGAACTCTGTGGGTGTGGCCGACAGGTCACTGGATGAACTTAAGAAACATTGGTACGACCTCAGTGGTCGTGCCAAAGAGAAGGTAGCTGAGAGACTTGGAGAGTCCCTGGGCACTGGAGGGGGAGGACCTACAGTCCCTCCAAACACCCCCTTGGAGGATCGAGTAGAAGACACACTGGAGGCTGAGGCGTGAATCGGAGTGACCCGTCTGGACTCATCCCGCCCCACCCAAGACATCCAAGGTAAGTGGCATGCGACTGCGACCCTGTCCCCTATGAATGGCCATGACCATATAGCCTCCCATAATGTTCCATAGTCATGCCATCGGTGCACATCAGGTAATGCCCTAAAGCATTGTGGGACATGTAGTGTGGCCACAATGTAGAAGTACCCCAATGCAGCCAGACAGGTTCAAAAGTACGCAAAGCCATAGGCAGTCAGGGAATGTCACCCAGCATGCATGTAGCAACTGCACATGTGGCAGATACATGCAACTAATGAACGTCCACTTCCCCTCACAGGTGGCGCAGACAGCAGTGACAGCGAGAGGCTGCAAATAGATGAGGAAGCACAGGATGAGGAGGAGGTGCCGTTACATACACAGCCTCCTGCGTCTGAAGCAGCAACAACTCCTGCAGCCAGGTCCACCACCAGTATGCCTCCAGCCCCTGCCGCAGCAACAACCCCTGCAGCCAGGTCCACCACCAGTGTGCCTCCAGCCCCTGCCACAGCAACAACCCCTGGAGCCAGGTCCACCATCAGTGTGCCTCCAGCCCCTGCCGCAGCAACAACCCCTACAGCCAGGTCCACCACCAGTGTGCCTCCAGCCCCTGCCGCAGCAACAACCCCAGCAGCCAGGTCCACCACCAGTGTGCCTCCAGCCCCTGCCGCAGCAACAACTCCTGCAGCCAGGTCCACCACCAGTGTGCCTACAGCCCCTGCCGCACCAGCAATGCCTAGCTTGACTCCACCATCAGCTGGAGCATCAACATCAGGTCCCGCAACAGCGGCGACACAGCGGCCACCCACTGTGTCAGGCCAGCAGAGCAGGCGTGGCAGGTCTCGCCTGCAGACCAATGCTCCCAGCACCAGGAGGGGGAATGGACAGCGGCTGCCAGCATGAGTGTGGAGCGTCGCATGCTCAGGATACACCAGCTGCAGGCACGCCGGCAAGGGGCCATACAGCTTCAGCTGTACAACATTGGCCGCAATGTGGCAGGTGTGGGGGACCGGATGGACCGCATGACGGCAGCCATGGCAGGTGTGGGTGAGGGGATGGCCCGCATGACTGCAGCCATGGAGGCCAACACAGCTGCAATGATTGCGCAGCGCAGCACAGCCCGCCGCCGCCACCGTCAGCTACTGACCCTGCTGACGGCTTACACACGCTCAAATTATGTTGTGGGCAATGCCACCTCGCAGCTATAGCGCCGGTCCCTGGCGCAGCAGCAGCAGCTCATACAGTCCTGCGAGGATGTGGCCAGGGTACTTGGGCACCTGACCACTGCCGTGACCGCACTTCACCCTGCTCTACCTGCCACTGTCGGGGGTGATGATGCCAGTGAAGGGACATCAAGTGTGAGCAGCCACTCTGCCTCACACATAGGGGCGCTGAGGCGCAGCACCAGGCCCACTGCAGGGACACGTGCGGAGCCTGAGGTGGAGCCAGAGAGGCGCGCAGGTGCTTCACGCCGGAGGCGCACATGACTGAATGGTACTTGGACAGGCACAGGCTGAACATAAGCCTGCCCTGTGTATTGGACGCAGCAGTATGCTGAAATACTGTTAGCATTTGAAGGATGGCAACAGGAACCTTTTTTGTGAATCAAACAATTATATTTTATTTAGCATCCCACATTGGCGTTGTGTCATTTTTAAATTTTGCATGCAATTGTGATTTGTTGGGTGAGGGGAGAGGGTGCACTAGAAACTGTTCATTGTAATGTGGTTGCGTCGTCTGTGGCCTTCAGCTGGGTTCTCCCCGCGTGCATGGCGCGCATGTGCAGGTGGCCGGTCGTCCCCTTCCGATTCACTGCCAGAGATGTCGACAGGTATCCGGCGCTTGGTAGCAATGTTGTGTAGTATAGCACACACAGCCACAATGCGGCAGCAAACTTCAGGACTGTAGTACATGGCCCCACCTGTCTTGTGAAGTATGCAGAATCTGCTCTTCAGTAGCCCAAATGTTCTCTCAATGCAATTCCTTGAGCGTATGTGTGCTACGTTGTAACGCTGTTGTTGTGGTGTAGCAGGGTTGAGGTATGGGGTGAGGAGGTATTCACGCAGGGCGTAGCCACTGTCACCTGAATGAGAGGAGCAGAGGGTGAGTGCCTGTGCAGCGCAGCTACGTCATCGCAGTGTGACATTGTGGGAAAAGTGTACTTACCAAGTAGGTGTCCTTCCCCGAAGTCTCCCCTGGCCAGTCATGTGTGGAGGCCGCTGTGCCGGAATATGAATGAGTCATGTGTACTCCCCGGGTACTGTGCCACTATGTCTGTGATGTATGTCTTTGCATTGCAGACCATCTGGATGTTGAGGGAGTGGTAGGACTTGCGATTGCGGTACATGTACTCCGTTGCAGCTGGTGGGCAGATGTGGATGTGGGTATAGTCAATGCATCCTATCACGTATGGGAAATGCGCAATTGTAGAATTGCAGCTTGGTCTCATCCAATGCCTGTTGGCTTGTTGGAAATTTGATGTGGTGGTGTAGCTGGGTCAGCATTGCGTCAAGGATACTCCCTAGGCAGCGGGACATGGTGGGCTGGGATATCCCCCCAGCAGCCGCAACTATCCCCTGGAAGCTCCCGGAGGCCAGGAGGTGCAGCCTACACAATACCTGGACATGTGTTGGCACGGCATTGGTCCGCTTTGTTGGGTGCTGCATCAGGGGGTCAAGGTCCTGAATTAGCTTGATGATCATTGCCCCATTCAGGCGGTACTTTGCGTAAATTTGCTCTCTGGTTTGGCCCAGCAGGGTGACCCGCTGGCGGAAGATCCTGGCCTGGATTCTGCGTCTCCTCCGTGCTGCTCGCTGTAGCCTTCGCCACCTGACCACCATGTACATTCCAGGCATTGTGACGCTCCTTATGCTGCTCTGCTTCTCCTTAAGTGTGTTTGGTCAGGCCTGCACCAGTTGCTGATAGGCCAACGGTTTTTCAAAATTTTTTTTACTATGGGTTTGATGGTTACCACCTGCTTTGAGTTGTCCTTAATTTGCGCCTCGCAAAATGCGATTTTGGGGTTTTTCGCTAATTGCGATTTTTCATGAATCCCGATTGCGAGGAATTTGCGAATTCGCTATTATTTTCGCAGAATCCGTGATTTCTCGCTATTTCCGAATCGCAAATGGTCTACTGCCGGGATTCTGCGAATATTTTAGCGATTTCGCAATTCTGTGTTTGCGAATTCGCTATTTCCATGGTGAATTCCGATTATGGGAATTGCGCCCGCAATAGCATTTTCGCAGCTATTGCGACCTCATTTTAGCTTCATGAATCAGGCTGTTAGATCTTGGCGACACCGGATGCCTGGTGGACTCTCTAACGGCATATGGTTTTTTGCAATTAGTGGACAGCCCCACTCATCAAGCAGGGCATACTCTGGATGGGGTTTTTTCTAATGACCCTCAACTAAAAACGGGGTCCCCCATCCCTCTGGTATGGTCAGATCACCTGGCTGTCCCTCTTGAATTAACAACTTCCTCTGCTTTCACGAGGTTAGGTCCTCCCAGGAGAAGGGAACCCAAACGGAACTTCAGGAACATCTCTAATGACACCTTGGCCCCCCTTATGTCTAACATCAGGGTTACTCCTCTTGCAGAGGCCCATGATGCTGCATTAGATCTTTCTAATGCTATAGCTAGAGCGGTAGATCTCCTAGCCCCTGTTTCCTATGGCTATTCCGCTAGGAAACGACCTTCAGCCCCGTGGTTCCCTGAGACCCTTAGGCTTCTCAGACAGGACTGCAGGAAGCAGGAGAGGCTTTGCCAAACTGGTTTGGATTCCAGAGAAAGGGAAAGGCACAAAATCTTGATGAGAAAGTATAAGAGGAGGATAATTGAGGAAAAGCAGGCCTACTTTTCCAACCTTACGGCCTCCCTCACTTTACCAAGGGAACTGTTTAAAATCGTGGATTCCCTGTGTACCCTACAGACCCCTGACCCTGTTATTGGGTCCCAAGCATTGTGCGATAAGATCTCGCTGTTTTTTCACACTAAAATAGCGGATATCCATACCTCTCTGGAATCCCAAAGGGACCTACTGGATCCCTTTTCCCTACCAAATCCTTCTCCTAGGGATTGCCGGATTATGGATCCTCCTAGCACTCTGTCCAATTTCCCTCCCCTTACTCTCCAGCAACTGGACTTGCTCTTGAATAGGATCAAATCTGGCTCTCCACTGGACCCCTGTCCCCTTAGGATTCTGAAGGATTGTAGGGAGGTTCTTTTGCCTCTACATCTTGAAGTGATGAACCTTGCCATAAAGGAGGGCACTTTTCCAGTGTCCTGGAAAAAGGCAGTGGTTAAGCCTCTATTGAAAAAGCCATCATTGGACCCTCAGATTCTAAAGAATTTTCGTCCAATATCCTTGCTGCCGGCTCCAGCAAAAATGCTGGAAACTCATCTTAACTTAAATCTAACTACCTTTCTTGATTCCACCGCCCACCTGGATTCATCACAGCATGGGTATCGGAAACACCATAGTACTGGGTGGGCCCTTACTGTGGTTGTTAACAAAATTTGTACAAAGGTTGATCAAGTGCAGACGACTTTATTGGTCCTGCTAGATCTGACTGCAGCTTTTGATACCCTATCTCCCTTAATTTTAACATCGCGTCTTAGGGAGATAGGGGTAGAGGGATCTGCACTCAGTCTGCTGTCTTCCTTTCTCAACCAGCGAGAGCAGAGGGTCAAGCTAGGTGAGTTTGTGTCCCCTTTTAAACCTGTGTGTTGTGGGGTACCTCAGGGGCCGGCCTTAAGCCCGACCCTTTTTAACATTTGTGTGACCCCACTCGCCAGGCTGGTACGAAATTTTGGGATGGAGTTGGTGTCATACGCCGATGACACCCAAATCCTGGTCTCTCTCTCTCCCACTCGGTGAGTACCTCTGTTCTCAGCTTCAGGAACTGCATGGAGGCAGTTGCACGGTGGATGATCTGCAACTCACTGAAGCTGAACGGGGAGAAAACCGAGGTTTTGATCTTCGGGGGAGACCAGGATGCCTGGTCAAGTGACTGGTGGCCCCCATCCCTCGGAGAATGCCCAAGGCCCACCAAATCCGCCCGGAATTTGGGCGTAATGATTGATTCCTCTCTTGCCATGGACCAGCAGGTAAATAGAACGATTTCTACCTGCTGGGGTATCATTAGGACCCTTAAGAAAATCACTCATTACCTCTCACTTAAAGCCCGTAAACAGACTGTAGTGGCCTTGGTTACCTCCCGGCTAGATTACTGTAATGCACTCTACTCGGGTATTAACCTAGGCCTGATACAACGTCTTCAGACTGTTCAAAACGCGGCAGCTAGATTTATTCTGGATGTCCCCAGCCGCTCATCTGCTACTCTAGCCAGGAAGAGTCTACATTTGCTCCCGATTCAGGCCAGGATCTCTTTTAAGATCCTATGTCTGGTCCATGGGGCCCTATTTGGAGATGGCTCTGAAGATTTTCGATCTCTCTTAGCCTCCTATACTCCCTGAAGAAACCTTCGCTCCGCCAGTAAGAACCTTTTGATTGTCCCTCGGGTTCGGAAAGTCAGGTAGGGAGGAAGGGCCTTTTCGGTTGTGGCCTCCAGGCTGTGGAACACCCTTCCCCTGGAATAAAAAATTAAACCTGCCATCGGTCCCTTTAGGAGGGCATTAAAAACATGGCTTTTTTCAGCGGCATACCCATAAGCTGGCTCCTGGTACATACATTTTCAGAACTTTTTCTGTTAGGCGCCTTGATGCCTACGGGCTAAGTCTGCGCGTTACAAGACTACTTTCATTTCATTTCATTTCATGATGCCTTAGCGTAGTGTGTCCTGCAGCAAAAAAAATACACACTTGAGTTCCCGGGTTGAGATGACCTTTCACCAGCTGTGCACTCACTAAACTCAATGCGGCGGCCCGAGGCCACCGCAGGAGGCCACTCCTTTAGTACCATCGAGCAGCCCAACCCCCTCCTTTCCTCCCTAAGGGGCAGGGACACTAGGGGAGTCCCCTCCTGGGCACGGACAGGGCCGCGTCATGTCCGGTGCGGTAGGCGGAGTGAGGGGTATATATGCCCCCCTTACCACGCTGAAGACCTCTTTGTCGTCGCACCGGACACATGCGGCCACTGCCTTGTGGGACACGCCGTCTGGGTTGCCGCTCGCTACGGCCTGGTGTCCTGAGTTTGGTCGATCAAGGAGCGAGGTGAGGCAATCAACCCCCCCCCCCCCCACCACGCCCAGGCTCCACAAGGCTACTGCCGTGTGGGCCCCTCGTCCCAGCATCAAGCTCTCGGGTCTGCCGTGTAGGAGGCCCACTGGGTTTGTGCCTTCGATCAGAGTGGGGCAAGGGACTGGGGCAGTGAGGGCTTAAAGGGGGGTGAAAGCTTCCCGCCCTTACGCAGCGCAGACCGATCTTAGCAGCGGTAGACGACGGAGCTTCTTTAGCTCTTCGTCTCACCCTTCAGTCACAGCCCGTGCAGGGGCCACACTACAAAGGGCAGCAAGCGGCGCAGTGGGTCCGTCCGTTTTGCAGGTCCGAATCCTCGGGTCGTGTGGTCAGCGTTGTGCAGTCTCAAATGCCCGGCGAGACACCCGTGTCTGCACCACGCCTCAGGCTTCCTGTGCCCAGGACTATTGGGGGTCATCGTGCGGGTGAGGTCAAGACGCTGTGAGGACCTCCTGAGGGGCCTTTTCGTTGCAGCTGAGCATCCGGGCCCAGGGCAGTCAAACATGCCTGACATGCACTGGGTTGGTCTGGCGGTGCGGGAGTGTGCATTGAGCCGCAGTTTCCAGGCCTTTGAGCACCGCCCACCCGTTGCGGTAGGGATGCCTTCGTGTGTGTGGAGATCATTTCACCCCCCCCCCCATTCCTGTGGGGCTGCTGCCCGTGGGAGAAGCTAGCTTGCTGGGTTTAGTGCAAGATATTGTAGCTCATGTCTGTCCCGGGGCCGGAGTCCCCCCTACCCAGGAGCGGCCGAGTTCACGGTTAGTGCCTTGATGTACACCCCCCCCCCGCCCAGTGACCCTTGCAGGGTGTACACTGGCAGGGCGGCCGAGCCACGCTCAAGAGCCACCGGAGGAGGAGGGGGGTGGGGTGTTGGGGTTAATCGCCCACAGCTCGGCTGCTGTGATTTCGGCGGCCTTAGGGAGCATGGTTGAGTCGGTACAAAGGCTTAATCCCCGCGGTGCAGGAGGGAGGGCGGCAGGCCAATTGGCGTCATGCAATTGAGAATGTGGGGGCATACCCACGCGCTCCCCCGTGTTCTATCGCTCCCTGCCCGGTCTCCCCCATCGGGGTTGTATTGAGGGCAGGATGGCCCCGCCGCGGCCGCCGGGAGGAGGCGGGGTGCAGAATCCAGGCAGCCGCCGCGTGGTGGGTACCGGCATAGTGGGGCATCCCCTCCCTTCAGGTGGGGCGAGGCACGAGGGGTCGCGTCCAGCTGGCAGCTACGGACCCTGCCATGCTGCTGGCTCGCTTCGGAGCTGCTTGGAGGCAGGAGCACTCAGCGGGTTCCTGGGGTGTGGGGCACAATGCGCGCAGCTCTGCTCCCTCACCCCCGGTACCTTCTGAGCCAGGGCTCGTGCTGCCTGCCCCCACGGGACCCGTTCCACTTTCCTGGCAGCAATGCTGGCCTCTCCGCCGATGCGCGGCCAGGCCAACAGCGCTATCACGAGGCCCGCACAGGTTTGTTTGTTGCGTGGGGGGGGCAGCCATATTCCCCAGGGGTTGCACCACTCCAAGGCTCAAGGGGTGCCGGGGCACTTCCCCCAATTCGAGTTTAATTTCTAGGCAGCGCGGTTGGGGCCGGGAGTTTATCTCGCCTGAGGTAGTAGTTGTCAGAACCTGGGGTGGGGGGTTGGCCCAACCCGAGGCCGCTCACCGCGGCAGCATGCCCACCCCCACAACAGGCAGTGGCGCTTGGTGGCTAATCCTTTGTGCCCCCGTATGGGGGGCTGCAGGGGCTCTGCTGCGGGGTAGTGTTGCACATGCTCCCTGTTATGGGGGCAAGCGGGCCAGCCGTTGGTAGCGCTGGCCAGGTACCTTTAAACAAGCTACAGTGTAGCACATAGTGCTTGTCGCTAAAGTATCATTGGGTTTCAGAATCCCCCCCCCCCCACCCACAACGCTCCCGGCGGTGGGGTGATCCAACGCGATGCAGAGAGCCGGCTAGGTGCTTTTGTTGAATTTGATCTCATCTATCATTACTGCTCCTATTGAAGCGCCCGGACACCTTCGGGTCTTCTCCGCGCTTTATAAAAATGCATAATTAAATAAGGTGCACCGGGGGGGCGTGGCGACCGGCTGAGCTAGATGGACGCTCAGTCTTTGAGCTCCGAGGACGACGCTGCCCTTTACATAAATCCTTTACTTGATCCGTGCCTTTCTGTGTTCCGAAGGCTGTAGCCGACGTCGGAACCCAAGCTGCATCGACCGGAGGGACTCAGGTGAAAATCCGGCACCGCCTTCCGCTTTAATTACATCCTGGGAGAGAGCGGCCTGCGCGGACCGGACAGACCGGGGACTGTAGTGGCCGATCCTGCCCGGGGAGGACACGAGCACATCGCGGAGCTGCTACCGCCGAGAACTGGGGGTGAAACAACGCTGGCCTCGCCTACTCCCTACATCATCGGCGGGACTGTTCATGCTCTTCCCCCATGTGAGCCCCGATGAGTGTGCCTTTGTCTGCGTGTGGAGGCCGGTTTCCAGCAATGCGGCTAAATGTATGTATCGGACTGGAGGTCTAATTACTGCTGCCGACCACGGGAGAGGGTGAAGCGCGACGGTGGCTGGAGCTTGCCCTCCCACCATTACTGGTCTGACGATTGATGTTGGCGGTGCGATCATAGCACCCATGCTGCCCCGCACTGCGGCATAGCCCCTCGGAGGGGCACCCTGATCCCGGGAGAGAAATCCTGACGCTTGGTGAGACATTGCGCAGTGCCCGATTTGGAACGGATGTGGCACAGGGGCCGGGGGGGTACACCTCGGAGAGGAGTTGGAGTTGTGGGGTGCAACATATTTCACGCTGCATTTCCTTGGCAAGAGTTGACATATGTGAGGATTGCTGTTGCCTTGCAGGTCTGAGGTGGGAAAAGCAAACTGACCCACTTCCGAGGAGATACAAACTGTGTATTCCCCCCCCGCACCCCCTCCCCCTGTGCCCCTCAATCACCACAGAACCCGGCCTACCAGCGGTGAATCCCGCAGTGCTGCCGCAGTGGGGCAGAGTCACTTAGGCACATCTGAGGACTACTGCCAGTTGAAAACGTGACGTCGTATCTGATTCAAAACATCGTGTGCTTCACAAATTACAACGATATGGCGGGCAGGGGGACGAAAAACCATACTACACAAGCAAAACTGGACAAGTATGCATATGACAAGGGCTCAGCTCCGGTGCCCCCTCTAGGTAAAACACTGGAGGGCAAAGGAACAAAAAAGGTCACTCTTGAAGACATCATGAAGGCTCTAGCGAGTGTACAGACCACGGTGGGAACAATCTCCATGGATGTCTCTCTGTTGAGGGCTGACCTCCACAAGATGGCGGACAGGGTGAAAGAAGTGGAGATAGTTGCAAAATCTTTAGTTACGGACACTTCAGAACTACAGACTTCGGTCGCCCAGCTCGAAAAGGAGAACAAGTTACTTGCGGAAAAGCTTGATGACCAGGAAGGGCGCGCACGACGAAACAACGTGAGAATTATTGGTATTCCGGAGACTGAAGGTGCCCAGCCAAGGGACCTATATGTGGAAGAATTGATAAAGACTAAGCTGCAACCCAAGGGGCTTTCACATTTATTCTCAGTGGAGCGCGCCCCCATGGTGCCTGGCGGCAAACCTAAGCCAGGAGCACCTCCAAGACCAGTACTCGCCAGACTGTTCAACTTTAGGGACAGGGACGCAATTTTACAAGCAGCAAGGGTCTCTCCCCCCATCCGCATTTTAAATTCCACTATAACCTTTTTCCCGGATTACACAGCAGCTGTATCTAGACGTAGGCGGAGCTTCTTTGAAGTAAAAAAATTACTCCGGGCACAGGAGCTGCCATACTCTATGCTCTTCCCTGCAAAACTCAGAGTAGTGGTGGATGGCCGGACTTGGTTCTTTGAAACGCCTGAGACGGCGCATGACTGGCTGGAGGGATGGCGTCCTGTTAGCCGTACAGATTTTAAACCCAGAACTCACCGTCACTGGGATGGGGAAGACGCTCGAGGGAATTTGAGACCCAGAAGCCAAGAGTCGAACCATGCGCTACTCCTAGAGGAGGAATGAGCACCGCCGTGGCCATACGGATTCCTGATGCCTGGAGCGGTATTATGGACAACTGCGATTTAGCCGTTTTGAGGTTCTGGACTGAGGCAGGCCTGAGAGACACTAAAGTGCTGGTGCCTCACTGAACTCTTTACCCTCGACAAGCAAGTA
Source organism: Lissotriton vulgaris (assembly GCF_964263255.1). NCBI lineage: Eukaryota > Metazoa > Chordata > Amphibia > Caudata > Salamandridae > Lissotriton > Lissotriton vulgaris. The sequence continues at coordinate 652,481,088 of NC_141697.1, read as the reverse complement.
TTGTAGTTATGGGAGGGGAAAAGCACTCTGCTGAGTTGGGGTGGTGGGCAGTTTAAGGTTCGCCGAGCAGGGAGGCAGGGAGGGTGGGTGGGACCCAGGGTGGGGAAGTAACTGAGTTGTTTAATTTCGTTGATTTGGTGGTTTGTAGGATTGCAAAGGATCATTGCAGGACAAGTATATCTTTGGTTATTTGACACTGTACTTCATCATAGATGGCTACACCCGCAACACGTGAACTCGAGACTCGTCAGGCACAACTACCCCATCAGTCAGCCCTAACTGTTTTGACATGGAACGTTCGGGGATTGGGAGACAAAGTGAAGCGGGGCCTTGTATTGCACTATTTAAAACAAAGTGATCCTGTGGTAGTTGTATTGCAGGAAACACACCTAGTGGGTTCTGCTATCAAAGCAATGGATAGGTGGGGGTATACTATGTTGGCGCATGCAGAATTCTCCTCAGGCTCTAGGGGTACAGGGATCCATGTCAGGAAAAATTTCCCACTGGTGCTCAAACAGAAACGAGTTGGTGACCAAGGCCGCTTTGCGGCAATTACATGTCAATGGGAAGGTCAATTGTTTCATTTTCTTTCTGTATACATCCCACCTGCCCTACACGCGAAGGCACGCTCTGCATTTACGGCATTCCTACTGACTCTGCTTGTCGCGACGTTGGTGATAGGAGGTGACTTTAATGATATCCTTGATGACGAGATAGACAGATACCCGGCCAGACCAGTGGTACATGGGGGGTCCAAGTCTGCTTGGACTTATAGATGCCCTGGGGCTAACAGACGGCTGGAGGTATAAGCACCCCGACGACAGACAATACCCTTTTTATTCTGGAGTCCATAATTGTCTCACGTGGATTGATTACATTCTGATGTCGGCAGATGGCCTACAGGGAATAGAAGAGGTAGATATTCGTCCTAGGGGTATTTCTGATCACTCCCCACTGTTACTAAAGTATACGCACCACCAAACTCATAGACAGCGCATGATTCCTGTTCATGCTGGTTATTTACAGGTTGCCCCTCTTATGACAGCCCTTACAGGAACCGCCAAGCACTTTTTCCAAGAAAATACTGGCTCGGTGGTCTTCCCCAGTACTCTCTGGGAGGCCTATAAAATAGTCCTACCCGGGCAGGCGATGGCCTCAATTATTGGCCATAAGCGAGCGCAGCGAGCAGAACTAGACGGCCTCGAGACAGACCTTGCCGCCGCAATAACGGAGCAGGAGACTCACCCTTCACCGTTCACCGGGGACCGCTCAAGAGTTTTACCTCAAGCAAACTGCATATGTAGCGTACCAGAGGGAAATGGCGAAAATCACACTCCAAACGTCCCGATATAGAGTTTATGAGATGGGGACAAAGCGGGGAAGATATTAGCTTGGCTTGACAAAAAAGAAAAAGCAAGTAGAGTCATGGCACAGCTGTCGTCCCCCGCGGGCTCTACGACCTCAGACCCTAACGCTATAGTAGGCCTCCTAGCTGATCATTTTGAAAAAACATATGCTCCCCAAGCGTCCTCTACGGTGGAGGAGGCATATGAGAATATCAAGGATCTAACGATCCCTCACCTGTCCCCAGAATCGGCACTCCTACTAGAGGTAGACATCACCACTGATGAAATTCAAGCGGCGACTTACTCGCTCGCGTCTGGTAAGGCACTGGGACCCAACGGGCTCCCGGTGGAATTGTATAAGAAAACAGTGCAAACGACGGCTCCCTTCTTACTGAATATGTTCTGTGATAGTCTTGAAACCGGGGAGCTGCCTAGAGATCTGCGCCTTGCCACGATTGTTTCAATCCATAAACCAGGCAAGCCTGCGGCGGACTGCGCCTCCTATCGCCCAATTTCCTTACTAAATGCAGAACCCAAGATCCTCGCCAAATTGCTGCCGATGCGCCTGACCCCCCACCTTGCCACCTTGGTAAATCCAGACCAGTCTGGCTTTATGCCCCATCGTAGTACAGCACTCAACCTACGCCGCTTTCACGCGGTCATGGCGCGCAGGGCATACATACAGGAACCCGCGGTCCTCCTCTCCCTGGACGCCACTATGGCGTTCGATACAGTAGAATGGCCATATTTACTCGCAGTGCTCCAACACATGGGCTTCTGCCCTAAATTCTGTGCCTGGGTCCGTCTGCTCTATACCAAACCCCTGGCTCACGTGGCTGCCAATGGGCACACCTCAAGGGATTTCCCGCTTGGCCGTGGGACGAGGCAGGGATGTCCGTTGTCCACCTTACTGTTTGCACTGATTCTGGAGCCGTTAGCAATCTGGATTAGATGGGAGCCCTCTAACAAAGGACTCCGCTAGTCCAACATATGGGAGGATCGAATATCCCTATACGCAGACGATATACTCCTTTATCTCACGTCCCCCAAAAAATCCATTTTGGAATTGTTAAATGTATGTGAAAAGTTCGGAAGAGTGTCAGGTTACAGGATTATTTGGTCCAAATCTGTCCTCTTTGTTCTGGCTGGCCTCCCCCTGTGCTTCCTGCGAGGTGCCCCCTACGGCCTACTACAACGGCGTTCCAATACTTGGGTATATATGTCACGTCGGATCCAGATGAATTCTATACTTTAAATCTAAGGCCACTGCTGGACCGTTTCAAACGCGACGTGAAGGTATGGCGGGCTCTCCCCCTGATGCTTCTGGGTAAGGCGGCCCTATATAAAATGATGCCACTCCCACGCTTCCTATATGTCCTAGAAAACACGCTGTTTTTGGTCCAGGCATCATACTTTAAAGCTATCGCTACGACAGTCTCCAGCCTATTGTGGGATGGAAAACTAGCACGCATCATGCAAGACAAATTAGTAAGAGACTGGTATGATGGAGGCATAGCACTCCCAAATATCGAATTGTACTACTGGGCGGCCCATCTAAAGCAAATAAATTACTGGCTTCATGCCCCTCAGAATGAACCGGCATACTGTGCGGACAGACAATGCTTGGAGTCTAGAGGACTGATGGGCAATCTATACAGCCGCCGTACGCCATCGGACTTAATAGGCCCTACACGACATTCAGTACATCTTTGGCACAAAGCACACAGGCGTCTTCAATGTTCTGGTACCATCACGCAAATGACACCATTGTGGGACTCGTGTAGGTTAGATTCTCTTCGTAACAGTAAAGGGTTCCAGGTTTGGGACAACATAGGCATTTCTGTAGTGGAGGACCTTTGGAAGAAGGGTAAGGTGGTAGACTTCTCCCTCTTACAAACACAATATGACATGGCACGGACGGAACAGTTCACATACTTCCAAATTCGGCATCCGACGCAAACAGCCATACCGGTGGGTACTGAATTGCAGGAATCCACCCCTCTCGAAGATAGGCTTCTGACGGAACATATGACGGGTAAAGCCACATCTTTCACATACCAAAAACTGGTTAATAACCTTCCTGACACGACGTCCAAACTGAAGATGAACTGGTCTTGAGACGTTGGCACGCTGGATGACTCCGAGTGGCAGGAGGCCCTTTCCTCCCCGCGGGAAACGGCAATACCCTCTAGGTTAAAACTAGTTCAACTTAAAATACTGCACCGTACGTACTACACCAGAACAACGTTATACAAGATAGGGAAGGCGTCTCATATGTATTGTCTGCGAGGGTGCGGGGAGGAGGGGACATTCTATCATACTATATGGGACTGTGGATGTGTGGCACTGTACTGGACAGCAGTGATGCGTACAATCTCTCAGGCCCTAGATGTTTCCCTTTTGCCTGTTCCCCAACGCTGTTTATTGAATGTATGGGAGGCTAATGAATTAAATCATCGCCAACAGGATTGGGCAATGTTGGGTATGATGGTGGCGAAACGCAATATCGCCATGCTGTGGGGCTCAGATGTGCTGCCTACACTCCGGAACTGGTGCAGGGACATGGATGATGCAATGGTGGCGGAGAAAGTGGTGTTTGTCCACCGTGGATGCCCTGGGAAATGGGAGAAAATATGGGGTGCCTGGTATAAGTTCAGAGGTTATATATGTGAGCCACCACGCCTAAACGAAGACGAGGTCAGCTCAGACTGAGGGTAGTTGCTGTTCTCATCTGTGATGGGGTGCTGTTGTGCCTAATCAAAAACGCTTCTTTTCACTATGTAACTAGAGTACTAGTTAAGCTTGATTGTACCTGCAATGTATATGATTCATGCTGTTGCAAATGTATGCATCTTCGCTCTGTCTGTTCATTTAATAAAAACATTAAAAAAAATACGGTGCACCACTAGGCGAAGATAAGTTTATTGCGGCATGCCTCCCCCCCCCCCCCCCCGAATCAGGCGCTTTGTGAGTTCACATGGCCATGGGAATCAGTTGGGGCACTGAACGCCGCGCCCTCCCCCAGATCAGTCTGGCCTCCCCTTAGCTGTTAGGTGGGACCGGGGCCTGGGGCTGTGTTGGGGGAGAGCAGCGAGCGCCGCGTGGGTCCCGCTCGCCGGGGTGTTCCTGCAGCACAAATGTTAGTAAGGGACCAGACCTTGAGGGTTTTATGTTCCAGTCTGTGTCGTGGGGCGGCGCGGCCAAGCCCCAGTCATGGGCACGCACAGGACTTTCTCTTGGTGGGTGTGTGCACTGTGATGGGGCAGACTAGCACCTTTGCCAGGGACCTGGACAGGCATTGGTCCGCCAGCTAAACTGCAGTCCCTGGTGCAGGAGTCCAGGGTTCGCGCCTCGGGGTCGCGTCCACATCCTGTGATTCTGGGAAAATCACGTAACCTCCCCGTGCTTGAAGGTGTAATGTAAATACAGTGCTCAGGTGAAGCACTGCAATACCTCTGGGCGATTTCGCACCATTTAAAAAAAAAATAATAAAAGGCACAGGATGATGAGGTCTGTAGTGGTGACGCCCCCCCTTTTTCTTGCATGAGGTTTATGGGAAGGACAGTCAAGTTGATATGGAAGGAAGCAGATGTGTTCTATGTGAACAGAGGAGCAGACCTGTTCTTCAAGGTTTCATGTATGTCTGATTGATCTTCGCTTTATTGAGTGATTCGTTCGGTGCTTATCTGTCGTAGATATATTTTCACCTATGTCAATAGTTGACTCAGTGGTTTTGGGATGGCTCCCACGTGTCGGGTCCATCCCGATCTCACGTGCTACCCTGGGACTTGAGGTACAACGCCATGGCAGGTCAGCAGGCATTAGGGTGCCAGAGAATACAGGGGATGTGGTTGGTCCGGTTGGTTTTATCCGGCATTTTAGTAAAGGCAGTGGTTGTATCTCCCCGTTATGGCTTAAAGTGTCAGGCCACTAGGTGACATAGCTCTCCTGGTTTCTCAACCTGTCCGAATGTTACCTGGTTTCCATGCCCAAAGGTTGGGGGTATAATGCTCGCTGGACAGCATTTTAGTACAGCTGCTCAAGGGAGTGTAGCAGCAGAAGGCATGGTGGATGTAGTTTTGGGGGTCCACCAGGGATCGCGTTCTGGGTGTGCGAGCTGGAGTTGCGCGGCGAGGAAGGTGGTTTCCGGACCATCCTCCTGGTGATGTACCTTCAAGAGTGAGCTCAATAGCATCAAAACAGGAGCTTGCACAGTCTTAGCATTTCAAACTGAAGCAGGGTCAATGTCCAAACACCACTCAAATTGTTGGGTTTGTCCCGGAGTGCTTTGTTCCCTGTTGCTCCTACAGGTAGTAAGACCTGGGCAAGGTTCTCGCGTTGGTTGGCTACATGGTAGTGCGGTGTAAGTCAGCTTTACAGTTGCTCCTGTATCCAACTTTGGAGAATAAACGTTCACTCCCCCCCCCCCAACTTAAAGCACGCACCCTATAAACTTTGTGGGAATTGAACCTGGCATAATAAAACATGATTCCTTGTGCAATACCCGTACTTGTTCTCAGGAAAGACGTCCAGTGGGAACAGGGCTTGGCACGCACCGACTGTGAGTCTGCTTCAGGAGGAGGGCCTTGGTCATTGGGATGTGTAGGCCAGTTCTAGGTATTCCGCTGGGACCACAACATGTGTATTTGGGCGGAGGGGCCTGTGGGTATCCTTGCTTATTTACCCTGGCTTGCACAGCGTAAGCCATACCCTTATCCAGAATTGCGGTGGAGAGATGACTTTGCGGTTACTGCCACTGTGGAGCTTTTGATGTTTAGTTATCGTGTCACGGCAAATATTGACGGTCGGCTGGGGAAGCTAAGGCGTGCGTGATGTCGCCTGGGCGCACATTGATTATTAACATCTTCTCGATTGGTAATGCATGGCCTTCTCCAGGAGGCGCGAGGGCTCTGCCGTTTAAACACAGCATTTGGAAGGTTTGAGGTTAGGATTGCATACTCGTGATCAACAGCACATGCAGTAGTTTTATCAGCTGCCCTTGGGAGAAACTTATTGGGGAGCCCCTGTTTAGAGCAGCCTTGAATTTGATACAGTCCAGCTCTTTCATGCCCACTTTAGGAAAGTAACTGTCAACGCACGGACTACCTCTTCCAATTTCTAAATGTGTTTTCTACCACAAGCAAGTTCCAAGCGTGTTTTCAAAGGGTAACACAGCAACAGCTCACTAATAATTAAATAATAGGTGAGCGGAGCGCTGCGGGTCGGTAGTGCGACCGTTGGTGTTTGAATTTGCTCTCACAGTTTGAGAAGAATAAAAAGAAACTTATACTTGGTAGGCACCAATTTATAAGGAATGTGTACCTCCAGCCAAGGTCACATGACTGCAGATTATGGGAAGGCAGGTAAAGACAGCACCTAATTTGAGGTTCCCTCTTAGCAAGAGCTTTTGCACCGTGTTGAGTACAGTATTTATTGGGTGCTCTGTGCTCACAATCCTTCTAAAAATATGGTGCTGGTTAGAACCGGATGCATCTGAGCGCTTTACATGAGTAGCAGACCATAGTTGCAGGTTACATCGTTACAAAGGACACAGTATCAGAGCACAGAGACATAGCTACATATTCGGTCGAGGCAAACAATAAGGACATTGCTAAAGGGAAAGAATAGCCATGGCAAGCGATTCAGGCAGATACTACAGAGATGTGCGAACCATGTTGACAACATTTAGCTGCTACAGTAGTTTAGCTCCAAAATGTCTGGTTGAGGCCGCTAAGCACTGGCAAGTGGCTTCAGCTATGAGGGAAGCACCGCCCCTTTAGCCTGGGCAGTATGGCGACTGTGGGAGTTGACACCAGTAAGTGCACTGTACTTAAGAGGTTGGGGGCACAAGGGGCAGCGGCGTAGTAAGGAACACCAGGCATTCCCAGTATTCTAGAATGGGCAGGTAGCGGTCATCCTGTTCCCCCTCCTTCGTTCCCACTGACTTGTCGGCTCCCTGATACACATTGGGGGGGACCCAGACCTCATCCAGGGTTGCTTGGCCTAACTTTGAGGGACAGGTCCAAACATGTCACAATTACTGAATGGGTAGGAGTTTTCATTGTCTGGGCAGAGTTACAGGCCAAAGAATGGCGGCATGGCCCCTGGGTTTTGCGGGCGGCTGGATTGTTGTCAAGCATCTCGATATTTCCGCAAGCTTGCGCAGGCCGTTATGATCGCCAAGTTTGGGGCAGGTTAGCATCTGCTGATTCCCTGCCCCTGTGTGTGCTGCTGCCGCCGCCGACCGGATGCGCTTCAGACATCATCTCCTCAGATTGCGTTTCCCCCCGCCTCTTCCTATCCCTTAAGGAAACCCTGTGTTACGAATAAGCCGTTCTTTGCTGAAAGGGGAAAAGACATTCTACTCGATTATACGCCCTTTGCTTTTCCCTATCTTTAAAGGAAACCCTGCGTCGCGAGACAGCCGCATCTCTGAAGTCTCTCTTGAAAGTGGAAAAGGTCCCTCTCCTGGCCTTGTGTCTTCTGTCTGCCGGAAGGCGTCGTGCGTGCACTCCAGCACATGTAATTTTTTATGAAAAACTGAACCCAATCTACGGAGCTGTCCTCTGTTTTACCAGGGAACCATCAACTTCTTCGCATTGGCGTCTACAGCTGATTCAGTCTTTTTACCTATCTTCTGGCGAAACATTCTTATTTTCCTACAGATGTTTAAAGACCTTGATGCCCTGATTCACTCGGGTTAAACTGATATAACTAACCTTGAACGAGAAGATTCCTCTACTTGAAACTAGTTTAGCTCAGTAGTAACAGATCATCCACCCCCTTGTGGTTCCACTTGCTCCACCACACTTTGCCCTGATGAAGGTGTAGCCCCGGACGGGGCCGCACACCGAAACGAGCGTTGGCGTCTGTTCCTATCCTGGAACTCACAGAACCAACCAGGATACCCAACCAGCGGTCTCCATTCCACCAAAGACCATCCCTGCATAAGTGTTGTGTGATGTGTGAATGTCTAAGTATGTGTGTAGTTGGTATGATAGTGTGGAGTAAGAACCACTGTTAATTTTGTTTTGCTGCTCTTTCTTATATTTATGTATATATTTATTCATTGGATTGTTTCAACCTATTTATAAGAAAAATGAACTTTAAAATAAAAAATTATTTCAATAAATCGGAGCCAATGTATTTCTGAAGTGTCCCTCGTGGGTTCTGGGTACATCACATAATATAGTGGACCTCGTTGAGGCCATCTATTAGACCATACAGGGCAGGTTCCCCTCTCTTGTCTGATCTTTATTGTCCCCGTCGGCCTGCCTTTAATTGATGTGGGGTCCCCCTCTGGTTTGCAGGTTAGCATCCCGCCTTACATTTTAGCATAGTAGTTCACAGAACATGGGAAACAGTTTCCCAAATCTGGCACCAGAACAGAAGGTTATTCAGGGCCAACCTGCCTGTTGGGTCCCTTGTGCAGGGAAGACTCAAGGCAGTGCCTGGTCAGTTTAATGTAGTTTGTGGATGTGTGTTGTAGGATGTGGCTTGGGGCCAACTGAGTGTAGGATCATGTCCAAAGTCCTTGGGTCCATTCAGCATTCCTTCAATCCAAGCAGGGCGGGTAGTGATACACAGTAGCAGCGAGTGGGTAACATATACCGTCCATTCAGCAACAGCGGGCCCCGGGGGCTCGCGCGCTTCACAAAAACCCAGAGCTGCAACTGGGAAAGTGCCAAGTGGCAACAACCAGTAAATAGGTTTAAGATGTGTCTCTATGGCTTACAGCTGTGTGAGGCCAGTCTCGATTTGGTGGTACACCCAGGTGGAAATTGGGTGTTTTTTCAAGGTTCCCATGAGCACTGCGGTATGGGAGCACACCAAGTGACGGCAGGGCATCCTGTGCTGCCGTCCCAGGGAACGGGGAAATAAGGTGTCAAGCACGAAAGACTTGGTAATAGAGCATTTGGCACTTCCAGTGTGCAACTATAATTTATTTCAGCTGGGCTGGTTATTTTCCACCTCTGGAGCTGCTCAGTGTGGGCAGGTGAAGGCCCCGCACCCCAATTTGTGAACATGCTAGGGTGGGGGGTGAATAGGACTTAGTCACTCCTTAATGTTAAGCGCCATCTGACTGGCACTGAGCACCCTTTAATTCAGACATGTTGTGAGCCGGTATGCCTAGGGGTATTCCCCAGAGAGGGAGCTGAGCTGGTGATCCCCATAAGGACTTAAGGGATGCCAGGCAAGGGCAGGAGTGCCCTCCCCCCTTGCTCATTGTCACATACTTATAGTTTTGGACATTCAGGTGCGGCATGATTTAGTAGGCAAAAGGACAGTGCAAATGCTAAAGTATAATCCTTCTCGCCCCACCAGCGATGGTAAGCAGGCGTGTGGGAGCGGTTGTGAGAAGTTGGCCTGGTATATGATGCTCACTAGTTCTAGTGATCACCTTGTACCATGCCAAGCAACCCTTATGATGATTGGTTGTAAGTCAACCTTATAGACCAGCTATCCTAGTGGTAGCGTGGACAAAGCAGTCTTAGGCTAAACTCTGTAAGGCATGTGAAGCAAGCTGTTTTACCATACAAAATCCCCTTGAATGTCAAATGAAAGGACACCACACAGATATATATTGAAAATATATATATATTTATTGACTACAAATATCCCCTATACTCTTTATGAGCACAGAAGCAAATGCGTTAAAACAAAACACAGTTTAAATATACAAAAGTTGCACAATATGGATGAGCCCTAGGGGCCACCTAAACCATGTACTAAAATAGTGGTATAAGAACCACCAATCGGAAAGGAAGTAGACCTAGGGCCTTGGGAATCGCTGGAGCTGATCGGGACTAGCAGTGACTAAGTCGGGAAAGGCCCGCGGGACTCGGGTGCAGCGCTCAAAGTGCACGCATACACCAATGCAATGTCAATGGTGCGTAAAAGTTACAAAGTTAGTGTTTAAGGAACCTTCCGAGTGACCTAGAAGGACAGAACTTTAGACCTAGACACTAGAGGTGTGTACCAGTGTGGGAACACCGGCGTTGCTGAGTTACCTCACCCACAGGAAGCGGGTGCACAGGTGCGAAGTAATGTCGGGTTTCGTCACGCAGGTCGATGGTGCCTGAAGATGAAGATGCTGCAGGCGGCTCGATGTGAAGAGTTCCGGTGGATCCAAGGGTGGATCTGAAGTGGTGAAGACCTGAAAGCAGAGGGGACAATGTTCAAAGTCACTAGCCAGTGACTACCGTGGAACCAGATTGGAACCAGGCGATGTTGGGTGCAAACAGGCGATGAGGTGTAGTTTCTCTCTGCAGCCACGTGGACACGAAAAGATCGAGGACGTCCAGGAGTCGATCACAAGCTGTCCCCTGAAGGCTCTAGTTGATGGCGGTGTCAGCAACTTGATTGGAGCAAACAGGCCTTGGCTAATGCAAGCCACGCAGGAAGTGAAGAAAGCTTATCACTCGGACCAGCAAGGTCAGAGCGGGTGCTCCTTTTTACAGGAGCGAGGGCAAGTCTGGAGCAACCAGACCCGCAGTGTAAATTGTAGGTTTCGTCGCCAAGATGGCCACTGACCACGGGGCAAGTGGCCAGGATGGTGCGTCGAGTGGCACAATGCAAAAGGGCCCCACGCAGATCGTGGAGATGCTGGGGGGCTGAACTTCGGTGCAAATGCTGCTCGGTTGTGGGGCTTCTCAAACCTCAAAGCACAGCGTCGAGGGTGCCTCAGATGCTGCGCAGTCAGCGTCTCAGGGGTCTTTCAAGATGCCCGGTCCCACGTCTCTCGGTGCCTCCACGGGTCCCTTCTTTGCAGGGACTGTGGATCCGGCTGTGAGAAGTCTGGGAGTCTGGGTCTCGTCAGGCTCTGGGCTCGGGCTCCAGCAGGAGGCGGCGGCAAAGCAGACGTCGACTTGCTGGATGGTGCCTGTGTTCACAGGGTGGCCACTCCTTGGCCACAAGGGAGATGCTCTTCAGTCTTCTGTGCAGCAGAATGTCGAAGTCCGGAGTCTTCTTAGTTTCAAGTTGATTTCAGGATGATCTGAGGTGCTTTGGCACTGCTCCCACTCTTATTCCCAATCTGAGGGGTGGATAACCTGCTAGGTCCCTGCTCTGGGTGGGACCAGGAAGGGGGGCGGTTACACCCCCTTTCCTTTGTCCAGCTCCGCGCCAGGACTGGGGCTGGAAAGCCCCAGCACCGGTTTGGACTGGCTTATGCACGAGGACACCTTTTGTGCCCAGGCATGTCTGATTCTATTCAGCCCTGTCCTACCCAATACACAAAAACCTGTCTGAGGTGGTGCTCGCACCTCCCAAGGCAAGAAACCCTTTTTCCAAGCCTCTCTCGCTGGAAGGACCCAGCAGCAGGAGGTCAGACTTGTGTCTGTGGTGGCAGCATCCATTTTGTGATGCTGAGGCTCTGGTTAACTTTATCCGGGGTTCAGGTTATGTACATGTCGTGTCCCTCTAGAAGGGTGGAATGCTATCCCCGTCGACAGGACTGTCGAGGGGATAGTATTCCAAATCGTATGACACCTTACTCGACATGTTTTGATAAAGCCAAACCAAAGTTAGCATATAACCGCGAGGATTATAATGCACTTAAGAGTATATGGTATGGCAATATCCCGGAACAGCTAAGGGAGTTGTTCCCGACAGCTGCAGACAGGCTCAGCTCATGCTAGAGCACCATCTCACATAAAACCATGCACTCTGCCTCCAGGATTGTTGAGGCCTGCCATAGGAGTGACTTATAGGTTACTATGTGTCCAGTTAGGTTAGATATAGGTATACTATATCTAAGCAAGAGGTGATTACACCAACTTACCCCAGCTGAGTGATCAGCCAGTTGTGTCAAATATGGAGGCCAGGCCAGGGGTGGCACAATACATGCTGCAGCCCCTGGTAGGCCTTGGCTGCACCTATGCCCTGGGTACCTATGGTACACTGTTACATGGGCCTATAAGGTGAACCAGTTCCAATTATGTATGCACCTAAGGTACATGGAGTCCATTTTAAGTAGAGAGCAATTAGCCTGGGGGCCTGAATAACAGGATCACAGGCCAACTAAGTCAAAAACCAGCTAAACACCAGGTAAAAGGTTTGGGGGTAACCATAGTCAGATATCCACCTTCCTACAGCGGTCAGCTAACAAGTGGTCTGATGTTCCTGCGAGGTGGGGCACAGGTTTGCAGGACACACAGTGCTAGTGGGATGGCAGCTAGGTGAGATCAGCAAATTCATGGGGCCAGGGGTGCCATAGGGTCTGCATCCGCCCCGCCCGGCTTGGGACAGAGTCATGTGAAGCAGTGGAACTTTCCCCAGGAGAATTAGTTCTTGGCACAAGTTCACTTGCCTGAAAGGCCTCCGCCTGGAGTTCTGGCGGTCTAAATTCAAGGGTGACTGGGATATAGATCGGGTCTCCTGCCCAATTTTGGCAGGGGGCCTGTTTATGAGAAGTTGCAGGTGAGAAAGGAGCTGTTTTGGTGGGGGGCCCTGTCAGCGACGGTGGCCGCTGCCAGAGATGTGGCGGAGTTACAGGGCGACCTGGAAGCATTTGGGTACAGAAGAGTACCTCTGCACGGCACATAGGGGTGCCAGAGCCCAGGAGCCTCATGAGAGGTTCCTAGAAACCGTGTTGGCGCCCCGTTTGTTCTTCAGACGGTTGTGAGCCTGAACAACCGGGGGCTTGCCTAGCTACGCTACGCCCTGAAAGGGGCGTGAGTAATAAGTGTCACGTTATCTGGCAGGAGGATCACCAGAAGGGGCAGCACAAATGGGGTTCGCCCCAGTGCTGCTTGGCTCATCAGGCGGGCAGGTGGCGAGTATGGTGCCTGGCCTTGGAATGCCCGTAAGATAACCCACCATATTACATAACGTTGTATGTAATAAACCTGCAGCAGTTTTCCCAATAGCAATTTGTGTGGTGTGTATTTATTTGCATGCATGCTAGGTGTTTGGGGGTGGGGAGTGTCGCCATGATGGTACTATGCGGCTGCCCGAGGCCACCGCAGGAGGCCACTCAAGAGGGCGGCCCTGTAGTACCATCGGGCAGCCCACACCCCTCCTTTTCTCCCTAAGGGGCAGGGACTCCAGGAGAGTCCCCTCCTGGGCGCGGACAGGGCTGCGTCATGTCCGGTGCGGTAGGCGGGGTGAGGTGTATATATGCCCCCTTCACCACGCTGACGACCTCTTTGTCGTCACACTGGACACGCGCCGCCGCTGCCTCGCGGGACACGCCGTCTCCCACCCTACCACTTACCTGGCGTGGTCGGGAGTAGGAAGCATGGTGAAAATGTTTTAATCTTGTTCCTTTTTTCTTTGCAGGCAGAGTTACAGGGCGATCTGGAAGCATTTGGGTACAGAAGAGTACCTCTGCACGGCACATAGGGGTGCCAGAGCCAGAGCTTAGGAGCCTCATGAGAGGTTCCTGGAAACCGTGTCACACCCCGTTTGTTCTTCGGACGATTGTGCGCCTGAACAACAAAGGGCTTGCCTTGCTACGCTCCGCCCTGAAAGGGGCGTGAATAAGTGTCACGTGACCCGGGAAGAGGATCACCAGAAGGGGCATCACAAATGGGGTTCGCCTTAGTGCTGCTTGGCTCATCAGGCGGGCAGGTGGCGAGTATGCTGCCTGCCCTTGGATCGCCCGTAAGGTAACCCACCATATTACATAACGTTGTATGTAATAAACCTGCAGCAGTTTTTCTCAATAACATTTTGTGTGGTGTGTATTTATTTGCATGCATGCTAGGTGCTTGGGGGTGGGGAGTATCGCCATGATAGTACTGTCATCACCGTTGGTAGAAAGATTCTTTTTTTAGGTCTAGCCAGACATGAACATCAGTTCACCAAATAGCTAAGGGTAGCGTAAGTGACATCACATGCCCTTTGACCTTCAGTTACACACGTACACAATCACACGCACATTCACACTTACACAAACTCTTTGTCTTATGTAAACACACAATCACCCGCAAGCACGCACACAACATACATTTTATTTAAAAAAATATATTTTTTTACAACATATATTTTAAAGCATTTTTTACTTACCTCAGCTGCCAAGGAAGGTTATATTCCAAATAATAGTACTCCATTTTGTATTACATTAATAGTGAATAATTATACATTATTCAATATTAGTGTAATAAAAAAATTGAGAGAAAACAAAGAGAGTGGAGCCCCAACCTACATGCATAAGGACGAGCTGCCACTGTGTTCCAGGCACTGATTTTGTCACCTCTAAGGCCAGGGTGTGGAAACTAGCTGAAATCGCTGTTGGAATCAGCTGAAGCCATTTTGTTTGTGGCAGCCATTTTAGTTAGCCATGTGCTCGCCATGTGCTTTCTCCCTCATCACTGTTGCCTGCCCTTGTATTCTGCTTGAGTCATCAGTTACAGTTAACTCCTTCAGCACTGAGCGAGAGCACTGCACATGCTCAGAAAGGCCTGTAGCTGCCAGAATGCACCTGCACTTGAAGTAACTGTCAGGCTATTTTAACTAATGTCAGCAATGTTGTAACTCCTCCCACTCTGTTGACTAAGCGATTCTTATGTATCCTTATATGTAACTGGTTATTTGTGTGCATACTTGTACTGCCTCTTTTTGAGTCTCCATGCTTACTCAGCGGAAAATAGAGTATAAAAGGCCCTCGGTTTCTGTACTCCTTAGACTGCCTCATACAGTGGCCTGTGGGTACCGTATTGACGCAGTCTCCCTCATGTGAGGTTAATAAGTGTATTCTCTTTAATATTACAGCTTCCATGCCAATCTCTTCTTTGTTGGTTTAATGACCGGTGCATCAGTGAGCCCCTAAAAAGGCTTTTTATTCCACAAGGGGTCGCAAACCACCGGAGTCCAATCCTATTGTTGATCAAAATAAACATGTTTCTGTCAGTAACATTCCCATCTTGGCAGATACAGCTCCAGTGCTGGCCACGTGACTGCCTGAACAACATCTTAACCCACCCACATCACCACTTCTCACAAGGTTTGCTTGGAGCACTGGGTCAGTTTGACTCAGCGGCCAGAGTGGCTGACTCTGGAGTGCAGGAATCACGGTTTGATCCCCAGCGCCAGAGGCGCTCAGCTCAGCATCATGTGACTCTGGGCAATAGCTTAGCTAATCTCCCCCTTGGCCCCAAGCGCCTCAAGACCTTTACGGGTGATTAGTTTGTGCTTTACAAATACAGAGTTTTTTCAGTTTGGGGTATTTAAAATGGTCGCTCTGCATTTCGTCACTTTTTTCACGTTTACCCGACTCTTCTTACCAGGTGCGAGGACTGCGCTTACTGCAGCTGAAGACACACCCGTGTGACTCTGGGCAATAGCTCACTTAATCTCCCCAACGGCCCCCAGCGCCTTGAGACCCTTACGGGTGATTAGTTTGCACTTTACAAATACCAGGTCTTTCAGTTTTGGGTATTCAAGATGGTCACTCTGCGTTTACTCACTTTTTGCACTTTTACCCGACTCTTCTTACCAGAGGACTGCACTCACTGCAGCTGAAGACGGAACCCACTGGACGGAACACAGTGCACACAATGGGCGCTCGCGCTCTCAAATAGACCAAAGCAACAAGCACTAGGAGTCAGAGAGTGCTCACAGCTCTGCCGAGGATGGCACAATGCAGTCACAGGATAATGGGAATGTCCACAACCCCAACGCAGGTGGACCAGCAGCTCAGAAGTGATTACGGATGGACAAGTTTGCTACCACATGACAGGCGCAACGCCCATATGGCTCAAAGGTCTTCAGCCCCCCCGTTGTGTGTGTCAGCCCAGGCTTAGACAGCTTCCCGGGCACACACACAAACAGTCCTTGAGCTGCTGTGGGCTGGCTGGTCTGGCGTCTTATTGCAGTCGCACCCGAGTACTTCACAGGTCTTTAAAAGAGCATTTACGGGGGCGTGGCCAAGATGGCGGGGTGAGTGGACGCACTTGTCGTGAGCTCCGCTGGCCCTGGGCCCTTAAATCGCTAAAACTGCGCTGATCTCCCCCCCAGGTCGCTGCAATTAGCGGCGCAAAAGAGAAGAACCCCAGTGTAGCTGCCAAGGGGACACAGACGCCTGTAGCTGCACTTGGACGGTACCAGACCCGGAGCCGTTGCCGGGAGCAGGAGAGGCCCGGGACGCGAGCCGGAGGTGGAGCCAGAACTTGCCCCGTGGCGGCCGTACACCCCCGGAGGTGAAGTGGCAAAGGTGCGAGCCTCGGAGCCGGGCGATACGCGAGGCCGAGGCTTGGGCCTACGCTTCGGGCCCCGGAGGCGCTGGAGGACGCTGTAGATCTGTGGCGACCCATCAGCAGTGCGCATCGGGTGCTGCACCACCGAAGACGCGAGTGCCCTACGGTGTGTCGAGGCCCCTGGGGAGGCTGTGACGCCGCTGTGGGAGGGTCCTCACACGAGGCTGAGGCTGCAGCCTACACCTCCCGGAGCGCCCCTACGGAGGACTGGAGGCCGGGAAACCTTGCTGCCTGCTGCGGAGGGGCTCGGCCGTTTGCCCGATCTTGGAGACGGCTCTTACCGCACGGGGGGAGATCGACATCGCCATAACTGTAAAGCAGGTTTGGGGGTCCGAGGGGGGGGGGGGGGGCGGGGAAGTGCGTGGTGGCTGGACGTCCACTTTTGTGACTTTCCACAGGCTTGTCCGTTGAGGACCGGACTGGGACAATGGGTTCTTGGGGTTCTTTGGAGGTCCGAGGGGGTTGGGGTTGTTGAGACAGTTCCAGTTGTGGGTTGGGACTGGGGTCAGTTGGGAAGGAGGGGGGAAAGTTTGGTGGGACCGGGAGTGGGGGGGGGTTGGGAAGGGGGGTGGGACCCGGGAGTTGGAGGGGTGGGGGGTGGGCCGTCCAGTGTACAACGGGGTTCCTAGTCATACAGGCCATATGCATGCTTCTTGGTTTGCTCAGACATGAATGCTGCACACACATCTATGCTTTTCTCTTCGCTCTGCTGCCTCTGATGGAGTGTGGAGCTCCTGTACTCCCCGCCCTGCTGGTACGGGCCTCTATGTTTTCCGTTACGTTCCTTCATATGCCCCCGGACAAATGTAAAATGGTTACCCTGAATGTTCGTGGTTTGAATAATCCTGTTAAGAGACGGGCAGTGCTCTCTCTTCTGGAGAGTACCCATGCAGACGTATGCCTACTCCAGGAGACACATCTGCTGCCGCAGGACACACATAGGCTACGCTCTTACAAGTTCTCGTCACAGTTCTTCTGTGCATCCCACGGCTAGAGACTATTGTACTATTCCCACGCGCACAAGAGGTATGCGAGGCTGGACCACCTCTAAGTCACTTCCCCGGTACGAGCGCTGGCCTCGGGGTCAGAAATAGGTGTGCTATCTCTATCGGATCATGCCCCGGTTGAGGCCACGCTGTGCCTACCTCCGGTGGTTTCCCCTCCCAGGACGTGGCGCCTCCGCGACACATTGTTGCATAGGAAGGAAGTGGTGGACCGCATTGAGGAAGCGACCCGGGAATATCTAACCCACAATGACAACTCCGACACCAGCCAGGCCACGCAATGGGCGGCCCTGAAAGCCGTCATCCGAGGGGAATTTTTGGCGATCTCTGCGGCCGACAATAGGGAGCGACAAGCCAAGAGAAGAACTCACAGATAGGGTTCGCGAGCTTGAGCAGATCCACCGGAGGACAGGGGCCCCCAGGATTTGGCGGCAGCTCAAGGAAGCGAGGAAGCTCCTGGCGGCTTTGGACCTCGACCGGGCGGAATATGCTGCCCTTTTACAACGGGGGGGACCGTTGCGGCAAACTGCTAGCTAATAGGCTCAGGGTGACTCGCCAGAACCAGTTGGTGAAGGAGATCTCTGACCCGGCGGGAGCGGTGGTAACGGAGGACACCCACATTGCGGCCGCCTTCTGCAGGTTCTACGCGGATCTTTACGCGGGAGAGCCTCCGGATGAGACGGCTATGACCACCTATCTGGATTCGGTCACCTTGCCCTCTTTGGATCCCTCACAGGCGGAATACTTAAATCGGGCTATTGGGGTAGAGAGGTGATTTCCGCTATTGCCAGACTCAAACATGGCAAAGCACCGGGCCCGGATGGATACACTGCGCTCTACTATAAAACGTTTTGCACGACGTTAGCCCCTGTCCTTACCCGCTTCTTTAATTCATTTGCTGAACCGGGAGCCATTCCACCTGATCTTCTGCGGGCTTCTATCACAGTCATCCCCAAGCCTGGAAAAGACCCTACGCGTTGTGGATCTTACAGGCCGATCTCTCTTTTGAATATTGATCTGAAGCAGTAGACGGGGATCCTGGCGGCACGTTTAGCCCCTTACTTGCCCGGTCTTATTAATCCTGACCACGCTGGTTTTGTCCCAGGGAGACAGACTGTGGACAATACGAAACGGATCGTCCACCTGCTGGAGAAGGCCTCCCGGATCCCGGGGGAACGAATGATGTTAGCGGTGGACGCAGAGAAGGCATTTGACCGAGTACACTGGCCCTATTTGGAACGGGTCCTAGTGAAAGCAGGTGTAGGGGAAAAGTTCCACTCCATGATTTTTAATTGTTATAATCGACCGTCGGCAGTCGTCCGCGTAAATGGGTATACCTCTGGGGCCTTTGACATCGAACGGGGCACTCGGCAGGGGTGCCCGCTTTCGCCCCTGCTCTTTGCTCTTTATATGGAGCCTTTCGCACAGCGGGTGCGCGACAACCAGGTGGTGACGGGAATACGGATGGGAGGGTTCACACACGCTATCAGCCTTTATGCTGACGATGTCATCTTATCGATTGCTGAACGCCGGCCGGCCTTGCCGGCCTGTATAGAGGAGCTGGACTCCTTTGGCACGGTCGCAGGGTTCAAAATGAACATGGGAAAGTCGGTGGCTCTTGATATCTCCCTCGAGCCGGCTACTAGGACCTATTTGCAACATCTGTTCCCCATGCTTTGGTCGTCGGGGCTGTACCCTATCTAGGGATCCAGATTGCTCCCACATTACCGGCTATGGTGTCGGCCAACTACCTGGCCCTAGGTGCCAAGATCAGGGAGGAACTGGGCCGGT
Organism: Lissotriton vulgaris; assembly: GCF_964263255.1. Lineage (NCBI taxonomy): Eukaryota > Metazoa > Chordata > Amphibia > Caudata > Salamandridae > Lissotriton > Lissotriton vulgaris. Next base: position 652,461,747 of record NC_141697.1, on the reverse strand, counting down.
GGAACCGTGGAACCTTCTCTTTGTTGGGCAGGATTGCCGCCATCAAAATGACAGTCTTGCCCCAGGTGCTTTATCTGTTCCGGGCCCTACCGCTCCAACCGCCGGTCGGGTGGATTCCACAACTACAGGCAGATGTCTTGCGCTTTGTCTGGCAGGGTAAGAAACCCAGAATGCGCAGAGCTCTCTCGCTACTGGCTCCTGAGGCGGGGGGTTTGGGAATACCTGACTTCCGTAAATACTTCCAGGCAGCGCAGTTGTGTTATTTTGTGGAGTGGAGTCGGTGGAAGTCCGATAAGCATTGGCTCTTCCAAGATCAGGCGGTGGCGGGAAGACCCTTGCAGGAAATCCCATTCTTGTGTCGACCTCACCGGCCCAGGAACTTATACGCCTCTTTTATTACACGGGTGCCCCTGAGGGTGTGGGATGCTACTAACACCCCATATGGCCTTACCACGTTCCCGTCGCCACTCACTCCGTTGGTAGACAACACAGACTTCACCCCGGGAATGGAGAAGGGGGCGTTTACAAACTGGAGACAGGCGGGGTGTAGAGCCCTGTGTCATTTGTATGGCCCTGAGGGGGTGGTCCCCTTCCTGCAGTTTCGCCAGGAGTTCTCACTCCCGGAGACCGAGCGGCACCGCTATATGCAAGCTCGCCACTGGGCCCTTCAGCCGCAGGTAAGAGAGTCATCTGACCGGCTTTTTCTTCCATTCGAAAGGTGGTTGCTGTCACGAAAGTCGGATTCGAAACTGATCACGGATCTTTATAAATTACTGCAATCACCCTCGACACACCTTTACCACCCGGGGAGGGAACGCTGGGAACGGGAGCTAGGGAGGACGTTGAGCCCTAAGGAATGGGAGCATATATCTTATAGAGCAAGGCATTCTGCGTACCACATGGGCCTCACTGATACATTCACCAAGATCTCCACCTATTGGTACTACACACCAGAACGGGTCCACGAGTTTGATAGTAGCAAGAAGGATACATGTTGGAGAGGGTGCGGACACCGGGGCACACTCACACACATTCTATGGGATTGCCCATTACTGGAGCCTTATTGGAAGGAAGTGTTGGATGAAATTGACTCTCATTTTAGCATTGAATTACCACGTTTCCCCGCTTACACCCTGCTGGGGCTCCCGAATGGACTGATGTATCCCCTTAGATCCCGTAGAGGCAGGCAGATAGCTATAGCTTTAGGGTCTGCAGTACAAAACATTTTGATTTATTGGCACACCGCTACGATACCCTCCATCACAGGTTGGCTCCATAGGCTAAGGCATGTATTAGGCATGGAGAAATTGTCTCTTACAGTGGCGGGTGATATAGAGCAATTTAATGAGCTTTGGCAACCCTTTCATTCCTTGTTGCTTTCCGAATTTAAGGAGCTCACCTGCCCTAAGTACCTTCACCTTCTGCGGCTTACGAGCCCTGTCACTCCTGCCCAGTGACCTGTTGGGGGTTTCATTCTCTCTGTAGGAGGTAGCTTTTGATGCACATTCTGGCTAGGGCTGTGCACTGGACGTTGGGTGGGGACGGGGGGAGGGGGGGTTGGGAATGGGTGTTGGGATGTTGGGGGGAGGTTTTTTTTCCAATAGAAATGTCACTTCATGCTGCGATAGTTCACATCATGTATCGCTCTGATGGCATAGCCCACTAGAACTGCACTCTCTGACTCATTGCTGGGGACCGGGACTACCCGCCCTGTTATGGCGCCCTTTTGATGTTGTGTATTTGTCCCAGTGTGTTGTGCTGAATAAAATACTTTAAACCTAAAAGAGCATTTACTTGATAAAGAGGCTTTTTTGTTATTTCACCTATTCTAGAGCCCCTGCATCTCCACTCTACCTATTTCTTAAAGTTGCAAATTACTTTTACTGCCACAGTGTGAGAATGCATTTCCTGAAAAGTAACATTAGGCTTTGTTTTTTTGCAGTCTTTTACAGCTCAAACTCCACCCGAAGGTATTGAGGATCTTTGCAGGAGCACCAGTTACATTATACAAGGACACATTGCTGGAAGTATTAGCTCCCCCCGAAACGTGGCTCTACATTGCTGAAAGTATTTGCCCCTCCCCCCCCCCCCCCCCACTGCCCCAATGAAATTTGGCTCTAGTTGCACCTCTGTCACATGATAGGCAATAGACAGCATTCACTGAGTACAATCACCATTGGCCATAGACCCAGGAGGGCGGGCCAAGTCGGCTCCAGCTGGCACACAGACAGTCCGTCCGAGCAGTGCTCCAACATTTGAACCTCCCTTCAGCAGTTTTTGTGAAATTTGAGCTATTTTATGTGCTTTCTTCACACCATTTACACAGGCCTAGTCTTGGTAGAGACTTCTTCAGCAGCTCTTCTCTCAACAAAGATCAGGCATTACACATAGCCCTCTTATTTCCATGCTCTTCCTCTTCTTCCAGAGGTCTAGATATATGATTGCATCGATACCTGTGCTTACATGCCTGTGTCTTGAACACAGGTGTCACTGTGCTGCTCTAACTCTACGCAAGTAACAACAGAAAGAAAGGACTCGTTCTTCGTTGACTCTCCCTGGGAGCTGTAGTAGAGCAGTCAAGGGCCTGCTCATGTGAGGTGACGTGAAGACAGGGCTTTAAGTGAGCTGGGTCCTGCCGGTTCTCAGCACCGGCATTTCTAAAAAGCAGGTGCTAAGACGGGTCCGTACCGAGCTCTCCATGTTTGCCCTCACCCTCGGGGTGAAAAAAAAATCATAACTCTGCAGCAGGGCAACCCTTTACTACCATTAATGTGACTTCAACAAGACTCGTTCTAGTTCTTTCAAACAGAGTCTCATCAGGTCAGAACTGAAGCATTTCTAATATTATGTACAACAAAGCCATAGTTATTGCTTATTTATTTTATGTAACTAACAACCATTGACAAAGCCAATAGTCCTGGATTAGTGTAGGTGTAATGTTACTTGTTGTATTATATATCTGGATGCAATGACAGAAGCATCAAAATACCAGCCGGGCGACAAACTATGCTAAGCACAGATTTTTAGCATACATGTTTTAAGCCACGCCCTTAACTGCATCGGCCACGCCCCTTTGAGAGATCCCCGTCCCCAGTTTTTTCATCCCACTTAAAGCCCTGTGTGAAGGGTTATATGAGATGATTCAATGCAAATGTCACCAAAGGTAATAATTATGCTTGTCTAGGGATAGTAATCTTCAAACATATATATTTCATAACATGTTAGTTTATTAGAGCATTTAAGGTTAAACACAACAAGGAATATTAGAGTGTTCCAGGCCTAACCCTTACAAAGATATGAACACAATCAAGTTTGCCACAAGTGCTGAGCAACCGCTCCAATAGAAATGAATGAGATCAATGTTACACATGGGCAAAGATAGTCTCCCTCTCTTCCGGCAGCTGTGTATGTACCAAGCATTGGCAAAGCCAACAGGTCTTTCTTTAATATGTTAACGTATGCAAGCAGCATCTGTGCAACTTTGTTGGCATAATAAGGCCAGGCCTATTGGCTTTGTCAAAGCTTGTTTATCAGTGTGTAAGGAGTGCTCCACTAGGAAAAGTCGGTCACCTGACTAAAACATTTGAAAAGTGTACTTCAGTGAAAAAGCACAAAACAACAATTTAATATGTGATGGTTCTGTGTATTTTTAGATGTTAAATAGTTACTCACAGAGTGCAAAGCAAGCATAACATAAGAGTTGGAATGATACCCCACAAGCCAACAGCATGAGATATGAGACTGAGAAAGACTCCAGGGTGGAGCTGTCAGAGCTACTTGCAGTTCCGCATGAGCGATGTATGAATGACACATCCCTACACCCCACCAATCACTCACGGCACCCAACAATGTCAAAGTGCCAGCAGTAAACCAGGGGAAGAAGGGAAAACAACAGAGGGAGTGTCGACCAACGTTCACAGTTCAAGCTTAGGATTCAGTGGTTAGAGGATACCCTAAAAGGAAAGAAAAAGAGTGTAAATATCTGACAAGAAGTGTAAAGGCGGAAGTCTGTATGAATATGCAAATATGATATCTCTCACTTAACTACCTCCTTGGCAAAGCATACAATTTACAAAAAAGTATACAGTGTAACATTGATTGTGCAGAAATATCATCACATGGACATAATATCAAATTTTTTGACCAAGAGTTTACCTCTAGGAATGTAGCCAGTCAAAGAAAGTCCCCCCACGAAAACGTGTAAGTTGCATGCGTGAATTACAACTTTGCGTCTGTATCAAATATGGCTGAATCCCCTGTCCTTGGAGCATCAAGTGATTCTCCATGACTGAGGTCTTACTTTTCTCTATCAGCCAGCGTTTATTTTCTAGAAAAAGAATGCACATTTCTTTCAACTTCTTCCTTGATACAGTTACTAGGCAGCTTGGGGAATCAAAATATTTCTGGGTAACCAATGTCATAAAGTACTTTCTTTACATACATAATCCAGGAGATCCTTGTAACCCCCTGGAGATGAAGGCAATCCTTAATTATATCTCCATTAATGATTTCCCTTCTTCATTTAGTCCTCGCTCAACTGGGTGGCTGATGTATCAAGTGCGTCTATATCAATATTGTGGATATTCTCTGGAAGAACTTCAGCAAAGCATTACATTTGCTTAAACTAAATAGGACTGAGAACTAGAACTAAAACACTACACATAGACTTTCCTTAAGTTGTGTACTAAAGAAATGTAATGATGTCACTTTATTTGCAGGGGCTGAGATTAAAGACAACAAACAGATCTTCAAAGAGAAGGGCAACTCTTTTAGATAAGCATAATCCCCTTATGTATTCTAGATGAGTCTTAGAAACACTTTATATATGATTGTGGTAAGGTTGAGTGTTTGTTTCAATGTTCCTTTTCTTTTTCTCTTTCTTAATGTATTAGAGTTCGAGGGGGAATTAACAAAAAAGTCTGGCTCACCGTCGCAACCCAGGATCAGGATGAAGACATCAGGAACTCACCTCAGTGACCGGGATCGTCAGAGATAATGCTGTCACCGATCATCCGGACAGTAACCACCGCAACCAGGATTGTTAGGCAGTTACCACCGCCGCCGGGATCATAAGGAGAATCATCGTCGCGACCGGGATCGTCCGGAGTCACCACAGCCGACGGGATTGTAAGGAAAGTCCCCACCGCCGGCCGAGAGCATCAGGAAAGCCAGGTAAGTATTGGAGAGGCTCTATTGAAGCAGATGCCATGCCTTTGTTAGGGAGGTTATAGGAAAGACAGGAAGGAACCCATAGACCACGTTGGGATGGGTGTATCATGTAAGCAAAAACAATTCCCAACAGGTATTATTTAAAAGACGGTTTCAATTGAGTATGCCACAGGCATTACTGAGAACAGAAAACAAGGAGTCAAAAGTTTTGAAGGCGGGGTGGTATTATTCACCAAGGACAAAGGGGCATTCAATATGCATTTACAGTTAAGACAGCACTGTAAAGATTAGATCTTGTGACAACCCAGTGGCACTTGGTGCAAGGTGCTATATACAGTTTTAAGTGAGGTAAAAAGTGCAAGTGCTTTTAAAACAGCATAAGTGGCGCATAAATGAAAGTATATACATCAATTAAAGCTTCAATTACAAAACAAGTTACAATCACTTGGAAAAACAATTATTTTCTGGTAAGAGCTTTAAGTGCGATATGCGTCATATGATTCAGGCTGTGTGGTCGACGGCGTTTCGATCCCCTTGGGTTGGGATCGTCATCAGGACGGGGTTGTCGATGAGTACAGTGCTGTGGACAAAGGAGGAGTAGTGAGCGGGGCAATCTGTAGGGGCGGGGGGAGGGGGGTGAGGGGTGGAGGAACATGCGTTCGGACTGAATCGCATCAGGTATAACGTGAAAAGGGGAGGGTGACTGTAGTGGTGGCCAGAAAGGGAGGGAGAGTGCAATTTGGGGGTGGCTAGTGTGGAGGGTTGGCAAGGAATCCAAGGAACCTCTCAGTGGAATGGTGATCCACGCATAAGAAATTGGGGTGTACACTTACAAGCAGCCAAGCAAGGATGCGTGGCTGGCGGCACACGGCGGTTGTTAAGGCCAGTTGCTGGAGATAAAAATACTAACATTAGTACAGAAACCGCAAGTGTATTTGGTGATTACGAGGGAGGGTCTAGAAATGTCAATACCTGGTAGTGGTACGTCCTAGGACTGCTCACGTAGTTGGGCAGCATCTGGGTAAAGGAAGAGAGCGAGCGGTCAGTCAGCTAATTATAGCTCCGTGATCGAGCAGGCATTTACTCCTGCGCGGGATCTAGGCGTGCAGTCTCTGGGAGAGGCTCTTACCTGAATGAAGGAAGGGCACAGAAGGCAAGAGCTCATCTGGCGTGGCTATTCGGCAATGAATGCGGGAACAGACCGCGTCTTCCCTGTGTCCTGGAATATATCCAGGCTGCCGCGAGGGGGAGGCGGAGTTAGGACGCATGCCAGGGGCGGGGTGTGTAGGGGAGGTGTCGCAAGGCGATTGGCGAGTGTGGGAGCGGGGGGCGGGAATTGGAAAGGCTGGGGAGGGGAAGAAGGGCGAGGGCTTCGGTTCCTAAGGAGACCGAAGTAAACAGGAAATGGCAGTATCAGAACGTAATGAAGACGGGCGGCCGCGCTAGGGGAAACACAGAGAGAGATGTCCAACCAATTGGAGGCATGTGTAATAGTCACATGCCTGTAGTGACGTTGTGGACAACATCTTGGGCCAAAGGATACAAGTAAAAGTATTACAATAGTTACCACAATACAATAAGCATAATAATACTACTGCACTGTAAGATGAGAGCGGATCACAATCGAGCATGTATTTGACATGGAAAAAAGGGGAGTTGGAGGTATAAAACCGGATGGTTAGCTTACAGGACGGCAATAAGGCTTGGGAGGTACATTGGGACCATTCTATAGTCCTGGTCTGGATTAAGGATCATTTTAACAGCAGTACAAATGTCATACATATGGTGTGAAATGAAGGACAGGGAGTAAGGGAGAGAATTAGATGGAGATGGTACTGGTCCATTCATCAAGGGTGTTGAGCCCGTGGTTAACCGAGTCAACCCTGGCGATCCATTTGCATTCGGCTCTGTTGAGCAGAGCAGTCATGTTACCCCCTACTAATCTGGAATGGCACAGCTAACTCTTTACAGCCGTGCATTGATTGGTTAAACTCTTCCCAGGAACACCTTAAATTCACACATGAAACGAAGTCAAATGACCTACACTTCCTGGATGTCACGATACATGCGGAGGAAGGCAAAATTGGAACTGTGCTCTATCGCAAGCCAACTGAACGGAACACGTTGCTGCACTATTCGAGCAACCACCCCAGAGGTCTACGCGATGGTCTCCCTTTTGGCCAATTCCTCCGCATCCGGAGGAATTGTAAGTGGCGTAAGGATTATTTCAGGGAGGCGGACATCCTAGTCTCCAAATTGATCAACAGAGGTTATCCACGACGTCTGGTGAAACAGGCTAAGAAACGGGCATGGTATAACCACCGGGAGGACTTACTAAGGCCAAACCAAAACAAAAAAACTTTGAAAAGGATCCCTTTTGTCTCAGTCTTCAGCCCGGACAGTAACAGAGTTGCTAAAATAATTAAAAAGAACTGGACTGTGCTACGATCAGAAGAACAATTCAACGCACCTCCCTTGTTCTCTTACCAGAGAGGGAGCAACATCGCTAACCACCTTGTCCGTGCCATCACCTGGCCGACCACCAGCACTGAGAAAAACACCATCACAGCAGCATGGGGCATGCCCCCTGTCATTGGACATTTCAAATGCCAGTCTTGCAGTGTATGTGAATTGACACTTAACACTAAAGAATTTAAATTCAGGGGACAAACACACCAGCTCACTCATCAAACCAATTGCAAAACTCAAAACGTGATTTATGCTATCCGATGCCCGTGTGACCTGATCTACATCGGCCAGACAACGCAAATGGTGAAACAGCGGATCATACAACATAAAAGCAGAATCAACTGCAAGGTACTCACAGCACCTCTGGTCTCACACTTCATTGAGCATTCTCATAAGGACACGGACCTCAGATGGCAGGTCATTGAGAAACCTACCCTACCCTTCAGAGGGGGTAACATGACTGCTCTGCTCAACAGAGCCGAATGCAAATGGATCGCCAGGGTTGACTCGGTTAACCACGGGCTCAACACCCTTGATGAATGGACCAGTACCATCTCCATCTAATTCTCTCCCTTACTCCCTGTCCTTCATTTCACGCCATGCTACATACACCATATGTATGACATTTGTACTGCTGTTAAAATGATCCTTAATCCAGACCAGGACTATAGAATGGTCCCAATGTACCTCCCAAGCCTTATTGCCGTCCTTCATTCAGGTAAGAGCCTCTCCCAGAGACTGCACGCCTAGATCCCGCGCAGGAGTAAATGCCTGCTCGATCACGGAGCTATAATTAGCTGACTGACCGCTCGCTCTCTTCCTTTACCCAGACGCTGCCCAACTACGTGAGCAGTCCTAGGACGTACCACTACCAGGTATTGACATTTCTAGACCCTCCGTCGTAATCACCAAATACACTTGCGGTTTCTGTACTAATGTTAGTATTTTTATCTCCAGCAACTGGCCTTAACAACCGCCGTGTGCCGCCAGCCACGCATCCTTGCTTGGCTGCTTGTAAGTGTACACCCCAATTTCTTATGCGTGGATCACCATTCCACTGAGAGGTTCCTTGGACTCCTTGCCAACCCTCCACACTAGTCACCCCCAAATTGCACTCTCCCTCCCTTTCTGGCCACCACTACAGTCACCCTCCCCTTTTCACGTTATACCTGATGCGATTCAGTCCGAACGCATGTTCCTCCACCCCTCACCCCCCTCCCCCCGCCCCTACAGATTGCCCCGCTCACTACTCCTCCTTTGTCCACAGCACTGTACTCATCGACAACCCCGTCCTGATGACGATCCCAACCCAAGGGGATCGAAACGCCGTCGACCACACAGCCTGAATCATATGACGCATATCGCACTTAAAGCTCTTACCAGAAAATAATTGTTTTTCCAAGTGATTGTAACTTGTTTTGTAATTGAAGCTTTAATTGATGTATATACTTTCATTTATGCGCCACTTATGCTGTTTTAAAAGCACTTGCACTTTTTACCTCACTTAAAACTGTATATAGCACCTTGCACCAAGTGCCACTGGGTTGTCATGAGGTAATATAAATTTTATGGTCATGTTGTGTTCCCTAGCGAGTACCCCACCGACTCCATGTACGAGTTAAAAGTGCATGTAACTTCCCTCCTGTACCAGCTATGAAGACGCAAATACATTTGCGTCCAACGTTAACTTGTCCTCTTTCAGACCCACCATGAATGGGTTTGATGGTCCGTTCCTAAGTATGCTATGCCAACGTCTTTTTGAAGTGTACTCCTACGTTTTTCAGCCTGGCTGAAAGTAGGCCCTGAATCTCTGCCACCGAGCCTCTTTTCTGGCTTCTGACTGCGAGGGCCTCTGCCCAAGCAGCCCCCGTACCCGTGAACTCTGACTTACTTCTAGCGCGGCCCTCCGTGCTCAGCTCAGCCTGCTGCCTGCCAAGATTGACTATAACCTTCGAGTTATCTGTTTTCCTCCCCGAAGATACATTCCGGCCTGCTAGCTTCAGTAAACATCCTTCCTCAGCTACAGGGCTAAAGGGCCGACCTGTCTTTATGCAAGTAATTCATAGCCTCTGTTGCCATGCTTCCATGGAAGGCCCCATGCCCCCACGCTTCTCATACAGACACTCAGGCGCTTATACACGCACTCACAGCAAGTATAGAATAGCTTCTGCTCTAGAGACCTTTCTGCCCAGATAGCTTAGTTCCTAAACATCAGATATCGGATATGATAGAAGCACAAGTTGATCTGACATGCCAGACTTCTGTCTCTTTCCGCCAGTGTAAATGTCAAGTCCCCTGCACCCCGTCTATCACACGTCATGCAGCTGCGCGCGCATCCAAGCTTCCGATTTCCGCTGACATTGCAACATTCTGTTAGCACCACCCCTTGGTGCCACCCACTTGCGTCACCTATCAGTGACGTTTCTAGCACACACGCCTAGTTTACGCCTCTTGATGATGTACTAGCACCACGTGTATACTGTTATCTTGTCTTCTCTCAGCTGTTACGCCTCTTACATTGAACATTATGATGTAAATCAAGTATATAAGCTATGTATTGTCAATAAACGGCGGCGCGCTCATCTATCCCTTCTGACATCCTGTGTGGTGGTCAGAACATGATATCCTGATTCCTTTATGAGGAATAAAACCCTTAGAAACTCTTACACCACGGACTCTGTTTTCCTTCTTTCCGATTGAGTTATTATTGATTAAGTACTTACCTGCATAGAAATTAAGAGAGTAAATTAATTATTTACATCATTTTGGCGCCCGAATAGGGACCCCTCCCCCACCTCACGCGCCGGAAGGTGCGTTGCAGTCCGTGTCCCCTGCCATCAGTTAGACGGACAACACGTGTACTGGCAGGATTTCCTGCATCCCCCTCTGACACACGGAAGGTGACGAAGACTGCGATCAGTGCCCAGACGAGGCGGTGAGGAGTGCGGAGGATCCCGACCAGAGCCCAGCCGAAGGAAGCAAGGTCCGAGGTGTGAAGAGGCCCACCAGTTTTCCGAAGTTTTCCGAAGTTTTCCGAAGTTTTCCGAAGTTTTCCGAAGTTCCGAGTCGAGTCCAGTCGAGTTTTCCGAGGCCTTCTGTTTTCCGTGCTTCCCGGTGAGTACCATTGCTGGGTCGTATCTAGACGGGTTTGGGTACGCAAGTCCGGTCTGCACTGTTTTTAGGCAGTGTATCTGTACTGTTTAGCAGTATATAAAGTATTCCGAATTTCTGCACTGTTACAGCAGTGTATCTGTATCGTTGAGCGGTACATTCAGAGTAGGGGGAAGTTAGCTATGTCTTTAAATGTTTCATGTGATTAATGTCGTGGTATGAATGTGATTGTTCTTGTGTATTATTGTGTTTTTTTTGTTTAAATAGTTACAGGCGAAATTAAGTATTAAGGATCAAGCATTTCAGTATCAAGTAGGCACAATGCCGTTTTTTAACAAATTAAAGCAGATAGGAACTAGGAAAGGGATGTTAGAGGAAGAGATTCCAATCCCCCCTAGGGACACTCCGGGTAATTTCATGTATAATAAGCATGGCATAGACGCCATCTTGTATCTAGAGTTATGGACAGATTATACCAAGCACCTAGAGGAAAGATACCGATGGCCAGTTAACGGAACATGGGATGCCGAGTGCATCATAAAGGTAGAAGAAATATTACGGAAAAAGAAAGCTAGACAATCTCAGAAGGACGCCATAGAATTTTGGCGTAAGGAATCACGTAAGCGTGCTGATAGAGCACTCCGTAGAGAAGACAGGCTTAAAGAATCAGAAAAGGCCCAAGAAAACGAATTAGTTACTGAGGGAATTCGAGTAAAAGTAGAACAAATAGATCGTATCCTAAATGGCAAAGTGAACAACATGTATCTTTTGGCCGATGGTACCCCTGACGCCATTTCAGAAATACCGAAAAATTTGCCGTCACCATTAGTTCCAACTAAAGTAATGCATAAGACTACTAAAGACATATTCCTAAATTCATATCTCGAAGATGTAGCGCCAGCTTACACCAATCTGCCTGTTCGTGCCCTGCCTACTGACAGGGCCGGGGGTGGTACTGCCCCCCAAGATCACTCTCAGCCGACACCGAAAAAGACTAGTCCCGTTCCGCCAGCTCCGCCACTTCCCTCACCTAAAACTGATCTACCGAAACCACTTCAATCAGATCCTACTAAAAGACAAATTCAGATACTGACTACACACAGAGATAATGCCCAAGTTTCCGCTTCAGGAGGTGCGACCGCGGGTCTCCAGACCCCGCCACCGACTCACAGATTAAATCTCAGAGGTATGCAGAGTCCTTTTACGCACAGATCCCCCCGTTCTTCTAATTCATCCCGTCTTGATGCACTAAAAGAAAATATGTCAGTTTGTAGATATGATCCAGAACCTGGACAGGACGACTTAATGATATTAGCGTCTTTACGGTTAAGATCTGCTACTGATAGTTTGTTATGTTATGCAGGAATGAAGGAGCACCTAGATAGAATATATGAGTTCGTTCAAACGGGAAAGGACCCCGACAGTATTAAGGATGCCCTGGAGAAACAGAAAGTTACCATGCAAGCACTGATACTACGATTTTTCATAAATTGTCTAATAAGAGAACGAGACAGGCCCGGAACAGAGCAGAGTGAATTGGATGCATTGAACAAGTGGGGTCAAAATATAGCCGATGGAAAACATGACAGACAAAATTGCATAGAGGCCATGTATAAAAAGATTAAGAAAGCAGTGATAGCAGTACACGAGAAAGAGAAAGAAAAGGCTCCCTCCGAGGAGGAAGAAGAATCTGAAGAACTAGAACCGACTACAAGCACTATAGCATATGTAGGTAAGGGAACTTATCTTAGGAAGGGTATCCGTCCAGAAAGCAAGAGAGTTTTCTTCTCTGCCTTAACGAATCCGAATTCTGCTGAACATCAGTTCCAGGAAACTGATAAACGGCTTCGAGATCGAGTTGGGTACCATGTACTCAATTCTATGGATGAACAAGAATTAGCCCGATCAGCGGTATCATGGGCCGAAAATGCAGACATATATAATGATGACACCGTAGCACAGACATTTCTGAACCTCTCCCCCGACGAACAGAAATTAGCAGGTATATATATGATTCAGCACCTTCTCATTAAGTACAGAAAACATTATTCCGATCCAGGTCCCTTACATGAGACACTAGAAGCGCTACTGATGGATAGATGGAGAGGCCTAAGCACTAAATTAGTTCAAATAATTCTAGAACAACGACGCAGATATGACACCTTTGTAAGTCCTGAATATGTTCCCGCCCCACCTCCAGAAAGGAAAATGTACCATATGCAGTGCGGGGGTGGTATTGAAAGTCAGAACCCCTTGCGAGAAGTGCACCCTGTTATGGGTGAGGATAAAATTTTGAAACGCGTGTATGTACACACGCCTCTAACTAAATTAGAACTGTTAGAAATGAAGAAATTAGTACCGTGCCATGATAAAGACCCTGCAGGTTTTCATAGAGAGCTCAAAGACATGTTACTGATGGGGGACGCCCGTTCCGAAAAAGATCACTGATATTGATTGTAACATGTTGACAGATTACCTTGCCTCCTTGATGTCTGCACTCCAATCATGTCGTTCACAGGTTGCCGCAGCCTTCCCTGACAACACCGATGTAAAGGCGCATGAGGTCCGCCCAGGTGACCTGGTAGTCGTCCGGAATTTCGACCGGAAAAATCCGCTGGAGCCCCGCTGGAAGTCTCCAAAGACCGTTCTGCTTACCACTAGGACCGCCGTGAAAATCGAGGGGAGAAAGGGGTGGGTCCACACGAGTCACATCAAACTATGCAATGAACTAAAAAACGGACTGAAACAGGACTCTGACTCGTCCACCCCCACCAAAGACTGTGTTGAAGCACAAGACGTTACTGTGCCTAAAAGAGAAAAGACTCCTCAAGAACTTTACCGAATGAAGCTTCGATCTAGCAAGTCAGACAGTTTAATTGTTTAAGTCCTCCCTTAGGTGAATCGGTTAAATAGTTTCTGACATGTATCCCCTAGATCGAGTTAGAGAGAGAGAGGAAAAGAAAAGAACATATTGCAAATCACTTCGTAGTCACTGCATAGTGACACTAATAATCATGTTTATTCTGAGTATTCTAATTATTATTGCCAGCATTCTGCTTCCTATGTACTGGCCTATTTTCAGGCGTGAACAATCTGCTTACAATGTCTCTGCTGAACACACTTTTAGTGAACTTCCTGCACATGAACTCTCTTACAGACTTGCGCTGCGCAACAATACATTCATTAGTATGTTACACCATTCCCATCAGACAAATAATGCTACAGACTGTTGGATATGTGGCCGACTCCCTCCCTACCAGAATTACAAGGGAGCTCTGCCCCTCTTTCCGTACCCATTCACTCACAATGGCTCCTGTGGAGCATGGTTTAAAATAATTAATTCTTTAGATCCTGATATTGCTGTTTTCGATGGGGGCTGGGTTTGGGGAAACTTGAACTTAGTCCTGCTCAACGTCTGTTATCCTGATCAAGAAGGACTTCCCACTCGAATAGGAACTGATCTAGAAAATGAAGTATATGGATTAGGTAATTACACAATTAGCCTTATGATCCTCACTGTTGAATCTGAAACTGCTCCAGTTCTGCCCCATATGTTAGTACTACCAGTCACAGGTGAATTATGTGTTAGCAAGAAAGGTTCAGTACACGTAGGTCATAGTAAATGCACTACTGTGGTCGAGTTCAGTGACCATGGTAAATCGTCCTTTAAAGCTATCAGTCATTCCTACTTTGTTTGTGGTCATACCGCATACATACGTTTGCCTCCAGATTGGGATGGTACCTGTTACATTGCCTTCCTTCTGCCACCTGTTTTCCTAGCTCCTCCTGATTACCATAGAAATACGAATCTAGCACCGAATAGACCCAAAAGAGATATTCCCCTTGTCGACTACACAGAAACGGCATGGGAACAGTACACTGATTTCAATAAAGGATTCTTTTTCTTCCTAGGACCTGTCCAAAACAGTAAATTAATACGCAGATTAACGAGAACACTCGAAGCAGTAGTGAACGAAACTGCCTCCGCTCTAGGTAACTTAACAGAGGAGCAGTCTGCTATACGGACTGTTGTCCTTCAAAATCGTCTTGTGATTGACGTCATCTTGGCAGATAGAGGTGGAGCTTGTAAGGTCATCGGGTCAAGTTGCTGTGTTTTCATTCCACAAAACGCACCATCTGTCTATCAAGCTATCACCCGTTTACATAAAATTGCAAATCAGATACATCAGAATCCAGGCACCTGGACTTGGTCCGGTTGGTTCTGGACTACGTTGACAGCTTGGGGATGGAAGATCTTATCGTTCCTAGGCATTGGCCTTGTTATAGTATTTAGTTGTTGCCTATGCCTGCAGTGTGGGCCAGCGATATGTGGACTGTGTGCCACATCCTGCATTGAGCATTCCAGTTGCCTCTCAAACAGTCAAAGAAAGAAAGACGAACATATAATGTTACAAGAACAAACTGATCGATTTATGAGGATCGATATATCATGAAGGGTCCGTAGGGAACAAGGAGGGAATGAGGTAATATAAATTTTATGGTCATGTTGTGTTCCCTAGCGAGTACCCCACCGACTCCATGTACGAGTTAAAAGTGCATGTAACTTCCCTCCTGTACCAGCTATGAAGACGCAAATACATTTGCGTCCAACGTTAACTTGTCCTCTTTCAGACCCACCATGAATGGGTTTGATGGTCCGTTCCTAAGTATGCTATGCCAACGTCTTTTTGAAGTGTACTCCTACGTTTTTCAGCCTGGCTGAAAGTAGGCCCTGAATCTCTGCCACCGAGCCTCTTTTCTGGCTTCTGACTGCGAGGGCCTCTGCCCAAGCAGCCCCCGTACCCGTGAACTCTGACTTACTTCTAGCGCGGCCCTCCGTGCTCAGCTCAGCCTGCTGCCTGCCAAGATTGACTATAACCTTCGAGTTATCTGTTTTCCTCCCCGAAGATACATTCCGGCCTGCTAGCTTCAGTAAACATCCTTCCTCAGCTACAGGGCTAAAGGGCCGACCTGTCTTTATGCAAGTAATTCATAGCCTCTGTTGCCATGCTTCCATGGAAGGCCCCATGCCCCCACGCTTCTCATACAGACACTCAGGCGCTTATACACGCACTCACAGCAAGTATAGAATAGCTTCTGCTCTAGAGACCTTTCTGCCCAGATAGCTTAGTTCCTAAACATCAGATATCGGATATGATAGAAGCACAAGTTGATCTGACATGCCAGACTTCTGTCTCTTTCCGCCAGTGTAAATGTCAAGTCCCCTGCACCCCGTCTATCACACGTCATGCAGCTGCGCGCGCATCCAAGCTTCCGATTTCCGCTGACATTGCAACATTCTGTTAGCACCACCCCTTGGTGCCACCCACTTGCGTCACCTATCAGTGACGTTTCTAGCACACACGCCTAGTTTACGCCTCTTGATGATGTACTAGCACCACGTGTATACTGTTATCTTGTCTTCTCTCAGCTGTTACGCCTCTTACATTGAACATTATGATGTAAATCAAGTATATAAGCTATGTATTGTCAATAAACGGCGGCGCGCTCATCTATCCCTTCTGACATCCTGTGTGGTGGTCAGAACATGATATCCTGATTCCTTTATGAGGAATAAAACCCTTAGAAACTCTTACACCACGGACTCTGTTTTCCTTCTTTCCGATTGAGTTATTATTGATTAAGTACTTACCTGCATAGAAATTAAGAGAGTAAATTAATTATTTACATCAGTCACAAGATCTAATCTTTACAGTGCTGTCTTAACTGTAAATGCATATTGAATGCCCCTTTGTCCTTGGTGAATAATACCACCCCGCCTTCAAAACTTTTGACTCCTTGTTTTCTGTTCTCAGTAATGCCTGTGGCATACTCAATTGAAACCGTCTTTTAAATAATACCTGTTGGGAATTGTTTTTGCTTATTTGTTAGGGAGGAGCACACATACTCCAAATTTTCACACTTTTTGATAAAATTTTAACTGTCGGAGACAGATGGATTAATGATGCTAACGTACATATTGAAGCCCTGCAGAAGGCCTTGTCAGACAAAACGGGTTGGCTACTGTTTGCTGATGTGATTTTTGGAAGATTAAACAGGACAAACAAAGATTTATTGAAAGAAGAAACTCTCTTCATATGCATTTGTTCTGACTCAGGGTCAATAACCAATAATATTGCTCTCTTGTCTAACATCGAAACTTATGCATGGAATAGTTGCATTTCGACAGATGTCACTACAAATTTTTGGGTGCTGAATCATTACTCTGTTAGTGTGTTTTGGAATGTTCTTTTCATTTAGGAGTATAGAAGGGTTGTACTCCGGGTTCGTTGCACCACCAAGAACAATTGTATTTCTTTTCTCAATACCTTGTTGGCCAGTGCGGTACATTAGTGCCTTGATCCTTCTCTTTCCTTTATGCTAAGTATTGAAGAGGGTTTGAAGGAGAACCATATGACGCCGAGGAGCAGCAGGATTCAGGTGTCTTGAACCGGGAGACAATAGTTTGTTGATAGGAAGCAGAGGAGGTCGTCCTCCAGCAATACTAGAACGCAGAGTGGTCTGCGTCGGGAGCGAGGTCTTTTTATACCTCGTTGCTGTACGCGATGGGGCAAGTGCGACATGAGCCAAAAAGTATACATTAAAGATTTGCTAACAATAAGTAATACACCACTGCACTGTTAAAAAAGTCCTAAAAGTAAATGGTGCAATGTTAACCTATGGAAAAGGGTCAGCACCTTAGATACACTTTGATCTGTTCTTGATACTGCAGGCTTTTACAATAGGACTGTACAGGACAGACCTGGGAACGTGAAAATATTGTTCATGTGGTTCAGTATTTTATCTCTCACTTAACTACCTCATGATTTCCCTTCTTCATTTAGTCTTCACTCAACTCGGTGGCTGATGTATCAAGTGCGTCTATATTAGTATTGTGGATATTCTCTGGAAGAACTTCAGCAAAGCATTACATTCGCTTAAACTAAATAGGACTGAGAACTAGAACTAAAACACTACACATAGACTTTCCATAATCCCCTTATGTATTCTAGATGAGTTTTAGAAACACTTTATATAGGATTGTGGTAAGGTTGAGGGTTTGTTTCAATGTTCCTTTTCTTTTTCTCTATCTTAATGTATTAGAGTTCATGGGCATTAACAAAAAAGTCTGGCTCACCGTCGCAACCCAGGATCAGGATGAAGACATCTGGAACTCACCTCAGCGACCGGGATCGTCAGAGATAATGCCTTCACTGATCATCCGGACAGTAACCACCGCAACCAGGATTGTTAGGCAGGTAAGTAAATTCAAATTCAAATTCAAAAACTGCTTTATTCGATTTCGATTAAAAATCCATAAAAGCACAGTAAAAAAAGAACAAGTCATAAAATAAAACATTTTTACCATTAAAAGGTACATAGACATTACCATAAATCCTAGCGTGATTGTTATTTCCTCCTGAGGCGGAAGCCGGGAGGCTGTGTTGTGTTGTTTATTTTAATTTGTTGCCTGCCTTATTGCATTTTAAAACTCCTGCACTGCCCTTACCTGACACTCGGCATTATTTTAATTATCGCAACACTGATACCTCATACGCTGACAGCAGCGCCACTACCTTTCCATCTGGTCCACAGCTGATTTGAAAGCGTGGTACCCCTTGATCCTTTCTTGTGCCCCTCGGAGACCCGGACTTGCACCAGCCGATTCAGGGCTGAGACAGCGGGTTCCCGGGCGGGGCGAAATCGGTAGCGGCCATCTTTGTGTGGGGAAGCGTCTCCATGCACCCTGACGGACACTATAAAAGGAAGAGGCATGACTCCGCGCAGTGGACGTGCTTCGCGGGCGCGCCGGATCTGTGCCGAAGTCGTGCCAGAGTCCTGCCCGTCTGCGCCCGTCCGCGACGAGACTAGAAAAAAAGGTTAGGGGTTCTGCCCACCTCACCCTCCCGTACCTGAGCAGGAGACATCCAAAGATGAAAAAGTAGAGAGAAATGGTACTGAAGGGATCAATCCATTTTTTAATTATCAAACAAGAAACAATTAATTATCTTGTGATAAACAGATTAAATCAAAGAAGAATATATCAAAGTTCATATACACAAATATGGGCGGACAGCCAAAAAAGGCCCAACAAAAACACAATTTATATACAACACATCACATGTACATTATATACAAATATACACAACATATACAATATCAAAGTAACTTATATGTACCCTCAGGACAAAAGAATATATACAATTATATATATACACACCAAATTACATATGTACCTCCTCAACAGTCTAGTGGAGTATACAACTACAAGGTAGTCCCAAACGAAAAAGGCACCAGGAGGTTAACGCATATACCCAGCTTATATTTACATAGGTGCATCAATGAGTAAATCAAATCTTTCTTTGATTTAAATAAGGGACTCCGTTTAAAGCCAAAGGTGTCGACGCAGTCGCAGTCGCGTTTCAGCCAGATGATATAGGCTTCATCAGGACATGGGTACTCTAATCTTCAAAGCCCTGGCCCAGTCTAGGGAAGATCTTAAATGGCCAACCCACACTACCACCCACAAAGGGTGGGGTAGTTGCCACCATCTCGGCTCAAATCTCGTGAAATCTTATTTTCTTCAATGTGTCCGCCCAGCACGAAATGAAGGAGATGAAAACAGTAAATGTTTGCAAAGTGGCTCAAGTCACACAGTCTTCTTCACAGGGGGCTACAGCCACGCGTGGAACAGACGTCGGCTATGGCGTTTCTCAAAGCGACGAGACTGCGGCCGTGGCCACTCTCCATGCTGAGTCTGCTATACATTCCTTACTAAGGTATGATAGGATTACTTTACTTAATCTAAGGGCACACCATTGTGATTTTTTCAATAACATTCCTTCTGCCTTTACTACTCGCTCTTTTCCGTGTATTCCCTGTAAAGCTGACCATGCAGATAGCATTCCGCGGACTTTCTCCCCGCCTCAAACCTCCTCTCAATGTCCTCTAACTCGTCAGAAAAATACTTCCATCAAAGCAGGTCTTATTAACTGTCGTTCTCTTGTCAAACACTGGTTGGACATAGCTCAATCCCTTATGGACAACAATTGGGATATTCTCTTTTTAACAGAGACTTGGTTAGGGGATGAAACAAATCCCGCCTAGTCTCTGGTTATCCCTCCAGAGTATCATATTTCTTGTGCTAATAGACAAACTTCTACACGAGATGGAGGAGTTGCCATCGTTTATAGATCTTCTTGGACTTTTGCTTCCTTTCCTTATACACAGATAGAAGCCATAGAAGCTCTTGCTTTCTCCATTCAATTAGCTGCTAATTCTACTTTTACAGGGTTATTAGTCTATCGCCCCCCCCCAAATCTAAAACTGCTTTCCTTCCAGACTTCCTGGACTATGTCCTCCAGGCTAGTCTTCAATACGCTAATTTCACCTTACTTGGTGACTTTAATCTTCATGTGGAAGGCATACTTGATCCAATAAGCACTCATTTTTTGAATACACTGTCTGCTGGCGGATTAAATCCTTTGATTTCTTGGCCTACGCGTAAAGCGGGTCATACCCTTGACCTTATATGTTCCAATCATGTTGGTCTTATGACAGATGTCCCTTATCCTGTGATCTGGTCTGATCATTATTTTGTCCCTTTTTTGATTTTGTTACCCCATCAGGTGAGACCTCAAGTTTTAGCTAAAACTATGGGACGTAACTGGAGCAAGATTAGTCCAGAAAGCTTAAGAGTGCAACTGGCTTCGCAGATCCCCAGCGAGGCTACTGATTTAGACTCCAGGCTGACTAATTTCAATGGCTGGATAACTTCGGCTATAGATTCAATCGCCCCAATCAGGCCGATTAAAACATATCCTTCTGTCCCATCCTCGCCATGGTATTCAGACGAACTCCGAAAATGTAAGTCTGCTTCTAAATCTCTGGAGAGACATTGGAGACTTTCATACTCTATGGAAAGTAAATTGGAATATAAATCTGCCTTGAAAAATTACAGGAAAAGGATTTTAGAACACAAAATAGCTTATTTAGAGGAGAGAATCAATAATGCCCAAGGCTCTACCAGGGAAATTTTTAATACTGTCAGACCCTTTACAAATCCTTCTGTCCTCACACGTCAGTCACAGGTATCTCAATCACTTTGTAATCGTCTGTCAGACTTTTTTGAGGAGAAAATAGCCACTATTTATGATTCTTTCCCCTGCAAAAACCTTACCAATACAGTGGATAACCCCATAGTCCTTTCACAACCCCGTCCTGCTCCTTCTCAGATCTTCTCAGAGTTCGCTAAAATTTCCCTTGATCGATCACTTGCTTAACTCTCCAGTTGTAGATCTGGCTCGCTAATAGACCCCTGGCCGGCCAAACAGTACAAAGCCCTTGCCCCTATACTCAATCCAGCTCTGAATAGTATTTGGAATGATTCCTTGAGTACCGGCGTCTTTCCGGACTCGTGGAAACACGCGTGCATTATTCCTATTCTGAAAAAGGCTGACGCTGATTCTTATGAGCCAGCCAATTACAGGCCCATTTCTCTGTTACCAGCACCAGCAAAGATACTAGAAAAACTGGTACAACAGCAGTTAGCGAAGTTTCTGTAAACACAAGGCTTACTCCATAATTCACAGCGTGGATTTAGACAGGGCCACAGTACAGAATCGGCATTGATCGAGATGGCGGACGCAGTTCGATGGAAATTAGATACAGGAGCGAGGGCGGTGTTGGTGCTGCTGGACTTATCAGCAGCATTCAACACCGTCTCTCACCCTATTCTCCTCAACCGTCTCCACTCGATAGGTATTCAAGGCCAGGCCTTGAAATGGGTGTCATCTTTCCTGTCCAATCGCACCCAGACAGTGTTTACTCCCCCTTTCACCTCACATAGTCGCCCGCTCAAATGGGGAGTCCCTCAGGGCTCTTCCCTGAGTCCCCTTCTTTTTAATGTTTATTTTACCCCTTTGGCCGAGCTGATCGCCCAGTTGGGAATCAAAGCGACATCATACGCGGATGACATCCAACTGCTCTTTTCATATGAAAACATCTCAGATACCACATTTGATCCATTAAAAGATTGCCTGCGTAAAGTTGCATGTTGGATGGATAACAACTGTCTCCGACTGAACGCGGGAAAGACAGAGGTTCTTTTTTTTCATCAATCATCCCCGCTGGACTCCAACTTGTGGTGGCCACATGATTTAAGCTCACCCCCTACTCCCAAAGAATCTGTAAAGAATCTCGGAGTCAGATGGGACTCTGCTCTCTCTTTTCACAATCAAGTTCAAACAGTCTCTGACGCCTGTTTCTCCAAAATAAGGATGGTAAAAAAACTGATTAACTTTCTACCCAGCAATTCAAGGAGAACAATAGTCCAAGCATTAATCACATCGCACTTGGATTATTCCAATGGCCTGTATGTTGGACTTGCTGTAGGCCTCTGCCAGCGGCTTCAAATTGTACAAAATGCTGCAGTCCGATTAGTATGCGGGATTTCTCTTAGAGAACATATTTCCCCCCATCGCCGCTCTCTCCATTGGCTACCTATACAGCCTGAATTCAAGGCACTTTTACTGGCCCACAGGGCAATTAAAGGGAAGGGCTCGGCATATCTTTCCTCCTGCCTCCACCCATACAAAAATACCATATCTCTGCGATCAGGCTCCAAAAATCTCCTCACTATCCCGAGATTTAAAAAGACACGATCAGGAGGTAAAACTTTCCAAATCTATGCCACATCTCATTGGAATAAACTCCCGCAGTCAATTCGATTAATTCAGGAGGAACTCCCCTTTCGTAGGGCATTGAAAACTCACCTCTTTTGCTAAATCCTTATGGAGCAAGAATCATCTTATCCGCTGGAGCGCCGGGACACCCCGTTGGGATAGCTGCGCGCTATAAAAGTGACACAAATAAATAAAATAAATAAATCATGATAATACAGTAAAAACAAAGCAGCTCATTTTGGATACATAAACTTTTTTTTGCAGTAACTCAGAAGTATTATTATAGATCAGTTCATTGTAATCCTATATCTGATTATAGTTTTTTAAAAAGACGACATAAGGAACATAACCAATTCACCCTCCAACATTTGTAACCTCAAAAGTGCTGTTCTACATTGTCCGAGTCCCCACTTTCTCAAGATCGGAATTAAAAATCATAAAATTTACAAAAAAGTATACAGTGTAACATTGATTGTGCAGAAATGTCATCACATGCACTGGCATTTCTTGCTGCCTTCTCTTCGTAGTTGGAGAAATACATGAAGGGGCCTTAAATTAAAGCTGTATATTGATTCTGGTAATCACGGTTGAGGTTTACTTAGTGCCCTGTTTTTTCTGAGCCCTAGTTAGCATGAGATACTGTTATGTCCACTGGGAGGCTCTGCCGGTAAATATATTGATTAGGGAAAGAAAGTAGGATTTGTACATACAATTCTGTATACTGATACCAAAGGCACTGGCGTGGAGTATGCAGCAGATGTCAGTGAAGGCAGGGAGGTGCACAGTGATGAAAGGTCAAAGATATGAGGAGGTGGTCCAAGGTCATTGGCCCAACCCTACTCAACACCACAGTGTGATGTTTTGGAGCTCTGGGGTCCTTAAGATGTGTTTAGTAAAAAACGATGAGATGCACATTAGCACATATCCCACAGGCCAGCTCTCAGGCAAAAAAGTTATTTTTTGTTGTTGCAAAGGTGTCTCTAGTTTCTCAGAGAATAATATATTCTTACAAACTCTCAGGTGAAGAGAAGATGACTTGTTATGGATGTGTGTGCATTCTAGCCAGCTAGCCCCAGATAGAGAAAAACAACTCCTTTTTTAGGCATTGCAAATTTTAAAGATGCTCTGAACAGTAGGTCATATGTCAATAGTCAGAAGTAAAAGAACCATTGCATAAATGCAGGACAGAACATCTGCCATTCAGAGGTAGAGATGGTCCACATGGGGAGTCTATTATCTAATAAACTGAACTTTTGAGAAAGCAGATTCAAATTAATGAAGGACGCAGCTGCCCTGTTAGCTACACCAAAGTAATATCCTCGTAGGGAAATAGTCCACTGAGACAACTGTGACTGTTTCCCTTCATGGCTACAGGTATTTACCCAGTGTAGAGCCAGCAACTCAGCATTACAGCCACCAACCTGGCAGCCTCCCCACAAAGAGAAGGGCAAAATTACTAACCTAAAGAAAACAAGGTGCACTTAAGAGTGGAAAAAGCACAAAAGTTAGTCAGAAAAAATGTACCCAAGTTACTGCAAAAGATTACAATCTAGCGACATAAGAAACTTTATTACTATACTTCAAGTAAGGTACAAAGTTTGTAGAGCAATTCATTAAAGGTCAATGTCAAGTAAAGTCAATGACTACCACCTTGAGGGCTATCCTTGTAAATGTAAATGTAAATGTATAGGCATTTATATAGCGCACTACTTACCCGGAGGGTCCCAAGGCGCTTCGACCGCTGCGAAACCCTTCCTGGCTTCCCTGAGAGATGGTCCCTTAATGGGTATCTCCAGGGTGAGACCAGGCATCCCCGGCGGTCTGGTGGGGCCGTTAGTGAAGATGAGGCAAGCTAATGCCCAGAGTTGCCGAGTGTGATCGCTGATCAGAGTGGGCACTGAGGCGAGAGAATTATCGAGTCCGCTGACCCTGGTCCAGAAACCTGCCGCGCCGGGAATCGAACCCTGGTGCCGGGCCGTCCTCTGCTCTCGGGTCTGCCGCCTCTAACCAGTGAGCCACACTACTTCACAGGCTACAGACCATCTGTCAGCTTTCGTTTCAAGATGGTCCAGCATTTACTAATATTTTAATGCCGTGAAACACGGTTGACTCCACTGAGTGGAAGTTCTAGGGGTGTAGGAGAGGGTGTATATTTCCTTTCTCAATAGTCTATGCCGGATCTCCCTTTGTTTCAAACCTACCTCTCCACCAGCTTGTTTTTCCAAGAATAAGCAGCCGTGATATGGTTCTTATAAAGCATTCACTTTCATTGCGAACCGTAGAATTTCTTATAGACACATCAGATAATGGAGGTTTCAACTAATTTCCACGAGGACAGAATCCGACCACAATATTAACTTAAAAATCTGGCTTTTGATTGAATTACTATGAAGCTTCTTATTTTTGTATGATACAATTCTTTATTGGAATTGTCATTATACATGAAAACAACTGTGATGCAATACAATCCAACAATAATATATTATAAAGCTTCTGAATTTTACACCTCTGTTTAGGTCTGGCTGTTTACCTTGAAAACCTGGAACCTGATACTTCATTTATTCAACGTAGTACCATAAGATGTACAGCGAAAGAGGGTTTTGAGTCGGTCACATTGAAGATACCAATAAAGCCATTGGCTTCCATGTATTTTTCGTGGTTTGCCATTGCTTTGATAGACTGTCCATCGAGGCCTAGGCTTATTGAGGCTATTACATTGTATCCTTTGCATTCACATTAGTTTTCTTTGATGGGGTCTCAAGTACATTTTTGTTAGACCACCAATGCATGACATGTCATGTAACTTGCAATTCCAAGCCAGTCTTTTCTTTGATGACTTTGTTGGCGCAAGATTTTATTGCGTTTATTGGCTTTCCTGTTTAGGAATAGTGGGTTGTTTGGAAACCTTACCCTGTCCAAAACTCACAGTGCTATTCACCAATCACCATTGTGCACACATTTAATGTACTTTGCTGCCATGATAACATGTTGTTGGATTTACTTTTTTTTCAAGAAAATAAATACATGCACACACATTGGCTCTCTTAAAGATACATTGAAAATAATGGTCCTGTGTAAAAAGTATGGTCATGCAACATTTTGATTAGTGTGTCTGTTAAGTTCACCACTCACAAGGCAAACTTCAAGTGAGGTTAGCTACTGCAGAACAGGTGTACTGATCATGTTACCCTGCCTTTCCACAGGCTTGAAAAACAGGTTAGACTTCCTTTGGAAGTGGAAGGAGGCTTGCGGGGCTCGACAGCTGTGGGCTGTAGTTTTCAGGGAAGGACAGTAGAAACCCATGGAAAAACGAACACTAGAAGACCAACAGAAAATGAGCATTGCATTGACAAAGTCAATAGGTCACTTCCCTGGAACCTATCATCTTTGCCAATGGCTCTTCTCGAGGCTGTGGCGTGGGGGGGGGGGGGGGGGGGGGGTGCTGTTTCTGTATGCTGTGCAACAGTTGTAAAAACAATTATATGATCGCCCTTTTCTTTGTTTTTTATTTAGTGATCGAAGATGGCAGATGACACTAGGATCGTTAAATAAAGAAATTATGTCTGTTTTGCAAGAAAGGGCAACATTTAAAAAGTGACAGCAGGGATGGGGGTGTTGGACCTGACATCATTGGAGTGGCATTCTGCCATTTCAACCTGGCAAAACCACCCTTTTTCGAGGTGTAAATCGAGGCCACCCCTAAGGTAAGCCCTAAGAGGGTAGGGTGTAGGGTGCTTAGCATTTAAAACGAGTGACCTGTGAGTTTAAATGCTACATGTCCAGTCAGTGAAAAACTCATTAGGTAGCTTTTCACAGTTGTAAGGCCTATCACTCCCACTTACTAACTCTGGGTTATCTTGTTACTTTTAATAAGTGATAACTTTGGATTGGGAGCAGATAGAAATATGCTGTATACAGTCACATGAATTGTAATTTAAAATCCTCTTTAACGTCAAAGTTGAATTTTAGGTGACAATGCAGAAAGAGCCTTTTTTACAAAGTTGGCCTTTTCTTGTTCCAACCTTTTAAGTCAGTGTCCTGTGTCACATGACTGTGAACGGCTCTGCAGTTGAGGTTGGTGTACGGTTTCTACACAGTAATGGAAAGGGGGCTTAGGTGGGGACAGTATGTGCATTCCTGACAGGGGAGGGGCTGTCCCCAGCCCCACCTACACTTCAAAGGACATTGCCTCCTGAACACACAAAGGGGCCTGACTCCCGGCCTAACCTGCCTTTTGGCACCCCATACAATTTAAAGCTTGACAGGGGAAGGGGAAGAATGTTCCACAACCAGATATGGCAGTAAGACAGGGAGTTCCCCCACAAAAAGGCAAGCACCAGGAATATATTTTGCACCTCCGAACCCACTCATCATAACACTCATGGACCTGTCGATGTTATTGAAAAATGCCCACCCTGCCGCCAGAGGACTGCCCTTCTGCTTGAAGAACTGCATTGTTGTCTGGGGAGGAAGACTGGATCTGCTTACCTTTATCCCAAGCGGACTAGAGTGACTCCAATGGTCAGTTGGCTAGCCTCCTGTGTGAGCTACAGGGACACAATAAGCTTCAGAGGCCTCCCTACAATTGCTCAGGTGACCTGCTGCAAGGGAACCTTCCTGAGCCCTGCTGGCCCCTTGCTAGAGGGCCTCCATATCCCAAGGAAGTGCCTCCTCAGGTTCTGGACCAATGGATGGCATAAGAGTGCACTCCTCCTAAAGAAAAGGTGAAATCCTGAAGTTTTCCCT
This sequence comes from Lissotriton vulgaris, assembly GCF_964263255.1. Taxonomy (NCBI): domain Eukaryota; kingdom Metazoa; phylum Chordata; class Amphibia; order Caudata; family Salamandridae; genus Lissotriton; species Lissotriton vulgaris. Next base: position 652,434,568 of record NC_141697.1, on the reverse strand, counting down.
TCTTGCGACTGCAAACGAGCCTATTCTCACTGAAACTCTGCCGCCCGCAATGACTGCCAGAGTGAAGCTCCAGTGAACCCTACTCTTCATGCCAACACTGGCAGTCTGCTGCGACCTGCATTTAGAGCTACTACAATGACAGCTGTGACAACCTCCAACGCGAAGCTACAGCAGTGACTGTTCACATCAGACTGGCTCTTTGCACTACACCGACAACCATCCATGATGTAATTCGATAAGCTCAGCACATACCTCTATATTGTCTGTTCATAATATATATCATGAATTAATTAGTCACAGGTTCAATCTTATTCACAGACATGAACAAATTCCCCCAAAGAAATTGTATGAAGCTTCAAATTTGTGCATGAAAATATTTGTCATCTTCTTTATTCAATTTTTTGACAGACGATCATTCAATTAAAATGCAGTACAAAATCATAGCCATCATTGCCGACGCGGCGCGTTTCGTCTCCACGAGACTTCTTCAAGGCTTTTTGTAATTAAATCTGCTTCCTGATCTAATCCACAAAAAAAGGGTAGACAAACAGCGAGAAGAGCTTCGGTAGTGAAATATAGTGTTCCTGTTATGATTTATATCGTTATGTTTTATAGAGGCCAAAATATTGCCTGTTGATGGTTTTGCGAAAGTCCTCCCAACGGGGCACAGTAACTCCTACTTTCTTATTCAAAGCAGTGTTCAGTGTCGCCTCCAAATCTGTAAATGCAGCGGTACCAGTTTTGCTTTAATTAATGGAAGTATATATATACCAGTGCAAGTCTCTAGTGCCTTGACCTTTTTTCTGTGTGATATAACCATCCATGATGCTCGACCTCCTCTTTTCCCTACAGCATCGACCATCCGCAACCCTCAGCCTCCTCCTCGTGGCCTCCTGCACCACAAATGGAACTCTTTGTGCCGACGTAGGTAGTAATTTTTAAGCAGGTCTAACCTGGTCCCTGTACCCGACCCGCATTTCATTGAGGTCTGCCTGAACCTGTAACTTTTCCCCCTGTCTAGCATGACCACATGACCGCAAGTGGCGCTTTGTGGACATGTATTAGTAAACAAGAAAGGAGTACCACCTCAAGGGATTACTTAGAGGTGTATAGGTGACGGGCCTTTTTCCTCCTGGATAACTAATATGTTTCTAAACCGGAGGCTACCCTCCCTCCATCCCGTGATGCCTTAAGACCCCCCGTGAGGAGTCTTTTTTTATATTTTCTTCATACCCTATTTTAAGGTTTTCGAAGCATCAGCCTACTACAGATTTTTGTAGATAAGGCTCAGGAATCTAGGGCTGGCAGGGTGTTAGTGTACTCTGACCCCCCATTTTCCTTTCGGTCCTGAAGAAAACCCAGCTAACTGCTATGTATGGGTTGAAACATGTAGACCTTGCACATACTGATACACACAGTCATAACTCACTGTAATTGTATCGCAACACGTTTTTATTTAATGTCCAGTAATCTTAAAATAAAATCCATTTGTCATAGATATACCAGGACATTTTTTAACATTTTTTCTGCACCACTCACAAGAACCCGCTCCACTGTATTCCAGGTGTTGCAGCACACCCTGTTGGCACTCGGCCTTCTGGGTGGCCCCGATGATGAAGCATGTCACCACTAGGTGGTGAGTGAGGGGTTTATTATAACCTAAGGAAGACTCCTGTCTCCATTTGTCCAGCTTCATCATCTGTCCTCATTCAGATCACCTTTCGAGGAATCCCTTGAGGTGGTACTCCTTTCTTGTTTACTAATACTAGTCCAGGGGACCAGGAGTACTCTCCATTCACACCCTTGTGTGAACAAGCTTCCCTTACTCTCTTTTTGTTTAAGTGTGCTTTGTGGACATGACCGCAAGTGGCGCTTTGTGCATTTAGGCACTATTTTCACCCAAAAAAAATCTAAGTATCTCCAGTTCTACTGATTGGCTTTTTATTTTTCTGGTATCATTTTATTTATTGAAACTTACTCTATTTTCCTAATTTGGGGGCTGATTAGGATGGAGGATTTTCCGCATCCTCCGGGCCGGCGGAAGCCACCGCCGGCCCGGAGGATGCGGAAAATACTCTGCGGACCCACCAGGACCCACCGCCACATTAGGATGGCTGGTGGGTCATGGTTTCCGTCCGCAGCTTTTCCGCCGCGGTTGACTTACAACCGCGGCGGAAAAGCACTAATACGGTGACGGTGTCTGAGAGACACCGTCAGCCAGATTAGGATGTGCTCGGAAACATGCTTTTCCGCGGCGGCTTTTCCGCCGTGGAAAAGCATGTGTAACTTCACTGCGGGGGCCCATTGCGGGCCCCCTAGGTGAAGGGGGTGTTGGGGGTGCACTTGGGGGGTACCTAAGGTACCCCCCTGCATTTGTATGCAGAAAGGGGCAGGCACCGTGCGGTGCCTGCCACTTTCAACATACAAATGCAATGCATGCATTTTTAACATTGCTGCGGGTGCAGCTTGAAGCTCCACCCGCCGCAATGTTAAAAATAGAGGATGTGACCGCCACCCTGGTGGTCACATCCTAATCTGCACAGAGGGAACGCCGCAGCCCATGCGGACGTTCGCTCCTACTCAGGGGTCGCTGACGGACTCAAGTCCGTCTGCGATCCTAATGACCCCCTTGGTTTGGGGTTTTTCTTGTGTTGTATTTTCACTTTATTACTGATTGTGTGCTGCATAAATACTTCACGCATTACCTCTAAGTTCAGCCTTACTGCTTTTGTGTCAAACTCCCAGAGCACTGGTTAATTTGGTGACATTTTTGGTTCATCCTGATAAGGATTGTGGCTGTTGCTTGAGAAGGGTTTCACCCCCTCAACCAATATCCCAGTTTATCACATTGGTGTTCAGTGGTGGGTTTCAGTACTTGTGTTTCTGTAGTGCCATTAGGTGATTTTGTGTAAGACTAAAATCTCATATAAATAACTTGATACCAGATGTCACCTCTTTTAGAAATCTCCTTTAGTTTTTCTCTCAATTGGTCATTTTCTCAAATTTAATTCCAGCCTCACCTTTTTGCACTTGAGACTTTTTGTTGTTGTGCCTGCGATATATTGTCAGAATGATAATGGATCTCAACTACCTATTATGCAACATTATGAGGGAGCTGTAAGCTTTCTGTAATGAGAGTTGCTGGTTTCATGAAGAAGGGGTCCACTAAGCAGCACCTTCGGGCAGCCCTGTACACTTTTGAGGCAGTGCACTGGTGGAAGGCTTCAATACAGGACCAAGAGGGTGATGTCCCTGAGAATGAGGATTGGGAAATTGACTTGGTAATGGCTAAAAAGAGGGGAGAGGAGGGCCCACCTAGATGTGGTCCCCTGCTGGATCCCATGCAGAAGTATATAAAACAGTGATGGATGGAATGCTTGAAATAATCTCATCCACTGGTAATCACTCGGGCCGCAACCCCATCCATTGTTATTTTGCACATCATGCCACCTCAGTGACTTGGGACCTCGTCAGAGAAGAATGAAATTCCAGAACCGTCTATGAGGAGGGAGGGGGAAACTCCAGAAGCTACTTCCACTTAAAAGCTGGTACCAGGTATAAAATGTGGACCTTCAGACCCACTTTTCAGTTCACTCCTGGACCTGCAGAAGACTATAGAAGGACTCCTATATACTTCAGAGGACTGCCTTGTGCTTGGGGCCTGCCTTCTTTCTCAGAGGATTGCCCTGCTGCTACCAGAGGACTGCCCTGGTGCTTAAGGCCTTTCTTGTTCTACAGAGGACTGCCCTGCTGCTTGAAGGAGAGAGGACTATCTCTTTGAACCCAGAACTACCAGAGTGACTTCAAGGGTCATTTGGCTGACTTCCTGTTCTGATCTAGAAGGACACAACAAGCTCCAGCTACCTCCTGAGACTGACCAGCTGACCTGCTGCACCTAACCCTGCCTGGCAATGCAACTGGACCTGCCTGAGCGCTGCTGGCCTCTGCTGGAGTGAGTTTCTAGACCCTTGGCTGGCATCAGTTGAGCTCTTCCTGTGAAATACTGAAGTTTTGAACTCTGAGCCCCGGACTCTGAGAAGGTAACTTTTTCTTTGGGGCATAACTGGTCCCTGTATCTGGCCAGCACTCAATCGCAGTTGGCCTGAACTTATGACTTTGTCCATGTCTAGAGCAACCAGATACCCATAGTTAGCAATTTCTATTTTTTGGTATTATTTTTACACAAACCTTTAAAAGTGCATATCTCCAGTTCTACTGATTGGGTTTTTGTCATTTTGGTCTTATTTTATTAATTAAATGTTACTCTACTTTTCTACATTGGTGTGGGATATCTCGTGTTGTGTTTCCACTTTATTACTGTTTGCGTACTGCATAAATAATTAACACAGTGCCTCTAAGTTAGGCCTGGCTGCTTTTGTGCCAAGCTACCAAAGGGTTTTTCTCTGTGAACTTGGTGACTTTTGTGGTGTAGCCCAGCAAAGATTGTGGTTGTTGCTTGAGAAAGGTTTCATCCCATTAACCAATAACCCAATTTGTCACAGGCCAGTAATAAGGCCCTAGTTGCCCCACTAATGCAGTCCCGACTGATTTCACTAGGTCTGCATGGTCTTTGCCCCCTCCCATCTGAGGGTTGTGACCGTCCCTACTGAGTCACATCCTAATAGTTTTAGGCTTCACCAGTGGCTCCCAAGAACTTAGTCTCCTTGTCAAGGATATGCCAGGGAGCATCAAGGATATCCAGTGACTTTGAAAACCCGGCAGGCAAGGGAGGAGAGCATTATGTCATAATTTATTTATCCGTTTTTATAAAGCGCAAACATTACTCGAAGGTGTCAGAGCGCTTTACAATAGAACTAGTTAGATTAAATAAGGACTTCAGAGTACATGAATAACATAAAATATACAAACAGATAAACTCTAATCTCACATAAGAATTATAGTAAGTACAAAAATCTACTACAGATACTAGTGGTTAGAAAATAAATATATAGAAATTACATCAAGATGAAATTTTTAGAAGCGTTTAGGGTTGGACAATTATATAATTTACATCATCATCAATTAACTTTATTTCGATCTCTGTGGATCATAAAAGTATAAACAAAACAAAGTTACAGAGCATGAGCTTCTCGCCGTCCTTCAGCCAGGCCTCAGGGTACTGTTGAACTCACAGGCGCTGATCTTGGGTCTGGAGGGATCCCTGAACTGGTGATGGCCGTAGTGGTGAAAGGGGGTGGTGGTGGCCAGAGGCGACATGCAGGATTCCGGGGCTGATCTTGGCCTTGTGGTAGGCTCTAGTTGTGGAAAGGAGAAGGATGCTCAGGGCAGGCGGATCGGTGCCACGAAGTCAAGTCTCCCGCTGGGCTTAAGCACGCACAGCCCCACTGTGTCCCGACCTCTAAGCCACAGGGTCTGTCCTTGAGACACACCTGGGAGAGGGGGGGCACTCTTGTTACTCCATCAGGCTCCAGGCCTCTGGTGGAAGCAGGCCTCCAGTGCCAATGGGTTTCACTCGGCTGAGATTCGCAGCCCTCCTCCACCATCTTGAGGGCCGCACGCGTCTCCATGGCCATTGGCCCCTGACTGCCAAAATCAACGCTGTTCGTTGCTCTGGACACAGCATTCAGCACTGGGGGGGTCCAGAGTGGTTCCATCGGAGATCACCGGTGCTCCACGGGCCCTTATCACCTGCAGGATGTCAACAGAAGGGGGACTCCGGCGGGAGCTCACCCTGTGAACCACCCACCGGAGCACCGGAATCAGTCCCCTTAAGCCTGACACTGCAAGCAAATTGAACCTGCATCAAATTATCCCTTCTTCAGAACAGCCAGCTATAGCTGGCCCCATCGCTTCTGCTCCTGCAGTCAGCAAATGGTTGTAGTTCTGCAGTGAGGGGGATCAAAGAGGTCACCCATGGTTGGGCCTAGATTTGGCTGCCCGGTCCGCGGTGTGAAATTATGTAGCAGCAATATCACTGCAAGGGCACCTCAGCGATGTCAATCAGTGAGCTCGATAACTGTTTGGAATACTTACCTACTAAAGGGGGACCCTTACTCATCAGCGGTGTAAGCATGAGGTGGCTACGAGATCTGTCTAAGCCGTGGGGCCAGCTTAGATTCCTGGTCAGCTTGTGTCCCCAGAAGGGATCCGCCTCATCCGACAGGCCTCCATCAGCGTCGGGGGGTGCTGCAGTAGCTTGTGGGGGCAATTCTGCAGCAATTCAACAGGATTAATAGTCTCAACTGGGTGGTTCTCTCCAGAGCCTTGCAATAGTGCATCTCACTCCTTTGTGAGTTGGGCCATCCCCCGCCAAAACAAGAGGATAGTAAAGAGGCTTTACTTGAGGAAAGGACAAACACAAGATGGAAGAAGATGGGCATGGTATGCATTTGAATAGGGCGCAAATAATAAGAGTGACAAAGCCAGACAATGGTTAAGCTTTGGTCCCACCTTAAGGTATTGATACACCCTCAATAAGTCCTTTTCAACAGACAACTGTACTGTGTGGTAGGATCGCCTAAAAATAGACACTGAGACATACACAGTTGCCCAAACAGCAACTGAAATGGTCAAAGTAATTGATAGTGAATTTGACACTATCTACAGACCAAACACCCAGTAAGAACATGACACTACAACATTAGATACCAAGGGACAACTAGATATTAACAGTCATCTAAAAATGAACGTATGCTCTCAAATACCCCAAAAACAACAAACAGTACCAACCTTAACTACTACATTACAACTCCTCTCTTCACCTCATCATCCATCTAGTGCTTATGTTACGCTGGTGGTGAAAACCAGGACTCATATTTGGAGACCGGGACTAATTTTTTGTCATCAGACTAGGCCCTCAAAAGCTGCATAGAAAGAAAGAAGGTGGAAGTGAAAGATGGGAAAACAGTAACAAAGGGAGGAAGTTGGTATAAAGACAAACCAGCCAGAGGAAGATAAAGAGAAGAAAGTAAAGTGTCATGGAACAAAGAGGCATGACATGGAATCAAGACCATTCAGCACCACTGATAGCGGGCCCTCAAGGACAACTTTAGTCCCCAATACAGAATGTTTTTTTTTACAAAATAAGCACTGCATCAACCTTCAATGATAAATATTGTGATTATGAGTGCTGTGGCCTACAGAAGGGGGGATGGGACCCATGAAGAACATGCATTGGCAAAGCCAATAGATCTTGCCTAAGTAAGAGCTACTGGCTTTACCAATATCTTTTAGCCATGTTGTAAAGCAGTGGGTCTGAAGTGCAGCATGGCTAAATGTTTTGGAAAAAGCAACATGACGTGGCTAGCACTGGCCACGTCATATACATTTTCTTTTCTTATGGCAAGTGGGTGGGTGGGGAAACAGACAACGGAAGGGTGGAAGGTGGGAGAGAAGACGAATCATGGCGGTTGGTGGTGCAACAGACACAAGAGGGGGTGGGAGGTAAAAGGGAAGAAGCAAAATGGACAATAGGAGGGTGGGCTGTGGGAGGCAAGATGCAACATGGACAATGGGAACGTGGGAGGTGGGAGCGAAGAAGCATCAAGGACAACAGGGGAAGGAAGAACCCACGCAGAAAAAAGAACAAGCATTGGAAATGCAATAGGTCTCGCATTAGAAAAGTTGGAGCTATTGGTCTTGTAAATGACAAATATTTTATTTATTTGTTAGTTTTTAAAATAGCTAAATTGATATCTTTGTCATTTACAATGCCAATAGTTATAACTTTCGCGAATGTGACACCTATAGCACTTGGAATGCAACATGTTTTGTATTTACGTGACTTAGATGGCAGCTCTGGTCGTTAGGCCACATCTCTAGAGAGCAGGAGAGTGCAGCAGGGGAGAGAAGCACAGCAAGGGGTGTCGGAGGATAGGGGGGGCAGCTGGGGTTCTTGGTGCTGGCTTCACTGGCCCGGGACCGTGGGGGTCGGTCCTAGGCTAGCTTGTGGGTTGGTGATGGGCGGAGTAGGGGCAAGGGGTCTTGTGCTGCACGCAGGCAAGGACATCGCGGGGTGGCAAGTAATTGTGAAAGTTACCGTTTGAAGGGAAGGACGAGGCGGATATTACATGTGTAGCAACATCATATTGTTGGAGGTCGCTGGTTGGTGAAGAGGCACGCAAGGTATACTGGAGGGATTAGGCATATATTTGTGAGTACGGAGCTGGTGGGGGCTCCCAGCAGAGGCGACCAGTAAATGGAGCGATTAAGGCATAGAATGTTATTAAGAGCGGTCCCAGTGAAATGTACGGGTGGTTGGGCTCGGGGTGATAGCAGGGTGCAAAAGAGAAACTGTGGTAGAAGGAAAGGGCGCCAAAGGGATTGGGGGGATGGGGCACCAACGCAGGCAGCCACAGAAGACCCGGCGTAAGGGGTAAGTGGTAGGAAAAAGGGGTCGGCAGAGTAAAGGAATTGGTAAGACAAGGAGAATAGGGAGGGCGCATCAGCTGCGGGGTGCGAAGGTTAGGGGCTCTGCTGGGAGGGAGGGGGGGCTCCGGGAGGGACGAAGGGGTGGGGGGGGCAGGACAGGCAGCGATACGAAAGGAATGGAGGAAGCTCGGGCATAGAGGGGTCCAGCGGGCATAGAGGGGCCCAGCGAGGCTACCAAAGAGCAGAGGCATGCCTGGCATACACAGGCCGGTAGAGAGTGACCGACGAGAGCACAAGCAGTGGGCCGGAAAGTGAAGGGTGCGGGGCATCGGAGAACCTCGAGGAGGGAAGGCAGATAAGGGGAGGGGGGAGGAGAAATGCGACACGGCGGGCAGGGGAGGGGGCGAGGGGGGAGGAGAAATGCGACGTGCGTGTGAGGGAAATGGCTGATGACATGGGGGAGTGCGCTGAAACTTTCGAGAGGATCGAGTGCTCAGGCAGTTTTGAGCAAAAAGTACGGGAAGACGGAGGGCATTTCTGTGGGGAGGGGGGAGGAGAAATGCGACACGGCGGGCAGGGGAGGGGGCGGAGCGGGGAGAGGGAACAGACGGAGGGAAGCCAGATAAGGGGAGGGGGGAGGAGAAATGCGACACGGCGGGCAGGGGAGGGGGCGGAGCGGGGGCCTGGAGTGCGAGGGGTTTTAACATATGGCTGGGGAGTTGCAAAGACCGTAAGACGGCGGGCAGGGGAGGGGGCGGCGCGGGGAGAGGGGAGAGGTGCGACACGGCAGGCAGGGGAGGAGAGTAGGAGGAGGAGGGGGGAGGAGAGTAGGGGAGACACGGCCTAGCGGCCGTGCAATCAAGAAGTGAGGGGGCGGAGCTGGGGGAGGCAGTGAGAGAGAGAGTAGGCAAGGCAGGCGGCTGGGGGCATGTGCACGCGCTTTTAAGCTCAATGCGCATGCGCATTGAGCTTAAATTTCTCGTGCACTGCAAGGAATCGCCACGATTCCTTGCAAGTTGGTTAAAGAGTGGATAAGCCCCCATAGTCTCGCAAGCTCGATGCGCATGCGCATCGACAGGCGAGACCTAAAAATAGTACCTGAATCACAGCTCGAGGGCAGTATTCAAAATGAAGCAATCAGTACTTGTTCTGTGCTTCATATGAAAGAAGAAGTGAAATTAGAATGTGCTGGCCAATTTGGAGGCCGCAAATAAGAGTGACATTGAATTAAACAAATGGCAAGCAATGGGCGGGCTCCAAACCACTTGTAGTTAACAATATCTCTCACAAACAACAGTGCATGAGGGCTGTCTTAGGCGAGTCCTTAAAATGAGTCACAAATGACCACCCACAAGATGGAGATCTAAGAATTACTAATGGGTTGTGGCACAGCCAGCCACCTAGAGGAAGAAGACCAACGAATAATTAACAGGATGAGGAACAGCTAACCACCAATATGATGGTGAACTACGAATCATTAACAGACTGTGAAACTGCTAGCCAGCAAGAGGATGGGATACTAGGAATCACTAACAGGATGCAGAGTAGCTAGCCACCAGCAGGATGGGGAACTAAAGATGAGTAACAGGATGGCTCTTTAGGTCACAGACTACCAGAGAGCACAGCTGTCTGGTTTGCGAAAGACATCTTGAGGACATTCAGAAAGTTGACCTAGGAATGCCTTTTGTGTGTTTCTTACCATTGGCTTTGTGGTTTGTAGCTCAAATTGTCTGGCTTTCTATTTGCTGGCGTTATTTGCTTTAGGCTGTCCAGCTCTAGTTTGTCCCACCCATTGCCCAAACCTTGTTTACTGTAGTCTTACACAAATGTGCTTCCTGTAAACAGGCCTTTAAGTTTGTTCTTATCTTGTCACATTTGCTGTGCATTCAAGAACAGGGGTCAAATAACAGGCTGTGTCTTCCAGGGAGTTTGGTGTTTTTTTTTCTTTCTCTAACTTCAAAGTGAGAGGATTTGTGTGACAATCATGCTGGCTACTGGGGATCTGGTTGATGATGGCTGTACAATGTTATTTTTTTTCTAGCACACATCAAAATGTAAATGTCTGTAAATGAACTGTGCTGATGATCAATACATGGGGTGATGAACAGTGGCGTAGCAAGGGAAGATGCGGGAAGACGGACCGCCAAGGGTGGCGCCGGCACCCCCCCGCACTTACCTGCGAGCGTCGCAGGGCTAATCACCAGCACCGCCCCCTCTCCCTCCTCGCCGCTCTTCGATTCGCCCGCAGTGTCGGAAAACGCAGGGTCTGCCACGGGCAGCTGAAGGTCTAGCTACGCCCCTGGTGATGATATTTCCACACATTAGTGCGCTATATACTTTTATCAGTAAAACTGTATGTGAGTGCAAATGTAATGGTCATTTCAACTGTTGTCTGTAATGGCAGTATGCTACCATACCAGGCATACTCCACATTAGCCCACTCCACTCTACTCTGCACTACTCAATGCCACTGCACTCTATTCTTTACCACTCCACACTCCGCCACTCCACTCCACTCCACGTTGCATCACTGTATTCTTCTCCGCACCACTCCACTCTACGTCTCTCTACTCTACACCACTCCACTCTACTCTATACCAATGCACTCTACCCCACACTACTCTACTATGCACCACTGTCCTTTACACCACTCCACGCCATTTAACTCTATGCCAACCAACATTAATAACACTGCACTCCATGCCACTTCATTCTGCGCACTCTACTCTGCACCACTCCACTGCACCCCAGTGTACTTGATGTCAAACCCCTCTACACCACTCTAATCTACTCTACACCACTGCACACTACTCTGAAACAATCTATTCTGCACCACTGCGCTCTACTCTGATACAATCTACGTTATGCCACTGCACTGTACACCACTTAGCTCAAAACCAATGCACTTGAAGCCACAATTCTCTGTGCCACTGCGCTCTATGCCACTATAATTTATGCCACTGCGCCATTATACTCTGTAACTGCACTCTATGCCACCCTATTCGACTGTGCACCAATGCTCTCTATGCCAATGCACTCTACACCACTCTACTATACACCACTGCACTCCATGACAGTGTACTCTGCCACACTGCACTCTTCTCTGTCACTTTACTTGATGTCACTCTTACCACTCTACACTGCATCACTCCACTTTACGCCAATCCACTCCAAGCCACTCCGCACAACTGCACTCTACGACAGTCTACTTTATACCACTGCACTCTATGCCACTTCACTTTACTCTAAAAAGATCTACTCTATGCCACGCCACACCACTCTACTCTGTGCCACTGAACTCCACGCAACTGAACTCCACGCCATTCTAGTCTGCATTGCTCCCCTCTATGCAAATGCACTCTACACCAATCCGTTCTAATCTACTCTGCACCATTGCACTCTACTCCATACTACTGCACTCTACGCTGAAACAATCTACTCTATGCTACTGCATTCCAAGCAACCCTCTTCCACTCTGCACTACTCCACTCAGCACTATTGCACTCTGTGCCACTATACTCTACTCTATGCCACTGAACTCAACACCACTCTACTCTACACCATTGCACTCTGTGCCACTGTACACTTCACATGCACTGTACAATGTATGCCATTACACTCTACAACAGACTACTCTGCAGCATTGCACTCTCTGCCACTGAACTTTACTCTGCTTCACTCTACTCTATGCTGCTATATTCTGCATCACTCTACTCTGTGCCAGTCTACTGCGCTTTATGCCAATACACTCTCCGCCACTCTAATCTACTGTGCACTACTGTACTTTGACACTACGCCACTTCGCTCTATGCCTCTCAACTCTACACCACCATACTCTATGCCAGTGCACTCTACCCCACTCTACTATGCACCACTGCACTCTCCTCCACTGCACTCTACACCACTCCAGTCTAGGCCGCTCCAGTCTGCAACACTCCACTCAATGCAAGTGCACTCTACACCACTACTCCATACCCCACCACTTTACCCTGCACCACTCCACTCTACGCCACGCCACTTCACTCTACTCTGAAACAATCTACTCTATGCCACTGCACTTGATGCCACTACAATCCGTGCTGCACCACTCTACTCTATGCCGCTCTATGTCACCGAGCTCAATGTTCCTAATCTATGCCCCTGCACTCTATACTCTACCCTGAACCACTCCACTTCACTCCACTCTGAAACAATTTACTCTATGCCACTGCACGCTACGACACTCTACTAAACTCTGCACCAATACACTCTACGCCACTGCACTCTGTGCTGTGGCACTCTACACCACACCACTCTACTCTAAACCACTGCACTCTTTGCCAAGTCATTCTACACCACTTTACTCAAAGCTAATGCAGCCTACGCCACAGTGTCTATGCAAACCACTTTGCACCACTGCACTTTAAGCCACAATACTCTACAACAGTCTACTTTAGGCCACTGCACTCTACACCACTGCATGATACGTCACTCTACACCATTGAGCTCTACAGCACTGCACTCTACGCCATTCTATTCTACTCTGTGCCAATGTACGCCATGTCACTACTGTTTGCACCACTCTACTCTGACACTGCACTCTGACACTGCGCTTGACAACACTCTACTCTGCATGGCTGTACTCTATGCCACTGCACTCTATGCCATTGCACTCTATGCCACTCTACGCCACTGCACCAGTCTACTTCCTGCCAGTGCACTCTACGCCACTATCCTCTGCATCACTCCACTCTATACCACTGCACTCTTCCCTTGCACTCTCCCCTGCAACGCTCCACTCTATGCCACTCTACTCTGCATCACTTCACTCTTCGACACTCCACACTATGCCACTCTGTCACTGCACTCTACACCAATGCTCTCTAAACCATTTTACTCAAAACCAATACACGCTTTGCCACTGCAGTCTATGCCAACCTACTCTGCACCACTGCAGTGTACACCACTATAGTTTACACCACTGCACTCTATGCCACTCTACACCAATGCACTCTACACCACTGCACTCTACAACACTCTACTCTGCAGAAAAGCACTCTCTACCACTGAACTCAATGGCACTCTACTCTATGCCACTCTACTCTGCGCCACTACACTCTACTCTGTACCACTCTACTGTACTCTGCGCCAATGCCCGAAAGCCACTCTAATCTACTGTGCACCACTGCACTCTATGACACTGCACTCTATGCCACTTCACTCTATGCCTCTCTATTATACTCTTCACCACTCTACTTTATGCCACTGCACTCTACCCCACTCTACTATACAACACTGCACTCTACGCCAATCCAGTCTAGGCCACTCCAGTCTGTACCACACCACTCTACGCCACTCCACTCTGCAACACTGCACCCAAGGCCACTACTCTATACCACTCCCCTCTACCCTGCACCATTCCACTCTACCACGCACCACTTCACACCACACCACTTCCCTCTACTCTAAAACAATCTACTGTATGTCACTGAACTCTATGCCACTCTACTCTACACCACTGCAATTAACGCAAAACCACTCTTCTCTACAGCACTCTATTATATACCACTGCGGCCTACGCCGCTACTATATGCCACTCCACTCTACTCTGCACCACTATACCCTGCACCACTCCACTCTACTCTGAAACAATCTACTCTATGCCACTGCACTAAATGCCACTGCACTCTATGACACTCTAGGCCACTGCCCTCTACGCCTCTGCAGTCTCCACTATGCCACTGTACTCTAAACCACTGCACTCTACGTCGATGCCAATGCACTCTACACCATTTTACTCAAAATCAATGAACTCTATACCACTGCACCTATGCCAACTACTTTGCACCATTGCACTTTACACCACTATACTCTGCAACATTCTACTCTATGTCACTGCACACTATGTCGCACTACACAATTGCACTCTACGTCACTGCACTTTCTGCCACTCTTTTCTACTCTGCGTCACTGCTCTCTCCACCACTCCACTCTCACCACTCTATGACCATGCACTCTATGAGCCTGCACACGGCAACCATGCACTCTACTCTGCATAACTGCACTCTATGTCACTGCACTATACTCTGCACCACTCAACTCTACTTTACTCTACTAAACTTTAAGCCACTGCACTCTATGCCCATGCATTCTGTGCCTCTGGATTCTATGCCTCTTCACTACTCCACTCTACCCTGCAGTACTCCACTCTATGTCACTACACTCTACACCCCTCTATGTCACTCTGTGCCATCCACACCACTGAACTTTACACCACTGCAATCTACTCTGCACTGCTCTACCCTTCGCTACTCTACGTCACTGCACTATACACCAATGCACTCTAAATCAATTCACTCAAACACCAATGCAGTCTAAACCACTTTACTCAAAACTAATGCACTCTACGCTCCTGCACTCTTTTCTAATTTACTCTGCACACTGTACTTTGTGCCACTTCACTCTACGCTACTCTACTCCACTTTACATCACTCTGCTCTATGATCCTAGACTACATAAACTCTGCTCCATTGACACACAATTCCACTCTATGCTATTCTACAACACTATTCCACTCTACCAATTCCCTCTATGCCACTTTACTACACTTTATTCTATGACATACTAGTCCACTCTGCTGCACTCCACCCTATTACAATCTACTCCACTCTACGGCACTCTACGCAACACCCTCTACGCCACTCCATCCACTTAACTTTGACACTGTGCTCCACTCTATGTCCTTCTACTCTATGACGCTCTACTCCCTCCACGACACTCTACAACACTGTACGTTACTCCATGACACTCCACTCCTTTCCACATCACTCAACTAACACTCCACTCTACTCCACTTTATGGCACTCCTCTCCACACCACTCTTCTTTACCCCACTAACTTCTAGCCATGCTGAACAGCAGCCACGCTTGTGTACAACATGGCTAAAACATATTGGCATGGCCAATAGTTCTTGCATAGCCGCGACATATTGACATTGGTAAATCTTGTTTTAATAGCTAACAGGATTATGAACTGAGAGCCATTAGCAGGATAAGCAACAAGTAACAACTTGACATGAAATTACGAACCAACACATGGTGATTAAGAAACTGCCTGGAGGATGAGGAACTAGAAACCACAAACAGGAAGCGCCAGGATGGAACAACAAGGGGTAGGGGAATGAAATCTATGAACAGGAGAGACAATGATGAACCGCCAAAAGGTGATGTAAGGAGGAAATATAACGGGGGCAGCCAGGAACCAACAAGCAGAGAGGGGGGTAAGACGCATTTAGCAGACCCAGAAATACAAACCAGTAACAAAATGAATAATGAAACAGAATGTGAATTTAGAAAACACAAAGTGGGAAAGTAGGATTCCAAACACTGTGGGAAACTAGGAACCACTGGCAGTGTGGGATACTGGGAACCACTGGTATTGTGGGAGACTAGGATTCCCAACATTGTGGGAAACTAGGAACAACGGGCAGTGTGGAAAACTAGGATTCCCAACACAGTGGGAAACTAGGAACAACGGGCAGTGTGGAAAACTAGGAACCACTGGCAGTGTGGAAAACTGGGAACCACTGGTAGTGTGGGAAACTGGGAACCACTGGTAGTGTGGGAAACTGGGAACCACTGGTAGTGTGGGAAAATGGGAACCACTGGTAGTGTGGGAAACTGGGAACCACTGGTAGTGTGGGAAACAGACTATCAAGAGGGTGTTTAATTAGGAACTCTGTATAAAACTAGGAAACACAAACATGTTGGGAATCTAGGAAGCTTCACCAGGGTGGAAAACTAGGAACGAATCTGAGTTTGAAACTCGGAACCACTAATATTGTAGAAAACAGGAATCATCAACATGATTGGAAACTCATAACGGATAGGCAGCAAACTAGGATATGAGAGGGAGACTTACATAAAGCAAACTGGGAAGTGGACGGGGAACCAGCATTCTAAATTCCGACCCATAAAGCAGGATGGGAAACTGGAAACTTCAACGAGAAAAGAGAGACATGAAACACCAAACGATAGGCATGTGTAAATCGTGAACATCAAGTAAAGTAGGAGACGCACAAGAATGATATTAGGGAGCGGATAAGAAATGGGGAACTGTGCACCACAGCTGAATAGGGAAATGGGAATCTCCTGCGGCTGGAGTGGTTTCATACTCACCCTCCAAGCATGGCTCTAGTTTCCCATAACAATGCGTCATTCACCCAGTCCTCGGGTTGTACTTTGCATTCTGGGACCTGTAGTCCTGATTTTCTATTGAGATTAAACAAGTCTACATGTACCGAGGGTAAAGCAAAATCCTGGTGTGACATATTTACAGGTGGGAATGGGAAATGTGTGAACTTGCTTTCAGGGGGCACCCAGATTAATTCAGCAGATGTATCTGTGCAACTTTGAGGGGCGGTGGGGGCTTTCCCTGAATTGTGCAAAACCAGTCACAACCCTAGCGCCCCCGCCGAGGAACTGGGCATGCGGAGGCCGTGGAGAACCGGCTCGGGCCTGTCAGACGGACAGACAGATACCTTCAGTGTGCTACCGTAGACGGGGGAGGGGAGGAACGGCACGAGACAGGGACAGGAAGCCATGGAGGGAGGAGAGAGTGTGGGAGGTGGAGTCAAGAAGGGGGAGGGCTGTGGGAGACTGTCATGAATGGGTGGAGAGAGGGAGGGTCTGAGAGACCGGCTCGGGGACAAAGAGGAGAGGGAGAGACAGCCGCCGCTGGGTGCACACGAGGCGGAGAGACATACAGGGGTGAAGCACGGAAAGCTATCGGCAGCAGAGACATACGGAGGCTGTGCAGGAGGGACGGCAAAAGACAACCCGTGCAAAAATTCAAGAGTGCAACACTGCCTGCGGGAAATCCCCAGACACTACAATAGACAGCCAAAATAAGATACTCTCCGAAAAGGCAAGAGACAGGACCAAGAGACACAGGGAACTCACCAGGGCACACTGCCCCAGCAAGATCCAACCAGCAGGAAAAAAACTGAGTCAGCGAGAGCACGCGGGGTCTATTGACCGGGGCATCCTAGGTGAACAAGAGAGAGACACAAAGAGACGGCGCCGCGAGAGAACCGCTGGCCGTAAGAGGGGCTATAGACAGACACAGGCAGTCACCTGAGGAGCCCCACAGACACAGGGGGTGAGAGACAGAGCAGCGAGTTGAACTTGGACACCTTCGAGAGGAAATCCTCTTCTTCATTCATAATTAATAAGTATTTGTAAATAACCTGGCGCCAGGAAAACAGAAAGCCAGAGGTGAGACTGGACATAGCTGCTCAGCCACGCGTGTCCTCGTTGTTTGGTCCCCTCAGAGGTGACAATCTTTTCAGCACTCTTTTCTCCGGGAGTGACAGCTCCGCAGCACTCAAGTGCCCCGACAGTTGACTGGCCTCTTTACAGCGCTGTCATCCTCGCTTGTCTTGAAGCCCTGACCTCTGGAAGTGACCGTCTCTCCGGAGTCTACCGTCCATGGCGACTGTCAGCAGCCCCGAGGGCGGGCCCCACTCGCCCCGCGTGTACTTCCAGAGCCCCTCGGGGCCCCGGGCGGCTGGGGAGGACCCCGAGGAGATCCCTGTCCGGCGGCAGGGGAAGGTGACGGTCAAGTACGACCGGAAGGAGCTGCGTAAGCGACTCAACCTAGAGGAGTGGATCCTGGAGCAACTCGTCCAGCTGTACGACTGTGAGGTAAGAGGACACCCCCCCCCCCCCCCACCCCCCGAGGTAACCCCAGCACCACCTTTAGGGTCCCGCTTACCTTGCAGCAAGGTAAGAGAAAGCACCCGACAAATAGGCACCCACACTTCGGCAGCAATCCAACCACAACCAATATATTTCAGCAACTAGACCGTAATAAGCCATGAACCAAAGTGCACCAGGGAGACCATGGCCCTTGTGGACCAATAACAGCCAGCACCGAAGGGGTCCAAGCATCCAGGCACAGAGGGCAAGGACAGGCGTGAGAATCACCCCACGTATACCTACCCCGGCCTTTCCCAACAGGAAATCATGAGCCACCGCTTAAAATCCCAGCAACCAGACAGGTGGAGGCAACACCCCCCCAACTTCCCTTAAACAGTGCTTGAAATGGAGAAAAAAGTAGTGCAGGTACTCTGTACCAGAGTACCTGCTTGTTTATGAGAAGTGCCTGTAATCTCCAATTTAAAGTATTATATTTTTCTTGAGAAGTGCCGTTGCTTCCCTTTAAAAAAAATAGTGCCGGTACTCAGTACCGGCTCATTTAAAGCACTGCCCTTAACTAGACCAATTATATGTCATCATCATGAACTACATGGAAGCAAGGAGCCCGTCACGTTGGGCCATGCAACCCTGCATGGCTCACGGGTGTGTGGTGTGGGTGTCTTAATGGGGCCATGTGCTCGAGACGACTCCCCGTGCTCAAGTTACTTGTGTGCTGTCTGTTACTCGTGTGCTGTCCCTCGCACTCCTGGCTCTCTGGTCTGCAATGTATGTGACCCCTTCTGGGAATCACACGGTCGCACCTCGACCTTGTGACCCCGATGCATTGTATGAAGAAAAGGCAGTGTGTCCGTTTCTGGAGCTCTGCGGGCCAGGGGTCAGGCACATGTCTGTGAGGATGACTCTACAACACACACGCCAGAGCCGGAAGGCCAGCGGGCACCGGAAGTGGGTTGGGGGCTGAAGACAGGCATCCTGTCCAGCAGCTGTCCTGGACGTTTCGCAAACACAAAACACTTGGGTGTCCCTGCACAGATCTCGGGCGTTTTATCACATGGAGATGCGGGGGGCAGGCAAGGGGGCTGTAATCCAATATAACATGGTAACTCTCCCCCCCCCCTTCCCCCTAAAAACACGTTTGCCTCCTTGGAAATATTTAAATAATAAATCAAGCATTTTTTAAAACGTCTTCTTACATCCGCCCATTGTGTTTAACTAGATGGTTCTCGCCTCTAAATTTGTCACGTGGGACAAGCTAGCATCTGTTTCTTTTCAGGAGATGTCAAACTCATTTCTTCGACATACAAGAAATAAAGTAAAAGTGGAGGGAGGTGCCGAAAGAGGAGGTTGTGGAGGATGTGAGCGGCAGGGCGATCGATGCGACGGGGGAGGCCTAGAGGTGGAGAGAGAGGGAGCACAAGATAACGAGTAGGGATTTCCAAAAGGAAGGGGCTCTGGAAGTGACTTCATCCCGTCTCTGTTGAGCTCACATCCTGCTGTTGAAGCTTTTCAGCCGCTGCTCCCACGTGCTGCCCTTCCCGCAGCCTGCCCGGGCATGCGCACTCGCGTCGCCATCATTTTCCCAGACCTCGCTCGGCCCGCTCTCCCGGCGTGATGCCCAGGAATGGGGTAAGAAGCCCTCGGGGATGGGAGCTCCGCTTCCTGCCAATGAGGGCCCGAGGAAACCCATCCGACTATGTCACCGTGTTTAGGGAGTCGTGGCAACCACGCCCTCTTGTGCTTGCCACACATTCCCAGGCAGAAACCATCCCTAAAACCACAGGGACATGGGAGCCTGAGCGCCAGCGATGCAAGATTCAAGCTGGTGACCACACCACGGTGGTTTAGGGGGCGGACGAGGGACCCGTGTAACTCTAGAGACCATACTTTATTTGTGGGTTCGGGGTAGATGCGTTGCAGACCAGGTGGTTTCCTGGAAGGCGAGGATGGACTTTACAATTTACAGACATGGGGAAAGCCGGAGGCCATGCTGGAAGGTGGCCCATGTCTACCCCCGAATTATACCTTCACTGGGAATCACCTTTTAAATAGCAGTAAATACAATGACACCACTTTTTTTTTTTTTATACTGACCCCCCTCAAAACAAACATTTCTAAACTCTTCCCTCTGACTCGTCCCCTCAAAAACCACGTCTTACTCATCCAAAAGCCTCCTTCTACTGCTATGACCTAAAAAAAAAAAATCCTTTCCTCTTCTATCTCTTCACTATTCTTTTCAATCAAAATAACAGACTAACATGTTCACATCTCAAATTCCTTATTCCACCATATT
Organism: Lissotriton vulgaris; assembly: GCF_964263255.1. NCBI lineage: Eukaryota > Metazoa > Chordata > Amphibia > Caudata > Salamandridae > Lissotriton > Lissotriton vulgaris. The sequence goes on along the minus strand of NC_141697.1, from coordinate 652,414,249 downwards.
CATTCACCACTAATCCTTTATAGGTTCCAGAGTAGCATGCTACTCGCCAATAAAGCCTTATGAATGAATGAAAGCGTTTTTGTAACGCGCAAACTTAGCCCCGAAGGGCGTCAAGGCTTATAACACCCCATCAGGGTTACCAGCGCTATATGAATGCAAAACTTTTTCCCATTTCTACCCCTCCCCAACCCTTCTCATTCCAAATAACTGACTAACCTATCCACAACTCAAATTACTTTCATGTTTCACCATACTAATTCAACACTTAATCCTTATGGGTTCCAGAGTAGCGTGCTACTTGCCAATAAAGCACTTCAAAACCACATCAAGGGGTAGCAAGCGCTTTATAAATACAAACTTCTATCCTGCAACCTACCCTTCTCTATCGAAATAACTGAATAACATATCCACCACTCAAATTACTTCATATTTCACTATACTAATTTTCAACACTAATCCTTTATGGGTTCCGGAATAGCGTCCTACTTTCAGAAAAGCACTTTAACACCCATCGGGGGGTAACAGGTGCTACATGAATGCAAACCTTTCTTCCCCTTTTACCTCTCCGCTATCCTTCTCACTTTAAATAACTAACATCCACCTCTCAAATTACTTTCATATTTCACCATACTAATTCAGCGCTAATCCTTAATGGCCTCTAAGTAATTTCGCCTCTAAGTAAGTAAATGCTTTATTGTACAGTTAATAAAAACCATTACAAATAGCGATTAGTAATAAAAGAAAATGATCAGTTAAAAGAAAACAGTAAAAAAGGTCGGTCTGATACCATTAAAAATGGGACAATGATCATCCAGCATTAAATACAGGTAAATTCCTGTTTTAGATACAAAATTGTGTGTATGTCCGGGCGGTTGTTTTCGACAAGCGAGTTTTTCTATATCCTCCGCTCCCCTTCTGACCGGCTTCTCCTAGAGTGTTTGTACTTCATGGGGAAGGTAATTTTAATGTTCTTGGTCAGTATGGGTCTCTTACCCGGTCTGAGGACTGGAGGCGGATGATGTTATATAGGTGATGTCAATGTCCGCTTGTGCTCTCGTCATTTTAAGCCTGGTGTCTGCCAATCGTAGGTATTTTACCAGTCGGCAGGCCATTTGCACTTCGTCTCCTCTAAAACAGCTCAAGACTGCTTCTCTGCAGGACCTGATTCCTTTGTTTATAAACAAGGGTCTCAATAGGTTCTTCCGGTCTTGCTGCATCTCTTTGCAGATGGTTATGAGGTGTGTGATATTTTCCTCATGCATTCCGCACAGGCGGCATTTTGCTGGTTTTGATGGTCGCAGCCACGGGGCCATGTGGCCCGCTGCTGGTAACACTCCTAGTCGTAGTTTTAAAAAGGATTCTTTTGTTGTTTTGGAGAAACTGCTCACTAGGTACGCCTGAGGGGTAAGTTTGTTGTATGTTTGCACAGTCAGCCAGCCATGTGCTCTCTTGGCTAATGAGGCTTTGTCTTGCAAGAGGGATTCTTTCTTGACTATTTTATTAATAGTTTTTTTGAAACCTGACGGGCTCCCTTGAAGGTCCCATAGCTGCCTTGCCCCAAGATGATTGATGGCATCCTCCAGGAAATGTCTTGCAGGACAGTCATTTTTGCTTTGTAGATCTTTCCAGAGGAGAGCGTTAAGAGTATTTTCTTCTCCTCTGCTTATCTTGTGCCAGGTCTTAAGGTAAGTTCCCTTTCGTGCAAGTTCTTCTTTGGCCAACCCAAATTCTAGGCGGATCTGCGCCGGTGATGTGTATTTCGGAAGACCGAACATGATCCGCATTGCTTTTGAGACTACTCTGTTCAGGGTTCCCGTATCCCTCCCTCTCATTGCTTCACTTCCATATGTGATTGATGGAATCAGCTTGGCTTGGATCACTTGTAGGAGCGGAGCAAGGTTTGGGCCAACGATTTTGTTTTTGAGGTTCCTAAGTGATGCTGCTATCATTAGGCCTCTCCTCTTGATCTCCTCCAGTTGTGGTTTGAAGCTACCCCTTTCGTCTATTATAACTCCCAGGTAGCAATATTTGTTTGTGATTTCCAATTTGTTCAATCCTTAATGGGTTTCCGGAGTAGCGTGCTTCAACACCCCATCAGGGGTAACAAGTGCTATATAAATACAAACCTTTTTTTCCTCTTGTATCCTTCTGCTATCCTTCTGAATCTAAATAACTGACTAACCTATCCACCACTTAAAATTTACTTGCATGTTTCACTCTACTTATTCAACACTAATCCTCTATGGGTCCTGAAGTAGCTTTCTAATCGCAGAAAAAGCATTTTAAGGCCTCGTCAGGGGTAGTAAACGCTATATATATGCAATTACAATACAATGAAATAACATACATACACTTGAAAAGCATGTTTACTTACACTTGGTGAAAGCCATTTCCTCTGTCCCTGTTCAAAGGAATACAGGGGCGCTTTTTTACGGGGATCACTCTCCTTATCCCTTTACATGTCCTTGAAGTGCTCAGACTAAATCTAAATATTGATTTCTCACAACCAAATGGTATCATTCTGCAGTACGCTACTGAGTCTGACAGGAGAAATCCAGCGCAGGCCTCATAACCTGAACAGTGATGGCCGCAGTCGTCACCCTGGCGCAGATCACACAGGGTGTCTGCAAGCCATTATTATTTCTTAAAACGGTCTCTGTGGTTGTCTGCAGATAAGCTGCGACAAAGATCGCCTTAAAGGGCGTGCAGTGTATCGGTCACTGGAAAGACGAGTGGTTCCAAAAATGTACAAAAGTAGCAAGGATACTTTCTGTGACCTCAACATGAGCAAAGTCTGCGAGTGGGCGGGAAGAGCTGTCATTCAGCTCACAAATAAAGGTGAAAAGTCTGTGTAAGTGTCGAACTGCTAGCCTAGGAGAGTTTGTGAGGGAAGAACCGGGCCCATTTATGTTAGTTTCAGTAGCTATAAGTAGTGCAGTATGTGCATTGGCACCGGTGCCTGGGGATGGGTGGGTAGATGGGTGTGTGGTCTTCTGCACGGCTGCACCTAATCTGTGGATGTGTATTTACTGTCGAACTAGTGGCACAGCACTATTTTCAGGGCTTCAAGTGGGGTGAAAAAACAAGGAGGGGTCCCTCAAAGGGGCGTGGCCGAGCTAAATGAGGGCTAGGCTTAAAAAACAGGTAAACTGAAAATCTGTGCTTGGCATAGTGTGCCACCGACTGGTATTTTGTCAATTGATGTTAGTTGCACAAGACAAACCAGCAACAACTATGACTTCGTTGCATATAATATTGAAAAAGCTTCAGTTCTGAAATGAGACTGTGGAAGAACTATAACGAGTCACTTTGAAGTTACGTCACAGGAAGTGAAGAGTGGTACTGCTGCATAGTTAAGCAGTGGCGGATGGTAAGTAACGGTGGCGGGGTTAGAAAGAAAAAAAAAAGAAACTTGATTGCCGGTCACCAGCCACTGCCTCTGTCTGACGCAGGAAGCTCCCAGACTCCCCTAGCCAATCACGATGCTGCATTACAGTAGCGCTGTGGTTGGTCTGAGTGCTGTGGTTCAGCCCTCAGAGAGGGATTGGGAGGCTGACCATGTTCTCCACCCAGGCTATGCAAAACAGCCAGTGGAGAGCATGCAAAGTGTGCATGACCAGTGGTTAATTTGTACAACAAAGTGCCGGGGCTCTCCTGAGGAGGCAGCGCTAACAGGAGAAATGTGATGGTGCAAACTGCCTCCTGACTAGAGCCCCAGCACTTATTATTTTGGAAAGGACTTGGCCTAATGGCTAGAGCTGCCGATTTTGGAGCTGAGGAATAGAGTTCGATTCTCGGCGTGCCTCAACATCCTGAGATTCTGTTAAAAATGACTTGCCTTCCAAATGAGTGTGTCCTTAACTGGTGCTATAAGCACTGGTGCTATAAGCACCGGTGCTATAAGCACCGGTGCTGAGCATTAGGTTCTGGTGCTGAGCACTGGAAAGCACCTGCTCAAATTAAGCACGGCGCATGGCTGTTTGGCCGGCCCAAGACAGCCGGTCAAGCCATCCTGTACACCATTCCTCCCCCTGGCTCCTGCTCTGGCCAGCCCAGCCCCTAAGCAGAAACCAAAAATAAAATGTTAACATTCCATTAATGAAAAGGGTTAGTAAGGGCGCACTACGTGTTTGTTTTGGTTGTATGGCGCTCCGAGGTATCACTCTCTGAAAAGTGTGCCAAAATAACTCTAATGGTTGCACCCCCATAGATATGGGGTGTGTCCCCCGGGCTCCAATGAATCCTTCTGCTGAGAAGGCTACTGTAGGATCATCAATAATATACACAATAGTTTTTCTTGTTTGAAACTTGGTTTTTATTCCATCTTGTTATCTTCACAAAGATATAAAGTTCATGGTTTTTCACTGTTTCAGGAGTAGACCTTTAAACATTCCCAATGCATTTCGGCAATGAATATGCCTTCTTCCAGGGGATCTCTCGTACAAATGTTTGTTACGTCCCGTATTCCTCAGAGGAATGTTGGCGAGGAGCTGTTGTTCTGGGATGCAGATCGAAGGTGGATGGTGGGCTGGCATCTGAGTTCTTGGATATGAGCTCGAGGACTGAAGAGAAGCACCCACAAAATGTGTTTGTAACGTCTGGCATTAGCCAAGACCTTTTGATTTTACTAAAACAATGTATGTAATTTACTTACTAACAAAAGTGGTCTGCCACCCCTCTTCATCTGTTGGCCTGTTACTGGCATTCACATTAATCTTCCTCCCATTACAGGGAGTAGCATGGCGCCGTGGTTCAGCCCACTTCAGTCTTTGGCAAACTTCACATTGAGTGACGGCATTCTGCTCTCTCACAAAAACCATATCCTTACAGTGCCAGGGACTACTACAGCAATGTGTGCTTTTTGAGACCTGAAATATTTTTGCTTTTGATATTATCCATGGCCCTGCATCTCGCGCAAGAATATTTTACAATCATCACGACAAAAAAAGTATTGGTAAAGCCAAAAGGCTGACAGCCAATGCCCCAGACCTATTGGCTTTGCCAATCTTCTTTTTTCTTATGAGCCTGGGTCAGTGTACATAGCTGCTCCACTACCTCTGGCAGAATTTGTGGTTCAGCTTTTTCAAGTAGCTCTATGGTCTATCTGCTAAGTGCCTGCTGGTAATGTTACTCCTTCTTGTGGTTTGGCGTGCAGGGATATTTACTTTTCTGCTTGTAATGTAAAACTGCAAGTTTCAGAATGCAAAGTACTATTTCCCAGTTTGTCTGAACTGTCTGAGAACAACGCCATTGGGAACCTTGGCTGTTGATTTTGGTGCACAACACACTAGGTCTGGAGCCTAGAGTTTCTGAATCTGTACCCTGATATGTCCCTTTTCTTGAGGACTGGATTCCCAACAGTCTATTGTCCAAGCCCTCTTTCCACCACTGGTGTAAACCGATTCTCTGGCTATCTGCAGATGTAGCCTTCACAAACCTCTTCCTCTAAACACCCCTTTCCTGCTGCTGGCCACCCTTGCAAATAGCCTTCAGCCATTGTAGGAAAGTAAGATCTGCTTCTTATGGTTACCCCACTTTTTGCTCGATTTTCACTGTTTTTGACTAGTCTGACTGGGATCCTGCTAATCAGGGCCCCATTCTATAAGCTTCTCCTTTAAATTACCATACATGTACTTTGGTACACTTCAGATTGTATACTTGGGTACCCTTATCAGTCCCTAGTATATGGTACCTTTGTACCCAGGGCATAGGTACCCCTGCGGCCTCCCACGGGCTGAAGCATGTATTATGCCACCCGTGAGAGGCCATGCAAAATGGAACTATAGGCCTGCCATTGCAACCTGTGTAAGCTGGTGCTTGCACCACTTACTTTAGAAAAAGGTTCACTATATATATTGATCACTACACTTAAAACTTATAAGTCACCCTGTAGCAGGCCTTAACAGTCCTGAAGGCAGGGTGCTGGGTTTTATGTGAGAGGGTGCTCCTGAATGAGCAGAGTCTCTCGTTAACCTTTGGAGACCATTCTCCCGGGTTGTCTACAACTGAGCTGGACATATAGGTACAGGTGCATTATAACCTCACTGTAAATGCTATTTCAAAACTGCTGCATAGAAACATATTGTGTTTGGTATCAAACACCTTGGAATCATGGAAGTATGATTCCACCCTTCTGAAGCGAGCTTCGTGGGATCACTGGTCTATTCGGTGCCAGCCTTCGCGACCCTGACAGCACAAAATGGATGCTGCTGACAAGAGACTCATTTTTGCCGTCCTCCTGCTGCTGAGCCAAGCTCGAGCAGAGGAAGGCAGCACAATAGGCATCCTGTCACAGGGAGGTGTGATCACCTCCCAGACAGGGTTTAGTGTATTGGGGCTGGGTGGGTGCACTCTGAGAGTGCCTGAAAGTCTGCACCTGGGGCACATTTGGTGTCCCTGTGCATAGTCAAGCTCAAACCAGTTCTGGGAGCCATTGACTCCTGCTCTGGTACGCAACTGGACAAAGGACATGGGTGTAACCACCCCTCTGTCCTGCCCCTCCCCCAGGATGGTTCCCTGAATCTGTCCAACCCTCTCCCGTGGGTACAAAAGGGCTTACCTGGCTGTAAGACTTTAGATTTTATGTGGACATGATTCTACAAGAAGAAACCACTGACGTTCGACCGTCTGGACACTCTGGACTTTGCTGCACCTCGACTGGGCTCGACTTCGTCCCCCTTTCCATCCGAAGCTTAGTTTGTGCCCTTGCTCCCTACAGGCTCAGTGCAGGACCTATGGTGCACTAAAAACAACTGAAGAATCTCCCTTGGAGTGAAGTAGTCACTCCCCTGCTCTCGCAGGCACCTTAACGCAACTGACCAGTCTGCTGCTCCTTAGCTCCTGCGGACTCCAGAGATTTCAGCAACACACGAGGTGGGTTTCTGAAGGTCCCTGAGGTTGATCTGCCCTCCCAGCAAGTTTGAGGCTAGTATCCCTCGGGGGGACTGCATAACCCAAACCCCTGTGCACCGCATCCATTTTCAGCTGCATATGCTTGTTGGCGATTCCCGAGTTTGTGCATTAGACTCCGTGTAGTCCGGACCCTGTACAGTATTTGCACCAAAGAACTCCAGCTTCCTCGCACCAAGTGCTTCGTGGGCTGGTGCTTTGCAATCTTGTGCGAGGTCCCCTCGCGACACCTGGTCCTTCGGCCTGTGGGTCCCCCTGAGGGTCATCTTGATTTCTCTTGGGCTTTCCTGGTTGTTCCCGGCATGCCCTGACTCCCCATTGCTTGATGAGTCCCCTGGACCTTGCTGGTCCACACGTAACCTGTTTGACCTTCCTGCGTGGGTTGCTGTTGCCAAGGCTTGTTGGTGCTCTAGCCGGACACTGACCCCTCAGCACTTGACATCCTTCTTGAGACAGCTCGCGTCTGGCTCCTGGTCCTTGATGTCTCCTGGTCCTCGTGGCTACAGAGTCCAGCATCCCTTCTTTGCACTTGAAGCACCCGACATCGGTGGGCATTTGTGTACCGAGCCCCTAGTCACTCTGAAGTGACCCAGACTCTGACCCTTCAGCTTTCAGGTTCCTTCCATCCAAAATACTGACTTGGATTCCACTGGTCCCTTTTCACCTTCACGGCAGCAGTACTTCTTCACAGCCCTCCATTGAGAACAGCGGTTTCCGACACCACTTCAGACCTATGCACCTGGCTCTTATGGGATAGGTAACTCGGGTACTACATTATCCATGGGTGGGGTGGCTCTCTAACCTCTTAAGTTCCAAAGGGTTTGCTCGAAGTCCTTCTATAAGGGTCCTTAAACTTTAACTTTCCAACCGTGACTTTCCCATAGAGTTGTACGGAGCACACAGTCGTGTTTCCTCACTGCACCCGTCCTCCGTGGGGTCACTGTGTCATCACCTTGGGGTCCCAGCGATTCTACATGCACTAGGCACTGTCTCTAGTCAAGTCGTGATTTTTATCCCACTATTTTAGTATATGGTTTGGTCTCCCCTCTGGAGCCCACTGTGTATTGTGCTACTTACAACTGTTCTATTGATCTCGTATTGTGTGCTTTATGTTCTATCCTCGTGTAGAGGATATTGTGTGCTTTATGTTCTATCCTCGTGTAGAGGATAGTAGAGTGTTATATTAATAAATACATATTTTGATATAACTACTGTGTGGTTCTCCTTCATTTAGTCATTCGGGAGGTGATATTCTGGTAAAACAAGCTGCTTTACATTCCTTCAAGGTTAAGCCTGAAGGCTGCTCTCCACAGCTACCACTAGGCTAGCTTTCTAAATGTTATCTTTGACCTCCTAGATCATAAGGGTCCTTTGTACTGGTGCAAGGTGCTCACTTTAATTAGTGGACAGCATATACCAGGCCAACTCCCCACAGCCATGTATCGCAAAAGATTGGTGTGTCTCTGCGACAACCAGTTTCCAGTCTTTGCTATTCCTTTTACAATAAACTAATCTGGTACACCCTTCCAAGTTGCTGCAGCTGAAAAAAGCCAGGACTGTACCTCTGAAGACTGCATTATCTATGCATTGGAATTGATCTCATCTGAAACCTCAATTGTGGACAATGTTTTCCTGCAAATTAATAGGGGGGGTGACAGAAGCGGAAGAATGGTTCACTCTTTCCAAATAAAATACCATGCAAATCAAAAATGAGTGAACCACAACAGTCTTGATACCAGGGTCACACACAGATTATCTGGGAAACCCTCAACCACTATTTCCAACCAGCAGTGGATATAATCTCCAATGCAATGGAGTGATATAGTGGGTAGCATCCTCATCGGGTCTCCCACCTGGGTACTGAATTCTCCTGGTGAGTAACGCCTCTACCAGGAGGGAGATTGTTTGGATGACCATAATAGTGAGATCCGGGCAAAAGGATAACATTACCTCCTATACCTGTGTAAGTGATTTTAATGTGAAAGACTGGGTAGGGATAAGATGAAAAGCAAAGCTGTTCTTCTGACGTATTACCAATCCTAGCATTTGGAACCCCCCCCCCCCCCCCCTCATAAGTCAGCCCCTAACCTCTTGACGATTCCACCCCGCTTTGCAGTCAAGTCACATCTCGTTAGAACATATATGTCCTGCTGCAGCATCATGTGGTTTAGCTAGACCGAAACCTGTCGGCCACAGGGCCTTTGACAATGGAGGCCTTCAGTTAAATATACAGCTTCCGGTCCCGTGGTGACATGAAACTAATTAGTTTACACTGTGACATATTTAGCTCTGTGGCTTTCCTTTTTTGCACGATATGAGCCAGACAAAACCTGGGGGTCTGTTATGTTTGAAATGAGAACTCGGCTAGGGGTCTCTGTCTTTTGTCAAATTGTACAGAAGTTTGACTGTGCGTTGAAAAACTTTGACTGTTTGAAGGAAAGGCACGGTTCATGTAATGTACATTGCAGACCGTTTGATTGAAAAGCGCAATCTTTGTCAGGTGATTTAAATACACTTAGTTCTTTGACTGCTTTAAAAATAAAAGGGTGCTGTTTTAGTATTTTAAAACTTTGTGTTTGAAAGGTTTTGCCTGTAAAGCGCTTCATACATTGTATAAGAAAGTGTGCTTTCGATTCGGTGTTTGTGAAAAATGTATTCCTTCGGAGTGTTGTAAAAGTAATTTGTAAGATGTTTTTCTTTAAAGCGTCTTATAACTTATGATTGAAAGGCATATATAGTTAGGTGCTTTATATATGACTTAAAGATTCCCTCTGTAAAGTGCTATATAAATGCCATGTTAATGGTGCTGTGCCTGCTCATTGAAGCAGCTTGACCGCTTGTGCAAACGTCAGTGTATCAACGGCTTGTGGAAGGTGCGGTCTGTGAAAGGCTATGCAGAGTGCGCAAATGAAATATGTATTAAAGTGCCATGGATATGGCTTTATAACATTATTTCAGTGTTTATGGTTCTTTATTAAAGTGCACTGAACAGTTGGTGTGAAACGCGCGAAGTCTGTAAAGTGCTTTGGTGACAGCCTGTCTATATAAAGGCGCCTGGTTGACAGTGCTTTGGAGAGAGAGTCTGTATGTTAGGCACTATGTAGTGTCTGTGAAAGGCTCTGCAGCTAATTTGCACTTACGGCGGAGTGTCCTTAATGCGTTTAGAAACACTTTTATTAAAACAGTTTGGTGTGTTAAGTGTTTTAAACCCAGATTGTGTAACATAGACGGTCCCCATAAAGTGCACTGTGCAGTTTATGTCATGTTATGTTATTGGTCTCTTATATAGCGCATGACTCACCCAGGGGCATCTCAGCGCTTACTTAGGTAAAAACCGAAAGAAGAACTGAAGTATCAGCGCCTAAGCGAGTTAAAATAGGAAGGCCTTGAGTTGTTTCCTAAAAACCAGATAAGAGTGTTATTCACTATGTTAGTAAAGTGGTTGGAGGACAGTTTGTATAAAAAGGCACTATGTTTTCAAAGTACTTTAGAGAGACTACCTATTCTTGCTGAGGCGCTGAGCCTTTGAAGTGCTTAATATATTATATATATGAAAGGTGCTGTCTAGGCTCGGAGTAAGCGTAGGTGAAAGGCGTCGAGTCCTGAAAGAGCTATAAATACAGCTTCATTAAGTATTTCTTTTACCTGTAAAGTGCTTTATGTACACTTTGCATGGCAGACACTTTACTTTTAAAGTGTTTTCTAGAGTTTGCATAGAAAACGCTGCGTCCGTGGGTTGTTTGGGAGGATTTTCCATGAAAGGAAACGAATCTGTAATTTGCTTATGAGAACGCGTGAAAGGCACAGTGTCTCAGAAGTGCTTCCGTTATAGGTCTAGAATGCTTAAAGAAACGTCACGTGGGTGCATTGAATCTTAAAGTGCTTTAAATAGTTTGAATAGAAGGTGTTGTAGCTTTGGAAACATTTGTGAGTAACTCTAAAGTACTCTGCAGACAGTTTGTGACTGTGCGTCTCTAAACTCTGTCCAAGTGAAAATAGCTGTGTTTAAAGTGCTTTCTTTATACGGCTTCATGTGAGGCGTGTCTTCAGAGCGCTTCAAAGTCAGTTTTTCTGTGAACAAGGTTCTGTCTCTAGTTCTTTACTCCCACTTAGGATGAAATAAAGGCACTGCGTCAAACAGTTGAAGACGGTGACGGTTTACATTACAAACACGTTGACAGTAAAGTGTTTTATAGACGGCCTCCCATCAAATCTCCGTGTCGTTAAAGTGTTCAAAAACTCATTTCCGATAAGTGCGTCCCGGTCACAGCTGTTTTTTGAGGTGTTAGACATAAGTTTATGGGCCAAGAGCCGCGGTGGGCGCCATCCAGTTGTCTCCGGTGCTTTACAGGCAGGCCGGCAGCTGCGGACTCCTGTGCCAACACGTTCGGTAGCAGCAGTGAGGGCAGTGGGCGAGAGAGACAACGAGACAAAAGATAGGGGTGGGTGTTAGGTCACCATTGCATTTTCTGTGTTTCTTTTACATTTAAAGACCCGTTAAAAAAAAAATTAAGTGTTGTAAAAAATAGAATAGCAATGTACAGGAAAACGGTAAGAACATCCGACTCCCTTCTCGTTCCCAACCGTTTCCTCTCTCTCCCCCCATTCTCCACCCCGTCCCACAGTTCGTTTGGGAAATCCATGCACGAGGCCACTCCCGCCCTCTTCCCCCACCGCCTCAACAAGACCACCTGTTTAGCTCGTGAGCTTGAGCACGTGCCTTTCCCTTGGCCCATTCAGGGTCACATGTTGGAGACTTTCTTTCGCGTGGGGGTCTCCTGCTCACATTCCCTGACCCCGGCCCCCCACTTGTTGTTTGTTGGCAGGGGGCGCGCGGTCGGGGCGACGCCCCCTTGCAGTTGTGAAAGCCCCCTAGCCCCCGTGTTTCAGAAGGAGCCTCCCCTCCCAGTTGGTTTTGGGCTCTTCAGACACGATTGACGCAACCGCCTCGGAGAGTCCTATTGGCCTACAGCAGGGGACGTCGGTGCTGGAAACGGTCACATCATAGGACGTTGAAAAGGCTAGATACTACTGCACTTTTGTTTCCGTAGGACTTCATTATGTTTTTATTTTTTGTAAAAGTCTAGATAAAATGAATTTCGTATTTTTAACAGATTTTTCCTAGAACGAGACTCCAAAAGACCAAACGAATTATGTGGGATAAACGAGAACTGGTGATTAATAGAATATAGTATATTGCTTCGGGGGCTATAGACTATCCCATTAAACATCCGCTAATGTATACAGATTCAATTTGGAAAAATATGCAACCTGTCCTAAAAGTGTCTTGCAGGGATCCTCCAAGTAAAAACCATCCATCCACAGGATTTGTCAGAGGGGGTGACCAACATCAAAACTCTTGACTACAATAGGTGTGCCCTGTAACACTTATGGTAACACAAGACCTTTCTACAGACTTGAGTAAGTATTTAGTACACAGTTATATTTTAGAGTCATTTGGAGATCATAACCCCCTTGTAGCATCTTTTATCCTTTCTCTGTCAAAGGTCACCTTCCCACAGAAGCCTCCACCCGTTCTCACCCAAGGGGGCTTAGCCTTTCATGGAGCCTTTGGAATCCTTCCCAGTTTCGTGCTTTTTTTTTCAACTTGGAAAATGTCTTGGCACCCTCTTAGGTTTTCTTTCTTGCGAGGGAAAGAGTGAATATATAATAGAATCATCTGAGGGCTTATGTGGCGCTACTAAAAGCTATTAAGACTCCTATGGATGCTGCTTGTTGGTTTGACTCTTCATGCTCTTGCTTCTCTTGTCCCTCCTCCGCTGCTCGGAAAATTAGTGCCTATGAAGCCCTTAACTACCACCATACCTGAATGGGAAACTAGTTTTTATCCTCGAAGGAACTCTAGCAATACGGAAGAGTTCAGCAGGCAAACTTCCCAGGGTTGTATGGCGTTACAACACATGCGTTTACAATGTAATTTTTTACCCTGTCTTGCTGTCGGGGTTGCGCTAGATGTTGGAATAGAATAATTTACTATTCCAACTCCGGTCTGCAACAGTAGGGAAGGTGTTGGGAGTTAAATCCAACACCTTATACCCCCTCTACTGCAAGCTGTTTTTGTTGTAATGGCGTGCAGGGTAAAAGCATGTGTTGTAACGCATGCAGTGTAACAGTTTTTTCCCACCTCCCGGTCCTAACTGGGTGCCTGTGGACCTCCCTAAAATGTAACATACATCTATGAGCCCCTCTGATGACAAATGTCTTTAGCAACCCAGATCATAAACAACTGCCAGCATCCTGGTCGGCTTCGGTTATTGGTCATGTCTTTATAAAGGGCAGTCTCTCTGATCCCAGATGTTATCAGCCCATCTCCGTTATTGATACCTCTGTTAAAGTTATTGGCAGTCATATATCACAGAATGTGTGATTGGGCCCACGAAAACCGCTTTCCTAATCCCTGCCAATACAGATTTAGGGAGTGGCTGGCTACTGTGGAGCAGTAACTTAACCTCCATCTGGTCGCAGGCAAAAACACCAAGCCCTGCCCACTGCACCAGGCATTTATTGACATATCAACAGTGTTTGACTGTGTTAATTGGTCCAAGTCATGGAAGTCCCTACTCGCTCTGGGGTTAGATGAGGCACTAGTTAGTTTTCTATACACTCTCCATAAGATGTCACCTGTGGGGATCTTTCAGTAATGTTCCAATCTTACAGGGTGTGTGCGGCAGGAGTGTTCTCGCCCCACCTATGTTTATAGTAAATATCAAAAAGTTAAACCCCACCCTTGGCAGGGCAAGTCCAATCATTCCAAAGATAGAGGGTTCCCCATTGCCTGCATTGTTATATGCCGATGATGCAGTTTTGATGTTCGGTATGCTGAATGCTTTGTCTTCTTGTTACTAATATTGATCAGTTTATGGCTGATCTTGACTTGGTTATGAACTACTTGAAATCCTGTATTATGGCCTGTGATCCGAAAAAACAACTGAGTTTCCTCTTTTCTGTTGATCATACTCTGTTTGAAAGGACCAATATGTTGTCTTATTCAGGGATAATGTTTGATTGCTTGGGAGCCTGGCCTTCTAATAACCTAAATTCTAGCATAAAGCTTTCTTTTTTTTTTTTTTTTTAAATTTTTGAAAACCTTTATTCAAGATCACAGCACACAGCTATTTAGCCCAACATCCCGGAGGCAGGGCAGCCAAATACGAAGGAGATCAATAGTGTGCAACATCTGAACATAATCAGCAAAGGTTAATTTTTATAAGAGAAAGATAACAACTGGCGCCTGTGGGCGCGAAAGTGGCAGTAAACAAAAAGTGTGTGACGCTGGGTGTCCGGGGACGGGCAGGGAGTAGGGCAGTACAGCTTATCAGAAAAGGAAAGTCGCAGGATGGGAAAGAGGAAAAAGGGGGAGGGTTTCAGGAGAAAGAAACAATTCAAAGCTCAGTTGGCGTCACAGGTCAGGGCAATGCTGCCTCTTGTTGATCAATCGGTTCGGGTGGCTGGCACACATCCCCCCTGTATTCATTCCACGCCCCCCAGACCTTCATCCAATTCCTTGGCCTCCCCCTGGCTACATAGACCGTCTTTTCCCTGAACATACACCAATCCATATTGGCCTTCCACTGCACCAGCAGGGGGGCCGTGGTAGCGCCCCACCGCTGTGCTATGTCCCTCTTCGCCACCATGTTCCCCAGGGTAACCCACCTAGTCTGCGCGACATTATGATCTGACGGTTCCCAAACATTCAGGAGGCACCGACGGGCCTCCGCACGGGAAGCCACGCCAGTAACCTCCGACATCACGCGGTGGATCCTCCTCCAATAGGAGGCGATCACCGGGCAGTCCCAGAGGATATGAAGGAAGGTGGCCTGGGCCCCACACCCTCTGCGGCAAAGACCATCTGGGGAGAAGCCCATGCGCATCAACCGGGGCCCAGTCATATACACCCGGTGGAGGATCTTAAACTGCACGAGACGAAGTCGGGAAGAAATGGCAACCTCCTTAGGAGAGGAAACCGCACTCTGCCAGTCCTCTTCGTCCAGTTCAAGGCCATCCGCCACCCACTGATCCTTCAAGCCAAGAAGGAGATCCGTACGCACATTGATCAGCTTCTTGTATGCAAGGGAGATCGCGCTGTCTGGCACATGCCCATCTAGGATCCTATCCTCCAGCGGGGAACTTTCCGGAATGATTCCATCCGGCGGGGAGGCCGAGAGTAGCGCATGTCTCAACTGTGCGTAGCGGAAGAACTCCGTCGCGCCCAGTTGGTACTCAGTCTGTAACTGGGAGAAGGTCTTGATCAAACCCCTGGAAACCATGTCCTCAACCCTGCTGATGCCAATGATGTCCCACTTGTCAAAACCTTTGGTGTGCCACAGCCTACCCAGGATGTCGGAGTCAAAGAGGGGAGTGAATTTCGTAAGCCTGCCCTGCCATCCCTGCGCCTTGGTAACCGTTTTCCAGATGCGAACCGCCGTGCGGGTGGGGCCAGTTAGTTTACGGTCAAAAGACCTGGAGTACAGGGCACGATAATAGTTCCCGCCGCCCATCAGCCATCTGTCCATGGCATATCCAGGACTCTCCACTGGGCCGTAAAAACCATGGTTAAGGGCAGCGAGCTGCGACGACCAATAGTACCGGCGAACATCCGGGAGGGCTATGCCCCCATCATACCATGGGAGCGTGAGTTTGTGGAGGGCCACACGGGGGCGGCCCTCCCAAAGGAGGTTACGAAGAAGGCTTTCAATGTCGCGGAAGTATCGAGCCGGGACCGGGTCCTGCGCATTCTGCAGAGCATAGAGAAACCTGGGAAGTGCCATCATCTTAAAAAGGGCAGCACGGCCCAGGAGAGAGAGTGGCAGGTGGCGCCAGCTCTCAACATCACGTCGCAGCCGCTGAAGAGGAGGGAGCAGATTATTATCATACCGGAGTTTGGCGTTGCCGGATATGAAAATGCCCAAATATTTGAAGCCGCGCGTCGCAATCTGGATGCCGCAGCCCCCTGGGAGGCGCGGGGTATCCCCTTTGAGAACATATAGGGACGATTTGGCCCAGTTGATAACCAGGCCAGAGTAACGCCCAAACAGTTTGATGACATCGCAAGCCACAATAAGGGATCTACCCGGCGAAGACAGGTATAACAGGATGTCGTCCGCATATAGGGAGACCCTGTCCTCAAATCCGGGGGCCCATTCAATACCTCTCAGGTCGGGATGGGAACGCAGCTGTGCCGCAAGGGGTTCAAGAGCCAGAGCAAACAACAGGGGGGACAAGGGACACCCCTGCCTTGTGCCACGGCGCAAAGGGAAAGGCGCCGACAGGCGACCATTGACCGTGACATTGGCCATTGGGTCCGCATAAAGGAGTTTCACCCAACCGATGAAGACTGGTCCAAATCCGAATTTATCCAGAACCGCCCATAAGTAAGGCCATTCTAGCGAATCGAAGGCCATGGTGGCGTCCAGGGACGCCAACACCGCTGGTTCTTTGAGAGTGTGGGCCCGGGCCATAACCCCATGAAGGCGGCGCAAATTCAGGGCGGTGTTGCGGTGGGGAATAAATCCAGATTGATCGGGGTGCACGAGGTCACTAATAACGCCAATTAACCGGTTAGCCAGCAATTTGGCGAGGACTTTGGGTTCCACATTAAGGAGGGAAATAGGGCGGTAGGAGCGACATACGTCCCGTGGTTTACCTTCCTTATGGATGACCACAATGGTAGCCAGTCGTTGGTCCAGGGGAAGGGAGCCCTTTTCAAAGGATGCGAGAAACATCTTGCGGAGATGCGGCGAAACCGCATCCGACCGAATTTTGTACAGCTCTACTGGAAGTCCATTGGGCCCAGAAGCCTTGCCCGAATTAAGGGAGCGGATAGCAAGGTCAATCTCGTCCGCGGTAATGTCCCTGTCCAGGTCATCCCTTTCCTCTTCGGAGAGACTGGGGAGGTCGATGCCAGCAAGGAAGGTCGACGTTTCCTCCTCCGAGAACTCCGAGGCAGACTCATAGACTCCGCGGAAATAGTCCGCGAAGGAGTCCACAATGGCGCTGGGATCAGTCAGTATCGTACCGTCCCCACTAAGGAGCTCCGGAACTACCCGGCTGGCCATCTCCCTCTTATCGAGCCATGCCAACAGTTTCCCGGCTTTATCACCCACATCATAGATGCGGCCTTGCTGTTCCTTGGCCAGGACAAGAGCGGCATCAGTGGCCAGAGCTTGGTACTCCGCCTGTTTCAACGAGAGATTGTGGAGGGCCAAAGGGTCCGGGTCAGAGCGCAGCTGGGTCTCAAGGTGTAACACCTCCCGTTCGATAGCCAGCAGAGCCAAGTCCCTCTCACGGCGGGTGGCCGCAATGAGTGCCTGGGCTTCCCCACGGAGCACCGTCTTAAACGCCTCCCACAATGTGACGGCCGACTCCACCGAGTCCACATTTTCGGCAAAGTAAAGGTCGATAGACTTGGCCAAGAGGGTACGGGTCTTAAAATCGCGAAAATACCAAGGATTGACCGCCGCGGGGCGGGCCGACAGAGTCACGCCAAAGTCAAATGAGACCCATAACGGGGAATGATCAGAGATGCCCCGGGCCAGGAAGCGGGCCTCAGACACAGCTAGTGCGTCCGAGGCCAGCGTAAGAACATAGTCAATCCGCGAGAGGCTCCCGTGCGCGCCCGACAAGAAAGAGAATTGGCGAAGCGTGGGGTGCAGAAGCCGCCACGTATCCACCAGCCCAGTAGAGTCTAGAAAGGACGGCAGCCACATCTGCGGTCCACGCAGGTCGCGAGGC
The DNA here is from genome assembly GCF_964263255.1 of Lissotriton vulgaris. Taxonomy (NCBI): domain Eukaryota; kingdom Metazoa; phylum Chordata; class Amphibia; order Caudata; family Salamandridae; genus Lissotriton; species Lissotriton vulgaris. Next base: position 652,396,588 of record NC_141697.1, on the reverse strand, counting down.
GGCTGGCGATCAAGGTGGCCAGAGCAAACCGAATTAAAGTCGCCCCCCACTATCAAACGACCAACCGGCATAGACAAAATGGCACCACCAAGGTCCCTAAAAGTGCTGGACTGGAGCCCTGGGGGGACGTACACAGACAACAACGTGAGGGAACGCCCTTCCCATCTCCCGGACACTGCGGCGTACCTCCCCCTGTCGTCTAGCAGGGTGGTCCCTATCTCTAAGGGAAGGGATGAGCGGACAAGAATCCCCGCCCCCCTGGAGCCGGAAGAGAACCCCGAGTGAGCCACCATTTTGTAACCCCTACGATTCAGGGCTTTACACGCATTGCCCACCAAATGCGTCTCCTGCAGAAGCACCACATCCGGCATATGCCGTTTAATCAGTTGAATAACTACCCCTCTCTTGATACGATCCCCCAACCCGTTAACGTTCCAACTAAGAATCTTCAACACCCTACCCCTCATCCCTCCGCCGCCCACCCCACCCATCTCCCCAAGACACCCGCATCAATAAAAGTCCAGGATCACCAATGTCCGTATGCCACAAAAAAGAAAAGAAAAGAAACACACAACAAACCAGAACTGTGCCCAACCAACCCCCCACCCTGCACCCCTGCGTTAGACTAAAAAGCCCTCCCAACCTGCAGTGTGCCTGTCGCCCCATTTAACTATTCTACCAAAGACCCAGAGGAGGAAGGAATCTCCGTGGAACCGTCCCGCCACCCACCATATGAATAAAGGAGAGAATAATCACATCAAAACAGTAGTCCGACGGTCATTCGAGGCAAGGGCAGCCCCGGCTCCCAGTTCATTCCTGCTGATCTGCTCCGCCCGAGGCTCCTCCGACATCTGCCTCCCGCTCTTCCCGTTCCGGTGTTACAGTGTCCAGCCACTCGCTCACATTGTCCGGGTAGTCAAAAAAGTATGTTCGGCCCTTGTATTCCACTCGGAGCTTCGCTGGAAATTGCATCGAGTATTTGAAACCCATGTCTCTGAGACGTCTCTTGACTCCTGCGTAGCTCAGCCTTTGGCGTTGCACCTGCCTGGTGAAATCAGGGTAAAAATGCACCTCCGCGTTCTGGTAGTGCAGTGGCCCATGCGATCTGGACGCCTGGAGGATCGCATCTCGATCCCTGAAATTAAGAAGGCGCGCCACAATGGGTCGTGGCGTCGCCCCCGTTTTAGGTGGACCACCCGGCACACGGTGGGCCCGCTCCACCGAAAAGAAGTTGCTCAGTCCAGAGGGCGCCAAATGGGCCTTGACCAGGTCTTCCACAAAGAGGTCCGCCGCTCGATCCTCGGCCCCTTCCGGGACCCCCACTATGCGGACGTTCTGCCGCCTGGCTCGCCCCTCAAAATCCTCCAGCCGTTTCGAGAACTGATCGGCAGCCGATCGTAGGTTCCGGACCTCCGTTTGCAGTTCAGAGACATCTGAGGTCAGACTCGTGGTTTTAATGTCCAGAGCTCGCACACGGTCATTCGTCTTGCCCAAGTCCGTCCTGATCAGAGCAATATCAATGGCCATGGAATCCACCTTGTGAGACATGGTCTCGTGCTGATGTTGTGCGTCAGCACGGAAGCTGGTGATGGCCCCCATAATGTCCACCAGAGTAGGTTCCGAACCATCCGGCAGGGCAGTAGCTGGGGTCCCCTTGGAAACCGCACCCGACGTAGGTGGCGATTTGAGGTTAACATACCGCTCCATGCGGTTGTTTTGCGTCTGTGGTTTGCCACGATTACCCTTAGTAGATGTCTTATCCGAGTCGCCTCTGCCCGCCATGTTGGGTCCCAGAGAACAAAGGACCGGAGGTCTCAGGTCAGGGTCCACAGCCAGGAGTCAAGCAGATCGGGAAAAATCCCACTCAGGCCGACCCGGGAAAGGCCAGATCGCACCGTCTGCACCCAGGAGTTGGCAGACAGGGCCACCTCCGTGCGGTCGAGCGAAGCGGCGAAGTGACGAAGTCCGGAAGGACAATGGCACCGTCACGGAGCGGAGTTCAGCTCGGTGTAACTTCACTCAGGAGCCTCCGATTCGGAATCCGATTGCAGCCCCCGCCTCAGCAGGCCGCCAGCCATACAATGCCACCAACGTGGACCAGGATTTTAAGCAGGATAATTGCGGTGGATCGGACGGTCCACGGAGCTCCGAGCTTACGCGGCCATCTTGGTCGCCCGCGAAGCTCCTCCTCCCGCATAAAGCTTTCTTGATCGGTGGGGGCCCTATTCAACATATTAAGGCCACCCCATGGCAACTCACACCTTTTCTTGAGATGTATAAGGCCAAGCTCATTTCCACTGCTACATATGGGGCAGGGGTCTGGGGTTTTCCCAACTGCTCATCTATTCGGGACGACTGGGAATCGCTTTTGCAGGTGGCTTCTTTTTGTACCCCATTCGTCATCTCACTATATTTGTCTCCAAGAACTAGGGCTCCACTATATTGAAGATTATATAACATGGGACCCAATTGCCTTGTGGCTCTCATTTTTTGGCTTACCCTGAACCAATCTCAATTTAAGATTGCCTGTCGTGTGACTAGGGCTTTAGAACACCGTGGTTTGCAACACGCTTGTAGGGCTCCAACGATAATCGCTGTTTCATAATCCCACACTTGCTAATGGAGAAGATAAAAGAAAAGGTTAAACAAAATGTTTTACTAAACCTGCTACTTTCTCAGGAAGATGTGGGGCGTGGATAATCTTGGGTATTAGCAAAGGTTTGTTTGTAAGGTATGGTTAGCATCTCTACTGCTAGGGCATTGGGAAAGTTCAATGCTGTATCAATAGAGGGCGGGGACACTTTTTAATATGCCTTTTCTGCTGGGGTTTCATAACTATACCCCCACGAGTACATGCCTCCGCGACAGCTGGTTTCTCCAGACCTAATTAAACTTTTTCAGTTTTTGCGAAATGTATTCCGTTTTTAGTAGTATCATTTTAATTTGTTACTGCGGAAGTTTAAATTCTGCATGTGCAGAGTAGCACCAAGGATTTTGCTGTTTTCTAGGAGATGGGGATGTCTGCTTTAGTGTGGGGTCCTTTATGAAAATAGCCATACACTATTGATGTCCGGACATGTCCTTACTGCATACTAATATGACTGTTACAGCTCAGGAATTAGGGTGTGTGTGTGTATATACACATATATTTTTTACTCTGTATGTTGACATTTTATAGTAGCACAGTTATCTTAATTGATGAATCTATATGGTACTTATTCTAATGTAATTATGACTGTTTTAATTTTTTGGGTTTTTACGGATGTCTGACATTGAAATAAATGTTTGATGAAAACCTTTCTATAGGTTTAAACAGTGTAGTAACCGTTAAACATGCAAAGGCCTCTTGTCTGTACAACACCTCATAAGAGGGACCAATGCTTAATTTGTAGTAAAATAAATGTAGGGTAGGGGCAAAAGGTCTCTTAGATGGGCACTTCCACAGCTGAGGTGGCCCAGCCCCACTACTAATGCCATCCACTGTACCAGGGGCTCCACCAACTGGTGTTAGTACAAGACATGTCTGCAAGGCTGGTGACCTTTCAAAGTGGTTGGCAACTAATAACTGCATCAGATAGAATTGTGTAAGCGAAGTGATCATGCCCGAGTCTTTTAGTAGCTCTGGTAAAAAAACTTTCTCAACCCAACGACTTAAAAAAAAAAAATGTAGCATATGGTGAATTAACCCCTTGCACGCTGATGACTGAACCGCTCCGTCATCAGCTGCGGGTGCGCTGTGCTGATGACGGAGCAGTTCCGTCATGGCCCGCTCGCCGCTCATGCGCAGCACGAATTCCGCGCCTGCGCTGAACGTTCTATTGAGCGGGGCGGGTGTTGGACAGGCCTCGTGAAGGGGCCGCTCCCTCCCCGCATAATAAGGCCCGAACACCGGCTCTCCCGGTGTCACCAGAAGAACCACCCCGGCAACCCAAAGAAGCAACCCGCAACCTGTCCCCAACGGGACGCCTGCTCCCGAACACCCCGACATCGGCCGGCCCGGGCCGCCATCAGCAGCATTGCCCCGGCCCAGCCGCCATCTTGGACACTGCACCACGAGGCCGCGTGGCCTCAGCTCGACCCCAACCCTGGGCCTGGCCAGGCCCCGACATCGAGGCACCACCATCCACCCAGGAGGTGAACGGACCACTTGGCAGGTCAATGGGAGAGAGGAGTGTCGATGGCTCTCCCCCGCCAGGTGCCGATCGCCCCCAGCCTCCCCGGGCGCTGGCTCCACCCCCCTGCTGGGTGTCTGGACTCCCTCATCCCGGACCTCCCGACCTCCAAGCGCGAGGGTCCGGACATCAAAGGAGGCCAGACCTATAACTGGGGCAGCTCCAGAGCAGGAAGGCAGTTGTATCCTGGAGTCGAGAGACACCTTGAAGAGCTCATCCTTGATGGACTGCTGGCGCTGCCACAGCCCTGCCTTGTGAATCATTGTTCCTGCCTGCTGGCGCTGCCGCAGCCCTCTGCAATCTACATCTTCGTCGGGACCTGCTGGCGCTGCCGCGGCCCATCCTTGTGAACCATCGTTCCTGCCTGCTGCCGCGGCCCTCTGCAACCTACACCTTCGTCGGGACCTGCTGGCGCTGCCGCGGCCCATCCTTGTGAACCATCGTTCCTGCCTGCTGGCGCTGCCGCGGCCCTCTGCAGCTTACACCTTCGTCGGGACCTGCTGCCGCGGCCCACCCTTGTGTGAACCATCGCCTTGCCTGCCGGCGCTGCCGCGGCCCGACCTTCCAGAACTCCGAGCTCGAGGATTGTGAGCTACCCATCTTGCCACCCCCGTACCAGACCGGTACCAAGACTGTCCTGCTACCCTTTCCCCTTCAGAGACTAGAATTGAGAGGACCCTCGTGTCCCGACCTCACTGTATCGCTGATAACCTTGCTTCAAGAACCGTATATAAAGAGTGTTGACCTCATCCTTGTGTGGTGTCCATCTGTGGGGGGGGAAGTTACTTGTCTGTACGATCGCTGGAGACGGCCCTCACCGGAGGCCTCTCCCCCCTGTCCTCGGCCGACCCTCCGGGTCCCCGTCTAACAGCGGGCCATGACGGAACCGCTCCGTCATCAGCACAGCTCAACCGAGGCTGGTGACGGAGCGGTTCCGTCACCAGCATGCGGCCGCCCCGCCCCCTTAGCACTGCGGCGGAATAGCCACTGCAGTGAAGGGGTTAAGCAGCAAATGTTTACATACATTTTCTAACAATCCAGAGGTTGTGAAGGACACTAATGAAATAGTTCAGTACTTTTGTATCGTGGTGGGCATACTTTACCATCCCCAGGGGTTAACTGACCCAAAGCTCCCCCTCCCCTACAAAAAGAAGTCCTTGAAAGCTAGTCAAAGCAGTAGATATTTCAGCACAATTTACCGAAAAAAAGGACTGAATCTCTATATATGTTGCAGGCAGTAATATGATTAGAACTTTCACCTGGTCTATTATCATTTATCAAAATGCATCTAGCTAGGTTGACCAGACAGTCCTGGTTTTTGAAGGACTGTCCCGGCTTCCCGACACTTTCTCCTAAAGCACAGAAGCATTGGTAATGCATCGGTTTCGCCTATATAATCAATAAAGAGCTATTTTCATCAATCTTTATCTGAGAGAAGAAAATAGCTCCCTCACTGGATTGGAGAGGATGTGGCGCAGCGGCTAGACCTGCTAACTCAATAGCTCGGGATCCCAGTTTGAGTCTCGGCGGCGCCACACAACATCCTGTGATTCTTTGCAAATAACGTAATCTCTTTGGGTAATACATTTTTATTAATATGCTGCAACAGTAAAGGCAAAACTTTATGAAAATATAGTTTCACCAAAGCGAATGTTAACAGTATGTTGGTGGCAGGAAACTGATAAGAGAAGCAGATAAAGTTCAAGCATTGGTAAATGCAGGAAAAATGCTACAGCTAAAAAAATGGAGGAATGGTAAGTGGCACGCACTGGAACCAATGAGCAGCCAGGATAGAGAAGAGGCGAGATGCAAGTCCCTTTTTTAAGTTTATATTATCTATATCAATATCAGAATACTTTATTCGGCATAAAAGAATACCATAAAAGTGCAGATAAAATACATCGTAGTATAAAAAACTAAGCATACAGATAAAGATACATGTACAATCCATCCACAGATGAAGACCACCTCTCGTATAAAATTCATCTTTAGGGTCATTAAAAGGTTGACATGATTAGAATATATCATGGTGGGTTAAAAATCATATAAAATCAACAACATGTATGTGTGTTCTTATATAGTGCTCAACTTACCCTTGGGCATCTCGGCGCTTGCATTGGGAACCCGTCCTGCCTTTTTTCCCCTGTGAGATGACCCGTACTGGGCATCCCCAGGGTGAAAGCCAGGCATCCCGCCGCAGGGGGGCCGTCGTGGAGATTAAGCAAGCTATTGCCCAGAGTTGCAGAGTGTGAACCCGTGATTCGAGTAGGCACCGAAGTGAGAATTATCGAGTCCGTGGACACTTGGGCTCAGACCCTGCCGCGCCGGGTATTGAACCCTGGTCTGACCTCTGCTTCAGGGTATGCCTCCTCTAACCAGTGAGCCACACTTATCCAACATAAAATACATGCGTGATCAATTCCACCATGATTAAAATTGCCCTCCCCTCATCCAGTTTATTATTAGGGTCTTTAACAGTCTGGCACTACAAGCCACATTTATTCACCAGATACCTCTTGTGTTTCTAAGCCTGAGGGCTGCCCTTAAAAAATTCACAGTACAGAACAGGGTTAATGCATCCGTGGACAATTTCAAAAACAGGGCCACCTTTGCATGTTTGAATCTGCCCTTCTTTAGAATACTTTTTGAAAACAAACTCCTTGAGCATTAATAAAAGGGACATAATAAAACAAAGTGAAGGGTATCCTGTGGAGACCGATGGTCGCAGCTGCATGGACCCTTCAGCTCTATAGACAAAGTGTATCCTGCTGGGTCAGATAGTACATGGTGTAAAAGATTGAGCCTAAAACGTGTCATAATAAATCTGACATGGGCGTGTGAAAATAAGATAAATAGGGTTCAATACCCAGACATGATTTAGTCTGGAGATGTGCTCGGACTGATGGCTTGACCAGCTCCCTATCTTCCCTAAGGGATGTAACATGCTTCTGGAATCGATCCTTCACCAAGGCCTTGTCCTTGATTAACATTTTTGTGGGCTTATTAAAAATGTCTGCACATCCCATGCCGCTAAGAGTCTCCTTAACGTACTTAAGCCATGGGATATTCAGCCCCCGTTACACAGGCAAGGCAATCTTTTTTTTTTTTTTTTTTTTTTTTTTTTTTTTTTTTTTTTTATAATCTGCTTACTAAGTGAGGCCTCTGGGTTTGTCCAAATCTTGACCCAACAGGTTAGGGGTTTAACTTCCAACCTGTCTCTGACATAACTGACCCCAAGTTCTTCATGTATAATGTGGGACGGTGTACTCTGGGGCACTTTAGGTAATCGCCGAAGATACTTATTTTCTTCGGTTTGTAAGTGATGTGTGTCAATAAAACCCCATACCTAACTTCCATAGAGGATTTTAGCACAGCACATAAAACTATATAGTCTCAGAATTTGCTCCGGGGACCAATAACCCAGCCTTCGTGCAAAATTCATAATCGACCCGGAGCAACTAACTAATGTGCGGCACTTTTCTTCTAATAAAGCTTTAAAAGTGAGGCGTGTATCAAATACAATCTCCAGATATGAGCATGAATGCACCTTTTCCAAGTGATGAGAGCCAATCAAATATTCATATAAGTTTATATTAAAAACAATAGATTTCTCAAGCACTGCAGGAGCGCTGGGCAGGATAAATCTAAAAATGTCCCGGTTTTTAAGGGAGGGTCGGGTGAACCTGCACATTAATCAGTGTTGTGCAAGTTTACATTTCAACAGCCCTCTTAGAAACCAGGGGCAGAAGTTCATTTGTTTACACCCTTGCTGTGCTGCCTCGCATTATTCAATCAGCACAGCAGGAGTTGATGAGGTGTGAATCAAGGCTGCAGAGCCAGGCCGGACCCTGGAGCTCTCCATAGGCAGGGGAGGAAATGTAAGAAAAAACAGATTCTATATACGATGCCCTGAGACATAATAGCACATTTAGTCCTACTTCTATGTCCGTGTCCGTCCCGTTTTTTCATCTGAAAATCTGCTCACCCTACATCTAGCCTTTTCAGTTAATTTCTGGGAATCTACTTGGAAGGGCAGGGTGGAGAAATCCTGTGTTCTACAGATCTATGTTGCCGTAAACCGCAGCCCTGGACCAATCCTGCTGCACAGCTTCTATCCGGTTCCGTAAAGATGACTGGATTGAAGAGCAGGCAGGTGACACCCATCTTCCACGCTCTGGTTGCTGACTGTCTTGGCTGAATCATGTCCCTGCTCGGTAAGCACAAGGGGAAGGAACCCATTGACCTCTCACAAGGGAGGATTTGGGGGCACAGAAGAGGACATAGAGTGCAAACCTTAGTCATCCTTGGTGTTTAAGCCAGCAAGCAGCGCCACTTTGCCTGTTCAGACTTAAAGGCCCAGGGTGTATATTAAATATAGACAAAACCACACATTCCAGAATGCAAAGTGCTGCTGCTTTAAAGGTCTATCAAAGTGCCCTGCCTCCCTGGCGGTATACTCGATGTTCAGCCGCCTGCAAGCCACACCACTCCCATTTCACTGCTGCCTCTGATTAGGACCCGGATCCCCAGCATGCTCCCCGCTCCCTCCTGATAACCTGATACTCACATTAAATCATCAACAGAGATTTGCGTGGGTGTAAAACGGCCATGTTTATTATTTGACATTTCATAAACATGACAATGCATTTCAAATTCATTATTCATAGTTATATCAACATAATTTTATTATTAACTTTCCCTATCTTCTTCAGCAAGATTCTAATCCTCCAGCACTAAGGGGCCATCCAGCTCGCATCTTCCCTGCCGAGCATCCACGCAAGGTGCAACGCACCTGCGCCCATGAGGATTGGGCCCCAAACCTCTGATCCTTGTCCGTTCTCACCAGGGGCCCGCCCTCAGACCACCAGGCTGCCCAGGGACCCAGGAGGCTCGTAACCTGTCGCCCTAGCCTCTCCAGCCGGGGTCATATTTTCCACCGGAGAGCTTACCGTCTTCCCCCCATCTCTCAGTGCTGGCCTAGGGAGTACGCAAGGTGGACTTCCGTCCATTCCGTCGGCAATTTTACTGTTCCAAGGTCTTTCTACCGCAATACGCCCCTCTAAACTACTGAGCTAAAGGGACGGGTGGGTGGGAGTTAAACTAGAAAAAGGCGGGAAGTGGGGGAGGACGCTTCCGCGACCAGCAACCGGTCCGGGGTAACAGAGGGCGAAGAGACTGAGGTCACTGCCCCAGGGACCTAAATAGGTCCCCTGTCCCCGCCCTCTGCCCCACCGGAAACACGTCACCGGATACTCCGGAAGGACTTGCGCAGCCGGCCACCCCATTGGGCTGACCAGCCGCCAGGAACTCTAGACGAGGTAGGGGCGGGGGCCGGGGGGCCGGGTTCTAAGTGCGCGCACGTTTAGGCTTGCGCTTGTCATTCTCAGAGGTTTCCACATGTGCAGATTGTAAGACACCAACCCACACGCACAGTGCCATTCTTCCAAAAAGGAAAACAAATTTAATTGTTTCTCTTCTACACAGCTCCAAAAAGCTTTCAGATGTTTTTAGGTTGTACACTTGCTTGACCTGCTGAAATTGGTGAGGAAACTCGGGAGGGGGCAGTGGCTGTCTGAGGCTGAACCCTAAATAATTTACCAATTAAAAATGCGTTTTTTTTTTTGTCCAGTAAAAAAAATAGACATTCCTGTCACAACACCACCACAAAGCAAATATGGGGTTTAAATTTGCCAGACTAAGAGGCACCAATACATTCCATAGCGTTTAGGGCCAGGGGAAAAAAGCCATCTTAAAAAAAAAAAAAAAGTCCGGCCCTGGAGGCCAGGTCCCCAAAACGCATCTGGCTTGTATTCTCACCATATTACTAATTTAAACCACTGCTGGCAAGAAAGTTTGGACTACGGCTAGTCTTTCGTAAGCCCCCGGACCCTGGGGGATTTTATTGAAAAAACTTTTGTTCGGATATTTGGGGGTTTGCTACCCCGCCGTGGTCCGCTGCCATCAAGTGGCTGGGAAATCCTGTGAATTTATGGACATATATGTCCATAAGTTCACAGGATTTCCCTGGACTTATGGACTTGAGAGATATACTCCTAAAAAGGGGTTCCACTTACCTGATATATCCATACATTTTCAGTGTAAAGGCATTGCGTGGTAAATGATAAGTTGTAAACGCTTTTTCCTCTTCAAATTCATATTTCCGACCCATGCGTAAAGAAGGGTTTTACGCATGGGTCAGAATATTACGAATCACTCTCAATTAGGCTCCATGTATATAGTCTCTGTATCCTGTCTCTGCACTCACATGTCCCACACATAGGGCCTGATTCCGATGCGGTTAGGAAGGCCTCCTTGGACTCTGATGCTTGTCATGAGACGTGAGTCTGCTATTATCTATAAGCTACCATGATGTCCTTTGAAAAGTCTTCAATATAATATTATTGTGACAAGAATCCATGTTAAAAAAAAAAATACATTTACGAATACAGGCAGTTGATACTCTAAATATTGGAGTATTTAATTGATGAAGCGAATTAAAGAACCACTGAACTGGTTACTGTGGTATACAGTGATTCTGTCTCGGATGGTATCTCGGAGTGAGTGAGGAAGCGGGCTAGGATTAACCTAAATGTTGGTATCCTTACCACTCCCCTACCTCCTCACATTTTTAGGCATGAGAAGGCGGCACAGTATTGTGTATTATTGGAGCTGTATTGCAATTGCATTTATATAGCACTTCCTACCCCTGACCAGGCATCCTCAGTGGTTGGCCCCGCCGAAATTTGAACCTGGGACCAGATGATTTACACAGATAAACATCTCAGAATTATTCTACATTTATTAATACATGGGAGCATGAAACTTGTGTAAAGCGGCAGTCTCTAATTTCCTTATTACAGGTAATGTCTGACTCATGTAGTCACCTGCAATAAAGAAATGCCATAGTTGCTCAACTGTGATATTTTGTTTTTCCCATTCTGATTTACGTTACACTGATTCTGATGTCTCTTTGCTAATATTACTTACTGCTTTTGCTAGTGTATTAACGTTGCAGTACAGATTTTACTTTTATTAGGATTGTCTACAATGTAAAAGAAAAGTACTATTTAAGCAGTTTATGGGAAAGGTGATGCCGTGACAATGTATTATTAGGAATAAAATACCCTCTACTGACAGTAAAGGGGTATTGCAAGTCACCTCAGTTCTGTGACCTCCAAAAGGAACTCTCCCTTTGGCCCTGTTCATCTATACAGCCATGCAACTCCTTAGTGAGTTGCAGTATCCATATAATGTATGGTGGTGGTACGTTATGCCATATATTATCTTGTTTTGCTACTGGAGCCGGAGCATTGTTATGTTAACACCTCCTGCCTGCATGTGTTGCAATGTGCTTATGCAGCTCACTGAGCCATCCATCCACATGTACAAGAGCAGAGAGAAAAGCATGCACTCTTGAGAATAGACTTGCTACTGTGTGAAGGACGCAGCACAGTTTATACTGGGGAGAACTATGAGACTGACCGCCGTGTAGAGCTGATGACCTTGTGTTTCACCAACCAGATGCTTGTGCTGAGAAGAGACTGCTGAACTTTTGCTTGGGCTGCATGAGGGCCTAGAGGAACAAAATCTGTTCCTAACACAATGTGAAGTAGTCTTGTCTTGCCTTTTATTGAAGATGATGCTGTAGAGGTAAGTTCCCTGAACCAAGTAGCAGGAGCTAAAGTTTGTTTCTCTAAGAAAGTGCAATGAGGTATGTCGGGAGAGACAATTCCATGAGGAATGTGGTATGCATCTAGTCACTTCACTCTATTACAACAAGCGTTGGCAGAGCCCTTCAGTCTGCCTTTGGCTGTTAGCCTTTGACTGCCAATTCTTGTTGTTTGGGTTTGTCATGTCTTGTGCAGGCTCATTGTCATTTTACCTAGGTTAGCATGAGCATGTTGCAGACTTCTCTCTTCTCTTTGCACATTACTATACAAACGTATTTTGCTATGCGCCACACTGTACTTTCACACAGAAACCACTGTTTTCGTTTTCTGTTCTTTCCTGGGAATTAGTCTGCACACCGTAGACCAGGTCAAACAGTGCCCCTTGTTGTTTTGTTCTGGTCAGGCTTCAGCACCTAGACAAAACACAGTGCCCCTTGTTGTTTTGTTCTGGTCAGGCTTCAGCACCTAGACAAAACACACAAATGCAGCTGTTGTTGAGAACATGTTGTTTGTCATAAGGCTATGTAAAGAATACGTAACCACACACTTGGAGAGGGATCTTTACAGGGAAGAGATCGTGACAGCACCTGAGATGTAGAACTTTCATCTGTGCATGCTAAGGTATAGGGTCTGCAGCAAAAACCCAGAGATCTTCTGATCTATAATCACTTTGCTTCTGTAGGGGGTGAGGGGCGTTAAGCCACCCTGTCTTGTGTAATGACAGTTCCTTTTATGATTTCTGGACTAATTACTATGCTGACCATATTTGTGTCAGGCATTTTCTTACTCATTGTGGCACATATACTGCATACTAGATCACAATAGTTAAAATATGCATTTAAAACTTGTCTTGTGTCTGTTAGATCTTATTGTGGACTAGTACGAGTGTGAGAGCGAAAGGGTGTGTCCTGCAACTGCGATTCCTGGGAGGGTCATGAGTGTTATGTTCTGGGGTGTCTAATAACTTGTTCCTCCTATGAGTGAGTAGGAGGGCAAGTGACATCCTATAGGTAGTCTGTCCCGAGCTCATGGGTACTCTGGTGGTAGGATGGCTCAGTCCCTACCTACTATGGTTCTATGATCCCAAGCATAGTTCTGTAACTCAGCAGAATCCTTACAACAGGTTTTAAAAAAAATATTTTTTGTAAATCTCTATTGTTGAAGGAGCTTGGCAAAGAATTTTTTGGTTTCAAAATGCACTCATTGCTTTAGTAGTCCCTGGCTTGAAAAGGACTACTTTTCATATGAAAGAGCAGAATGCTGTCACTGCCAGTGAAATTAGCCAATGTATGTAGTCGGCTGACCCATTGTCCGTTGCTGTATTCTGTAGTGGGGGATACATGTATGACAACGCCTCAAAGTAACTATAATTTGACTGCTTCATCCAGTAACACTCTGCTGCGTTGCATTTCATTATTGTTCCATAAAAACCTAAATACAAATTTTCATTGGACAATAGTGAAGTGCAATGTGACCTAGATTGTGACTTGATGTCACACTTAGTAATGACAAAGCATACAATCTAGTGGTATGCTCATTACTAAGATGTAGCAAGAGATCTTGTTTCCAGTGGCCTAGCAAGGGGAGGGGGGCAAACCTCCCCGGGCGGGAGGAGTTTGGGGGGTGGTCTCCCTCCCCCGCCGCTCTTTCATATGGCTGCCGCAGGGTGGCAAATACAAGGGCCACAACAGGTGGCCGAAGGTCTAGCTTCGTCACTGCTTGTTCCCACGGCCGACTTGTACTGGTGGTTTCCAATGAACCATTTGAAGCTAACCATATCCCACAGCAAATCCTCTACTCCCAGGGTTTATCAGAGGTGGGAGTCCACATCAAACCCCTTGCTGAATATGGTGATATGTGAGATTGCATGTAATGAAATACCATTCTACAGGCTCTGTGCAATAACTATCTAGCCTTAAAGTCTTCTTGCTTTTAGTATATGGTTATCACTGTGAATGTCAGTCTATTGCTTTGTAATAGTTCATAATAGCAAATCAGTCTTCTTGCTGACCAGTTACCATAACCAACTCGGGCCTACAGTATAGAGTTGTAACGTTCCCACCAGTCAAAACGTGCTGTACGTGCACTCTTTTTACTTCTCACCTATGAGGGGCCTTCAGCTGTCTATTGTCGAAAGACCGGTCGTTCACAATACCAATACTTCAAGTGGGCTTTGGGTCAACTTATTTCTCCAGGATTGTCTTTCTTGCCCTTCTTGTTTGCTTCTTAGTCAATGGCTTTCTTTCACAGCTTCTTTGCCATTCTTTGGATTGGATACTTGTATCCTTCCACTGCCTACATACAGGGAACTACTTTTTTATTTCAACACTTTGCGTGTGTCTGTGTTTCAATGCAGTTTTTGCATTAAAGATGGTCCAAGCCTCAAAAGCCATACTGAAAGAGTGAAGTTTATCAGATATTCGGTCTGGTTCCAAACGGAATGGACATGAAATGTTTTTAAGGTCAAGTCTGAAAGGGGGGGGGGGGCGGGACTCAAAGTAAAAGGACACATTTATAAAAATAGGATTACCTGCTACCAGAGAAAGCATAATAATGATCCCACAGGTTAAATTCATGTTGAATTTTTTTTAATATTGCAAAACGTTATTGTGATAGTTTTCTTCTTGAGTTATTACTATTGTGGAGCCATTTTCGAAGGTGCTCCAAATGTACCGCATTTATTCATACCGAAAATGTTTTGTTAAGGGAGGAATACTGAAGTCAAATGTGCTTCTAAGGCAAGGATCAGGGAGCACATGATATACACAGTGCCTTAAAGAAAAGCTGCTGGCATAGTAAAAACCTATTTTTAAGATTAACGTATGTTACTTTATGGTTTGGCTTTTTAAGCATCACTTGTGGCTTTCAGATGCTGAGAATTTCAGAAGCCACAAAAAATAAGTGACCATGTGCAGTACCTGGAATTGCCAGTTTTGCGACTGGATGATAGCAAGAGGTTTGCTAGCAACAGGTTTTAGGGACTGTTTAACTGCTACACAGTGTTCTTTAGATGACACCTGTTGTCTTTTTATTGCTAGGGACTTGTAGAAATCAAGTTCTGTCTTGTTTCGTCTGTGCTCTCGTCTCATCAGTGCAACCAGTCATGTATTTTAGGGCGCCCCTCTCGCACTGGTAGCCCCTCCAAAGACGCCTTGCATTCAGCAGGTCTCTGCTGTGTGTAAACGAACACAGGGCATTGCAAATGTTTCATGGCAGGGCGAAACAGTTTAAAATGTTCATTTAATTTGTTGCTAATTGCCAAAATATATTTCTTGTTTCAAAGTAGCAATACAAGTCAATTTAATTAACACTTGCAACACAGTAAATAAAAACCATATATCGAAAATAAAACTTTGTTTCGATAAGACATGTAACTGCAGATTGATTGTAGGTTTCCAGATCTTGCCTACATCCGTGAAACACCATGTTGTGTCAGTTGTCTTTGCCTGCTTCGCTTGACCAAATGTAATTTTAAAGGGGCCATCCCAGAGAAGGCCAGGACTTCACGAGCAAGGTAATTAAAGACTCATCTCCCAGAGGAAGCAGTGTTACTTTCCATGGAGCGGCCAAGGGTTGAATGGGCATCAACATTTCACTGCTTTCTGCTCCAAAGTGTGAGACCAGGGTGGATTCAGGCCTGATGTTTCACCCACTTTTTCCCGTAGTGTTTCCAGTTCTGTTGGCATTGGTAACCCTGGGAACAGAAAGATGCCCTTCGGGTAAAACTATGCAGAAATTCCTTTATTTGCAACATTCTATGCATGTTTTCCTTAGGAGTTAGGCTGCTTTTGTTTTAAAGGGGTTGCTGGGGACACTCAAAACGACACGAAGCCTAAATGTCCCCTGAACCAGTTGAAGATATGTCTAGCTGGCCAGGTAGCCATCTAGGCATATATGCACTTTTTTCTCAGGAGTAAAATGCAGCACTGCCAAGGGACTGCACAACTGGGCATAACTCGCACAGATATGGACTCGAAGAGCATACCAAAATTGCTAGTCTCATCTGGATTTACCATTTTTCTTTCCCTCCTGTTCTTGACACACAAGCCCATCCTGGCTTCAAGCATTGCCACTCCTTCCACTTTGGTTTTCTATAGGCAATTGTTTGTATCTACCTATACAGGTAGCTAGGAGGCCGTAATATGCATTAGCTTCTCAGTGACTATACGTTTCCCATATTGTGGTGGTAGGTGCTAGATGTACACTATTGCAGACATGCCGCTTCCCATACTGTAGCAGTCACTCTGCTGTCGTCTTTCGCGCATGCCCAGATGTGTGCTCATCCCCACTAATTCTCCGTGACTGCTCAGATCTGCCACTCATGACTCAGCAATCTGAAAGGCATGCTCAGGTTTGCCCCATCGCTTCGCAATCTACCAGGGTGTGAGACTCTTGTGCAATTAAGAACGGATGATTACAAACAGGTGACAGGCACATTCGCTGCAAAGCAGCCACCCACATGCCATGATCCTCGTGACTTTACGTTTTGTTTTTTTTTAAACTCAGTTTTTGGAAGGGCATGGAGTCTGGAGTATTCCGTCATTCACTGAGAGGCCAATGCTGACATCTCACTTAACGGGATTGCCCGTTTTTGGATCCATATAATTTTGCCACTCTCCAGCAATTTGCACAAAACCTGTCAGAAACAGCATGCGTTTCTCCGCCATTAAAGTAGTCCAATTTGGTTCAGGTTGCTCAAACCAGTAAAAATGTATAAGGGAGGGGCACAAAAACGTGACTTTTCTAAAAGAACTTGTTTCATCCATGTTTGTTTTTGTTTGTTGTAGATGTAAGCAAATGTGTGTGTGTGTGTGTGTGTTCAGTGCGCCATGCACCAGTGAGATAGATCCGGATATGCTCACGATTCTCAGAATATAGTATTTTTAAATTTTATTTTTATTGATTTTCAGAGAGAACCAAAAAACTTGTTGCATACAATGCATGCAGTGCGTTAATACTCGTGTCAGTATCACAAGTGAGCAGCAAACCTAATATATCATAACCTATGGTGGCACCACGCAGTACTGCGCGATCCACCAACAATTAAGACCAACCACCTACATGAGCTAGGAATGTGGGCGAGCTATACAAATACAACAGCGGATGGATCATAAAGCACTTGGGTGCAGTATAAAGTTGCGCAAATATTTTCAAGGTCAATAATCGTGTCTCTGTCCAGTTCAGGGCAGTCTGTCTTGGGTATGGGGTTTATCTGGAGTAGGACAGTGTTCCAGAGGATTCTGTTGGAGGAGTCTTAGGAGCCATATTGAGGGCCCTTCAGCCGGCACCAAATGATGCAGTTTCAATTTCCACAAAAACGTTTCAGGTGCATGTGAGGACTTTCAGGGAACAGCTGTTGCTTGCTTAGCCATGACTAATGTTAATCTAAAAAAAAAAAAAAAGAATCTCCAATCATTGTGGCATGTTTGGGTCTTGGATTTAGGGCCGGAAGGCAGATTTTAGGATTTAATAAGAGTTGTCTATTTTAGTATTCGCCCCTATGGTAGCCTTCTTTTGTGCTGCCTGGCTGCAGTTAGTTCTATGGACAGAGTATGTGTGTCTGGTTGTGAAAAACGCGCTGTGTTAGTTTGTGTGTATGAGCCTGTCTGGGTGCATGAGCCTGTCTGGGTGCAGAGGCAGGTGACCTCTTACCTAGTTTTCACCATATGTCTGCTGTCACCCCTAGTTTCTCTGTAATGCTGGACTGCCCAAGAAAGTGGGCTTGAGACCCAGTTGCTGAGTTTTTAATTAAAACAGTCCAAAGCTCACCACCCAAACAGGTGCATGGGTCATACCCCAAGTTTTGATGGTGAGATATTATAGGACCGATGCCAAATCTCATGACCAGCATTGGTCTGCTAGTCGATGTCCAAAGGGACATGGTTTATAGAAGGAACAGGTTGTGCATCACAATTGATACCACAGTCCCATATCTAAGAGAACATGCTGGGATGGGTTGAGCACAACTTCATACGTAGTTGCGGGTTGCGGCCAACATTTCTGGTCCCCGGCAGCACTCACAGGCCTAGCGGTCTCCACGGTTGCACAAGTTGGTGCAGGTAACTGATGTTTACGGTAGAAGGTGCCAATCGGTAATTTAAATGGCAATATGCCCAGGACTGTAAGGGCAGGAGACCACTACCACCGCTCCGTTGTGAACACCGTCCTTTTTCAGGGGAAGCCCATAGACTTCTTAGGCCTCAAAGGTGATTTCTCCCTCTGAAGAAAATGGAACTTGAACGGAAACAGTTGTTTCCTATCCCGCACTCGGAGTTGTACTTCCAGACAGGAGGGTTTATTTATTTTTTAACAGACCTGGCATAGAATCTCTTACCCTCGTAGGGGATAAATACATGTATATGTGCAACGCCCATTGGGCTCAAAGGGCTTCCCCTGAAATTTGGCTCTAGTTGAGCCTCTGTCTGTGTGTGTGTGTGTGTGTATATATGTATGTATATATTATATAATAGGCCCTGCACAGTGCCAGAATTAGTACATACATTTGGTATTTTATGCCCATTCATATTTGTTAACTGCTAATCTCGTATAAATCATGTGAAAAAGGCTGGTAAGCGTAAAACAGAGCACTCTGCAGTAATGAATACTATGCAGGATATAAACCTCGAACACTGTTCCTCACACATACTGACCCAGTTATTCTAATATTCTCTATTTCCCATAAGGCATCCTATTATTATGCTGTTTGTTGTGGAGTCTTGTAATACCGCAGCATACTGTTGCCCACCAGAGGCTCCTCGGTTAAGAGTCCCTACACACAGCATGAACAGCATTTGCTTTCTCTGTAATTGTATAATTCGGGAGAGATGATATCATTTTCTCCTTGGTATTTCCATGCAGAAGGTATGGGCTGAATACTTGCCACTGGTTCCCCTAATAGTTTTCAAATTTTGCCTAGGGTGCCTTAGCGCTCAAATGCACCCATACACTCAAACTCAGACTCTCCCTTCACGCATTTGCACACATTCACACTATTACAATAACTGACCCTGATTCACTGCTAATGGTGTACAGGGGCTCTGATTTGACCTCCTGGGAGTACAGGCATCATGCTTAAATAGTGCAGCAGGTGCACTGCACGTGTTGCACCATTGATGGCTACCCCTGACTCACTCTAACTCTCACACTGCTTTACTCGCTTTCCTAGCTTTTCCTTATTTCTACTCGACTCTACTCTCACTCACTTATTGGTTCTCACTCTCATTGACACTCAAACACATTAAATTAACACTCGCTGCCACTCAATCTCATTGTCTCTTCAGCACTTACACGCACACTTTCACTCACACATAACACGGAGAAACAACTTTTTTTTACTTAACTTTCTTTTCTGGCAACTCCGAAGTTCCATGGCGGCAGCAGGACAGGAATCTAGCACTGAACATGGGAACCAACAAGCCATGATTCCTAACTGGGGAGCCAGCTGGAGCAGCAGGGCCAGGCTCAGAGGAAAATCCACCTCAAGCCTCTCCCAGCCTCTTAATGGGACTTGAGGCACAGCCCTATCAGAAGGTGGACAGGTCCAGCGGTCCTCCCCTGCTGTTCTGTGTGGCTCATCAATGGCCTCAAGGATGCACAACACACTGCCTGGCCACCCCAGTAGGGATTCTGGGTCTGGCAGCTTCATTTAAGTCCTCAAAACTCCCTCTGGGACTATTTTCAAAAGTTGTTTCATTCTCCAGTTGGCAGATGGTTCATGCCTTTTTCTTGCTTTTGGTGCCCTTTGAACCCCCCCCCCCCCCACACACACACACCTCTCTTCCCTCACCAGGGTGGTGGGGGTGGCATATCAGGCCTCCTTGAGAGCCCTTACAGAGGTGCGATCCTTTGTTCGGGCCTTGGCTGGGTTTCTTCTCAAGCCCCTCTATGACCCGCGGATGTGGCCATCACACCGTACACTCTGACAGAGCCCCGTTTTAGCAGTGATGCCAGATCACAAGTTCTAAAAACAAGCATTTGCAATGCAATGGTCTCGGCATCATTAAAGGTAGAGCTATTGGCATTGCTCATGACATTTTTTTTTCTTTAAATCACAAATAATCGGCATTGTCATTAACATTGCCAATACACAGCACTCTGCACTCAACAGCACACAATGCTCTGCACACTCACTCTGCACACAATGCTCTGCACACAATGCTCTGCACACTCACTCTGCACACTCACTCTGCACACTCACTCTGCACACTCACTCTGCACACTCACTCTGCACACTCACTCTGCACACTCACTCTGCACTCACTACTCTGCACTCACTACTCTGCACTCACTACTCTGCACACACTACTCTGCACACACTACTCTGCACACACTACTCTGCACTCACTACTCTGCACACTCACTACTCTGCACACTCACTACTCTGCACACTCACTACTCTGCACACTCACTACTCTGCACACTCACTACTCTGCACACTCACTACTCTGCACACTCACTACTCTGCACACACTACTCTGCACTCACTACTCTGCACTCACTACTCTGCACTCACTACTCTGCACTCACTACTCTGCACACTCACTACTCTGCACACTCACTACTCTGCACACTCACTACTCTGCACACTCACTACTCTGCACACTCACTACTCTGCACACTCACTACTCTGCACTCACTACTCTGCACTCACTACTCTGCACTCACTACTCTGCACACTCACTACTCTGCACACTCACTACTCTGCACACTCACTACTCTGCACACTCACTACTCTGCACCCTCACTACTCTGCACCCTCACTACTCTGCACCCTCACTACTCTGCACCCTCACTACTCTGCACCCTCACTACTCTGCACCCTCACTACTCTGCACCCTCACTACTCTGCACACTCACTACTCTGCACACTCACTGCTCTGCACCCTCACTGCTCTGCACCCTCACTGCTCTGCACCCTCACTGCTCTGCACCCTCACTGCTCTGCACCCTCACTGCTCTGCACCCTCACTGCTCTGCACCCTCACTGCTCTGCACCCTCACTGCTCTGCACCCTCACTGCTCTGCACACTCACTGCTCTGCACTCACTGCTCTGCACTCACTACTCTGCACTCACTACTCTGCACTCACTACTCTGCACTCACTACTCTGCACTCACTACTCACTACTCTGCACTCACTACTCACTACTCTCCACTCACTACTCTGCGCTTCTGTGCAACACTGTAAGACCCCAATAATAGCAAAAGTTTTCGCTTGCACGAAAAACTGTTCCCGTTTTGTCAATGCTTGTTTATTTCTTTGTTTCCTTTTGTTTATGGCCCTCTGTCTGCTCACTGACACTTTCTTTCACAAAAGTAAGAGCGTGCCTGGTTCCATACACGAGGTAATGTCAAACAGCCGACAAATAGTGCCACAATTGTCCTTGACTATGCTCCTCAAAAAATTTAATTTATTTTATAGTGTTCGCTATTACAACATGTAGCCGTGAGGCTAAAGGCGGTTCGATTTTATCTATAGAAGGGCTTGAGCGAGTCTTTAAGGGCCAAAAGTCTTGAAGATAGGATGTGAAAGTTGTCACTTGTGACTCCACACACGACATTTGCTGGTAGATAGCAGTGGGTGCTGCTAGCAGCCATGAAGCCCTCAGTCCCTTCCTTGCAGGGCTTTAGCGAGCGTATGTGGCCAGGAGAGCAGGAGTGCTGCTGCATCGACTCCGGCGTGCGTGTAGCGGTTCATAAATACTGGTAATAAAGGGGAGCATTTGAAGAGGTAAAGAAGCAGCCACCTCACCTATGTGCTTGAAACAGGCAGCATTGTGGTCGAAGCAAGCATTCCCACACAGCTAACACCCACGGATCAGAGCAAAGTGTTTCAGTTATTAAACTTGCATTTCAGTAAAACACAATCAAAAGGCTTTAATGTACATTGTACAATGTCAATAGGTGTGTCTCAAAATAAAATAAGGTAGAAAAAACAATTACTATTACAATTTGGTGCATTACAATTAATAGACAGCTGTATTAAAAAATAAATTAGGCAAGCTGCCTTGTAAATACTGGCAATGTAACATGCATTAGTTAAATAGCAATGTCGTTAACATTTTCTGTAAAAAGTATGTGAACAGAATGTGAAACATATTATGCGACTGCTAAAAAAAACAAGCCTACTCATTTCGCGGCCGCCCCGGAAGTCAGGCACGGTCGCCTGTGACGGGGGCGGGGCCACGTTCACACCGGAAGAGGAGGCAGGCGGAGTCGTAGCGTCTCGCGGCCCGGGGTTCCTGGGAGCGGTGTAAAGCCCCGGGGCCGCGCCAGCAGGAGGTTGGGCGCCGCGTGCTGAGGTAAAGTAAGTTCCAAAAGGCTGGAGCGCGATTGGTGCACTTGTGTGTATGCTCGTGTGTGCGTGTGTGTATGTATGTGTGCGACGGTGACGGCGGGGGAGGGGGGGGGCTCGGTGCACTTGTGTGTGTGCGCGCGTGTGTGTATGAGTCAGGGGTGGTGTCTCTGTATGTATGTATGTGCGTGCGTGCATGGGCGCGTGTGTGTGTGTATGCGCATGCGTGTGTGGTGCTTGCGCTTCCCAGGAGACAGCGCCTGGCCACAGCGCGCGTTCCAGTTACAAATCGCCTGGAAGGATGCGCGTGGCCAGGACTGTCTCCTGGGAATGATAGTCGCTGACAAAAGATCTCGGCGGAGACGCGCTTCCGCGCGTTGACGCCGAGACCTAAAAAAGTGGGGGGACTAACTTAGTTAAGTAGTATGCAAGTGACCTCACAGCACATGACATCAAATGTGGCAGGACAAGAATTGACTTAACAGGAAGTGGCATCAAAAGCCACGACTTTACAGGAAGTTGCCTCCTAAGAAGTGACATCAGATCTTAAGCCCTCACATATATGGTCAGCAGGTCTCATGAGTACATTTGAGCGTGTTTTAAGTATACATGCAAACCATCCTGATTTAGGCAGACGATTCACACTTTTGTAAGCTACACATAAACCAATGTTGCCTTTTGTCTGCATAAAGCTTATTTTACCCAAGAATTGAACAAACTAACTCTACCACCAGCCTACTCAAACAGGCATAATATTCCATATGCAGCACATTCCCATGTAGATGTGGTTGCTTTAGCTGCCTGCGCTCTCCACAGGTGAGACCACTCTCCTATGAGAAGTATTCTTACTCTGCCTTACCCACCTGCACTCATTTTAGGAGATTGGGCTCATTTTTCGGCAACAGACCATGACCCAAAGCATGAGTTAGACAGAAAAGTGAAGAAAGGAGAGTGATAAGAACATGATGATTGCTGAAAAGGGATAAAAAAAAAAGAAAATGCAAGATTAAGCAATGATGCCAACCTTGGCATTCAGCAATAGGACCCTAAGAAAAGTTTGAGGATCGGCATTTGTTTTTACAAATTACACTCTGCCCCCCAAAATGTCACCTCCACATTTAGCAGCAGGCATCTCTCATGTTCTTGTTAGAATAACTATATATAAACCTTCCTCACATATACAGAGCAACCTGATACCTCACCTTGTATACAGTACCCCCAGAATGCCCACACAAAGAATGGACCATAAATTTCAAAGTAAGAGGTATCTGCTCCACGTCAAAATGAGCGTAAGCGGCACAGTATCCAAGGATGAAAAGGAAATGGTGACAAAGGTAACTCGCAAGAAAAAGGAACAAGCAATTCCAGTCCCAACTAGCACTTTCCAGAAAATATTGGCCTTCCGAAGGAAATATTACTAGTGTGCATTGAAAAACTACCCTAGTGGGGAAATGTAGGAACAGCCAGAGACACCACAAACTATTGCCAGTAATCCTAATCTACACCAGACTATACTCGCTAATAAGACCTCTCCGTATTCTAGACATGTTACACTGCCAACATGGTGAATCATAGATGGCCTACTTGTTTACAGTAACACTGACCTGTGGGCTCACCTATTCACTGTACCCTCATCCTGAAGGAGCCACTCCTAGCTAACACACATGATCTTTCATTTCATAGATAGCATAACTCTGAATTACGTCAGTCTCCCAAAACTAAGAGCATCACAACAACAAAGCTAACCTTTGCAACATCGCTGCAGTAAAGTGTGAGAAGGGCAAAAAACAAAACCACTCTTACCTTGGCTGGGAAACAACTTGGCAAAATTTAACATCGCCATATCCAGTGCTCTCGAATTTCCAGAGTTACAAAAATTCAACTTGCCTTCCTATTAAGGAAAACCGCTCTTCAACATGTAGTGATTTGAAATTGGTAAATAAAGCACACAATTAAAACCTTTTGGAAATCATTTTTTGTTGTCGTGTGACGGGTTTAGATACTTCTGCACAACACTCAAATAACTGGGTCATGGAGGAGCAAGCAGGATTATGCCAGGCAGTCCCTATTTGAAGAGAAAAGTGCACAGTTGTGGCATCTGCCCACCACCCACGCTTCAACCTAATTTGCCAAGAATTTCAGACAAAGTATTAAACTTTGATGTAAAATAGGAGAAATAAAGATATGTCCATCTGATGGCTGAAATGAACCATGTGAAAGCAGAAAACCGGGGATCAATCCCAGCTTCTCAGCTTGACAAAATTCTGTGATCTGAGGAAAATCTCCCTTATGTTTGATTTAATAGGCTGTAATGTTGTACCAGATATAATAAGAAACTAGGATGCAGGGCTAGGAGGATCCAAATGCGTACACAGCTGGGAAGAGACCTATGATAAAAGTTTGATTACAAGGTCCACCTGCCTCCTTACCCTCATGGAGCTCTAAATAGGACGGTACTAAAGAAATGTGAACAGAGCCACCAAATGGGTCAGTATGTATGGCATGTATATGTGGACTGGAAGTTTTACAATTGAATGCAAACAAATGTGATGTTAATGGAATCCTTGTGAAGTCTTGATGAAAGCCAACTTGCCCGGTGAGGCATTGGAATGATGGCTGAAACATGTTGACCCAGGGTTACAGAGGATACTAATTTCCTTAGTTCATCCCCACCTATTTTTAACTCCGTCTGGGTGCCCTTTGAAAATAAAATGAAGCCTCAGGACACCCTAGACGTTTTTAAATGTACCCACTAACCAAAGGGCTTCCTTGGCCTCCAAGGTTCCTAGATACATTAGCCATCTGGATGAGGACTCTATGATGAAGCATGCCACTTGTAATTCCAGTGGGTGAGAGCCCTTTTTCATACCATATGGTGACCCCCTTGGGCTGGTATCGAGAGATGTGCTAAGCACGGTAGAGGTTCATTCCTGTTTCTCTGTGACTAGTTGCTTGTGAAGGTGTGAAAATCCTGCATCACTTCTCAGTCACTCCCGATTACGAATCCAAAAAACATATATAATGCATTTGACTCTTGGCTATTTGACACTTGGCTTTCAAGTGGTTTCTGCCTTACAGCCACACCCTAACCTCGCGCACCAATAATTAAAGAAAAACCATTAACCTTTGATGGGAAATAGGAGAAATAAAGAGATGTCCATTTAGTGGCTGAATTGCGCAAAGTGAATGCAGAAAACCTGCGTGCTGCCCATTATCTCTGTATGGCGGGTGGGGGCTGAGGTGGCTAATGAGGGCTGTCGTTCTGGTGCAATGCTCTATTGAGAAGAGGGATGTTGCACTGTGCATAACTGTAATCTGAAGGGGCTGTTTTCCTTTATACGCTTTCACAAAGCCCCTATGCCAGGCGCGGGCCGTGGTGACAGTGAGAGGGCGGTCGCTCTGGCGCAGCGTGCAGCTTAGGAGAAGCAAGCCATTGGTCTTAGAGCAACAATTCAACTACCCAACAATCCAAGAGGACCCAAGACCTGCTGCCGGATTCATGGAGGCTTACTACATAGGCAGAGGAGCTTGTGGACACCTGCTGCTTCTACCGTAGCATCCGTCTTCTGCTTAGTACCAAGCTGCAGATGCAAGATGGGACACTCTGTTCCTCCATTCCAGCGAAGCGGATCAGCCTGAAAACTGTACCACTAATACTGGGCTTGCTCTGACTGACACTACAGAGCGGAGGCACTGTGACTTTCTCAAAGCCATCATGGAACTTCTTAGGCTTGAACTCACTAGCTGGGCCTAGCTGAAATGCTGCCTCCCATAAATAGGGAATAACCTTGATTCTTTTACAGAAAAGTGGAAATGGAGAGCTGATCCATGGAAAGCTAGTGTGCCTGCCTTTAGAAGACTGCATATAATAATACAAGGGTGGATGTACGGGAACACCAATGCACCACCCATGTAAAACCTCCCTTAGGCACCAGTGCAGTGGGCTGCCTTGTGTATTTTCTTTCTCAAAGCCACGCAAAAACTATCCAATGAGGCTATTACCTCTTTGTACGTGTGCTGTAAAACGCTGCATAGATGCAAAGCTGAAATTACAAGGAGAAATTGATATGTTTCTCCTTGTTACGCTAGCCCCAGGTAGACTCACAAGTTTGGTGCAAACCTATACTATACTATACTATACTATGTCACTCGTTCATTGTCTATCGCTCACTTGTCTTATTTCTGTTCTTTATATATTTTGTTCCCACTGTAAAGCGCTCTGATACCTTCGGGTCTTGACAGCGCTATAGAAAACTTCTAAAATAACATTTTCGAAGTCTTTGTAAATAAGTTTGCTTTAAAATAAATCGATGCATGCAAAGGAATGCCCTAACACCACCCATGTAATGCCTGCCTGACGTACGGTAACGCAACGCATGGCAAGGCAATGTGCTGCAAACCCATTCAAACGGGACTTGTGTGGGACTGTAAATCCCTCTATGGATTTTGCGTCCGGGTTGTACCTGAAAATTGAATTAACCCGGATGCAAAATCGGGCCCTCGACTTATACAGTGATTTGTATTTTTAAACTCTGCTGCAAAGAAAGTGGCTAGAAGAAGAAAAGTGACAGTTAAATATGTTCTATTTAATTGGTTGCAAAGACTGTATTTTATAATATCTTATGGGGTTAAGGCACCTGCTGCAGGGATCTGTGTGTTCCCAGTACATCTGAGTGATCAATAATTGTAATAACTCTGGAGGTTAATGCACTTGCTGGAAAGATCTGTGTTTGGCTAGCCTCAGTTTTGACTCAAAATAGCATGTGTGTCGCCTGCAAAGCACATCATGTAATATGCAAATGACAGATTTTATATTTTTTAGATAGGTAAGTGGGTTACTGCTTTGAACACAGAGATCCTTATGTTACTTGCAGTTGCATTTTTTTTTTTTAGAGTTTTTTTTTATACAGCGCGAACTAGACCTGAAGGTATCGGAGTGCTTAACATGAGCACCAGTTTTGTTACACAAGGACACATTCATTTTTGTTAGGCACAGGGAGATTAAGTGATTTGCCCAGAATCACAGGATGTTGAGCGTTGTTGCCGAGACTCGAACCGGGTTTCCCAGCTTCGAGGTCGACCGCGCTAGCCATAAGGCTAGATCCTTGTAACATACATTGTAATCCTTCTAATGTAGCACAGTGAGTTATGGAACATATGTGACTTCTACACCGTGCAAACTTCCACTGTTTTATGAACACAGCCTATACATTGCTTAACAAACCTATTTGATTTATTGTATATGTAATATGTACGTGTGTAACATGCTCTGACACCCTGCATTGGGATGAGTTACAATATATAAGAAAAAAAAAAGTAGTACTTAAATTATTTCAACGCTTCTTCAGGGGTAGTAGGTGCTAAATAAAGCCTATTTATTTTGTGTAAATACTGGGAAAGACCAACACATCTGACATTCTTGCAGTGCAGGCATATCTAGTAAAAAGACTGAACAAAGTGAAACGCTGCCTCTCTTAAGTATGTGTGAAGTGCAAACAAGATGTGACCCTTTGTTTTCGCTCCGCTGCATTTGCATCAAGGTGTGAGTCTCCTGATTCTCCCAGCCAGGAGACTTGAACAAAAGGAAGCCTGATGACCCGTCAAATTCGGCCTTTGTTATGAGCCCAGTAGGAGTCTGAAATAAGGAAGCTGCCTGCATGTTGTTGGGAATCGAAAGCAGACAATGTGCAGGTGCTGCTGAATGTGTCTCTGCGTTTGTAAATTACATCGGGACGAGTTCAGCAAGTTATTCAGTGGGGCTCAACTTCTTGACAGGGTGTACAGTGTTCACCCTGTGGAAATAGTGGGTGGACACCGTCCACCCACGTGTACCCCCGACTTGTGCCCTGAGTTTATATACTGTGCTGCCTGTGCGGTGACAGTTTGAACCTTCTCTGACATACTCACTTCACACAAACACTTCCCAAAGAGTCCACTCTATTCACACCCTCCCCGCCCATCCACAGACCGCTTTAATGGTTAAGCGCCCTTTCACTTCAGCTTCATGCCTAGAGGGCAGTACAGAACACAATAATAGTTCAACTTGGTTATCACAAACGACGTCTAAACACTACATCGAAGCTCTCCAATGTCAGTCCTGGATGTCCAGATCCATGCCAGATTTTTAAGAAAACTACATTTATCTAAATGTGGATATGCTAAAAATCTGGCCCTCCAAGCCCGACAGTGGGGAACCCTGCACTACATAAATGGGCCACATTTTCAATCATTCCACTCCCAAGGAGTAGCGTACTATTCGCTCGAAAATAAATGCACTTCGATGCCTCGTCGAGGGTACGATGTTGTATAAATGTTATTGCAGTTCAATACAGGGAGTGCATTTTCGTGTCCTTGGTGGAGGAAAAACATTATCAGACATTCCTGCACTGATGTGTTTTTCCAAGCCTTGTGGAAAGTGGCTTACCCTGGGTGAAGGATAAAGCATTTGTTTTTAATTGTGCAGTTACACTCTAAACATAGAAGAAACACCATGTTTAAAGTGTAAGGCAAGCCTATTTCCAGTGCTATGAGTTGCGTTTTTCTGGTTATGTTTGTAGCGCATGTGTGAGCGCAGGCCCAAGCCTAAAGTCTTCCTGCTTGTGCCATAAACATAGTCTTTCTTTTTATCACATGGACCATAATTACTGCAAAGACCTATCAATAATATGCGCTTAAAGTCTAAAGCACTAAAAGAAATACAAACAAGTGGGTTTTTAAATGCAGCACTGGTTTACGTATGAGTTTCCCCCAACAGGCCTTTATAAAATAATGTATCGGCGCTCTTGAGGTCTGTTTACTTACTATTTTTTTTTAATTGCTGAATAAATCCCTGAACAGTGCAGCAACCATTTAGGAGTTAGGTAGATGAACGAATGTAAAATGGCTGCCACATTGCTGTTGGTCCGCTTGCCTTTCCTTAAAAATGGCTACTGAAATGGGCATGGACTATTTCACGGATGCATACATAGATCACTAGCTAAGCCCACCAATAGTAGTCCAAGCTACAAAGAGCAATAAAAGAAACCTTAAATCTGCTCGCTGTTCAGCACGGTCCTTGTGAAGTTCTTAGTATTGTATTGTAATTGTATTTATATAGCACGTACTACCCCTGACGAGGCATCAAAGTGCTTTTTTGGCGAGTAGCACGCTACTCCGGAACCCATAAATGATTAGTGTTGAATTAGTTATTTGGATTCAGAATGATAGCGGAAGGATAGAAGAGGGGAAAACAGGTTTGTGTTTATATAGAGCTTGTTACCCCTGGTGGGGTGTTGAAGCGCTTTTTCGCGAGTAGCACACTACTCCGGAAACCCATAAAGGATTAGTGGTGAATTAGTATAGTGAATATGAAAGTTATTTGAGTTGTGGATATGTTGGTGATATCTTGCGAAAGCTGCAGTTTTTTCGCAAACCGATTATATAACGCAGAGGTCGACCCACATTTGAGGTTCTAGATGGCTGACTGACTAACCTTAAGACGCGTTAGAATAAGACAATGTGTCTCATGCTGAACGTTTATCATGCCCAGTAGCACATCTATGCACTGAGATGATACCTATCTGCACATACTTAACAGAGCTAATTTAAAATTAAATAACCAATAAGCATCATTTTAGGAATGGAGGCACTCCCTAAAACCATGTTTGGACCCAGCAGAGCTCCTTACACAGCTGGTAGAGAGGAGGCCAATGCAAGTAAATAGACACAAACCCTGGAGCGTTCATTTCTGGGGGTCTCAGGATGGGCCCAACCCATACACAACAGAACCGATAGTAAACCGATCTCTGGGCCAGTGTTCAACCCAGTAGAGCTAATGACCTGATGGAATGGATAGAAGTGGTCCAAGCAAACACGCAGTAACAGAGAAGAATTCATTACACATTCATGTGGACTTTGCCAGCCATTAACAGTTTCTTTTTTTTTTTTTTACTCGTAGGAGGAAGAGATTCCGGAACTGGAAATTGACGTGGACGAGCTCTTGGATATGGAGCACGATGAAGACAGGAGCTCCCGGGTCAAAGTGAGTAGAGTGTGTGACTAGTGCTGAGTGGCGGCTGCAAGAGGTTTGAGTGGCGGCTGCAAGAGGTTTGAGTGGCGGCTATGAGGGGTGATGAGCAGCGAGTGGAGATACGTGCATGGCACATGAAGGTCAATGGGGTGGGTGGAGCCTGAGTGGAGATCTTAAGAGCTGGGGAGACTTAGGGAGTGGTAGTCACGAGGTGAGCGGGTAAGACTTTGAGCCAAGGTGCGTGAGTACAGATCACAAGGACGTGGTGCATATGGAGTTCATGAAAGGGTGAGTTGCGGCTGCGAGGATCAGTTAGTGGAGGCTCCAACCAGAGTTGAATGAAGCCAACGGTGACCCTAGAACCTGCAGATTTGATCAGTTTCCAAGATTGAAAGTGGGCGAATATTTGTAACTATTTTATTCTCTTATTTTCAGGAGCTCTTGGTGGAGTGCTTTAAACCCACTGAGGTAAGTGCATCTGCTCCTTTGCGTTTTAGGGGGAGGAGAAGTGACAATTTCGGGGCGACTCCAGGGCAGAGGTGCATCAGCAGAATCCTATGTGGGTACATACACTGAAAAGTAATTAAGGGGCATACACTGTAATTATTTGGGGTGCACTAGCAGAGCTCTTTGTGGGCCCTCGTTTAGTGGGGGTGCTGCAGGGAAGGATTGAGGTACCCTTGCATAACTTCGTAGGCCGCTGACCGAGATTATAATAAGGTGCAGTGCAGGCGGGATCAAGGTGCTTTAGCAGACTTGTGTGTGAGCCAAGCCACAGAATGGTAGAAGGTGCGTGACAGGGGTTGAAGGGCATTAGCAGAGCTGTGCTATGATTTAATATCAGCGTCTATTTGCAGCCTACCTCACATGGGCCTGTGTGGCCTGTCATGGCAGCTGCCACCAGCTCTTCCCGCCCCCTTGTGGTGGAGCAGTCTCAGGGGGCGGGTGTGGCAGGGCAACGGTTGCCATGGCTCCCTCGGCTCCGGCTGGCACCAGGCAGTCCTCTCCGCGCCCCCTCCTGTATTCACCACCTCCCTCCTCACAACTGGGTTATTACTGCATCTCTAATAATTAGGTGTAGTCTTGACATGCACTGTTACGAAGGGTTATGGGGAAGCATAGGGAATCCGATCTTTTAAAATCGGTCCTTTCCTTCGCCACAATCGAAAGTCAACTCGCCCAACCCTCCATTATTTAGCAAACCGTGCTGCCCAGCTTTTACATCCTGCAGTGAAGGCGTGTGCAGTAGGCAATAATGTCAGGACCTGTTCATTTTCCTAAAGTTGCATGTCGAATATGCCTTCGGCCAGCAATTTTCCTCCATTGTGTCGTTCAGTTTTCTCTGGCTACTGCAGCGTACAGCCTGGGGTAGTGTATCAACCCACCTCCGCCTTTGGCGAACTACCCTGTGAGTGATGGCATTCCACTCTTTCACAAGAAGCACACCCACACAATTAAGTTCTTTTCTGCGCTAGGAACAACTTTAGCAATTTGTGTTTTTGAGATTCATTTTTTTTTCCCTTTAGCTACAGTGTGTTTTTTTGTTTTTTTTTTTTACATTTATTAAAGATGACAAGGGTCCTTGAGGTTCCCCACAAACTAAAATGTTGCAAAAACAATTGCAAAGCCAAAAGGATGCAGGGCAGCGCCAGACCTGCTGGCGTTGCCAATGTTGATTCTATTTATCATCGCCAGTAGGTAGTTCTAGTTAGAATCTATTTGTTTTTTATATATATATATATATATATATATATATATATATATTATAATAAAAAAAAATTAAGCTGTTTATTTTTTCTTTTTCTTCTTAAGAACAGCATCTTGGCCCGGCCCTACAGACAAAATGTATCCAGTTGTAAATGATGCATTCAACCTAGGCTCAACAATTTAAATCGGTTACCCCTCAGTTGGCAGTCACTACTCGTGCCGTCCAAGTCTTGTTTCATGAAAAAGCTCTTAAAATTAAAAAAAGTTTACCCACTTTTTTTTAAACTGTTTTTTTAAAAAGAATATGTAGTTTACTCTGTTGATGGCTTACATAGCAGTTGCTTACATAGAACTGGGGCTGCAGCAGGCTTCAGATGAAAAATAGATCTGTGATACTTCTAATTACGTTGGGCGTATGTTAGATGTATATTGCAGTGCAAGCAGTGTTCAGATGACAAAAAGGACTCCGGTACCACAGTTTACTTTACTTGATGCCTTATGCTCTGAATGTAAAGGAAGATTCAAGGATTGGTTTCATATGCAAGAAATAATGGCTAAAACTAAAAGTCGCGTGAGGCCAGGTTTCAGGTTACAAATAGCATGGCAGCCCACTTGTTCACTTACCATCTTCCCAACACCAAATTTGCATTTGGCTACATAATTTTCACTGCACGGTTCTGAAATCAAAATTACTCATGGTAACCAATCTAAAAGTTCATTTAAAATCCAAAACTGTATTTTGACATGCCAAAATTCGATACAGTTGTATCAAATTTAAATGTATTTTGATATTTGTAAAACTCTGCATGTAATTTTTGGGATATCAAGAACATTTGGGATTTTGGCAAAAGCTACGTGGAGTAATTTTGATTTCAGAAAAGGTAGTGAAGATTATGGAGCCAAATAACAATTTTGTATCGGAGGGGGTGAGGGTGTTAGCAGGGAACGTTACCATAATTTAATTTCACCAGCACTGTAGTAACTATTGTGAATATGTACTGCGTCTTTTTGAGTAGAGTAGTTTGAAATGGATATGAATAATGTTCTCATTGGTTTACACTATGGATGTGCTACTGTAGTGAGAGCAAATTTCAAATGACAAATAGGACTGCAGATCTTCAGTTAACTAACTTCGCGCACAATCTCTAGTTGTGTTTTGCTGGTGAAGCGAGGGCAGTGATGGAGAAGGAGATTGTAGTACCCTTTGGAAATCTAGTTTTTGAACAGGGACGGGCTTGTATCCATGTCCAATGTGTGCAAACACTGTGCGATTCAAGAGCATTCCTCTTGCAGGAGCAATCTTTGCGCCTTCATCTTCTCAAAGCTTCAGGAAACTCTCCATGTAGGGCACACTGAGGTAAAAGTATTACACATGTGCAAAAAGGTTAGATGGAATTGAAGTCTTTTATCATCCTAGGGAAAAAAATAAAAACCCTGCGTAGAGCCAGGTAGTATCCACATGTATTCATAAAACACTGCGTCGCATTGCACACCACATTCTTCCGCCTTGTGCCTAACGCACACTTGTTACATCTTGCGTCTCTTTCACCTGGGGCAGGGCCCTTTCCTCCATCTGATTGTGTATTCCAGAAGGGTTCAACACATACTATGGAGTGGTAGCATAATTTAAAAAAGAGTCTGCAACAAGAGGCCTTGCAGCTGTTGATTCGCAAAAAGCCTTATGCAATGCCCTTCCAGCCCTTGGTTCGCTCACAGTGTCCTGCCTCTAGAAACGGGCCAGACGCCATCTTTAATCTCCCTGAAAGGCAGGAGGACTGTCCCATCGCCGATGCCAGGCATGGCGGGGTGAGGGCTGCGCAGTGGGCAGTAACCTCAAGCACCTGCTCTCGAGCTGTAGAACAGCTCACTCTGGAAAATTCCATTCTCCACATTCACTCAAGCTCCTACAAATGCCACCATCCGGAAGCAGCAGTCCCCGTCAATCACCCTCGAGCTCAACCCTTACCTCATCCTTCCTCCCTGATAGAGAGACCATGTTTGTCTTCCTTCAGGGCCTCTGGACTCCTGGCTCTCCCTGGGCACCGCAGACCCTTGCATATGCTGCAGTGATAGGGTGACCAGAATTTTAAAGCCAAAAACCGGGATATTTCCCAAAAATAGGACTACAATTTTACTTCACCGAGCGCACAGAATGGCAGTTCTCCTTAGCAGGGAAGTACAGAAGAAAAATAAAATGCCATTTTTAAAGCCAGTAGCATGCCTGTTAATTTAATTGCTTTCTTATAACAGCTGCCTACCATCCCTACTTTGCAAAACATAAAAAGATGCCTCCTACCGTTTTCAGTCGACCGTCTCTGAAAACCAGGACATGAACTAAATTTCCTTAAATCTGCTGGGACAGCTGGTGAAAAATCGGTTCTATCCTGGCAAATCCAGGATGCCTTGACACCGTATGCAGTGATCCTGCACACTGCACTCACTCTTTCACACTTGTACAGGTGGTAGGTAGCTCCACGTGGTGCACAGGACGCACAAAACGCGGGCAGCCACATTTATTTTTAATTTGTATTGTTAATTGTGGTGTGCGCTAATTTAGTAGTCCATGCACAAGTTTCTTGTGTTGTAAATCTCTGTAGCATCTCATACTAAGCTTTGCCAGTATTTCTACCAGTGATGCTGGGACGATTTTTAGAGTGGCGCGCTGGCATATGTATCCTCACGAAAACCAGAGGGGATATTTGAAAGTCACACAAAAATTAAGGCCAATGAGAAACCTTTGCAGGGCCTTAATTGGGCCTTTCCTAGCTAAACTCTTTAAAGTTTTAAGGGGTGCAGTAGCACCTCCTGCAACCCTATTTCCAGCGCCACTGATGTCAATACTTAGTCCTGCCATTAATGCAGCATTGGGTTGCATTGAATTTCCCGGTTTTATGTCAGTGTTTCATCTTAAAGCATACACCAGGGGCCATATTACGCATGGGGCACATTTTCCAAGTTTACGCTGGGTGCAACTTTCTAAGGGTGCACCCAGCGCAATCCAGGAAAATGCTCCCCGTATGGTGAATGCGCTACCCCCATGGCAGAGCATTCAAGTGAAAAACGGAGCGGCTCTATTTTCACAGTTCAGGCAGCACCCACCTGCACTTTTAATGGGGAATAGAGATCCCCTTGCAGGCGGGTGCAGTCAGTGACTGCATCCACCCACAAGGGGATGTCTGGGGCGATGCAGAGGGATGCTCTCACCTCTTAACTGGCGCACTGTCCATGCTCCTCCTGACCGCTTCTACGCCTCTGCGCCCGCATCTGTAATAGGGCAAGGGTGCAGAGGCAAA
This sequence comes from Lissotriton vulgaris, assembly GCF_964263255.1. Lineage (NCBI taxonomy): Eukaryota > Metazoa > Chordata > Amphibia > Caudata > Salamandridae > Lissotriton > Lissotriton vulgaris. Next base: position 652,361,445 of record NC_141697.1, on the reverse strand, counting down.
GGGATTCCCTCATTTGCATGGGGCACGCCACCAGGCAAATAACAGAACACCCCCTCTAGATAGTGCTGATGCTTTATGTGCGCCAGTGCTATTGGTATTACAGAAGGGGCGGCACAACCATTGTGGCCCCTTCTGTAATACCAAAGTACCCTGGGGCAGGCGCATGATATGTTTAGCAAAGGTAATGGTTTCGTATGACCTACTGGACTGTGACATCCCAGGTCACTTTACTTGAAGTTGTGGTTCAGGAAAGATGGAATGACAAACCTCAACACAAAATGTGTGCATGCGAGTCAAGATACTCCTACATGGTTAGGTGCACCCCCACCCAACAAGTCGTAGTTATGTACACATTAATAATGATCTGGGATGGGCTTATCTCTGAGATGTCCCTTCCAGGTTTAAATTTATCTTCTCGTTTCAGACCTTCGTGAACGACCTGCTGGACAAGATCAGGGGCATGCAGAAGCTCAGCACGCCACAAAAGAAGTGACCGATCAACCGGGGGGAAGACTGACACGCCAGGGGTGGATTGCAGCCATGATGGGAAAGATCTCTCGCCCAACGTAATGTCCGAGAAGGTGCTCATTTCAGTGGATCCACCGTGCGTGGTGGTGGGGCAGCAGCGTGCAGCTCCTTCACAAAGCCTGCCAAAATCAAAGAGACAATTAGACTGATCCACATCCGGGTTAGTGTTTTGATAATGGCCTGGCATCCTGTCTGGAGGGGGGGGGGTCTGGAAACCTCTACCCCTAGACCTCGTTTTTTAAGCAGGTTTTCGCTCCATGTTCTTTTTTAATTTTATGGGGTGTTTTTTAGGAACTTTTTTAGCTAAGTTAAGGGTGCATTTTATTTTTATTCAATGGATTGAATTGTGAAATAAAACATTTTTTAGAGGTGCTGCTGGCTATGGTTTGTGGATGCGTGTAGTGTGAAAAAAGAAAATCTTTTGGGGTTAAGCAGGATGGTGGTCCCATATCCCAACGGACTACAGTCGCCTTTTACCTCTCCATTCAGGAAGTAAAGCCCATCACCATCCGAGGGGAAGTTCAGAGGAATGATCCGCACTGCATAGAAACACTGAGCCACTTGGGGTGAGAGCTAGAGATATGCAGGTGTATAAGATCCCACATGGCACCAAGTGGCCAGACGATATTTGGTGTGTGCAACCATAACCCATCGTGGCGGGTAACGTTACAGCACTGTAATACTGACCCAAAGGAGTTAGTCTTACATGTAGATCAGGCTTGCTAATGGCATATGGCGCTATAACCCCTGGTATGAAGTGCATTAGTGGCACCTATAGGATATTCATAGGAAGTCATGCCCAGCACAGATGCACTCTGAGCTGTTTCTGTTGTGTACATAGGGGTTTCTCATAATGGGACTGTGTTTGAGATTTCCCGGCAATCACAGCAGTGTACCCAACCAAAAAGATTTTATGAGGCACACACGAGGGGATGGGGATGAAGAGGAGTACTGAGATATTTCAGGGCTGTTAGGAGTGCCTGTGTGGTGGAGGACAATATTCCCAAAAATAAACATTTTTAAAGCTCAAAACCCATCTGCGCATTGAGGTATCAGTATGTTGTGCAAAAGTGGTTAAAAAAATGGTAATAAGTAGATCAATGAGTTCAGCGCATGTCGTCGAAACGGAGATGCCTGTAGGTTATAGACTTCAGTCCCATTGAGATAGCTTGCGATTTTTGGTTTAAAGCAAGTTTTATTGATTTTGAATACGTGAAAATGATGAACAGTACAGATTACCTCGCCTACATCCACCGGCCGATGAGGGCAGGAGAAGCTGAGAAAGAGACAAAAATATGAGTTGAAGATAGTGAGATACAACAAGCATTGGCATAGCCAATAGGTGTCTCCTTTGGAATCATATAAGTGTTTAGTTATCCAGCACAGTATCCTTGGTGCAACAACATAAACTGTTGCATGACTAAACACTTATAAGTTCCCAAAGGCGAGACATATTGGTTATGCCAATGCTTGTTGTGTTTCTTAAGGACTGGCATACTCGCTGCTCTGTGTGTGTTGCTGATCAGCAGATCATGGTTCAACACGGGGGCAACGTCTTTGGGCTGGTTGTCTTGAGATTCACCAAGTCGCTTTGGACTGCGCCCCTCCAGACCACAGAGCCATGGCCTGGGTCCCAGGACCTTTCACACAGCCTAGGCCTCAGTGATCAAGCACAGCTGCTTCTGCGTGCTGGGCTCAAAGAAGTCAATACCAGTGAAAACTGCAGTTTAGTTAATTTGGGCATGGGCGCATGACTGTAAAACCATGCAGGGGATAGTCCTGCCCCCTGTACAAGGTTGAGAGAGCAACACTGTCCCTCAGTTATTGGACATAGCATGGTTGGCGGCTGCAGTGAATGCTAACAAGTACAGAAACACTGGTTTCACTGAAGAACCAGTTAATCTGTAGAACTACAGTAAAAGCCACAAAGGCCTTAAATATGTCAGACCAATGCTAAATTGATGCCGTTGTTAACGGTGGGGCCCACCAACACCTATTTTTGGGCACAGGCACATTTCTTTTCTCTTCAGACTTTGAGCTGCAACAAGAGAGAAAATCACAAAAGGGGGAAAGGAAGAGAAGGAAGAGAAAGGCGAAAAACAATGACAAAGGAGGGATGAAAAAGAAAGCGCAGGAGTGAGTTGGGGGGGGTAAGGAGTGTCTGGTGGTGGATTAAAGATGCATGAGGGTTAATCAAGACTACGCAGCCATGCTATTTAGCACCACAACCTTCTACAGTGCCGTTGATAGCTGAGCAAACGTTTGGGCTCTGGCACTTCTACAAATTAAGCACTCATTAAACCATGACCTACACTACACGTGGGTCTGGATTCTGGTCCTTCAGAATAGCAGCAAACCGATCAATGCCGAGGTACAAACCAAATACTGCCAAACAAGCTACCTCGTGTGCACGGTGACTCTGCTTTGGGGACAGCAGGTCGAGCGTCTCACATTAAAGGTTCCCCTTTTGAAACAGCAAGCTACATGGGGCTTGCCACTGCCTCATGTTTACTTGTACATGCTGGATGTTATAAAGCTGCTGTTCAAAAGCTGACAGGAGCGTTTACAAAAGCAGGAAAACAATCTCTTTACAAGACATCCACACTGGTTTACAAGCTGAAATTAATTTATTTAACCCTGCCTTCTACACTGTACAGCGCCTCGCACATTTATGGGGTTGAAGCATTGCTCTGCTAATATTTGCCGATACTCGGGCCATTGTGTTATTCAAGGCCAATAATAAAAATGTCTTCTCATAAAAATGAGCGATATGTTGAGGGGCCTGCCAAATATTAGAAATAGAGCTATGCCCACGGTGATAGTGTGTTCTCTTAAAAGAATCTCTGGAAGGGGGGGGGGAGAAATGTTAAGTCCTTGTCACAGCATCTTCTCCCCCTTTCTCATTTATCTTATCTTTGTGCATTCCATTGTTGGTTCCGTCGCATCAGCTTTCAGTGTTCTCATTTCTCAAATAAGTCATTAAATGTAGCTTTGTTTTGGGGTAGCCAATAAGCGAAACCCGTTTATGTGGCCTGAAAGAAGTCCGCTGGCTGCAGTTTTAACACCGTTTGTGCGACCCAGACGTGAAGAGAATACAAGCACAACCCTTTGCATCAGTAATTTAGGAAAATCTCAATGCAGACAGTCAACAATACTATTGAGAAAACTAGAGTAATTGTGTGCATGTAAATCATCTCCTTCATGAAAGGGAAAACATGCACACTGCTCTTTGTCTCTTATGGTCCAGTGCGACATACGTCCCTACCTGTCATTTGAAGTTTTACTAATTTGGAGTAACATTTTTAAATCAATACACATTTTTTTTATATGTAAAACAGGATAAAGTGGGCAGGAACACTTTAAGATTTAAAATAATAGATTTTGGAAACCAAACTTGCAGCAGCTTTCTAAATGAAACATTAGCCAAGGTTAATTTAACTGAACGGAAAAACACAATTACATTTAATACAAAGAAACAATCGTTTGATAGAGAAGTTGATGTGTTCCGCACTTATTTACGTATATAAATATACGCAATATTTGCAGAGACTCTGGCCACAGTGTTCTACAAGGCCAATAATGAAAATGTCTTCTAATAAAAATGAGCGATGCAAAATAAAGGGCCAGCGAAAATACACAGCCCGCAAGTGGTCCACGCTTGAGAGAGAGGGGGAGCAGGAGATGAGCCAGCGAGTGTGCTTAGGAGAGCAGTCTGCTCGCTTTCAAGCACTGCACTCGTGGTGCGCCACTGCTCGCTCCCCCAAGGTGGATGCCGTCACAAGCACGAGTGTGTGCTTGAAAATTAGCAGAGCGACGGCTAAAGGCCCTCCTATGAAGCGCATGCACTCTGCGTAGGCGAGACCTAAAAACGGGGAGGCGGGCAGGGTATGTTTGGATGGCTGGGTTAGGCTGTTGACACGAGGGTCACAGTGCACCATCTTACATATAGTGACATATGGTTGTACATGAGTGGTGGGAAGTGTGAGGGGGCTGACAAGGCAGGAAGTGGATCTACTGGTAAGAGGTGTAGTAAGCACAGGGAGGCGGGGCATGTTAGTTTCCTGAATTCTTTCCCTAAGTGTCTGCTGCAGGGACCCCTTGTTATGTCAAACTGTGGTAGCTGATTCTCTGAAGCGACTTATTAGGCATGGAAAAACTCAGTCTCAGAGCCTGTGGAGCAAGTTTCTATGGTGTGGTACCTTATCCATACCCCATCTGATGAGGAGAGTTTGCTTGGCTGCACACAAGGCCAGTGTTCTCGCCCGCCCTCTTGCAGACCCCAGAGGGTAAGCCAAGGCGCTGGGAGGCTCAAAATCACATAACCCTGGAACCTAGGGAGTGTGGTTCTATAAATCTCATCCACGGTGTCTAATATGCCTTGAAAATGAGCTTATATGAGAGGGCAATTCCAAAAGAGATGAAGAGATGCATCAAGGTACCTATGCCCCCACATCCACTCCAACACGGTGCCCCCCCCCCCCCCACTTCCAGTGTGTAGTTCGTTCAGGAGTGTAGTAGCAGTAATGTACTAGTTGAAGCACTGTCCCCTTGCCCTGCGGCACTATGTGCCGTAGTGTTAGCTCGCTTCTGGTTGTCTGACCATTCTTTGGCGTGATTTGCCTCGCATTCTAAGTTGAGCCGATGATTTTGTAAGAGTCTAAGGTGCTTTAAAAAATTTGTATATATTCGATATAAGTCTTTTATTGGAGTGTATGGTGGTGATCCATTTTTGAATGGCAAGCGAGGTCTACATGCATGTGGCCGTAGTGACGGTTGCATAACCCTGTACCTTCCTGATTTTGATGGAAGTCTATTATTCCATTATGATTAAAAAAATCGCATAGCATCTTACAATCTGCGTATTGCCACGCTATGTAGGCTGTGCCCCAGGATACTGGTGGGAAATCTGGGTTTCCCTATTTTGGAGTTGGTGGCAAAATCCGGTAGACAATTTCTTTAAAAGTTGCACGTTATCCCAAGTGCCCATTGTAGCCTGGAGCAATGGGGAAATGTACATCCCTGGGGCCGGTGGGGTTTGGGGAGCCAAGGGATTTTCCATATGTGGATACTGGAGATTGTCTGGTTGATAAAAGCTCAATGCTTTTCTGTGACTGGTCTAGCCACTTTACAAGGCAACGAAGCTTCACCGCATGATAGTAGTGCTTAGGATGGGAAAGCCCCTGACCGCCATCCGCGGGGAACAAATATGTCAGGCGCTTAGCAATAGAAGTCTTTACCTGCCCATATGTAATGTTCGATTAAGTGTTGCAGTTTGAGAATGTGAGGAAAGGGGCATCAGGGGTAGGGATTGCAAAACATATAATATCATGGGGAGGACAGCCATCTTGACTGCCTGTAATCTCCCTAGCCAAGGCAACGTATGGTCTTTCCATTTCTGTAGTTTTGCGCGGGTGTTTGCCAGTAGAAGGCTTATCATGGGGTAAATATGGAGGCCTATATAAACCCACCCATGTGTGGCCCACATGAAGAGAAAAAATAACCCACAGCGTCTTGTTCTACTGTGGGACAGTAAGGTTAAGGAGTTGTGACTTTTTGGAGTTAATCTTGAACCTGGGCACCTTCCCAAAGGCCTCTGGTCCCTGCAAGAGGGCTGGCAAGGAGCCGGAGCGGTCCAATAGTGGCACCATGACATCGTCTGCGTATAATGCCAATTTGTGTTCCTTGCCACCCATCATAATGCTGGTTTTTTAGGGGTTTGCCCTCACCTGTCCTGCACATGGCTCCATGTATAATGCGAATAGAAGTTGTGACAGAGGGCACCCCTGCCTCGTACTTTGAGCGATTTCGAAGGGCTGGGACATTAGGCATTAGGCCATTAATTTGAACAGCTGCCTGGGGTCTTGAGTAACTACACCATATCCATTGTCTGATGCGTTGCCCTAATCCTATAGTCCGGAGGATAGCATGGAGATAAAGCCAGTGAACCTGGTTGAGTGCCTTTTTTTGCATCAATTAAGAACAGAAGTACCGGTATTCTAGAGCTCTGGACCTTATCCACAATGTAGCACAAACGTTTTGTGTAATCACTACAGTCATGCTCCAAGACTAATCTCGACTGATCGAGATCTATGAGGCCTTGCATCATGTGGGCCAAGCGTGAGGCTAGAACGGTGGTAAAGATCTTCGTGTCTACACTTACTAGTGATATGGGCTTATAGGCGGAGCATTTGGTGGGTACTTTGCCTGGTTTGTGTATGGCTGTGATGGTGGCTAGCCTCACCTGTGTCGCTTGTAAAAATCTGGTGGATAGCCATTCTGTCACTGGGCCTTGCCTGATTGGAGGCTGCCACTACTTTGTCAGTGTGGTTATCTGTCTCCAAGCTAAGGGCATGATGTCCTTCTAAGCAATCTATCTGGCTTGTTTAATAGTAGGCATTGATATCTCGCTCTGGTAGGTCCTCAGCCAAGTGCAGATCGGTGTAAAAACCTTGGAATGCGTGTGCAATTTGTTTGTCACGCTGTGGGCCCTTGATTTCTGCCACCTTCTTACTGTTCACCTGTTCTCAGTCTGTGAGCCAATAAGCGCCCTGTATATTCCCTCCTTCATAATATTTCTGTTTGGGCCACAAGAGGGTATACTCTGTGTAGTATTTGCCCAAGGAATGAACATGTAGAAGGTTGAATACTGAGTTTATTCAGCTCAAGAGAAATACAGCGACATGAGGCAGGAACAGAAATCAACTGCCAAAACACTTACATTCTGAGATAAAGCCTGGAACATCAAGAAGTGAAGGTTCTACATACAGGTGCCTGAGAGGCACAACACTGAGAATACTACATTATCCTCTTTTCTATACAACGAAAGATAAAACCAAGATAGGGAAAAGAAAGAACAAGAAGAAGAAGAGAGAACACAGGCGAAAAAGAAAAGAAACATGGAAAGGAAAAGTAGCAGGGCATAACTGAGAACAAAACATAACTTAAGAGGTTATCTGAACCTGGCAGGAATCCTACAGACTCTAAGACTCCTGCGAGGCTCTGGCACAAAAGTTACATCAATATTACTACTATTACTTCCATTCCCATCTTTAGCAACAGAACCTAAACTACCATCGTAGGAAACAGAACTGGGACTTGACGAAAGGTGATTAGAGGAATCATCATCTCTACCGACCTTAACAATTTTACAAATGTTCCACCAATTCTTGTTATTCACCCGCACTGCATTACCACAAACCTTACCAACCACTAATGGCTGGGAGAATTTGCTCCTCCCCTTGGTGACATGAACAGGATTTTTAATGCGAACATCATCACCAGCACAAATATTGTGAGGAACAGATCTTTTCCTTTCATCAAAATATTTTTTTTGCTTATTCTGAGCATCAGAAACATTTTCCCCTCACAAAACCATCAATGCCATCCATCACATTCATCTTCACCCATTTAGACATCCAACCTGGACAAATTTTCGTAGAAGGTTTCCTTCCCCTAAAAGTTCAAAGGGAGAAGCCCCAGTTGAAGAATGCGCAGTGGTACGGTAAAACCAGAACGTGGAACGCACAGCATTCTCAACCACGCACTTGCTGGCAATGGCCCACTGGACACAGTTATTGAGCACACAATTCATCCTTTCAACAAAGCCATTGGCCTGGGGGTGATAGAGGGAACTCTTTTTATGAGTAACACCACCCTGTTTAAGGAAACATTCAAATTCAGAACTAACAAACTGCACACCATTGTCCATCATGACAACCGAAGGAAAACCCTCTCTCAAGAAGATGTCTTTCAAAAAAAGAATAACATTAGCAGAGGAAGGTTCACTGATAAAATGAATCTCCGGCCATTTGGAGTAATAATCAATGGCAACGATAGCAAAACGAGAACAAGAGGGGAAAAGATAGAAAGGACCAACTAAATCAACTCCAATCCTTTCCCATGCTCTTTCCAGAAATTGAATAGGTTCCAAAGGGGGAGACCTAACCCTGTGACTTTTGTCTGAAGACTTGCAAATGACACCATTATCAACCAAGGTATCAACACAAACATCCATTTGCGGCCACCAAAACACATCCCTCAACCTACGCTTCGTGAAAGTTTTCCCTAAATGTCCTTCATGTGCACCATCAACCAGACGTTTCCGCAAGCTCTCAGGAGGAATAAGCCTTCCACACCGCATAAGAACACCATCTTCGACAGTGAGTTCATCAGCAACTTTAACATATGTTTGGAAAAGTCCAGAAACATTCTTTTCTTTTGGCCAACCAGATTTCAAATAATTTACAACTTGAAGAAGTACCTCATCCTTTAACAACTCCTTTTTCCACTCGACTTCATTGATAGCACACATCCCTTCAAGATCCAAAGCGGCAACAAAACAATCCTCTAGATCATCTTCCTTTTCAAAATCACAATCGTTATCAGTTATAGGAAAACGTGAAAAATAATCTGCCCTGACATTCTTCGAACCAGGCAGATAAATAACCTCAAAGTCATATTGTAGTAGCTTCGTAGACAACCTAGCAATCCTAGGGGTATGCTCCTTAATCTTCTCACCAGACAAAATAGAGACAAGAGGATTATGATCCGTACGAATTATAAAATGACTACTCCAAAGATAAGGGTTGAACTTCCTGACCGCCCACCAGCAAGCTAAAAGCTCCTTCTCAATGACAGAGAAGTTCACCTCGGCTCCACGCAAAACCCTCGAAGCATATGCAATGGTATTGTCAATTTGGCCATTCCTTTGAGTGAGTACAGCCCCAAGACCAAAACCACTCGCATCCACAGTCACAACACATTCTTTGTTAGGGTCAAAAGGTTTAAGCACACTGTCGCCCTTTAACTGTAATTTAATCCACTTGAATACTACACTCTGCCCTATCCATATCCAGTGCTCTAAGCTTTTTCCTCGCTATGTGAAGTTGGTGGTGTGTCTAAAGGGAACCTGTCGGTTTGGGTAGCCCCTCTAGCTCTTTCCTCTAAGAAGTCCTTTTATTCCGGTTTTGCATCCTTGAAACTAGCAGCAATGGCGATGAAGTGGACTCGTAATATCGCCTTTAAAGTGTCCCACAAAAGCATCACTAGTGTGTCTGGGTTGTCATTTGTTTCCAGAAAGGACGCAATCGCCTATGGTATCGCTGTGACTACAGCTGTGTTCCTTAAGGAGTTTAGGATTCAGTCGCCACATGCGGCTCTGGTGGGGAAGGTAGGGTACGCTAAACTCAATGTGTATAGGTGAGTGGTCTGATAGGGTGGCTACCCTAATGTCTGTGTCCTGGACCGAGGTGCCCAATCGATGTGTAGCTAGGAAAAGGTCTATACGTGCGTATGTCTGGTGAGCTGCCGAAAAAAGGTATAGGAATTTTCTGTCAGGTGGTTCTTGCACCAAACGTCAGTGAGACAGTGTTCAGCACGCTGACGAATGCCCTGGGGTGACGATGTGCCAGTGTGACCAACTCTCTGTATCGACCGATCTAGCGTGGCATCCCCCACCAAGTTAAAATCCCCCCCCCCAATAAGACATCTGTATCTGTGGTCTCCATCGCTCGACCTAGGGCCACCAAGTTAAAGGGTTCCTGATGGTCATGTGGGTGTAAATGGTGGCGAGAGTGAATGTGTATGACCCAATGGCTATATGGAGGGAAAGAAGGCATTCCCGGATTTCAGCCTCGGTGTGGAGCACTCTACCTGCAAAGTGAATGGCCATAAGGACTACTACCCCTGCTATCTTCCCAACTCCAGCGGGAAAAAAACAGACGATCAAACCAGCACGATCTCATACGTCACCAGTCTGTCTAAAGCAGGTGAGTTTCCTGTAGCAGCCATATATCAAATCTAGACTTGCGTAACATGGATAAGAGTGCCACTTGTTTTGCCGGCACATGGAGGCCCCTCCCAGTATAGCTAAGTATCTTAACCAGTAGTCAGCTGGGGAAGGGGAGAAGGGGGTGGAGTATGGAGTGGGGAACCTGTGGCCATTATTCCCATCACCATAGGTATTGTATAAATCCAATGGGATCAGAAGATAGTATAGTGTGAATAGAGAAAAAAATAAGAAGGTATAGACTTCTAGTACCGAACTGAAACACTTTGACACTTCCCTCTCTGGTTTGCCTAGAATATAGTAAGTAGGGTCCATTGTACCAGCGCCGAGATTGGAGATACATCGGTTCACCGGGGTCGCAAGCCCCACTGTCCTACAAACACGTTCTGGGCCTGACATCGTAACGGGTCCCCAAACCAATACGAATGGTAAAACATTTTTGGCAGGTGTACATCCCCCATGGGGACTGCTAGCGTTTCTGGCTCATCAGGGCATACTTAGGTTACTGATTGCCTCTCCAGGCGTCTCCTGGAGTTGTCACAGCAGGTTTTCTCTCTCTTAATGACTTTCGGTGTCGTTCGGCTTGGTTGTCTTCTGTTTCGACCTCAGAGAGCGTTGTGAGTACTTCGTAGGAGGAGTCTTCCTTTGCGTCCTCCATAGTGTGGACGGACCGGGTCTCGTTGTCCCACACAGAGGTGAGACGAAATGGATGGCCCCATTGGTAGCGGATTCCCCTCTTTTGCAGGAGTTCTGTGAGCAGTTTCAATTGTCAGCATCTTTGCAATGTAATGGGAGACAGGTCCTGGTAAAGCTATATCTTAGTGCCTACAAACTCCTACTGCCTTCATGATAGTTTCTGCATGTAATAACAGAGGCTTGTAAGGATATCCCGAGGCATTCCCGGAGAGCTGGCAGGTCGACCTGCCTTGTGCATGCGATCCAGTATTATAGCTTGTATTGCAAGGTCGGGCACTAAATGATGAGTCTTCAGACGTAGTCCTTAAGGTTATTTGTGGCAGTCTGCAGGGGGACTAATGCGAATGTTGGCCCTCCTAGACGTTCAAGGTCTTCCACTTGGTACTGTAATTCAGCATTCTTGTCCTGGAGTTCTCGACGGTGGGCGTCGTTCTTCATCTAGGGATTTACTAGTATGTTCTGGGGTGTCAACCCTGTGTTCCAGCTCACCCGTGTCTCTCCTGAGAACCTTAAACTTGTCTGCTATATCCTGTGTAAGGGTTGCAAAGTCCAAGCTCAACGTGCCAAAGAGGGCCTCTAGGAATGACCTGGTGACTAGTGCTTCCTCCTCCTCTTAATCTACTACTACGGCTTTGGTGGGCGCAAGCGAGGCGACCTTCCTGGCCAAGTGTTTAGCGAGTAGGTCTTTTATGGATCCATCCTTTTTAGAGTTGCCAGTTCTCACCCAGGCTGATAGATCCTCCCGGTACACAGCTGACATGGGACTCCTCTAATTTGGCAGTGCCTGTGTCTATCCATTCCGCCGTGCCACATAGCCTGAGACTGTAGGTAATATAAATGCTGGAACCCCCTCTGATTTGGGTTCCTCAGGGAAGGTGCCAGTCATCCACTCAAGTTCCAGTCCCCTGTAGGGCTGTCTATCGCCAGGCTACAGTTGGGACTTGGGTATCGGAGAATTCCAGCTCTGGTACCGACTCTGCAGCCTCCCGTCTCTCCCTGTCCCTCAAGTGTAGGCTCCTGTTTGGTGGCTCTGTCCGTATGGGGATACGTGCATGCATAGACCTGTCCGGCCTCCTCCTGGCTGTGTCGCTCGCTGCTGCCGGTAAATAGAATTACTCTCCCTGAGTCGCCCAGCTCAATGCCCCGTGGCCTAGCTTCCCTCAGGCAGGCCCCATGCTCCCTCTATGCGTTTGGAGCACTCGTGCCTGGGTGCTCGCGTGTAGTCCGTCACAACTAGGGCACAGGAGAAACGTCCTATATTTCCCCGGGCAGGCCTGCATTGCTCCGTCGGCCTCTCTCACCTGGCTTCTGAGGCAGATGACTCTGGTTGGCTCCCAAAGTGCCCGGGGGTCCGCTCTCCCCTTTCCTCACCCCGATCAGGACCCAGGCCGTTCAGCTACTGCCTGCAGCCAGTCTTCTCGGTCTGGGCAACCTCTACGCCATCTTGCACTGTCTGAGGTTACACCAGGCCTCCACCGCTTCTTCGTCGCCCGTGCTGAGCATTCAGCAGTGTCACTCAGCCCAGGCAGTCCCCACGGTTCTGGGTGCCTACCTAGCAGGTATTTAGGGCTCGAGGAACACCACTGTTGCTGCAAGGTTTATAGCGGAGCTCACAGTGTGCTACCGCTCAGTCACCATTTTGGCCATGCTCCAGTAGCTTCCAATTTTGAGTGTCTGTTGCAGTCCTCTCTGAGTAGCCATGAGGTCATAGTTGCATTAAATTACTGAAATGGGCTAATGCACCTGCAGTACAAAGCGAGGGCAAGGACCGTAGGCAAAAAGTGCATGTGTTTCTGTGAGTAACAAAGTTGTTCTTACTTTATTTTTAGTTTTGTTGGGGTTTTTTATATAGTGTGAAAGACAAGCTGAGCACTAGACTAAGAAAACGTTTGTCAGTAGGAGTGTTGGGACAGGAATGCGCACTTAATGGTAAACTGGCATGTACCCCTGCACTGAGTGCCCAAATGTACCTGAAAATGATATCCTGACCATTTTCTTGGGCGTAGCGCAGATGCCTAGGCCTGTTCTAGTAACGAAGTTCCAGAACTTGTTTTGTAACCTGCAGCAGTGCACGAAGGGTGCCTTTATAGCAGGCTTATGACTACTGCCCATTGCCTGCTAAGTCACACAAAGCTTTAGTGGCAGCATACCAATTTTTTTATGGATTATTATTGTGACCAGATCTTTTTCTTTGTAGAAGGGAGAGTGCAGTGCAGCCTACTGACTACTCGTGTACATTTCAGCTGTTACATCAATCCAAAGTCCTTACACAGACTTTCTGTGTATAAGCAGTGACTTTGTGGCACATATACGCTTGACCCTGTGTAATGAGTCTCACTACTGGGACCCTTGGATTAGCATGGCACAAGACTGAGGTTGGAGACAGCTCCTCCAGACAGTGGAAATATGCTGACTGCATTCCTAATGCCGGAGTGTGGAAATCTAAAGTCAATGGGGAGCTTGCTAGCAAAAGACTGCTGATTGGTTGCTCCATGGCTCTCCCATGTGGTGGTAGGATTGAAGGATGAGACCGCATATTCAGTTGTTCTAGTTAAGGAAGTTTTTAGGCAGGGCCTGCCTCATTGCTGTTCCTGACTACTGCTTTAGGAGTTATGATGACAGCCAGATGTAGAGAGCTCAAACTTCATTATGACCCTGTTTTGGATTCTTTTGCTTGGCTACCTGCTGCGAGTCATCACTTTCCACAACAGCTATGTTTGAGGAACTGCCCAAAAATTTATTTTGAAAGAGAACCAACCGAAACTGGTTCTGAAGCCTTACAAAGCAGATTGCCATTTGCTGTCTGGAAATGTGTATAAAAGTGGATTGATTTGCCTTGCCTCGGTACTGTGTGTAAAAGTAGGATGCAACCCACCACACTTTGATACAGTTCCATGTTTTGCAGCATGAATCTGTTCTGGATTTACATGCAACGCAGGATTCTGCCATCTATGGTTGGGTCCAGAAATGCAGATTTTAGTCCCTTCTCTCCCGCTCTTATTTATATATATTTCTTTTTTTGTGAGCATCAGCAACCATTTGATGGTAGGTCACTCCTTGCATGACGTCAGACATATGCTCCGAAGCTCCTCCAGTGTGGTTTGCATCTCCAGGTTATTTTTTTCTGTCATTGGGGCTGGTGTACTGACTGTCTTTGAGGAAGATCACAAAGACACTAAAGAAAACCTAAAATCTTCAAAGAGTTTGTAAAGGTAAAATCAATCATGTGGGCCTGAGTTTGAGCAAGGGGGCGGAGCACACCCAATTTAGATTTTGCTTAACTGCCACCACAAGTTTGCATAGAAGGACGCTCATGACGTTTACAACTTTTCTTTCAAAGTATTGCAAGTGCGCTGTGATTACTGAGTTCCAGCCAAAGACCCTGAAGACAAGGGCTAAGAGCAGAGGGGCACACTATGCGGTGGTGGAATCTCTGCACAAACGTGGGTAACTCAAAGTTCTGGGCTTGCCAAGGAACTATAGAAACCCCAAATTAAATTAACTGGCTAAAAGCGAAGGCTCATTGCTGAAGAAATCACTGAGGTCGAGCAAGAGAAAACACTGAAAACAGCTAAGGAGGCCGACACTGAGAAATGCAGGTAATATACCAAGGGCACACCACAGCCATGTTGAAGTCTTCGGGCTCTAAGCATGTGAATGCTGCCTCGAATCAGAAAGTAAAAGTAATCAAAGGGAAGCAAAAAGGCATCCCCGCATGTCCAGACCAAAACACACAGTAAGAGGCAAGCTCTGAGACAGGGCCTTGACTCCAAAAGTGCTCATGAGTGTGGGAGGGGGGGGCAGACCACAGAGATAAGGAGGTTTCGACACCAAAGTTGACCTTCGCTGTCTTTCTTGTTCAACAAAAGTTCCTTCATGTCAAAGAAAACCAGCATTTGCAATGCAATAGGTCTGCATTACTGATAATTTGAGGTATTGGTGTTGCAAATATTAATGCACCGCCAATAGCTCATACTTTCAGTAATGGAAGACCTAGTGCAGTGCAAATGCTTGCGTAGTGAGCTGGGAACCAGCATTGTATCTCTCAGTGCAGTACCACAAGCTCCTCCTAGAGGTCCCTAGTGAGCAAGGCACCAGCACTGCATTTCAAGGTGCAGTACCGCAAACTACTCCTAGAGGGCCCTAGTGAGCAAGGCACCAGCACTCTATGTCTAGGTGCAGTACTGCAAGCTGCTCCTAGAGGTCCCTAGTGAGGAAGGCACCAGCACTGCATGTCTAGGTGCAGTACCGCAAGCTGCTCTTAGGGTTCCCTAGTGAGCAAGGAACCAGCACTGCCTGTCTACAAAGTTGGAGTTCTTGGCATTATAAATGGCAATGTTTTTACCTAGCCATTTTGCAGAGTGCAGCACCATATGTGGTCAAAAGGGTACCTCTTTTGGTCACTTATGGGACTGTCCCCTGCAGAAGATATGGTGAATCTACCCTACCCATAATGCATTGCATGCAAGACAGCTATTTGAATGTACTCGTAGTACTATGTCCATATATACAATTAGAAGCTTTGAAATGTGACAAAATAATTATTACATTAATTTTGGATTAGGCTGTGCTCTGTGTGGAGCGGATGAAGGGAAATTTGTAGACGGTATCATATAAATGTGAGATGTTCTAGTGAGTGAAGTAACCACTGCCAGCCTAGCTTAGTACAAAGTGTGTGTCCTGCCTATAGCCTTTTAACAAAATAGTGCCTTGAGGCTGTAATTAAAACCTAGGAAGTAACAACACATGTAACAGTGGTTGTCCTCATGGGAGGTTACAAGAAGAGACAAGGCGGGACTAAGGATGGACTACTAAGCATATTGACCAATGAAAAGCCACCAATTTCAAAGGACAGGAGCCAATTAAAAAGAATGGCGGAAAGTGGTTGGAGCTTTATGCCCATATTCTGAATACAGTATGTCTCAAAGAGACGGCGCAAGCGCTACCTAGGCGAGACCTAAAAATGGCACCTTGAAGCTGAAATGGATCCTCTGCTGAGGAGGAAGTAGTTTGATAATTCCTTGAAACCCTATGAATCTCTCTCAAGCCGTCAAGGGAAAAGGTCAGTGAACAAGATGCCACTGAGCTGGAGCATCAGACAACCACAGGAAGAATCTTCGTGTAAGAAGAGGATTCCGAGGAGGGCCAATTTGAGCAGGAAGCCTTCTAAGGAGTAGAGACTATGGAGAAGTTTTGAGATTTATACACTGATTCTCCTGAACGGGTTGATTCTTATCAATCTAAGCATTCACCACCGGATGGCATTGAAGTATATAATGTCTTAATAAAGAAAGCAGTAGACACTTGGGAGACCTTCAGAGAGCCAGCTGGATGGTGGTGACCTCAAGGGGAAAAAAAAGAAGTAGCAGCACTCTAGCTGAGACCTACTTTAAATCAAGGGCACTGAAAAGAACCAATGCACCAACCCAATGCAACCCCTGTAGCAGGCCCCATCTTCATAAGAAGAGCAAGCCTGTGGACACGGTGGGCCCCAAGATAGAAATATCAGTGGTGGCACAGTAGCACACTGCCGACTCTAACGCACTGATAAATAGGTATTCCCACCAACATTGGGATGGAATTGAGGGCCTCATACAACATCTTCCTGAAGAATATAGGAAGAGAGTGTAAACTGTCATTCAACACATGCCTAAAGTCCTCACTCAAAGCAGTGGACACAGCTGGCAGGTAGCTGTGTGCCTGCACCACTCTTGAGAAGATGCTCCTGGTAAAGAGTGTCGGGGTTTAAGCAGAAGGTGGAAGCCTACGTACTAAATGTCTTTCAATGGGAGAGTCTCTTCAGCAACAGTCGATGTACTACAACACACGTGGAAAGATTACACCGCAATGAGGGCTCTGTAGTTCAGAGGTCCTTTTCAGTGGGTGAATGACATCTAGGAAGATAACACACACAAGGAGTGTTTCACACCCTTCCATGTCTTACCTGTCCGTCCCACCGCCAAGTGGTGCACCATCGCAGTGGCAGTATACTTCCCCATCAAGACACCTTTTAGGGGAGACCAAGTAAGAAGAACTACACTGCGAGAGTCCTGAACCATTCATCAAATGACTTTCCAACAAGAACCCTCTTACACAAAACACCTGTAGGGGGGGGCAGGATCGGAGGCTTGACTGAAGAGTGGTGAAAATAAACTCTGTCCGATGGATATTGAACACGCTGACCCATACTAGACCTAAGGCATTGGACAGGTTTATTCAAAATGACACTGCTTGAAAAGAGGTGAATATGTAGTGACTGACACCTCAGGAATGTCTACCTGCACGAACCAATGAACAGCAGACACAGGAAGTTGCCATGGTTCAACATAGACCAGGTACATTACCAGCTCCGAGTTCTGCCCTTAAGGGGAAAAGCCAGTGGAGTGGCTTTTATCCCCAAATGCCTCGCTGTTGTAGCAGAACACTACTTGAGACAGGGAATATATGTTTACTCATTCTTTGATGATTGGCTATTAATGGTGAAATCACCCGAACAGTGCCAGGATAATATACAGACAGTGAAAAGGGCACTCCACAAACAAATCTTCAAGAGCTGTAATGGCCATGAGGTTAAACATACCTGAGGTGCAGTACACAGAAGTGGACCGGTTAATCAGACAGCCAAATGCCTCACAAGAGTGGGAGCTAAAGCAACAGTCGGTGGAGAAACCCTTTTTGAAATGGGGCACATCAGTCCTAAAACTATTCGCAACTCGGGTAAAAACAACATTGCAAAGCTTCCAATCCAGATATTCACACCACTAATAAATAGGAAATGTCCAATTTTTAGAACTGGACTGCTTTGGATGACTGACTCCATTCCTGGTGCACCTTCATTTTCATGAAAATCAATTTTTAGAACAGTCAAAAGCATTTTCCTGCACCCTTCTCCCAATTCTGTTGATACCACTTGTGATACAGACCAATGCAAGCAAGCACACTTGACTAATCTTGATAATACTCGTATGGGACAGGAAAACTTGTTTTTTTATACCAAGTGGAGACGGCACAGAACCGGATTAGAAGGCTGCCAGCTCATCAGAACTTGTTGACCATTCAAAGAGGCCAGAACAAAACATCCGTCACTCACTACACTGAGCCTGGCAGGGTACCTCCCAATGACCTAGATTTCAGACATGTAAGCCTATCCGTAAGAGCTAGGGAGGTACTTAAAGCCAGACAGAAGTGCTGGACCGCAAAGTGGAGCAGATTCAAACAACGGTATGAAAGGAAAGGGCATAGTAAAGCAGGGCACTAGACACTACAATAGTCGGGTACCTCCCACACCTAGTATGGAGAGTCTCTTGTACATCTATCTTAAGGTACGTCCGCTAGCCATAGTGGCATATACACTGGGAATCAAAGGAAGAAGTGTTTTTGAACATACCAGTCATCAAAAGATTCCTGGAAGGAGCAATGAGAATAGCATCCCTGGGATCAGCTCCAACCCCATATGGAACCTCATCCTATGCTTATACACCTCATGAAACCGCCTGGTGACCCTCTGCATAACGTAGGACTCAAAAACATAGCTCTTAAAACAGCCATCTAAATTGACATTGCGTCTCTACAGAGAGTTAGTGAACTGATGGCACTCACAATATAAGAACCTCACCTGCAAATACACCAGGGCAGAGTGGTGAAGAGAACAAGCCTACAACAGTGATATCACACTAAAGTAATTATCGCTAGATGGACAGTCCAGACATGCTTCATGACATTAGGAGTAACAATGGGAGAAAAACCAAGTGTTCACTCTACAAAAAAAGGGGAGTAAAACTCACTTTCCATGCTAACGCACCCATAAATGAATCTGCATTGCAGCCACATGGTATTTTGTAAACACCTTCACAAAACATTACTAAATGGGCTTTCAAGCTAACACGAAGGTACTGGTGGGAGAAAGGGTACTAAAATGCCTTTTTGCACATACTCATCTCAACCCTGACTCCCAAGGGAAGAGAATATTACTACAAAATCAACGCAAAGCATGTGAATCCAGATGAGATTCATGTCGCAAAATGTAAAGGTTACTTACCTGTAGGGATAGTTTTGTAGCTTGAAGAATATTTGGGATTCACATGCAATCCTCCCTCTGCCTCAGAGTTAGGTCAATTTGTCAAGAGGGCGTTAGAATTTAAAGGTATAGGTAAAAAGGAAGCTATAAATACGAGGAAGTCATCCAAGGGGAATAAAGAGGCTGAAGATGGCAACCACGCCGAGGTTCTTGCAGAGCATTCGTGTGATGTCCTGCAAGGTGGAACTTGACACAAAATGGTTAAACAACGCTCACAAAAAAAGCGAAGGGATTAAGAGAAATTTCTAGATCCCACCGTTATATGGTGAATTAATGTATAGATGTGAATCCAGAAAATTCTTAAAGCTGCAAAGCTACTCCTACAGGTAAGTAATCATTTCGTTCTTCATGACCAAAAAAGGCACTGCCCGGCCAAGTACTCTAAGGACTGCTGTGAGACTGTCTTCCAAAGCTGAAGGGACTTCACCTGAAGTCTGCTCTTTCTGCTGGATAAGGTGAGGGTCTGCTGAGATCCTAGTAACCTGCTTGCCTGCTGAAAGAGGGTAGGAGTGTTCCTGACTGTTGGAAGCCGGAGCCCCCGTCCCGCACCACTGTCGCCAAGTGCGAGACCCCGGACTTCCCACTCAACGTTAGGCCAAGTAAGGACACCGTTTCAGATAGCCCTGCTCACCCCCTTAGTAGCTTGGCACGGGCAGCCAGGCCTATCTCCAAGGCATGAATGTTCAGTATGTGCAACCACACTCACAGCAACCCACTAGTGACACCACAAATGGACTCCACACGAGTTTGATAAAACGAGTATAAACGTTATATAGAAAGACATACGATCAGACAATGCTACAAAGCCAACAAATAATAACGGGTAATATTCGTTTCGGCTGGCTGGAAGGTTGAAATCCCAACCACCGCTTTCCATGTGCTATGCTGGTCGTAATGCTAGAATTACACACGTTGCAATGGTCAAACAATGGTGCACTGCATAATGATGCAATCCTGCGCTTGGCACAGCAGAAATAATACAATGTGCAACGATACACCCCGGTACCTTGCAATGGGAGAAATAATGCAATGTGTACCGCTACAATCATGTACTGTGCAATGAAGGAATAATGCAATGCGTCGCACCTCAACCACGTACTTTGCAATGAAGAAATAATGCCATGCGTGCCGCTACAATCATGTTCTTTGCAATGGAGAAATAATGCAATGTGCTACAATCGTGTAGTTAGTTCTGCAGAAATAATGTCAGGCGTCATAAGACAGTCTGGCAGTTTGTTAGCAGCAATATTGGCAAGGTGTATTACGACAGTCGGCCTCTTCGATAAGTTGCCCCCACACGTATCAACGATCATAAAGTACAGCTTTTCTCTCGGGCCCCAGTACTGCCACTCCTTGGATCAGTATGGGCCCCAATGTGGGCCAAAGCAAATGCTCCCTTCGCTAGAAGCACTGAGAGGCCGAGAGAGTGTCCCTCCGTGCCCGCATCCTGCCCAGGTAGTGATTCACATTACCTGGGGGCGCAACCCCACTCTCCTCTCCTCCTTCAGCGAACTGGGCCTTTAGTGTAGAACTTTCTCAAGGGGCCTCAGCGGCTTGGCCTGGCAGCTCTGCTCCTCCGGGGCTACCGGTCAAGGCTGTGATTGTTCGGAAGGTCTCAGGCAGCCGCAGGGCACACATACCCCATACGATTACGTTACTCCGGGTGCACGTTCACCACAGCTCCGGGTCTCCTGTGGCACGAAGCCACACACACAACGCTGATGAGACTTCACATCGACTTCGAGTGCATGTTTACCAGGCACTCCGTCCTGCAGTCTCAGTTGGCAACAAGACACACACCCCGCGCTGCAGAGACTCACTTTCTTCCTGTGCACACGATGATCAGCCGATCATCTCCACAGTCCCAGGTTGCACCAAAGCACTCACACTGCTTCACTGAGACTTACTCGAACTCCGGTGTCCTGACATCCAGGCGCTCTTCACCAATGCCTTCGGCTGCACCACGACATGCTCCCCGTGTCTGAGCCTCACTGCTGCTCCGGTGCACTCAATGATCAGGCACTCCTCACCAGCTCCTCCGGTGAACCCCGACATGCTCTCTGCGCATCCGAGACTCACTCCACTTCCGATGCACACGTTTGCCAGGTACTCCTCACCAACACCGCTTGTGCACCACAACACGCACACTGCGCGTCCGAGACGCTCTTCACCTCTGATGCACACGCGGACCAGGCTCTTCTTCACCAACGCCTGTGGTGCATCACAACACGCACTATGAGCATCAGAGTCTCACTTCACCCTCGGTGCACATGCCGACCAGGCGCTCTTCACTAACGCCTGCGGTGCACCATGACATGCACCCAGTGCGTCCGAGACTCACTTCACCTACGGTGCACACGTTGACCAGGCACTCCTCACCAACGCCTTCTGTGCACCACAACACGCACCCAGCGCATCCATGTCTCACTTCTCCTCTGTGTGTCCAAGATCACAGGGCACACCTTCCAAGGGTCTCAAGCTGCCACAACACGTGCTCACAGCGTCGCTTGAAACTTCTCCAGAAACTTTTATGTTCCTGTGTTTCCAAACGGGGAGCCAGCTCACCTCGGGCCCTTGGGGTAACAAGACACAGCACAAAGCACAGTCTTCTTCAAACAGGGGGTCGCAGCGCACACAGTACTGTCCCAACACCCCCTTCCTTGGTAAAACAGCAGACCAGCCTCAGATCACAAAGCAAGCGTTTATCCTTCCCCGCAGTCTCTTCAGTTGTTTCTTCCTTCACAGAGGTTCCTCTTGACCACCAAATGGGTCCAAGCCTTTTCAGTCTCAATCCATTTCTATTCCAATGTTCAGGGGCCTCAACTCTCATAGTTATACCCCTAAATGTCTGAAGTTCGTTGTGCTCAGGTGTCCCTGACCCCTGCCTAAATCAGTTCTGGGTGTTTCCCTCCCAGTGTCACCTTTCTCCCTTTGATACTGGGGGTCTGGATCCTTAATCACTCAGCAGGAGATGGGTCAATTGTTTTATAGCAGCAGCCCAGGCCTATTCACCTCCCGGTATTCTTCTCCCCCCTACTCTCCAGATGCAGGCCAGCTTGGTGCCATCTCAACCCCTCCCTGGGTCAAGACCTCTCCCAGCTCCTCTTACCCAACCGATCCAGACAGTCCATCCACATTCAGCAGAGAGACACAGAAATGCTTAAAGCCCAAAACTCAGCCACTTTCTAAAAGAGTGGTTTCTGAACACACCGTGACAAAACCACTTTTATAGAAAGATGTGTTATGAAACTGTGAGTTCATACATACTAAATTCCACCTCTCCATTTTAAATCTATGGGAAACTAGGCTAACAAACACAATACCCACCCTCCCCCGTTCTGTCCTATGGGCAGGATGGCCTTTCACCATGTAAAAAACGAAATGGAGTGTTTTTCATCAGGACAGAGCACACACCTCAGTATATGTCCTGCCTTTTACTTGCACTGCACCCTGCCCAGGGGTTACCCGGGACCTACCACAGGGATGCCCACTGTGTTTCAAAAGGGAAAGTAAGGCCTGACAAGCTGTTGCACTTGTCAGGACAACATGCTAACTTAGCAAACTGCGCGCAGGCCCTACGCTGCAGGCCTGAGTTCCCTTTTTCGCGCACCCTGGCATTACTAGCCCTGGCATACACAGTGCACATCACTAGGGACTTTACTAGTAAGCCACACATACCAATCATGGCCAACCAATTACCATTACACTTTACACAGGGAACACTTGTACTTTGACACTGATCAGCAGTGGCAAAGTACCCAAAGCATCTAAAAGCAAAGGAGATAGAGGCAAAAAGTCATGGGTAATCACGCCAAGATATGCCAGGTCCAACACTGACCTTGCAGGCTGACTGTCCAGGAGGAGAAGCCAAGCATGTTCTCGATGTGAGGAACAACCACAGGATGCAAGCAACTACAAGGGAGTGAAGCCAGGCGTGACCCACATATGATGGGGGGGGGGGGGGGGGGGTGCCTCCAATCTCCCTGAGTGGTTCTTTCCAAGAACTATGCTAAGACTTGAAACTGCCAAGCGCTGTGCGTGTTTGGCATCGTTGTAATGTGCCTAAGAGACTGGTGCTGCCAACGCCCAATAAATAGATTCCTCATTGCTGCCAAGGCGACGCACTGATAACCCCGAAGGCCGCAATTGCTGAAGTCACCCACCTGATAACTGGTCTGGAGCCAACCGGTCATCCAAACATGGCATCTGCACCCAGCCCGTGGTGACCACTGCTACTAAATACAAGTATCACCTTTAGACCCGCCGTCTATATCTTGCCCACCCATGAGTTACAAGTGAGTTCAGAACCGCGGCCCTTGCAATTCAAGATCCGCTGGAGCGGCATCCCTGCCCGGCACTGCTAAAACTGCAACTATACACTGTAGCTAACTGCGGGGCCTAAACTGTGAGTGGAATGAAACTGTAATAGCAGAAATAATTCTACCATACAAACATAATGATGTTATACTACGTGAGCGTGACGTGGTGAGAGTGAAATGGACTGCTGTACGCATGTGACGTTTGGAGCACAGGTGTCTCATCAATGCCTTGTTCCGTGTTATACGACAGGTTCTACAAACTGTATTCTGAGTTTTTATTCTTTCCTTCAACGGCACCCTCAGGCAGCACTTCCCACAATTTAAAATTACGAACTTTTCCTAAAATATTTGAGGAAGATTTAACATTACCAAAATATGGCTGGACTGGTGTTACAGTAGTAAATAAGCCTACTGAACTACTTTGTGGAAAGTTTCATTTTCACTATATGGTCTAGGGCTGGAGTTAGAATACTAAGCATGCCTACACAAGGTCATCAAAACCCTTTGCTGCCAGGAGGACACAGTTCAAGGCAAGAAACTCAAACTCTGTGAGTGGCGGAAGGTATCAAAAATGTGTAAGAAAGGCAAAACGCCAAAAGGGTGTAGCACTTCACTGAAGATCGCAAACAGGGTTACAACTCTTTGTCCAAGAACCCTAATTGCCGTTTGCAATATTACATTAAGCTGAGTGATTGAACTGCTTTATTTTACCAAAAGGTAAGCACTGGGCCCACAATATGTTCTGTGTCTGTTGGCTCTTGCTGCCCACACTATGTCCCTGAGAAGCCTGTGAATGCTCAATGTCACTGCTAAGAGGTCAAGTGCTGAAAGGGTGCACTTGGCCAAAATCCAAAGTGGGAAGGACACCAGTGGCAAACCTCAACCACTACATTTGGCACCCAGTAGCCCCTGCCTGCCAGAACTGCCCCCTACCAGCGTGCAGGGTTAGTGCTTTAAAGTTTCCGAATCCAGTCTGTTGCCTGGGGAATATTCACAAGGAGTGGAATCTGGTTTTCTGATAGATACTTCTAACCCCAATGTTTCTTGAGTTGGGAAGTAGCGTGCATGAGACTATCATTAACAGCTTGCCTGTGCCTCAGGCTCACTTTGCAACCACTGAAAAGGTGCTTTCCAACATTTGGAAAATGGATGGTTAACTAAATTATGGGACATAAAATTCACATTTGTTAAATGCAATGGATTCTCTTGCCAGGACAGTTGGGGAAAAAGCAGCAGCTACATTGTGAACTTTAACAGCTTTGAACTTCTCTACTTTCCCCAATAAAAACATAAATATAAGGAGAATTGCATGTACTTATGCTACTCCTGCCACCTACTCTCTTTACAAAAACACACTAGCAGATCAAATAGGGCTCAACTTAGAGATCTATTGGCTTTGCCAATACTTACTGGCGATGCTGTATGGCATCCAAAAAAGCATTTTTATCTGATGGCCAAAAGAAGAAAAATGCATAATTATGCAGCTGTTACTGGCAGCCGCATCATTTTGTAGGGATGGGGAGGGAGGGAAAAGCAGCACGCACAGGAGAGAGCAACACGTGGGGTGAGAAGCGCAAGAGAGTTCGAGCAACACAACGTGCAGGAGATTCTGGTAGTAGGAGAAGGAGAGAGAGAACCACACAAGGGAGAGACCAATAAAAGGGCTGCTATTTGTCAGAGGAGAATCCCATGTGTGATAGAGCTGGAAAACACATGCACTCAGGAAGGGCTTAACCAAAAATAAAAAGTAGTCCCCTAAAAGTGAGCAGTGGAAGAATACAATCAAACCAATTGAAAGGATGGTTAAGAGTGGATCCTATGCTCCAGCAGAGTGAACAACATAAGGTGGGCCTATTGAGACAAGGAAATACATTAAATAAGAGGCAAGCAAATGAGTGACAATAAAGCCAACCAATGATATGCAATGGGTGGGCTGTAGGCCCGATTAAGTTCTTGGGGGCATATCAGCAAGGCCAGGCGATAATTATCGCTAAGCGCACTTAGCGCTAGGATAATTATCGCCTCCAACTGCTGGTTCCTATCGCAGAGATAGCGTACTATCAGCAACGCATATCTCCAATGCGATAGGAATCCAAGCGTCGGCTGGAAAACAGTGTGATACCTTGCTGATAGGGCAGGGTGTTCTTAGCCATATAATCCACCTCCCATTAGATTACATGGCTAAGTCTGAAAATTAGCAGACATAAAAAAAGCAGCGGTAACCGTGGTTAGCGCTGCTTTTTTTGTCTCTAAGAGGGTTAGCGTGAAGCGTGATAATAGGAGAAACGTCGCTTAGCACATTTCTCCTATTATTTTGCTCTGGAATGCCCACTTTGTATCTCATTAGAGATGCAAAGGGAAGCGTAGTGGAAAAGAGTGCTAACATGTGATTTTGCATGTTAGCACCCTGTTGTTGATAGGGGGATATTTTTTATCTCTGCTTCTTCGGCTTTTAAAGCCAAAAAAGCGGAGATAAAGCCCTTGATAATATGCCCCTAGGAAACCTACAAGAAAATAGGTATTTTGCTACCAGGCAGTTTCTGCTGTGACGGGTGATCCCTAAAAATTAGAGTTGACCAATGTTTCCTGTGTTCTCCTCTTTATAGCAAAGATCTTTTAACGTTCAGGGCAGAAAATGGAAGAAGCCCAAATATAAGGGTTTCTCAGCAGGAGGAGTCTATGTGGGTCACAGCCTGGCAGTGCCAAGCCATGCAGAGCTCAAAAAAGGGCCTAATGGGCCCTCTAGTTCTCTCCTTCTCCAGCTGAAAGGGGGAAAAAAGTGCCAACCTGCCACACGCTAAAGCTGCAACGTAAAATCACTTAAGCCCGCTCTATGACAAAGGGATGAAGCTAAAGTAGTCTACCATTGATGTTCCAGTACTGAATGTACTGTTTCGTTCCTGTCGACTTCCAGGGTTTATGCTGGACTCTCCAAGGGTGGCAATCGTGAGCGATTAACATGGTGCCTACTTTTAAATGTACCAGTGTTAGTTAAATTGTTTACGGCGCAGACTAATCGTCGTACATAATAAACTGTTAATTACAAATCTTGTTGTTTGCACATTTTGAATCTCTTGTAAGGCCATTTGTGAATTTGTCAGGTACAGGTATTATTTCACATGTATTAGGCCAGGACTTTTGTAAGTTTCATAGATAAGCTTCGTAGGCCACGCCTCTTTTAATGCCTTCCCATCTTTTTCATCCCACTTTAAGCACCGCTGAGCAGCATTTCATTAGACCCACCCGATTTCTATACTTCTTAACTATCCTCCTCCCCTTACCCCGGCGTTTTGACGAAGGAAGGTGGGGTTGGCGCAAACACCCAGGTGCGTGTTTCTCAGTCTGCTAATTTCAGGGGTAAGGAAACAGAGAGCAAGCCACACACCTGGCCTGGAGCCTCAGAACCTAATAACAGACTCAAGAATGTACTTCTCGCTGAGCTGTCCTATTGCTATTTAAACCTTTGACCTTTCATTTTACATCTCAAATCTCCAGAACAGGTGCATTGACAAATGAGCTAGCTGACTGGCATCTCCAGAGCATGTGCATTAACAAATGAGCTAGCTGACTGGCATCTCCAGAGCAGATGCATTACCAAATGAGCTATCTGACTGTGATTGCCAGCTGTGGCTTGTAGTCTACATACAGATGTTTGAGGCAGTATACTTATCCACTGAGCTACCTTTCACGGACTAGATCCTACCGCGTGCAGTTTCCATCTCTGGATCCGGTGCCTATTCCACCAGTCTAGGTTACAGAACATGTTCTTGCAGGCGGGCAAGCTACCGTCATCAAGTTGGTTATACCGTGGAGAGTGAAACAGGAAGGTTTGATAAAAAACAATGCGACTGACGCACGAGAGGAGGGAACCAGAAATGAACACCAGAGGTAAGGTGATACTACAATCTGTGAGTCTGGGGAGGGGCCTGTGAGAGGGCGGGGCTTTGTGCAGAGCACAGCCCGAGGCACTTTAACTCACCAACTTCCCACTCCTGCAAAAACACAACTTGTGAGGCTGCCACTGATGTCCTAGGGAAGTTTCACAACCCCTATTGGGCGTGGGCTGCGCACAGCCTCTAACAATTGGGTGGAAGCCTGCTCGCTGCAGGAGTTTCCCAGTCAATTCTGTTCACACTGTGTGACATTGGCTGCTCGCCGGGCGACCGTCTGAAGGGAGCCAATATTGTGTGCGTTGGAAGGTCTGTAGGGTGGATGTTTAATTTTATTTATTTATTTGTGGGTTTATACCGCGCTTGAATCGACTCCCAGAGGAGTATCTCTGCGCACAACGCCAGTGACAGGTGGAAGAGGAGAGTAACAATCTAATTGAAATACTAAGACTGGAACAGGAAAGTTTTCAGCCTCTTCCTGAAGGTAAGATGGTCAATACACTGCCTAAGCGAGATGGAAAGTTTATTCCATAGTGCTGGGCCAACAACAGACAAGGCTTTGCCACCCTGTCTTGCCTTTTTTACAGTAGGTACTCGGAGAAGAAGCTGGTTAATGGACCTAAGGGTACGGGCAGGGTTGTAGGGAATGAATTTTTCAGCCAGATACGAAGGACCCAGGCCATGTAAACCCTTATGGACCATGCAGCCAGTCTTGAACTTGACCCTTTGACGGATTGAGAGCCAGTGTAATTTTTCTAAAAGGGGTTGTGAAGAGGATCTGGGAGGAGCATTTAGGACCAGCCTTGCAGCGATGTTCTGTACTACTTGAAGTCTGCTGAGTACTCCGTCGGTCGCCGATGCCAACAGCCCGTTGCAGTAATCCAGGCGACTAAGCACCAGGGCCATCACCAGAGTTTTCCTGGTCATATCTGGGAGTAGGGGGAACACTTTACGGAGTAGTCCGATTACATGAAAACAGGACCCTACTACGTTATTTACATGCTCCTTTAAAGATAGATCCTGGTCCAATCGTACCCCCAGGTTCTTCACCACCTGTTTGGGACTGGGAACAGGACCTAGATCAGAAGGCCACCAATCCGGGGTCCATAGCATTTTGGCTTCCCCAAAGAGCATGACCTCAGTCTTTCCCACATTACACTGTAGGAAGTTCGAGTTCATCCACTGAGAGACTGCCTTCATGCCATCGGAGAAGGATTTTTTACCGCGGGAGTGAGGGATTTAAATGGGAAAAGGAGCTGAGTGTCATCAGCATATGACACTGGAATAAAGCCAAAAGCTCTCATGATCCTGGCCAGGTGTTACCTGCTGGTGCTCGTAAGACCGCTTAGTAGGTTAATGCACTTACTACACGTGTGTGAGAGATTTAACGTTTTGCAGCGTGATTCTTTCTGGATTCACTATGCTGTGCATTATTCCGCGGTCTAGTGGTTGGGTTCGGAATCGTAATCTTTTCTTTTTTTTTTTTTTTTTTTTTTAGTAGCCCAGGTGGGCGTCGACGTCCCACCTTTTGGTGTCCTTCCGTGACGTCGGCACGCATCCTGCGGAAGCTCCCACCCTTGAACGCCATCTTCAGATTCTTTTTTCCGCCGTTCGGTCTGGATCGTTCCCGAGAGGCTCCAGAGTTTTGGACGGGAAAAGACACGGAAGAGTTGAATTTTGCAGGAAAAGACTAAGAAGACGACGAGGAAGAACATATATAAGCTGGGACGACGAAAAAGAAGGAGAACTTCGACGTCCAACCGAGAATGCGCATACAGGGGGCCCTCTGAGCACGAGAAATGGACAACACCCCTTTCAAATTCTGCCGTAACTGCCACCACAAGTACGCGCAGAAGACCAGCACCCGGGTTGCAACCTCTGCTTACCGGTCGACCACGAGAGCAAAGACTGCAACGCTTGCTCTGCCTTCACACCGAAGTCTCTCCGCGTCGGAGAGCGACAGAGAAGGGCCAACTACACCATGCAGCGGAAGGGCCAACCACCGTCCCTTCGAGACCTGGGACTCTCGACCGACAAAGAAGACCACGTCGCCGTCAACAAAGGAAACGAGGTCCGTTTCGACGTCGACGTCCAAATACACGGCAAAGAGACCAGCCGAACAGTCCGACACCGAACAGGCCGCCGAAGTGGAAAGGAAGAAAAGACGGCTCAAGGTCGAAATGGATAGCATCCTACAAAGAAAGAAGGAGTTCGACGAACGACTCAAACAGTTCATGATCCCGTCCAAAACACCGACGGTTATCGTCGAAGTAGAAGAAGAGGAGGAGGATTTAGAGGCCGAAGAGCCGCAGAAAAGCCCCGAAACTCTAGAACATCAAGAGGATGAAGACTTCTACTATGAGGAGGAGGGTGACGACGACCAGAGGACGATACTCGGGTCGGCATCCTCCGGGACGCAGGACCTGGAATGGCAGGACCTCGACACCGAAAGTCCAGAAGAGGGCGTAGACACGTACCCTTCGAGGCCTTCGCCGCCAGATGACATTGGGGCGTACAATATGGTGATCAAGAACGCAGCAACGGCGTTTGGAGTCAAACTTGACGAAGAAAAACAAAAGTCTGACTTCCTATTGGAGACCCTACTCCCCACGCAGACCAGGAGCCAGTATCTCCCAATACTTGAAAGTGTCATGGCTCAGGGGAAGGAGGTGTTCAAGGAACCAGCGACATGCAGGTCCGTTACGCCGAGGACGGAGAAGAAATACAAACACTCCACAAAAGATCCCGGTACATCAGAGGGACAGTGCTGACGGACTCCATTATCACGGTGACCGCAAGGAAGAGGGCAAATGTGCCAACGACATCAGGACCACTGCCGGACAAGGAAAGCAGGAGGATGGACCTGACTGGGAGAAAGATAGAAAAGAATGCAGCAATGCATTGGCGCATGACGAACTCAAACGCCCTACTGAATAGGCACCAGTACCAAATCCTGGACCAAATTGGGCAGCTGATGAAACACCTCCCACAAGAGTACCAACATAGAGCCTCACACCTCGTGGAGGAGGGGAAGAATGTGGCGAACGCTTGCCTCAAAACAGCCTTGGATGGAGAAGACACATCCAGCAGGCTGATGATGTTGGGAATTACTGAAAGAAGGCAAGCCTGGCTCAGGATCTCAGGTTTCAAACAAGAGGTTCAGCACAACATTCTTAGCACCCCATTCAATGGGGTGACACTGTTTGGAGCGCCGGTGTATGACAAACTCACCCAGCTTAAAAAGGGAAACAACACTGCAAGGTCCAGAGGAATGAAGAGGGGTACCCCGTCACGGAGACCGAACGGAAGAGGCAGAAACCAGCAGTCCAAACAGGGAGATAACCAGGCACAACAGGGACACCAAAAACAAAACTGGCACAACCAGCAAAGGGGCCACTCCTTTCGAGGGAGAAGGAACGGATGTGGCCAGAACAAAAGAGGAGGCCATCAAGCCACTCTAAGTGACGCCGTCACACAGTATGTGCCCACCTGCACGACGCCTCCCAGGGTGGAGCACAAAGGGACCAGCACAGGGTTACACGGACCAAATACCATGGAACATGTAACACCAGTAGGAGGCAGGCTAAGTCACTTCTTCAGAGAGTGGAAGAAGATAACAGACAAGTGGATACTGAACATCATACAGGTCGGATACTGTATAGAACTGGAAAGGACACCATCAAACAGAAAACAGAGAACTGGAACTGCTTCAAAGGGAAGCGGCCAACCACCGTCCCTTCGAGACCTGGGACTCTCGACCGGCCATCCAACCAGTACCATACTAAGAAAGGGACAAGGAAGTGTACTCCACCTACTTCCTGGTACCAAAGGTGGACGAAACACTAAGACCCATCCTGGACCTCAGGTTCCTGAACAAATACATAAAAACACAAAAGTTCAAAATGACGTCTCTACAGGAGGTCATTCCCCAGATAGGGGATGGAGATTTCATGGCCACCATAGACGTCAAAGACGCCTATCTGCACATCCCGATGAACAGGCGGCACAAACATCTGCTCAGATTTACCATCAGCAAACATCACTACCAGTTCACAGCCCTAGCGTTCGGACTAAAATCCGCACCAAGGGTCTTCACCAAGTGCCTCGCAGCAGTGGCAGCGCACCTGAGAAGGGAAGAGATCCATGTATACCCTTATCTGGATGACTGGCTAATAAAGGCAAATTCACACAGGACATGCAATGAACATGCCCAGCGCGTGACAAAGACTTCGATGGACCTGGGATTCTCCATTCACTGGGGGAAATCCTCTATGGAACCGGAGCAAGTAAAAGTCTTCCTAGGGGCTCAGATCAACACCATACAGAGCAAGTGTTCCCCAGCGACAAGAGGACACAGGCGCTACTGAAGGAGACGCGCCTCTATCAGAAGGGGCGATCTCTGACAGTGAGCAAGGTCATGGGCATGATTGCCTCATGCATACATCTAGTACCAAATGTACGCCTCCACATGAGACCATTCCAAGAATGGCTGCAAGAACAATGGTCACAAGCTACAGGGAGTTGGGAAGATCTAGTGGTTGTAACACACGCAGTGCAGGAGGAGATGTTGTGGTGGAACATGGAGAACGTAACAAAGGAAAAGCCTCTGACACCACCGACCCTAACGGTGACCATCACCACAGACGCATCCCAGAAGGGATGGGGAGCGCACATGAGCAAGCTCAGGGTGAGGGGTCTATAGACTCCAGCAGATGCGGTCAAACACATCAACTACCTAGAACTGAAGACCGTGTTCCTCGCCCTGAAAGCCTTCCAGACAAAATTGTACAGCCAGAGAGTGTTGATCCAGACGGACAACACGACGACGATGTTCTACATCAACAAGCAGGGAGGAACGCAATCTCCGCCGCTATCGAACCTAGCGCAGGAGATATGGAGATGGGTCATCCCACTAAAGATAGACCTGCTAGCCATACACCTACCAGGGAAAGACAATGTGGAGGCAGACTGGCTCAGCAGACAGACATCGGCGTCACACGAGTGGGAGCTCAATGCACAGGAAACGCTAAGGCTATTCAGAAGGTGGGGAACACCGACTATAGACCTTTTTGCAACACACCAGAATGCAAAATGCCAAAGCTTCGCCTCCAGGCAACCAGCGGAAGGTTCCCTGGGGAATGCCCTATGGATAAGCTGGTCGAGGACATTTGCTTACGCTTTTCCCCTGATACACACAGTCCTCAACAAGTGCAGGACCAGCAACATGACTCTGATCCTGGTGGCACCACAATGGGCCAGGCAGACATGGTACTCACAGATAATGGAAATGGCACAAGGTGCACCCCACAAGTTCGGGAGAAGAAAATACCTACTTTCTATGCAAAACGGAGTGGTACTACACCCAGAACCCGAGAGCCTCAGCCTAGCAGCATGGCTCTTGAAGACCTAGAGTTCGCCCACCTGAGGTTACCAGAGATCACCCTGCGGGTACTGCAAGAGGCAAGGAGGCCTAGCACACGAAGGTGCTATTTGGCAAAATGGAGAAGGTTCACACAATGGTGCAGCAAGAAGAAGCTACACAGAAAGATGACGAGGTAGTCAACCGTGCTAAGGTACCTCACGCACCTGCTGAAGGCAAAGCTAATCTCATCCTCGCTGAGAGTACACCTGGCAGCAATTGTGACCTACACAAGAGGAGAGACTGGAAAGAGTTTATTTACGTCACAGATAATAAAGAGATTCATGGAAGGGCCAAAAAGGATAGCGCCTCCTAAGAGGATGCCGCCACCAGCATGGAACCTTAATCTAGTCCTGACAGAGCTCATGAAGGCGCCTTTTGAACCGATTCATAAGGCTTCCCTGCAAATGCTAACAATGAAAACAGCCTTCTTGGTGGCTATCACCTCCCTGCGCAGGGTGAGCGAACTACAGGCGCTAACGCTACAAGAACCCTACATCCAAATTCACAATGATAGGGTGGTGATGAGAACGGACCCACACTTCATGCCAAAGGTGGTGTCGAGGTTTCACATCAACTAAACAGTTCAAATACCAAGTTTCTTTCAAAAACCAACCACAAGCGTAGAGAGGGCACTGCACACACTGGATGCTAGAAGGGCAGTAATGCACTACATAGAAAGAACAAAGGAACACCGGAAGACGAAACAGTTCTTTGTGTCCTTCGCAAAAAGTTTCCTGGGTAGACCAGTAGCAAAGGGGACCATTGCACGATGGATCGCGCAAACTATTCAATTCTGCCACAAACAAGCAGACCAAGAGCTAGCGGAGGGGGCGCGTGCTCACTCTACTTGGAAAAAGGGAGCAACAATAGCCTTCCTGGCTAACACACCCATTCAAGACATTTGCCTGGCGGCAACATGGGCTTCAGTGCACACGTTCACTAAACACTACTGTGTGGATATACAAATGAAAAAGGAAGCACAAGTAGGACAGAAAGTGCTTCAACATATATTCAACAGCCAACGCTCATCTTCCACCCAGCCGCCACAAAAGTAACAAACCGCTTCAAAGTCTATGCACAGCATAGTGAATCCAGAAAGATTCACGCTGCTAAACAAATAGTTTCTTACATGTCGGTGTAGTTTTGCAGCTTGAAGATCTTTCTGGATTCACTAGCGAACCCACCCACCTCCGCCAGAAAAAAGAGGCTGGAGAATCAGGTGGTAAAAGACAAGGTCAATACTAAAACAGATACCTTGCCAAGGATTCGCAAAAACACAAAACGAGGAAAAAAGAATCCGAAGATGGCGCCCAAGGGTGGGAGCTTCCGCAGGAAGCGTGCAGACATCACGGAAGGACACCAAAAGGTGGGACGTCGACGGCCACCTGGGCTACGAAAGAAACAAAGAAAAGACTACGATTCCGGACCCAACCACTAGACCGCGGAATAATGCACAGCATAGTGAATCCAGAAAGATCTTCAAGCTGCAAAACTACACCGACAGGTAAGAAACTATTAGTTTTACTTTGTTTGGTATTTAATTTAGCATGAACCTAGCTAGCTCCAATGAGCATCGGATTCCTTTACAGAGAACAAATGTAGGTCAGCAGGATCACCTCAAACTAGCTATCCTGTGCAAATAAATATTGTGTTTGAGAGCGTGGTGATCCCTTTGAAACCAGTTTGTAATAATGTAATTAGAATGTAGTATACCATTTTGTTATTGGGACAATACTAGAGAGCACAATAACAGTTAATTTGTATTCTCTCTCAAAAGACCCCGCCATCACCAGGACCATGTTACACAATCACATGACAAGCGTCATCGACTGGATAAAGATCAACTGCCTCAAGCCCAACACGGACAAGACTGAAGGGCTGATCTTTGGAAACAACACCTCCCCGTGAAACACCACCTGGTGGCCTTCCAAACTCGGACTCACACCAACACACCGCACCTTCAACCTTAGCATCATCCTGGACAGCAAACTCACCATGATAGGTCAGATCAACGCAGTCCCCTCCACCTGCTTCCACAGCCTTTTTATGCTCCGAAAAATCTTCAGATGACTCCCTGTCGTCACCGGGAAAAACGTCACCCAAGACCTATTCACCAGCTGGTTCGACTATGGCAACACACACTATGCAGAAATCACCACCCAGCTCCTGAAGAGAATCCAGATGTTTCAGAACTCAGCTGCCGGACTCTTGCTCAACCTCCCCAAATGGACCCACATCACCCCCCACCTCGGGTACCTCCTCTGACTCCCCGTCCAGAAAAGATGGCAATTCAAGATGCTAATACATGCCTACTAGGCCCTCCACGACCGAGGATCAGCATACATCAACCACCGCTTGAACAACCACCAACCTTCCAGACACCTGTGCTCCGCCTCCATAGCTCACACCCCTGCATCTGCTGATGCTACAGCAGAGGACGCTACTTCTCCTAACTCGCCGCCAAGTCCTAGAACAGCCTTCTCCACCACCTTAATGGCATCTTCTCTCACGGAATTTAGAAAGGGACTCAGACCTGGCTCTTCGACTGTTAGCAGCAGAATCATAGCACATGGATACTCTCATGGGTGATTAGCTGTGCGCTACAAATCCAGACTGAATGACTGATTCATTACACATTTATAAGTTTGGGCACAGAGACATATACCAGTGAGCCTATAATCCCAAGAGTTTTAGTCATATGCTGAAACAAGAATTGTGACCTGAGTCTGCTGTAGTAAATAATCACATTGGTTCTTAAGGTAACGATAAGCATAAATAAAAAATCAATAGCTAATTTGATTACAACAAATTATACAATAAAACAGAATGGGGATGCAGTGGTGCCAGTGAGAAACGAGCATGTGCTCTCTTACCATCTTCGATGTTACATCTGGAAAACTCCAGGTGCTGTGTCGCAAGACAACTGTACTTCTCTGGTCAGCCACTCACAACACCAAAAGGCTTCCTGTATAGGAGCACAAAAATAAATAAATCAAAACTTGCCAAAAATGTATTTTGATGTCCCACAATGGAGCATGAATATCTATATATCTGCAGTAAAAAAAAATACAACTCTGACTGAAAACTAAGTTCCTCTTAAACAATTCCACCAGCCAGAACTCTCCATCACAACAGTGATCCACAGTCACCTCCACTGTTGAGCACGCTGAATATTAACAACCCCTCTCCCAAATCTTCACCCACCAGCGGGCCCGCTGTATCACTGAAAAAAGCAAGGAAACCCCCAGAAGTATATAGTTTACAAGTGGGTCCACTCCATGAGTACATCTTTCGCTACTGCATGTTGGGGAGTATCACTCCCTAACCAGCATTATAGCCGTGAAACTACAACTCCCAGAATGCACTCAGTGAAATGCTGAAAGTCCGCACTTGCAGTTACACACTATTAAGTAGGTAATTTTATCTGTGAACCCTTACACTAGAAATCACCCTCAATCTATGCTAATGAGCACCATGAGCACCATCCATTAACACTCGCCCTTCCACTCTAGCAGCCCCTCACGCCGCAGCGTGCATTCCTTTAGCTAGCCCTCCTCGCTTGCTGACGGAGCATAGAGACTGAGGCAGAAAGAGCACCGCAATGAGTGGCTTTTCAACAAATCACAAGTGAAGAGACCTAATCTGCCAAACCGGGAGGCAGCTCAACAACAAAAAAGCTTTGCCAAAGCCATTAGGTGTCGCCTATGTGAGATCTTGTAGTGGTGTTGATGTTTTTTAAAAGATGTTGCACAGCATCACGGGCCTCTGAGCATCATGGCTTAAAGGACATTTTAAAAAAAGCGGCCTGCATTGACCATGCCATAGTACTTTGTTTCTGTTTATTTTAAACCGTGTTGTATTTATTTATTTAAAGAGTTTCATATAGTGCTGGCTAGACCCGAAGGTATCAGTGGGCTTTACATAAGGTTCCACATGATTGAAAACTTACATCAGTTACAAGTTACCAATGATATCAGTAAAAACATTTAAGGAGCATAGAAGATAAGGAAAATGGAGTGAGAAGGGGAAGGGGGTAGAGGAGAAAGGGGTAGTGTAGAGATACAACGGAGAGATGAAGGGAAAGTCTGCCCAAGGTCCGGCTGGGTAGGTGACGGCCGAGGGGAAATCTTCAGCTATCAGGTAGCTCCACCGGGCATCGGTCAAATAGTTAGGTCTCAAAAGAAAAACATTAAAGGATAGAAGGCAAGAAGAAGGGAGCGTAGAGGGGGGAAGGGGGTAGGGTGAAGGGGTAGGAGGGAGATACGACAGAGAGACGAAGTAACGTCTGCCCAAAACCCGGCTGGGTAGGTGACAGCCAAGGGGGGATCCACAGCCCATCTCCTCTTCAGCTAACAGATAGCTCCACCGGGCATCGGTCAAATGGCAGGGTCCTCACAGTAAAGGAAAAGTTTGAAGAGTACATGTCCTTGAGGGAGAACAGGATCAAGGTCAGGTGAGGGATGTGGTTAGGATCAGGTAGATGACCAGTTCTATTGCCTAGTAGTGGCGAGACCAACTGAGGCGGCCATCTTGAGTTCAGGCAGGGGGGTTGTGACCTTAGTGTTAAGTTCAGTCAGTCCCCAAAATTCTCAATGACTCAGAAGCATAGGGGATGCAAACATAGGCGGGTGGAAGAAGGGTCAGATCTGGCAGATCAGCAGTGGGAGTAAAAAACCTTGTGGGAGCCCAAGAAGGTAGAGTATAACAGGCCCCACGCTTAGATGTGGTCTCATAGTCATTAGTTGAGAGCTGGTCGCCATTTAGAGTCAGGCAAGACCCAGGTAACTGGGCACAATGATCTCTGTGCACAATGGCCGCCATCTTAGGGTCAGTCAGATGGGACTGGTCAATCCGTGCTGAGTCCCCGGGGGTCAGGGAATCATCAGAGGCACACACTCTGAATGTCAGGGGGGCCCTCGGCATCAGTGGGAGACACCCATCTACCAACATCAGAGGTCTCTTACCGGTGCGACCCGCAGGGCGGATGACAGGAACACCTCGCCTCGTCCTCCGGTAAAACTCGGCCTTCGCTCCTCACATCTTACCCCCGCAGCCTCGGGGTCTCAATAGTGGATAATGCCGCCCTCCACCGTCACCTGCTTGGCCCCGATTACAGCTGCCCATGCTGCTGTGCAACATCATTAAAGAACATTGACACCAATAAGTCTTGCATTGAAAAAACCTATTTGCTTTGCCAATGTTTGTGTTTGAAGTAGAGGTTTTGGTTTTGAGGTGACTCTGGATCCTGCTTCCTAAACCTAAAAAGCACCAGGATATAGACTCCATGTTAGATTGGTTTCAGGCGTATGTTATGTTATGTTACATGGGTATTTCTATAGCACACGTACACCAACAGGTTTCTTGGCGCTGTGAAATGTCAGGTGAGTGCAGCTTAAGCCGGGAGCAACTAGTTATAGGCCAAGATAAATAGCCAGGTCTTCAGTTGTTTTCTGAATCGCAGATAGTCTCCCACAAGCCTGAGGAAAGCAGAGAACGCATTCCAGATCATCGGACCTAGGAAAGAAAACCGAGTCCCGCCGATGCGTTTACGCCGGATTCTGGGCACCGTCAAAAAGTTCTGGTGCGTGGATCTCAGAGTCCGCTTGGGTAGGTGTTTATTGATGAGCAAGACAATAAATCTTGGGCTGGTGTCTTGGATTGCTTTGAAAAGTATACTACCAGCTTTGAACAAGGCTCGTTGCTCCACTGAAAGCCAGTGGCAAAATTGCATGTTAGCACCCTTTTTCACTATGCTTCCCTTTGCATCTCTAATGAGATGCAAAGTGGGCGTTCCAGCGCAAAAAATAGGAGAAATGTCGCTAAGTGACATTTCTCCTATTATCAAGCTTCACGCTAACCCCGTTAGAGACAAAAAGAGCAGCGCTAACCACGGTTAACGCTGCTTTTTTAAGTCTGCTAATTTTCAGACTTACCCATGTAATCCAATGGGAGGTGAATTACATGGCTAAATCCACCATGGGCTATCAACAAGGATATCCCTATCCTTGTAGTTTTATCGCTGCATTACCAGCGATAACCTCCCAAAATGGCCTATCGCTAGATTTTTTATCGCCTAGGCGGTTAGCGTTGTTGGTAACGCGATAACCAGGCAATATTATCCAGCGATAGCGGGCGTTAAAAAAATTAACGCTAAGCTCCCTTAGCGTTAATTTTCCCTGTTCCTTGTTAATATGCCCCGAAGTCCTTAGATTTGGTGGAGTTATCAAGGTGAAGATAAGCTGCATGTTGTCAGCATAGTTAAAGATCTTTATACTAGGGGTGGGCGGAATTTGCGTAACTGCGTTATGCAAATCCCCGCAAAACTGTAAAAAATCTCCGCAAACATGCAGAAATTCCGCGAACATGCGGAATTGCATGTTCGTGATGCTTTTTTCCTGTTCGCAATCACTGTTTGGATGTGTTCGGGGGAAATATCTTGCGAACACGCATGTTGAGAACGCAAACAAGCAAATAATTTTGCGAAGTCACGGACCGCAGAATTTTGGGCATTTTTGGGCTCTCCACGGAACGCAAAATGACCCAAATTCTGCAAATTTCGCGAGTGGAATGGAATTTGCCGCCCAGGCCTACTTTATACCCATCTGCCGTAGACCCGAAATTAGGGGACGTATATAGATGTTGAACAGAATTGGCGAAAGGGAGGAGCCCTGAGGAACGCCACAGCTCAGATCTACCATTCTGGAATTAAAGGGCGTTAGCCCCACTGACTGTTTACGGTCCTCCAAAAAGGAGCTGAACCAGTCAAGTGCTGAACCCCCGAGACCAGCTGCGGCAATGCGATTCAACAGAATTTTGTGGTTCACGATGTCAAATGCTGCAGACAGGTCAAGGAGGATCAGGGCCTGAGTGTGATCCACATCGGCCTGTCCCTTGAGGTCGTCCAGTACCGATAGAATCACTGCTTTGGTGGAGTGCGCAGGACGGAAGCCTGCCTGATGGTTGTCCAGGAATTTAGTAGTCTCCAGAAAAAAGCTGAGACAAGTGGCCACATGGGTCTCCAACACATTCGGCGGGAATGGGAGAAGAGAAATGGGTCTATAGTTCTCCAGTTTATTGGGATCTATGTCTTGCTTTTTTTGAAGTGGGATGACCACTGTGTATGCTTTATTGCTCTGTGACTGTTGGGCTATGTATACCGGAAGCACATGAGATATTCAACATCGACAAACGACAACCCCCACAGGTGAGATCTTTGTGTCGCAGCTGATCCCTTCAGCAGAACAGGTACCACCACAGACCACTTCAGAGCTGAATCAAATAAAAAGCCTTGAGCAAGCTCGTAGGAGAATAAATAATGAGAGGGAGGGTTTGGAGGACAGACATTTCCCATTTTTTCTAAATTGTAGCAGTAAATTCCAGTAGCCAAACCAGCGTCTAATCTGCAACCGCTCAACGAGGGACCATGATGAATCTACCCGTTTGGCTTGCAAGGCTTTTCGATGCAAGAAAACTATTGAGGCCGAGACCACAGACCCCGCACCGAGAGATCCAAGAGCCCAATCCTCAGAGCTGAGATGCCCACCATCAGCAACCAAAATCTTCTCCAAAACATCCTCAAAACCAGCTTCAATCTCCACTCTAATAGAGCCAAATTGCACTGAAGACTTGATGTATTACAGAGGAGGCCTATTAATCCTGTCTCCAGGCATATCCTTGCACCATCAGCCCAGCCCATGCTAAAAATAAGCCACCTTACCTTAAGAGGCAATTTCAAGGAACTGAGGTCCTTTCAAATCTCACAGAAAAAGCCTAGGGAACATGTGCCATCACCACCACCTTCACATTCCCCATGTGGGTAGTAGTACGTTACAATTACAAAGTAGTCCCTGACAAGGGAAATTCACGCAGAAAACAATTAATATAGGCCTGAAACCAGTGCTATATTTGAAGCTGTCCAGTCGGACAGAGGATTTAATAAGGTATCAAATCATCGGACACATTAGAATAAAGTGGGACACAATCCTGCGTCCAAGTCAACATATACAAAAAGACAGAAAATAAACAGAAATACACAAACTTACAAAAAGAGATCAGGCAGGACAAGAAATGCAACAAGCCAACAATATATAGAGAGACACCGTTACACATTAGTAATTATGTCAATTGCGTTTACGGTGCATTTAAGGTCGACGATGTTTAGGTTTCGTAGAAACAGTATTGGGATCATCATCAGGACATGAAAAATTGCATGCCTGAGGGAATTTGAGCCAAGCGTAATAGCCATGGGTAGGTAGTTTAGGAGACCGCAATATGGCCAGGGAAAAGCTAAAGGGCGCAAGGACGCACGTTAGGACATCCGAGCATTTAGGCGCGTAGCCAAAGTGGTAGGTCGATTTCTGTCATGGCGGATTCTGGTGTGCCTGTTACTATCCTTGCGGATCGTACCTTTTATAATTTGTGGCCAACCGGAAATTTTCTTCCGACTCCTGACATTAATCCCAAAGCTTTTGGGGAACAGGATATCGACCTGTTGGGTTTCTTTTGGAGTGTTGCTGAATGCCTGGGCAGATCGATTAAAACTAAAGTGTATGTGGCAGTGAATGGGAGAGATATTGTAGGGTGGAAAGATCTTGCATAGTTGGGGATCCTTTTGCGCCCAGGGCAAGACCCTCCCATTGTTTTAGGACCACCTACCACCGACCTTTTATCTTTGGATATAGAGAAGAACGTAGTGATTAGCATGATTGCGTCCTTTATTGGGGTGTTCAAGTATGTTGTTGGAACTGTGAAGGGGTTTGAGCAATGCATAAAGCTCAAGAATGATGCTGTGCCGGTTGTTCACAAGGTTAGGCCTGTTCCTCTCAGCATTAGGGAGGATCTTAAACTTTTGTTGGAGAAACTCAAATCTGAGGGTATCATTTCACCCATTGATGTCTCGGAGTGGAATTCTCCAGTCGGTTTGGATAAAAGGAAGACTGGGGATCTCCGATTGTGCGTGGAGTTGAGGTCTCTCAACTGTAACATGCTTGTTGATTGTCACCCTCTCCCACATATTCAAGAGATAATAGCCAACATTGATAGCTGTAAGCACTTCTCTACTATTGATTTGCACTTGGCGTATCACCAAATCCAGTTTTCAGAGGAATCTCAATCTCTTACCGAGTTTGTGACTCCATTAGGTGTTTTCAAGTACTTGAGGTTGCTGTTTGGACTGATTTGCACTTGGCTTATCACCAAATCCAGTTTTCAGAGGAATCTCATTCTCTTACTGAGTTTGTGACTCCATTAGGTGCTTTCAAGTACTTGAGGTTGCTGTTTGGACTGGCATCCACGGCGAGTGTTTTTCCAAAAACGTATGGATGGATTGTTTGGTGATATGCCGCATGTGCAGGTATTCCGGATGATATCCTGATTTTTACTGAAACCAAAGATGAACACATACAAACTTTTGCAGGTGTTACAGTCCAGAGGTATGACAGTGAAACCTAATAAATGAATCTTTTAGTAAAGGAGGTTTAGTACCTGGGACATATCATCTCTGAGGAGGGGCTCAAACCCAGATTTTGCAAGGTGGAGTCAATTAAAAATGCCCCACCTCCCAATGACAAGGATACTCTGCGTTCTTTTCTTGGCCTTTGTGAATACTTTGCTAGATTTGTTCCAGGATATGCCTTAATGATTCAATATTCGAGATGTCTACTCAAGAAAGGAGTGAACTTTGACTGGAGTGACTCAGTTCATGAGGTGTTTGAGAAGGTCAAAGTACTAGTAGTCAGTGCTCCGTCTTTGCGCCCGTTTGTTCCTAGTGGTAAGTCTTTCATAACTGTGGAGGCAAGTATTAAAGGCCTTGGAGCTGTTTATGGACAATGGGTTGAAGGGGAAGAGAACCACCATTGCTTATGCTTCAAGAGCT
This sequence comes from Lissotriton vulgaris, assembly GCF_964263255.1. NCBI lineage: Eukaryota > Metazoa > Chordata > Amphibia > Caudata > Salamandridae > Lissotriton > Lissotriton vulgaris. Next base: position 652,318,852 of record NC_141697.1, on the reverse strand, counting down.
CTGTCTGGGGCTGAGTGTAATTACAGCACCATTGGAAGGGAGGCGTTAGGAATTGTTTGGGTGGTGCAAAAAATGTAAAACACATATTTGAGGCAAGAAGTGTGAACTATTCACTGATCACAAACCTTTAGTATTCCTGTTGGCTGGTAATGGTTTGGGCAAGGCTTCAGCACACTTGGTAAGGTTACTATTCAAATTACAGAAGTATGATCTAGTGGTCAAGTACATTCAAGGTGGAAGAAATATCTGAGCAGACTGTTTATCTCGTCTTCCCTTACCTTATGATACTGATATTGTGGATGACATTGACAATGACTGTGTAGTTGGTCTGGTCGATGTGTCGGTCTTTGACGGAACTATCACTCAGGACGATTGGCGGCAGCTATGGGAAATGATGAAGTGTTGAAGAAGGTGGAGATTTTCATAAGAACTAAGTGGCCTGCTAGCAAAGCACTCTCTGGGGAATTTGAGGAGCTTTGCGCAAATCAGTGATGAGCTGTCTTTTGAAAACTGTATTTGCATAAGCAATGGGTTGTTTGTGCCTCCTCTATACTTGAGGGAGAGGATTATTGCCATTGCTCATGAGGGGGCATATGGGTATGTCAGCTACAGGTAAAAGGCTCAAACAAATGTACTGGTGGCCAAGTCTGGATGGACAGGTTGCCAGTTTTGTTGCAAAATGTCCCCAATGTGTTGTGTCAGATAAACACTGGAAATTGAACAGGGAACCTTTATTTTCTATTCCCTTTCCTGAAAAGGCTTGGGAAAAGATTGCCTTAGATGTCTCTGGACCCTTCAATCTTCTTCCGGACGACAAAAGATATCTTCTGGTGGCTATTGATTATTTTTCTGAATGGCTATATTACTCGTTTGTAGAGGCCTCTAATTCCTCCACTGTGATCTCTTTTCTTGAGAGTATTTTCAAGATTGAAGGCGCTCCTTGTTCCATAGTAACTGATAATGGTCTATCTTTTGTCTCTAATCAAATGTCAAGTTTATTGGAAAAGTTTGAAATCAAGCGTTGTCAGGTTGCATTGTACATTTCGTCCTATAATGGAATTGTTGAGGGCCAATCATATCCTGAAGTAAGGCATTCAAACTGCTGTTGCAGCCAACGTTGATGTTGCTGATTTTTGCAAGAAAAGGTTTGGGCATGTCTCACTTCGCCTCATTCTACCACTGGAGTAACTCCTTTAAAAGCACAAGGGGAGGAGCGGAGCAGCAAGGTCCAAACTTATTTCTGAGTGTTTTTTCAATTTAGCTGCTGGATCTGATTTAGTCACCAAGAGACATATGGAGGAAGACCAATTTCTCGGCAGCGATAGGGTGCTTTCCAAACAACTTATGCAAAAGTAACTATACGACAGCAAGCCAGGAGTCAGAGTTGAGCATTTAGCTGTGAACGATTGGGTCCTCATTAAGAAACCTTTTAGGGTCTCTAAAGGGCAATCTAGTTTTTCCCTTCCGGTGGTAGTGGTAAGGGTTAGAAACCCTCTGTTTTGTAAGAAGGGAGATGTTGGTGGAATAAAGATTGCGTGGTGAAGCTCACAAATGATCAAGTTGACATCTTCAGGCGTACATATGCTGACAGAGAGGATGGGAATCACTCAAATCTGGCCTATGATGTCCATGCTGGTGACACGTTTGATCCTGCTGTTATTGAGCATGGTTCTTCTAAAGTTGCAGATTTGAATGTTTCTTCATCTCTTACTGGACATGGAAGTGATGGATCAGGTTCCAAATCTCACGTAGTTGGTTGGAATCTTATCTATGATGTACATAGCAACCATGCTTCATTGTTGCAACCCAGGTTTTCGAGGGGGAGTGTTTATCCTCTCGCAGCCACCGTACCATTAAGTTGCCTTCTAAATTGCATGATGATATTCTTAGCTAATTGTTGTTTTTTGTTGTTGTTTTTGTGGAAGCAAGGGGGTGTTGTGGTATGTATTATATGGGTATGTGTTTTTATCCTTTAACTTTTATCAGAACCCTGGCTTGTCAATGGGGTTCTGATTCTTTGGAATCTTGTGGGCTTAGGTTGCCTAGCAAGGGTCAGTTGAGGCTTTGCTGTCCTGCCTGTCTTCTGTGTAGACCTGGGCTCCTGTTATTGGACTTTGATTAATAAAGTTCCTATTATTGGACTTCATTTAATAAAAGTCCCTTTTTCTACTTTGCTGTCTTAGCCTCATGTCACTTCAGCTTCACCCCGATACTACAGGCATTTTGGGATGCCGCATATTGCTATTGGCAATACAACAATGTAGAAAATTGTGAGAAGTTGGCCTAGTATATGCTGTCCACTAATTAAAGTGGGCACCTTGCATCAGTCCATCCCGCATGGTGATTTAAGAGGTCAAAGATAGCCTTAGAAAGCTATCCAATAGTGGGGGCAAGATGGCCGACGCTGGGTTGCGGTGAGCAGTCACACACATCCCCTCTCCTGCCTTAAACCGTAGAAATATGATTTGGTGATGCCGAATACCCTTAAATGGCCCCTGAAGGGTCACTGAATGCTGGCTACAGGTTGTTAGGCTCGATTGGATTGAGGAGTTACGAGCTCGTTATAAACCATATTGTGAGGAGCTTCTTGGGCACACACTGGGTTAAGAGAAGCGTTATAGCCCTGATGAGCGCGTTTGGACCCAAGAAGAAGCAGCAGCCACAAGCGGCTAAAATGCCTGCACGGACTGCGAGGCAGGAAAAGGAAAAGCCGGCGGCTGCGACGGTGGTAGAGGTTGCGGGGAAAGAAGACATGAATGGCCCTGCCAGAAACCTCGGTGCGATCCAGAAGACGGGAGGCCCGTCAGGAAAGAAGAAAACTGATCAAAAGGGAAAAGTGAACTCTAATGATCAGGACAGCCTTCGGCACTCCGGAGCGTGACCGCAAGTAAAGTGGGAAGAACCTTCGAGAGACCAAAGGGCAAGTAATCTGCATTACGGCAGCCTACCTAACAGAGGCTTTCTCACCCAAGACGTTATCTCAACACAACGGGGGCACTGGAGGCGGCAGAGTCAGCGGAGATAGCGGCATCAGCGGAGCCGGTGAAGCCGTCGGAAATTCAGATTCCCGAAAGAACGTTCTCGAGGACGCTGAGAACGCAGAGTCCGAGGTTGCTAGGCAACGCCGCAGACCCGACCCAGAGAACGATCCTGTCTCACTCGCGGAGGCGTCTGATGCAGAACAGGCTGAACAGGCTGATTGCAGGAAGGACAATGCTACAGACACGGTGAGCAGCGGAGGCAAAAACGGAGGGGGCTCCTGCCTGTCTGAAATTGGAAATGCTGACATGATGGGAGCCATAATGTTGCTAGAGGAAGAGGTGAGAACTGCACAGGGGGGGGGGAAAACCGGCAATACGTGGGGCAGCAGCCTTAGTCTTGCAAGCAGAGATGGTGTGGGGGAAGGTTCGGTTCAGGAAGTAATAGAAAAAGGTGAAGGAGAGTCTGTCGAAGGGGACTGCTTCTACTCCCTCAATGAGGATTCTGAGTCAGACCAAACTAGCGTGGGGAGCTCTGAGGAGACCTCCGGTTCAGAGTCCAGCACAGATAAAGACACTATTCAAAAGAAGAAATCGTTAAAATTAGCAGGCAGCTTTCTGGGGCAATAGAGGGGGCCCAAAGACGCCTAGCTTGGGACTATTCTGCAACTTCACAGTTATATCAGGAGGAGGATGGTAATACCACGGAAATACATCCTGGGGGCTCAGCGCAACAGGTTCCCTGTGGACCTTTTATTCAATACCCTTAAACAAATGCAAACGGAGGCCAGGGCTGAAAGCCGGACAGCAAGGCAAGCCTCTAAAAAAATTCAGAACACAATGAGGAAAATGAACAAACTGTATGATGGAATGGTAGAAAGGGTAACTGAAGTTGAAGAACGAACAGGCAAGTTAGAGTATGATGTCGGAAGCTGGCAGACCTTCAAGACAGACCAGGAAAAACTGTCAGAAGACTTCCAGTAGAAACTGGAAGATATTGAAAATCGTCAGCGACGGAATAACATCAGACTGTTGGGTGTGGCAGAGGGGATTGAAGGGCAGGACATGAGACGATTTGTGGTGAACCTGCTGAAGGGGGCTTTTCCTGAGTCTGAGTGGCAGTGGGAGAAGGAGGTACAACGGGCACATAGGTTTCCATTCACAGCGAAGCAGGGGGTGAGAAAGGATGGTCCGGGCTCTTTTCCCAGAGTGATCTTAGTGAATGTGGGGAATTTCTTGTGAAGGGAGGAAATTATTGCCAAAGCTAGACCTGATAGCAAGAGATTGTTTGAGGGTACCACCTTTTTCGCCAGGCCTGATTTTTTCCACGTAACAGTGGACAGAAGGTGGAGGCTCAGGCAGATGATCGCACCGTTACAGGCACTAGGCTCAGAAGCGTACCTCCTTTTCCCTGCTAAATTAAAAGTGATAACAAAGGGGAAAACAAGAATGTTTAACTCAGAGATTAAAGCTCAGCAGTTTCTCGAAGAACTCAAAAGTAAGAAATCGGGTTAATATATCTTACATGTTGTATTGAAATAGGATTGAAATTGGTGTCTATCATAATTTTTTGCCGAAGTTTGCTCAGCTCAGGGGGTATTTCAGTATGCAGATATGTAGGCTGAGGGGGGATGCGATTGACGCAATCCATAAGCGGCCACACATAGGTCATTCTTGACCTATTTGCCAGTAATGGGGGGAGGGTGGGGCTGGGAGGGGAGGGTAGGATAAGGGCGGTAAGCGGGGGGCAAGAGGGGAGGAAAAAGGCACAAAATTTTGGTATTTATGGTTTGATTCAGCACATTGTCACAGGGTGTAGGTTTAGAGATATACGGTTTCCTAGACACCCAATCAGAGTACTATAAAAATATAAAGCTAGCTAGGAAACAACACCTAACGCAACAGATAGCAGAAGCGGGTAATTGCTCTAAGGAGCTCTTCAAAATTCTGCAAAATTTCATTAAACCAACTGCATGTGAGAGCTCCGATGATTTCTCGCAGGCCCTATGCGATGAAGTCTCACTATTCTTTGAAGACAAAATAAATACTATCTACGAATGAATAGTAGCAGCTAATAATATCACAGATAAGACCAATAAATGCCCTCCTCAGACCCCGCCAATATACAATAAACCTCCTCTGATATCCTTCCCTCCAATTGACAATACAGAGCTTCTCTCCCTTTGCAGTCATATTAAATCAGGGTCTCCCAGTGACCTCATTCCTACCAAAATGGTTGTCCCTCTGATTCCTCTCCTGAGACCCCCCCATACTGGAGGTGATTAACACCTCCCTTATGAAAGGTCAGGTCCCTGCAGACTGGAAAAAGGCGGTGGTGAACCCGATAAGAAAGAAAGCAGCATCTCCATGGACAGACCTCTCTAACTTACGACCTATCTCTCTCCTACCCTACTTAGGCAAGGTTGCGGAGAGGCACGTGAACACCCATCTTTCCCAGCATCTTGAAGCGACGGAAGGCCTGGACCATTCACAATCTGGGTTCAGGCCAAACCACAGCACAGAATCAGCACTTCAAACAGTGACCAACAACATCAAAATGGCACTGGATGACGGCAGCTCTATGATTCTGGTGCTGTTGGATCTTTCCGCCGCTTTTGATACGGTGTCTCACACGGTGCTTCTCAACCGCCTAAGGGAGGTAGGCGTGGAGGGAGGGGCTCTGGCGTGGATGGAAAGCTTTCTATCTGATCGATCCCAAGAAGTTAGGCTGGGCTCCCATAAATCCATCCACAGGGAGCTCAACAGGGGAGTGCCACAAGGCTCTTGTTTAAGCCCTACACTTTTCAACGTGTATGTGGCCCCCCTAGCCAACTTAGCAAGATCCTTCGGGTTCACCCCGGTGTCGTACGCTGACGACACCCAACTCCTTTTTCCCTTCAAAAATCTTACACCTGCAATAAAAAGATCTTTTGCAGATGGCATGAGAGCCATTGCAGAATGGATGTCATCAAACTGTCTGCAGGGTAATGTTGGGAAAACCAAGAGTACTGTTAGGAATTTGGGAGTGTTACTTGATCAGCAACTTACATTTAAAGATCATGTAAATCAAGTTGCCGGTACCTGCTTTCGGGCTATTGGGATGTTAAGACGAGTCTTCCCCTACTTACCGGACCATCACAGGAAAACGCTTGTGCAGGCTCTTGTCATCAGCAGGGTGGATTACTGTAACGGTTTGCTCCTTGGAGCAAACGAGGGACAACTTAACAAACTACAGGTAATCCAAAATACAGCAGCAAGGATTGTCCTGAATGCTCCATCGAGGACTCCCTCCTGTCCCCTGCTGACTAGACTCCACTGGCTCCCAGTGAGGAAACGAGTCCAGTTTAAAACCCTCTGCACCATCCACAAGAGTATGATAGGGGAAGGCCCTAAATACCTGACTGAAATCTTCCAGCCCTATTTTCCCGGGCGTTCTTTGCGCTCCAGTAACCGGCAGTTACTGCAGGTACCTAGAGTAAAGAAGACCAGACAGGGTGGCCGTGCACTGGCCCATGCTGGACCAGTACTCTGGAATTCTCTGCCCCCCGAACTAAGATCACTTAACAGTCACCTGATTTTTCGGAAAACCTTAAAAACATACCTGTATCCCAGCAATTAATGCCTCTCTTACCTGCGTACCACCACTGTAACATACTTATCCAGAACACCCCCTTTGCAGCAACAGCGCGGAGATACCCCTTTGGGGGACTATTCAGGCGCTTTACAAGAATATAAAATAAATAAATAAATACAATAAATAAAAGTAGTTGGTTTTTTCATAAGATTACTGATGTATTTGGATGACCTGTAAAATCGCCTCGATTAATGTTTGTGGGCTCAATGAGGTTAATAAGAGATTGAGAGTGGCGGCATTGTTAAGATCCTTACAGTTGGACTTGATATGTCTACAAGAGACCCATATAGAAGGAACAAGATCATATTTATTGGAACAGATGGGGTTTTCAGTTTTAGCAAATACTAGGTAGGGGACAAAAACGAGAGGAGTCGCAGTACTGGGCAGAAACAGAGATGTAGTAAGAAGAAAGAAGGAGGACCAATGCGGTAGATGGGTGATTCTCGAAATTTGCTTTAAAGGGGAAACTTTAACTTTGGTTACAATATACGGCTCCACGGAGGAAGATCCGGATGTCTTTCAATTTTTGGATGTAGAACTGGCTCAATGGCCGGAGCCTATTGTATGCTGTGGGGACCTTAATATTCATGATCCGGATAGCTCTTTCATGCAGGTAGGAGGAAAATACGTGGGGAGGAAAAAGAAAGTGTATAGAGCGCTTGTAGATATGGTGTCTCACAACTCTCTGGTAGACCCCTGGGTTAAGATACATCCACATCTAGATGGCAGCACGTTTTTTTCAGCTCCACACGAAACTCTGGTCAGGTTGGATTACTTCTTAATTTCTAACTCTTTGATTCTGGGCTCGCAGATAGAGAAGCAACCCCGGATAGTCTCAGACCATAGCCCTTTGATATTGACCTTGAGATTGGGCCAGGTACAAAGAAGCAGTACACAGTGGACATTTGAAAGAGCCTTATTACAAGACCCAACATATAGGGAATATATGGAGGAGTGGATTACATTTTTTTGGGAGATTAATAGAGGGACTGCACCCCCGGGGGTGGTGTGGGACGCATTTAAGGCTGGAATACGGGGCGAGACTATGAGCTTCGTTTTAGCAAGGCAGAAGAAAGAGAGAGTAAAGATGGAGGAAGTAAGGCAGAATTTGATAAAAGAGGAAGAAGAATTGGCCTCAGCTATACTACAGAATCGCTCTTTAGAAATACATCTTCTTAGAATCATAGCGCTTAAAGCGGAAGCTATAGAAGGTATTGCCAAGAAAGCAGCAAATAACTATCTGACTAAGAAAGGAAATGCGTATGAATTGAGCGAAAGGGTAGGGCATATCCTGGCTGTACGTACTAGGCAGAGACTAGCTACATCAGATATTAAAGAGATTAAGGATTCACAGGGTAATTTGGTTGGGGAGGCTGATTTAGTTAGAGAAGTATTTAGGAACTACTATACAGATTTGTATACTCCCGAAGAAGTAAGGAGTACTGAGGGTATAGCAAGCTATCTTAGGGAAATCCTTCCCCCAACTTTATCTGATGAAGAAAGTGAAGTTTTAGAAGCCCCATTACAGCTGGACGAACTCACTGTTGCTTTGAGTAGCTTACCCTCGGGGAAGGCAGCAGGGCCGGATCAGATCCCGGTAGAGTTTTATAAAGTATTTAAAAGAACATTGCTGGTTGATATGTTTAACATCATGGTTCAGGCACAAAGGGGGGGGTCGACCCTGGAGTCATGGGGTGGGGCTGATGTTATTGTAATTCTGAAAAAGGGGAAGACTCCAACAGTCCCGGGGTCATACAGGCCGATTACATTGATGAATGCCGATGTAAAACTCTATTCTAAAATGCTAGCAAAGAGACTGTCGGGGATTATTGAGAATTTGGTAAACCCTGCACAACACAGATTTATACCTGGTAAAGGGACAACACAACATATCGGGATGGTGGTTACAATGTTTGATGCGGTAGGTGTCCTGGGAGACCCCATGGCAGCGCTCTTTTTAGACGCAGAAAAGGCGTTCGACAGGGTCTCCTGGGACTACCTATGGCAGACTCTGAGGTGGTGTGGTATTGGAGAAGGCTTTATAAAGGCCTTACAGGCTTTATATAATGAACCTACCGCCAAGATTAGAGTTAACAGGGGGCACTCGGCAGCAGTCAAGATCGGAAGGGGGACGAGGCAAGGGTGCCCTTCATCCCCACTGCTGTTTGCATTGTATCTAGAGCCACTGCTCCGTAGGTTTGAATCTAATCCCCATATTTCTCCTATGAGGGTGAATGGCTGCACGGTTAAAGCACTAGCCTATGCCGATGACGTGGCCATACTGACTCCAGCTCCGTTATTGGCTATTAGGGAGGTAGAAGCTGAGGCTGAGCTGTTTGGCCAGGTTTCCGGATATAGTCTCAATAGATCCAAGACACAGATTGTAGAAAATGTGTACTCCAGATGTAATGATGCAAGGGTGGTTACCTCAGCAGTATATTGGGGGTGGCAATCTCAGCAGACTTGGATATGGTTGTAGAGAACAATATCTCCCCACTAATTTCTAGGGTAAAGGCCGATTTGGAAAGATTGAATAATTTACATCTGTCCCTGGTGGGCACTACTAATGTTATAAAAATGCTGATCCTGCCCAAGTTTCTCTATCTTTTTAGATCTATTTCACTATTTTTTTTAAATCAAATGGTTTAATTCATTAGAGATTATATTGAATAGATTTATTTGGGCTCAGGGTAAGACCCGGAGGGCCTATAGGTTTATGTCCTCATCTAGAGAGAGAGGGGGTGGGTGGTGCCGGATTTTAGACTGTATTATTTCGCTGCTGCTATACAGTATATGCCGGGTCTGATAGGAGGGGGTGGTAGTGAGCAAAAAGTGACAAATATGTCTACGGAAGTGTATGCAGCAGTTCTAGGAGAAGAGGCAGAAAATTGCTTCTTAAACTGTACTGAGTATGGATATTATAAGAGGACCAGATTCAAAACGCTTAATGCTGCAATTAGGATTTGGAATGCCTTTTTGAAAAAAGCAGGATTGGGAAGATATAATAGATACACCAGGCTGTATAAGAATAGATCCTTCCCTGCGGCAGTCTTTGCTGACTCAACAATGGCTAGATGGGTTGAAAAGGGGATAGCACAGATTGGTAATTTGAAGGATTCAGAAGGGATAGCACAGTTTACAGATCTTATAGTTAAATATGGCATTGATAGAAGGGATTTCTTTAAATACCTGCAGGTTAGGAGTTTCCTGAGTAAGAATCAAGGAGGGCCCGCAGGGTATGATAGTAATGAAATTATGGAAAAAATATAAAGGTATGCGCGGACTGCACAATTAGATCTTTCTATGCATGCTTGGGAAAGGGGAGAATCGACAACATCGATAAGCATAGCAATAAGTGGGTTGAGAAGCTGGGTGGAGCACCAGAAAGGTTTCAGGAGTCACTAGAATTGGGTCGCACTTTTTTGTGCTCAGCTCCCCTTCAATCCCAGCATTATAAAACCTTGTATTCATTATATTTCACCCCAGCGAGAATAGCAAAATGGGGAGGTACCACGGGTATCACTTGTCCGCGTTGCAACTCTTTTGAGGCAGATATTGTACATATCTTTGCCACTTGCTCTCAACTGCATACTTTGATTAAAAATATAGAAGGCTTTTTAGATAGGTCATTAGATATTCAAATAACTTTAACCCCTTCCTGGTTACTGCTGGGGGTAGGCCCAGATGGGGGAAACCTACAGAGAGAATTTATTTTTATGGCCACCGCAGTATATAGATTAACTATAGCCAGCGCATGGCTTGATAGAAACCCATCGGTTATGCAAAATTGGCTGGCTAACTTGTTAGCCGCTTATAATCTGGAGAAACCTATTCATGCTCGGAAAGGTATGAGGGGTAAGATGCGAGGACTAAGAATCTGGGAGCCCATAGCTAGCTGGAAAGACGCTTTGGGCTCGCATTAAGTGTGTTCACATCTGATTGTCGCTAATAGTGTATAGTTTTGTTGTTTGTTTATGTCTTCTTCTTACCCTCACTTTTTCTTTATCCTTTTTCCTTGTTTTTTTCTCTCTTGGCTTTGAGTTTGGTTATTTCGTGAATTTAAGAGTCATTTTGGAGAAAATTGTACTGTATATATATAAAGATATTTTGTAGCGCTTGAAATGACATGAAATGTTTAAATGTACAATTTGCATAAATTGGAAAAATAAAAAGATATTTAAAAAAAAAAAAAAAGATAGCTATCCAATAATAGCTGTGGAGAGCGGCCTTCAGGCTTAGTCTTGAAGGTATGTTACACAGCTTGTTTTACCAGAATGCAACCTTATAGTATTGGTTAATTGAAAGGAGAACCACACAGTAGTTTTAAAAATATGTATTTATTAATATAACACTCTCTAGTATGACACAGTATCTTCTACACACAGATACTCACAAAGCACACAATACTGTAGCACAGACACAATAGTAAATAGCACTAATACACAGGGGGAGACCAAACCATATACTAAAATAGTAGTATAAGAACCACAACTTGAGTCAAGATAATATCTAGAGGATGTAAAATTGCTGGGACCCCAAGGAACCACCCAAGGTGAGTAAATAGGGATCCCATGGAGGACGGATGCAGTGTGGGAACACGACAACCTGCTCCGTACAATTCTATGGGGAAGTCGCAGTTGAAGTTTTAATGTTTAAGGACCCTTCCCAATGGACTTTGAAGAAATCTCGTGGAAGTTAGGAGGTTAAAGAGCCACCCCACCCATGGATACCGTAGTGCCAGAGTTACCTATCCCAGGAGGGCCAGGTGCATAGGTCTGAAGTGACGTCGGAAACCACAGTCGAACCCAATAGAGGAATTCGAAGAAAAGCTACTGCTGGAAGGAAGAAAAGTGTCCGTTGGAATCCAAAGGTGCATTCTTGTTAAAGAATACCTGAAGGCAGAGGAGACAGAATCTGGGTCACTCAGGAGTGACCAGGAGCTCTGTAGACGAATGCCCACCGATGACGGATGATTCAGGTGCGTTGAGGGGGTTCTTGACTCTGCAGCCACAGGGACCAGGAGCCAAGGATGACCAGGAGCTGGATACGAGCTGTCCCACAAAGGATATCGAGTGCTGAGGGGTCAGTGTCCGGCGTGAGCACCAACAAGCCTTGGCAATGGCAACCCACCCTGCAGATCAAGGAAGGTTACGGTTCGGACCAGCAAGGTCCAGTAGACTCACCAAAGCAAGGGGAGTGAGGGCATACCTGGAGCAACCAGAGGAGCCCAAGAAAAGCAAAGTTGACCCTTAAGTGGACTCACATGCCGGAGGCACAAGAGTCACGAGAGGACCTTGAGCACTTTCACCAAACAGCAGCCCAATTAGCACTCGGTGCAAAGAGGCCGGAGTTGTTGGTAGGAAATGGTGCCAAAGGATGGGGCTACACGGAGCCCACTGCACTTGTTCGGGAAATGCCAACAAGCATATGCAACTGCAAATGAACGAAGTGCACTGAGGTACGGGTATAGCAGCTCCCACAAGGGATTCTGGCCTCAAATTTGGTAAGATGGCAGCTCAGACCTTGAGGGACATAGAAACCCACCTTCTGTGTTGCTGGAGCCTTCAGAGTCCGGTGGAGATCAGGAGCAGCTGACCAGTCAATCATAATGTGGTGCATGCGGTTGCAGGGGAGTGACTCCTTCACTCCAAGGGAGATACCTTTGCTTGTCCTTGATGCTCCACAGGTCATGAATGGAGCACGGGCACAGATAATGCTTTAGACTGAGAGGGAGACAAAGTCGGGCCCAAACGAAGTCCAGCGAAGTCCAGAGTGTCCAGACAGTCGAAGCTCAGTGGTTTCAGAATCTTGTCCACATCGAATCTAGGGTCCTACAGCCAGGTAAGTCCTTTTGTACCCACTGGAGAGGGTTGGACAGATTCGGGGGACCCTCCCAGGGGAGGGTCTGGACAGTAGAGAGGTTACTCCCATGTCCTTTGTCCAGTTTCGCGCCATAGCAGGAGCCAATGGCTCCCAGCACTGGTTTGAACTGGACTATGCACAGGGACACCAAATGTGCCCCAGATGCAGACTTTCAGTCACTGGAAAGTGCACCCACCCAGCCCTAAAACACTAAATCCTGTCTGGGAGGTGGTCATACCTCCCTGTGACAGGATGCCTATTGTTCCACCTTCCTCTGCTCAAGCTCGGCTCAGCAGCAGGAGGGCAGAAATGTGTCTCTGGTCGGTAGCAACCATTTTGTGCTGCCTGGGTATAGAAGGCTGGTACCATGAACACCAGGGACCCCACAAAGCTCGCTTCTGAGGGATGGAATCATACCTCCCACACCGGTTACCCATACCTCCCACACCGGTTAACCGTCTGGGGGTATGATTCCACAATGTTTGACACCAAACACAATATGGTTACATTCAGCTGTTATAGAATTGGTCATTACAGGGTCGCATTATGCCACTCGATATGTCGTAAATGGATGCTTTACTATCAACCCGGGAGAATGGACTCCATAGGCTGCAGGGGTGTCCTGCTCATGCTGTGGCACCCTCTCACTTAGAGCCTTCAGGATTGTTACGGCCTGCTATAGGGGTGACTTATAGGTTTTAAGTTTAGTGACCCTTAGATATAGTAAACCGATATCTTAAGTAAGTGGTGCATGCACCAACTTACACAGGCAGCAATGGCAGGCCTGTAATTCTATTTGGCATGGCCTTTCATGGGTGGTGTAATACATGCTTCAGCCATGGGAGGCCTCTGGGGTACCTATGCCCTGGGTACATGGGCACAATATACTAGGGACTGACATGGGTACCCCAGTATCCATCTGGAGTGTACCTAAGTTCATAGCATAACAGTTTAAGGAGAAAGCAGATTGACTGGGGTCCTGATTAGCAGGATCCCAGTCAGACTAGTCGAAAACCAGCTTAGCACCAGGCAAAAAGTGGGGGTACACATGCAGAAAGATCCTACCTTCCTACAAAATCATTTGCAAAAACATATCAACTTAGAACTATCACCTTGCAACCCATATAAGTAAATTCTTCCTTACTGAATAAAGACTCAGGGACTCATTTACACTCTATTGACATAGGGCAGCGCTGCAAGCCTTCCTGCTGTGCTGCCCTATGTCAAAGAAAAAGGGCAGGAATGCGCTGTAGCTATCAGATACAGCGCCTTCCTGTCCTTTCGCCCTGCGCTGGGGCTCAAATGGCTGCCATGAGCCAACGCAGGCACCCTTGTGCCATTGAGCAAGGGTGTCTACATTTTAGGGGTGATTGTTTTTGTGCAGAAAGAGGAAAAAACTAGAAGAAATATTATGGTTTCTCCTAGTTGCACCTCCCCAACACCACTCCAGGGGAGGCGTAGGCTTTTGACACATTCCCAGGTTTATGAAATCTCATAAATCCAGGAATGTGTCAAATGCCATGGGTATTACATGGGAACACCCACCGTAATGCCCATAGCACAAGACCCTATCTAAGGGTGAGGCAACGCAACGACTTGCACTACGCTGCCTCACACCATGTCTACAAAACCATGAAAAGCCAAACAGGGTGGTTTTACTTGTCCTTGTAGATATGGCCCTACAGTGTGCAACACCGGAACGTCACTAAAACTGATGATCCAGTGGCGCAGGGGCTTGTAAATAAGGCCCTTAGTTCTGGCTGGTGTCATTAGTAAAATACTTTTTGTGAGTTTTTCCAAATATATTATATCACTTTGCATACCCTCCAGTTTTCCAAAATGGACCATGTAAGGCCTGAAACACTTTTCACGACTTCGTAGAACGGTTCACTGAGTAATAAACATCACAGGTCAAGTCAGGAGAATATGACCCTATACTAGTAGGGTGACCAGGCGTCCTGGATAAGCCAGGACGGTCTGCGTTTTTCACCAGCTGGCCGGGCAGATTTCGAGAAATTTTGCTCATGTCCTGGTTTTTGGAGAGGGTCGACTAAAAACGGGGAGGGGGATAGTGGGGGGGGGGGTTATGTTTTACAAAGCAGGGATAGTTAGCAGTTGTTCCAAGAAAGCAATTTAATTCACAGACAAGCTACTGGCTTTAAAAATGGCATCTTATGTATGTTCTTACTGCCGGTTTTGTAATTCTCTCCTGAGGAGCGCTGTCATTCTGTGCGCTCGCTTGACGTAAAGTTATAGTCCTTCTTCTGTTTTTGTGAAATGTCCCGTTTTTTTGCTTTAAAATTCTGGTCACCCTACACTATAGCCCTCATTATAAGTTAGACTGAATAGGTGAGGTATTTACCACGTGGTAAATATGTCCTATTGCAATTGTTTAACTTGCTAATAAGGCACCAACACAGAGAATTGGTATTTAACACACTGAATCAAGCAGGTTTTGCCTTTTAGGTTTTGCCTGGCGAAAGCTGTGCTCTGCGCAGCTTTTTCGCGCAGGCGAAAACCTAATGAGTATTGTAGTGTACTTTGGAACGGCCCCCGTCATTTATTGGCTAGCTCCATAAATGGAGCCTAGCCATTGGACGATGGGCCTGTCCGTCAATGCCGGACCAGATTCGGGGGCGTTCCCGAGATTTTTTGGCTTTTGGCGACGTCACGCGACGTCAGCCAAAAGCCGGGAACGCCCCCGAATCTGGTCCGGCATTGCCGGCACCTGCCTTCCTGCTCCTGATTGGTGAAGCTGCGTGGACGTCACTGCTGGTCCGCGAGGGAGCCCACTCCTCGGGAAACTTCGCCGCCCGCCTGCCTGAGCTAGAGACGGGCCGCCGCGCTGCCCGCGGCGACCCGGAACTGACTAGCCGGCCGGCCAATCCTAGCGGGCCGGCCGGAAGTGCCCGCCCCCGCAGCCCGAAGAAGGAAGACGACAAGAAGTATGGCGGGGCTCCCGTGGCCTGGAGGGAGCCCCGGGAGATGCGGAGGACGTTGCCGGTCTCCCATGCTGAAGAGGGAGACCGGAGAAGTGCCCAAGAGATTGCCGCCGTCGACGTTGCCGGTCTCCCATGCCGAAGAGGGAGACCGGAGAAGTGCCGCCGTCGCAAGGTGCAGGTGAGTCGATTTCTTTTATTTGGGGCTAGGGGAGGCTCCCTCCCGCTACCCGTGGCAGCAGTGGGTGTGGGGGGCACGCAGGAGTGTTGAGGTACGCCCCTGTGGGTGTGGTGAGGCAAGGAGGAGAGTTGAGGTACGCCCCTGTAGCGGTGGGCGGGCCCAGCACTGTCACCCAGGCTCGGCCCCCTTGCTCGGTATTGCTCGCGGCGCGGTCCCTGCTGGAGCTGCTCACAGTCACACACCCCCTGCAGTGGAGCCGGGACTCGGATGGAGGCAGCACCGAGGCCATGGCGGACAAGGACCCCGAACAACCCAAAGCCCGCAGGGCGAACGAAGGCGTGGGCCACTTCGAGGGTAAGAGGGGGCGCGGGAGATGGGAGAGCTGGAGAGGGGGCCTGGCTGGGGAGGTGTGTGACGGGGGGAGAGGGCAGGGGAAGGGGTGTGTTGTGGAGACGCGCAGTTGGGGTGGTGTTACTTCTGTCTGGCATTCGTGTTGTTGAGGTGACGGTATTTATAGATCTTGCATCCTAACTCTTTCGTCTTCCACTGCATGCTTAAGATTTCCACACATCTGGCGGAAGCGTGCAGAGTTTAGGTGCCACCCGAGAAAGAATCGAGCAGTCCATATGTCGCCCTTTTGAAATGTGCAAAGTTCTTTGGCTTTCTTTTTTACAATATTGCCTAAGTTACATTAATTTGTGCTGTACCACCACGTTGTTGGGGTAAATCTACAACAAAGCTGTGAACGGAAATTCCATAGGCGTTCACTGCTGCGAATAGAATGCTGAATGTTTTTTCTCTCATATCGGACAAGAAACTGGCTGCAAGTTAAGGTTTCCACAAAATGACCATAGTTGGCATTGTGAATGATGTTCCATGCCCTTCCCAAATGCAGAATCTTAAAGCCAGGTCTTGGAAATAATTCTGGCAGTCTGTACCTGGTTTCGGAGCTCCCCCTCCTCAGTAATAGCTGTCCAAGTTCATTCCAAAGCCTGGACAGCAATTCTCTACCCTTTCTCCATTACACGATTACAATTATGTCTGTGCGTTCCCCAAAACAACTAACTGACAACTATCTCGCAGACTTCGTTCTACAAGTGAGATAGAAAAACAGGCCCCTTTGTGTTAAAAAAAATACAGAAATTATTTTGAAAATCTGTAGTTTTCATAAAATAATATCTACCTTACTGCCACTGGAGGGCGCCATAGCACGCGCAGATTTACTGTGTTTCTTTCACCGAGGCAACCGAGATGGACCTGATATTTTATTTTTAAAGATGATGCGATTTCTTTGTCATGCTAATAATAGAACTCTTTTATCAGCTAGGATTAGCACGCGATCCTGCAGATGGCGATGACAAATAGGTGGTTTGAGCCAGCCATCAGTGACACAGCATGAAGCGGTAGGTACTGCGTGTGTCACTTGTCCCCCTCATCTACTAAAGCGATCAGACCCGGGTAAGCTCACTAAGCCATTCAAAACAGGACGCACTCAAAATTATCTAAAAAGAGCACCGCGGTTGTTAAATTTACTTTAAGCAAATATCGCGGCCATCCCATAATATTTAATCATGATAAATATGCGTGAGAAGGGCTGGTCTCACTCAGAAGGCATTACAGAGCTACATAGAATCATAGACGTTAGTCAGGGTTGTCCTGCCCAGCTTGCCCTCTGCACCAGACCCGGGCATGGCAGCGCCACTGCTATCCCCGGGTCAAGTGTTAATGAGGTCAGCAGCAGGGGTAACAGGGACTGGAAAAGCAAGTAGGTCTGGCGTTGGCAGACATCTTTTTGAGTTTGTCAAAGCTGGTTTTGTTTTACGATGGTTTGGGCAAAATGTTATTGCCGGGGAAGCTGCCAGGTCCTCCTAATTTTTTTTCTCCAAAAAACAAGGACTGACTGACAAAGCAGGTGATCTACAGTACGCGACTACAGTTCCAAACAATCCATACAGGAGTAAATGTGGGATCCAATAATGGAAACAATGGAAGGAATATATTTTTTAGAGCTACCGGACAGGCTTCAGACACAAAGAATTGCCTCTGGTTTCAGGGATCCAAGCACTGCTTCCCTGGTCTTATAGGGACTGGTTACAGTTATGAAGTACTGGCGTTGGTTTCAAGGATCCCTGTGCTGTTTTCCCAGGCCAGCTGTTTGCTGCCCTCTCCCAGCCTGCCCTCTCCCAGCCTGCCCTCTCGCAGCCTGCCCTCTCGCAGCCTGCCCTCCCGCAGCCTGCCCTCTCGCAGCCTGCCCTCCCGCAGCCTGCCCTCTCGCGGCCTGTCCACTCCCAGCCTGTCCCCTCCCTGCCCTTTCCCAGCCTGTCCTCTCGCAGCCTGCCCTCTCGCAGCCTGCCCTCTCGCGGCCTGTCCACTCCCAGCCTGTTCTCTCCCAGCCTGTCCCCTCCCTGCCCTTTCCCAGCCTGTCCTCTCGCAGCCTGTCCTCTCGCAGCCTGCCCACTCCCAGCCTGTTCTCTCCCTGCCCTTTCCCAGCCTGTCCACTTCCAGCCTGTCCTCTCCCAGCCTGTCCTCTCCCAGCCTGTCCACTTCCAGCCTGCCCTCTCCCAATCTGCCCTCTCCCAGCCTGTCCCCTCCCTGCCCTCTCCCAGCCTGCCCTCTCCCAGCTTGTCCCCTCCCTCTCCCAGCCTGCCCTCTCCCAGCCTGTTTCCTCCCTGCCCTCTCCCAGCCTGTCCTCTCCCTGCCTGTTGTCGTGTCCCAGCGGCAGCAGGCAGGAGCGTGCACTGCGTCCCCGAAGTAACAGCCCTAAAGCAAGCAAGAAGTACGCCCCCCCTCCCACCAATCCCTGTTAGGTAGTGGAAATTGTCCAAACTGGGGTGCAGACAGCCCCTCTCACCTTTCGGCCTGGTACCACTGCACCAACCGCACTACTTCCCTACTGACCGTTCTCCACTTCAGCCCCGTCTAAATTACAATTCATGCTTGTGACCCTTTTGCCTGCTTGTGCTTGTTTTCATGACCCTGTTGCCTGCTTGTGCCTCCGTGTGCCCCTGTTGCCTGCTTGTGCCTCTGTGTGCCCCTGTTGCCTGCTTGTGCCTCTGTGTGCCCCTGTTGCCTGCTTGTGCCTCCGTGTGCCCCTGTTGCCTGCTTGTGCCTCCGTGTGCCCCTGTTGCCTGCTGGTGCCTCCTTGTGCCCCTGTCGCCTGCTTGTGCCTCAGGTTTCGTGCCCCTGTTGCCTGCTTGTACCTGTTTTCGTGCCCCTGTTGCCTGCTTGTGCCTGTTTTCGTGCCCCTGTTGCCTGCTTGTGCTTCCGTGTGCCCCTGTTGCCTGCTTGTGCCTCCGTGTGCCCCTATTGCCTGCTTGTGCCTCCGTGTGCCCCTGTTGCCTGCTTGTGCCTCCGTTTTCGTGCCCCTGTTGCGTGTGCCCCTGTTGCCTGCTTGTGCCTCTGTGTGCCCCTGTTGCCTGCTTGTGCCTCTGTGTGCCCCTGTTGTCTGCTTGTGCCTCTGTGTGCCCCTGTTGTCTGCTTGTGCCTCTGTGTGCCCCTGTTGCCTGCTTGTGCCTCTGTGTGCCCCTGATGCCTGCTTGTGCCTCTGTGTGCCCCTGTTGCCTGCTTGTGCCTGCTTGTGCCTCCGTGTGCCCCTGTTGCCTGCTTGTGCCTCCGTGTGCCCCTGTTGCCTGCTTGTGCCTCCGTGTGACCCTGTTGCCTGCTGGTGCCTCCTTGTGCCCCTGTCGCCTGCTTGTGCCTCAGTTTTCGTGCCCCTGTTGCCTGCTTGTGCCTGTTTTCGTGCCCCTGTTGCCTGCTTGTGCCTGTTTTCGTGCCCCTGTTGCCTGCTTGTGCTTCCGTGTGCCCCTGTTGCCTGCTTGTGCCTCCGTGTGCCCCTGTTGCCTGCTTGTGCCTCCGTGTGCCCCTGTTGCCTGCTTGTGCCTCCGTGTGCCCCTGTTGCCTGCTTGTGCCTCCGTGTGCCCCTGTTGCCTGCTGGTGCCTCCTTGTGCCCCTGTCGCCTGCTTGTGCCTCAGTTTTCGTGCCCCTGTTGCCTGCTTGTGCCTGTTTTCGTGCCCCTGTTGCCTGCTTGTGCCTGTTTTCGTGCCCCTGTTGCCTGCTTGTGCCTGTTTTCGTGCCCCTGTTGCCTGCTTGTGCTTCCGTGTGCCCCTGTTGCCTGCTTGTGCCTCCGTGTGCCCCTGTTGCCTGCTTGTGCCTCCGTTTTCGTGCCCCTGTTGCCTGCTTGTGCCACCGTTTTCGTGCCCCTGTTGCGTGTGCCCCTGTTGCCTGCTTGTGCCTCTGTGTGCCCCTGTTGCCTGCTTGTGCCTCTGTGTGCCCCTGTTGTCTGCTTGTGTCTCTGTGTGCCCCTGTTGTCTACTTGTGCCTCTGTGTGCCCCTGTTGCCTGCTTGTGCCTCTGTGTGCCCCTGTTGCCTGCTTGTGCCTCTGTGTGCCCCTGTTGCCTGCTTGTGCCTCCGTGTGCCCCTGTTGCCTGCTTGTGCTGTGTGGGTGTGTGTGGAGGGCTCTCTGTGGCTGTGTGTGTAGGAAGCTTTGTGTGGCTGTGTGTGTGGGGGGCTCTGTGTAGCTGTGTGTGGGGGGGCTCTGTGTGGCTGTGTGTGTGGGGGGCTCTGTGTGGCTGTGTGTGGGGGGCTCTGTGCGGGGGTGTGTGTGGGGGGGCTCTGTGTGTGTTTGTGTGTCATTTGCGATAGATAAAGCTAGTGGCATTGTAAATGACAATGACATTTATTTATGTTAAAAAAACATAAATAAAAATAATGTCAAGAGCAATGCCAATAGCTCTAACTTTAACAAAGGCAAAACCATTGCATTGTAAATGCTTGTTTTACTGGCATTTACTCAGATAAATTACAACAGGTTTGACCTGCCCCAATTGTTTAGGCGAAAACTGCCAGGGTGTGATCCTGATTACACAACTCATAATTCCGATTCGTGTTCAAACACATGGTTGCACAGGGATCAGACTTAAGCCCTGCACTTGTCCTCTGGGCCTCTGTTGCAATATTCAAGTCGAATGCCTGACTGACGGCCCATGTTGCGCAACATGCATAGTGATGAGCTTCCTGTTCCATCTGGAAAGTGATGTCAAGTGTGACATGCCTGTCACTGAGGGGATGGCTACACAGTCTGCCTCCACAATCCTTCACCTATCACCACCTCACTTGAGATATTCTAACATGGCCATGCTAACATTACGCAACCCCTCAAGTTACTCAAATGTAGCTTTGGGTAATTGTGGCTTTCAGGAAAACTGCTGTATTTGGTTATATCCGCAAACTGAGCATCATCACTAGGATCCACAAGCCAACCCAACAGGCCACTTTTTAAATGATCTAATGATAGGCAGGAAAGAATGAAAAATAATTGTATTGGATTTGTTAAAATCGTAAAAGCGTGGAACATACCACCATGTGGTAAACAACAACATGTAGAGTAAAACATGCCCCCGTGTGCTGGGCAGCATTGCACAAATGTACATGATGAGTAAAAACAGGGGGGAGGGCTTTTAAATATGCAAGAAGAATAAAAACAGGAGTAGCACTTTATAAGGCAATGGCCTTACAATGGTACGCAGGACACTAATCAAAGGATTTAAGTGAAGGTTTATTGTAGCCAGAGGGCCAATACTAACGAACATTGACGTGCCAGTCACAGGACCCTGCCATCCAGGGGCGGCTCCTCCACTAAGGCACAGGAGCATCACCCCACTGCCTTTCAGCGTGGCAAAAAAAGGAAAACTAAAATCATAATAACACAATGTTATTATCATTTTTTTTTACCGTGCTGAGGCAGTTTTGTGGGGTGGGGCTGGGTTGGACAGTGTAGGGGGAGGAGTGGTGGCACCCTCCTAAGGGCACATGAATGTTTGGCCAGGCCCTATGGGGCTTGCCAAACATTCATGCACACTTTGCATGTTCTCCACCCAGGCTGCATTACAGCCTGGGTAGAGAACATGCCCAGGCTCCCATTCCCCATCTGAGCACCGACCAATCGCAACGCTGCAATTATTATTATTATATAGGCACTTATTAAGCGAGCAGCTACCCCAACGGGGTGTCCCGGCGCTGCAATGCAGTGTTGTGATTGGCTTAGGGGAGCCTTGCTGCTTCCTGTTCGATTAGAACCCAGGAAGAGTATGGAGAAGACGGAAGAGAGGCGGCGGCCGGCAGGTAAGTGTTTTTTTAAATTATTTTTTAACCTCCCCTTGCCTTCCTCCCAGCCCCACTGCTGCTCCGCAGGAGGAGCCATGACTGCTGCCATCTATCTTTAGACTCATGAGACTCACAGCCAGCTTTGCTCACAAGCCAGCAAACTTCCATTACAACATTCTAAACAAGTCAAACAGACATAACAATCTTGTATGCATGTGCAGCTCACTGAAGTGCCAAGGGGCATATTATCAAGCATGGCGTTAAAAAATAGCCACTTTAGCAGCAGAAAACTGCTGCTAAAGCGGTGATAATGGGCTTGATAATATGCCGTAGAGAATTCCCATAGAAGCCCATGTTAACACCAGAAACTGGGCTTCGATGGGAATTCACAAGGGCATATTATCAAGCCCATTATCGCCGCTTTAGCTGCAGTTTTCTGCCGCTAAAGAGGCGATAATATTAACGCAGTTTCTTGATAATATGCCCCCAATTTCTTCCTGTTTGGACTTCGGCCTGTCAGAGGTAATGGGGTCGAACAGCCAAGGCTTACTCTTGTGGAGTGATTTTTGTTTAGACCATCAGATTCAGAGTTAGCACAGAAAACAATATACAATAGTTAAGCAGCAGGAAAATAAGGGAAGGTCTGCAATACAACAGGGGTAGACACAGGGTGGGGGGCTGCCAGGAGGAGAGAAAGAGCACCACTGAAACCTAGCTGGTCATCCCAGGGGAATCTTTAACTTTTACCTCGTTCCTTGCAATTCTACCACAATCATGGAGCCGTTTTATCTCAGAGAAGAGATGGTGCTGCTGATTTAGAGAGCAGCCTCCATCTTGGTGCATTGCTTCTTGGTTTGACTAGGTAGGAGCTAGAGAAGGCTCTCATGGCAGGCATCCAGGTAGTTTGGCCTTTTCAGTTCCCGGGATGAGCCGAGGCAGGTTCAGGGCACACACTGTAGTCTACAGCCTCCTGTTCAAGCTATACCCAGAGAAGGCTTCTTTCCTCAGCCTAG
The DNA here is from genome assembly GCF_964263255.1 of Lissotriton vulgaris. Lineage (NCBI taxonomy): Eukaryota > Metazoa > Chordata > Amphibia > Caudata > Salamandridae > Lissotriton > Lissotriton vulgaris. The sequence goes on along the minus strand of NC_141697.1, from coordinate 652,296,143 downwards.
AGGCACTCGCTGGCTCTTAATGGAGGACTGCAACATGGAGGCATATCTCTGGTTCAGTTTGTTCCTCTTCACAGAAGTACGGGTGAAGCAACTGGGCCATACAAATCCTGATTGATTGATTGATTGATTGAAAATGTTAAGTGATATTGTAATCCAAGTTATGTAAATGTTAGCGGCAGTTGATTCCAGGCTAACTGGCCAGCAGGATGAAGAGGGCACGGCTGGACTTAAACATGTGGAGGAAGCCATCATCATGTGAGGCATCCCTCCCTGTACAAGTCAGTCTCATAGCAACGAAACATCTGGTAATACGAGTAATGTCCTAGGATCTACAATAATGTAGGTATCCTAAGACACCTGCGAGGACTTTATATTTGCTTCTGATGCAGCCCAACTATACGGAGTCTGTTCCTGGGGATCCTACTTGCCTAGAAGGAATGGGCAAATAGCACATCCTTTTGTCACGGACTAGAGTAAATGGCCATGCTGTTAGACACATTTGCAGGGAGTGTATAAAAGATGAAGACACTTAGGGAAATTCAAGGGGCATAGAGGAGACAACAATGAGAATGGTTTAAAACTATCTTCTAAGTGAACCCAACTTTGGGCAACAAACTCACAAGAATCCTGGACAACTCGAAACTCTTACACGGGAGATCAGTAAGGACTGCACAGATTATTTGACCGGGTACGGCCAATAGACACTTTTAATATGGGTTTCAGAAGAGGTCCAAACACTGTACCAAGCATCGGTTTCCAGCTTCCACCAGCTCTGTTATCACTGGGACATGGAGACGAAAAACATTCACGTTAAAAGGAGATCCACCTTGGGTGCAGCACCTACTCCAACTGATCAAGCACTCTGCTTGGGAGCCAAATACAAAAATCACCAGGAAACACTTCTGTGGACTTGCGATAAAAATCGCTCCCCCACTGCACCCTCAAGGGGTCTGAAATGCCTATCCGACACCATTGATGGCTTCTGGTCAATCAAAGAAAAAGGAACAGAATGTTAAACTGCAGTTTCTGGCACAAAGTTTCTGTATGTTCGGACTATACTATCATCTGCATTTCAGCTACCTTCCAGATCAGAAAGAGGAATTGACCAACAAGTTCTGCCCTCCTTGGAGGAATCTAAATTTCCCCCCATGAATTGCAAAAAAAAAGTTGGTAAAAAATGTTTTTTGAAACTCAGTGGAATTTAATTCACAAGACATGCTGTTTTTTATCTTCTACAGTCTACTGGCATTTATGAATCACATTTCTTTATTGGAGTTTAAATATGCAACATACACACACCTAAAACCAGTTGCTGGTGAGGACATGTTAATAAACCATTTAGGTACCAACCACAACTTCCGTCCCCCACGCCAACATGAATTAGTTTGAGGGACATTTATCCAACTGTCTCATCCACCACCCCTGGGAATCAAGTCAAACTGACCAATTGGTTTCATGTTGGATTCATATGTGATTCAGGGTGTGACCAGTAATGGCTGGGAATATATGGTGCACCCAAAGGTATCTCCACCATGCAAGGTCCCTAATGTCTGAGGACAGCATCAGAGTCTCGACTAGCACCGACGACGCGCTCAGCACCGCCGAACACATGCATTTCCAGATTCACACAGACCCCCAACTCCACCCTCAGAGGCACACTCGTCTACCGACCCCCCGGACCCTGCCCCCAGTTCGGCGACTCCATCGCCGACTTCATCAGCACGCATGCCCTGACCTCCACCGACTACATCCTCCTCGGAGACCGGAACTTTCACCTTGAGAACAAAGACGACAACAACTCCACAACCCTGATCGATAACCTCGCCAACCTCGGACCGAGACAACTCGTCACAACGCCCTCCCACTCCACCGGCCACACACTCGACCCCGTCTTCTCCTCAAGCCCGCACGTCTCCGTCAGCCACACCACCAAACTCCTCTGAACCGACCACCGCTACATCCACTTCACCTTCCAGAAACCCACCACACACCACCGCACCCAACAGATCCCCGCCGCCGCTGGGGCATAATCACCGAAGACCAACTAGATGCAAACCTCGCTCTCAGCCCACGCACCCAACCCTCCAACACTGACGTCGCTGCTCACAACCTCAGACGCTGGATTGAGGACTGCGCCAACACCCTCGCCCAGCTGAAGAAACCCCCCCACAGAGACACCAGCAAGAGGGCCAGCTGGTTCACCGCAGAACTCCTAGATTCCAAGCAAGCCTGCCGGAAACTAGAGAAGAAATGGCACAGTGAACAAACTCCGGACAGCCACGCAGCACACAAGGACGCCGTCCGCAACCACCACCACCTCATTAGGGCTGGCAAGAAGACCTCCTTGAAAGACCGCCTCGACAACAACACACACAACAGCAAGGAGCTCTTCAACATCATTAAGGAACTCTCCAACCCCAGCTCCAACACCAACGACATCCTGCCGTCGCAAGCCCTGTGCGACTCCCTCGCCACCTTCTTCCACCGCAAGATAGCAGACATCCACGACAGCTTCAACACCCAGACAGCCCCAACAGACAGCAACACAGCAGACCCTCCGCACACCATCGACCACTTTCCCTTGCTAGCCTGGACCAGCGTGAGCGTCGATGACATCATCAAGACCATGACCATGAGCACAATCCACTCCTGCTCTCCGTCAGACCCATTCCCGCACCACGTCTTCAGCAAAGTAAGCAGCTCAATCGCACCCCACCTGCGCAATGTCATCAACCTCTCCCTTGAAACCGCAACCTTCCCAGAGAGCTGGAAATATGCCGAGATCAACGCCCTACTCAAAAAACCCAAGGCAGACCCAAGAGACCTCAAGAACTTCCGACCCATCTCTCTGCTCCCCTTCCCGGCCAAGGTCATCGAGAAAATCGTTAACAGACAGCTAACCCGATACCTCGAAGAGAACAGAATCCTGGACCCTTCCCAGTCAGTGTTACGCAGCAACCACAGCACCGAGACTGCCCTCATCACAGCCACCGACGACATCAGGACCCTGCTATACAACGGGCAGACTGCAGCACTCATCCTCCTAGACCTCTCCAACGCCTTCAACACCGTCTGCCACCGCACACTACGTGCACGCCTTCACGCCGCAGGGATCCGAGACAAGGCTCTGGAATGGACCACCTCCTTCCTCTCTGGCAGAACCCAGAGCGTCTGCCTCCCCCCGTTCCGTTCCGAAGCCTCCGAGATCATCTGCGGCGTACCCCAAGGATCCTCCCTCAGCCCGACACTGTTCAACATTTACATAGCCCCGCTTGCACACGTCGCCCGACAGCACGACTTCAACATAATCTCCTACGCCGACGACACTCAACTGACCCTCTCCCTCACCAAGGACCCATCACCGCCAAAGCCAACCTCCATGAAGGAATGAAGGCCATCGCCGACTGGATGAAGATCAGCCGTCTGAAGCTGAACTCTGACAAGACGGAGGTCCTCATCCTCAGCTCCAACCCCTCAGCCTGGGACGACTCCTGGTGGCCAACGGCACTGGAGGCAGCCCAGACCCCCACCGACCACGCACGCAACCTGGGAATCATCCTCGACTCAACGCTCTCAATGACCAAGCAAGTCGACGCAGTCTCCTCCTCTTGCTTCAACACCCTCCGCATGCTCCGCAAGATCTACAGATGGATCCCGACAGATACAAGAAAGACAGTCACCCAGGCCCTCGTCAGCAGCAGACTCGACTAAGAAAACGCCCTCTACGCGGGAGCCCCGATCAAGCTCATCAATCGACTGTAACGCATCCAAAACGTCTCGGCACGACTGATCCTCGATGTACCACCACACGGCCACATCATCCCCCACCTGAGAAACCTGCACTGGCTCTCCTTTAACAAGAGGATATCCTTCAAGCTCCTCATTCACGCACACAAGGCACTCCACAAGACCGGCCCAGCCTACCTCAACAGACGGCTCTCCTTCTACACCCCCAACCGCCAGCTACGCTCCGCCGACCTTTCACTCGCCACAGTCCTGCGCATCCGAAGAACAACCAGTGGAAGATCCTTCTCCCACCTCGCTTCCAAGACATGGAACACCCTCCCACTGAGCCTACGACAGACCCAAGACCTGCTGACCTTCAGGAGGACACTAAAGACCTGGCTGTTTGATCAGTTGCACCCCCCACCTTCCCCCCAGCGCCTTGAGACCCTCGCGGGTATGTAGTGCGCTTAACAAATGACAGATTGATTGATTGATTGACAGGTTAATTATAGAGGGTGCCCGCTTCTTGAAAAATTAATTCCTCTATGCTCCAGTGACAACATGATATTCTCTATTCCCAAAATTTTGCCCTGACTATGCATCCATTACCTAAATTCAGTCATTGGTTCATTACACGAGAAGGCCGTAATGGATCAGATAGTTGTGCTTAGTACCAGCAACATCTGTTTACCCATCTAGACCCCAAACTTTGGCATGTCATCTCCTGCTCCTTAAGAGACAAATAAAAAACTCCAGAGGACCAGGAGACACTTAAAACATGGCTGTTCTCTCATGAGCTGGTAAACTTAAGGTGGGAGTACGGAATCAACCACTTTGCGCCTAGAGGCTCTAGTATATGAGTGAAGGTGCTGATAAATTAGATAGAAAAGGGTCCAACTGCATTTAAGAGCAGTGGGCATTTTAAGATTAAGCAACCAAAAGCAGTGACTTCCCCTTGGCTCCTAATTATTTATTCTCAGTGTAACTTTGTAGCAACAGATTCTGCAGTAAAATAATCTATTGGGGGCACAAAACACAGGTAACTGGAAGTGCCAGCATGTGGAAAGAATTGTATACCCAGCGCAAACATCTACAGGGACCCATGTATCGGACGCATCAGCAAATGTTATTGCCCAAGGTGCATAAAACATCACACATGCACACCGCAGGGAAGAACGTATCAACCCTCCTCTAAAGCGACTTCATACCCTACCAAATCGTGACCAGTTTAACTGCGGTTATGTGCCATTTTACAATATATTTGTCAAAATGTATTTGAGGTGGGTTAGACTACAGAACACTCACATTGTATGTGATGACTCAGAAATGTTTGTTAGACAGCACTAAGGGAAATATTTACAAACCCTGGGTGGTGAACTCTGGTTCGCTTGCGGAGTTTGTGGAGTTTTCCACACTCCGGGTTAAGCGGAGCTTGCGGAGTTCGAAAAACTCATCAACATCAAGTTGGCGAGCGAGGAAAATCCACCTCCTGGTGAGACTTTTCCTCATTCGCGACCGTCAACGTCAAGTTGGTGAGTACGAGTGTGGAAAATCAACCTCCCGGCGAGATTTCTCAATGCGGGCGGTCGGATTTCTCATTGCGAGTGGTCGCATATGTTCTCTACCGCTCGCTCTGAAAACGGTCCGTTCGCGCTGAGAAAGTTGCCGCTCGAGTAAAAAAACGACTCAAGTGGCAGAAAGGAAGCAGCGCCCGCTTGCGCTGTGCATGGTGCCGTTCGCGATGATTGCACAGTGCAGACAAACATCCGGCACTGAAAATCACAGCGAATGGCATTTTATCTAATGCACTCTGCCACTCGCAAAGCTCCACTTAGCGCAGTTTTGCACTTTGCAGAGTTCCACGTAGCAGAACCCCGCGAACTTTGCCCAGGCTTAATATTTACAAGCCCCTATCTCCACAGCAACATCAATTTAACGAAACAATGGGGCATATTAGCAAGAACCTCGTTAAAATTATCGCAGTTTTGACTTACCCAGACATAATCGACTCTGGGTGACGTTGGGAATGATTGTGGTGAAGAGAGATATTGCTCAGCGTTGGGGGGTGGCAGAACTACCAACGAAGTCGCAGTGCTGCATGAATATGGACTAGATAATGATAACTGAGAGGGCGGTATACTTAAGCCGAGCGTGCCCAGGCAAATGGAATAAGGTGTGGTCCCCGTGGAATGTGTACCGTGGCGACATATGTGACCCTCTGCCGGAAGATGACCAGTTGGAGTCGGATGATGAGGGGGGGTGGAGTGAAGGGAGATGGGAGGGATAGGAATACCATACGGGTGAAAACGGGGGTGGGGGGAATGTCCTTCCTCACTTCGGATAGGGTCCTCGGACACTATATAGCAACATATACTGTCCTATGAATCTTTCGTACAGCTAAGCTGCACTATTACTTTTCATTGACCGCATTGTGATTTCCTGATTGTTCTTCTTGTTATTTTCAAAAAAACAAAAACCGAAACCTTACTTAATTTGCAATGTGATTTTGGCTAAATACCTTCAACTCTATTTCGTGATGTGCCTTTTTACAGTAGCAGCGTAATTACTGTGTGGACTTCATTTATGCAAGGCTATCACTGCTCTTTATTAGCGGCCGGCCCCTCGGGGTTGTAGGCGACTTGCTGTGTAACTATAAGAAGGTACAATAAAGGTTTAAAAAAAAAAAAAAAACTTATCGCAGTTTTAGCGAATTCCAATAGAAGCCCAGGTTACATGTCCTGCACATCTAACCTGGGCTTCTATTGGAATTCTATAACGCATATTAGCAAGCCCATTATCGCCGTTTTAGCGGCAGTTTCCTGCCGCTAAAACAGCAATAATTTTAACGAGGTTCTTGCTAATATACCCCAATGTTCCTGTGGCAATAGGGGCTTCGTCTTATTGACAAAATGGCGTTAAGCCACTTGACGTGGCTTAACGCTGTCTTTTAAATAAGGCACCCTTTCACACTATACTTAGCCTGAAAGGAGTGGGCAATGGGTGTTGCGGTGGGCGTTCCGCCTCAATACCGATTGATTTTGATGCTGCCCCTTATTTACAAAGATGGAGTAAATATGAGCCAGCACCAAAATTAAGACCAGGGAAAACCTGGCCTTCACATGGCGAAACGAGGAGAAATGCTTTATTTCTCCTCGTTTTTGCTGTTTCTATGTATGCCTCACTGTGCAGCACACTTAGGAACAACAAATTGCCATGAATGATTGTTTATGTGCAGGATGGTGTCCCTTCCTCCACATAAACAATTTAAACAAGCATAGGCATAGCCAATAGGTCTTGCGTTTGGGACCATCATTAATAAAGTACCGATTTGCAACTTCCATGTGTGCTGCAGGGACAGGTGAGCCGTATTATTGTAAATATGGCGCATTCCTGCGTTTCTAGAGTGACGAGCGTGGCATTCGTAATTTAGGAACTAACCCACACTCCGCCACTTTCTTGTGAATGTGCCCCTAAATACCTCAGGTTTCTGTTGATATACCTTGTTGCTATTTCATGTTACATTGGTATTCATTTATCGAAAAGAACTATGATAGGCCATGTTGATGTTGATGCTAACCTTGGGATACTGAACATTATGTGAACACACTCGTATGATCCCAGCTGCAACCAATGCAGACATACCATAACAAGCCTGAAATCAGAGTAAAACCCTCACTGTTTCAACAATAATATGGAAAGGGTGTTAGTAGATATTCTTAAAATACCAGAATTAGTTCACTTGTCTGCAAAAGGGAGATTGAAGGATACGAAGTTGGTTAAGTAGTTTAGGAAACCAGGCTTACCTGTGTGAGGGAGACTGACGAGGGATACGTTTTTGTATTCTAAGTAATAGTGGGTGTACATCTGATCATTTTCAATGGTAGACCCATTTGTCTGTAACAAGTTCTAGGTCGAAAGACAGATTGAAGTTATCACATTTTTATCAGGCACATAAGGAAGAATATGCTACAATCAAGCCAATGAAGATAAAGTCATTAGGCTTTTATGCTCAAAAAGAGCCTTAACTGTGAACATTTACCTGGGGGAGGGTAATTTTTAAAGACACAAGAGAGAAATATACACTGGAAATACAATTGTTGACACAGTTTACTAGAGTAGAGAAACACTTCCCGCCCTGCCGCAACTGCTGTGGATGAATTCCTATTCCATATAAAGCAATGGGAATTGTACCTGTGAATGCATTTAAAACTAAGAAAGTAGTATCTTGAACTTGTTAAAATTCTCAGAAGCAACTAGAACTGGCTAATAGGTTAAAAGAGGAAAGAACATCCTATGACCCATGCCCAAGCCCCACATCAACACCCAAGGTCAGAACGACCTTGGGTATGCTTCACTGAGCTGTTTATCACAAAATTACTAATATGTTGCTTCATTGACAGTGTTCGGCTTCACTCTGGTCAATCTATGCTACAATTCACATGATTGGTTGAACCCAGTACAGGATCCCTTGTGCTGCTGTCATCAGCGCTCCTGAAGGTGGTCCCTTTCGCAAATCCTTTTGCCCTCAGCACCCACTGCCAACATTCGGAAAGTTCAGGGCCCACTCTGCCCTCGAACGAAAGCCTTGTTTCATCTGATGGCAGGTTGCATACCTTTTGGTACTAGGGGGCAGATTCACAAGCCTCTTGCGCCGCTTTTACGCTGCCTTTGCGTCACTTTTGGTGCAGGGTATTTACAACATGACACATCTCCCAGATGCATCACGTTGTAAAGCCCTGCGCCAGAAGAGGCGTACCATCGCAGGGGGAGGCGTTCTGACGCAGGAACGCCTCCCAAAAGTGGCTGAGTGAAATCTACAAGATTTCACTCAGTCACTTCTGGGCCCATGCTGCGTCAAATCCCTGCGCCTGCTTGAAGCAGGCGTAAGGATTGACGCAGCATTGTGCACATAGGACCCCCCTGATCATTGCTGGAGCTGCGGCGCGCTTGCGATGCAACTCCAGCAAAGCGCCACTTTTACGGCACAGATGCGTGAGGCATCTGAGCAGTTTTTGCCCCATGGTGCGCAACATTGTAAATGCGGCGCATCAAGGGTGGCGGAGCTGCGGCGCACAATTACTGGCGCATCCCTGCCGATATGCAGGGATGCGCCAGTAATTTTAAATCTGCCCTCAGGACTCTGGCTTTCCAATTTTGGCCCAAAAAGGCTATGGAGGCGGACCAAACGGACACAGTGTTGAGACACTTCTTTAAGGAACACAACACCACAGCAGTAACAGGCCACCTCCACTCTCAGAACCCAGCCATCCATACAAACACTCGAGTGCAGCTTTAATTTTCCCACTGTACCATTTCGACTAGACTAAACTCGAGGATCTCGAGGAACGTAAAGTATAGACTTGTTCGCACTCTTTGTAGATAACAGCAAAATACAGAAATTGGAATCATTAGAATCTGGGCAAAGCTTCGGTTGTACCATTGCTGAAGGTTCTTTCATATATTTGATAGTTTTTGCCTAGGCCAATACACAATTGCTAATCACACGATTGAAAACCTGAAAAAATTGCAATTTGTTTCCCTTTCATTAACCTTTTTTACACAAGTTGATGCTGCAGAAGACTGGTTCGAGCAGAAAATACCTTGCGCGAACTATGACAGTCACAGCTTTAAATAGGCAGGTAAAGACCCTGAAGATAATGGAGTTGTTTCCAAACTGCAGTAGGGGTGCCAAACTGGTTTGGGGACCTTTGGTCAATGTCTCAAGATATATCATGTGATTAGTACATAGACTATTACAAAGCAGAGGACACTTTTCTTAGCCTTTGTGGACCTCTACTGAAAACCTGCACTTCTTTACTTTGAAATGAAGAGTACCTGCACTTCTCAGCACTTCACAACACAGTTAATGGGAGAGTACCATCACTTTTACATGTACTCTGGACTGGCAGTACCAGCACATTTGCATTCCCATTTAAAGCACTGGTGAACCTACGTTTCAGAGGAAAATACTTTTCAGGTACACTAAGCCACAGAGGCAATACATTTTCTGCTTGAACCAGTATTTTTAACCGACTTTTGCATGGTGGGTGTGCCATTGCTTTCAGTGTTCATGTAAGATACCGGCTATGTTCGTTTTGGGTAATTACATGCTATTTTCACAAAATTTAGACATACTTTAGGAAGAAAAAAAAACATTGCCCCAAAATGACTGCCTTTTGGGAGGAGGCATGTTGTAAGCCTAAAATCCATCATTTTTCAGAAGGAAGTGTGGCCCATGCTTATTTATACCCCTAAAGTAGAGGGTGCACGCTCAAACAACATGCTTTAGTTCTGGCGAAAGGGAGGTTTTCAAGACATGCTGTATCTACTCTGTGGGCTTAGAGTACGCCCACTGTGTTGCATTCAATCATTTGTGTGCAGTTCTGAAATCCTTGCTTTTAAGTGGTGATTGTTCTGGCGTTTGTTGTTCTGCCCCCCTTCCATGGACACTGGGCCTATTACATGTCATATTACTCTTCTGGCACTATTTTTTTTAGTTTGCATCAGCTCGCACACAGCTGATGGCTTAAGTGTAAAAACACACCCAGCATTTCTTTGTTTCATGATCGTCTTGGGCTCTTTTCTCAACACATTTTTGGAGCAGTTAAAGACTGAGATTAGATGTCAGACGTGTTCCGAGGTCACCAATTCCATGCACCAAATCCCTCCCACTGTTTAGTTTATGGGCTGGTTTTGCATTGCACTTAATCTCCCCGTGCTGTCCCCCCCATCACCCCTCCTGTCCATCTCTGCTTGTTATTTTCAGTGCTGCCATTGTTCTAGAATCGTTCCACCTCCCACACAGACAGGATTATTTCTACTTCTAATTATATTTGAAAATGCATTTTGCCCAAAGCACGATAGAGCTGCACTGGGTTATTTTATTTGATTAGTTTTATAAAGAGCTTGGTGTTTACTTGTAGCATTTTTCGTTAAAGCATTTGCTTGTTTTCCCTGCAGTAACATATGCAACCCCCTTAACTGCACATGGGTCAACAACAGCATGCTCCCTGCAGTTAGCCTCGCATTGTCTCACTTTTCCGTCTCCATGCTGTAATCTTTCAGTCTCCCTGGCAGACTTCCTCTCTTCTCCCAAGGCCTGCTTACTGGTAGCGCTTTTCCTTCCATTAGCCTATCCTTCTCAGGGAATTTATCCACCCAAGCATTTTCGTTGCTTTATGATACTCGTTTTATTGCTGTTCCCATTATTAATGGAGGAGACTACAATTACCAGAATGCACAAGAAGAGCCTTGCTGTATGTGCCACTCACCCAGGCAAAGGGAAGCTTGTAAACATTTGGGGCAGATAGTCTTGGTGTGCTGGAAAAAAAACAGATTTTGGTTCTAAGTTTACGGTAACTTGATGTCTACCGGCTTCTTGACGAAACAGCTACTTTAACTTGTTTTTTTTTGTAGGCATTGGGAGGGCTGACATCAAGACTCGAACTGGCTTCCCTAGTTCCAAAGTCAGCTGCTCAGGGAGTTACGCCACATCCTCTCGTCAAATATTGCTGGGCATAGATATCAGTGTGTTCTGCTGGTAGTGGCCTGGATGAGTAATTCATTGTTTTCTCGTTTGTTTTCCTGTAGTCACCTCGAGAGGGGGTAGTGCCTGGGGCTGTAGAAGTTTATGAACTGAGTAGCTCACGCTTACACCATGTGTGACCTTGGGCTAAGTTGCAAGCCAGTTTACCCATCACACATTTTAGGAAGAATATCACCAGGTGTCTCTAGTTGGGAGACTTCATCACCCCACAGGTGGTTTCATGCCATTGAACGACTGCTGGAAAAATAAAGCCATGTCTGGAGAATACCACTACACATCAGTATGTAATTCTAAAGTTAACAGATGCACATTCCAAAGTTTTGAATTTTTTAAAACAAACTGAAAAGTTTTATGAAGTACAAAGCTATCCACAGTGTTTTTGTTGGTAATTGTATTATATTGGAATTATGTACGCTTACTACCCCAGCAAGGAGTTGACGCGCTTCATTATGTCTTTCTTGCTCCCTTGGAACGATGAACCCAAGCATTGCCTCATCACCGCCAATGCCTCTATTTAGATGGTTTTCAAATTGCTCTTCAATGCACACCACCCAGGATAATTTGTTGCATGGCTAGGATCCCATAAGCGAGTCCTATTGGCTATGCCAATGCTTGTTGTGCCTTACTGATTTCGTCTCTGGGAGAAGGACGCCAAGTTTTTTTGTCTTTATCAAAAGATATGCAAACTAAAATCTTCGCAAATACTGGTTGATTGTACCACCTCAACATCTAATCAAAGTACTGATAAAATATATTTTAAGAAGCTGCGGTTCTAACACTTAGGTATTTACCATTATTTTAAATGCAAATAACTGGTTGTCTTGTTTGGTGTAATTTCTTCTTTTTTTAAGCAGTTTCTACCTATAAATAAATGCATGAATCCAAATAGAATTGATGGTTTTACCCCTAGCACACTAAACTTTATATGAAAACAGAGAACCTATTTATAGTCCATTACCGCCATCTTGTGGCAAAATTGTTTCTTTACAGAAAAACATGACAATTGTCGCGCTTTAGGAAAGATATTTCACACGTTCTCTTTTCCTTTGCAATCTTCTGTTACCAAGCATATTCAAGAGATGCGGCCCTATGTGTACGTGAAAAAGTTAGGAAATTACCTTTGACTCTATTTTAAATGAGTGGGTAGAGGAGAGGCTGCAACTGCAGTTTTGCTTTGGCACTTTGGGTGATACAAGTAACCAATGACACTCGGAACCAACTCTACCACTGACGTCATGGGAACCAAGTTCAACCAATTTCTGGTGGGGTTCAGCACCCGAATTTACGAGGAGCTTGATTTGGCCAGGGGCCTTGCATGTAGGGTGACCAACTGGCAGGGCTGCAAATTCAGGATGGCAAGAGTAAAAATTCAGAACAAAAGGTCAAAATTTAGGACGAAAATTCAGGACAGAAGGTCAAAATTCAGGACAAAACTTCAGGACGAAAGGTATGTTTAACAGACACACCAGTGCCATTGTGAGATGTAAGGGAGAGCAAAGAAAGGCTTGGGTCCTGTCTCTGTCCGGCCTGGACCACTATCATGAAGTAAACAACAAAGAAGCCGGGCAGTGTGATTTCTTACTATAAATGCACCACCTAGTGAAATAAGCTACTAGGCTGAACAACCATTTGAGTTGAATTAATGCATTTTTTTATATAAAGATATTTTGCAAAAAAGTTTTTGGCATCAAAATGAAACACAGTATTTACACCAATACACAAATACATTCAGTCAAAGTACAACATATACAACTCAGTGAAAAAACAAAGCAATTGTCACAGTAATGTTAAAAAAGACAACTAGAGTATGCCTCAAATAACTCAGTTGTTGAGGCACCAGTCCTACATGCAAAAACACAAGTGGGCTAGCTACTTCTTACAATGGCCTACTTGTAAACACCTCCACAAGATACACATACAGATTTGTATTGAAGTGCTGTGACAGGAAATAACACCTAAACTACTACGTAGTTTCCTAGTGTATTAGTTGGTTCCTATCAGGCCTATAATGTTTTGTATCTTGGAGGTGAAAAACGCCGACGCGTTTCGAACCCAAAGCAAATCTGCGGGTTCTCCTCAGGACAGGGACTGGAGGGTCGTTGTCGCTGTGAAATGATAATTAAAAATGATATCAGTAACGAAACTACCTCTCAGAAACCACTCTCTCAGACTCAGACTATAATTCAAATAAATGTACCTTGTCGGTGAAGGGTAAAAGATGCTCCCTGTGAACAAATGAGGTGGAGACAATTGTTAGGGAACTTGTGAGACTGCGCCCCACCCAGTGAATAAACTTGTGCACCCCTATTGTCAAAACATACCTAGTCAGTATGCTTATGATGCAGAAGCGGATGTCGGCACACGATGGAGACTCGCAGTAGAATCCTACGGGGGCTCCCTGGAAGACAGTGGGGGACCTGAATTAATGTCCGTAACGTATCTGCCTAAGTAGCTGAACTGCTTAGTGCAAAACAAAGTCCTACCTTTTTTTTACGGGACGGACGCTTGTTTGTGCTGCGCGCGTGTGTGGCAGCAGTGGCCGCCGCACGGGTTAGTCAGCTGCAAGAGCAATGAGCATATAATTACAGGTCTGTTATATCTGGCATTATCGACACCTCACTGCTTCTGAAAGGACAGGCACTTGAACCTGAAGGGGCGTGTCTGCAAGTATTTAATCTGACCGTCATCCCGATGTATACTGGAAGATGTAGTACGCTCATGCGAGCCAAGTCAAAACGCTAAGTAATATGGGCAAGTATTAAAAACATCACAGGAGCCTGTGGTGATCCAGATGTCCGATTGGCACAAAAAGAAGCGTACCTCATTTTGAAATTCGACACTGCCATGTCTGGACTGAATGATCTTAATGAATTCAGCAATCTTTAATGACTTTTTAACGAACTCTTACCTGCGCAGCGTGCCGCTGCCGGTTTTCCCTGCTGCTCACGTGACTGGTGTAGTTCATACCCTGTAAATAAATTTGTTGCAGTACACTACGCTGCCAGACACATCGGCACGTTCCCTTTTGACAAACAGAACCCCTGCTGACTAGCAGCCCATATTACTTAGCGTTTTGACTTGGCTCGCATGAGCGTACTACATCTCCCAGTATACATCGGGATGACGGTCAGATTAAATACTCGCAGACACGCCCCTTCAGGTTCACGTGCCTGTCCTTTCAGAAGCAGTGAGGTGTCGGACTGAAACGTCTTCTGCCCCCGCACAATAAGTGCCATTGTGCGGCCCTAATCCTTTAGCGGAGATAATGCCAGATATAACAGACCTGTAATTATATGCTCATTGCTCTTGCAGCTGACTAACCCGTGCGGCGGCGGCTGCTGCCACACACGCGCGCAGCACAAACAAGCGTCCGTCCCGTAAAAAAAAGGTAGGACTTTGTTTTGCACTAAGCAGTTCAGCTACTTAGGCAGATACGTTACGGACATTAATTCAAGTCCCCCACTGTCTTCCAGGGAGCCACCGTAGGATTCTACTGTGAGTCTCCATCGTGTGCCGACATCCGCATCTGCATCATAAGCATACTGACTAGGTATGTTTTGACAATAGGGGTGCACAAGTTTATTCACTGGGTGGGGCGCAGTCTCACAAGTTCCCTAACAATTGTCTCCACCTCATTTGTTCACAGGGAGCATCTTTTACCCTTCACCGACAAGGTACATTTATTTGAATTATAGTCTGAGTCTGAGAGAGTGGTTTCTGAGAGGTAGTTTCGTTACTGATATCATTTTTAATTATCATTTCACAGCGACAACGACCCTCCAGTCCCTGTCCTGAGGAGAACCCGCAGATTTGCTTTGGGTTCGAAACGCGTCGGCGTTTTTCACCTCCAAGATACAAAACATTATAGGCCTGATAGGAACCAACTAATACACTAGGAAACTACGTAGTAGTTTAGGTGTTATTTCCTGTCACAGCACTTCAATACAAATCTGTATGTGTATCTTGTGGAGGTGTTTACAAGTAGGCCATTGTAAGAAGTAGCTAGCCCACTTGTGTTTTTGCATGTAGGACTGGTGCCTCAACAACTGAGTCATTTGAGGCATACTCTAGTTGTCTTTTTTAACATTACTGTGACAATTGCTTTGTTTTTTCACTGAGTTGTATATGTTGTACTTTGACTGAATGTATTTGTGTATTGGTGTAAATACTGTGTTTCATTTTGATGCCAAAAACTTTTTTGCAAAATATCTTTATATAAATAAATGCATTAATTCAACACAAATGGTTGTTCAGCCTAGTAGCTTATTTCACTAGGTGGTGCATTTATAGTAAGAAATCACACTGCCCGGCTTCATTGTGAGATGTAAAGCGGCACGCGTAGGATGTAGCTAATTGGAACCTGCAGTGCTGGACTAGAATGCAGTCCTCCGAGTGGCCAGCTTTATATGTCAGATCGCTTCAGGTTTTCCATGTCTGTGCAGCTGGTGATGAGTGGTATAGGGGCTGGTACAGTACTGAGTGATGGATAAGACCCATAGCGGACAGGTCTTGTGTGACGGTAAGAGCATTAAGCAGAAAAAGGGAGTTATTAACCAGCCTGCATGATCTATAATTGGCTGCACACTGCTGACCGTTATGGTTTTTGTGTGGGTCAGAGTGGTTGGATAGGAGTTGACATTACTATAAAATGCCCTGGCTTGTGGCTAGCCATGTATCAGCTGTCCTTATTTTACCTGTATATTGGAAATAGTATAGTGTTTGGGCTGTTTCATTTCTGTGAGCTGTAAACTGCAGATTCTCATTGATGCACAAAATTGTGCTACAGACTAGAAACTGTATACACTGTTAAGGCATAATTGTAGGGCAGAGGAGGGTCTGTCTTTTACATACAGAACATTTTCTATTGAATGGAAGCAAAGTGCCAACATGCAGTTTTACTGATAAAACTATATAGCGCACAAATACTAATATGTAGACTTGTGGTTTCAGCAAATGTGTACCATTTGAACATCACCAAGTAAAGTATCTTGATTGTTTTGAACCTATTAAAACTTTGTTTCTAGCACATTGTGAATTACAAACAAGTGTTCTTTTTGTGGTTTCCTAACTTCCGATATGTTTTGAAACATTCGCACAGTTCATTTGCAGATATTCAAAAGTTGTGTGTTATAAACTCACAAGCATTGACTTTAATGATAAGAATGTATTACTACCAAAACACATTTTTTTTAATCAACATCAGGATAATGAAAACATAACTTTGTAACCTGTACAATGCAGCTTGTATGTAGCTTTCATATCTCACTGCGCTAGGTAACAAATGTAACTTATGAACTGCACAGTAACAAAAAATATTAGTGACAAAAGCAGTAATCTACTGAGCTCTGCACATAAAATACTGTTCTTTGATATGCATGGTACCCATTCTTTGCAGCAGGCATATTAACCCTCTGTGCTACCTTAGATAATTCAACTGCCACTAAACAAAACTCCCATCTGTCTCCACCAGATTCATTAATTACCAGAGTTATTGTGACACTTTTACTGTTGCCTGAAAACTGCTGATCTACGAGCAGCTATGCAGTGCCAGCCCCCAGTAACAAAACCGTTCCCCGACCCTTCCAGCCTCCCAGGAAAAGGCCCAATGCGTGTACGGCCAGTCCTGACTTGCTACCACCCTCCAAGGGTGACCCCCATCTTCACACAGACCCTCTTTCATGTGTATTTAATTTATTTTATAGTGCTACTCTTCTGAAGTATGTACGGCAGGGTGTCAGAGTGCGTTACATCACACACATATTATATAGAGACAATGACTCATAAATGTTAAAGTCAATGTATAGGAAATGTTACTCAATACATTGAGCTCTAGAAGGTGTAAGAGTCACATGTCATACATAGTGGTAGGGAGTGGCATAGGCAGGGCCACAGGGGTGGTTGTCCCAGACGCACTATTCTTAGGGGTGTAACATTTTAAAAGAAAAACATTTGTGGTGGAAGGGACTCGAGTCGGTGCTGTTGTTAAAAGTGCAGGTTATGTTATCTTGCCCACCTTTCCCCGCAGAAGGGCTGCACGAAGCCGTGCCCTCATGCATCTCTCGGCCTCAGGGCAGGTGGAGGGCTGCTTGTGCTGTTTTCTGGTGGCATGGGAGCAGCGCCACCCAAGGGAACAACAGCGGAACGTC
The DNA here is from genome assembly GCF_964263255.1 of Lissotriton vulgaris. Taxonomy (NCBI): domain Eukaryota; kingdom Metazoa; phylum Chordata; class Amphibia; order Caudata; family Salamandridae; genus Lissotriton; species Lissotriton vulgaris. Next base: position 652,278,725 of record NC_141697.1, on the reverse strand, counting down.
TCTTGTGGTACCACAGCGCTGTACAAGGAATTCGTTTATGCTTTTTTGGCAGGGTGAAGGAGCATTTCAAGCCCGAGTTCCGTGCTTGCTACCTGATGTCATGTGTTGGTTTGGGATGGCAGGTTGTGTCAACCGGGTGTGTTGCATCCATCTATTCTTTCATCAATTATTCAGTTTTTCACCTTTCATTCTGTCCTTCCATTTGTGTGCCCATCCATATCCAAACCTATTCAACCATTTCCAAACCTATCCATCATCTATCCTTCCATCCATCATTTCACTCATCCATCCTCCATCCACCCTTTCACTCATCCATCCATCCTTTCACCCCATCCATCCACATTTCCAACCATCCACCCATTGTCTCATCCATCCAACCATTTACCCTTTCACCCATTCAGCCATCCTTTCACTTACTCATCCATCCATTCACCCTGCCACTCATCCGTCCATCCATTCACCATTTCACTCGACCATCCAACCTTTCTTCCAGTTCTTCACCCTCCCTTTCGCTCATCCATCCATATATCCTTCTTTTCACTCATCCATACACCCTTTCCTCCATCCATCCTGTCAATCACCCATCCATACTTTCACTCATCCATCTTTCTCTCTCCATCCCCATTTCACTTAGCCATCCCTTCACCCATCCATCCACTCATGAATCCATCCATTGACCCTATCACTCATCCATCCTTTTACTCACTCATCCACCGATCCATCCATCATTTCTATCATCTATCCATCCGCCCTTTCACTCATCCATCCATCCTTTTGCTCATCTACCCTCCCTTTCACTCACTCATCCATCCTTATATCCATTCTTTCACTCGTCCGGCCGTCCATTCACCCTTTCACTTCTCAATTCATCGATCCATCCAAACTTTCACTCATCCATCCACCCTTTTACCCATCCACCATTCCACCCATAAATGTATTTACACTCTCATCCATCCTTCCACTCACTCACTGATCCATCCAATCCTTTCTCTCATTATCCATCCATTCACCCTTTCACCCATCTATTCATCCTTTCACTAATCCATCCAGCCATTCACCCATTTCTTCACTTACTTACTCGCCCACCTTTTCAAATTAATTATGAGCTAAGCCTTTGTCTGCAGAGTTGCAGACAGAAAAGGCCCATCAAGAACTCCACCCTCGCTGTAGTTCCTAAAGCAAGGGGTGGGGCGGGGGAGGGTTCACTATGCCCCTGCACATAGGCAATCTGAAGTCAAGAGTCAGGCATGATGCATAGTGCCAGGAGGTGAGGCGACTGTGACATGGTGTTGTTTCCAGCGCTTTAAGTGGGCTGAAAAAACTTGAGGGTCTCGCCAAAGGGCGTGTCCGATGTAATTAAGAACGTGGCTTAAAACACAATAGTCTGAAATCTGTGCTTAGCATGGTGTTCTGCCCGACTGGAATTCTGCTACTTCTGTCATTGCATCCAGACATATAATACATTACTCCTACAACAAGCCAGGACTATTGGCTTTGTCAATGGTTCTTAGTTGCATAAAATAAAGAAACAGCAAGTATGGCTTCTTTGTAGATAATATTGAAAATGTGTCAGTTCTAAAAATGACGAGACTGGGAAAAAACTATAACCCCTTCTTTTTAACTTCTTTCGCTGGGTTCTTTTCACTAACTGGATTGTGTACATTTCTTCCATCTGGTGAGGTGCAACAATTGTCTTTATGTACTGTTAAATAAAATGCCCTGCCCTAGACTGAGGAAGGAGGAGGCCCACCACATTCTTTAACAGCCCAGAACGGCCCATTGTTATTCTGTATGTGGCAATCAGTCGGCATACAGAATGACAATGGGTGGGGTGCGGCTCCTCTTGTGCTCAGAGGATAGGTGTTATTCAGCCCCAGCAGGAAATTTAGGCTCCTCGCAGAGTGTAAGAAATGGGGGTTACCCAAATCTCCAAGGGGGTAGCATGGAACCAAGCGGGCAGGCCAAACTTCGGAGGACATGTGAAGCACTCACGCAGTACCCACAGTCAACACACCAGGCACACCACAAAAGAGGCAGGACACCAGTTTGAGTTGGAAAAAGATAAGTAGTTTAGTAGTGTTTCCAACCTGCAAGGCAAAAATGCAAAACAGTAGTGTCACAATTAGGACGCCAATTGGCGCCAGAGCCAACTGTATAAAGGGGGGATTATTTACATGGGAAGTAAGGGCTAAGTCTATAAGTCCATGCTGAAAGGAAAAAGGATGGGATTAAAATGACATTAGATCTGGGGCCAATCTGGCGGGGCCAACTCAGACTCTCATCCTTAGGGGTAGGCTGTAATTGCAAAATACCACATTAGCATAGATATACATCATGCACAATAACGCCAACCTAACCCCTGTAAGGTAAAAACATCAGGGCATCACAGTACATCATAAATAGGAGCACCTGTACTAAATCAGCACGGCTGGCCCATTGACCTGGGGCATAACCAAGGGCCTGGAATAACACGTCAGGCCAACCCATTGACCAACATTAGGCAGAACATACATCACCCAGCATTAAGATCAGGCAGGGGCCCTCCTCATAGACCAGGAACACCTGTAAGGAAACAGCTAGGCTCCCTCTACCATCAAACAAGGGGTATCAAACATTAGGGTGTACACAACAGCCAACTGTCATTAGGCCCCAGACGTCCCCATTCCCGGGAAGGGGACGCAGTACGCTAGGCACCCTGCTTTAGCATAAGGCTCAGCCCTAATTAGGGAGGACAGGCAGGTAGCAGTCACATAGGGGCCTAACTCTAGGCCTAAGAACCTCAACCTAGGGCCAACCCTCATCGGCAAGTACTTATCAGTTCAACAAGGAACTCCAAAGAACACAACCTTTACTTATTTGTGACAAGCCTTTCTTCTTGTAAATTCGGGTCAGCTTGCGACCTCAATCAGATCCTCAGAATACTATGGAAGCCCACCTCTGCAAGAAAATTCAGTACAGTGAAGTGAATCTCCCTCTCATTTCAGGCTTGTAAACATGGTGCGCTATAGCATTTCAATAGAGCATTTGATTATGCAAATCAATAAATCATTTCAAATAAGCAGGCAAATATGCGTTTCAATGAGCATTTTAAATGAACATATAAATATGCGTTTAACTCCCCTGAATAGGGCGGAACAGGCAACTAGGGCCAATTCAATGGGTTCATTGGCCTAAGGAGGCATAAGCTGTCACTCGGGAGCCTTACAAAAGTGTTCGGCTCCTCGGGGCCAACAGGGCCCAGTCTCACTGTTCCCCGGGGGAGGGGCGAACACGGGGCCTTCTCCGGCCTTCCGCCCTCCTCCCCGGGGGTTACCTGGATCTTCGGCCCTTCCCGGCCCTTGCGTTGCTCTCAAAGGCCTCGGACGACCGGGCGCGGTGTAGAGGACAACTGTGGAGCACCAGCGCCGGTCGCGAGGCAGGCACACACTGTGGGGGCAAATTGGGGGTTGTATTTAGCTTCGGGGCCTCCTTCGCAACGGAGGCTAAAGGCCGCAGGACTCTTCTCCGTGTCTTCGCTCAGGGACTGGGGCACGGTTCCACGGACCACTCTGGGCTGTGAATTCGGGGGCGCGGCCGGTGACGCGACGCGCGCCCATCACGTGGTCCGGGCTGGTAAAGGATTCAGGCTTGGTGCGGCCTATGCTCCTACGCGCAGTTACTTCACAGCGCGTCAGGCACAGTTACTTCACAGCGCGTCACGGACACAGTGACTTCAAAGCGCCTCAGACACAGTTACTTCAAAGCGCTTCAGGCACAGTTACTTCAAAGTGCTTCAGGCACAGTTACTTCAAAGCGGATCACGGACACAGTGACTTCAAAGCGCTTCAGGCACAGTTACTTCAAAGCGCATCACGGACACAGTGACTTCAAAGCGCCTCAGGCACAGTTACTTCAAAGCGCTTCAGGCACAGTTACTTCAAAGCGCTTCAGGCACAGTTACTTCAAAGCGCATCACGGACACGGTGACTTCAAAGCGCCTCAGGCACAGTTACTTCAAAGCGCATCACGGACACGGTGACTTCAAAGCGCCTCAGGCACAGTTACTTCAAAGCACCAGGGGGGGGCGGACAAACCCAGTAACACATCCAGGGGTCCCAGGGTAACTCTTCTCACCTCCTGGGGGATCCAGTCCACAACACTCCTTCCCTTCTCGGTGCTTCTTGGCGCAGCGCTTGCGTAGCGCAGGGTCCCGGCAGCTCCAGGGACCTAGGAGGCCCTCCTTCCTCAGGGGCCCGGGGGACAGAGCAGTAGCACTACTGGGCCAGGTCAGCAGGTAGTGGGGGCATCATCAAAGCAGGGTGGTAGGCTTTCACCATCCCCACTGCAGCATGGTCCTCCTCTCACACAGCAGCCTGAACTCCTGAAGTGGGGCTTTATAAGCCCTGGGGACAGTAGAGGGGCAAAACCCATGGCCATGGCATCCATTTTAAACACAATACATTTCAGTCAGGTGCAGTTCTAAAATGGGGAAATTTACAAGTGCTCACACTATTACATGACATTACAATTTTAACAAGGTGTCTCACACCACTCATGGCCTATACAGGTTTAATCCCATGGGGGAGACATCCTGGACAAGGGGGTCAAAAGCGATTTTTTTGGGGGAAAAAGGCCAAGTGCAACACAACTCCCCCCCCAGCCAAAAGCCAGGGTAGACCGATCAATGCCATGATGGGCTTCCCTGCTTGGGGCGGAAAAAGGTGGACGCAGGCCTGCAACTACAGGCGCACCTGCAGTGTCTCCTCCACTCTGGAACCCAATGGTTCTCTCTCGCAACCCTTCTTTCACCAATAAAACCACCCCACTGGTGTTTCCTAGTGGGATGTCTTTCCTTCCTAGAGTGGGAGGCTCTAGCCTCAGGCTTGTGATACTCTGAAACCACTCTCCTCTCTCCAAATTGCCACTGGTCCACCCACCTGGGGTCTACACCCTCAGGCTGACCAGCCCTTAGGGGCGAGGCTCTCCTCCCCCTACTTCTCCTCCTAGGGTTCCGCCATCTCCTACGCCTGGGACACCCTCACACAACCATTCTCTCCCCAACCTGGAGTCGAAACCCTCAGGCTGAACCGGTGACAGGGGCGAGTCCTCCCTCTCCCTGCACCCCCTCCCAGAGTTCCGCACCCTCCTAACTGGAGTAGTACCCCTGAGAGTCAAATCTGGGGGGACTCTGAACACAGATGTCCCACCCGCCAGGTCCGGCAAACCCTGAACCTGGCCACCCAACCCGGGATCTGCGCCCTTTGGCTGAGCCGGTGACAGAAGAGAGTCCTTCCTCCCTCTGTACCCCCTCCCAGAGTTCCGCACCCTCCCACTGGGAGAAGTACCCCTGGGAGTCAAACTTGGGGGGACTCTGAACACAGATGTCCCACCCGCCAAGTCCGGCAAGCACTGAACCTGGAACCCCTGTCCAGGATCTAAACCGTGTGACTGGTCAGACCCCCGAACCACTGGAGCTCTGATTACGGATGCTCCGGGTTCTCCTGACACTAGGGGACTCCCTTCATGAAAAGGCACATCAGGACAGCCTAGACTCCCAACCTGGGGTTCCCTAAAAGAACTCCCCAGGCCCTGTGACTGCGGTTGGGGCAACTCGGGACACCTCCCCATCTCACTCCCTCCTATAGATGGGATGAGAGGCCCTACAACCCTCTCACCATCCTGGGACCTAGCTGGGTCATTCTTAACCTCTCCCGCCTCGCTGGGTCGGAAGATCCCTGCACCACTCCTTTCAGGATCACCCTCCAAGGTCTTCCCAGACTCTCTGGCACTTACCCAGAGGTCTGCCTCCCATGCAAGTTCCCTGGGGTCTGAGAACCCGCACTGCAACAGATGGTGACGCAGACTTGGGAAACAACTCCTCAGCATGTGCTCCCGGATAGGGGAATGGCACAGCCCTTCCCAATCCTCCACTGCTCTCCTCAATCCTCCAGTACAGTCCAACACTCCTCCTCAAACTCTCCCCAGGACTGATGGGACAGTTTTCCACTGCCCCTAAACACTAACCCGTCCCCCTCTTCCTGGGAATCAGGCACGGTCTCCTGGGCTTCGGGAATGGGACTCCTTGCACTGGACCTACACTCGCTGCCACCACTGGATCCCACCCTCACTGGTGTATCCAGGCTCCTAAAACCACTCTCAGGGGACAACCTTCCCACCTGAGCTACTCTCTCTCTGGCATAGGCCCTCTCCGCCTCTGCCATCCTCTCCTGGGCTAGGACCATTTCTGTCTCTAGTCTCTGCTCCATTACCCTCAGCTGCACTAACTCCGTGGCCTGCTCAAATCTGAGCTTCTCCAGCACTAGCTGATGCTCCCTTTCTTCCCTCCTATCTACTCACTCTTCTGGGGACAGGGAAAGGGATGGGGCAGTGCCCCGGGGACTAGACCCAGTGCGCGACTCCCTATCTCTGGTGTCCTCAGCAGCTACTGGCGTCTCTGCCCTGTTAAACTCTTCCTCCTCTCCATCCAGGAAATTACCCTCCAGGGACAAGGGGGTCAAAAGCGAAATATTTGGGGGAAAAGGCCAGTCCAACACAGAGGATGCCCAAAATTGAGGGCACAAGGCATCCGTAAAAGGGATCATCGCGGACAACGGACGTGAGATCCAAATCACGGACTGTCTATGAAATTTACAGACGGTTGGTCACACTCCTGCATGTATATGGATTCCCTCAGTCAAGTGCCTCTTAGCTCTCGAAAGGACCAGATCCATTGACAAGCCGCTCATTTATTTCATTCTGCAGTACACGCCGACCATTGCTGGGCAACAATTCTCACTGGTACCCAGAAAGCAAGAAACTCATCCTTTCAAAATCAAGCATTGGCAAAGCCAAGTAGTGTGGCTCTGACTGACAGCCGTTTGGCTCTGTTAATGCTTGTTCTGTTATGTTTTTGTAAAACTCTATTGATGTGGGGCTGCAGCGCCCTTGACAATATAATAAATAAATATTAGCTAAACACAAAAATAATTTTTGGTCTCACAAAGCCTACACTGCTTTTGTAGATCCTGGCTCTGAAGGGAGCTTCTTTGTGTGTAGATATGCTCCTTATAAAAGGGTAGAATGTGGTGTCACAGTGGAGTTAGCAAATGGCTGCAATGGGATGAACCATGCCATTATGCTCTGTGCTGTAGTGGGAGGAAGAAAAATGTGAATAACACAACAACAGACCAATGGAAGTAGAGGGCTGACTCCCTAAGTTAAGTTCTACATGTCATTTTAGTTAAATTAAAAGGTCTCAGCCAGTGCCACACCTACAAATAGTCATAGTGGCATCTGTCACAACCTAATCATAATAACATCACTTCGATTTATAGCTGAAGTACGCACTTTGCAAATGTAGATATTTATATAAACATATGATCTACAACATATATAAGATACATATTTATGTATTAGGTTTTATGTACAGCACTCAGACTCTCAAAGGGTGCCAAACAATTTTACAAATTTAAGAAGATAATTTAACATACAAAAAGAGGAAATTATTAAAAGTATGGAGATTCATAGCGCAAAAAAACAGAGATCAGCAGGTAACCAACCTACAGTACATATGTCGGATTCATCAGCATGAGACCAAACGGTTAGATCATGCTTTTTACATTGATTCACATGTAAAATATATGGCCCTTTATGTACATTTAACCCCTTGGCCGCGGCGGTAATTCCCCCGCGGCTCTGGGGGGGAGGGGGGGCCGCGCAGCGCCACCATGCTCGTGACGGAACCACTCCGTCACGAGACACGGGCGCGCTGTGCTTGTCACGGAGTGGTTCCGTCACGGCCCGCCCGCTCAATAGAACGCGCCGCGCAGGCGCGAAATCACTGCAGCGCAGGCACGGCGGCCGGGCCATGACGTAACCACTCCGTCACCAGCGCAGCGCGTCCGTGGCTGGTGACGGAGTGGTTCCGTCACCAGCATGTATGTGGTTAAAGGTTACTACAAAGCAGTGAATATATGAGCCAATACATGGACCTACATTTTAAAAAAATGCATGCACCTGTAAACATGTAATGATACTGGGAGAAGCTGGTACCTTCCTACAGATACCTTCAATGCAACAGAACACAACTAATGAGTGAAAATGTTTAGGAAGCTATGCACTGCTGTTAACATGCATACTTGGCAATCATCAAGTTACTATCAGTGGTTTTGTGTCATGTCAAATGAACTTATTTGTGATGCGTTCTAGCATGTGTGCCATGAGACATGAATATCATTTTAAATGCAGGAAGCTAAGACAGAGGTGACCATGCTCTGCTTTTACTAGTGTGCTGAAGCAATCTCCTGGCTGTGAGCACTATATCAAAACAGGTAACAAACTGCATATCATCAAAAAAGGAAATACGAAAATAACATTCAAAAGTTATATATTTATAAGTCACAGGTACGTGCCAACCACCACGGAATGTGGGTCGGCTACAGGGACCAGGTTTGTCCCACTGAAGAGTAACCTTCTCAACAGTGGCGTAGCACGGGGCGGACTGCCCCTGCCTGGTGGCCCGAGTTTTACCCTCGGGCCGTCAAACGGGCGGCCGCCCCTGGAATTGCCAGCACCCCCTACCCCCCAATAGGGCGGCCAAAGGTCTAGCCATGCCACTGCTGCTCAACTCAGCACAAGGAGCTTCTGTTCGCATTGGTGTGGTCCATGAGGAGGTCACTGTTGGCAGAAGGAGCATGCTGGTCATTACAGACGGTAACTCTTGTAGCGAGAACTGCAAGTCTCGCTGGAACCACACATCAGCGGCCATCGCAGACAGTCACTGTCGGTGCGAAGGCCAGATCCAGCTGGAGCTTCCTATTGGCGGTTGTCCCAAGCGGTTCTTTTTTGGCACAGAGGTCACTTTGTGAGTAGCAAAAACTTCAGCATCTTCACCTTTAGGTCAGGAGGCGTGTACTCAGCAGCCAGGCAAAGTGGAAACAGCATTATAAATCGTAATAAGGTAGCTCAGTGGCAGTCTATGTGGGGAGAAATAGCCATACAATAGTGAAAACCGACTTCAGGAGTTTTTCTTTGCCAAAACATGTCCTTCTTTTTAAATATAATGCAACATGCTTAGGAGTGGTTACGGTCTACCTTGTGAGTGATGTATAAGTAGGAAGGTTTAGGACTGGCACAAGGTTTATTTTGCCAGGTCAAAATGGCAGTGTAAAACTGCAATACAGGATGCATTTGCAGGCTTGAGACATGTTTTACAAGGCTACTCAAGTGCGTGGTACAATGAGTGTTGCAGCCCACTAGTAGCATTTAATTTACAGGCCCTGGATAAATGTAGTACCATGTACTAGGGACGTGCAACTAAATTAAATGAACCAATCAGGTGTAGACCAGTTTACCATGCTTAGAAGGAAAAACAGAAGCATTTTCCCACTGATAAGCAGGAAAAAAGTGCTCAAAGTCCGAAAAGCCAACAAAACGGGTTCAGCAAATGAGAGCAGAAATCTGGGGTGATCCTGCAGAAAGGGCAGGTCGAACATTACCTCACGGAAGCCAAATGCTAGGACAGACAAATCAATACCTTGATGGCTTCCCTGTTAAGGCAACAGAATGGCCCTCTGTTGCAAAAAACTTGTGAGTTCTATGCCCCTCTGAAACTAATTGGATCCCTTGGCCAGCAGCCCCATGAGTGATTGCAGTGACCCATCAATCAATCAGGATTCATAAAGCATGGCTAATCACGCAATAGGGTATCCAGGCGCCTGCAGGTCCCAGAGGCTTATTCGAACAGCCAAGTCTTGAGGGCCATTTGGAATTCCGGGAGTCAGTTGAAGGTCCGGAGGTCCGTGGGGAGGCTGTCACACTAGAAATACGCAACAGAATACCCTTGCACACAACCGTTACATATAATATGATGTGTCAATGTAGACACTTGTACAATTAGAAACAAAGCCTGTGGATAAATAAGAGATTCATCATGTGAAGGCAGAGGATGAGTCAGACTGTGGCGTTCTGTATGTTCTGAAGTCTCCGTAGGAGGTGTGAGGCGATTACTACATAGAGGGTGTTGATGTATTCCAGTCGGCTGGTTATGAGGGCTTGTGTCATGGTGCATCTCATGTGTAGGGGTAGTCACTTGAAGATCTTAGATAGCATGTGCAGAGTGAGGAAGCAGACAGAGGAGACGTGTCGATCTGTGATTTCATGCTGAGCTAGTTGTCAATGATAATTCCAAGGTTTCTGGATGATCAGGGGGAGTGGGTGCAGGTCTTAGGTTTGATAGCCACCAGGAGTCGTTCCATGTGTTGCTGCTGTTGCTAAAGATCAGTACTTCCATCTTGTCTGTGTAAAGCTGCAGGCAATTGTTCTTCATCCAGTCAGCGACGTTTGTCATGCATCTGTGGAAGTTGGTTGTAGTGGTGGTGGTGGAGTCGTCGGTAAGTGAGAGGATAAGTTGGGTGTCGTCTTCTTAGGAAATAAGTTGAGACAGTGGGATATGACACTGATGGCCAGGGGGTCATGTATGCGTTGAAGAGTGTGGGGCTGAAGGATGAATCCTGGGGAACAGCAGGTGACCTCCTTGCTTTCAGAGGTACATGGTGGAAGGTGGATCCTCTGGGTTCGTCTCGTGAGGAAGGAGGTGATCCATCTGAGTGCATTGCTTTGGATGCCGATGTGGTGAAGTCTTTTGATCAGTGTGTGGTGGGATACGGTGTTGAAGGCTGCCGAGAGGTCGAGGATAATCAAAGCTGCAGTTTCTTCTTGATCAAGGAGGGTTCAGATGTCGTCAGTGGCTGCGATCAGAGAGATTTCTGTGCTGTAATTGCTGCGGAAGCCAGATTGGGATGCTGGATCAGCTCCAAGTGTAATGGGTTGATTGTTGATGATGTTTTCCATTTCCTTCCCTGGGAATGGGAGAAGGGAGATTGGCCAGTAGTTTATAAGTTCACTGGAGTCGGTGGTTGATTTATTGAATAGTTGTCTGACTTTGACGTGTTTCCAGGCATCGGGAAATTATTTGCTGGTGATAGAGGTGTTGAGTAGGGTGGCGAGTTTTGGGTCGATCCTTTGGTTTCCGAGGTTAAAGATGTGGTGGGGGAAAGGGTAAGGGTATCCTAGGTGGAGAGGATATGCCAGGTGGTCTGTATCTGTTGAGTAAGTCCGTAGGTATGGGTTGGAGTTTTGAGCTTCTGTATATGGTTGTGATCTTGTTGTAAAAGAAGTAAGCGAGGTTGGCGGCCAGCTCCTGTGTGGATGTGATGTTTTTGCTGGCAGCCGGGTTGGAGAATTGTTTAACCCCTTTAGCGTGGCGTAGAATCCACCGCAGTGCAGATGTTTCCGTGCGCGGGTGGGCTGCGTCGACCAACAGATGTGCGCAGCACTACGGAGGTAGTGCTCACGATAGCCGACGCACGCAACAAAGGGGTTAGAGATGTTGAAAAGTTCCTTGGTGTTGTTGCCGCTGGTTTTGATGCGTGTGGCAAAGGCAGTCTTCTTTTTACCCTCAGCACTCAGTGGTAGAGACTGAGGGAGATCTTGAAGGCTGCCCTGTCATAGGTGTCCTGGCTAGGGAGCCGTCTCCTCTCCTATTGTTTGCGATCTCGTTTCACTCTTCTGAATTCTTGGGTGTACCAGCTGTCCTTTATGGACGATTATCTATGGGTGTTGCTCTTGATGGGGATGATGCTGTCTAGAAAATTGGTGATCCAGGCATTGAAGTTTTTCTCTCCTTGTTTGAGGATGTTGGCAGTAGCTGGGTTGGAGGTATTGAGGGCCTTCCCCCAGCTGGTCTCTGATATTTTGTTCCAACTCACTCTTCTCATCCATCGGAGGACTCAATCTGTGAGACTCTTGACCTTAGTGCTCACAGATGTACAGATGCATCCCCGTAGACAGACAGTACTACCAAGGCCATTAAGGTGATATGGTACAGTCTGCCCTTGGATCAGATTTCTGTCCCAGCCCAGGGAGAACTCTACCCAAAGGGAGAACAATCAACAGAGGTAACCAACAGCTGTCAGTGTCAAGATCCAAGACCCTAGCTATTCACTGTCAGGTGGAGGCTACAAGCTGGGGCTTTGGGTAGATCAGGCTTTTAGCTTTGGAGCTGGCAAGAAGTTCCTTACTTGCTCCTTAGGTTTATCTGACCTCTGATGTTTCTAAGAGTTTGGGGAAAGTGGCAACAGACCCAGGTGTTAGGCCCCCTATTTCCACTCTCTCGCGCGATCTCAGGGCTGGTATCCTAAGATTAGCCTCTCAGCACAGGGTCTGTCTCCTTAGGCCGAACAGATGCATAGCAAACCAGGCCTTCCAGGGAGAAACCACTACTCCCCAAAGGGTGAAAAACTTGTCTGTGTCATTCAGGGATCAGCCTGGGGCAGGTCTCCTGTCCTCTGTTTCTGTGACAGCACAGGTAGCACCTCCAGGTCAGATGTGGCCTCCCCCACCATGGTCAATCTTGGGGTGCTTTTCTGTCAGAGCTAGCAACCCCATATCCACCAATCCTTCCATTGTGGATTGCCTATATCTATTACCCCTTTCTCTCCATCTGGACCTCCGTACCTTAATTTTGTGGCACACCAGAAATCTGAACTTTTGGGGTGTCCTGGGCAGCCATCCCTCCTAGCTCTTCTATCACTGGTTGTGGTTCATTTCCCAGGATGCAGTAAATGGGCATCTGTTGACTATGACCCTCCTTTGGTCCACTTCCTCAACCCATTCCAGGCATGCCAGAGTTACAGGGCAGGGAAGACCAAGCCTGTCCCCTGGGCCTGGGCTACCATACACACTTGTCTTAGCAGGTACTGATCTGGGGAAACCAGCCTCTGCAAACCACCATGATCTGTCTGTGTTGTTTCTTGGTGCGAAGAGGTCACTTTGCAGTTGCAAGGAGCCCAAAACATCTGTATCTTCATCTTGAGCTCAACAGGAGTGGACTCTGATACTAGCTAAGTGTCCATGACCTGAGTAGCTCCTCTTGGGATCATTCACACTCTGCAGAGGTCAGCTGCAGGTCCAAGTGGGGCTGGCCAGCTGGGGAGATGCAGGGAGTCCTCTGGAAGCCTGCTGGGTTCCTGCAGCTCAAACAGGAGGTCAGTCAACTCACCCTTGAAATCAATCACTTCTGGGAAGCCTAGATTCAAGTCAAGAAGGTACAAATTTCCTTCTTCAGACATCAGGGCAATCCTTCTGAATCTTCCACAGGTCCAATAGTGTTCTGATAAGAAGTTCTGAAGGTGCCACTTTTATACCTGATGCCAACCTTTGTGTAGGGAATTCCTAGGTCTATCCTCAAAACTAGTTCTGGTCAGTTCTTCCCCTGGTTCAGGTTCCAAACTAAATTTCTAATGTGACAAAGGCAAGGGCCGGCTTAGTGTCATGTACCTTTGTGTGTGCTGCACGTAAGGCCCCTTGAAGTGTAATCTGGACAGGGTAAAGCTCCTCAGAAGCCAATCTGTCAGAAAGAACCTGGAGCATATTTACAAGGATTTAACGCTGCCGTAGCATCACTTTTTTTATGCTACAGCATTTTTAATCGGCATATTTACAAAGTGTCGCTAGACCCCTCTAGCGTTATTTTTTCACAAATAGCGCTTACCAAAAATGCTATGCACGGTAGGGTTTCCAACAGTAAAACACCCGTAAAACACACAATGCCATATGTACAAGGATGTTCTTGAAAGCTGCTAAAAATTAAAAACTGCAGCTAGATCCCATTAGCTGCAGATTTTTACCACTAGGAAATATTTGGTCTTAAAAATTATGATAACACACTTGTATAAAAGTAGAACAGATCTAAATCACAATGGCAAGCTCAACTATGCAATGGATCTTCTGCTACTGCAGCTAAGAGCACCACAGAGACGACTAACTACCACCACCACCTCCACCGAAGCAACGCCAGAGAACGGTGCGGACATACCGTTACAGGATCACCCTCATTGACTTCAGGCAAGAGGAGGTCATAACTCATTACAGGCTCAAGAGGGGGTCTATTCTCCGCCTCATGAGTCAGAGTTCAGCCAACATCCCAACACTGCATCAACATCCCTCCGCAGGCCAAGCTACATGCTGTCCTGCACATGCTGGCATCAGAAACTTTCCAGCCCACCACAACAGAGTTTCAAGAGTCTCTCAGGCATCCCTTTTCATGTTCCCCCCCTCAACATACTGGATGTCATCATAAGCCTCATGCCACAGTACCTCTACTTCCCCAACAATGCACAAGAACAGGACAATAAGCAAGGCTTTAATGCCATAGTTGGATTTCCGCACTTGTTGGGGCAATGGACTGCACACATGTACAACTTGTGCCTCCTGCGGAAACCGTACACATATACCGCAACAGGAAGCACACCTATTTAATAAACTAGCAGGCAATCGTGAACCATCTCGGCTTATTCATAAATTTATTTGCAACGTACCCTGGCAGTGAGAGTCACTTCTACATCTTCCAGCAATGTACCCTCAATCAGCGTTTCCACATCAAACACCCGACAGACCACAAGGCACTTAATCCTGTTATAAAACATTGTCAAATTGGTCTTGTATTGAATTCCACTGTGCATACATTGTTGCTGTAACCCCATATACTTTGCACGTATAAAATGGTGAAAGGACAAAATATAGTTAACAAGTCCCAAATGTTGACACTTACTAAGGCAGTGTGAGCCACATTAACCAGTATAATGGGATGAGGGATTGTCATCAGTCATGATGCTATGGTGGAACACATGCCCATTGTATGTCAACATGGTAATGGAAAATATGTTTGCATAACTGTTGTAGTTTGTTCTCAAGTGGTACATTCCGTCCACCCCTCGCCTGCCCTCACCTTAGTATGCCCCTGTAGAGCTCACCTTAGAATGTTGGGGTCCTCAGGAGCTGTTGGAGAGTGGATGGTCAATAAAGAATACGTACTGAAGAACGCTTCCGATGTCATTTCATCTTTTCAACACTGGCGACGAACACTGTGCAGGGGGCAGTTTTGACCATCTCCTCTCTGTGTACCCTCTAAAATCCATCCGCTGTCACTTCCTTCAGAGATCATCGAGTTGTTATCCTGCGGAATCATCCTTGTCATCTGGTGCTATCTGGGAGCTAGATCGCTGGCTGTTGTAACTTCCAAGTGAGCGGATTATCTAGTGCTTATATAATTTCAAGGTCGCTGGGTGCCGCATGCTTTAAGCGGAGGTGTGTACTGTGCTGCCTCCTGCACATCCATCGAAGTTCTTCTCTTCAGCGTGAGTTCCTCCGTTGTATTTGGTGTGGAGTTGTGCCACCTTTGAGTGAAGTTATCTGTTTTAGAGAAGTGCTGTCTCTGAGGGAATATTTGTGCCGCCCAGTGCTATGTGTGAGCGGTAGCTTTTCACGCCTTAAGCCTTCAGCTGAAAGCATCCGCAACTTGGGTTCCTGCAGCACTGCCTATGTGCCGTACTGTGGGATATCACTTCTGCCAGCCGAAGGGTTCCAGCATTTTGTGGGGTTGAGAGGGTGGCGGTTCAACCGGATCCTGTAAGAATTTCGTGTGCTCCACAAAGGCATTCCATCATCAGTTCCACCGACGGGTGTTTCTTCAGGGTTCTGCCTGTTCTTCGTGTGCACCTTAAAGGGGTTTCCTTCACCGGTTTCACCAGCAGGTTTTCTTTCGGATCCTGTCAGCCTTCGTGTGAGCCACAAAAGGATTCCCTCATCAGTTTCACAGGCGGTGTGTAATACTGTACTTTCACCACAGTGCGTGTGTGCGCTTCGCCTCTGTTTTGCCCTGCAAGTTGCTCCACAGACCTTTTCTACGTCGGACAGCAGCATTCCTTCCATCAGTGCAGCAACGGACATATTCAGCAAGCATTTTCAGCAGCGGACAGACTTTTCATATGTGCCTTCTACTGGGTGTGTACTGGGCATTAATGTATTGTGAACATAGCTCATTAAGGTACTGTTGGTCCCCACCTCACCTCACGTTGCTTCTTACTTGGCACAGAGGTTGGTAGCCTGCTGTTAGGAATCTCCTGGGGTCCCATCCGCAGTTCATTGCGAGCATTCCCTGCCTGCAGGCAATCTTTTACTCCTACCTTTGCCTCCATCTGTCCAATCCTCCTTTCAATTTTGGGGTGTACTGGGCATTAAAGTACTGTGTGTATAGGTCATCAAGGTACTGTTGGCCCCCATCTCATCTCACGTTGCTTCTTCCTTAGCACAGAGTTTTGTATCCTGCTGTTAGGAATCTTCAGGACTCCCATCCGCAGTTCATTGCATACATTCCCTGCCTACAGGCAATCTTTTCCTCCTACCTTAGCCTCCATTTGTGCACTCCTCCTGTCAATTTTGGGACTAATAATTGTCAGGTGGCGTTCAGATGCCCCCGCTAGCCTTCCTGTCATACATTTCTCCTCCTGGGCACATCTGGCCATTGCCTCTCCTCTTGTCTCCATGATGGCGGCGGCGAGCATGAGAATGGTTCAAACCATTTGAATCATACATCATTGCCAGTGGGGGATAAAGATTTACGTCCTTGTGGAAACAACATATCCTTCTCCACAATTTAGGGGTTCAAGGAAGGAAAATATACAAGACATTGCCTGAACCTGCAGGGAGAGAGGAAGGGGGGGGGGACGTAGATCTGTTTAGGTGCACTGTAGAAATATTAGAAATGCATTTTGGAGATGAGATAAACTTCGTCCTGGAACACCATACGTTTTTTAATAGAGTGCAAGGGAAACAAGAGTCTGTCCAAAACTGCATTGCTACTTTGTGGGGTCTTACACAGTTGTGTGAATTTGGCAATCTCACTGATTCCCTTATAAGGGACCAGTTAGTGCGTTGCACTAACAACACTCGCATTCAGGAGAAGCTTTTGCCTAAAAACCCCTGCTCGAGAGAAGTATTCGAGATTGCAAAATCAATTGAACACACTGCCTAATGTATAAAAGAAATGAAGCCTAACAGTGAGGTGGTGGCTACTGTAAAAGAGAAAGAAGAAGGGGAAGTTTACAAAATAATAAGTAAAGAAAGTGCGAGTAGCAAGGCTAACAACAAGGACATCCACTTCAAATGTTACAGGTGCAAGGCAAGCAATCATTTTGCTAATTTCCCTCAGTGTCCTGCGAGGAGCGTAACCTGTAAGAAATGTAGCAGAAAGGAGCATTTTGCCAGGGTGTACAGAGAAGGGGAGCCCCACATGAGAGACAGTGAAAGAGAGGGGGTAAGAGCATACAGCAAGGAAGTTAAATGCGTAATAGATTGTGAGAAAAAGTTCATACTGCAATTTAAGAGTAATGATGGTTCGATCAATGCCATGTATCCCAAATGTGAAGTGCTACTGAACAACAAAAGTGTCACCATGTATGCTGATTCCTGTTCCCCATTCACCCTACTCAACAAGGAAGATTATGAAAGTCTTGGAGAACAAGTTGTGACCTCCTTACAGAAACCTGACATTTCCCCCACAGGATATAGCAAGGAACCGATACCTCTCATGGGGATGAAGGAAATGAGAATACATTTCAAAAACAGAGAAGCCTATGGTAAGGTATACATAGTGGAGTCCGGATCCAACCTGGTGGGATGGCAGCAGCAAAAGGATCTAGGCATCATCCTAGACCCCAATAGCAAAGAGCAAGTACTACTTACAGAAGAGATCCACGGTGGCGATACCATTTGTTAAGAGTTTCCTGGACTATTCGAAGAAAAGCTAGGCTGCCTGCACGAATTCCAACATAAAATTAACTCAAATCTAGTGCTAGACCAGAGGTCCACAAATTGCGCCCTGTACCGCAAATTATGAGATAACGTTTAGAAAAGGAACTGAACAAATTGTGTGACATGGGGGTCATACAACCTGTTGATTGCTCTGAATGGTTGGCCCTCGTGGTTATCGCAGCCAAAGCCAATGGAGAAGGAATTTGGTTATGTGTAGGCCTACGCAGTCTTAACGAAAACATTTGGGTAGAAAGGCACCCTCTACCGAACATTAACGAGATGATCCGTACCATGGGACAAGCAAAATACTTCAGTGTAATCAATCTTTCGATGGCGTATCACCAAGTGGACCTCCATCCAGAATCCAGGCCACTCACCGCCTTTAAAACCCCCCAAGGGGCATTCATGTTCAGAAGGATGCCTTTTGGACTAGTGTCAACTGCAGCGGTCTTCCAGAAGATAATGCAGCAAATTCTGAGAGGAGTAGACCGATCAATGTGCTTCCAAGACGACTTCCTGGTGTACGGTCGCAGTGTAGAAGAACATGATTGCACCCTCAGGTCAGTGCTCCAGAAGCTCACGGATGCTGGGCTGACAGTACAGAGGAACAAATGCAAAAAAAGGGTGACATTGGTTGATTTTTTGGGACACTCAATCTCGGAGGAGGGATTCAGACCCAAGAAAAGCTTGTTGGAGGCAGTGAAGGATGCCCCTTACCCGAGGAACAAAGAAGAACTCAAATCATTCCTGGGACTCATGGACTATATGGCCAAGTACATCAGAAACTTTGCTGCGAAATGGGAGCTGATGCGTTAACTCCGAAAGAAGGACACAGATTTCACATGGAAGGAAGAACATAAGAGTGTCACGGACAAATTGAAGGAAGAAATCCTGAACTCACCAGCACTCTGGACTTTCGACAGCAGGAAGAAGACAATCCTCACCACAGATGCCTCGAACAAGGGCCTAGGTGCCACTCTTATACAAAAAGACGGGAAGGAAGAGAAGATTGTAGCAATTGCTTCCAGGTGCCCCACAGGCGCAGAACACAATTACTCAGTAATTGAGAAAGAAGCTCTGGGATGTTTCTGGGCGGTGAGGCATTTCAAATTCTTCCTGTGGGGGGTTGTCTTTCACCGTCAGGACAGACAACAAACCGCTCACCTCCATCTTTACTGTGAAAGGAATGGAAAACTGCACTCCACGCATAAGTAAATGGATATTGGGGTTTGAGAACTTCAACTTCAAAGTGGAGTACGTACCTGGAGCCGAAAATAAGATTGCTGATTACTTATCAAGGTCCCCTCTACAAACTGATGTTCAAGAAGAAACTCTGGATAATGACATCATGGCAGTAGACAACCCTGCCATCACAGAAGGAGAATGGTACAAGTTCATGGAGGAAGAAAAGGAGTAATTTAAGCTCAGAGACATCATGGTAAAAGGGTGGCCTGACAAAAGGAATGAACTCTAGGAGGAACTGAGAGAATACTGGGAAGTCAGAAACGAGTTGAGTATCATTAGGAGAAAGGTGTACCGCCAGCGCAGAGTGATACCACCTACAGGACTCAGGAAAAGAAAAATGGAACTGGCCCACAAGGGGCACCTGGGGCGCAGCATCACGAAACAGAGAATCGGGCGACGTTCTGGTTCCCCAAGATGGACGCCATGATGGAGCAACAAGTCAAAGACTGTGTAAGCTGCGCGAAGAGAGACAAGTCTAAAACCTTACACAAGGCACCCCTCTCTCCAGTCAAGATACTGATCAAATCTTGGAACAAGCTTCCATGGACATCATAGGACCCTTGGACAACCTGGGTATCCTGAGGCGATTTATGCTTGTCCTAATTGACTACACCTCACATTGGATCTCCCAGAAGTTTGTGCATCGCGCCAGCACTAACACTGTGTTGGAATTCCTCAGAGATGTAGTCTCAAAGGAGGGCATACCCTCTACCCTTATCACGGACAATGGGGTCCAGTTCACATTGCAGGCCATGAAGGATTTTCTGAACAATATGGATGTAAAACATGAATTAACGGCACTGTACTGCCCAAAAGCCAATGGCCTAGTTGAACGAGCTAACAGGATGATCAAAGAACACATTCAATTGGCTGTGGCCAACGGTCACGATGTGGAGCACCACCTAAGGAACTGATCGTGGGCATATCACACCTCCCCGAACCTGGTATCTCCCCTTTCGACTTTCTTCGCAGGAGAGAACCCTGCACCAAATTCAACCCTAGTTGGCTGGAGGGAGGCAGGGAAGCAAACCTCGACTGGGAAGAGGGTACGAAGCAAGTGGTCTCTCATCAATCCAATTACAAAGAATGGTATGATCAGAAACATGGGGTAAAAACACCTGTTTGGGGAGCTGGGGATGTGGAATAAGTCAGGAGAAACACGAAAGAATGGCACACCCAGAGTAAGTTTTACCCTCCTTGCCGCATTGCCAAAGCTCTAAAAAATGTTGTCAAACCTGACAATGGGCAATGGTGGAGCTGTGATAAAATTGTAAGATCTGAAATGTGACCAACTGGTTCTTTTGTTAGTCGGTTAATTCTCAGGCTTAATTGTGAGTTAAACTACGTTCCCTGTTTCATTTCATCCTCCGTGGTATGATTAAGTACTTTTACCTCCGTTATTGTATAGGAAGGGAGGTGTGTTGTAGTTTGTTCTCAAGTGGTACATTCCGTCCACCCCTCGCCTGCCCTCACCTTGGCATGCCCCTCTAGAGCTCACCTTAGAATGTTGGGGTCCTCAGAAGCTGTTTGGAGTGTGGATGGTCAATAAAGAATAGTACTGATGAACTCTTCCGCTGTCATCTCATCTTTTCAACAATAACATTACAAGGCCTAATAGGTAAGAAGTAGGGCAGTCCACAACAAAGTACGCCATTCATTTTTCTAATGTCAATAATGTATACCATGGACAATGTACTACCCTCTTCTCAGCCAATAACAATGTAGTATACAACATTATTACATAGATCCAACCAATGGGGGCCATGTGACAGTGTGCAAGTGGTGTGCCACCCTAGGAGAGCACAAAAGAGGATACATAAGCAGAGGGCTATTTCCCATTTCCAATATGATTTTGACCAGGGATCTGTGACACACATTGTAATAGGGAGAAGCACAGATACCATGACAATGGTTTTGGAATCTGTTAATCAAAACATCACGCTATGTCCGGACAACTAGCTAACACGTGCACATTGGTGCAGTGGTCGGTGGTGGTTTTGCCAATGCACACCATTATGTCACTACTTGCATCAGTGAAGTAGTGTGGCTCACTGGTTAGAGGCGGCAGACCCGAGAGCAGAGGACGGCCCGGGACCAGTGTTCGATTCCCGGCGCGGCAGGTTTCTGGACCAGGGTCAGCGGACTCGATAATTCTCTCGCCTCGGTGCCCACTCTGATCAGCGATCACACTCGGCAACACTGGGCATTAGCTTGCCTCATCTTCACTAACGGCCCCACCAGACCGCCGGGGATGCCTGGTCTCACCCTGGAGATACCCATTAAGGGACCATCTCTCAGGGAAGCCAGGAAGGGTTTCGCAGCGGTCGAAGCGCCTTGGGACCCTCCGGGTAAGTAGTGCGCTATATAAATGCCTATACATACATACATACAATTGAACGTTGAACTCCATGGATGTGCTGTATGAGAAAGAAATGCACATACCATCACTTCGCTTTGGATGCAGGTTAGCTCAGCCTTTTCTACACTCATCGATAAATAGTGGCTTAAAAACAACATGAGAACCTATAAGCCCATCCAATATTTGCAGAGAAACTCATGTAACAATACATCTTAATGATTAGGCATAAATAGACATTGCGATAGTACAGCATTCCCAGTGTGAAGTTTGTGTACTACAAGTCATTCCCAATGGCAAGAGGAGAGAAGATATATCCCATTTCTGTGAGATCGAGATACATGGCCATACATAAGCACTGCACTAGTTTGCATCAACAATGCAGCATCACATCACAAACCATATACACACTCCACATCCAATGTCTAAACATGTAAAAAAAAGTATTTTGCCAAAATCACTACAGCTCTCATTTAAGGTCCCAGATTGTGCACCAAGGTGTTTCCTTGTGCACAAACTATATCCCCTATGGCAGCTTACAACAACGTTTCCAAGGGCATATCATGAGTGTCAGAGAAAAGCTGCACTGCTTCTGCCAGAGCAGACACACAACAAATGGATACTGATTAATGTCTAAGCTGTGGTCTACGCTGTCCCCAAGTTGTCTTGCATTGTAGTGTACGCAGTCCACTTATTCAACTGTTTGGTTCAACCTCACAAAACATCTACCAACTTCTGAATAGTGTCCCACAGTGGACTCTATGCACTACCATGTGTAGATTAACATGTCACAGATAGAAAAAGGTAGATGAAATACATCTATAAAAGATGTGTGGCAGAAGGAAGATACTCCAACAGCTACTGTCATGTAATTGGAAAGATTAGGGTTTACATTTTGGCATGGTATCGATACAGCAACACAATAAAAGCTTGTCAGACAATTGCTCAATAAATGTCAAAGTAAATAGTTATTGGTGACTAATCAAAACCTTCAAGGCATTGCCGCTAAGCCAATGACAAGAAATCAAGGCAACACAGAGGACACCACACTAGGCTGTGTTGTTCTGTGTTTGCCATTACCAATTGTCACTTGAATTTAAGTGACGCATTATCATTGCATGTACATGACCGTGTGCAAGGTGAATGTAGAAAGTTGGGCAAAGATCACAATGGTGAGTAATGTACTTCTCACCCTCATCATGAGTGCTGACTTATGTAACACCTCTTTTCTTTCTCTCCGCTGACAAAGAGTATGTACTGATGCCGTGGGTAATGACACCAGTGAAGAATCCCCAAATCCAAGGACAGATGACATACAATCAACCTCTTGGCCACTCCAGGTCTATTGTGGAGAGGACTTTTGGTGTCCTCAAGCGACTTCCGGGTTTGTCTCCCGGCCCGTTTGCGGTTTATCGAGAATGCTGGCTACATGCTCCTCTGCCAAGTCTGTGAGGAGCGGAAGCCAATGATTGAATCTTTCTGCGACCTTGAATTACCTTTGAATTTGTGACTAATTTCATGAACCCTACAGGAGCGGAAGTAAACGATTGAATCTTTCTGCTAACCTGAATTACCTGTACATTTGCGACAAACTCGACGAATCTAAACAGACCCTCGATTGTGGCACGTGAATCTGTCCTTCGTGTCAATCGTACTTTCATTTCTTGTTGCTAAAAAAGATGGTCTTTGTCCCGTAGATGACCTTTGAGTCCGAAAATTACCCGTGGTGGCCCTTGAGACTTTTCTGAATCTCTATGACATTTCCCTACGGGCATTGCTGTTGCTCTACTCCATCCTTCTTCCAAATGAAAAATAACATCTGAAGCTTAGTTTCGATCTCGAAATATGCGGAACTAACTCCTTCTTGCTTATTGTATGCTGTTTCTTCATACTTTTCCCCTCTGACTGCCCTGATGAAGGTGTGGCCGTAGACCTGGCCCGGCAACGAAACGCGCGTTGGCGTTTTATTGTCTGTCCTGCTACATTTTTGTCATCTGGTCTTCCATCCTGTTATGGGGAGATTTACCTTGGACAGCAATTGAGTGCTACATCTGACCCTGGAAGGATGATGAGTTTGAAACAAATGAAGGATGTTTGGGCATGCTTGACATGTATGGGTATTTCTAAATGAGTGTGTTTGTTGCATAGTTTGATTTTAGTTATGTGGCTGTGTGTGGGGTATGTATCTGATTATCTATTGTGCTAAATCACTGCTTAGTTCTGATTTCTCTGATATGAAATGATATATTAAAAATCGAATGTAAAAGAAATAAAAGAATGTTTATATTTTCCTAAATATGTGGTCTTGTTTCTGGTACAAGTGAGCTCATCTCTGCACTTCGTAAATTCAGGACTCTAATTGAGCCGCCATACTAAACAGAGGCGGCAGGCATTTTTCTGTGTTTTGAAGTCCTTAAGTAACAGTTCCGCTGTCTCGTTGCATCTGGGGCCGATTACTATACTCTCTATCCATGGTCTGTAAGATCATCCTGGTATGCTGCATCCTGCACAACATATGTTGCAGGACAAATGTAACTTTGCCAGAGGGCAATGTGGCCCCAGAAATGCCGGATGATGGAGAGGAAAGAGAAGAGGAGCCTATGCAACCTTCAGCTTCATCAGCAAAAACAAGGTGGAGGGATAATATCAACATCAATTTCTTCTTCAACTAACATTGAACATAAATCATCCAAGAAAATGTTGTATAGTGAGAAATGTACCTCTGTTCATGAACAAAACTTCACAACACTAACACTTTGTAAGTATTTTTGGCCTATATGCACGCTACATTTCTGGAATACAATATCTGTTAAATATATGTCTGTCACACAGACTAGTCATCAAGCAGAGTACAAGACACAAAGTATAACATCATCCGGTACCAGAAAATATTTATTGCATGCCAACTATAAGATGCAGATGGGTCACCATTGGGAGCCACTATGATTCTGGTGTTGTTACATAGATGGTGGACACCAACTGTGTGAGCACCACTCCTGATGCTAGTCACATGTTTAGTCTCATCCTTGTGCTTACAAGTAGAGTCCACTTTTATTAGGAGTGCATTGCAGTATTCCACATAGGATGTGCATGGAAACACACCCACACAACTACTGTCAACATATGCTATACATAAATATTTTTTTACATGTCACAATCAGATATTTAGCTCCATTAAAATAGACTATGCTAACTATTAAACGGTGCCTATGCCACGTTGTGGCAACTGTACTCCCAATGCAATGCACAAGATACACTGTCTTGTTGCACATTGTAGATATGGAGTCATGTAAGTGGACATACTGTTATAAAAAAGTACAAGACTATACCAAGGCATGCATGGTGAGAAACCATACCACATTTGCCATAAATAATGGTCTTGGTGCCCACACTGTCACTGTTATATGGGAAATGGTATTTGTATGCAAATTGTACTCGTGCAATCACTCACATATCCCCATCTAAACACCCCCTTGCATGTGTGTGCAGGCAAAAGTTGGGCACTTACACCTTCGGACTACTACCTAGTGCCTCCAATGTGTTACATAAGCTATTTTGCCCTTGCTCAGAGTTTTAATACATGTATTACAGCGTGGCCATTGCAAAGGTTGAACCATATACATAGAAATAGATAGGCTTGAAATTACACAACACACAAGATGATGGATGGAATGTTGCACAATGGCAAGACATTCACCCCCAGTCACAGATCTGAGTTTAATCCGTTGTTATTTTGCTCACCAAGCCACCCCAGTTCAGACATGGCCATATGCAAATCAGTCTTCACCCTGTGCCTCATGGGGACAGTCCAGACCGAACTGCCAAGCCATGTCTTCCCTGGACCAGAATCAAGCATCCTAGGACCAGTTTCTGGCTATCAGCCTTCATCAGCCAGGATAGCTTGACTCCAGTGGCGTAGTGAGCAAGGGACCCACATCTGGGCATACTCTTCCCACATGGGGTGAACAGCCACACATACCACCCATGGAAAAGTGCGCAAAAGTTTTATGATTGTATTTGATAATGTATCAATATTAAAACCGTGATACAGATGACAACCCACATGTATGCTTCTTCACACATTACACACATGAGCTAACAGTGGCAACAGTACAGTGGCGGTGCGGGGCTGACACAAGGAGAGCAATATTGGAGGAAGATCAACAAGCTATACTATCAAAGACATTGTGCAGGCGCAGTGGAGAGATGCTGAATAGGACTTGGAGCGACCTAGGTGTGCTGGTGCCTCCCCTTCCCACCTCTGATATCGGGCCTCAGACGCACGACCCGACTGTGTGGAGGATCTCTCGATAGCCTGTGGTGCTGCTGTCTTGGGCTCTGTAGTACTGTGCTGCTAAGGATGTCTGCAGACCTATGAACTAACAGAGTGAAGCTGCGCTCACAAGCTACCCCAACGGTGTGGGAGTGGTGCTGCTGTCCTGTGGGAAACATGGGCTGCTGCTGGTGAAACTACTAGTGACGCAAGGCCTGAGTGAGGGATTGCGAACGTCTCAGCCTCTGGATAGGGAACTAATCTTGGATCGGTACTATACTGGTGCTCCCACTCCACTTGATTGGTCCGGGACTGCTGAGGACTCAAGCAAACTCAGAGCGGTGATACTGCAGAGCCCACGGCTGTGGGATACATTGGGCGACTATTGGTGGTTCCGGCGGATCTCGAGGGGAAGTGTTACAGGCCCTGAGACAATAAGACACACAGGACACCATGGGGCGCACTAGAACAAAGCAGCAGGACTCACATGCTTTGGAGACTACACCCATCAGAGATGTACAGAGTCTCACTGCCCGCATTCTCCAACAAGACAATACAGCCCCCAGGCAGGAGATACGTGCCTCTGTCTGTTCAAACCTTATGCAACCTTCCCCCCTCTCCGCTCTTACTCTTTCCAGCTTCTGTCCTCGGCCCTCACATGCCCTTGCCCTTTGTCCCCACCCTGTTTTGCTATGAACCTTAGACAGACTTCCTTTCGTCTCTATGGTTGTCTCTTCCCTTATCCTCACTCCCTCTCCTCCCCTACCCCCCACTACTTTCTCTCGCCTTTCTCTTCTCCCCTAATTGTATTGCTGATTGTTTGATTTAATGTTTACTTGTTGATCTTCTTCTAGTATATTGTTGAACCACATTGTCGCACTTCCTATCGTCTCTCCTATCGTCTCCTACCGCATCCTCAATCTATTTATGTCTCTCCCTCCCTCCTCTCTCAATGTTTTGAGACTGAACTACTTTGTATGATGCCCGATGGAGCTACTTGGTTTAGCTATAGGGGAGATGGGCCTTGGATTCCCTCCTTGGTCGTCACCTACCCAGTCGGTCTTTAGGCAGACTTCTTTTCGTCTCTCCTTATTGTCTCTTCCCTAGCCCCTATCCTCTCTCCCCGGAATCTCTCCCCTTTCCTGCTACTCTGCCTACCCCCTGTCCTTTGTGCAATTTGACTAAGCACTCCTTCTCCCCTTGTTGGGGAAAGATCCAATATTTATACTCTGGAGTCTCAGCGAACCCGCTGAGTGAGTCCACTGTGCCAATGGAGCCACTCACACTTGAGGTATGGTATGGCACCCCTTGCCAAAGCACTCCCCCTACCCTTTTTGGGGAAGGATCCAGTATGTAGGCCTTGGAGTCTCAGAGACCTCTCTGAGAGAGTCCACTGCGTAAAGGGAGCCTCTCGCAATAGAGATAGGGAAGGGATATCACTTCCCTTGGGATCACAGCTTACTGGACTTTGGACGTTGCCTTGACTCGTCTACCGGTTTGTGTCCCCATCACCCTTCCCCTCTTCTCCCCATGCTGTGTCTCTCACCCTCCCCTCCTCTTTCCCACCTTCTTTATCTGTCTACTTCCCTACTCCAACCCCCCATATCTCTCACCTTGCCTTCTTTTCCCCTTACGTATTTGTGCCTATTGTTTTTCTCGACCGTACAAGTAACTATGTTGCCATGCTCTAAGACCTGTGTAACCTTTGTAACGATGTAACCTGTAAATATGATCTGATGCTCATGTAAAGCGCTCTGATACCTCCGGGTCTAGCCAGCGCTATATAAAACTTTTAAAATAAAATAAAATAAAATAAAGTAAAGAACACAACACACACTGTCATTAGGAACATGAATAGCACATCAGAATAAAATTTAAAAAGTATCATTTTTCCCCTAGCGTATAAAAGAAATCAGGCTAGACACATCAGTGGGAACTTTTTTACCCGCTGCATACCCAAAAAAAAGCTGATGTGTCACATATGGGAAATATCTACTGTACAAAATATAGCAAGCCCTCTAGTGCAATAGAGCTTAAGTGCACTAGCATGAACACATTTCCCACATAGCCGGAAAATGTCCCGCATTGACACAGGAAATGAAGTAATGGTGAAAAGGAAGTGACGTAAATGATATTGTAAACATCTTCTCTTCTTTGCCATTGCACGCCGCACTGTATCACAGGGACTCCATCCCCCAGTAGACTTCGCGCCAGGAGGCGCCAACAAGTTTCTGTTGCCCCCGGAGGCCCATCAAGCCAGCTCAGGGCTCCTGCGGCGTGGGCGTGTCCGGGCGAAGCCCAGGCCATGGCGGGCCCGGCTGCGCCCACACAAGACTGTGCTGGGCCACCCCTCTTGGCCTCACAAAAGGAAAGCGGTAAGGAAAGATACATCTACCGCCTACAAACTACAAATTACTAACTTGGGAGTGAACGTTTGAAATGGTAAAGCGAAAACCCACATCAACCTCTAATGGCGGCGGAAAGCCTACAAATAGTAATGTAACAATAACTAACTATTTGAAAAGTGCTATAGGGCAATCAATAATGAAATTGTACAAGCTGAGGAGCACCTTGATGCCACCAAAACAGCATTAAATACAGCATTAAAGGAACAAGGGCAGACATAGGGACAGCTGAATCTGACCTGGTCATTAATAAGAATAGGGGGATCCAAGTATCTAACACTGGGGTTTTAAAAGAGGGCCCTTGCGTTTCGACCCTACCATTGGAGATATCTGAACTGTCAACTAGCATTGACTGGGTTTTGCCTCCTGCCAAAAAGCCCATACAACAACCTGAGGTAGCAAGAATGGTACCTTCGACCCAGGTAGCAAAAACAAAGCCTAAACAAAAGAAAGGGAAACAGTCTCCTGTGGAGCCAGTTTATACAATGACTAACATCAAAGGCATCGAAACCCTCTTTAAAAATCTCCATGGGAAAATTGACAATATAGATAGGAGACTAACAATAGAATTTCAGACAGTGCAAAAAGACGTCACTCAATTATTGAATTTGGTTAGAGGCTTATTACCCTAAAAAAAGAATTCCGAGCAATGTTCGGTAGAGCCCTGGATCAAATCACCAAAAATGGTCATACTCCCCCAGTGACAGTCACAATTGATAAATTACCTTATTCTAATGGAGCTTCTTCTGTATAACCCGTACAACCTGCTATACAGTTGATACATAACATGGAATCAGCAAAGAGCAGTGAAGACAACAATCATGGGACCGAATTGCTAACGAACAATAGTCGTTCATTCTTATATCAGGACTCCTTATACCTACCTCCCAAGGGTACTCCATATGTAATCATTTTAACAAATGTCCCTAAATTGGTCGATAAGAGTACAGAGTCGTGGGGGACCATGAAGAATAAAACTGTTGATTTGTTTTGCGACCAATACTAACTGTAGCACCAGCATCCTTTATCGGAACATAATCATGATAAGAAGAGTAAATTGGGTTGGGCCTATGAGGAAGTGTTGCATAGGAGCTTGTGTTGGTGTGAACTTTTGCTGCCCTGAGGTTGTTAGGACTGATTGAGGAACTCCCAGTGTGGTGGGGAGCATCAGCAAGGCCTACCAGTGCAAGGGATTCACCCTTCTCTGCCCAGAGTCCTCAGACCAATAGGAAGACGTTGGCACAGAAACTGGAATAGAAAAGACAGAGTTTATTAAACCTCATGAGGTGGAAGTACATTCACACAGCACCCTTCGGTAATGCATGAAGTAGCACACTGACTGGAAGGAGCTTGGTCCTTTTATACCCACACAGGGGCTCAAATGAGGGCAGTACAAGTACAGAATGCTGGCTTCAAATACATACAAGGTCATACAGAGAGTGTGCTGGCAACAAGTGGGATGGGCTGACAGTTAGCTAATTCTGGTGGACACATCCTGACAGTTACAAGTTGGGGACAGTTGTAAGCTCAACTGAGCATGTGCAAAGCAGAAGAGGCTAAATATATCTTGTCTCTAGGCATATTTCAAGAGCAGTTGACAGGAAGGTAGGACAGAGCACATGGTGAGCACATGGCAAACAAAATGGCTGCCAGAAATACAAAATGGATTCCACACAACGGACAAGATAGTTTCTAAATACAAGATGTCTTCTGCTAATGCTTAACCTAATCGCTGCTAAATTACAACACCAGTTAAATATGTAAGACCCTTTAAATATGCTGAGGTCACTATTACTGCAGTTCCATTATGTTACTTTTATAAATCGCCAAAGTGCAATCTTCACATAATAGTAAAAAATCTCACAGTAGAGACCTGAATGAGATATAAGTTATGCATAGTAGGTTTTTATCTTTAGGAGGCTGCCAAGGGAAGGAGAGCAGTCGACTGGCATTAACCATTCCATCCCAGTTCCTAGCATCATTAACAACAATTGTAACCAATTTTCATCACAAGGCTTTTCTTGTTTTAATATTATGTAGTAGAATGTGGCCGGGGTGAGGTATATGTTAAACAACAGAGAGTGGCTTGAGACGTTACAAAACTATTCACTAATTCTTCTCCAAGAAACATGGCATACAGTACCTTTCTATTTAAATGGTTTTAAAACAGTCTCAACGTTAGCAATCCCAACTAAGGCAGGTAAAGCCAAAGGGGGCCTAGTGGTATTAGTTTCAGGTACATCATAATTAATTTTAACTAATATTAAATCACAGTTTTATCAGTTTTTATATTTCTGGACTAAGGGGAAACAGTGTGTAGTAATTATTAATTTTCATAACAACATTTTTAACAACCCTAAAAGTAAGATAATCGTGTTCCTGGAAGAAGAATTAGATACATTCTTAAATGGAATAAGGGAAGATGACCTGCAAATTTGGGCAGGTGATTTTAACAGTGAAAAATGCAAAATACTAAATGGGCATTGGGATGAACAGGGCGACCCTTGCACTCATTTCCCACATGCTTCATATGGAGAAGCAATTAATGCTGCAAAGTACAAATATAACCTAGAACTTATGGCGCTAAGTGAAAGAAAAGGTGAAACTGCCATCGAAACATATGAAGAAGTAAGATCGTCATCTACTATCGATCATGTTTTTGTATCAGGAAATTGTAAGGGTCTAGTTGAAAATGTTTACATACAGCCAAGCCCGCCTAGTCATCACCACCCTTTACTCCTCAAGCTGAAGCTAAGTTTAACACAACCAAAGAAGGTATGCTTAGCTACTGACATCAAACCCAAGGGCAAAATGGTATTTCTATAAAGTGGGCAGGTGTAAATCCTACAGTTTTTATGGACAATATATACCAAAAAACCCCAAGAAAATATAAATACATGTTTGGAAGGATCTTCCCTGCATATAAACATATTATTGGCATTTTGTAACATAGCGGTTACAATTTCCCAAGACTCAAGAGTAAGAAAAATGCCTCCCACTACTCTAGATGGTTTGACCAAGAATGCTCCAAATCAAATCAGGAATTATAGGAAGCACTACAATCTACACCTAGAGATAAGGAAAGGGTACATACCCTGCAGAGAAAAACTACAAACATATGCTAACTTCAAGGAAAATTTAAATTAGAGAACTTGCATGGGATAAGTTAGTCCAGGTGGCTGATACACACGATTCTGCTTTGTTTTGGAAGACAATTGACCATTCCTTTTTTAAAGAACAGGCAGCCACTAAGATTGAGAACCTAGTATTACCTGAAGATTGGATAACTCCTTTTCAATATATTTTTACCCCAATAAAGAGGTTCCTCCAGCTAGCGATAGTAACCACCTCATACTTGTTGATTCTGTGGATTTGGCTCCTATCACCTAAGATGAAATCGTATCTGCCATAAATAGAAGTGCAAATGGTAAGGCCTCTGGGCTTGACGGGGTACCCAGTGATATTTTAAAGTGCAATATAGAGTTTTGGTCCCCAATTCTATTGAGCGTACGCACGCTACAACAGAAGGTATATTACCTGCAATGTGGGTGGAAAGCATTATAGTTCCAATCTTTAAGAAAGGAGATAGAGGGGACGCAAAATGCTATTGTCCCATAGCCCTACTTTTGTAGTGTAGTTTCTATATTCCCAATAGGCTCTTCGCATTGGAATAATGTATCCTATAGATTTGACATAGGACTTAAGTCGACTAGGACTCTATTGAATATTTTAGACTTAATTGTGAGTGCCAGCTAGCTCAGAGGTCACTAGAAACGTTCTCGAATACACAAGAAGGGATTCGGTTCTGACAACCGCATAAACATGACAACTTTGTTTCCCCAAGATAAAACTGATCTTCAGAGTCGTGGAAACAACAGATAGATATTTCACTCTGTCAATCGTGCATGCTTCGTTTCATCAGAGGTGCAGAGAAATAGAGAGACAGGCGTTTTCAATAAAAGTATTTATTGAACAGTCTTCTTTCTCATGCAAAAGAAATGAACTGCTACAATTGTAATACTGGCTGTAAAGTATAATGCGTACAGCAAGAAGAGTATTATAAAATAATACTGTAAAAGCATGGTATGGTTTCTAAGCCATAAAATACATACATAAATAACAAAGACTAAAAGTACTTGAATGGTGCTTTTAAAATACGCCTACCCCAATGTACCTAACCTAAGTCTAGTAAGAGGGAAGAAGAAAGTATGGGTTTAGTTTCTTTGCCAAGAATCTATCCAAGATTTCTCTTAGGGTCTAATCAGCTCCGTACCTTGGTTTAGAATGAAGGAGGTCTGGTATCTCTGTCTCAGGACTAGATTTCCCAACACCCCGCAAGGGGAGCTTGGAAACACTGGAGCTGGATTCTCAGCGAGAGAAAGGCAGCCTCTCTGTCAGTGCGGCAGCTGGAGGGTCGGCTTCCTTCGGCACTTGCTGTAGCGAGACGCATCGGGCAAGCCGATAGTCGAACTGCTCCAAACCACTGTGTGTTTGCTAGGGCAAGTGTGGGCATATTTATACTTTGAAGGTGCCTTGTTTGACGTAAATTTAGACGTAATAACGTAACCAAAGAACCCCAAGGGAATGGTAGTTCTTTGAAAACGCCATGATTTCTAGGACAAATCAATATTCAAGAAAGGGGATGTCCCTGACTGCTGAAACCGAGTTTTCCAAAACATTGTTGTGGCTTTTTGGAACTAGTGGAAGTAGCCATGCCATCTTTGGACTGGATGGGCTTTGTCTAAATATGGGTATGATTTCTATGCCTATATAAGGGTAATGTGAATTATACCTATATAATGGCATGAATCGGTAAAATTACACTAGGGTCCTAAAACGTTATACAACACCCACTCCACTTTATTATGTTTGACATTACTAAATACTAAGCAAAAAACATATCTAAAGCATGCGTTTATAATCCCTCCCAAAATACATAAAATGCATTCAAAGTGGTTGTACACGAAAATGAGCATTTGTGCTGTACGCATATGAAAGAACATTGTTTTCATTCAAAGCATGTAGTGTGATATTGGAAAAATGCTTTTCAGAAGGAGTCATGAAAAACATTTATGAAATGGCTCTGAAATACAGAAGAAAGGTTGAGATCATTTCATGGCAGAATATACATTTTATTTTGGTGTGAACGAGGTCAAATATTGTCTCTTGGAAGTGTTCAAAGAATTCTTGTTCTCTAAGAATAGTACTACTTTAAGCAGATTACTTTATGCCAAAAAAAGTTCAATTTGGAAAAAGTTAAATCGAAGAAAAATAGAGTTCTAAAGTTAGAAGTTTTGTTTTGAAAAGTGAAGGTCGAATTCAGAGTTCATCAGAACGCTGTGTGCTAACTTCAGAAGTCACTCTCGTTGTTGGGAGAAAACATCAAATATTCCAAGTTTGAAAAGAATTTGTCTTCTATTGTAGGTGAAAGTTGGACTATCTCGTTAAGCAGATCAATTGTACACAGATGAGAAGCATTGCCGTCAGCGTCAGTCGCATTAGCAATGTTCGTCGCAGATGGTACCTGTGTGCCTGTTGGTCCACGTATCTCACTGTCAGCTTGTTGTGCTGGTGAGACCTCCATGAATGCCGTCATCAGGATTAGTAGCTGTTGGGGACAACACAATGCATGAGCCGTTACCGAACCAAGCAAAGCGCCAACATCCTTTGGCAGTGCTGATGGAAGTGTTAGACAGATGTCTAGCACGCATTCTTCTCCACATAGCAGGCATCGTAGAACAGGTAAGATGCAATCTTGCCAGATTGGTCTGAATGAAAGAAACCATGTGGAATTCAGATCTCTTAAACGAGCCATGCCCAAAATTTGAATTATGCGCTCACGACACTTCATTGCCAGGAGAGTGTTCTCGATGGTAATTTGGGCGTTGTTGGTGGATTGGCTTGCCATATCGAAGCAGAAGTAGCAAAAATAAAATTCCTGCTGCGAGTCCCAAATTGAGAGGCAGTCCGCCAAACACCGAGTGCACGAAGTTTGAAAATATGCTCAGGACTGCTTCAAAGGGTGCTAACAGTCCGAAAAAATTGTCTTAAATACATGTACAATACCACTGGTATCAGACATGTTTAAGATACGACCTAACATTTCTGCGAAATGTATGGGGCAGTTTCTTGATAATAAGGCATGTATCTCCACAGAGGACCTTGCAACTTGCAGATCATAAGTCTCTTTGGACGAGGTCAGTGGCACAGTTTTTTGTAAAAGAATGGCTTTCATTCTGCTTAAAGTATCAATTCGAATAGAAGAGATGTTCAGTGAAGGCCATAACGATGACTCCCCGTCTGTCTTGCTTTTAGGAAACAATACTTGCATACAACAAGTGACCCTGGCTGACACACTTCTGAGATAGGCAATTCTTGGCATCATTCCACAACAGCTGTGATCATTTAACATTATGTAGCTCTCATTGGAAAGCTGCCTAAAAATTGGATCTATCACTGCTGCCGGAGAACCTTGCAGGTGGCAGGATAAGTTGGGTGAAGAACCATCACAGGCTCTGTGTAAATTAAAACCCTGACATAAAAGTGTACCGCCTAGTGCGCTGTTACATTGTGTACCACTAAGAAATACTTATTTTCCCCCACTCCAACATTTGCGTGTGTATGGTAAATCCCAGGTTGACTTCATGAATTCTTTACCCAACCTTTCATACAGGCCCGCTGGTATGTGTTTCAAGCAATACTGAAACTGGAAAATCGTCACTGGCAGCGTAATGGTGCCATGTATTATCCATTCTATTGCTGGTTTCTCAGAAACAGTCAATGGCAATCTTTCCAGTTCTTCTATGCTCAGCACCGTATAGTCTGCTCCCCTTTGTGCCAATGAGATTTGTTTATCTGTAAGGTTAAATCAAGTAAACAATGACGTGGTGCTGATTAGACCCCAAGGCACATAGTCTGAACTAAGATTTCGTAACGTCCAGCCTAGCAGCATTATAGAACGCGATTGAGACTGGACCTTGCTGTGATATGGTACAGAGGTCCAACACTCGTGTCACAAAATGTCATTGTACCATGACGAATTTGGTATCGGCAGACCGGTAATGATTAGGACATTATCCCTGTGCATTTGCGTCATGATTGGGCGATGCTAACACCCCTAAATCATGGTTTCCGTTCCAAACCCTCGGACTCCATTTTGTGAACGGCATCCATCTTATGCCTTGCCCTCATATAAGTCAATTGATTAAGGTCGAGCTTGATCTGAAAGGACACGTCCACCTTAGCTGACTTCCCCATGACCTGGCCGAACTGACTCTACCGCCTCCAGCCAAACCTGTTTGGGCAGCTCCTCGCCCAGTGGCCGAGTAAGATATCATCAAAGCACAACACGCCATAAACCATTCACCACCTACAGACCATGTTTTCTGCGCACATACACCTGTCCATGTTCCTCGTTTATGGCCAGTTTTATGACAAGGAGGTGCCCTGTTTTATTGGGGTTTTCATCGATATCTGATTGTAATTCCGGGCTGGGCTGGGTCATCTATCACAAACTGGACATCTAAAATATGGGTTGGCCGTCATGACTTCGCGTTTTGCTCTATTGTGTAAATATGTCTATGACCATATCATAAACTCAAGAATTCTTAACTGAAGTGTAAAACTGTGTATAAAAGGAGAAGGCTGGTTCTGTAAAAACGAACAGTCTCCTGAGAACTTACGCCCCGTGCTGTTGTACTTCTAGGACACATGTTACTTGGTTGCAACCAATAAAACTTGATCTTTGACTTCACCTAGAAGACTCTTGGTTTCTGTGGTCCGGAACAGGGAGAACTCAGAGGTCTTCGGGTGTGACCCCCTGGCACCTCCGGGTTCCTAAAAACCCAGAACCTCAGTTGGCACCCAACTCGGGGCGGTATCAAGCGGTGACGGTCCAAGCCAGATGTTCGTGAGGAGCTTCGTGTGAAAATTCCAGAGGACGGCCAGCCACTTCAGCGACCCCTGTATGTCGACGTGGTTCCGAAGGTCTTTGCTGCGAGGTTCCCCGCGTCCCGACGGCTACGAAGGACTGCTGCCCTGACTATCGCCCTGTTTTGGACCCAGTGATCCTTGGTAAAGCGAAACGATAGACGAGTCTTCTAGTGACGTCACCGATCTTCAATACTTCAGTTAAGTATAAGTGGAGCGTCTCCTAGTCCTTAGTTTGTTCTTAGTCTTTGGTATCCTTGAGGTACACTCTGTTTGGAACTTGCAAGCGCCAAAACCGAGGGATTCGTGTATTCACGAAAATATCATAGTTAGATAATCCCTTGAAGTTTGAAGCTAGACTAGTGAGCAAAGATGCCTGGTCTTAGCAGACTTGGAAACTTGTTTTGTCTTGGTTGTAGTAAGGACTCCCGATTAGAGGATTCGTGTCCGGTTCCTCCGATTGGAACTCCAACATATGAGTTATATATAAAGCACGGAGTAGGCCCTATCACATATAATGAGGTATGGATAAAATACACCCGCAAGGATGGTGTTTTAAAATGGCCCCAATATGGTAGTTTTGACTCAGAAGTTTTAGATAACCTCGAGGTCAAACTGTTTAAGAAGAAAGCCCGGCCGGCGATGTTTGACTCTTTTCGCTTATGGCGCAAAGAAGCCAAACAGAAAGAAATAAAATTAGCTAAGAAGAATAAAAGAGGTATGTCGATGGTGCAAGCCGCCATCGCATACAGGGATAATGAGGAAGAGCAGGAAAATGAACAAATGCTCAGAAGCAAGAAACTAGCAGTAGATAAATGTTACCCGATGTTGCCCCATGAAGGACAAGATTCAAAAGGAACATCCGAGAAAGATCCATTAATGTCCCATTTATTGAACTCACCACCCCCATATACATCGAGTATTGTTGGACCCCCGAAGCGTTTCGTTATACCGCGCCCTGGCGCACGAAAAGCAGCTCTTGCACCAGCTCCTCTTCAGCTGGTTCCTACTTCTCCGGCGCAGCCTTCTCAATGGCCGCCGCCTTTGCTACATACTCCGTCTACCTCTTCTACAACCTTGCCTACTGCTCCAACTATTTATCCTGATACTACTTCTGCCACTGCCTCGACTTCTTCTGCTGTTGCTTCGACTTCCTCTTTACATCAGCCTGTCTTTTCTGGCGCATCTGCCTCTCCGCAAGCTTCTCCTTACGTTCGACAGAGAGTGGCAAGTACTGTCACTGGTCTGTTCTCACCTTTCTTTGGGTCGCCTAAAACGACCCCTAAAACAGGACGTAGACAGTTGCGTAGTCAACTGCCTGATTATGAGGAAAGAGAAGTGCTGAATGAGTTAGCACGCAAATGGGTTACTGACACTGTTAGATATGATGTTCAGTCTGTTATGGAAGTCTTCCGACAATGGGATGCACCCACTCAGAGATACGTATTCGAAGAGATGTGTGTATATCTTTGCGAAGATTTGGAAACAAATGATCCCAAACGCAAAATGCAGGAATTATTTCGTATGCGTTTCAAATTCTATGAAGACATATTGTAGGTGCCGATGTTGAAAAAGCAATAGATCTGTTATTATCCTATAGGAGTAAGGGAAATGTGTCAAGATCACTGTATGAGGATGATGTGTCAGGTAGGAAAAAGGCACGACAGTACCCCATGAGAGAAGTTCCTCCAGTTTGGAGGGAAGGTGATGCGAATGCACATTCACCTGTTCCACCGCATTTCCAGCGTGTATGGGTACATGTCCCCTGGAAAAGATCTGAAGTATTAGCACTCAAGCAGACATTACCTGATCCACGTAAAAATCCTGCAGGGTATTATAAGGAGTTATCACAGACTGCCAGCTCATGTATAATGAATTTAGCAGATGTAGACATGCTGTTTGGGAACGTCGTTCCACAGCCTTTATGGACTAAGATCCGCCATACAGATCATGATCAAGAACTAGGTGACTCTTGGGCTAAAATTGCTGCTACAGATGCTAGACAAGTTGGTGGTTCTAAACCAGAGCCTTTAGTAGCTGAACTTCCCGGTAGAATTATCACGTACATGAAGACCTTAATGCCCGAGTTACGTGTCAATTGGGATAAGTTATCTGCGTGCAAGCAGAAGAAAGATGAGAATGTGTCTGACTTTTTCACGAGATTTGAAGAGACTTTTGTCGATCATAGTGGTCAGGATATGGATACCGAGGGTGGCCAAAGATTGTTCGTAGACAAGTTCGTACATAATCTGCTTCCCGAACTGTGTAATAAGTTGAAAGATTCAGAGAGTGCTTGGGCTGTTTCCACGTCAGCACAGATTTTAGCCACAGCCCAGGACTACGAAAATAGGCGCAAGGACGAGCTAGATAAGGCAGACAAAAAGACTAAAGATTTAAAGACCAAAGCTCTTCTCCAGCAAGCCTATCCGCCTCGCACACCTAGTCAGCCCAATTATCAACGACCACAGCAGTATTCGAGAAACGCGCAAGGAAACGAGTTTTCCCATCAGCGTTTACCATACGGCCCGAATCAGTGTGCCTATTGCAAAGAAGAGGGTCATTTCAAGAATAATTGTCCAGCTCTGGCACAACGTCTGAATGGTGCCTCTGGAGCTTCTGGTGCGCGAGGTAGAGGTGTTCAACAGGCTCCTAGGGGTAGGGGTCGTGGAAATTTCCCCCAGAATAACACTTCCTTTCCGCCTCGGAATTCCATGAATAGCTTTGATCAACAAAATAATGCGTCTTCTAGATCAGCTCAGTACTATGCTGATGACTATTACGCAGAAAACGAGAATGAGGGTAATAATTGCTAGGACAGCCATGGACAAAGAGAGGTAGTTCTTTCAGTTCCAGTAGACCAGAATGGACCTTATGTCGAGGTGATTACATCAGGAGTGTCAGAGCCATTTCTGCTGGATACTGGTGCTACGAAAAGTTCGATTATGCACTCAAAACTTCCTGGCGCACCTTTGTCTGGCGAAATGAATGTTTCAGTAGGTTTCTCTGGCGCCCCTGTTAGAAACCCGATCTCTAGTCCTATGGCCCTTTCTGTTGGCCCATGCGAATTAGAAGCACCCCTCATCCTTACAACAGGTTGTGGCGAAAATTTGTTAGGTTTGGATTTGTTAAAGAGATTATATGCGACTTTGTACTGTTCTCCTTCGGGAGTACAATTTACCCTTGGTAAGAAAGTGATTTCCCCAATGTATTTGTCAAAGGAAGATATTCCGACTGAATTGTCATCCCTCCCGGATATACTTTGGGCTACTGGTTCTAATGATGTAGGTTGTTTGGAGATAGCACCGTATGTCATAACGTTGAAAGCCAATGTTAGGTTGCCACGTATCCCCCAATACAAGATCTCTAGCGAATGTGAAAAGGCGTTGCTAGCGATCATTTACGATCTGATTGAGAAAGATGTCATTGAGGAAACAACAGGCAACATTTGTAACAGTCCTATTTTGCCTGTCTTAAAGCGTACTGATCCTTCACAGCCTCCTGTACACAGATTCGTGATTGATCTGAGAGAAGTAAATAAGATCGTTGTACCGCAGTTTCCAGTCGTCCCCGACATTACTGCCTTATTGACAATGGTTCCAGCTTCAGCCACTTGGTTTTCGGTGATTGACCTGAAGAACGCCTTCTTCAGCATCCCGATCGCCGAGGAGAGCAGAGACATTTTTGGCTTCAATTTAGGAGGACGAAGCTTCCGCTTCAAACGCGCTCCTCAGGGCTACTGTGAGAGTCCATCCATATTCAGTCAGGCTCTGAAAACACAACTCGATACGATTGTTCTATCTGATGGTGCGACTCTGATTCAGTATGTAGACGATCTACTGATCGCTGCAGATACTGAAGAAATTTGCAAGCAAGCAACACTGTCGTTGTTACGTCATTTATGTGACATGAAGCATAAAGTCTCCCTTCCAAAATTACAATTTTGCCGACAAGAAGTGACCTACCTAGGTCACATCTTATCGAAGGAGGGAAGGAGACTGACCCCAGAAAGAATACAGGTAGTCGCAGGATTGAGTGCCCCAAGGACACAGAGAGAAGTTCGGGCTTTCTTGGGCATTACATCGTATTGTAGACAATGGATACCGAATTTCTCCCTATTGGCCAAACCTTTGCTGGCACCACTCTGCAAAGACACACCCAATCCTATGCCTTGGTCTGACGATTGTCAGACAAGTTTCCATGAGTTGCGCAAAGCATTGTGTTCGGCTCCTGTGTTGGGCAACCCCGACTACAGTAAGCCTTTTACGTTATATGTCCATGAGAAGGAAGGTTGCGCATTATCAGTACTGACACAATACTTTGGAGACAAACAGCGCCCATGCGCGTATTTCTGAGCGACTCTAGATCCTGTAGCTAAGGCATTACCAAGTTGCTTGAGGGCCACTGCTGCAGCAGCTGTCTGTATTCGACAGTCCGCTGGGTTAGTCATGAATAATACACTGATCGTTATGGTCCCACATGCAGTAGACATTTTACTGAACAGAACGAAGACGCAGCATTTAACTAGCGCCCGACTGTCCAGCTATGAGCTGACACTATTAGCGAGCCACATACACATAAAGAGGTGCGATACACTTAACCCCGCCACGTTATTACCTATTCCGGCAGAGACAGATGAGGTTGAAAAACACGATTGCTGCTTTAGGACAGAAGAAGAGACAAAAGGGAGAGTAGACTTGCAGGACACCCCCCTTCCTGAATGTAATGATACTCTATGGGTTGATGGTTCATGCTTCAAGTTGCCAAATGGTGATACGACTGCAGCATATGCTGTAACAACATTGCACACTATTGTAGAGACCGCACGCATCCCACAGAATTCCGCGCAAGCAGCAGAGCTAATAGCGCTTACAAGAGCATGTGTGTTGGCAAAAGGAAAGCGAGTGAATGTGTATACTGATAGCCAATACGCCTTTGGCGTAGCCCATAGTTTAGGACGATTGTGGCGTGAACGTGGGTTCCTGACGTCACATGGTGCAAAAATCCAACATGGTCAGCTAGTTAACGAGCTCCTCGAGTCACTGACCTTGCCGCTACAAGTTGCGATTGTAAAGTGCAGTGCACATAGAAAGATTCAAGATGATGTTGGTCGTGGGAATGCATTTGCCGACGAGGTCGCGAAAGAGACTGCAAGGAACACAATGAGTCGGATGTATGTTGCAGGTCCCGCGAGATTGATCCCCGATGTGGGTATGTGTGAGGACACTATAGAAAGTGTGAAGTCCATACAAGCTGATGCCACCGGAGAAGAGGTGAATGAATGGAGAAAAAGCAAGGGAAGATTGGATGCGAATGGTTGTTGGGTCGAATTGTCAGAGCACCAACGATGGCTGTTACCCGACGCATATGTGCTCGCAGTGGTGACAATGGCCCATGGAATGGCGCACATCAATGTAAAAGGAATCTGTAAACTGTTGGCCCCAGTATGGCAGAATAGTGGTATCCCGAAATGCGCAGAGAATTTGGTCAGGAACTGTATGGTGTGTTTGAAGTACAATCCCGGTAGGGGAACACCAACTCCAGCGGGTCATTTTGCGCCTCCAACGTACCCGTTCGAGGTTTTGCAGCTCGACTTCATCCACATGGAGAGGTGCAACAATCTGAAATACGTGCTTGTTGTTGTTTGCGCTTTCTCCAGGTGGGTGGAAGCGTACCCCCTCAAGGACAACACTGCCTTGTCAACTGCCAAAGCCCTTGTCAAGGAATTCTTCCCTAGGTTTGGGATGCCTAGAATGGTCTGGAGTGATAATGGAAGTGAATTCGTGGGACGGGTGATGAAGAGAGTATGCGAATGTCTAGGCATCCACCAGAAATTCCACGCTGCAAACCACCCCCAATCAGCAGGTCTAGTAGAGGGCTATAACGGCACCCTAAAGCTCAAACTAGCCAAGATCCAAGCCAGCACAGGTCTTAAATGGCCTGACGCCTTGCCTTTAGCACTCCTATCTACCAGAATGATTGTCCATTCTAGACTGGGACTTAGCCCACACGAGATCGTGTTCGGGCGCCCAGCAAATATATGGGGGGTACCGAGGCCCAGAAGGCTCAGGGAGATAGAGCACCGTGTACTGCTTGATTATTTACACAAATTGACAACTAAACTGCATATTTTACATCAACAGGTCCACAGCTCCTCTCCACCGGCGTCTGATGATCCAGGCCACGCCATTGAACCTGGCTCCTGGGTCCTAGTCCGGAACTTCAGGCGAACCAAGAACGAGGAGCCTCGTTGGACCGGACCTTTCCAGGTCCTGCTATCTACGTGCTGCAGTACGTGTCCACGGGAAAAAACATTGGGTGCACGGCGCCCATTGTAAACGGGTCCCACTGCCCCTTCCATATGACCGGTGGGTCCAGAACGGAATCGCTGACTCTGAGACTGAAACTGTACCTCACTTTACACTCTTCAGCGATGCACGACTGAAAGGAACTGGTACAGAAAAGGAGAGTGATCGTATTTCGCAAGGATTTGTGCCACCGTCAATGCAGTTGGACACTACAGAACCTGAAACATTGTTTAAAGACCACACCGTACCTGGGAAGCAACGATATAATCTGAGGTTGAGAAAAAGGGACTAATAAAAAGTGCACTTATGTAACTCTCTTTCCCCTAAGAACTATTTTTGATTTTACAGCTCTCTCGCCCAGGGAACTTGCTCATTTTTGATTTTCGAACCGCCATCCGGTTCTGCTGCTAGGGCCGCGGTTGAAGTCTGAGGAGTGCAGCTGGGGACGCCTAGGTCAACGGTTCCGCTCGGTCTGAGGGAATTACCCCGGACTGGACAGAGCGCACTTCTTGGCAGAATCAAACTCCCACCACGGGCAGCAACCAGAGGATGGAGTTCCCGAGGGTAGAGAGACCTGCCAGACCCATGAACTTTAAAAAGCAAATATGCACCGTGATGGCCAAAAAGAGATTCTTGATAGTATGTATTCTACTGTTGTGCAGCATAACGATGTTCTTGATTAGCTTTACTCTATCCACGTTCCAAGTTACCCTTGTAAATAACACTCAGCCCACACCTCCTCCTACTGTTCCCACACACTCCTTTCACCCTTTGCCTGAACACGAGTCCGCCAGAAGACTAGAATTTGTAAACAACTCATTCATCCAGCTCCTACACCAGCACCAGTCTGTAAGGAACACATCGAACTGTTGGATATGTGGACTTATGCCGCACACAGCCGATAGGGGCATCCCGTACTTCGTCCTGCCATTCAGTTACTATGGTTCTCTGTGGGCTTTCCAGACAATGTTCCTGTTTGCCATAGAACCATATCCCCCGCGTCCCATAGGGAGCAATGTCAGCAACAAGGCACTAGTGGCAGGAATACGAAATATGAGCAGGGATATTGACACGTCTCGGACAATTCCCAAAGATGAGTTTACCCCGTACAGTAGATGGAACAGCACTCGGTATGGGATTTCTTTGAGTAAGAGCCAGAAATCGAAGAAATCCTCCCTAGTTTGGGTAGTACCCCACCGAGGTCACCTATGTCTGCAAGGTATTGGTAGGGATCCCAAAGCACAGTTGGGGAAGAGCGTGTGCACGGAAACGTATGTGTTCGCATCCCGAACTTCCCCTCCATTCTCGGCGGCTAAGGGTACATACTTCGTCTGCCATGACAAAGCATACACATGGTTGCCCCCTGACTTCTCGGGCACATGTTTCATCTCGTTTCTGCTGCCACCCACCTACACGGCCGGGGCAGATTACCATAGGACAAGGACAGTTAGGGGTGTTGTGAGTCAAGACGACACTGCGGGTCAAGAGTTTGGGGACTTC
Organism: Lissotriton vulgaris; assembly: GCF_964263255.1. NCBI lineage: Eukaryota > Metazoa > Chordata > Amphibia > Caudata > Salamandridae > Lissotriton > Lissotriton vulgaris. The sequence goes on along the minus strand of NC_141697.1, from coordinate 652,235,081 downwards.
GCAGAGGGTTTTCTGCCGTTTTGGGGGCCTATGGTGAACAGCAGGAACATTCGCCAGTTAACAAGGGTAGTTGAATCCGCCGTGACTAAGACGGCCGGTGCCCTTAGTAACCTGACTGCCGAGCTTCAATCGGACAGACTTATGACCCTTCAAAATCGGATTGCCCTAGATGTCATACTCGCAGACCGTGGTGGTGTATGTAGAGTGATCCAATCTAGTTGCTGCATTTTCATCCCCGATAATGCTCCGACAGTGTACCAGGCCATCTCCAAATTACACAAAATCTCTGATTCCCTTCAATTGGAAAAAGGGGATTGGTCCTTGCTCGGGTGGTTCTGGGAACTGATATCTGCCTGGGGATGGAAAACTCTGATCTTCATTGGGATGATCTTAAGCATTCTGTTTATGTTCTGCCTGTTTGTGCAGTGCGCTCCTGCAATATGTGGCCTTTGTGCTACTTCATATGTAAGGAAGCCTGTGTCGAGGGACGAATTGAGCAACAGAATGATGCTACAGCAACATCTCCATGAATTCATCAATACAGATTTGGACTCAGATTAGCATGAGTTATTGCCTAAATATGAGGGCAAAAGGAGGGTCTGTGGTTCTGGAATTCCGGATCTTGCAATTGAGACTGGACCTTGCTGTGATATGGTACCGAGGTCCAACACTCGTGTCACAAAATGTCATTGTACCATGACGAATTTGGTATCGGCAGACCGGTAATGATTAGGACATTATCCCTGTGCATTTGCGTCATGATTGGGCGATGCTAACACCCCTAAATCATGATTTCCGTTCCAAACCCTCGGACTCCATTTTGTGAACGGCATCCATCTTATGCCTTGCCCTCATATAAGTCAATTGATTAAGGTTGAGCTTGATCTGAAAGGACACGTCCACCTTAGCTAACTTCCCCATGACCTGGCCGAACTGACTCTACCGCCTCCAGCCAAACCTGCTTGGGCAGCTCCTCGCCCCCAGTGGCCGAGTAAGATATCATCAAAGCACAACACGCCATAAACCATTCACCACCTACAGACCATGTTTTCTGCACACATACACCTGTCCATGTTCCTCGTTTATGGCCAGTTTTATGACAAGGAGGTGCCCTGTTTTATTGGGGTTTTCATCGATATCTGATTGTAATTCCGGGCTGGGCTGGGTCATCTATCACAAACTGGACATCTAAAATATGGGTTGGCCGTCATGACTTCGCGTTTTGCTCTATTGTGTAAATATGTCTATGACCATATTATAAACTCAAGAATTCTTGCCTGAAGTGTAAAACTGTGTATAAAAGGAGAAGGCTGGTTCTGTAAAAACGAACAGTCTCCTGAGAACTTACGGCCCGTGCTGTCGTACTTCTAGGACACATGTTACTTGGTTGCAGCCAATAAAACTTGATCTTTGACTTCACCTAGAAGACTCTTGGTTTCTGTGGTCCGGAACAGGGAGAACTCAGAGGTCTTCGGGTGTGATCCCCTGGCACCTCCGGGTTCCTAAAAACCTGAAACCTCAGTAAGTCCTGTTCCATTATCACTTCACAAAAAGATTGGCAGTAGGGAAACAATGCGCAAAATAGTATAACATTTATATCTTCTCTTTATACGTCAAAATAGCATATGCTCTAAGGTAGAGATACAACCACTGCCAAAGGTTGTAGCAACAGATAGACAAATGTCTACCCTAAAACACGAACACAATTTCTCAACCTGAGTAACGCTAGTGAGTATAAATGTCCATATCAATAACACTCTTTTCCAAATTGAGTAGTTTCCGTGTCTTCTTTATTTGTAAACCACACAATTTGGAAAAGAGTGTTATTGATATGGACATTTATACTCACGAGCGTTGCTCAGGTAGAGAAATTGTGTTCTTGTTCCATTATGTCTATGGCAGAGGATACAATGCTGTCCAAAGAATACATTCTGGATGACAGAGTTGTTAACCGATTGTCAACTACAGAGAGAGCTTTCTCTAAATTAATGCAATCAATTTCTCGTATTCGTTCAGCAGTTTCCATTTGCATGACTTTCCATGCTTCATTATAAGCAGTATAAATACTGGCGTATATGAATACGTTTATGACGTGGTTTATGAGGCCCTAGCAAGAAGTCTCTCAAATCAACGCAATCTTTAAGTAAAGTTAAGTGTTGGTTAACCTCTGTAAGTGTAGATTTTTGTAGCCACTCGAGACACAGTTTTCCTACACTGTATGTTGTTACTATCCCTGGATGTTGTCTCTCGACATATCTTGGGTCTGGCCTAGTTACTGTAAACCCTTGTGTCTTGTTCAGTAATATATCTTGACAGTTATTCGTGTCTGTGGGCCAGATTAACCATTTTTTCCAATCAGGATCAGTTCCGTTTTTTTTAGTAAAATGGTTTTTACGTCAACCCCTCCCTCTGAAGTGTTTTTACTATCAGTTGTAGGTACAGATATCGACGGTTTGTTTAAATCTTTTATCTTGGCTAGTCCAACACAGGATGTTTGTTGAACAGTGTCATTCAAAAACATTATTTGTTCAGAAATAATACAGGCTCAAAATAAAGCTTCTATTCCCTGTACTTGCCAGTCTTTTGAGCCCCAGACAGTTTTTGTTTCTATGTTGTCTCTCCAGAAGTCGAAACCTAATGAGGACAGCTGGGCATAAAAGGCTGCGGAATAAATTTGTTTTGTATTTGTTAACATCATTTTCATTGCTGTCTTATTAACATTTTTAAAGTAAAATGTTTCCGGATTTGTGGTATTGAAACCTGAGAAGTATGGACATTTTTCATAAAATGTTTTTGAGCTACTCTTTGGTGGCGTTGGACAATGTTCCCATTGATTTAAAGTATATACATTTCTAGGGTTTATAGATTTGTGCAAATAATGATGACCATAGTGGTTGTAACAATAAATTTGTTCATAATGTGATGAACCTTCTAAATATTCATGGTTTGTAAATTTTGCAGACATATTTAAATCTGACATCATATTATTAACAGTCTCAAAGTCCCAATCATCAGAAAATGTGCTAGGTGAAACAAAGTCACTCAAGGAAACCTTAAATTGGTGTAGAATCTTCAACAGCTCGGCAGGACCATAAATATCATAATCAGTTCTGTCCCATGCTATACCACCAGGTATAGGAACGGCTGGGATGTTCACTGATGACAGGTCTCTTTGTTCACGATGAGATCATTTGTGTGGCTTCAGGAGCAAGTTGATTTTCTTACTTGCTGTATCCATTTTACTATATTTTCCATCTATCAGCTTTCCCAAACTTAATACAAGAATGAGCCAAAGAAGAAGAAAAAGTACACCTAACACAATCCAAAATTCAACCCATGGTGAAACCAGATAAGTCTTTTCTCGTTGCTTAAAGAGTTCTGTTATTTAGTCTTTAAACGTTTTATTTGCTGGCGTCACTGGGATCCTCAGAAAACGTATCAAAGTTGATGAAATAGCCAGAAGAAGTTCTGTCCACCTTTGAAATAGTTTTGAAAACTCCGAGCGATCTCATACATTTTAACCAAGTATACACCTCACTGACCCTACTACCTACAAATGCCATGCTGCCACTCCCCCCCAAAAAAATCCCACCTTCGCCCAGATAGTTGAGCCTTTGCAGCTCGGACGGGACCCCGGCCACGGACTCCAGCTGCTCCTTCAGCTCTCGGGCCAGGTCTGGGGGCAGCACTCGAGGACAGAGAACAGCTCCCCGCTGGCCTCTAGGCGCACAGTGACGGTGTACTGCCGCCCACCATGGGAGGAGGCCAGCTTGGGGAGCCCCTGGAGCGGTAGCCCGTAGCCAGAGGCCGGCTCGAGGAGGAGGCTACGAGGCCGATGGGGCGCGCCATGGCAGAAGCAGAGCCCTGGCGCCTTAGCGGTGTCTTTGGGAGTGGGACAGAAGCTTTGCTAGGTGACAGAGGCCATAAGTCCTCCTCCCCACACAGAGGACGGTATTAACATTGCAAACACCTCCCTAAAAGAGAGAAAAAAACGAATTCCCGCGGGGGACATTTTGGGGTAGATCTCTGAGGCTGGCAGATTTAAAATAGCATCCACAAATGAAACCTTGCTCACTTTTTACATCCACGACCACCAGCCAGACGCTGAATGTTTTTACACAATATTTTTTTAGAGTTCCGTTGTTATATTGTATCATTGCTTTTATAGGGCATACACTGTTGCAGGACCGCAGAAGCGCATCAGACGGGTGGGCAGCGGGCATGGTGTAACCGTGTTGGATATGTTGTTTCATTGTTTTTGAGTAACTGCGTTAAAATTGCCTTTACAATGCGCTTCTTATTTTGAGGCACCGAAGAAAATAATGGAACCAGGAACGAGTTCAACATCCGTGGGGAAAAAAAAACCAAGCGCGCGCGGCAGCAGGGGGAGAGGAGGGGGCCTGCGCGATTCACTCACGGGAGTGAGCAGCAAGGCGTGATAATTGATAACATATGGCGCCAGCTGCTCACTCGCGCAAGTGAAGCGCCAGACGTGCACGCATTGCCATTGGAAGTAATGCAACGCATGCACATTTTCGCAGGAAAAGCTGTGCCCATTACTAAAGGTCTCCTTCCTATGCAGCGCGCGAGACCAAAAAATGGCAGAATGAAATGCAATGTGAGGCTCAAAAGAGTCAATCCAAGAACCACAAGCCTTAAAGATATCATTGTAGAAAACTTCTCCTACCATTGCTGTTAAAAAAATATATGTACTAGTCAATCAGATTCAGGAAAATATTACTTACCATGTAACTATTTGTTCATGGCTTGTAGAGCTGTAAATTAACTTGCTCTGCACCTTTCTCTAACCTAGCGTTGACACAGATGTTTGCAAGTTATTTTTGTTTAAAAACCTTTTTAATCACAAGTCATCCAGTGACCCCCACCCTCCCTTGCCCCACAATACACCAGGACAAACTACACCCTTTATTGTCCAGCCACCACTGCCCCCAGCAGTTAATGATAGAGTAGTGAAGCAAATACCAAACATACTATACATTGTGAATGACATTAAAGGAAGTATCTTGGAGCACTGCTCCTTTCCGAGGAGGGGGGGGGGGGCACTATGAGCTACAATAGAAAGCTAAACGGGAAGGAAATGTTTCAGTTTGCAGCATGTGTGGCTGTAGGTGCATGAAGCAGTGCCTCTTTTAAGGGGCGGCTAGTAAACAGATGATGTAGATGTTTGGAAAAAAGTTGCTGAGTTTGTTTGGCCAACTAAAGACTCATGACTGGCCTGGATACCAACACAAACTGCTTGGTGAACTTGTGTGGGGTTGATCAAGTAGCAGCTTTAAAGATGTCTGGAAATAGATTATTTCCAAAGAAGGCCAGAGTAGCTGCCTTCCTTTGCCAGGAATGTGCTCCAAACACTACATGCAACTTCTCTTAGCTTTAGAGGCAGAATGTTTTTTATACACATAACTGATCTGCATATCCCAAACTTGGAAATATTTTTTTCAATATGGATTTCTGTAAGGGTGATAAAACGTTATTTTGCTTTGCGGATGACTTTACTTCTGTCAATATAGTACATTAGTGCCCCTTTTGACTTCAAGTGTATGCAGTGCCCTTTCTGCTACAGACTCTCGGTGGGAGAAGAAAAAGAGCAATCCAATTGTTTGAATTACATGAAAAGGGTAAACCATGTTGGCAAAAAGGTTGTGATTGGCCTCACAACTATCCTATCCCTATGTGCCTGGATGAATGGTTTGTCCAGCGTTCGTGCTTGCAGCTCACAGACTCTCCTATGAGAAGTGATTGCAACGAGGAGGACTACCCAGTGGCTCAATGTAGGGGTCACTAATCTTTTAGGAACTATATTGAGATGCTGGCTGCCATTAGTGGTCTTTCAGTGGGATGACTCGTAAGGCCCTCCAACAAGTGCTTAACCACAGGTATTTTAAAGAAGAGACAAATGTCCGGTTTTGCATGCAAGCTGGGATTGCAGCTTAACATAAATGAGTACAAGCGTATGCTGAGCCTACTTTTTGCAAATGCAGTAAATAGCAAATGATGTTTCAAATAGATGTGTTAAAGGGGATCAACAGATTTTCTCAAATAATGAACAAATCCAATTCACTTTGCCATGTAGCAGGCACGAATGGTGAGTTTATGTGCATTAAGGATTTGCATACAGTACTCTGGGAGTTTAATTGTTAAACTCTAAAACCTCAGGTGCCAGATTCAGTTGACGGAGGTTCCCTGAACTGACTTTGATACATTACCTCAGCGATGCCTTCTTGTGAGGATGCACATGGTTGTCTTGCCTAAGTTAGTGCCACGAGGATGATGTAATTGTTATTTGCCATAATGTATTCACAAAGTATGGGATCAGAGGCAGTGGAGGAAAATCATATGCAAACATCTCTGACCAGTTCATCTTTAGTGCATTGCCTGTTGGTACGGGTACCTCGAGGCTAGATTTTGGCATTTTGCGCTTACCACGGTGGCAAGCATATCCACTTTGGGACTACTCCTTTTGTAGACATAATTGGGGCTTCATCTCACATTCATGCACTTGTTGATGCGTCCTCCTTAACAGGTCTGCAAAATAATTATCCAGTCCCGGCAGGAGCTCTGCTAAAACCAGTATACCATTTCTAATGGCCCAAAGCCAAATATTTTGAGCCAATGCCATCAGTTGGGAGATTGTAATATATCACTGTTGTCTGGCCTTAAATATGAGAGTAAAATGCTCTGAGTGCCAATTGGGTTGCTATGATCTCCAAGACATGGAATTGGTACCCACGTTGTTCCTGCATACAAGTTCCCTGAACAATATGGTTGAGATGTGCTCCCTACCTCATACGTGAAGTATCTATGGTGAAAGTTACTTTCAAATATAGGACCAGAAAAGGTCTGCTCATCAATTTTGTGTCATTCCACCAAAGCAGAGTGCCCTGCGTTCTGGGCTTTACAAACAGTAGATCTTCCCATTGTCCCTCCGCTTGGGACCATTGCCTCAATAGAATTCATGTAGTGGACGCGTGTTCGGTCTTGCGTGCCGCACTACTGCATGCAATGATGCATGACCCCCAGCAGTTCTATAACTGTGCTCACCACACAAGGATGTGGCGTCTGTAAAAAAAGATAGCAGACTTTGGAAAGCCATCACCTTCTCTTGGTTTGGGTTAACTTTCCCTCCAATGGAATTCAACAAAGCTCCTAGAAAAGATTGGATTTACTGTGATATGAGATGCAACTTTTTGTCACAGACTGTGAACCCTAGTTGGTGCAATAGGGACACTGTTAGCAGAGTGAGCACTTGGCATTCCTCAGAGCTGCTGCTCTTTATCAGCCAATTGTCCAGGGAAGCAAACATGTGAACAGCATTTCTGCACTGATGTTCACATACCACCGCTAGACACTATGGCCGGGATACCCGTCACCCCCTCCCAACACAAATCCCCAAGGATGGGAAGACGGACACAGCTTTTGAACTTTTGGAAGGCGGGAGGGAGTTACCCTCCCAGCCGTATTTATTAAAATATGAAACAAAATTAAAAACATTAAAATAACAGTTTCATATTATGTACAATTTTCATTTATACATTATGATGTTTATTGGCTAACCTTAACAAATCTCTAATACAAAGGTTCTCCTAGCCGAGTCTAAACATCCTGCAAATGCATACTCTCTAAATAAAATTGTACATCCTAACATTACGGGCCAACGGCAAGGTCGTAACCGGTGTCAGATCCCTAATACCAGAACTCCCCCCTCACTTGTGAGGGGCGGGCGCACAGAGGACTGTACCTCTGTGCCAACTTCCAATTTCCCTTGTCTTAACGGGGGCCCCTTATTAACTCGACGCCATCTTGGTGGTCGTCCGAGGACTCGTGTGAGGTGTCTAGAAGGTAGCGTAGACCCCCCTCCCACCCCACACTTCTTACCACATCCGCCGTCGCGGATGTCCTGGCCCCGGGAAATTCGTAGGAGGGGCCATAGCCGCCTCCTCCCCTGGGAGGGGCCTATGACCGCCTTCCCTTTCGGCGACCCCCTACTCAGAAGGGTGCCGCCTCCCCGTGTGAGGGGCCAATGGCCGCCTCCCCCCGGGCGCTCCCATCCATAATGGGTGGCGCCCCACCTCAAGGGATCTTCAAATTACTGCTCACCGATCATGACCTTACCGCCCGACCAAAATAAATAAGACGTTTTTGAACCTAATGAAGAGCGGAAAACAGCTACACTGGACTTTCGCAATATAGACCTTACCTCGTCTACACATGTAACACATCTTTCAACTAGACTGTGATACCCTGCTTACTTTGAGTGAGAAAACATGCTATAAAGAAAATCATTTTATTGCGTTAAAAACAGTCGAAAATTCAAACTTTATTACATATAAACAACCTGGAAAAAAGAGATATTATCACCGTGGATCAACTTTATTGTCATACTAATCATTGCCATAAGGGGCTGGTGGGTGGGTCAAAATTGGCTCCTTGTTCCGTCGAGGGCTCACGTGCAACGAGGAGGTGCAACTTCCACGCACAGGAACAAGAGGATGTTTCTTAGGATTGTTGCTCTTTTATTCTTCCTCGGGAGGGCGTGTACCCTCCCTCAGCCTGCCTCCAGGGTGTGGCCAACGGTGTAGGTGTCTAGGACAACCCCTCTTGGGCGGGAAAAGGCGCGCCCCGGCTACGCCGCTTCGGGCATACCAGCCGAGACACGCCCCCCGCCCAAAATGGTTTCCCGGGAGGATCAGGGCACCCGACCATACGTTCGGGGGGACCGAATTGGTCACCCCTTTCCATATGGCCGGGATACCCGTCACCCCCTCCCAACACAAATCCCCAAGGATGGGAAGACGGACACAGCTTTTGAACTTTTGGAAGGCGGGAGGGAGTTACCCTCCCGGCCGTATTTATTAAAATATGAAACAAAATAAAAAACATTAAAATAACAGTTTCATATTATGTACAATTTTCATTTATACATTACGATGTTTATTGGCTAACCTTAACAAATCTCTAATACAAAGGTTCTCCTAGCCGAGTCTAAACATCCTGCAAATGCATACTCTCTAAATAAAATTGTACATCCTAACATTACGGGCCAACGGCAAGGTCGTAACCGGTGTCAGATCCCTAATACCAGAACTCCCCCCTCACTTGTGAGGGGCGGGCGCACAGAGGACTGTACCTCTGTGCCAACTTCCAATTTCCCTTGTCTTAACGGGGGCCCCTTATTAACTAGACGCCATCTTGGTGGTCGTCCGAGGACTCGTGTGAGGTGTCTAGAAGGTAGCGTAGACCCCCCTCTCACCCCACACTTCTTACCACATCCGCCGTCGCGGATGTCCTGGTACCGGGAAATTCGGAGGAGGGGCCGTAGCCGCCTCCTCCCCTGGGAGGGGCCTATGACCGCCTTCCCTTTCGCCGACCCCCTACTCAGAAGGGTGCCGCCTCCCCGTGTGAGGGGCCAATGGCCGCCTCCCCCCGGGCGCTCCCATCCATAATGGGTGGCGCCCCACTTCAAGGGATCTTCAAATTACTGCTCACCGATCATGACCTTACCGCCACAGGCCGGATAGTTGACCGGCTATCCGGACCCCCCACAAACTCCTATTAAAGGTCATGAACTCACAAACCCCTTAACCACGCTATGAAGTCTCCTATAAGTAAGACATTCCCCTCCCGGGACAAATGGACCCCATCCTCGAGATACATATGGTCCCCCCGAATACATCCATGCGGAATACAATGCAACTGTCCTGAGCGAAACAACCTACTAAGTTTGTTATTGACCTTCTTAACTGAATGATTCAAAGCTGTCACAGAGAGGGCCCCGCCACATTCTTCTGGGAATCATGTGTGACCATGCTATCATGCACCCAGGGACCCTTTTCGCCAACCAACTAACATTGGATAGAATTTGCTCGAGCAGTACTCGTCGACCCATGGTCACCAAATCATTTCCTCCCAGGTGTACTATGATTACAGACGGCGGTGACCTTGTCCGCCCTAACAGTCCCTCAATAAAACATTGAAATTGGTCAATACAGAGCCCGCCCCTTCCGTGGAAGGTCACCCTGTACCCGTATTCCCCAGCTACGTGAATCATGTCACCTGCTTTGAATACGTCCCAGGCACGCCTTACGTATGAGTGGCCAACGACCCACACCACTCTTCCCTCAGCCGGTGATCTTTGACCGCTGGTCCCCAGGTGTCGGGTCAACTGCACAGTCCGCCCCGCAAAGCCTGCTCGCGAAACTGTAAACCAAACAGATAACAAGAAGCGTGAGTGCATGACATTGGCTTCACAACATGTGCAACCGCACATACCTTTTATAACAGTTCGAGGACCAACGCCCCAATTGTTTCACTTTTTCAGTACTCAGACCCCTGGCTGTAGACTCTGTAGCAGCCCCTATCCAGAAGGAATGGGTCCCAAAATCGCTCGGGTCCAAGCCCGCTGCCGCGATTGCCATTGTTAGCACCTGCTGAAACTGAAACCTGGTCAGCGGAGTGGCGTCGGTATGTCTCAGCAAGCTTCCCCCCCACGATACTGCCCTCTGCACCAAATATGCCTCCACGCATTTCACTGGGCACGTGGGGGACCCTTGAATGCGCTGGACAACCACACTGTCCCCGATAGCTCCCTGATCAGTTTTGGACCTGGCTATCGTGATTATCATTGAATCACCCTTGATCAGAATGTGTTCTCGACACAGACCTCCCCCCGTATCCTGCTTGTTCTTTGCTACCAGCTCGCTTACCCGCATAGCCCCATGGAATGCTAATGCAAAAGCGGCCCGGAACAGCACTGCCTCTGACTGGGATGAACATGTTGCAGGGAGTACGGACATTAACAGGGACAATCTTTCTAGCCCGATCGGGCGCCTCACGTCCCCTCTACGACCCTCGAGGCGTTGCCACCCACGCAGTGCCTTCTTTACTAGAAAGGACGATGTGGGGTCCTCGATGCCATGCGCCTGCGCCATGAAAGCAATGGCGGCCCGGTGCGTATTGGCCGTTGCCGCTGATCGGCCTGCCTGGTGGCGTGACACTAGGAACTTCAGGACATACTCTTCCTGCCCCCAATGATCCCCCCTAGCTGGACCCAAAAATGACCAATAGGAACGGAACGCCCCTTCGTATGCCTTCCTTGTCCTGGGTGCTAGGCTTGCTCCCACGAGGTCCTGTAATCCGGGGCACCGAGATACCAGAGAGCTTCGGGAAATGGTGCCGCCACCAAGTCCGCTGAAGGTAGATAACCCCTGAAGGCCTGCATGTGGGAACGAGAGAGTGCATCAGCCGCCTGGTTCAGTACACCCGGCACGTGCCTCGTCTTAAAGTGGACGTTCAATCTCAAACACAGTAGTACAATTTCCTTCAGTAATCTCAAAATCCATTTGCAGCGTGCTGCCTGATTATTGATACATTCAACCACGGTCATGTTGTCGGACCAAAACACCACTGTGCGGTCACGAAACCCGTCTGGCCATGTCTTTAAGGCCACATAAATGGGAAACAGCTTAAGAAACCCAATGTTACCTGTGAGCCCACTGTCGCGCCACCACGTCGGCCATGTTTGCGCCGACCATCGATTACCGAAGATGGCGCCGAATCCCACACTCCCCGCCGAGTCGGTCCATAAACCCAGCTCCTCGGAGGAAGCTGGTGGCTTGTTCCACACGACGCGACCGTTGAAATCCGCCAGAAATGCCAACCATATGCGCATATCCTGTCGAACCTCTGCAGACAGTCTTGTGCGGTGGTGCCCTTCCTTGAGACCGACCATGGCTTGTGCAATAGAGCGGGAAAAGGGGCGGGCCATCGGTATCACTCTAGGGCAAAGTTAAGCTGGCCCACTGCTTGTTGCAACTGATGGAGAGTCACTTTTTCTTTGCTGATGCACAATTCTAGAGAGGCCCTAAATTTCTTTACCTTTTCCCTGGGCAGACGGAAGCATCCCTCCACTGAATCGAGCTCTATTCCAAGAAACTCGAGTGAAGTAGAAGGCCCCACTGTCTTCCCTGGTGCCAACGGCACGCCGAATTGTTTCATGAGATCGCAAAATTACAGTAAAGCCTGTCCACATTCCGTGTCATCGGCTGTCCCCAAGAACAAAAAATCATCAAGGTAATGCATAACCTGCGTATAGCCCGTAGCTCTGGTGAACGCCCATTGTAAAAAACAACTGAATTTCTCAAAATAAGCACAAGAGATGGAGCAACCCATTGGCATACATTTATCCATGTAATAGCGTCCTTGAAACATAAAACCTAGCAGACGCTGATCCTGTGGGTGTACCGGGAGCAACCGGAACGCTGATTCAATATCCGATTTGGCCATCAGCGCTCCGGGCCCCAGGCGATTCAACATGGCGACGGCCTCATCGAAGGATGCATACCGCACCGAACAAACTCCAGGGTCAATCGCATCATTCACCGAGAGACCCCTCGGAGCCGACAAATTATGAATCAACCTAAATTCACCTGGGTCCTTCTTGGGGACTACTCCCAACGGTGAACAAATGAAGTTAGCGACTGGCGGTTGCCCATATTGGCCAGCAACCCGGCCACGGGCAACCTCCTTTGCAATCTTAGCCTGCACCACCGCCGTATTCTGTTGAACCGATAGCTGGTTCTTAACACTGAGACTGCCCCCGAAAATCCCCCGCCGGGATGTGGAAACCATACGAGAAACCGTCTCGCAACACCCCAGCGGAGACATGATCAGGGTATTCATTCAGCCAAGGGATCATTGCCATGATGTCTACGGGGGTAGGTAGTGATGCCCCTCGGTCGGTGTTAGACCTGTTTGGCCCCTCCTCTACCCCCTGTATCACCATTCTTGGCTCTGCACGAACTCTCAGGGTGTGAAGATTGTCCGCACCCCGCACACTCATGCCTGAACTTACATGTCCCTTGTGGTCTCGTGCATTTGCCTCTGTTGAAGCTCCAACAGACCCCTTTCCTACCGGAATTCCCACCATTCCTCGATTGTTGGTCACTATTGGTGCCTGCTCGAAAGGGCGCCACCGCATAATGGCGGGCGGGCTCTGCACCATTCCCGCCAAGCGAAGACGACTTCGTCGTACCCGGCATGAGCTGCTTCTGCCATGAGATGGAGTCGAAACAATCCCACGTCAGAGATGAGTCGTGCTCCTTGGCCTTACGAAACTTACTATCGTAACCCAACCATTGATTGCCTTCATAAGTCTCATAAAAACCCATTATACGTGTCTGGTAGCAAGCCAGTTCAGTCAACACCTCTGGCCTACGCTCCCCCATGATCGCAGTGAACATTGCAAATGCCCTGCCCCAATTAGAAATCGTCTCATCCACCCTGAATGCCGCCATTTTTGCGCGCCATACGCTCGGGTGCAACAAGTCCTTCTGACTCTTGACATGCTCTATCTCATGGTGGTCAGTTAAGAGAGAAAAAATATTCACATATTTATCAGCCCAAATCATTTCTTTCGTGGCCAGCGGTATATGTTGGACCACCCTTTCCCTCCTTGAGGGTAAGGATCCCTCCCCAGCCATCGGCAACGGCTGCTTACCCGAATCGGTAGCTGATCCTGCTGATGCTGCAACGCCAGACGCCGGTCATTCCGAGGGAACCTGAGGAGAAACAATAGGGAGATTCGCCTTCGCAGCATCTCTCGATTGCCGCAACTGCTTCATTAGTAACCTGGCCTCTTCGGCCGTATCTTCTGGCGCCGTAGTGCCCTCTGTATCTCTCCCCAGCCATGCTGCCAATTGGGCGGCCAACTCCGGAGGCATATCCCCCTCATTATTGGGCGTAACTACAACTGGGATCGGTCGTCCCGCGTCCGGGGTTGGAACGGGGGCCTCTACTGGACTAACCGGGCTTGCCGGGGGTGACTCGGGAACCGGGGCTTCCCCCCCTGCCGCCCTATTCCTGGCCCTTTTACCTCTCCCTGCGGGGACTACTCCCGGCAATGCTGGTCCTATGACCTTCTTCGGTCTGCCCGCGTTATTCATTGCCGCCATCTGTTTTTTCATGTTCGCCATGTCCTTCACCAGCATGCGAAGCATCTGTTCGGTTCCAACCTTCTTTCCGACCTTCTTGCCAGGCATTGTCGTCGGATCTTCGCAACTTGCTGCACGACGAGGTCCTGGATCCAAAGATTCGAAATCGCTAAAAGAGAAACACAAAAATTACAAGTTCTCAAAATTGGCTCCTTGTTCCGTCGAGGGCTCACGTGCAACGAGGAGGTGCAGCTTCCACGCACAGGAACAAGAGGATGTTTCTTAGGATTGTTGCTCTTTTATTCTTCCTCGGGAGGGCGTGTACCCTCCCTCGGCCTGCCTCCAGGGTGTGGCCAACGGTGTAGGTGTCTAGGACAACCCCTCTTGGGCGGGAAAAGGCGCGCCCCGGCTACGCCGCTTCGGGCATACCAGCCGAGACACGCCCCCGCCCAAAATGGTTTCCCGGGAGGATCAGGGCACCCGACCATACGTTCGGGGGGACCGAATTGGTCACCCCTTTCCATTAGTAAATATCCTTAAGGCTGTTGTGATTCACTAGGGAAAAACTTTGAATATCCACTTAACACAAAATGCAGGTAGAGGTACAGCGCAATGTGGATGGGGATATGGAAGGATGCATCCTTCTGGTTGAGGGTTATAATGTGATCCAATGTGGTCACTTCGAAGTGTTATGACATGATGTACCAGTTGAAAGGCTTGAGACCTATATTAGGTCGCAGAGTTCCATCCTTTTTGGGGATGAGGAAATACAGGAAGAAAACCCCATCACCCGATTTGTGTGGGGGCATGACTGCAACTTTCCGTTCAAGTTCAAAGGACTTTATTTCGATCACTATAGATCACAAAAGTACAACATAGAGGAAAAACACCTACAAACACAAACACAAATAAAACATAAAACATTTAAAATACACGTTCTCGGTCCATTACAATACCAGCACAGTGAAGCGATAACATTTACATTCTTAAAGGGACTAGAGAAATTCATCATAAAAAATACGTTAAGAACAGCAATACAAATAAATTAATATCTTGGGAAATATTAAAAAACATAGTCCACACAGAACAGTTTGAGTTACACAAAACAGCTTAACAAAACCCTGCAATCCGGGGCATCCTTGGGACTATCAAGATAGCACTTGGCACGCCTGATCCACATTGCTATTAGAAATTTGACTGTACAGAATACAGAAATACGAGGCTGGGTTTGTCTGCAGTATTCTCTACACCTCCTTATACTTTCTACATAGTGGGGCTATCCATTTGGATCAAGACTAACTGTACAAGGGACAGAAAAATAAAACGTGCTCGATTGACTCTAGTCCCCCCTGGCAACAGGTACAGTTTTCATCCACCCTGTCTCCTGCTTTACACAATTTACTTTTTAAAGTATTTACAAGTAGGCATCCATACCTAAGCTGTAGGTATAATTTCCTTGCTAAAGGAGGTACAATTTCATCTATACGGTCCTCGAATGGCGATGTGAGTTTAAGATTGATAAAAGCAGCTGAAAGCGATTCTTTACAATTCATTATAAGATCAGTCTCAGCAATACCCCAGTAAACAGCTTCGAGGCTGGTTTTATTAATCTGATTCAAAGTTTCTGGTTGATCCCAGTATGCACCTAGGCTTAGCCTCTGTAACAGGTTCTTAAGGGTACGCAACCACAGGATCTGGCCCACACGTGTTGGTGTTATTAATTCACGGAGGCCCACCTTGTAGGACTCAAATGCTGCGGTAGACCATAACCGGAGTCATATCATGAGCTTTCTAAACACAATGGTATGGTTAATTTTTTTCTGGCCTAGATCTAAGTAGAGTGGAATCAACGGGGTGGAAACCGTAAGATTTAGCAGAGATCTAAAAAATGTATGTTCTATTACTGGCAAGTGACTAGATTTTGAGCAGGCCCACAGCTCTGCACAATATAAAACTGCACCTAGAGCTTTGACATTATAAATCTCTTGCGCGGTGCCACCTATCTGGATATAGTTTTCCAGTGGATGTTCACTAAATTAATCATTTGTTGAATCAGGGATAGCTGTAATCGTAAATAATACGTTCTTATATAGCGCCTTTCACCGTAAGGTCTCAAGGCGCTTGCTTTGGGAACCCGTCCTGGCTTTTCCTTGCGAAATAGCCCCTACTGGGCATCTCCAAGGTGAAAGCCAGGCATCCCATCGCGGTGGGGCCGTAGTGGAGCTTAAGCAAGCTATTGCCCAGAGTTGCACAGTGTGAGCCCATGATTCAAGTAGGCACCGAGGCGAGAATTATCGTCCGTGGACATTTTTTGAGCTCAAGACCCTGCCGCGTCGAGGATTGAACCCTGGTCCCGGGTCTGACCTCTGCGTCCGGGTCTGCCTCCTCAAACCGGTGAGCCACACTTCTCCACTGTGCCCATTCCATCTGTGTCAACTTTCATGAGGAGCCTGCACTACCTCTCGCAACAGTGCCAAAAGGTCTTGACGCATTGCAGGATGAGGTAATGTGATCAGTGGTGTTGTGTGAAACTTCAAGTAGCATCTCTACTGTTTTACCTCAAGCACCCATTGGTCATGGTTATTTGCCTGCAACTATAAAAGGAAAATCTTCCCGCCCGGTGCTCAGGAATGAGGGGCAAGTCACTGCTTTGAGTAGGAGATTCCCCATCTTTCTTTTCCTCTGCCACTACCATAATTTCCACGTCTCTCATAGGCTTTGGATGCCTAGCTTTCTTGAAAAAGCCATTGCTGCTCAAATACATATTTTTGAAACTTTGCATTACGTATATTTCATAACTTTGCAACCCTTCTTGACTGCTCTTTATGAAAAGCAGCTTTAAGCATTGAAGCCTGCAGGGCGGGCGCAACTTTGGCCGCTTCCGAGACACACACCCCCCCCCCTCTCCCTTTAGCATGTTGTCAATTTGGGATACAATTTAATGTGCTCCATCAAAAGGGACATGTATAATGTGTTGTTGAACCTTTCTTTTGAATCCAGAAACTAAGCCATGCATGGCAGCAACCCATGAAGCTAGCATTAATCTCCTCTGATTCGGTTTTGGCTGAGCCCAGCACACAACAAATGTTTGCACAGGAAATTGCATTTCCTTCTGCCACTAATTTCTGCCCCTTCATGCAACAGGCCTTTTGGAAGGTGCTTTAGAAACTGTTCCATCTCCCCCTATTCATCTAGGTCAAAACTGGAGTACAATCCCACTCACTTAGTAATCCTCAACTTTGTGGCCGTCTTACCAGCCAGCCACTTACTTGCCTGCTTCATCAATCTTTCTACTTAAAATTGTCTGTGGAAGGAGAGTTCCCCGTTGCCTAGACACAAGATTGGCTCCTATGTGTTTGAACAACCCAGGAATCAGGTGGAAGATGGACCCTGAAGTAAGGATTATTTCACTTACCCAGTAAGCATCTGTTCTTGGCATGTGGAGCTGTAGATTCACAAGCTTTGCATACTCCTGTCATCTAGTGTTTTTTTTTTTATCAGAGCACTTTACATCGCATCAGCTTCATTACATGAGGACACCTTTATTTTTGTTAGGTACAGGAAGATTAAGTGTTTTGCCCAGAATTTCAGGATATTGAGCGTCGTTGCAGAGACTCGAACCCGGTTCCCCAGCTTCAACGTCGACTGCTCTAGCCGTAAGGATACATCCTCTCCCCAGTGTTGGGTCCAGATGACTGCAAGTTGTTTTTTTTTTGAAGAAGTCTTTCCAGTCACAAGGTAAGGCGAGCTCCTCCTTTCGGTGACAGTGCGCATTCGCATTGACTTCATTGTTAAATTGATTCCCTGCAAGAGGGTGACAATGCAGTGAGTGTAGTAAAGAGATCCACGTAGCTGCCTGACAAATGTCCTGCAAGGGGACTCCCCGACCCAGGGCAGTAGTAGCCTCCGTGGCCCGAGTGGAATGGGCCCTCAGCCCAACAGGAGGTTCCTCTTAGCCAAGGAATAACAAGCCTTGATACACAAGATGACCCACCGAGAGATGCTTTTGTACCGCCCTTCCCTTTTTAGCGCCCACGTAACCAACAAAAAGTTGGTCATCCACCCGGAACTGGCGTGTGCGATCCAGATAGAATGAGAGTGCACGTTTCGGGTTCAGACGGTGGTGCCGCTCTTCCTCCTTTGATGGAGGCGGAAAGAAGGTGGGCAAGGTGATAGTCTGCCCGATGTGTAAGGCCGTGACAACCTTGGGCAGGAAAGAGGGTCTCGCCTGCAACACAACCTTGTCCGGATGGACAGAAAGGAAAGGAGGTTTGGAAGAAAGAGCCTGGAGCTCACTCATTCTCCTGGCAGAGGTGATGGCAACCAGGAAAGCAGTCTTCAGAGTAAGAAGGCGGAGAAGACAGTTGTGAAGTGGCTCAAAGGGAGCGCACATCACATAGGTAAGAACCAGGTTCAAGTCCCACTGAGGCATCGCAAACTTAACAGGTGGAAACATGTGTGTGTGCTGCCTTTCAGAAAACGAGTGACAATAGGGGACTTGAACATTGAAGGTTGATCAGGCAGCTTTTGAAAGGCTGAAAGGGCAGAAAGGTGGCCCTTGATAGTGCCCAGAGCAGAGCCCTGCTGGGCAAGAGAAAGAAGAAAGAGAAGAACCTCAGAAAGAGGGGCAGAGAGAGGATCCACTGCCTTTGCTGTGCACCATGCCACAAATCTGTCCCACCTTCAGGCGTATACTGACTTTGTGGAGGGACACCTGGCTGCCAGAATGATATTACAGACTTCAGGAGGCAAGTCAAATGGCCTCAACTGTCCCCGCTCAATCTCCAAGCATGGAGGTGGAGACTGGACAGGTTCGGGTGGAGGACCGTCCCCTACTGCTGCGACAGAAGGTCCTCCTGAAGAGGCAGACGAACCGGGGGATCGACTGACATACTGAGTAGCTCGGGATACCAGTACCTTCGTGCCCAGTCCGGAGCCACAAGGATGCACTCTGGGCAGAAGTGGTATCGGCGGAAAGGCATACAACAGACCGCGACGAGAAGCGTCTCCGAGCGAGTGCCGCCTTGGAAATTCCAACGCGCAGAACTGGTGACATTGCGCGTTCTCTTCTGTGGCGAATAGATCTAACCAAGGCTCTCCCCACTGCAGAAAGAGACCTTGCGCCACGTCAGAGTTCAGACGCCATTCGTGATCCATCATGCACCGGTGGCTGAGTTAGTCTACCCTGGCGTTCAGGGAACCTGACAGGTGTTGAACCACCAGGGTCACGCCCGGATGTTCCGGCCACTGCCAGAGGCACAGAGCCTCCTGACAAAGGGTCCACGACCCCACCCCGCCCTGTTTGTTGCAGTACCACATGGCCGTGGTGTTGTCCGTGAACACCTGCACTACACTCCCCCTGACAGAGGGGAGGAATGCCTTCAGTGCTAGACGAATCGCCCACAGCTCCAGAAGGTTGATATGGAACCGGGTCTCTGCCGAAGACCAGAGGCCTCTGATCTCCGCCTCTCCCATGTGGCCTCCCAAGCCCTGGAGGGGCGCGTCCGTCACAACCACGTGCTCCGGTTGGGGAAGGGAGAGGGATATGCCGCTGACCCAATCGCGGTCCGTGAACCACCACTGCAGCTGTCTCGCAGTGCCCTCCGAGATCAGACATGGTCGGACAGGTTGCCCTGATGCTGGGTCCACTGAAACTTCAGCTCCCACTGCAGAGCCCGTATCCGCCACCTGGCGTGATGCACCAGAAGGATGCAGGAGGCCATCAGCCCCAGAAGCCGCAGCGTCAACCTGACCGAGACCCGGGATAAAGGCTAAAAGAGTGGAATCAGAGCCTGAATATCCCGGACCCGCTGTTCGGGGGATAAACCCGAAACTGCACGGAGTTGAGAACCGCTCCAATGAAGAGGAGCTTCTGAGAGGGGCACAGGTGTGACTTCGGCACATTGATGGAAAACCCCAGCTGGTGCAGGAGGTCTGCCGTTGTCTGGAGGTGGCTGACGACTGTCTGGGGCGAGCCCGCCTTCAACAACCAGTCGTCGAGGTAGGGGAAGAGTGAAACCCCTAACCTGCGCAGATGAGCTGCGACCACCGCCATCACCTACGTGAACACCCGTGGGGCGCTGGTAAGGCCGAAGGGGAGCGCGGTAAACTGAAAGTGTTCGCGGCCTACCGTGAACCGCAGGCAGCGCCGGTGGGCCGGCAGGACGGAGATGTGGAAATAAGCGTCCTGCAAGTCCAACGCTACCATCCAGTCTCCTGGGTCCAGGGCAGCTAGGACCCGAGCCAGTGTCAGCATTTTTTAACTTCTCCTTCCGGAGGAAGCCGTTGACGTTCCTTAGGTCCAAGATAGGGCATAGGCCCCCTTTGCCCTTCTTGGGTACCAGAAAGTAGTGGGAGTAGCAACCACACCCTACTTCTGGCCCAGGAACGCGCTCGATGGCCCCCTTGGCCAAGAGGGCCGTAACTTCCTCCTGCAGAAGTAGCAAATGATCCCCCGATACGTGGTGATATTGCGGTGGCATGGCTTGAAGGGTCGCCTCGAAGGGGAGGGAGTAGCCCCTTCGGACGATTTGCAGCATCCACCTGTCCGATGTGACAGTGCGCCAGTGGTGGAGGTGATGGCGAACCCTGCCCACCATTGGCGTCACATGGGCCTGAAAACACGGACTAGGAGGGTTTTGAGGCAGAAGCTGCGGGGGAAGGTGTGGACTGACCTCGCCGTTGTCCCCAACCGCAGCCACAACGGTTACCACGGCCGCCACCGCGTTGGATGTTAGTCTGCGGTGCGTGGCTGGCAGCACGTGTGGGACACCCCTTCCTTGGCCACGAAAGGAGCAAAAGGCACGCGTTTGCTGGCGCGGGGCCGAGAGGCCCAAGGACCTGGCTGTAGCCCTGGAGTCCTTAAAGGGCTCAAGCGCATGGTCTGCCTTGTCGCCAAAAAGGCGACGGCCATCAAACGGCATGTCCATGAGTGTATTCTGGACATCGGTCGAAAAGTTGGCGGACCTCAACCAGGCGTGGCGCCGCATCGCCACCGTCGTTGCCATCGCTCTGCCCAGTGAGTCGGTGGTATCCAGCCCACACCAGATAGAATACCGTGCCGCAATCCGGCCTTCCACAAGGGCTTGGCAGAGTTTGGCCCGTATCTCCAACGGGCACTCTGGCAGCACTTCCGCGACCGTGTCCCACAGAGATTGGGTGTAGCGGCCCAAGAGGCATGCAATGTTGGAAGACCGCAGTCTCAGACTCAGGGAGGAGAATACCTTCTTGCCATACTGCTCATACCTCTTGGATTCCCTGTCCGGTGGAGCAGACGGGAATGCTGTCTGGGAATTGGAGGCCTGGATGACCAGGATCTCGGGGGTGGGGTGGATGGACAGGAAACATGGGTCGCCCAGGGCCGGGCGGTGGCGATCTGGCCACGTTCCTATCTACAGGCAAACCTGTAGCGGGCCTGGACCAAGTGCCCTAAAGAACGTCGGTCAAGGCCTCACTAAATGGCAGCAGAGGCTCAGCCGAGCTTGAATGTGGTTTAAGGACCTCAGTGAGGATTTTAGTCCTCACGGCCGCGACGGGGAGCTCAAGGCCCAAGGCCTTGGCCGCCCGTGTCAACACCACACTGTAGGATGCCCCCTCCTCCGAAGCCACGGTAGGAGGGGAGACAAAACCAGTGTCCGGCGAGGTGTTCAGACCACTGACATCCCCAAGTCCACCTGTCCAGTCCTCCTGGGACTGACACTCACGTGTCAAGAGGGTCTTCAGACCCCTCCCAATACTCCTCATCACCCATCCCCTGATAATCAGGGTTGCCAAAAGATGGGGCCGGCTCGTTGAAGTAAAACCCCCCCAAGCGGCGTCGAAAGCGGCACCCACCTGGTTCCGACGCCGGAACCGGATCGAGGGAGGTATCAGGGACGGCGCCGCCCGAGGACGGTGCCGGAGGTGACACCTGAGGTCAACCGGCGACGACCCGGATCCAGAAGCGGATCCAGTGGGGCCCTGCGGCGCCGGACCCAAAGGCACTGGCGGTGTCTGGGCCGAAGCGGGGCCGAAGCACCCGACACAAAGGCGCGTGGGCGGTGTCACCTGAACCCCCGGCCGCGTCGCGTGAGCGTCGGGGGGGTGGGTCAGAAGAGCGATGACGTCTCTTCGACTTCTTGTGCTTACCTGACAACTCCAACCCGGAGGAGTGATGTCGACTCCCGGAGCTCTGATGGCTCTGACCCCACGACCGGTCCCTCAACCTCCTTCCGGACCAGGACTTCTCGCGGCGCGGGTCTTGTCGTCGTGGTCGACGCAGAGACAGTGGAGACACCGACGGTGAGGGTCGGTGACCGACATTAGTCGGTCGCAATCCTCACAAGGCTTGAAACCTGGCATCCCTATTGGCACCATCCGGAGTCGAGGACTCAAGAAAAGTGATCAAAAGGGATCGTAAAAAGTTTAGTCAAAAAATGACTACGGTACCACTTTTTCCGGATCTGCGCTGCTGGCGTGGAAAAAAACAGAACTGACGTCAGCACGCGGAGGCGGCGTCTAAGTACTCCGACGACGTCATCACAGCGCTCACGATGCCAACGACGGACGCGGAGCCGCAGAAGACGCCTACCGACACGCAAGGGTACTGCTACGCCTTGGGATATTCGAAGGTAAGGAATCTAATACTAACCTGTTTCTTTCAGATAGGAATATTACCTAAAAAGGCCATAGATGTCTTTATTTTGCAAGTGGAATGTGCTCTAGGGGGTATAAAGTTATTTTAGCTTTTGCCTAGCAAGCTTGAATGCACTTAACAATCCATCTTGAAATGGTAGATTTAAAAATAGGATTGCATTTGTGAGGTGGTGCAATTGAAACAAACAGTTGCTTTGTCTTACGAAAATCTTTTGTCCTTTCGATAAAATACAATAAAGCTCTTCAGACGTCAAGTGTGTGAAAAGCCCGTTCTGCTACTAAATCAGGTTGAGGAAAGAACACAGGTAAGTCAATTGATTGGTTAAAATGGAAAGCAGAAACTACTTTGGGAAGGAATCTGGGATTGGTGCGAAAAACTACTGTATCTTTATGGAGTTGACAGAAGGGTTCTTCTAAGGTTAATGACTGTAGCTCACCAGCTCTCCTTAATGAAGTAACTGCAATGAGGAAGGCAACCTTCCATGAAAGAAACTGTGAAGGACAATTGTGTAATGGTTCAAAGGGTGGACGGTAAGTCTTTTAAGTACAAAGTTAAGGTTCCATACTGGTGCCGCAGGGATTCTTGGTGGTATTACTCTTATTAAGCCTTCCATAAAGGCTTTAATGACAGAAACTTTACATAAAGATAAATGCTGTCTGTTCTGCAAATATGCAGCTACTGCTGCCAGGTGCAATCAAATATAGCTGTAGCTACAGCACACTGCTGTAAGTGCAGAAAGTAACAGATAATGTTCTGAACAGAAACATCTAGAGGAATAATTTTCTTAATGTAACAGTAGACTGTGGAAATGCAGTTTTTATTAATCGACATAAGTGCCTCCATTTTGTATCATTTGGTTACCATTTTGTTCTAACCCTTTGAAGTTTTATGCTATCATGGCAAATATACTTCTCGGCAGACCCACGTGGGCATATTTGTTATTGGCAAACATGAATGTTCCATCTAAAAAATAACTGTTGACACATTTCCCAAACTAAGAGCATATGTTTTGTTCCTCATTTGCTAGCGTGCAAGTAGGCCAGGGTGCAGTGATAAAGGTCAATGGCTCATTTGTTTGACTTTCCTGTTATTGATAGCAAATATGCTGCAGCTAACAAAAGACCGCTAATGTTCACAATTATTGCTGTACCAGATGTATGACCCTTTGTTCCCTATCAAAATGAGTAATTAGCAAAAGTTGGATTCTGTAACCACAGGCGTGTCTGTTTTGTATTTCTGGCCAAGTTATAAACAGTTCTACTTTATTTGTACTGCCCACAATAATACTGATGACTGAAGGGATTTATTGACCTACCTTTATATTTGAGTTCTGCACTACACGTATTCATATTGCCAGAGGAACAGGTCCTGATCGGTACATGTTATTGTTCGGAGATCATTAATCTTCTTAGACGGTTTGTAATTTGTCATACCCGCTTCCACCCACGCCTGTCTGGCGCTTTCCTATTTGTGGTGTATAGAACCTGTTTTCTTGTGTTTGGCAGTTAGCTCTGTAGCACTCCTTTGTGACTTTGCAGACGAGGCCTGCTCTGAGTGTATATAATAAATATATGTTTGGTACCCATCTCCACGGATTCCTGACTCTTTCTTGGTACAGAAGGCACAGAGGTGGTCCGTAATGACCCAAGCTTTTTTCAAATGGCGCCCAAACAGGAACCCCATCGAGCTTGACCCCTTCAGTTTCCTGAACACAGACGGAGGACGAGGACATCACCAGGTCGGCCGATGGAGACAGGGATACCTGATCGAATAGACATTTTTTCGCAGCTGCTGCCCACGTCCCACCAGAGAGTGCCTCGCCTAGCAGTCATCTTGACTGGGGTCCTGAATGGCGAATTTGTGATTTGACTGTTTGGTCAAAAGAGTCGGCAGTGGAGAATTGATCTACTTGTGCGCCTGACACCAGGTCAGTCTGTTTCAGTTTGTGTGGTACCACAATAAATGGTTTTTGGATAAGGTTATTTTGGTAAAAATATTTGCAAATATTATACTAGACAAAATAAGGACCATGTGTTTTTCTTTACTATGCTCAGTTAAAGCAAATGTAAAAGGTTATGCGACTGTTGTTCGAGTGTTGCACGATTGGAAGAATCCCAGCCAGCACCTACCGAAGGCAGCCCGAATTTTGATATGTATGCCAAACATGGGATAGGCCCTATCAGGTTTAGTACGTTGTGGCATAAGTATACTAAAGAAAATGTAGAATTACAATGGCCCTTGACGGGTTCATTTGACACTCCAAAATTAGCCTTCCTTCAGAAACAACTGTTCAAGAGATGAAGTCGACATTCTATGTCTGATGCTTTACGCACCTGACAAAAAGAGTGAAAACAGCGCCAAATAAAAAGAGAACAGGCAGAGCGTAAAGAAAGAATGCAGCCTGTCATACAAAAGGCTCTCAAGTACGAAAAAGAGAAAATTGATCAGATTACTGAGCAGGTAGACAGGGTGCATTGCCTACAGGTTGAGAAAAGTTAATTGGCCAAACACCAAGTGGACCTGGAGTGAAAAGATACCCTCATGGACTCCATGTTAAATTATTGACCGCCACCCCCATATGTTCCCCAATTTCCTGCACTACCTCCGCCACCGCACCAGGACCTTCCTAATGAAATCCCACCTACAGTCCCACCACCCGTTGCGGCCCCAAGTATTCCCACTGCCCCCATTTCCACTTCTCCGGTTGCCACACTCTTGCCTCCCCTCCGGCCTCCTTGATCGCTTGAGATCTTCCCATTACACCGGCAATGCCAGCGACTCTTCATCTACCCCTTTCCCGACGACGACTTCAACTGGTCCTCCGGTCTCATATCTCAAGCAAAATGAAGACGATCGAAGAACAGGGTTTTAGGTGGATTCAGCACCGTATATACAAGCTCGCTGATATTTGGTCCACAATGAAGGATTATGAGCCCATTGAACAACAGATAGCTCTAAAGGCTATGTTAGGTACGCTTTTCTCTCTCTGGAATGATCAAATTGGCAATGCCCCCACAATTGAATTGAATTGAATTGAAAATTCCATTTATATAGCGCATAACCACCCGAAGGCCTCGCAGCGCTAGGGACTGAATTCTGTGTGCGACTGCAGGGAAAGATTAATGCGCTTTTGAGAACAGATGGGTTTTCAATTCTCTCCTAAATGACATCAGGTTGCTGTTTTTCCTGAGGGACAGGGGTAGGGAGTTCCATGCCTTCGCCGCTGAATAGGTGAAAGAGCGGCCGCCCCATCGAGCTCTCTTGATTTTTACTTTGGTTGCCAGGTGCAGTGAAGCTGAACGTAGGGTTCTAAGCGGTACATACGGCGGTACTAGAGGGTACAGTACTGCCGGGCCAGTTTGATGGAGGGATTTGTGCAGGATGCACATGGCCTTGAATAGTGATCTTGAGGCTACTGGAAGCCAGTGAAGCTCCTTCAGGGCGTTTCTCGCTGACTGCCAGCGAGGGATATTAAACAGTAGGCGGGCGGCGCAGTTTTGAGTGACCTGAAGTTTTTTTGTCACTGATGCCGGGGCCCCAAGATATAAAACATTTCCGTAGTCCAGGCGGGAGAGAATCAGGGCCTGGACCATGACCCTCCTCGCCTGGAATGGGAGCAGAGGGAGCACTTTCCGGAGCATTTTCATTAGCCCTATGCATACCGAGGCAGTGATAGTAGCTTGGGACGAGAAGTCTAGCGCTCTGTCCAACCAGACTCCCAGACTCTTTATCTGCTCTTTAGGAGGGGGGGGGAGTACCGAGACACAGAGGCCAATCATCCAGGAAGGAGGTAGGGGAGGAATTACCAAGCACCATGATCTCGGTCTTCTCCCCATTGAGCTTGAGGTGGGAAAGTTGCATCCACCCAGCTACAGCCTCCAGACATGGACCCAAAGTGTTCGACGAACCCCCCTCGTGGTCCAAAGAGACCACGAGTTGAGTGTCGTCAGCGTAGGTGACAATCCGCACACCAAAGGGGAGAACGATCTTCTCCAGAGGCTGCATATAAACATTAAACAGCGTGGGGCTCAGGGAGGAGCCCTGAGGAACCCCACAACTGAGAAGATGTTCTGATGATGTCACCTCGCCCTCAAATACCTGGAAGAAGCGTTCCTCCAAAAAGGAGGTCAGCCACAACAGGGCTGCGCCCGACACTCCCAAGCCACTCAGGCGATGTAATAATGTGGCATGGTTCACAGTGTCGAATGCGGCACTGAGGTCCAAGAGTATGATGGCTGTTTTACCACCTTGGTCCATTATGGCTCTCGCTGCCTCCGTGACCGCTAAAAGAGCGGTCTCAGTGCCATGTTGTGGGCGAAACCCTGTTTGGGAGACCTGAAGCAATTTGTTGGATTCCAAATATTCCCCTAATGCTTTGTTGATATGCCTCTCCAGCAACTTACTCATCCATGGAAGCAGCGAGATAGGGCGAAAATTGGATAGATTGTTAGGGTCCAAATTCGGTTTTTTTAACAAGGCCCTTACCATTGCACACTTCCAGGCGGCTGGTACAGAGTTGGAGGTAATGGAGGTATTAAGAGCCTCCAGCAAACAGGGGCGGATGGTGTCCATTGCTTTGACTAAGGTCTGGGGTGGAGCCGGGTCATTTGGGGATCCTGAGGTAACCTTCTGAGCAAGAGAATCTAAAGTATTAGGGTCCAGGAGTGGAAAGGTAGCCAAGGAGCAAGAAGGGGGCAAATCTGAATCTGAGGTGGGCAGTGGATTAGTGCCCCCATCATTTGCTGCTAATTGGGAATAAATGGCCTGAATCTTCTGTGAGAAGAAAGTGGCAAGATCCTCACAGCGGGCCTGCGCCCCCTCTGATATAGGTCTCTCAACAGGAAGAGATATCAGAGATTTAGCGATCTTAAAAATTTCCCTCGGTGAATTAGCTGCCATATTAATTTTATTTTCATAAAACTTGGCTTGAGCAAGTTTTATCTCCCTCTTGTAGTGCTTTATAACTGCTCTGTACTCCAATTTTTTAGATTGAGAGCGGTCTTTCCTCCAGGCTCTCTCCGCTTTCCGGCATGTTTGTTTCAGGGCCCTAAGGGCGAGAGAGTACCAGGGAGCGACTTTGGGCCTTCTGATTGTTTGCAGGGAGCGTTTTGGAAGGACTCGATCTAGAGAGTTGGAGATCCAGTTATGAAAATTATGGACTGCTAGGTCAGGATTCTCTGTTTTTTGGGGCAGTTGTTCGGAGAGGGCCTGTTCCCAGGTGTGAATTGGAAGCGCGCTCCATTTCCTACCCCAATGCCTAGTATGGGGTGCAGAGATAATGGGAATGTTGATGGACCATGTAATGGGAATTAGACAATGGTCAGACCATGGCAGTGGTACAGGTGCTTCCACTGAGAGCGTGTCCAAATTACTGAAAACATGGTCCAGCAGATGGCCCCTGTTATGTGTCGGCTGAAACCCCTTTTGGGTAAGACCAATGGCCTGGAGGCTAGAGCGGAGGTTGTTAGCAGCGGCATTGAGGGGATCGTCTAGATACAGATTTAGATCACCCAGCAAAGTGAAATTGGCAGAGGTAAGTACAGAGTTGGCGGCTAAATCTGTTATGTTGGCAATAAAATCACCAGAAGCGCCTGGTGGTCGATATGCCAAGATCCCAGAAAAGGTAGTAGTCGGAGACAGACATAATGAGAAATATAGGTTTTCACACGATGAAGAGGTGGAGGGGGTGATGCGACAGCTATACGTATCTTTATAAATAATAGCTAGTCCTCCACCCCTGCCTGTCTGACGATTATGACATTTGATGGTATAGCCTTGAGGAATGGCCCACACTACTGTGGGATTATTGTGGAGCTGGAGCCATGTCTCTGTTAGGAAGAGAGCCTCTGGGTTGTGCTCCTGAATCAACAGCGCCAACTCAGTATGATGCTTTGAGAGAGAACGGCAGTTGAGGAGGAGCAGCTTCAAGGTATACAAGGGCTGTCGGTCCACTCTAATGGGTGGAGAAAAGCCCCAGTTACAGCCTTTGCAACGCAAATTGGTGGGATAGGGAGGGGCAATAATAGGACAAGAAGAAACGCTAGTGGGTCGCAGGGCATGCAGCGTAGGAGCACTGTATACAATGCGGCGCCCTACCATAGTTCCAGACCACGAAGCCCGAAGCGTCTGAACGCGGACTGGCGCAGACTGGCTTCTCTTTGGCGCCTCTTCGGCGCGTCAAAGGCGCTCCCGCTGCGCGTCACCGCTGCGCTGGGGGTAGCTGTCTATAAGGGTTAGGAGGTGTGGGGAGACTAGACCGGCGACCTATCAAAGATGGCTGCCTCGCAAGAAATAATCAGGCAACACGAGCGCTTTTCTCCCTCCACGCAAACAGCACAAAATCGCTGCGGTGGAACGGGGAGTGGCGCGACAATTACAATGACACAGTGGTAATGTACACAATAAAATTCCAAGTCTCAAGTTTTAAAAGATTTTTGTAAAAAAGTATTCACAACACAAGCACTTTGTCAGAGGTGCGTCACTAATGCTCCCATTAGCGCGGTATCGTTTTTCAGTCTATCTCTCGACCGCCTTAGAGATCCGCCCTTTTGTACTCAGGGAGGTGCGGGGAGACTAGACCGGCGACCTATCAAAGATGGCTGCCTCGCAAGAAATAATCAGGCAACACGAGCGCTTTTCTCCCTCCACGCAAACAGCACAAAATCGCTGCGGTGGAACGGGGAGTGGCGCGACAATTACAATGACACAGTGGTAATGTACACAATAAAATTCCAAGTCTCAAGTTTTAAAAGATTTTTGTAAAAAAGTATTCACAACACAAGCACTTTGTCAGAGGTGCGTCACTAATGCTCCCATTAGCGCGGTATCGTTTTTCAGTCTATGTATAGACTATAATACAGACCATTAATCAGAGTGCACGTGTAACTACCCTGACGCCTAAAGAAGTATCTCGTAGTCTAAAAACATAAATAGACTGTAAGGATAAACTCCCTGAAAACAGCCCAGTAAAAAAATTATTTCCCATGCAAGAAGTGCTTCCAATCTTTTACCCTGCCATTGCCAATACCAAGGCTGGAAGACCCCAGGCAGCGGGTTGGAGGAGACAATAGGTGTATGTCCCTTGGAAAAGAACAGATGTAGTGGCCTTAAAATCCACATTGCCCAATCCTGGCAAGAATCCCACAGGGTATTACAATGGATTGGCAGCTGCTGCTGATTCTTGCATAATGATCCTGGCTGATATAGAACTCATCTTTAACCTCCTGGTCCCAGCAGATATATGGTGAATAGATATGGTGAATAGTTAGAAAACAAGACCATAATGAATTTGATGAAACATGGGCATGTATTTCGCAGAAAGATCCGGATACCAAACCAGCAGCAAAGCCACATGATGATGTCCTTGCTCTGCCTGGAAAGATAATAACATTCATGCAAACTCTTATTCCAGCCAAAAAGGTCAGTTGGGACAAGCTTGCCGCCTGCAAACAGAAAAAGGAAGAAAGAGTCTCTGATTTATCTGGTTTGAAGAGACTTTTATGGACTATAGTGGTCAGGATATGGCCACAGAAAGAGGAGTCCTCCTTTTTGTAGATAGATTTGTTAGCAATATTCTCCCTGAGATAGCAGCTAAATTAAAGGCAACAGAAAGTACTTGGGCCACACCCGCTACCTTAGTCATTTTTAATATGGCCTAATACTACAAACATAGGGAAAATTAGGAAAAGGATAAGACAGAGAAGAAAAATAAAGACTTAAAGACGAAAGTTTTGTTACTACAAATATATTGTGGGTCTCAGGCCCCTAGAGGCAGGGGCCAACAACGGCCCCCAAATTCAGTTAACATGCAGCATCAACAACATACCCCCATAGGTCCTAACAAATGTACATATTGCAAAGAGGATCACTGGCGCAGTTAGTGTCAATCAATCAATCTACTTATAAAGCGCACTACTTACCTGTGAGGGTCTCAAGGCGCTGAGGGGAGGGGGAGCAGTTACTGCTCGAAAAGCCAGGTCCTGAGGAGTCTTCTGAAGGTGAGCAGGTATTGGGTCTGCCGCAGGTGGGTAGGGAGGTTGTTCCAAGTCTTGGCAGCAAGAAAGGAGAAGGCTCTGCCGCCAGAATTTGCTCGTTGGATGCGGGGGGACAGCGGCGAGGGCGAGGCTGGCGGAGCGGAGCTGGAGGGTAGAGGTGTAGAAGCGGAGTCTGCGGTTAAGGTAGGCTGTTCCGGTGTTGTGGAGTGCTCTGTGAACGTGGATGAGGAGCTTGAAGGTGATCCTCTTGTCGACGAGGAGCCAGTGTAGGTCTCTCAGGTGGGGGGGTGAAGTGGCTGCGGCGGGGGATGTTGAGGATTAGTCGGGCGGAGGTGTTTTGGATGTATTGTAGTCGTCGCAGTTGTTTGGCCGGGATTCCGGCATAGAATGCGTTGCCGTAGTCCAGACTGCTGCTGACGAGGGCCTGGGTCACAGTTATTCTTGTTTCGGTGGGGATCCACTTGTAGATCCTGCGGAGCATGCAGAGGGTGTTGTAGATGGAGGAGGAGAAGACGGCGTTGACCTGTTTTGACATGGAGAGGGAGGAGGGGTCGAGGATGAATCTTAGGTTGCATGCGTGGTCGGTGGGTGTCGGTGTCGGTGCCGGTCCCAGCGTGGTTGGCCACCAGGAGTCATCCCAGGCAGAGGGAGTGGGTCCGAGGATGAGGACCTCAGTCTTGTCCGAATTCAGCTTTAGGCGGCTGCTCTTCATCCAATCTGAGACAGTCTTCATTCCCTCATGGAGGTTGGTTTTGGCAGTGGGTGGGTCCTTGGTGAGGGAGAGGATGAGCTGGGTGTCGTCAACGTAGGAGATGATGTTGAGGTTGTGTTGGCGGGCCACTTGTGCGAGGGGGGCCATGTAGATGTTGGAACAGTGTCAGGCTGAGGGATGAGCCCTGGGGTACTCTGCAGATGATGTTGGTGGCTTCAGAACGGAAGGGTGGGAGGCGGATGCTCTGGGGAAGGAAGTGGTCTAGTCGAGGGCCTTCTCTTGGATTCCGGCTTCATGGAGGAGAGTCTTTAGTGCACGGTGGCAGACCGTGTCGAAAACGACTGACAGGTCCAGGAAGATAAGTGCTGATGTTTCGCAGTGGTCTAGTTGTCGCCTGATGTCATCTGTGGCGGCGATGAGGGCTGTCTCGGTGCTGTGGTTTCCTCTGAATCCGGACTGGGATGGGTCTAAGATGTTCTTATCCTCGAGGTGGCCTGCCAGTTGCGTTTTGATGATTTTCTCAATGACTTTCAAGCAGGGAGATTGGCCGGAAGTTCTTGAAATCCTTGGGGTCCTCTTTGGGCTTCTTGAGGAGGGCGCGGATGTCTGCGTGCTTCCAGCTTCCCGGGAATGTAGCTGTCTCGAAGGAGATGTTGATGACCTTCCGGAGTTGGGGTGCGATGGCTCCATCTGCTTTGTTGAATATGTGGTGTGGGCAGAGGTCTGATGGTAAACTTGGGTGGATGGAGTTCATGACCTTGCGTGTCTCGTTGTCATTGGTCCAGGATGTCCGGTGGTTGGTGGGGGTGGTGTTTGCAAGGGGTGTGGAGTCTTGCGTGGTGGGGGTAGACTTGGTGTTGAAGCGGTCATGGTTGTCGGCGATCTTGCGGTGGAAGAAGGTGGCCAGTGAGGCGCACAGTTCTTGTGATGGTGGGATGTCGCTGGGGTTGGAGAGTTCCTTCACAAATGCTGAAGAGCTCTTTGCTGTTGTGTGCGATGTTATCTAGGCGTGTTTTGAAGGAAGATCTCTTGGCTAGTCTGATGAGGTGGTGATGTCTGCGGGTGGCGTTCTTGTGGGCTGCGTGACAGTCCGGTGTACAGTCGTGGAGCCATTTCTTCCGCAATGCTCAGTCTCAGAGAGGAAGAGGGGGAAATACAAGGGGCTGGGGAACATATAGGCACCAAGGATCCAATACAGACAAGACTATACCAGTCACAATGTTTTTGCTAATGCCCAGGACAGACAATATTTTTTTGAATATATCGATTTTGATGAATGACCTGGTTGTCCTTCAGCTAGGACAGCCAAGGACAGGGTACGGGACCAGTGCCAATACCTGTGGACCAACAAGGCCCTTATGCTGGCATAGCTATACATGGGTCTACGGAGGCATTTATGGCAGATACTAGAGCAACTAGGAGCTCGGTCTCCTCCCAACATCTGGTCCCTAGGGCACCAGTCTGGCCATAATAATATTTCGGTGGAATTCTCTGGAGCACCGGTGGGGAGCCATGTTTCGCGCCCTGTAGCTCTTAGTATAGGCCCCATTACTTTTGACATCAAATTGTGGAGAACATTTGATGGGATTAGATCTATTAAAAAAGATGCATGCAACAGCATCCAGCTCACCTGACTGAGTATATATCACCATGGGCCCGAACAGTTTAACAAAACAGTCATTGTCCTTTGCAATACCATTTCCCTCTGAATTTGACTCAGTGCCACCTACATTGTGAGCAACAGGCAATACTGAAGTAGGGATGCTACATATTCCTCCGTTCGTGATAAGGACAAAAGAGAACGCTGTCCTACCTCACGATCCCCAGTAAAAAATACCCAAAGCTGGGGAACAGTCACTTCTACACATTATTCAGGACTTGATAAAGAAAGGTGTCATGGAGGACAATGGTAATGTATGTAATAGTCCTATTCTGCCGGTACTTAAAATGTACAACTCCCTATTTCCCCATTGATGCTAAAGATGTCTATCGCTTTGTTATTGACCTGCGCAAAGTGAACAAAATAGTGGTTCCACAACTTCCAGTAGTTACTGATATTACTATGCTTCTGACCAGGATTCCACCTACTGCTAAGTATTTTTAAGTCGTTGATTTCTAAAAATTCATTTTTCAGTATTGCCATACACCCAGACAGTGGACGCCTTTTTTTTTGTTACTCATTAGCTGTTAAAAAATGTCGGTTCTGCAGAGCTCCTCATGGGTATACTGAAAGTCCTAGCATTTATAGTCAAGCATTAAAGGGCCAGTTAGATTCATTAACACTTCCTGCAGGAAACACAATGTTGCAATATGTTAATGATTTGCTCATAGCTTCTGCCACTGAACAAGGCTGCAAAGACAGCACATTGGCATTACTATTACACTTGGCATTACTATTACACTTGGCTAAACATGGATATAAAGTCTCCTTATCAAAGTTCCAGTACTGTCAACAGGAGGGTACCTATTTATGTCACCTCCTGTCGGAGGGTAGCAGGTTAACACCAGAACGTATTTCCACTATAAACAAAATGCCATACCCACAATCACAAAAAAGTGCGCTCTTTTATAGGCAGTACGTCCTACTGTCGCCAATGGATACCAAACTATTCCCTATTAATCAAAGAATTGCTTGCACTAACAACAAAAGATGTCTGTGAGCCTCTGCCTTGGAGACCTGAATGCCAACATTCTTTTGAAGAATTGAAAGAAGCGCTTTGCTCTGCTCCAGTTCTAATTACACTAGACTATAAAAAGACTTTCGTATTGTATGTGCATGAGGTGGCTGGCTGTGCTCTCTCTGTTTTGATTAAAAAATGTGGTACTAAACAGAGGCCTTGCGCTTATTTTTCTGCACTTCTTGATCCAGTTGCCAGAGCTCTCCTGAGTTGTCGGAGTGTGTTCGTGGCCACATCTACCAGACAGTCAGCTGGTCTGGTTCTGGATACTGATCTCAGTAATGGGGCCCCATGCTGTAGATACCCTTTTGAATAAACAAGAACACAGCACCTTACCAGTGCGCGTCTAACAGGGTATGAATTTACTTTATTTGCAAAACATATTGCAATAAAAAGATGTGCCACTTTGAACCCAGTAACATTACTATCCCTCCCTTCGGAGAGTGACCAAATTGACAAACATGATTATATCTGTCAAAAGGACAGGTAGACTTGATTGATGTTCCCTTATCTGAACCCCAAAGGAGAACTATATGTCAATGGCTCCTGCTTTAAATTACCAGATGACACCACTACTGCAGCATATGCAATAACAACACTCCATACTGTAGTAAAGACATCACTTGTGCCCTACCAATCGGCCCAGGCAGCCGAATTAGTTGCTCTGATACCTGCCTGTGAACTTAGTGAGGGATTGACTATGAACATCTACACTGATAGTCAATACACTTTTGGGGTTGCACACAATTTTGGTCGCCTCTGGTCAGAGAGAGGGTTCCTTACATCACATGGCACCAAGATACAACATGGACAGTTGATCTCATGATTGTTGACAGCACTATCACTTCTCAAACGAATGGCCATAGTAACATGTAGCGCCCACAAGGTTGTGACAGATGATGGTGGTAGAGATGATGCATTTGCAGATCAGACAGCTCAGAAAAAGATGAAGAGAATGTTTGTAGCAGGTCCAGCTAGATGGGTCTCTGAAAATGCTATGTTTGAGAATACAGTTGAAAGTGTCAAAGAGATACCCACAATAGCAGAATTGACAGTGTAGCAAGAACACATTGCACGTTTGGATGAGGAAGAACGTTGGATTGATTGGCCAGGAAAGCAGAGCTGGATGTTGCCGAATGCATATGTTCTTCCAGTTGTTACAATGGCCCATGGCCCAGCCCATATTAGCGCAAAAGGCATTTGCAAATTGCTAGCTCCGGTTTGGTACAATAGCAACATTTGCAAAACAGCAAAACATTTATTTAAGAATTGTATGATCTGTTTGATACAAAACCCAGGAAAAGGCACACCAACCCCATCTGGAAACTTTGCGCCCACAGCATTTCCTTTGATGTCCTTCAGATGGATTTTATAGAATTGGAACGATGTACAATCTGAAATATGTTTTGGTGGCGGTTTGCACATTCAGTAAATGGGTTGAGGCTTATCCCATCAAAGACAATACGGCGACCACAACAGCAAAACTACTCCTAAAGGAGTTCTTTCCGTGTTTTGGAATGCCTAGAGTTATTTGGAGTCACGGCTTTCATTTTAATGGGAAAGTGATTAGGCTAATTTGTGAAGGTTTATACATCAAACTAAAATCTCATGCAGCCCACCACCCACAGTCAGTAGGGTTAGTGGAAAAATACAACAGCACATTAAAATTAAAATTTGAAAAAATACAAGAAACAACAGGGTTAAAATGGTCAGATGCTCTCCCACTAGTATTATCTGTCAGAACAACTTCCTATTCTCCCACATGCCTATCCCCCTATGAGATAGTGTTTGGGCGACCAGCCAATCTGTGGGGAGTACCTGGGCAAAAAAATTCTCTGTAATAGAATATCAAGTATTGCTCGATTACCTTGAACAGTAAACAAAAAATCTGCGTTGTATCCACCAACAGGTCCAAGACTCTTTACCTCCTAAACCAGAGGGACCAGGCCATAGCATCCAGACTGGTGGCTGGATTCTGATCCGCAATTTTCAGCGGAAGAACTTGGAGCCCGGTTAGAAGGGTCCAGAGCAAGTCCTCTTGTCCACACAAACAGCGGTAAAGGTCGCAGGCAGAAAGAACTGGATCCATGCTACCCACTGCTAAAGAATACAATTGCCAATGCCTTATGACCAATGGGTTACAGAGTGAATAGGAGACGAAGAATGTGAGCAGGTGCCCAGATTTGTGCCTTTCAGCGGCGCTAGATAGGTTTGGACAGAGACAGACCAAGAGAGTGACAATGTTTTGAACGAGGCTGTCCCGCCAGAGATAAGAGCTATTGAGGGCCCTCTGTTTACTGATCATACTGTGCCTGGAGCAGCAAGGTACAACTTACACCATTGGCTGAGGGCCAACGAAGTGAAGGAGAAAAGAGACTAGGGATTGACAGCATAATGTAGGAAAGTACTGACCAGTAGTACCAACAGGAGTGGAACGAATATTGTTTGGCCTCGCTTTTACCCTCTATTTCATGATGTCATTAACAGTAGTTAGGAAAGTATACTTCTGAGTATGCCACCTTTATCAACAAGCAAAAACAACAGGTGATGGACCGAATGTGGATCAATGTCACACACTCAACCCAGTCCAAAGATCTGGGCCCAAATCCATCGTTTTTTTTGCACTCCACACCACCCTGGGTTAGACAATGGCGATATGCAAATCAGCTCTGACCCTGTGCCCCATGGGAACAGTCCAGTCCGAACTACAAAAGCCATGTCCTTCCCAGAACGGAATCAAGCATCCGAGGACCGGACCGGTTTCGAGGTAACACCTCTCATGAGCCCGGCTAGCTTGATTCCAGTGGTGTGGAGTGCCTGGGACCCACGTCTGGGCATCCCCAGCGCACTTAGGGCGGAATATGCAAAAACAACAGGTGATGGACCGAATGTGGATCAATGTCACACACTCAACCCAGTCCAAAGATCTGGGCCCAAATCCATCGTTTTTTTGCACTGATGAGAGGTGTTACCTCGAAACCGGTCCGGTCCTCGGATGCTTGATTCCGTTCTGGGAAGGACATGGCTTTTGTAGTTCGGACTGGACTGTTCCCATGGGGCAAAAGGGTCAGAGCTGATTTGCATATCGCCATTGTCTAACCCAGGGTGGTGTGGAGTGCAAAAAAACCGATGGATTTGGGCCCAGATCTTTTGACTGGGGGAGTGTGTGACATTGATCCACATTCAGTCCATCACTTGTTGTTTTTGCAACCTTTATCAACAAGGGATAAACTAGGAAAAAGCTTAGGACAGAGCAAGCTCCAAGCCAGTGCTCAAGAGCACCAACTGATGGACAATAGAAGTCTATAGCAGTGAGGCTCCTGCCGAACACTGTTGAACTGTCCTAAGTGAGCGGTTTTGCATACTCAATATTGGACTGGATTGTTAGGATCTAAATTGATACATAACTTGAACAAAAAGGGGCGTTGGCACCCCAAACTGTGAATATTACGTGTGTTATTCTGTGTAATGTCTTTGGTAATAGGCCTAATGTACCTTCTGGAGCTGAACTATTCTATACCAAAAACAGCCCCGCCTCCCTCAGACGTTATCCCTTCATCTACGGTAGCACCTGCAGATATGGATCACAGGGAGAAGATGCGTCATAATTCTTTTCTTACCCACTACATCAGACCCATCAAATAGTAAATAAAAATGATTGCTGGATATGTTTGAAATGTCCAGCCTTTGTAGATGAGGGGAATACCCCTTTTTTCAAGTACCCCTGCCCTTCGAAGCATCCGGCTATGCCTTGCATGTTACAATATTAAAAGTAGAATTCATAGGGGTTTTTAAAGGATTGGTTATGTCCTGCTCTATCACATCTAGAACATCTACTGCTTCATTATATACAGGTTATAAGGCTGACATTCTAATACAGGAAATTGCATTGAAGTTATTATGCCTAATGGAACATTCCCCTTTTCTGAAGTATTTACCCCAATATTTTCAGGGAAAAACAAACGTCCTTATCTTGATTTGATTGGCAACGAGAACGTACAAACACCTTTTCTGAAAATGAGACAGTGTAAGGTGACGTAGAGTATCTGTATTAGAAGTAATGGTACCATTAGTATGGGGAATAGTACCAACTGCAATACGACTTTTGAGGTGGCCTCACGGGAAATAACTGTGCCACTCTATATCGGTGACTCAGTGTATTTTGTTTGTGGTAAAAGGGCCTATACTTGGCTAACAGTAAACTGAGGAGGTTGCAGTCATTTAGGGCTTAGAACACCTGCGATGTCTGTCAAAACTACAAAGGAAAAAACAAAGCACTAGGCGCTGATAGGAGCAGAAGAAGTGCTGTTCAGGCTGACACTGTGTCCGATATCGCTGGTGATGTGCTGAAAGCCTTCCTGCCGTGGTATGGTCCTGCTATTAATTCCCAAAGCATATGTAGGCTGGCTCGACTATTAGAAGCCACTGTCGATGAAACAGGAGGGGTAAGTGAGAATATCATAGTGGAACTTTAAGCTGTTAAATTAGTTTCTCTTCAGAATCGGATGATTTTAGACAGGATGTTGGCTGAGAGGGGTGGAGTTTGTAAGGTGATAGGGACTTCCTGTTGCACGTACCTACCCGACTGCTTCACATCAGTTAGGGAAGCTATCAAGAGGCTGTATGATATTGGTGCCCAGGCCTACAGCAATATTGGATCTTGAAACCCGCAGGTTCCTTTTGGAACATCTTGACCGCTTAGAGATGGACAATAGGGATTTTTCTAAATTACTATACTCCTTACCATGGTAGGGTGTTTTATCTTCATTGTCTGCCAATGTACTGCCAGTTCCTGGGAAGAATATTGAAACCACCCCCAATGCCCCCTGTAACACTAACACCCTTATAATGCAGGACGTAGTAGCACAGCAATTGATGGAAATAGATATTTCTGATAATATCACCCCAAATAAAAATATAGTTGATTAGGTTCATGAGCTGAATGGGGCTCATTTGAGTAACAC
Organism: Lissotriton vulgaris; assembly: GCF_964263255.1. NCBI lineage: Eukaryota > Metazoa > Chordata > Amphibia > Caudata > Salamandridae > Lissotriton > Lissotriton vulgaris. The sequence goes on along the minus strand of NC_141697.1, from coordinate 652,196,149 downwards.
TCAGCCAATATATGAACACGTCCGTTGAAAGGAACAAAACGATTAGACTTGCGATTGTGGAAATGCAGTATTTAGTAATGGACTTAAGTGCCTCCGTTTTGTATCCTTTGGTTACTATTTTGTTTTAACCCTTTGAAGTTTTACGTTATCAGTGCAAACATACTTCTCAGCAGACCCATTCAGGGCATATTTGTTGTTGGCAAACATGAATGTTCCATCTACAAAAAAACCTGTTGACACATTTCCAAAACTAAAAGCATATGTTTTGTTCCTCGTTGCTAGTGTGCAAATAGGCCCGGGTGCATTGACTAAGGTCGATGGCTCATTTGTTTGACTTTCCTGTTATTAATAGCAAATATGATGCAGCTAACAAAAGTCCACTAATGTTCACATTAATTTTTGTACCAAATGTATGAGCCTTTGTTCCCCATCTAAATGAGATATTAGTAAACGCCTGATTCTGTAATCACAGGTGTGTTTGTATTTCTGGCACGAGTTATGAACAGTTCTGCTTTATTTGTACTGACCACAAAAATACTGATGGGATTTAGTGACTAACCTTTAAATTTGTGTTCTGCACGACAAGTATTCATATTTCCAAAGGAACAGATTCTAATCGGTACCGGTTATTGTTCAGCGATCATTAATCATCTTAAGACGATTGGTAATTTGTCATACTTGCTTCCACCTACGCCCGTCTGGTGCCTACCTGTTCGTGGTGTATATAACCTGCTGTTTTCTTGTGTTTTACTAACAAAATATCTAGTTGCCTTATTTCTCAATTTCAATTCCTCAAAAGCCTTCAATACTTCACCAAGTTTGTCCTTCATGTAGACATGCTTTAAATGCAACAAACATTTTTCTGAAAAAAAGATAAGAAAAGTGAAATAAATCACAAGGGCTAATGAATTATGGGCATCGGCTCTTTCATTTTTTAAGAAATTGAGAAATAAGGCAACTAGATATTTTGTTGGTATACACAATAGAATTGGTCTAATCTAGTTTGCGCAAAGACCCAAGTCTTCTTCTAGTAACACAGTTTTCTTGTGTTTGGCAGTTCCCTCTGTAGCATTCCTTTGTGACTGCGCAGATGGGGCCGCGTATATAATAAATATATGTTTGGTATATTCTCCACAGATTCCTGACTCTTTCTAGGTACAGAAGGCATAGAGGTAGTCCGCAGTGACCAGAGTGACCACAGCCTTACGGGTCACTTCCTTCAAAACAATTGTTTACACTTTGCTGCATAGCAAGCTCTGGTCGTAGGTTTTCTTGCTTCTCTCAGAATAGTCATACAGTCTGGTGGCAAATTTAAATATCCAAACTCTATGACCTCAGAAGCCATATCACTAAGTTGAGTTCCTTGGGATTTGGATGCTTAAAATCTCCATGTTCTGAGTGAGAAGACTGGAGGTGAGATAGAGCTGTCAGTTGATCCACATCAAAAGCTACAACAGTGTGGTGTACCATGGATGACGGGCCCATGTGGGAGCTACCAAAATCAGTGGGAGTGATGTTTGCCTGAGTTTACGAACCAGCAACTGAAAGAGTGGGAGAGGCGGAAAAGCATAGGCAAACATCCCAGACCACTTCATCCATAGGGCATTGGAGAGAGGGTGTGGGAACCTGGGGCAAAGTTTTGGCATTGTGCGTTGTCTACTGTAGCGAACAGATCTATTTACGGATATCCCCATTGTTGAAAGTATGGAAGAAGAACTTTGGGATGAAGTTCCCAAACGTGAATTTGCTGCCTCAGTCTGCTGAGGAGGTTGGCAATATCATTGTTCACTCCTGGAAGGTGCTCTGCCAAAAGGTGAATTTTGTGATGGATTTCCCATTTCCAAATTGTCTGAGACAGGCATGACAGTTGGGGAGAGGGTGTCCCTCCCTGCTTTTGTACATAGTATAGCGCTGTCATGTTGTCTGTGCAGACAAGGACATTTTACCTGTGAGATGAGACTGAAAAGCTTTCAGCGCTAGAAATACTGCTAGAAGCTCTAGATAGTTGATGTAGAGACGTTTGTGTTTGTCGTTTCAGAGACCCTGAATTGTGTAATGATGGAGATGTGCACCCCCACCTGTTAGAGATGCGTCTGTTAGCACGATCTGCAGAACAGGGTTGATGAAAGGCCACCCTCTTAATACATTTTGTGGGTTCCATCACTGCAGAGAGCAATGGGCGCTGCTGTCTACCAACACTAGATCTGTTCACTAACGCTGTGACTGATTCCACTGACGTACTAAGCATTCTTGTAGTGGATGTATGTGTAGTCTTGATTGAGGTACTATTGCGATGCATGAAGCCATCATTCCTAGTAGCCGCATGAAAGTCCTGGCTGGCAAGGTTTGATTGGTTGGTTGGTTGGTTTGGAACTGCAACAATGGAGTCTGGATATTGCAAATTCTGGCTGTATTAGGAGAGGCGAAAGCAGTGCGAGTGTTGAGAGTGGCTCCTAGATAAAATTGTTTCTGTGAAGACTATAGGGGAGAATTTTGCATGTTGACCGTGAAACCCAATTGGTGGAGTAGGTGTAGCGCAATCCAAGCGTGTCCTAGGCAACTCAGTGGGTCCTGGCTTTGATGAGCCCGTCGTTTTATGTCTGGGAAGACGTGAATTTTTTGTCTTCTGAGATGAGCTGCCATGACTGCTAGACATTTGGTAAACACTCTGGGTGCTGGAGTTACTCCGAATGGGAGTACTTTGAACTGGTAGTGTTTGCCTGCTATCACAAATCTGAGAAATTTGCGATGAGCTGGATGAACAGGGATGTGAAAATATGCATCTTTTAAGTCCAGGGTAGACATAAAATCGCCTTGCTGTTGAAGAAGGCGCTCTTGAAGCGTTACCATATGGAAGTGTTCCATCAGTATGTAGTGGTTTAACACGGAGATCCAAAATTGGGCTTAAAGAGCAGTCATAGAGAGAGTAACCCCCTGGATCGTGGCACTGTAATGGAACTGGTTCTATGGCTCCTTTCTCTAAGAGAGATTGCACCTCTTGTTTGAGAAACTGTAAATGGTGTGATGAGTTTGTGAATGCCAGGTGGAATGTCTGGAGGATTGGTGGTAAGTTCCAGGCAATAACAATGTCGGATAATGTTGATTACCCATTTGTCAGTTGTTATGGATTGCCAAATGGGGAGAAATTGTTGAAGTCTTTCCCCGACAGGTGTTAAGTGATCGGGGAAGTGTGGACAAGTTACTATTTGTTAGGGGAAGGAGTGTTACGCAGTGTGGCGCCTTTACCCCTACCTTTGGAATGGTTTCCTTTATATCCTCCTCCATAAAAAAATCTAGAGTTAAAGGATTGATTGTGGTTTTTAATAGAGGAAGCATTTGGGTCGGAGGATGCTGTTTTAGACCCAGCTCTGTAAAAGAAGCGGCAAAGGGAGCCCCTATTTGATATGGACTGGAGCGCTCCCATGGACTTTGCCACTTCGGAATCTTTTTACATTTTCTCTAAGAACTGGTCGGCGACAGGACCAAACAGGTGTTCTTTGTCAAAGGGAGTGTTTAAAATGTACTGCTGAACTTGAGACTTAAACTCCGAAATCCTGAGCCATGCATGCCTTCTAAGGAGAATGCTGGTATTAATCTCCCTAGCTGTAGTGACAGCTGCATCTAAAGCACATCTGATTGAGGAGTTATAGCAGAGTTTTCCCTCTTCGACTGCTTGGCTTTGTGTTTTTCTGGAAGGTATAGGAGCAGTAGACCCTGTGTGCTTGTGATGCGCCAGTGGTTAGCGGCATGAACAGCCACTTGTTTTCCTGAGGCATCTATTAGCTTAGACTCATTGTCTGGGGGAGGTGCATCACCATAGGTTTGTAAATTTGCTATTTTGCAAGCATTGGACACTACTAGGAAGTTGAGAGGTAATGGATCTTTGATAAACACAGGATCTGATGGTGAGGGTTTATATTTTTATCTACTCTTGGAGTTAAAACATGTGCTTGTACAGGGTCTTTGAAGATATCCTCTGCATGCCTCATCATGCATTTGATCATGGGGAGTGTTTGACTTGACCTGTTTGTGGACTCAAGTGTGTCAAATAAAAAGTCTTCTTCTAAATTACCTTTATGGAAGGCCACTTCATGATACTCTGCTGCTCTAGCAATGAGTTGTTGATAAGCTATATTATCATCTGGTGGTGATGGCTGTGCAGGGTAAAGGTCTGGGTCATTATCTAATAGAGGGTAAATGGTGTAGCCATTCCATGGGTCTATAGGCAAATTAGTGTTCTCATCAATATGATCCCTATCTGGGTCTGCATGTGGAGATCTCTGTGGTATGTGTAAGGGATCCCCAATTATTCACTGTGGCGAACATGGTGGATGTGGAGAGGGATGTGGGACACGATAAGCAGGGCTGGTAGTCTTGTCATCCCTTTTCAGAAGAATCTTATAGACAGGGTACTCTGAAGGAAGTTTGCGTTTTGCTAGTGTTTAGGCAGAAATATGTCCTGTATAAGGATTAATATACATTCTTTTCTGTTTAGGATCCAATTTAGCCTGAAGAACATCTTTAATTGGTTCTGGAGGCTCAAGGAGGTTGTCCTTAGATTTCGGTGTGAAAACGATTTGTCCTTGGGAGAGGAAGGTTTCGGCTCCGAATCGTGTTTTAGTTTCAGAGCGCAGGGTTTCGGTTCCAAAGCATGTTATTGTTTCGGAGTGAAGGGTTTCAGCTCAAAACTAGATTTGTCCTTCGAGCCCGATGGTTATGTTATGTTAACATTTTGTTAAAGCGCAACAGCTGCCCCAGCAAAGAGGCGTCCCGGCGCTAAGGAACCACAAGGAGCTCTACAGAGGAAGAAGAAGACAGACAGGAGACCTAAAGAGGGGGAACAGGTGGGTTTTGATGGCTTTCCGGAAGGGAGACAGATTGTCCAAGGAGCGAATGTGCAGTGGCAAGGCGTTCCAGAGTTTTGCTCCCAAAACCCTAAAGGAGCGACCGCCAGTACGGCAAAGCTTTATACGGGGTACAATCAGTAGGTGCTGGTCTAGTGAGAGCAGGTTGTGCTGTGGCACATACGGAGTTAGGAGTGGGCGTAGAAGTTCTTGGCATCTAGTTTTAAGGATTTTATATGTCATGATGAGGGTTTTAAACTGGATTCGAGATTCGATGGGTAGCCAATGCAATTTTCAGATAGTAGCTCTGACCGAAACATCTGCTGGGGAGACCGACCAAGGCTCTTGCTGCAGTGTTCTGTACGCGTTGCAGTCGCGCTATCTCCGCTTTGTTGGCGCACAGGAGCAAAACATTGGCGTAGTCCAAGCGGGAGAGAATTGTGGCTTGGACAATTAGTTGACGAACCTTGGAGTCGAAAAAGCAGAGTATTGGGTTGAGGCTCCTCAACAGGCCCACACAGGTAGCTACCATTTTTTTGTGTGGGTCTGGAAACTAAGCGAGGAGTCCATCCAGACGCCTAGGTTTTTGACCAGGGATTTAGGTGGTGGGATGGTGCCTAACGACGAGGGCCACCAGTGCTCATTCCAGAAGCTGGTATTCCTTCCGAGGAGCAGCACCTTTGGTACCGAAGATGATTTTGCCCGACTCTGTCCGGAGCCGAAAGGCTTGACAATGTGTTTCGGTGTCGAACCGGTAGGAGGGGCGTCGGAAACATTGCCTTGGTGCCGACCTTGGCCGGAAGGCAAAGGTGATGCTGAAGCCTTATGCGTCCTGGATGAGGTTGTAAGGGGCAAGGGGTCTTCGGTACTCACGCCACCTAGTCCCGGAGGCACATCTTCAGACTCTAGGTTGATCTCGAGCTCAGGATCAGACTGCAACGGAGAAGGCCTCTTCTACTGTGGTGGACGCTTCGATCTCCTCTTGCTCAGATTCTTCCCCTTAGATATCAGGATTGTGTAAAATATTTTGATGTTGCATTTCTCGTCGTCAAGCCAGACGATCGCGTACTGTTTTCTTGGGCTGAAATGATTAACAAGTGTCTCAGTCATTGTCCTTGTGCTCCGGAGAGAGGCACAACTTACAAACCTGATGTAGGTAGGTGCAAGGGTACCCGACGTGGCACCCAAGACAGAATTGGAATGGAGTCCGTCCCATGGGCATAAGGCTGGCCCGACGGCTGCCCACGAGGTTTTCGATCGAATATAAGAATACTGTCGAAGGTACAGTGAATTGCTCACCCGAGGGGAACACGAAGAACGGTTACGAACCGAAGACAGCAATACACCTCTGAGCCCGATGGCAGAAAAAAACAATCTAACAATGGAGTTGAGGCCCATGCGCACTGTCACCAAAAGGAGGAGTCACCTTACCTCATGACTGGAAAGACTTCTTTGAAGAAAAACAACTTGCAAGCATCTTGACCCAACACTCGATGGCAGGAGTATGCAAAGCATGTGTATCTACAGTCCACATGCTTTGAAAATAGGATCTTCTAGGCCTTGCATGTTTTACACTCTTAGTGCAATAAAGTGTGCCTTTACAGGATCTTTAGTTGACCATGTTTCATTTCACCATGAAACGCACCACCCAAATTTGGATAACGGATCCAGCCATAAAAATCCTCTGCTTTCATAATATGCAGTTTGACTTTGTATTGTGCTGGGGTGTATATGTTTTTTCCAGCCTTTCATCTGGTATCTCGGAGCTCTGTGGCACTGAGCAGCTCTATTGTCTCCAAGCTCAACATCAAGGCCTTTTTCAGATCTTATTTTGAAGTATAGTTTGGAGCAGACTCCAAGAGTGGTTGGGCAGCAGTTCAAGGCAGAGTGGGTATCAGCTAGGGGCTCGCTCCTTTTCGCTGAAGGCTTTCCTGGAACAGAGTACTCCTTTCTGGTCTTGGAGCCGAACCCGAAGGTCAGAACCTCTTTTTGACTATCTCAGGTCAAGATGGCACATTTCTTCCGGCGCACTGCTCTGCCTCCTGTTGAGATCCCACATGGGTCTGTCCTCCAGATAAAAGGAGAAGTAGGTTTTGGGGGGGGGGGGGGGGGGGGGGGTTGAGGGATAGGTGCTCTAGGATAGTCTGAGCTAGAAACCTAAGATCTCCACCTGGGCCTGCTGGGTCCTGCTTTACTCTAGGCATCAAAGGAGTCCGGCACATCTGCAGGTCCTGGTGCTGATGTAGAAACTGTAATAGGCCTAATGGGGAAAGCGTCAGTATCAGAGAGTTTTCTTATTTTTACATGATTGGCAAATGGTGCAGGAAGACTCCTTGTATTCAGGAGATTGGCAGAAGTAACACAAGCCCTGATGATCTGAGCAGGGATAATTTGCGTTACACCTTGGACAAAAGGCGATTTCTCCATAAATACGTACAGGTTTCTGGAACGGAACTAAAAACACCAGTCAATGGTTGAACGTGGATGCTTCCTCCACAAATATCCTGAAACTAATGCAACTGGAATTTGTCAACAACCGTTCAGCCACACAACCTACATTATGTAGCATGCTACCCATGTAAGCAAGAGCTTCAGCAGCCCGCATTGGGGTAGTAAACGCTATATTAATACTTAAATACAATGTAGCATAACAGACCAGGGTTTCGAGCTGAACCTACAAATTAGAAGGAAGTAAAAAGTAATCTGAAGTGGGCCACCGGACATCACATGACCACAAGTTTTTTCAACAAAAACAACCTGTAAAAGACTGCACCCAAGACAAAATGGCAGCAGTGTGCCGAGCACACACACATAGGGCCACAAGTCCAACTAACACATCCTTACTCAAACTTTGTCAACTGTGGAATATCAAATAAAATTGCCACATATAGAGTCATCTGCAAATGGAGATGCAAAATGGATTCAATTTGGAACATATACCTGGACCAACTTTAGAGTGAAGGTCTGTTTTCACTTCCACATGGTGATTCTCGAAACACAAGCCTGAGAAATGTTGCCCAGATTAGCCTCTTCTGGTCTCCAATAGGCATAAAGTGCTTTTATCCTCACCGGTGTTTAGGTTGGGAGGAGCCTATTGCAAAATGGGAGACTGTGTTTGAAGTTCCAACCAACCTGCCTGTCTCTCCAGGCAAAACAATATTCCATGCAGCAGGAAAGTAAGACAACCTTTCTCCTTGGTGGCGCTGCAGGTGAGCTGGGCTTATTGCAATATAGGGAAGTACAGTGCTTGTAGCACCCTCCCCAATCCCTTCCTGAGTCGCAGTCCTCTCCTCTCCACTCGCTGGTCAAAGTAACCCCGCTGCATGTTCTCGTATTATGAATTTTTTCTTTCGGTCTAATGTGCACAACAATAACGCATGCATTTCGTAGCCTAGGTAACCACATACGGTGAAAGACCCAGGGCCTTGCTCTGTGGTCTGGAGGGGGGGGAGGGGGGGGGGGGGGGGGGGGGGGGAGAGAAGGTTGCACCAATAGTACCCTAGAGCAGACATGAGACTAAAATATGTGCCCTAGAAAATATCAATCAGTGGTAGCAGCGCACCGCATTTTTCAAATTAATATTGAAAATGCTTTTTCCAGTTTTGAAAGAGCGTGGTGCATACCGGCTCCACTAGTGTAATCGTTTGCTTGAATGTAGTGTCCAGACCAAGCATTGACATCTAGAGGACTATGCAGGAGTATTGTATGTGGTGCGGTTACTAATGCTACATGTTGTAAGTGTACGTCTGACCAGACAAGTGGGATCTATTCTGAATGGACCCTGATTGAACAGATCACAAGCTGGAAGTTGTAGCTTAGGCTTCCAAGACAGAGTATTTCTGACATTCCTGGGTTGGGGGGAACCGGACCTAAACACTAAAGTTTGAGACGGTAGAGAGTCTGCACATCATCTCTCAGAGCACTACCACCAAGACTGAGAGTGGACATGGGGAGATGAGCACCAGATTCTTTCAGATGTGAAGGGAATTCTTCAGGCAGGGTCTGTGATTGTTTTCTCCTCCCAAGTGCTATTCCGCTAACGGCTATTGAAAGCCAGGTAATAAGCTTCACACTGGATTGTGCTGCTGTTGTGGCTACTCCAGGGGGCAACACTATTCATCACCACTACCATGAAGAGTTTAATAGGAGACGAAAACTGTTTCCTCCACAGATTTGCAATACACAAATAAGAGGAAATCTTACAAACTAGTTTCAGGCTTTTCACTACTAAATGTTAAATCCCTGCTCTGGAAAATTACAATTAAACCAGGACCTAAGTTTACAACATGGTCCTAGTTTCCTCATTGATCAAGGGAAGGAGTACTCTGAAAAAACAATCTAAGACATCCTGAGATCCAGGTTTGATGTCTTGCATACCCAGACTTCCAGAGGTGATAAAGCACCAATTGAAGCCTACCAAACATTGCTGAGAGGAGCTGCGAGTCTGCAGGTGACTATGGAGCTGATTTTCTGCTGAGTGTGAAAGGAGCATCTGGCCCCTGCAGGGAGACAAATACCAAAAAGAAGCTGTCCAGAAGCTGTATCCAGGAGTGTTGTGAGAGCCTGAGAAATCAGAGATTACAGTGAGGAGTGGAAACCAGTACTGACCAGAGTCTGGAGTGTGTCTCCCAGCCTTCTCAACTTAGCTTCATGTCACCTATAAATGCTGTAACAATCCCTTGAGGCTTCTGCATCTGCGATTGACTGCAATCTGAAATGCTTACAACCACGAGCACCCATGACCTGAAATAGCTGCTTACGAGCAACTGTAACTGGAAACCCCAAAAGGTACAAGTGAGACCTTCAATCGCACCCACTCACCCTAAAGGGCATCACTGCCAAGTTATGAATGACTGGTGCAGACTCTGTTGACCGTTATGGTCTGATCTCAACTCACTCGCACATCAGAGTGCCTGTGGATCCTGAAGGAAGCTGCATCAGCTACAGACCAGCGCATCGATATGCTAAGAGAATACAAAGAAGGCAGGTTGTAAAGCTGGAAACTTTTGAACTCTCACAAGCGCCTCATGCATTCAATTAAAGTGGGTTGGGACTTCAAATACTCAGTGCTGGGGCATTTGTACGGACAGACGTACAGGACCAGGAAAGCGGCTCATGGATTCAATAGTGTGCATGTACCTGTGCTTAGATTAAACCTGATCAAATTCCGAGCAGAATCATAGGTCTTTGTTATTTCAGTGTGCAGTAATGTGTTTTGGAGTGCATTAAAGTACTTGCCTTTTTCACAAGAAGCAATGGACCGCTCGTATCACTACAACTCTACGGCTGCAGCAGCTGTTCATAAAGAAAAAAATACAGAGCAGAGAATAAATAGGCCACTTCTAAAGCTAAATATTGGCATTTCCAACTGTGTGGTGAGAGATTTAAAAATTGTATGTTTTTTGTGGTCTTTTAGGCATAATAGAGTGCTTATCCCTTCTTGTGTAACACCACAAATCCGTTGATATGCATTATCTGAATTACAATAGAACAAGCGATTTACCGATCATTCCAGAAAACAAACATTTACAACAGCCTGTGAACAAGTTTGTTTGAAAAAACGGTATTTCAAAAGATCACATATATGTTAGAGCACTATTTCCATTAGGCATTACAAGCTTACATCCAATCACAAGGGAGCACTAAAAGGTATGACAGAAGCTGGGGCTCTCGTCGAGCATGGAAACCGTCTGAAGATTAGGAAAGAAAGGACAGGATCTATGCATTGGACTTCCACAAAGGCCTTGAGTTCAGTCAGAAGACACACAGGAAGTAAAAGTGTGTGAATAGTCTGAGAGCCAGTGTGTGTGTGTGCCAGACAGTTAAAGGCTACATCTCCGGCTACTTTCTGCATTTACCAGGCAAAGACAAATATAAAAGATATAAGGGACACAAATACAGAATCATCATAGAATCCCCCGAACCAGAAAAATTATAACTATAAAAGAGGTATTGTCCTGCCAAGCCTTAAGACTTTGGAATCATGTGCCAACAAGATATAACTGCTAATCGCATCTCAATTATGAAAGCTATTCAGAAATCCACCTTAAAGAGTCCTTTTGTCTGTTGTACCTCTGGACTACTCCAATTTATCCAGAATAGATAGTCGTTTACTAAAAGAAAAAAAAAAAGGTATGCCGCGCCAGTGGTCAGGCAAAGGGATATAAATACATTAGATAAATGTATACATAGGTCACATAAACCGTTAATGACCCAAAATAAACTAGGAGCTCGAACAGGACTGGGAGAGGTGTGGCGCCACGGCCAGGGCGACTGACGCTGGAATCTGGGGATCACGGTTCGATCCCCGGCACCCGCGGCAGATTAGCCCAGCACCATGTGACTCTGGGCAATAGCTTGCTTAATCGTCCTGACGGCCCCCAGCACCTAGAGACCCTTACGGGTGATTGTTCCGCTTTACAAATTGGGATTATTATTATTATTAGGACAATTAAGTATACAAAGCACCTAGAGATATTACATGTTCTGCTTTGGTTTGTAAAAAGTGCAAGCCGTGAACAAACTTCATGTGAGTGGCTACACCAACAATCATACAATAGGTAGACTAGACTGCGCACTCAAGCAGTCATACAAATTCTGAGCTTCTGAAACCTTAATATTAAAAACAGGCCCAACTGGGTCTTCAGACACTCACAGTAAGAGACATGACCGGGCATGTCATAAAAAAACTATGGCTCAGTAATTTTTTGTTCGTCACAACCACATTTCATTAAAGCAAGAATGATTTTTGTATTCTGGAGAGAGGCCCCAGGCAAGGGGAGCATCTGATGTTTTCCTTGCCCTCTGACATATGAATACATAGTTAGGCAAAACTGACTCACGGTTGCAAGAAACACTACTATTACTCTGAATATAACACCATTCAGAAGAAATAAATAAACTGAAGAGTGTTCAACGAAATCTTCTGTTGGCAGCCACTAAGTCTCACAGTGTGGAACAAATACATGCAAAACTAGAATCAGGCAACTTAACAAGGTAACTGCTGGTGGGTAAAATCTGTGAAGTTGGAAGAGCAAATTTTTTTTTATAAATGGGAGGCTTACGAAAACATTTTTTTTTTAAAGCACATAATTTCCAAAATAGACTTCTAAATAAACTACTTACCCTTAGTAAGAAAATTACATTGCTTCTCTATTTCTATAACTTATTGTATGAATGACTGACTGTTGTTCCATAATCTTTTCACATGAACATTCTAAACTTGCTTACCATCATAAGAAAGAAAGAAATATATGGCAAGTACAGCTGCTGGAGCTCGTCATATGCAAAGAACAGCTGCTGAAGGTTAAAAAAGGAGAAAAGCAATCAATCTACATGATACAAACAGGAAAAACAAACAGCCAGCCATATTAAAATTGACATTTACCTACACAGATTATCAGATGCTTGTTGTTTTCAAGAACACAGAACTTAGTCAAACTTTTTTCTCCCCCAAAACAGTGTGGCAACAAGGTGGTCTATAGTGTTAGAGTGAGCATGATACCAAATATTGCGATGTATAAGCCATAACTGGCTGGTGGGTCGTCACCCTCCAAACTCGAGCCACGACAGCCATGCCAGCATTAAATGCAAAAATCAAACACCAAGAATCCAAGTTTTTTCAATGTAATCCATTGTAATCGATATTTATTCCAATATTCTTCAGTAGATCTTAAGTTCACAGAGAGGCTACTGATTCCAAACTTTAAATGCTGAAGAAATGCCCATCCAGGTTTTTTTCTGCAGCAAGTAAAAATTCACATTATATTCCGGGTATCCATCCCAATATTCACCCAATGAATTTCAGGCTCTAAAGCCCTTGGTCAAGGTTCTGTAATGTAAATCAAAAAAAGGCCCATCAATACCCATAAACAAGCATACCACATGGACATAAATGAGCGATTAAGCTATATTCAACCTATACTCCCTAAGTGAATACATAGTAATCACCCCAACACCCTGCTGCAACCACGGAAACCGTACTCCGGAAAAAACAAAAATTGTGATGAAAGAATGCACTGATAGAAATGTATCACAGTCACCAGCTACACTAAATGGAATTTCCTCAATCGTTGGTTTTAAGATTACAAGAAAGTACTGCAGGGTAAACGGACCAGATAAATCAAATAAATTCCAACAGAGATTTGCGGAGGTGTGGGAGGTTTATTTAAATACAAAAAAGGTGCAAACGAGAAAAACACCTGGTTGGTTTATTTTGGGGAAAAAGCAAGTGGGAAATAAAGCCATGAATTGTTCTATTGTGTACAGCAAACATGAAAATGAGGTTACTGCACATCCCATGGTTGGTAGATTAGTTTGAGCATACAATTCAAATTATTTACTTTTATAGAAATTAAGTTAGAAACCCATTGTTAAAAAAGGTGAAAAAGCAAAAGCTTGAAATGAAAGCTCTAATCCTTACCACAACATGCAAATGCAACACCTTTGCAACAGTGCCTTAATAGGTTATCACCGAAGTAGTAAATCTGTCCTGTTGAAGTTATATCTGAAGTCAAAATTGATGGCCAGGGCATATAAAAAATGTATCCATAAAGTAAAATGTTCTCTTTAAAAAGCATTTTGGAACAAAATGGCTAACGTTTTGATAAGTTATTTTCAAACTAAGTGATTTTTCCATAGTTGATGTAGAGTTTAAAACTAAAATGTTTCTGAATATTTGATTCAAACTAAATGTATTTCAACCTTCAAGTTTCAAACTTTCAACCAAGATTCATGTTAATGTTCACACTGCACCAATATAGGATTGCTACCCCAAGAGGTATGCCGAGGGCTGCGTCCAGTTCGCAAGATGAAGTTTGGAGATCAAATTGACCTTCTAACAGCAGATCCTATTCCAGTCATTTCTACTCCACATGTCTTGGCAAATAACATTTCACATTATAACCTACTCATTTAATTTGATGTACATTCCACTATCAATTCTTTGCTTCAAGAAATGACAAACATTTGTGCCAATTTTTATTTGCGTTGGAATCTTCATTGCAACAAAACAAGGACATTTCTTGAATATCACCAGAGATCGTAATTTAAAAAAAACACATTCCCACAAAAGACAAAAATCCTTGGCAGATCTACAAATCGGACCGACGGTCAATCTTCAACAGCTCCACCTCGAAAATCAATGTGGCGCCGCCTAGAGAAATGAGAAACCTGAGTCAGTGACCTTCGGATATCGCAGACCATTGCACATCTCACCCACATAATGACTAAGCAGATATATAAAAAAAAAAAATCAGGTTAGGCAGACGAACAGGATGAAGAAAGCAGGCAGTCAAGATGAGGCAGTCAAGTGCATGCAGAATAATGCACGAGGACCGCTTTTGCAGCCTGCCTTGCTCTACAGAAAAAGCACAGACCCAGTCAGGCACAGTCCATTGTTGTCCCAGTACCACTCTTGCCATAAAGAAAACAAACATGTTATTAACATGTGACAAATGGTATGTACCTGAAGCATTGTAGATTTACATATTGTGAACTCTCATGCAGTCTAGTGCTCAGCTCTACAGACTCCAATTTGTTGACTTTCAAAGTCATTCCAGTTTCAGGCATACATAAAATGACTCACAATCAAGTCCCTTTAATCCCACAATGCACCAGCATGCAAACTCCACCTTTGACTGTGTATTTTGCCCATCAGAACATGAATCCTGAGTACGTTTGGCAACTGCAAACATGAATCCATTCTAATTGTCTGTACTACTTTCACGGTTCAAGGAAATGAGAATGAGAGAGTAGCTTGTAAACCTGCAACATCACAAGGGGCATCCGTTTGCTAAAAGTAAGTAATGCTTTCAGTTGGCAGATTGCGTTATAGATCAAATTAGATAGGACAATTAATTTAAGTTTTCAAAGCAGTCTGATAAACGTGCCTAATTCGTGGCCTGTACACTTGACACATCTTGCCGATAATAAAAAATAAGCCTATGTAGCCGTTCTACGAGCAAGCTCAAGGATTGTCCCCAGGAAAGTAATGTTATTGGCTCCGTTCTTACAAATAGGATATGCTTAAGGTATCTCCAGAAGCTTTTAGCGTTTACATAACAAAGCTTAAAATAGCTTATTGAGTAATGCCAGCGTTAGAAATAGCTCTGCAATCAAAGCAAAAACTGTTTTGTCTTTTAGTGCAATCAATGAAAAATATAAGGACCATTCTAGGTTCAAGTGTTTTTTCCACCTCACTTCGTGGATTAATAAAAAAAAGAAGTTGGCAATATGGATTGATGAATAAAAACAAATAAGGCCATTTTGGCAATAAGCCTGAATGAGGCTGTAGGACTGTGGTCTTCTCGTACTGTATATATGGCTGAGAGGGGGCCCTTCGGTGTTACCACTTGTAGAGGATCTGGAGGTTTTTGTCATTTTAAAGTTCGTAAACAGACACATTTTAGCACAAATTGTTTTAAACTGCCTTGAATCTGCCTCAATTTGATTTTCACTCGAGTCAGACTATTTTATATTTAGCTCAAAATTGCCTGTTTTAATTGCAATCCATTTTAAACAGAGTTAACTGGTTTTAGAAGCGCTTACCTGAGCATTTATACGATCTTAAACATAGCACGTTTTTTGGACCTATAACACCTTGACCATAGAGAGGATCGCTCCTTCTCTCGGTCATAGAGTGGACAGATTACAGGTCTAGCTGCATGAGCTCACCTATTTATGTTGGCTACATTGGCACGCCACTGACGCCAAAGGCAAGATCGTCTGCGCCCGTCGGGAACAGGGGCCAGTAACCATGGTCAAATTTCTCCACAGCACCTCAATCAGTTAAGGTGCAACTCTGACAAACTATGCCAGCTCAGGCCCACATTACCCAATCATTGAGCAGAACAGTCTCTATAGAAGTATATTGTGCTGTCAGTACTGTGCTTTTATGCTCGGGAGAAACCTACTCCACACCGATGACAAGCAGGGAAAGAAAGCACATTGGAAAATGGCGCTCAAAGTGCAAGTCTCTCCCAGGGCATAAAACAGAGATTGGGTGCTTCTGGAAGAATAAACACTCAACATACTGTTTATTGCAGAAACCTGATTGAATAAGAGCTCTGCTCCCGATATGATGGCCCTTCCCCCGGGCTATACCAATAGCAGGCAGGACAGGGTGGGAAAATCGGGTGGAGTGACCATCATTCACAAAGCTCAGGTCACTTGCTCTATTATGCCTCTGACCTTAACCAACGGCAGTGCCATGCAGTTTAGAATTACACTCGCCCCACTTCCTCTTTTTCTGGAACCCTCATTTACAGACCCCCTGGTCCATATACAACTTGTTTTAGACGCCCTTCCTGAGCTCCTTGCCAGTTTTATCATAGGAAAAGGAACTCTTACAGCACTTGGTGATTTTAATATTCACTGCGATGACCCTGATAATGCAGCTTCCAACACACTTTGGTCAGATCTCGAAGCCCTGGAACTCTTTCAGTTAGTGAACGCCGCTACCCATGAAAAGGGGCATATCCTAGACCCAATCTTTTCTAATGACTAAGCCCGGTCCCTGTCCCATGGTCTGACCAGAATTATATCCCTTCCTTTACACAAACACCCAGTAAGACTCGGCCGGTGGGTCACTTGAAGTCAGGCAGGAAGTGGCCTAGGGTCGCCCCAGAAAAATGGATTAATCTCCTAAAGTCTAACTAAGTTCCTAAGAGATAATCCCAACAAGGCCCACTCACACTGGTCGGACTGGATCACTGATTCAGTGGAAAAATGCTTTCAGAAACCTACAATGAAAACACAATGTAATCCCAGAAGAGCAGCTGGTTAGTAGCCACAGAGCCTTCCAAAAGAAGAAATGTAAGAGACTAGAAATAACTGAAGGAAGACTTTTGTACCTGATCTTAAGACGCTGTACAAAAACACGATCTGGCAATATCACGAGGATATAAAGGAAGAGCAGACAAAATACTATGAAGAATGGATCAGTATGGCCGCCAACTCCTGCAAAGAGCTTTTTAAAATTGTAAAGTCCCTTACCCCCATTGAACAGAGTACCCCATCCCCCAATCCTCCAAGGAAAGATGCAATGAGCTTGCCACCTTTTTTAAAAATAAAGTGTAATTTATCCATAACTCACTGCACCTGAACCCCTTAGGTGAGACTGAAGTCACACAGAAAATCTTTAGATAACTCAGGTCAGCATCACAGTCCAGACCCTTCCCTCCTTTCAACTGCTCCCGCTCTCGACCCCTTTCCGGCCCCAAGCATAGAACACTTGAGCCACATCCTAAAGAACATCAAATCGGGTTCACCTCTCGCCCTTGTACCCCCTCCACATTCTTATCCATGGCAGGGAGCCAGTTTTCTCCACAATGGCAGATCTTATTTCGTTATCCCCGAGCACCAGCATAGTGCCCAAAAAAATGGAAGCACGCCATTGTAAAGTCCTGCCTCAAGAAACCCCATCTTGATCCCACATTATTGGGGAATTACTGCTCCATCTCTTTGCTCTCCATTCTAGGCAAAGTCATTGAGAAACGCGTAAATAGCACAATCTCACAATTCCTGGAAGCGAATAGTATTCTGCACCAATCCCAGACGGGGTTCCGTCTTGAACACAGCATGGAACCCACTCTCCTCCTAGTTACTGAGAAACTTAATATTATATTGAACTAGGGGGAAACTGCAGCCATTCTTCTTCTTGATTTCAGTGTGGCATTTGATACAGTTAAGCACAGTAGACATGGGGAGATTGGGATTCGGGATAAGGCCATCCTATGTTTGTCCTCCTTCCAAAGTGAAAGATCTTTGCAATGCATGGAATCCGGACTCTTCTCACTCAGGCCTACCCTGTTTAATGTTTACATGAGTCCACTGGCAAAAATTTTAGAGGAGTTTGGACTGTCAATTGTGTTTTAAGCTGATGGCACACAATTGGCAGTCTCGGTGTCTGATGCTATTAACTTCAATCACCTACAGCTAGTCCCATGCATGGAAAAAAAGGCTAACTGGATGTCCAACTTCAGTCTAAAAGCTCACCAGTGAGAAAACTGAGGATATGTTCCCGGGTAACTACACAGACCCTTGCAACAGGATCATCTGGCGAGATAACTGGAGTGCGCCCCTGCCCTATGCCCGCCGTCAGGAACTTGGGGATGTGGCTTGACCAGAATCTTTCTATGGATACCCAAGCAAAACAAACTCTCAGCTACCTGCTTCGGTATTCTACACCTGATCCATAAGATCATAGACCTTCTCCCCAACCAGTTGAGAGAACGGTGATTCAGGCACTAGTGGTCTCAATATTGGACTACGATAACTCACTGTACCTAGGGGCCCCCAAATATGTATTTAACAGGCTTCAGGTGGTTCAAAATGTGGCGGCCAGGATGCTACTGAAGATACCCAAGCAGGAGTCAGTGAAAGCTTCACTGAGCAAACTCCACTGGCTTCCTATCCAATCCAGAATAAAGTTCAAGGAGCTCTGCCTAGCCCACAAAGCTATGTACAACAGGAATCCAGGCCTGTTACAAACCCTCGCTTCCTGGCTCTTTCCATGATTGACTCTCCACCCTCTCTGTAGCGCTGGCAAGCCTTTGGGCAGCTATGCGCTATACAAATCACACAAACATGGCTGCTCTAAGAACAAGTCTTGTAATGGACTGGGGCAACATAATGAAATTACATTTCATGCCAGCATTTGCAGGGTATATGAATAAATGGTTCAAAAGCAGCACAATTGAATCTTGAAAGATGCACTTCAAATAGGATTATCCCAATTGACACTTCACACATTTATGAATGGTATTTTAAAAATTGATCAATGTCTGTTTTTTAAGAAAGTAGCAATCACTGGCAAATCTACACTTCTAGGTGCACTAAATTCTTCTAAGTAAGATGACATCTTGGAATACTGCAGTCATATGGGTTGGAGCAAATTATTTCAGAGAAAAATGCTCTAGCAGTTGGTCATTTAGCTTCTGTAAGGATGGACACACACTCAAAGTTGGTAACAACCAAATCTTAGGATTTCTTGTGCTTCAAAGACAGAGCGAGGACTTGGATGTACACATCATTCCTATTGTTTTCTTAGCAGATCGGCCAGATATGCTAACTTGCTGAAGAATGCATTGGCAACAGGGACGAGAATCATGGCTAAAAGCTCATAGGAGAACTAGTTCATAGTCATGGGTGCTTGATGTACCCTTTAAAGTGTATGAGAGGGAAAGTATTTGCAATGATTAATCTATCCATCAAGCTTTCCTGAATGTGTGGGAACAAATAACTATGCTGGGGAGGGTGGGAAAATGCATTTAGCATTTCTTTATTTTTGTTTTTGCAGATAAATCTATGTAACATTCTCTGCGTCTTAAGAGTCCTAATGACCAACACTTTTGTTGACCCCCATGACACCCACCCCTGCACGACTCCCCCCCCCCCCCCCCCCCCCCCCCCCCAAACAAAGGCCCATGAAATGAATGCAACTAATGAAGCTCATATTGAGGGTACGGCCAAGCCCAGCACTAAAGCGAAACACCACCAGAGAAAACACACAATTACCTGGGATTTTTGGCGGAGCTCCCCGATCACCATACCCTGCAAGAAAAAAGGAAAGATATGTTTAGAGCATTCTTTTTTAGATCATAGTCTCATTGCAGAGCCAGAACAGCTCGGGTGATTAACACCCCTTTCCGAATTCACTTACTAATCTGCTGCATCATGCCATAACACCCTACCAGAAAGCACAGAACTTTAGTAGTATCAAGCACATTCCAGTAAGTCCAGCACTTAAAGGTGGTACTTCAGAATCAGAAGTAAATTAACACTTATGCAGCATGGGATATTGGGATCACATTTTTCTGCCCTCTGTAAAGTAACAAAAAACGTAACCGGAGCCCTTCACAATTTGGTGGAGGGGAGGGGGGTGTTTAGAAAGGGATGTTACACTAAACAGACTTTGCTCTTGTTTCAAGAAAGTAATGAATAGTCCAACTACTGGTTGGGTGGGGATAGTGTATGGGCGAGTGACCAAACCCATGATTAGGTGCTAATATGCAAGATCTACCCATCCTCTCAAACTTTTATTTAACACCAATAAAGAGAAACACACTGAAACCTCTCCTCAAGGAAAGCTCAAAACTCATCCAAGACAGTATGGACTACATTGGAGGCAGAGGCCAAAGAACTGGTGAACATTGTGGCATACAAAAAAAAAACCAAAAACACGCACGCTACAGTACATACCTACATTGTTTGTATTCTTCCCATGCCTAGATTTATCCAAGATTAGATATGCTAGGTTTTGAGGAATTTAAGATAAACCACAATATAAGTAAAGCAAGCAGACAACGCTACTTTACAAGGGTTCTGATCTACTACACCCCAACACTTGGGGTGCAGCATCTTCTATTCAAAGGACTGAACATACCGACTGAGTGTGTGCCCAGTGACCATTCACCCCGCATATAATCTTCATAATTCAGAGCGATTTGTTCAGATACCATGACTTTATTCTCTTGAAGGATTTCCTGTGAGAGATTTACAATCCGCTCAAAATGAGGACCACATACCTAGTTCAGAAGGGATTACCAACTTCCTCTTCTCGCCCTCACACATCCTGTAAAATTGGAAGAAAAACGTGTCATCAGTAGCAGCCCGAGAGCAGACACTTTACTCTCCTTCATTCCTAGAGCTGTAGTGGTCCTTGCTCACAGCTGAACATGTATAAATCATGTAAATGATCACTTAATAAATGGCCACCTGTCTAAATCCTCAGACAATGAAATATTAAACTACTGTAATAGGTAATTACACTCCCAAATCAAATTTGAAAACAAAACATCTTGGGAGAAATGCCGATTAATAGCTTTTGTCAAACATCTCAAGGGGAAAAGAATTTATAAGGATGGAAATGGACTTTCACTCTGGATTCTGGTAACTTATGTAGTTTTTATTCACCTCTGGGCCACAGGCAAACCGTTAACTACCACTTGCACTACCAGAAGCACACTTCAAAGGACTCTTTACAAACCCTCCAACCACACATTTCTAGTTCCACTAGCCAACAGATCATTTTAACCACAAAAAGCAACCCTCCCCCCCACACACACACACACACACACACACATTAGCTCTTGCGCCATTTGGAACTTCTGATCAAGAAGGAACAAACTATCTCCATCACTGACTGCTTTGCCTTTCCCCATGCACTTTGCAACAGTAATTCCTATTGCAAGAATTGCCACAATCTTCATCTGAGAAAAATACATTGCCAATCTGCTATCAAAACGTATTGCACCAACTTCATACACTCAACCAACCAAAAAAGTAGGAGTTGTTGACTTCTTGTAAAGAAAGAAATTCCTCAGGCATGTGTGCCTTTTCACAGAAGGACATCAGTCACTCCCCCATTCAGACTCAGGGTGGTGGTACCCCTCTCTCCATAGTACCTTCTTCGAAGGATGGGGACTATATCCTGTAGTCCACTTGACTCCAATCAAAGACACACCAACAGGCTACTATTTCAATCAGCTGCACTATGAGCACTCTTTCCAACATCTTTCTCACACTACATGCCTACCAAACAGTGATCACTCCCCGTTTCATGTCTGCCATTGTTAATTACTACAAAAAAAGTGCACTAAGGAAGATAACCAAAAAAACAGGGCAACATTCTGTTGCCCTGTTTTTGCTGGATGTGAAACTCTGTGCACATTGTCCTAGCTAACAAGTTGTAAAGTGCCTGTGACCCACTTTAGCATGGTTGAGTTGGCAAACTAGTGATTGGCATTTTTAACTTGGCTACAAGTCCCTAGTATATGGTACAAAGTGTACCCACAACCTGGAAGATGCATCTGCCCCGGGAGACCTCCCTCAACTGCCCGGGTGGAAAGCTGCAGAATGAAATTCCAGGCAGAATTATGTAAGGCTCAGAGGGGGCCTTTTGTAACAGGCCGGGGACCAGAAAACTGGGGACCACTGTGGTGATCTCATTTATTGGGAGAATGGTCTCCTGCATGGTGAGAATTGATCCCCGAGCCTGGGTCAACCCTAATTTTGGTGATTGCCCTACTCGAGCTGGCCAATGACATTATTCTGCTGGCAGGACTCTTAGGGCAAACCAACAAATTTGACCACCTAGTCACCCACTTATACTGTCCCCCGATGAGCATCAAGTTAGGTGCTTTCTGCAGGTCTTGAACTATTTATCAGGCCAGTGGCAAGTCAGGTGAGAAGCACAAGACTCCCCTCCAGAACATCCCTGTTGTGGCAACACCCTTTGAGAGGGTGGCAGGGAACAAAGGGTTAACCTTTAGACCCCAAAAACAGCTGTAGGGAATAGGTTTATACCACTGTTGGATGACCATGCCACCCAGTACCCGGGCCATGTCCCTGAGAACAGTAAATATGTCCACAGTGCCCAGGGCATTGATGGGAACATTTACCTGCATGGGGTTTCTCAAGGAGGGGGATGACTAACATCAGGACCAACTTCATACCAACATACATGAAGGACATGTGGGATGGCTGTGGGCTTAGCTATAACGAGGTAATCTATACGTTCTCCACACCACACCATACCCAGACAAATGGACTTGTAAAGAGATTCTGCAAGACCCTGAATGGCATGATTGTGGGCCTGTCTGAGCGCCCGAGACGCAAGTGGGACATCTTGTTACCATGTCTGTTGGCTTATATGGAAATACCCTAAAAAGTAGTGCTTCTCAATTCTTTTGAGCTACTGTTTGAGCATCATGCAAGAAGCAGGGGTGTGGAATTTATTAAAATATCTACTTGTCCATGGGGCAGGTTGCTTCATAAATCTACTTGTCCTGTAAAAAAATCCACTTGTCCCTTTGGTGCCATGTTGTGCAGCGACAAATTATGGCAGCAATTTCATTATAAAAGAGCTCTTATATAGCCTCTCTGATTATGCCAGGGCTCATACCATAGTAGTGTTTGAATACTAGTAATCCCTTTATGTTGCTACGTTTCCGCAGATCTTCATACTGGGACTGAAGGTAGTGGTAAACAATAGTTCCAGGGGTGGAATGTCCTTTTGAGTCTGTGCAAACCTACTAACTTGCATGTTTTAAGGGTTTTCAACAGCTCTTCTCTAATTTTTTCCAATACTGAGAAATGTTGGAAATTTACTCCTGACAATGGCAGACGTAAACCTTCTTTCAGAGTTGGGAAAAAAAGTGGTTGGAGGGAAAATAAACTGGCAAACACTCAGGTTTTCGCATGAGCACATGCATATTTATTCAAGCTAAAATGCAGTTCACAAATATTTTCGAGGAGTACTATTTCTTGCCCTACTGCTGTAAACTCTTGTGAATTCACGAAAGCCATATAGCTGCCCTTAATGTAAGGACATAAACCAAGGGTGCACTTTTGAGACTTTCTTTAATTATTGGGGACCTAATTTGGTCTGGTGTTAACCATGACCTTTAGTGTTTATTAAAATTCTCTCTGTATCGGCTGGCTTCACGTGAGTGACAGCATTCTGCTCTTTCATAAGGAGCATATCGGCGCACAAAGTAGTTTTGTTCAGTGCCAGTAACTAACGTCGAAGTGTGTGCTTTTTTTAGACCAAAAGCAATTTTTGCTTTTGCCAATGTTTGTTATAATGGTGAGGGTCCGGCAGTTCTCACATCAATAAGGTTTTACAAAAACCTTGCCACAACAAGTCACGCATTGCCAAAGCTAAAAAGCTGACCACCATTTCAGACCTACTGGCTTTGCCAATGCTTGTTTATTATTATGCTCCCAACATCTTATTGAAACAGGTTACACTGATTTTCTAATATGAATATTTTGGGGAAATACTAGCATGCATCGAAACATTTTACTAAAGGATGCTGCAAAGAAATGGTACCTGAAATTTTACAGTAGATTAGCAAAAACAATGTTTTCCTACTTTCATTTTTTAGGGACATTTTATATTGAAAGCAAAGAACCATTAATCTTGCTTCCAAGCTTCTGCAAATATTTGCATCTAATCAGAGAGCATTCTGGGAGCATTATGCATAGCCTCATATTGCTGAACTTTGAAACCATGTGTCCACATTTTTATACTGGAACCACTGTCAGTAGTGCAGTCAGAACTTACATTTACTGAGAGCGCTCAGCCTAATAATAAAGGCTCTCAATTATTGAACCATAAATACAAGGTTGAACAGCATTAACATATGCACACAAATATTAACTTAACTGCAGGCAGTGCCCTTCCTTGATCCTTAATGAGGTACTGCAAACTGGCAGCCAAAGGGTCTGTGCTTCAGGGGGTTGGGCCTGCTTGTCCCAAGGACAAAATGCACATTAAAACTTGTTGCCCTTGACCCCAAACAATATGTCCTGGGCGTCGGGCTATAGGAATTCCACATCCCAGAAGAAGACTTTTCAGTTTTCGGAAAAAGGGGGTGGAGAAAGTGCCCAGGAAACTTCCAAAAGATGCTGACTACGTTAACCCTCAGGGCCAAGATGGGAGGCAACATGAAAGAGGTCAATGAGAATTTAGACACTAGCCAGAAGGTGATACAACAGTGATACAACCAGAAGTTCACTCGGGTGAAATACCAACTTGGCCAGAAAGTATGGGTGATTCAGCCCATGGAAGCCAGAACCCCCAGGACACGTGAAACGGCCCTATGATGTCAAAGAGAAGAAACACGAGGTTACCAAACTTAAGGATCTCTAAACAGCCAGGAACCCCTTATGGATCCTGCATGTAAACTGACACTAGCCATACTAGGAGATGTCCGAAATCACCATGCTCACAGAGACAGATGGTGGCGAAAAGGAGAATGAACTTCTCCCACACCTCTTGCCATACAATGAGCAAGAAGGGTCAGGGTGTGGGAGTTGTATCCCTCTACCCCACTTTGAAAGGAGGACAACAGCAAGAATATTGCCAGTTGCCTGGGCAGTCATCCTCTAATTTCTCACTAACCCCATGGCTTACCAATTGGTGTGCCCATGATATTGATATAGGGGACCTAGGTAACAACTTTTACAGACTGACAAATTAAGAGTCAATATCAAGGATGAAGTGTCCCACAATTTTAGGCTGGGCTGATTGAGCCCTCCTGTAGTCACTGGTGTAGCCCTGTGTAATTGGTAACAAAGGTTGCTCCCCTGTGTAGCAATCCAGAACAGCGGTTCAGTGTGGAATACAGGAGGACTTAATTAGTCCGCAAGAATGATGCACATCCAATACCCAGAACTGATGAGCTCATTGACAGATTAGGGGCTACCGAGTTGCTCAGCACCTTTGACTTGACGGCAGGTCAGGGTATTGGCATATTGCTCGGAGGGTGCAAAGGGGAGATCAGCATTCACCACACAAAAGTCATTTACAATTGCATGCAATGCCATATAGGTTAAAGAATACCACTGTCACCTTCCATGACTAGTCAAATGGGTCCAGGCTGGTTTGGCAGAATTCAGTGCCCCCTACTTAGACAACATGGAAGTCCGCAAGCTCCACCTGGGAAGACCAAGAGGCTCACCTGAAGGAAGTGTTTTAATCCCTTTAGCAGGCAGGCCCAGCTATAAAGACTAATACATTATAGATATGGCAGGGTGCTGTAGAACACTTAGGCTAAGAAGCTTGCAGAGAACATGCACAGTCTCTCCAATCCAATATTCAAACTATCTTGGCCTGGGAGCCTTCCTGACAGAAACAGGCCCAATGAGAGCATTTCTGTGCCTTACTGTTTATTAAAGGATATTTGTGAAGAGGTAAAAAACCACTGTTGCTCCTTGGCTGGGAAGAAGATACCCAAAAGCAGCCTACGAATGTTATCTGGACAGAGGAGCAATAATAGGGCGAACACCTATTGCGCCATTTCCTACAGAGGCAGTGTATACATGGCTTAAGACCTATTATTAAGAAAGCACTTTTAGCACACTGCAATTAACAGTCCACAACATTTTCCAATCTAGTCTCTTTTTATATTCTTCAAGCCTCTATCCAACACATGTTTTGTCGTGCTGGAGTTATGCCTTCGGCTTCATCAGGGCTAAAGGTAAACCAAACACACCTTATTACGAGTTATATTGTTAATCCCAATAATTACATTCTCCAAAATATTTGTGATGATAACCTTTATCAAATTTCTCACGTGCCAATTTACATAATCATCCTGGGATGAAACCCCATAAACAGACTTGTGAAAAATGTATGGCAATAAAATGCCTGCCTTAAGACAATTAAAGAGGATAAGAATCTGATAATAAGAGGCAGAAAAAGGTGGGAATTTCGTGGCTATTAACCAAGTGGATTAGGACATTACATTAATGGAAAATTAAGTGACCACTTCTGCTATCCGAACCTGGATTATAGTCCAAATATGGGATTAAACGTATTAATGCTAGCCTAAAACAATGGCATAATAATGGATTACTTAATGATGACAAATATTACTATTTATTTGTTGATCAACACATGTTTTTATACACTTCAGGAACACACAAAGATATCCCTTTTCCACCAGGTTGACCTATTTCATTTATCGGAGGACCAGCTGAAAGCACCTCAGAATTTGTGTATTTCATTTTATGACCATATGTGGGTAACTTATCATTTTACATTTGGGTTACTAAACATGTTCTGAATCTGAATGAGTGATGTTATATGGCATTCAAACATAATAACGGTAACTTTGGATGTTGTATCTTTGTATAAGAATATTTCACCTGGCAATCTAATTCAGGCTCTTAGCCATCTTTTGTGGACAATACCGAAAGACTTGTTAGATCATACTAACATGTTGATTTCTTTGACAAAAAAGATACATGAGAACATTTTTATTATTTGATGAGGATTGGTATCAACAAATATGTGGTCATGCAATGGGTTCCAGATTTGCCCCTTCCTATGCCAACCTATTTAGTGGTTCGTTTAAGGTGAGGCAGATCTGGGGCCCGGGCAGTTCCAACTGGATTGAACATATTCACTAATGTGGAAGATTCATTGATTGCCTTAGGATTTGGCCAGGTAATGAATCTGTACATTTTTTTAAATATTTTAACAAAAACGAGTACAATATGGCCATTACATTTCAAAATAGTTGTTAACACATAGTTCCACATACAGAAATAATATATCTAGGACAACAAAATTCAAAGTAGAATATTTTGCAAAATAACATGTACTGCTTTATCACATGCTACTAGTTCACACACACAATGTCAAACAAATGCAATACCACATGGTGAGATGGTCAGAGCAAGGCACAACTTCGGTGAGGAATGCAAGTTTTTGAAAACCATTCAGGATATGGAACAGAACGGGTATGTCAACTAGGCAACTAATTTTTAAACTAATGAAGCTAAGAGGTTGCATCGCATTTCAACTTTGGGTACCAATAAGAAACAAAAAAAATACCATTCTAATAAAGTAAGATTGATCACCAATTATAATGCAAATGGTAGGAAACTTTTGGAAAATCTTACAAAAGCATTGGCATTTGCGTACGGTTGAAAGATTTTGTCCCTACACAACCTAGTTTTACTTCTAGAAAAGGGAAACACTTAAAAGTATTCTAAGTCCCAGTTATCCCAGACCTATTGGAAAAAGCTCATTACTGACTTCTTGCTCCAAAGGATTTTATAAATGTGGCCAATGTAGTATGTATAAATGGGACATGGATAGAAGATCGAAAGTAAGGCTTCAGCTATGGAGGTGGTCGGAAATGTTTGATCCATATGAATATACCTTGTGGTACAAGATTTGTGGTGTATGTACTTGTGTGTAAGTATGAGAAGATCTACGTAGGGAACACCTCTAGACCACTATAGGAAAGAAATGATTAACATTTCCGGGCTTTGTAACAAGTTGATGCCAGATATCCTTTGGCTGTACATGTGATGGAGTGTAACGCTCAAGACCAACATCTTAGCTTCTTGTTTCACAGTGCAGATCATGTAATGAAAAACGGGTGGGGTAGACACAGGGTTAAATATAGACCATAAAATACTATTTTTCTTAGGGGACTGAGACTTTATTATGGGATTGGGTAGATTACATAATTACTTATTTACTATTCTGGTTATAACAAAACAAGAAATTTTGATTGGGATCATTATTAAAAACTTTTTTTGACAGATCGGGCCACAAACCTTATGGTCTTTAATTCGGGTGTAAGACAGATAATGATGACAATATAACGCCTAATTCAGGATACTAAATGGCGTACTTAAGAGTTGATAGTAGTGATCTTGATTTGGTATAAGGAGGTTTGTGAGTAACCATAAAAGTAGAATGTAGCTTTAGGCACCTACTAATATGCAGACAAAAGTGTAAAGGTAATATACCTGGAATTTTAGGATGGGTTACAGTTCTCCTTTTCCCTGTACATTTTTTTTATGTTCGTGGATTAATATAGGGCACTTTGACATGTACAGGATATCTAATTGAACAGGTGGTACGTAATATGCCCCTCGTCTTTTCGCCTCAAGTAAAAGTACACATTTTTAGAACAACATGAATGATCTATAGGTGACTCATAAGTAAAGATGATTTAATGAGGTATGTCAAGGTGGTCGCTGTAGTTGTATTATGCTTGGCCTGACTGTTTTGTGAGCAATAATATAGCGCCCATTTAGGACGTCATCATTTTATATACAGTCTTGCTATAAGGAGGTTTCAAACTAAAAAAAAGTGTCTAGTTTTAGATGACCACTAATATGCAGATAGTAGAGATATGTTTTAAAGTAATATACCTGAAGTTTTTTGTTTGAGGGTGTAGGAAGGTGGATACCCGACTATGGTTGCCCCCAACTTTTTCCCTGGTGTTTTGCTGGTTTTCCGACTTAGTTGGCCTGGGACCCTGCCAATCAGGACCCCAGGCCTACTGCTCTCTCTAAAAATGGATTCCATGTACCCTAGGTACATATCCAATTGGTACTGGGCCACCTTATCAGACCCTGTAACTCAGGGCATAGGTGTACCCAGGGCCTACCAGGGGCTGAAGCATGTATTATGCCACCCCTGGATGGCCATCTAAATCTGACACAACTGGCTGCACGACAGCTGGGGCAAGGTGGTGTAATCACCCTTTGCTTTAGATATAGTATACCTATATCTAACCCTAAAATGGACACACAGATTCCTATCAGTCACCCCTATGGCAGGCCTTGACAATCCTGAAGGCAGAGTGCTTGGAATCGTGTGAGATGGTGCTCTGGCATGAGCTGAGCCCGTTTGCAGCTTGCGGAACCAAGTCCTAATAGCTGTTCCATGATAACGCGTACCATATACTCTTAAGTGCATTATAATCCTCGCGGTTAAATGCTATCTCTGGTATCGCTTTATCAAAACATGTCGAGTAAGGTGTCATACGAATTGGAATACTAACCCCTCGCCAATTCTGGCGACGGGGTTAGCATTCCACCCTTCTAGAGGGACACGACATGTATGTAACTGTGAACCCCGGTTAAAGTTAACTCAAGCCTCAGCATCACAAAATGGATGCTGCCACCACAGACACGAGTCTGACCCCCTGCAGCTGGGAGTCCTTCCAGCGAGGGGAGCTTGGACAAAGGGTTTCCTGTCAGGGGCGGTGCTAGCACCATCCCAGACAGGGTTTTGTGTATCCTGGGTAGGCAGGGCTTTACAGGAAGGTGACTGCAAGTGGCACACCGGTGCTCACTACGCATCTGCCGGCTAGAACCAGTTCCAGGGGCACACCAGCCCCTGGCCTGGGGAAAGTCCGGCATGGGAGAGGGGTGTAACCACCCCCCTTCCTGGTCCCACCCCTAGGGCAGGACCTAGTCGCGTACTGGCTGTCCTGACTTCGGTGTACCGTGGGAGGGGTAGGTGCTGAGATGCCTGCCATCAGCGACCTTTGAGGATCTCCTCACTCGCTGCTGGCCCCACTAGGACAGCTCGTGAGGCCTTCAGGAGGAATCACTACGGTTCCCAGGAGGTCCCCCGCAAGGAACCATTTCTGTACGATACTATACAGGTCGTATACCGGAGTTCTCTCAGTTGAGAGGATTCCAGTAATCATATGAGCACTAAGGTCCTGACGAATTGCCCTTATGGCAAGAAACATGTCGACCGCATTCACATCAAGGGTTGAATAAGGATTGGTCCCATTGCCCATCACTCCTTAATACCCCTTTATTTTTAATAAAGCAGCGAGCCTGACTATTAAAATAATCCCCATTGGACTCGACTGACTTTTTTTAGACACACACACCCCCACGCTCACTATTGCACCTTTTTAGGCCCCTCACACACACACACCCGTTGGCTCGGAATAAAAGATCTCCGCCAAAAGTGCAGCTCCCCCTGCTGCCCGACGGGCATTGCACCGCCAGCCTGCCGTAGGAGCAGGATACCGATGATGACGCTGGACGGCCATCGGCTGGGACAACAGTTGTTGTCCTGCCGGTAACCTGTGTGAGGTATCCTTATATTCTGAAAAGGGTCTACACCATGCACTTATCCCTTTATAACTAGTGAGAGAGAAGACAAACTGAGCTAAACCATTGGCTCCCACTGGGGAACTCTGTACAATATTCTTTGTTTACCACCCACACCAGCCCCTGGCCTGGGGAAAGTCCGGCATGGGAGAGGGGTGTAACCACCCCCCTTCCTGGTCCCACCCCTAGGGCAGGACCTAGTCGCGTACCCACCCCTTTCTTTAGGATAAAGGCAGGAGCGGGGACCCTTCCAAATTAGATAATCTTTGAATCAAGAAACTACTTTCCAAGAAAGGAACTCTAGACTCTTCTCAAGATTTCTCCCTTGTGACTAAGGAGTAGTCACCCTGCATCCGCAGGCACCATCTAAGAACTCTGCGGTTTGCTGCACGTCCTTCCTCCGGAATCCGACCGACCAGCACGACGAAACCCGGCTTCCCTGGCACCTCTGACCTCTACCTAACTCTACAGCTAAGCTGAGAACCGTAGGTGCGACGAGACCTCGAGGGACCGGCCATCATCAGAACTGCACGACTTCTATCCAGCACGACCGCCGAGGGATCCTCTGGTGAGTGCTTTGGGGTCCGAGAAGCCCCGACCCTGAGCAGCTCCGGCACCGAAGTCCAGCCCCCCAGCATCCACGAGATCTGCGTGGGGCCCTTCTGCTTTGTTTGGCTGCTCACCGCGTTGTCTGGCTACTAGCCCGCTGGCTTGTGGCCTTTCCGACGACGACCGACGACATCACCACTGCTGGTCTGGTTGCTCCAGACTGGCCCTTGCTCCCTTCCAAAAGAGGAGCACCCCGGACCCTCCTGGTCCACTCCAGACGCCATTTTAGGTCCACCGCGTGGGCTTGAATTTGCCAAGACTTGGTGCCCAATCCTGGGTCCAGCGACGTCGACAGCATCAACCATCGTGGGACAGCTCGCACCTCCATCCTGGTCGCCGACAACGCCTTCTGGTCCGTGAGACTGCAGAGCCCAGCGTCGCCCACTCACCTGGTCGAGGTGACTACCATCTGGTGCCATCCGATCACTGGCTAGTGGTTAAGAACTTGGTCCCCTCTGCTTTCAGGTGTCATCCATCTTCGATCCAGGCTCGGATCACTTAGAACAATCTTCACTGGTCGCCTGCCAACAACCCTTTCTTCAGGCTCCTGGTTTGTCGGCGAGGATCCCCAACGTCTTTTCAGACCTATGCAGCCGCAGCCCCTGGGCTAGGTAACTTCGGCATTTCGGTGCCCCAGCATAGCCTCACTATCCAAGGGTCCAGATCCACTGTCGTTTTCAACCTACCTTATCGGGTTCGCCCGAGAACACTAACTTTGCTTTTACTAGCTCCCATAGACTTTGTCCCGCATTCCGCGTGAGAGTGCACACTCTGCACCCGAGTCCCCTAGGCCTCCTACTAGTAATCTGAAGGTTCAGTAACGTAGTCCTAGCGATTCCAAAGCCTATTAGTCCAGTACTTACCTGCTAGTAATTTTGCATTCCACTTTCATAGTATATGGTTTTTCGTGCCCCTCGGGCATTTGTGTAAATTGTGCAACTTAAAGTATTTTCGTAAGAGTTTTGTTGTGTGCTTAGTACCCTGTCCTCATAAAGAGTACAGAGCTGTTGTGATCTAAATAAATACACTGTTTATTTTCATAACACTTGTGTGGTGTCCTTTCACTTGGTGTTCAAGGGGTATATGTGATGGTATAACAGCTGGCTTAACACGCCCTCTAGAGTTTAGCCCGAAGACTGCTCTTGTCCATGCTACTAGGATAGCTGGTCTATCGGTTGACTTACAACCAATCACCATAAGGGCCGTTTGGACTGATACATAGTGATCACTAGAATAGTGAACACTGAATATCAGGCCAACTTCTCACAGAGGGGTTACATGTCTTGTTTCATTTGTATTGTTTTTGATGTTAATAGATTAATAGAGGATGCTTTTTATTCAAACAGAATATCTCAAATAATGGGTGATCTTTAGCATGCACCTCTTCTCCTCAAGTAAAAGTCTACATGTTAGATTGACAGGAGAGGTCTACTGATGACTAATAAGTAAAGGTTTATTTCATGAGGCATGTTTAGCTAGACACAGTAGTTTCATTTTGCTTGACCTGTCCGTTTTTCTTGTATATTTTTAAATGGTGATGGAGAGGCAATTTGCAATGGGACGTAAATGGTGTATTAATGAAACTGTTTATGTATTTTGTGGTTACTTAATTAATACTCAATTGTTTTGATATATTAAGCTGATGTATTTTATTAAGATAATTTTTTCACGAATTATGACTTATGTAAACTGCCATATATGAGGAATTTGGTAACTTATCACTAATATTTTGGAAAATGTAGTTATTGGGTTTAATGAGATAGCTCACAATTAGTTGTGTTCCGTTTGCCTTTAGCCCTGGTTAAGTTGAAGGCAAAACGCCAGTCACCTAGTGATGTATAATATGGCTCCATACCTACCATTGTAGCCTGACGGGAGCATTTTAAAAACTGAAATACGACCTGTCAAAAGAGTTTGACAGGTCAGATTGCAGTTTTTAAAAGACCGTATCATCAATTGGTGGAGGGAGAGAGAGTAGAGATCCTTTCAATCTCCTTTCAATAATTATAAATCAATGTGGTAAGGATCACTGGTCCTGCATAACCAAGGTCTGCAGGTGGATCGGTAGGTGTCTCCCAAATAAAAGACCCTCATACACGTGTTTTTTCAGAGTCGTGTAGCGGTATATGATGTGTCCCCGCTTCTTGTAACACGTGTCCGTGCGTAATCCTTGGGTCAGTTTTTGTTTGCACCCTCCGCCAGGAGGTTGTACCATTGGTTAAAACAGTAGTGATGGTGAATAAGTGAAATAGTGCTATAAAGGGGTTCTAAAATACCCGGACAGCCAGAGGTTCAACTTTAATATTTCTGGATTCGGGTAAAAGGTTAAGGCATGTCGCTATGGAATTATTTAGGAATTCTAGCGTACTAATCTTGTGAGGTTAAAAGTGGTCGACATGTTTTAGCCTTATCTGCCTATTGGTCAGTCGGCTTTCCTCAGGACAATAAAGTCATTAAGTGAAAAAAAGGGGAAAAGGTAAATTTATAACCCGATTCGTTTTGTGGTAGTAGGTCACATTGTACCTCTACATTATGTAAGACTTGTCTCCTCAGGAACCATGGCAGTTAGGGTCACCAAGGGCAGAGACAGCACAAGCTGCTAGACGGGTGTTTGAAGGCTAGAGTGAATGAAGCCTCCCCCTAACTGCCATGGTTCCCGAGGAGACAAGTCGAAGGAACTTAAAATGTAAAAGACG
Organism: Lissotriton vulgaris; assembly: GCF_964263255.1. NCBI lineage: Eukaryota > Metazoa > Chordata > Amphibia > Caudata > Salamandridae > Lissotriton > Lissotriton vulgaris. Next base: position 652,162,608 of record NC_141697.1, on the reverse strand, counting down.
CAACCTATAGTTGGAAGAGCGGGCCTCAGTTTGCCCAAAGCAGTGTGCCCATCGTTCCACCGTTATGGAGGGGGTAGTGTCCACCTTCCACTGGAGGTATACAGCTGTGTAATTAATTTATGATGTGAAGCGTTAGTCAGTATGTGGTCCAAGGCGTCTACAGTGGACAGGGGTTCCGGGAATGTATTGTGTAGGTCTTTGCAGGTGGCTCTTAGCAGTTGATATAGGAGGACATCCCTGACTGACTGCTGGGTAGCATCCAGTATCTAGGAAGGGGGGGGGGGGGGGGGGGGGGGGAAGTGTCCCTCTGGGTATAAGTCTGCAAATGTACACAGGTTCCTCTGATGTGCCTTGGCTTTTATATTGGAGTCTAGCAGGGCCGGTATCAGTGGGTTGTTAGTTATCTGGATGGAGAGGCATATAGGTGTGGGAATCGAGATCATCATCTCAGGCAGCCCACGCCCATCTCACAGTCAGCCGTGGTCTGTCGTCCTTGTGTCGATATGGATAATATAGTGCAGTTGACAGCGTGGTGGGGTGTGTCAGTTCTGCCTCCACAGCCACATGCGTTTCAAATTAATAGGGTATATCCAGAAATGGAAAAATACAGCCTGCGCATATAATGTCATGTCTGGAGGGTTTAGTCTTCCCTGGCAGAGGTAGGGTGAGAATTTCCCACACTATCCGGGGCTGCTTTCGGCCCATGTAGGGGTTATTAGTAATGATCTTAGTCATCGTAAGAATTGGGAGGGTATAGGCAGTGGCAAATTAACAAATGGATATAGGACTTTGGGCAGAACCTCCATTGTGGCTATTGCTAACCATCCCGAAAGGGAGAGGTAGGCGGTTCCATACTGGAAGTCTGTATTCCAGCCAGGCAATTGCTCTGCCGTCCTTAATTCCCTTTTGTGACGGCTGAGCCATATTCCTAGTTATTTAACTGGTTCCGTCACCCATGTTAGTGAGTACTCCGATTCGAACTGTGGGGTGTAGTAAGTGAGGGGTAAAATAATGGATTTAGTCCAATTAATCTTGATTCCACTCTGTAAAGTGTAGGACCTCCCGTCTAACTGTGTCTAGGTTACTATGGGGTTCTCGGACAAAGTGCTACGTTATCTGCATAAATCGAGACCAGTACTATGTGGGATAAAAAATTAAGCCCTCTGTGTGCATGGTGCTGTTTTAGCCGGGCGCCAGTGGTTCCATCGCCATGGCAAACAAGACAGGGTATAGAGGACATACCTGCCGGGTGTCCCGTGTGATTGAATACTGGGCTGATGTCGGTTTGTTGAGATGTAGCTGGGCGGTCTGGCTGGATATAACAGACGAATAAAGTGGGGACTGAAACCGAACCACCGAAAGAGACCGAAGAGAAAGGAACACTCCAGCGAAACAAACACTTTGGTGGCGTCCAAGAGGACAGCGCCCGCCACCAATGTAGGTTCCACAGTCTGCATAATCGCGAACAGTGTCCTGAGATCATGCGCGGATCGGTCTGGAACAAAATTAGTCCAGGTCGAATTCGGTTGGAGATAAATTTAGCCAGGGTTTTGTTGTCTATATTAATCATTAATCCTGGGTGAAGGCACCACTTGCTTGAGTATTTGATCCCCTCTCTCCTCCCACAATTCCCCCAGTTTGAGTTATCAAGTGTGGGACTCATTCCGGAGGGCGAAGACGACCCTCACAAACACCCCAGCCTCTTCTCAGCTGGGCGGCTGAAACGGTAGGCTATGTGCCGCAGGTGGCTCGATCGGCGGCAGGGCAAGTATGTGGGGGGCAATAGACACTGCAGTGAAGTCCCCCTCTAGAGGTCCCCGTTAACTGTAGCCCTGCTTTGTGCATGGGTTGTCGTTTGCTGTTCCGCAGGCTTTTGATGTTAAACTAAGTCATTTTCATCCAGGTTCCCCTGCTCCCGATTCTGCAGGGAGTGTCTAGGTGAGTTTACAGGCAGTCCTTTGGCGAATTTAAGTGCTGCTTTAGCGTTAGTGAAATGGTGGACCCTGCTATCATGCATGACTCAATGTGGCATGACATGGGAGCGCATATTTTATCTCAGCTTTTTGGAGAAGTCTCTGGGTTGGCAGGAATTCCCTGTGGGCAGTCTGGACTATGGTGGTAAAGTCCAGATAAAAAGATCTAATTCCCTTGATATTGCAGATTTCGCGTGGTCTACAGAGTCACAGCACTGTATCCCAATCTTTGAAATTTAGGACTCACGCTATGATAGGGCAGGATGGTGTGCCTAGTGCCTAGATCTGGGGCGTTCAATTAGGAGTACAGGGGGACAAGGCCTCTCCAAATAAGTCTTGGATCATGTTCATTACATCGTTTTTCATTTTGTCTATGGCTGCGGACTCCAGGGCCACGATAATTCCTAAGTTATTGCGCCTAGAGAGCCCTTTCAAATCCTCATTTTTAGCTCTTATTAGAGTACTTTCTCCGTCTTAAGGAGCGGCTGGCTTCCTTTTCTCTGGTCATCTTCAACATCAGATACTCTAGTCTCAAGTTGGTCCAGCATCATCATGCTTTTCCACCCTCTCCTTCATTTTGTCTAAGCAACTGGCCGTGAGATCTAGTTTGCTGTCAGTGTTACAGAAACTGGACTTGACTTCCACCAAGATCTTTCTAATGTCTACATCCTGAGCATCTTCGTCTGGGGGGCAGCTTGACAGGTTGTATGTTGTAGTGGGCAGTCGTTTTTGGGGGCTTTTAAAGGAGAGCCGGGCCTGCCTGGTATCAGTTTTCCTATGATGCAAAGTCACCAGCTGTGGCTTTCGCGGGCTGGTTACACCCGAGCTTACTTTTCTTGAAAGAGAGCCAGTTTGCCAGCTTGGTTACCGAGTTGAAAGCCAGGAAGGCCCCAGCAACCGCGCGCAGTACAAGTTCATAAACCTGGGCCGCAGAATGTAGCCCTTGGGCGCCAATTTGTCCTCCGCTTCGGTCACCTATCAATTTACCAAGAAGTGGGGGAGACCCCTTCACTGTGGTTCCGGGTCTCCCCCACCATGGATGCCATGGGTGTCTGATACAGCCAAATAGGCCAGCGGAGCTAGTGTGTTAAAAGAGGGGATCTCCAGAGACGCACCTATCCCACCCCAGGTGTGGCTTCCAAGCCCAAGCCAGATCCGTGGCCACTCATTACAGTTGGGCCTTTAGATGGATCCCTTCGCTGCGCAGAGGTTTTATCCGCTTTCGGCTGCCAGTCAGTTCACCAAGGAGCAGGTCCCTCGCTGTTTCAGGTCTCCCCCACGCCCGTCAAAGATGTTGCAGATGTCCGATGCGCCCATATAGGCCTGCTGAGCCAGTAGGTGGAGAGGGGATCCCGGGGGACACGCCTGTCTCACCCCAGACTTGGTAATGCACTGGTCTCTCTCTGCTTCTGGGATTGCAGAGACTGCAGAGGAGCCGCAACTCCCAGGGCCAGCTATTTTTAGGGCCTACTCACCTGTTCTGGCAAGCTGACAAATAACAGCGGTTCCGTTCCAACACGATGAATGAGCTCTAAAGATACCTTTAAATCTTTCTTTAACTTTTCACGTTTGCTCTGCATGCAGAGACAGGTCAAAAGTCTGTTTGACTGCATACATTTGCTTTTTTTTCTCTGAATGTGCAGTTAGAGTATTCTGTTAAGTGAACTGTGTGACCATCATGCTAGGCAAAGCGTGTAAAATGAAAGGCTGCAAGATGTTAGACTTTTCTTCTAACAACATTGAAACAGCTGATAATTGAACTGTACAAACATTTCGAAATATATTTAAGTTATGAAGACACATGTTTGTATTTGTGTTATGATTTTTTTTCATCCTATAAAAAAAATTCTAAACACTTTCCTTGGTGTTGATGCAAATGATAAATATATTTGATAAAACCCAACTTCCAAACTTTGTTTATACGCTATATAGTTTTTATCAGTTAAACTGCATGTTAGTGGGAACGTTTTTGGCTATGTGCTGTCTGTATAACAGTACACTACCACATCATGCTTTAATAATGCATGTTATAATTATTAAGAATAAAAATTGAAACAGGACCCAAGAAATATTCCTGCTCCCACGTCACTTCCTTTCCTGTCTGTGGACCAAGCACAGACTGACCATGCTATTAGGGACCGAAGAGGCAAGTCGGGAGTCATGTGTACCCTATATGTGGGCTCGAACTGGTGAACACTTGAGCAGCTAAAGAGGAGACTGAGTTGGCACTGCACAACTCTGCACCCGGTCTGGAGACTATGGGAGCATGAGCGGCTGTGAAAAATGGTTTAAAGTCAGGGGGGGAAGCTTTATGATCATGACCCTTTTTAGGTATGCTGTATTAGAGTATGCACCGCTCACTCTCCACCCATATTTGTCATTGTCCTTCGTAAAGGCTGGCTTCTGATTCATAAATAGGCTTGTTAGTTCCTCCTTGGTATTGCCTTGTCTGCATTTGTTACCGCCAATAACAACTGGACCTTTTACTGGGCTTGTTACACGGTCTGCATTATAAGTGGGTGAGCACGATTTTATTTATTGACACTGATGAGAACAGTGGCGACTGCTTTTCCTATAGACTGCTATGTCGCTCTATCTTGCATGCTGAGCGCAGCACCCGCTTCACGGACACCGCGCTCTGCACTACAATAGTATGGTATTGCTTTTGCAAAACATTGAACTATTGATATTATAAATGACAATGCCTTTTATTATAAAAACCATTGACATTTACAATGCCAATAGCTCAAAAACTCAAAATTGCGAGACCTATTGCACTGTAAATGCTTGTGTTTTAAAACCATGGTGCACAGCAACCTAGGCTACAATATGTTAAAAAAGCATGGGGGTTAAGTCACACGAGAGAGGTGCGGGGGAGTAGGAGCAACAGTCTGTTGGAGGTGGGGAGAAATACAAGGGAGGCGCTCACTAGGATAGTGGGATCACCAAAAGGAGGGGTGAAGCAACACAAAGGAGGTGCAGGGAAGGAGCAGACATAACAGAGAACAGGGGTATGGGGAAAGCAAAAAGAGGGAAGGAAGGGTGCACCCGATGGGGAATAGCAAAACAAAGAAGGGGTGGGAGGAAGGAGAAAGAAGCACCACTCACAAGGTAAGGTTGGAGGGGTGGAGAAGAAATAGTACCCCAATCCCAGTTTGAACAGCGAACGGGCACTAGTTAAGTTGCATCAGTCGATGCTTGGTCCATACTTCAGAGAAAGGTAAGGAAGTGCTAAATAGGAGTCAACAGAGAAGAATGACCATGAAGCCAACACATGCTTTAAGCCCCTTATTGTAAACCATACTTCTCACAAGCAAGAGTGCAAGCAGTGCATGTGCTGTCACAGACTCAACCTAAAATGTTCCTTTGTCGTGATAGACTGCAAAAGACACCGTTGAATAATCAAGTTGTACAGTGGAACTGCCTTACACCTTTTGACACCGAAGGGCAAGCCTTCTTGTCACTGGATGCAGCTGAAATATCAAAAAGTGAGCCCGTTCCGGTAACCAGATCTTCTTATAAATCCCTACATCCCAACTAACTTCCTGTGCTCATACTAGACCTGTGTAGGTGATAATGAAAGCTCAGAACAAAGAAAAGCAAAAGTATATTTATTTTATTAATTTATAACGTTTTTTATAGCGCGGACTAGATCCCGAAGGATATCAGAGCGCTTTACAGTTATAGGGAAAGGTAACAATCAGATCATGAGTCAAACATGGGTAGTAAAAAAAATCATAAGATCAATTAGTTCACGCATAACAATTCAATTATAAGTCCAGAGAGGGCAAGGAGGGGGCTATATGATGTAGCGTGGTGATATAAGGGTAGTAAGTGAATAATCATAAAGATGAATAATAGTCAATACTAAAGTAAAATCTAAACATGAATTATATGGGTCTTCTACTAAGCATTGAATCAAGTGGTAAGCAACTAATAGAACATTTACAATCCTGGGTGAGCGCGCTGGGGAAGCAAATGTAACAATGGTTTGAGGGGAGCAAAACACAAAATCATGTACAGGAAAATAAACACTACAAAGTAATCATATACAGGGATGAATCATACTATACAATGTCCGAAGCCTTTCGGGCGGAAAATAAAGTACAAGAAAGGTATATATAGTGTCCCTCCTATTAAGGTAAGAGCTTCTTCATGAGGAATTTTTTTGTTTCCAATTTCAAAGCGGCATTGGAAGAGATCCTCCGAAATTCGGGTGAAAGAGAATTCTAGATTTTAGGAGCAGATTGCGAAAAAGCTCGGTGGCAAGTTATTTTTTTGGGGAAGGTCCGTGGTTTCAGGAAGCGGGAATTAGCACTCCTTGACGATCTACCTGCTCCAGATAGTTCTAGTTTTTTGCGAGGTAGGTAGGGGTTTTGAAGTGGAGGGCTTTGTGTGAAAGGCAGGCAATCTTCAGATGAATTCTAGCTTCATAGGGTAGCCAATTTAGTGATTTTAGAACCGGAGAGATGTGTGTATTCCGCTTGGTGCCCATGATCAGTCTGGCCCCTGCGTTCATAGAGGCCTTTAGGGGGGCCTAAGAGTATTTAAGGAGTCCACATAGTGTGGCACTTCCGTAGTCAAGTCTCTGTAGGACAAGCGCTTGGACCACTTGCTTGAAATCTGCTTGCAGTAGAAAAGGTTTCAGATTCCTGAGTGTTCTTAGAAGGTGGTTAGTTCCCTTGCACACGTTGCTCATGTGTGACTTCATATTCAGATGCTTGTCCAGAGTAATTCCTAGGGATTTAGCTGAATCGATGATGCATGGGGAGCAGTTGAAGGCGGTTAGTTGGTTCACCCATAGGTCGATATTAGGAGTATATTTCGGAGGAAAAATGAGGAGTAATTATGTTTTGGAGGTGTTTAGCAGGAGGTGGTTCTTAGTCAACCAGTTTTGGGTAGAATTGAGTGAAGTGATGTCCTCCAGAGAGGAGATTTTCAGATAGAGTTGGGTATTGTCTGCATACATGTGGAACATAATGTCCAAGGAATTTAGAACGTTAGCTAATGGTTCCAGGAACAGATTGAAGAGAATGGGAGATATAGAGGATCCTTGGGGAACCCCCATGCTGACAGGGGATGGCTGGGAGAGTGAGTGGTTCACTTTAACTCTTTGGGTTCTGTGTTGCAGGAAGGACCCAAACCAATGCAGCACCTGACCTGAGAGGCCTATCCTATGCTCCACAATGAATAGGAGGTTGTCATGATTAACAATGTCAAATACGGAGGAGAGGTCAAGTAGGATAAGGAGGCAGGATTCATTTCGATCAAGCATTATTAATATATCATCAATCACGCAAGTGAGGGACTATTCGGTGTTATGTGGTAACGGGTCATTGAAGTGATTAGACGGGTTGATAATCTGCAGTACCTTTGTGATATCATTTTCGTTAAGGGGGGTAAAGGTGCCCTAGGAAGCGTTGTTCTTGATACCCCGGCTAATTGGTGTTGTCTTGTCAGGAGCAGCCAGTAGGAGTGTGGGTTAATTGGGTGGCAATAGAGCCTTCCTGGCTTCCAGATCAGTGTTGATAAGCCTAGTTTTCTCCGTAAAAAAGGCAGCCAAATCAACACAAGAGGGAGGTATGATGTCTGAAGCTGAGTGGTTAGGGGCTGCTACCGATTGCTGTTTAACCAGTTCGAACAGTTTCTTGGGTCGATTCGCCACTTGGTTAAGTTGGGTTCTGAAGTACTCCGCCTTGGCTGTCTTGATTTGTTTGTTATTTGCACTTCTTGCTGCTCTAAGGTTTTTTAAATTGTCAGCGGATGGGGTGGTTCTCCAGGACCATTCAATGGGCCTTAGGTTATGCCGTTCAGAGTTTAGGTTGCCATTGAACCATGGTTTGGAAATTTTTGCTGGAGTGGGACCCTAAGATCCATGATATTGGAAATGGAAGAGTTGTAGAAATCGGTGAGAGCATGGACTTCAGATAAGTCCGAATGTGGAGAGCGGGCCTTATTACAGCGGGTTGCTAGTTCAGCTGAATTGAAATCTCTGAGATCCCTCTTCCAGATCTTTAGTTTTTTTTTTCTGTCTAACTCCGGTGAACCTGAGTTGATATGGAGGGAAACGATGTGATGGTCTGACCAATCACATGGTATGATAGAATCCAATGAGATGGATTGACCTTTGGAGATGATGAGATCTAAGGTTTCCCCTTTATTGTGAGTAGGCTCGTCACAATGTTGAATCAGATCGTGGTAGAGTAAGAAGGATTTTAGACATGAGACTGCAAGATCATTCATGTTAGACCAGTGAAGGTTGAAATCTCCCAAGTAGATGTGAGACTGGGCTGAGTCTACATTGCCCGAGATGATCTCCAATAATTGTTCAATGAAGGGAAGGTTGTCCCCTGGGGATGGTAGAATGAGTGTAGTTTGCAGACCAGATGATTGTGAGAGGAGATACTAAGGCAAAGATATTCACATGTTACCGGCGAAGATGACTCTGAAAGGGAGACCCCAAGCGTACTCTGGTGCATACAGGCTAGGCTGCCACCCAGCTTCTTGTCTCTTTCAAGACGAATTATGTCATGGGTAGGGGGTACCAAGAGGTCGAGAATTGGAGTGGACGAAGATTTGAGCCAAGTTTCTGTGAGGATAATGATGTCTATCTCATTCTGTTCAATGAGGTCGAAGATCTCGGAGGCGTGCTTGCTAGCAGACCTACAATTAAGTAGTATGCATTTGAGTGGAGGCGCATTATGGGGGGGGGGGTCTGTGAGATATTGACTTGCTTAAGGTTATCCTTATTTATGAATCTGCAGTTAAGGAGTTAAGGTAGGATTCTCCGTTAGGGTTAGAATAAATGGTATGGATTAAACCATTAGGGTTAGTGTTAGTGTTAAGGACCTCATTGGACAAGTAAGATTTGCCAGATTGTCGATTTTGTTGGGTGCGAGATCGGACGAGCTTCTTAGACGATAGGCTGTGATAGGTAGAGGAGCAGATTTGGAGGTGGTAGGCGGCAGGGGATGGTCGCAGGGAGGTGTGCCCGTAGCCTTGGTGGGGGCTTTGGGCCTGCTCGGACTAGCAAGGAGGGGTCTTAACAAGGGGAGATATTCAAGTGAAAGAGTTTTCAACCAGTGGAGTTCAAGGTAGAGATTGTGTAGCTGTAGGGAGATATCGTCCAAGCGTGTCAACAGGTCTGGGTATGGTTTATTAAATAATATGAAGCCAGATTTCAACTACTATGAGCCATTTTCTGATTTCGCGTTTTTCGACCATTTTACCAGATTTAATTCCCTATCATCCCTTCCTTGCCTCATTCCCTTGCAGAAACCTTGGTTACACTATCCAGCTGCACTTGATGCTTAGCTTTTCAAGCCTTATTTAGGAGAGACTATCCACCCAGCTCCTTTTATAAAAAATATAGTTGGATGATCCATAAGGCAGTCAGTTCATAAAAATATTTTAATTTCAGGTCAACAGCTTCAGTTAGCACTACATTTAGAGTGACTTTAGAAGCATGTTTCCAGTTTAAGGAATCGGTTTCAAAGTGCACATAGTACTCCAGTTTGTGGATTCTTTACACGTTATTTCCCATTTCATATTGTCTCCCATTAGTCAGGCATCCTCTCTGTACTACAGTGCCTTGTGTTACTGGTGTACTGTAGCTTACTTATGGTCAGTAAATATTTTAGGGGACATAACTGGGTGATGCATGATTCCCTAGAACGAGATCATTTCTTAAAACCAGATGTGATGTACATGATATGTGAGGGGCAGTTCATTCTGCAAAGCCACCTCCTGTCTCCTCCAAGCAGGCACCCTGCATCTAAACAGGAAGTGCTTAATCTAATATAAACAGTAGCTATAAACTCTAAAAATATGTTCTTTTCTATTGAATCAAAGAAATGGACTTGCAATGGCCGTGTGGAGAGGGTGAGAATGGACAACTCCATTAAAAGTAAAAAATGTAGAAAATAATTAGGGATGAAGTATTATTATAGCTGAAGCATTTAGATACAGAGGAAAATGTTTGGAACCCTCATTTTGGCGAGTTTGATGTTTGTATCTCTCAGAGCATTATGGCTTTATTCCAGGATAACGTGACTAAGAAGGAGAATTAAATCATTAATATTACTCATACTTCTGCATCATCCTGGTATTTTTAAATAGCTGATTTCAACTTCCGCCCTTCAACCCCCACCTCTGTGATTTTAAGCGTATTATTTTTCCTTATACTAGTATCCACATTTTATAGCATGTGGTTGCTCCTGGGAGATGTGGTGGGGGGGGGGGGGGGGGGGTTGAGGGGGGTTTATAAAATGCAGATCGTTACTGTGAGGCTTAAGTTTACCAGCTATGACCACACAGCGGTCTTTCTGGAGAACAAATGACTGTCACCCCATTTAATGAAGAGAGAACTATGCATAGCCTGCATGTTTATTGGTCGATAATATTGAAAGGTCACACATACATTACTGTAAATGAGGCAGCAGTGGAGAGATTTGCAACTGGTGTCCTAAATACACAAGTCAATAATCTGCAGTGCCCATAGTATCTAGAAAATCTGTGTGAAAAGAACCCAGAATTCAACCCTAGATATCAGAAAAAGAACAAAGTGCTAACACGTGGCCTGCCTGGCCCATAACAATTTTGCTTGTTTGAGGTCTACTATGTTTGATGTTTATGACTCCTGCTCCACCCTCACCCCGCCCATTTTACTATAAGGATCAAGATTTATTGCAAAACATGGTCATATGTTAGGCAGACCCTTTCCCAGCACTGTAGACACAGGAAAGGAGCTGCTGATTGATTGGAAAAGTGGAAAGTGATGGAAGAAGTTTACAATTAAGGGTGCAGTGGACAGTGACTGACAGGCGACAGATATAAACAGGCCTTGTATAAGTTTTTGTAGGGCTTGGGACAAAAACTGCACAGTGATATATTTGCTTTAAAATCTATACAATAAATCTATAGTAGAACAGGTCCTTTAAAAAGAGTGGGCCATGGGACAGAGTGAAGAAAAGCCAAGTGATGGCAGGGGCAGTGTAGATAGAAGGTGTCGGAGGCGGCTTAATTGCAAAAGCCTCAGAAGACGCCCAGAGGCACGAGAGGAGGGTCAGGGAAGCGCAGTATCGAGAGATGCGGAAACCATTTCTAAAACGTAGAAAAATTGGCCGATGCCACACAGGGACATGCATTAGCCCAGAAATACACTAACCAGAAAATAATATGCCAGACAGCATCACCCTTACCCAAGAAGGCCCTGGTCCCAGCCTTTGATGACTTGACCAGTCCCCAGAGTGAAGGTGAATGGCTGGTTCCGTGGAATACTGCTGTCAAACTCGGTACCATCCTCAAGAGTTCCCTGTGGAGAGATAAATGTAAGTATGAGACAAAGCAGTCTAATCATAAACTGCGAAAGACTGTCGGACCTAAGAGTCTGTGAGATTTTAGAGAGAGAAAAAAGGTTAATATGCTGTTTGACCAAGAATTTCTGCACAGTGCAGAAAACACTAGGGCAGATAGGATGGGAAAAGTTGAGCATAGAACAGTGATCTTCAAACCTTTTAATGCTGCTGCCCCCCAGTGGGAAACGAAAATATCCAGACCCCCATCAAAAATGTTCAAAATTATTCTATTAAACTGCCAATGTTTAAATATGTCTAGACTTATTTAAACATTGCAGTTAAGTTGAAGAATATTTGGAGTCCCTTTCCTTTTGACAGCTTCTCCCAGTCCCTTACCTTTTGACACCTTCGCCCAACCAGGATATAAATGACAAAAGACGTTAGGGCGGGCCTAGTACACAGCAGATTACTGCCATTAATTTTTTCTGCTGAAAACAAAGCACTATTACCAGCATAATGTTTTGTTTGGCCAGAGCCTAGTGCCCCCCTGGGATCACTTGAACCCCCCACCCCCAGTTTGAAGACCTCTTGCTTAGAATAAGCTTAGGCAAAACAATTTTCTGCAAGAAACAGAGAGCACATACTTACAGTGTAGTGCATGTGAAGCACGTCCCCTTTACGGGACTTGATGAGACAGTTATCTACCCTCTTCTTCACCCCGATTTGCATCTTCTTCTTCTCCTGTGAGCTGGTGCCCACGGCGAGGGCAGCCCAGAAGACCAGGGATACAACGGCCACAGAGGAGCTCAGTTTCATGATGGACGGTCTTGAGGAAAAGACAAAGACGGCATACATTGGTGTCCAATAACGACAGTCTCCAACTCTGGACCACATAATTGCCTCTTCCCTTCTCCTCCCAAAGTTTCAATCACCCCCTCCCCCGCAGAAATGGAAACGTCATTGTTAACTTTAACATGTCTTTATATACACTTACATTTACAGTTAAACAACGGTCTCCCCAAAGGCCATGGGTAAATCTAAAGCCAGCATCAATATATGGATCCCCTCCCCTCTGTGTATGAGCTAAACCAGAGGTCCATTTCCTCATAGATACCTTGAGATGAAGAAAGACTGAGTTGACCTTGTGTGATGCAAACAGTGGCTGTTGTAGTGCGACGACAGAAGACAGGAGAAGTAGCCCTTACTTGCGCAGTCCACGCCACTTGGCGCTTTCACACAGCGTGTCTAGCACCACACCAGGATTCACAGCAATGTTCTCGCTCTACTAACCGTTTCTTTTTAAAAAAATACCCACCTACAGGACTCCCCCCACCCCAATACAAAGGTCCCTGCCTCAGCGGCCATAGCCTCACACCCACCCCAAAACATGTTTTGAAAAACAAGCACCATCTGGGATGTTTCAGTGCAGTTGCATGTGCAAGTAGTCAGGCTGCTGGGTGATTCCAGAGTTATTTAACCAGCCTCCAACAAGGACACTGATCTTCCTAGCACCTATACTCTACATTGTGAGGTTGTAACAGTCGTGAACGCCCAAATGAATTGATGAAGTATTTTGGCTACTAGTGCACAGGGCCTGCCGGTGGTTTGCAATGTGGTTTAAAAAATAAAAAAAACACACACACACACACATTACGTTTAGAAATCGTGCCCAGTTTATCTGGTTTCCCCCACCCACCCCAGCACCCTCAAGTGAATGTGCTTCCTGCAGGGTAAACTGCAACCCATCTTTCGAGAAGCAAGCCTGATTTCATATAGACAAGCGCTCTGCTCAGCTGCACCTTCTCCCTGCAGGCCTAAAATACATTCTCTACCATGTCCCCTGAGAAAAAAAAAAAGTCAAGAACCTCCCTTCAAGCCCAGAGAATCATGTCCCCTGCGCCTATCCTTCAGGGGGGCCAGCCCCCCTAGAGAGTCCACACCCCCGTCCCTCTCAAAGCCAACAGCCAGAGCACACTTCCTCGCCCTACCTCTGCGCATCCACATGTCCCAGGTATGTACAGCATCTTTTTCCTTCTGTAAGTGGATTTCTCTGGCACCAGTGAGGCTTTTGTCTGAAATAACAGACGCCGGCAGCTCATCTCCCTTCTTGCTCAAATCCCAATCATGCCAAACTTTCCTAGAGTTCTTTTCTCTGGGTACCCAGACATCAGCCACCTGTTTGGACTGCTGCTTCCCTTTGGGATTGGCCCTGGTCTGGCTACATCCTAACACAGCTTTTGGCCACTTACGTCGCACCCAGATATCCTCGGTGTTTGGAGGGTCAACAGATGGATCCCTTAGGAGCCTGATTTGACCCTGCTCCCCTTCTCTTTCCAACCACACAACTTCTGTAGCGAGGAGCCTTCCACAACCAACCAGAGGCTCCAGGTTCTCAACAGAAGTGACTATCCCCAGCTCTTGCAAGGCCCCCTCACCAGCTGACCCCGAAGGTGGACTAAGCTGGGACTCTATCTCAAGCGTCACAGGAGTAATCTCTGGACAAACCCCCGAAGTCGTCACCACCTCTAGATCTGTCAATTCACGGCACAAGCCTCCAGTGCAGCTACTTTTCTCTTCATTCTCTGAGCTGAAATCACCATTGTCCCAGTGTGCCTCAAAAGGCGAGTCTCCCAGGCCTTCTTCCCAACAGCTGGTCTTGCATTCTCCTGATACTGTATAGTCCAAGGTCAAGATCTTCTCAGAGGTAGCTACCTTCAGTAACCCAATATCTGTCTCCTCAGTCACTCCTGCAACCTTACAACCTTGCAAGTCATTTTGAAGTCCCCTGGACACTAAGTCACAGGAGTCACCGCCGCCCCCTGTGCAACGGTACTCCTCTGCTGAAAGCCAGCAACCTACTTCTCCAGGACTCATCCCCTCTGCATCACTTGGACACCAACATTCACTGCTCTCATAATCATTTCTGAGGCACCAGCAGCCAGGGTCTATATAGAGCCCCTTTGGACAAGTCCACCACGAGTTATCATAACCGCTACTCTGGCACAACCACCAAGCATCTCCACTCTTGTCTCCCATGTCTTCATAATCCCAGCTTGTATCCAAATATTCTGCGTCCCTGTACATGCAGCTAGGAACTGTGAATTCTGCATTCCTGCATTCTTCTGTCGAACATATGCACCGGGCATCTTCCCTGTATGGACATTCTGGGGCTCCAGAATTGCTCTTCATCCCACTGAATGGTACACCGGGGCAGCCAGTCTCCATGCAGCCCAAACTCTTGTCACATGCCTCTCCAAAGGCAAATCTAGGGACAGAGTCATGCTCATGTTCTGGATACACAATCACATTTTCAACATATTCAAATGTGGAGTACTGGTAGATCACAGTGCAAGCCTCACATTGTGGGCCTCGAAGGTCTGACTGTGGTGACTCGCATTCAGAAACCTTGGCAGCCACCTCTCCATAAACATCCCCTGGCGTTTTCACAGTAGAATTTTGATACTCACCCAATACGTTCTTAGTACATGCAACATGGTACTCGCCCACTGGTCTACCACGAGAAGCATCTGAGAACCCAACCACTGAGCTCCTTCTGCAAGGGCCTTGATCACCCTCCCTAACTGTATACCGACTTACAGAGACACAATCACTCGTGGTTAGGGTCTCACTCCCAGGGCTCATCCCATGATTCACTCTGTATTTATCCCTTTTGCTTTCATCAAAAGAATCTTTGTATGCACTCCCTGGGCAGCTTAAAGAAACATATTCATCCCCTAGAGCCAGGCTGCAAAAACCTTCGCGTTGATTCTCCAAATTACTGCCACAAGCATCCCTGTGCTCAATGCCTGGGTTCCTCTCGCTAACACCGTCAAACCTCTCGCCACAAGCACCCCGACACTCGTGCCTCAGAAACGTGCCTAAAACAGATTCCGGATGGCATTCTTGGTCTTTCAGAGTCGCCTTTTTGTGATGACACCCTATACCCCCCAAACCTGTAAGCTCTTTAACTGGACTGCAGTCGGACATATCTCCAGAATGACACCAAACACAAACGTCAACTCCGTCGCACTCAGCACTGAGCTCAAGTGCATTCCTGTAATTAGACCCAGGGCACTGGACGCCCACATCACATTCAAGTCTTCTAACATTCCCGTCGCCATCATCAAAACCCGGACCGCCAACTCTTTCAGTATCACAGCCTGATCCCCAGCAAGCATTTTCTCGACACTGATGCTCAGATGTAGCAACATCTGCAGCTCTATTATCACATCCCGTGTAACTGACGGCTAAATCTTCACAGTCAAATCGAGGATCGAAACTGACAGCTCTCGAGTCAAAACCGAAGTCTTTAAGAAATGCATCTTTAACGTGAGGTCCAAACTTACACCCGAGAACCCCGACATCCACATCTTCTAACTCGCACCCAGAATACCTAACAGCCCAACTTCCAACATCGTGCCCATCTTTAAACTCGAAAACAAGTCCAGTGTCACTGTGGCAGCCCATAACATTCACATCTCCACGCTCACAAGAACACACAGGATCCTTGGCCATACCATCTTTAAAGTCAAATCCAGTGCCCCCAACATGCATTTGGCAATACTTATACACTGGATTCTTGCACAGCGTGGTTTGGACCCCACAGTCTGCTGCGCCCAACCTCCCTCCTAACTGAGAGGCCAACAAAGTACAGTCACCTTTGTTAGTCGATGACTGTTCCCCATTTGCCTCTGCTCTAAGACATCTTCTTGAAGAAAAATCCAGGGAATCACCAGGAAATACCAGTTGACAGTCTGCTTCGACGTCCCTACCTGGGCATCCTTCAGTGGAGCCCTCCTCACATTGCACCTCCCGGGGACACCTTGTTGCCTCTCCCATGTGACCTCCAGATGTGTCCACTATAGGGCCACAAGATAACATCTCTCGCTGAGGTCTTATCTTCCCCTTCTTGTGACCTCGGGGGCGTCTCTCTATAGGGTTATTCAAATCTTTCTCTACACTGCACCTGGTTTGCTTCGCTTTGTGGCTCCTGGTCTTTTTGCCTTTGGAGCCACGGAAGTGAAACCGCACAGGAGCGTGAGCCTCGGAAGCCATCTGAGTGTTATACCCCAAATATTCAGGATGACAGCAATCTAAACTGGGGTCCTGAGGATACTCTGATTCAGGGTGGGGTTCTTGTTTCATCTGTGAACTCCTGGGACCCGTTAAATTCTCTATATATTGTTTTTCAGTAGTCCTCTCTCCCAAGTGACACAAAGTTTGCCCAATATCGTGTTGTACGGGACCGCAACCTTCCTCGCCACGCTCCCTTACTGCGTCCCTCTGGTCTAAGATACCCTCGACGTGGTAACTTCCTCTATCACTCGGTTCCATGAGTCCTCCATCATGATCACTAGTAGGGATCTTCCGATGCCCCCCTTCTCCATCTTCACCTCCCCTCGTAGACATCTCCCCATCTTTCGTGCACTCGTGTCTCTGCTCTCCAAATACACCCTCGCCATTGCCCACACCGCCGAGTCCTATCTGCCCCTGTGGCCCAAGTCTTTCATCTTCACTTCCGGGTATCCTCGCCCCTCTGGACTCCTCTATTTGAGTTCCCCTTCTACTACCCTTCTCCACCTGCGATACTTCTTTCTCATCCCAACTCCCACATACCCTGCCCCTGCGGGGCCCCTCTTTATGCCTCCTTCCGGGTAACCCGAATTTCCCCTTGCCCCCTGGGCGCTCCTCCATCTCCTGCCACTGCCTCCGCTCTCTTCTTCTCACCTCAGTCTTACCGCACGCCGGCTACAGTACACACCGTCCCTACGATAGGCCCCGCCTTTCGCTTCCGCCTACGTCACTTGCAGAGCAACGAAATTCAGCCAATCATTGCAGCCATGAGGACTAGGGCACGCCTTTTTTCTGACATGGTGCACTCTCATTTGATGAAAGATAGCTCCGCCAAAGACAAACGGCGTGGGGTTAGTCACGTGATTCACCAAGCTGAAGGCCAGCTCAGGACATAGACACGTCACGTGACGTCTAGTCCCGGCGCGCGGCTCGGCACACTCGCGTAAATTGAGGCTGGCACATTCACTATTGGCTGCTGAAGCCCTCGATGGGGACGTCCATCGGCGTCGCATAGAAATGGGGGGTCAGGGCGGGGGAGTTCCAAGGTGAAGGTGGAAAACAGCCAGGGATTAGTTTTCCTATTATTTTGGGAACATAAAGCGTTCTGCCTAAATATACAAAATTAACTACACAATCACACATGAGCTTGAAGGCATGTAAATCATTCGGACGAGAAGCGACATCCCCCCTTTATAACAGTGGTAGTAGCCGTCTAGCCCGGAACAGTCTGAAGAGCAAAAGAGGTAGCAGCCATATTTCTTTTGGGCATAAAAAGAAACAAAAGCCCATTAAAACATTGTATACTGTGTTTACACAGTGGCTGGTTTTAGTCGAAATAAAACAGTTTGTTTGTTATTTGCTAATATGTGACATTTTCCAGTCTCAGCGGTTTCAATTTAAAAGACACTGTATTACAAACGTAGTAAAGGACTCACGCAGTGGCATTCCAAGTCAAGTCAAGTCAAATAATTTTTATAGCGCACTACATACCCATAGGGTCTCAAGGCGCTTGAGGAAGGGTGGGGAATTATTTGTCGAAAATCCAGGTTTTAAGCTGCTTTCTGAAGGCTGGGTGTTTTGAGTGAGGCAGAGGTGAATGGGAAGGAAGTTCCATGTTTTAGCCGCTAGGTAGGAGAAGGATCTTCCCCCCATGGTGGATTTGTTGATGCGTGGAACCTCAGCGAGGGCTTGGTTGGAGGAACGTAGCTGGCAGGAGGGGGAGTAGAAGGATAAGCGCGTGTTGAGGCATTCTGGTCCAAGTTCGTAGAGTGCTTTGTGTGCATGAGTGAGGAGGCGGAACGTTATCCTCTTATTGACAGGGAGCCAGTGGAGGTCTTTTAGGTGACCGGTGTGAGAAGGTGGCCTGATATGCAGTGCTCACTATTCTAGTGAACACTATGTATCAGTCCAGCAACCCTTATTGATGATTGGTTGTAAGTCAACCTTATAGACCAGCTATCCTAGTAGCATGGATACGAGCAGTCTAAGGCTAAAGACTCGAGAGGGCGTGTTAAGCTAGCTGTTTACCACACATATACCCCTTGAACACCAAGTGAAAGGACACCACACAAGTGTTATGAAAATAAACAGTTATTTATTAAAGATCACAACAGCCCTGTACTCTTTATGAGGACAGGGTACTAAGCACAAACCAAAACTCTTACAAAAATACTTAAGTTAGCACAGTATATACAAATGCCCGAGGGGCACGGAAAACCATATACTCTGAAAGTGGAATGTGAAATTCCTAGCAGGTAAGTACAGTACTAATAGCTTTTGGAATCGCTAGGACTTGACTAGGGAATCGTTAGATTACTTCTAGGAGGCCTAGGGGACTCGGGTGCAGTGTGTGCACTCTCACGCGAGATGCGGACAAAAGTCTATGGTAGCTAGGAAGTAGAAAGTTAGTGTTCTCGGGCGAACCCGACCTGGTAGGGAGAAAACGAAAGTAGATTCTGACCCTTGGATAGTGAGGCTATGCTGGGGCACCGAAATGCCGAAGTTACCTAGCCCAGGGGCTGCAGCTGCATAGGTCTGAAAAGACGTCGGGAATCCTCGTAGACGGACCAGGAGCCGGAAGAAAAGATGCTGGCCGGTGACCAGTGGAGAAAGTTCAGTTGGATCCAAGCCTGGATCTCGAAGATAGATGACACCTGAAAGCAGAGGGGACCAAGTTCGAGACTACTAGCCAGTAGTCAGTGGGCACCAGGAGGGCACCGGTTGGTAGCCACCTCGACAAGGTGAGTGGGTGACGCTTGAGCTCGAAGATCTCACGGACCAGGAGGCGTTGTCGGCGACCAGGATGGAGGATCGAGCTGTCCCACGAAGATAGAAGCTGTCGGCGTCGCTGGACCCAGGATTGGGCAACAAAGCCTTGGCAAATTCAAGCCCACGCGGTGGACTTAAAATGGCGTCTGGAGTGGACCAGGAGGGTCCGGGGTGCCTCTCTTCAAGAAGGAAGCAAGGGCCAGTCTGGAGCAACCAGACCGGCAGTTGTGAAGTAGTTGGGCGTCGTTCAGAAGGCCACAAGCCAGCCGGCTAGTAGCCAAACAACGCGGTGCACAGCAAACAGCAGAAGGGCCCCACGCAGATCGTGGAGATGCAGGGAGGCTGACCTTGGGTGCTGGAGCTGCGCAGGGTCGGGGCTTCTCGGACCCCAAAGCACTCACCAGTGGAGGACACGGTGGGCTTGCAGTAAAGATGTCGTGCAGTCTTGGCGATCGTCGGTCCCTCGAGGTCTCGTCGCACTCACGGTTCTCAGCTTGGCTGTAGAGGTGAGTAGAGGTCAGAGGTGCCAGGGAAGCCGGGTCTCGTCGAGCTGGGTCGTCGGATTCGTGATGAAGGACTTGCAGCAGACCGCAGTGTTCTTTAGGATGGTGCCCGCTTGATGCAGGGTGACTACTCCTTAGCCACAAGGGAGAATCTTGAAGAAGAAATCGTGAAGTCCTTTCGAAGAAAGTGGTATCTTGATTCCAAAGATGATCTAATTTGAACAGGGGGCCCGCTCCTATC
The DNA here is from genome assembly GCF_964263255.1 of Lissotriton vulgaris. Taxonomy (NCBI): domain Eukaryota; kingdom Metazoa; phylum Chordata; class Amphibia; order Caudata; family Salamandridae; genus Lissotriton; species Lissotriton vulgaris. Next base: position 652,142,753 of record NC_141697.1, on the reverse strand, counting down.
TTTATACTAAAAAAGGGGGCTGACCCGGTGACTAGGTCCTGCTTATGGGTGGGACCAGGAGGGGGGTGGTTACACCCCTCTCCCCTGCCGGACTTCCCCAGGCCAGGGGCTGGTGTGCCCCTGGAACTGGTTCTGACTGGCCTATGCGTAGTGAGCACCGGGGTGCCACTCAGCAGTCACCTTCCTGAAAAGCCCTGCCTACCCAGGATACACAAAACCATGTCTGGGACGGTGCTAGCACCGCCCCGGACAGGAAACCCTTTGTCCAGGCCTCCCTCGCTGGAAGGACTCCCAGCAGCAGGAGGTCAGACTCGTGTCTGTGGTGGCAGCATCCATTTTGTGGAGCTGAGGCTTCAGTTAACTTTAACCGGGGTTCACAGTTACATACATGTCGTGTCCCTCTAGAAGGGTGGAATGCTAACCCCGTCGCCAGAATTGGCGAGGGGTTAGTATTCCAACTCGTATGACACCTTACTCGACATGTTTTGATAAAGCAATACCAAAGATAGCATTTAACCGCGACGATTATAATGCACTTAAGAGTATATGGTATGCGATATCATGGAACAGCTATTAGGACTTGATTCCGCAAGCTGCAGACAGGCTCAGCTCATGCCAGAGCACCATCTCACACGATTCCAAGCACTCTGCCTTCAGGATTGTCAAGGCCTGCCATAGGAGTGACTGATAGGAATCTGTGTGTCCATTTTAGGGTTAGGTATAGGTATACTACACCTACAGCAAAGGGTGATTACACGACTTTGCCCCAGCTGTCATGCAGCCAGTTGTGTCAAATTTAGGAGGCCAGCCAGGGGTGGCATAATACATGCTGCAGCCCCTGGCAGCCCTGGGTACACCTATGCCCTGAGTTACAGGGTCTGATAAGGTGGCCCAGTACCAATTGGTAGATGCACCTAGGGTACATGAGGTAATTTAGAAAGAGAACAGCCAGGCTGTGGGTCTGATTGGCAGGCCCACAGCCAGAGAAAGTCGTAAACCAGTGAAACAAAAGCAAAAAATCTGGGTGATCATAGGATTGCAGACCCTACTCTCCTACAACCGGAAATGTGGTCTTTACGCGGGATGTCTAGTATGAGTCTGGCTGATGCGTTTTGGATGCGTTGGAGTTTTCTCTGAAGTTTAGCGGTGGTACCGGCGTGTTTCCGTAGTCCAGGCGGCTTGTAACTAGTGCGTGGGTGACCCTTTTTCTAGTTTCGGTGGGGATCCAGCAAAATGTTTTTTTTGAGCATGCGGAGGATGTTGAAGCAAGATGATGAAACTGCGTTGACTTGTCTGGTCATCGAGAGAGAGGAGTCCAGGATGACGCCCAGGTTCCGTGCATGGTCCGTTGGAATGGGTGCTTTTCCTAGGGCAGCTGGCCACCAAGAATCGTCCCAGGCGGAAGGGGAAGTACCTAAGATGAGGACTTCTGTTTTGTCTGAGTTCAGTTTAAGACGGCTGTGCTTCATCCACTTGGCTACTTCTTTCATTCCTTCATGTAGGTTGGTTTTAGCGGTGTTTGGGTCTTTGGAGAGGGAGAGGATCAGCTGAGTGTCATCAGCGTAGGAGATGATGTTGAGGTTGTGTTGGCGTGCGATGGCCGCGAGGGGGCTCATGTATACGTTGAAGAGGGTGGGGCTGAGTGAAGAGCCTTGTGGCACGCCGCAGATGACTTCGGTGGCCTCCGACTTGAACGGTGGGAGGCGGACTCTCTGAGTTCTTCCGGCGAGGAACGAGGTGATCCAGTCCAGTGCTTTTCCTTGGATTCCGATGTTGTTGAGGCGTTGTAAAAGGGTGCTGTGGCAGACTGTGTCGAAGGCTGCGGAGAGGTCAAGGAGGATGAGGGCGCCTGTGTCTCCATTGTCCAGTAGTGTTCGAATGTCATCTGTTGCTGCGATGAGGGCGGTCTCAGTGCTGTTTTTGGCTCGGAAGCCGGACTGTGATGAGTCGAGGGATTTGTTGACTTCGAGGAAGGCGGCGAGCTGGTTGTTGACTGCTTTCTCAATGACTTTGGCCGGGAATGGTAGGAGCGAAATGGGGCGGTAGTTTTTGAGTTCGGTGGGATCAGCTGTGGGTTTTTTCAGGAGGGCGCTGAGTTCGGCGTGTTTCCAGCTTTCCGGGAAGGTGGCGGATTTGAAGGAGCAATTGATGACGTCTTGGGTGCTATGATGGAGTCTGCTTTGTTGAAGATGTGGTGAGGACATGGGTCTGTGGGGGATCCTGAGTGGATGGAGTTCATCAGGCGGATGGTGTCCTCAGTGGAGATTGGGTTCCAGTCATTAAGGATGTTCAAGGGGGGTGAAGGTACGGTAGAAGGTTGGGTGGGTTGGTCTCCGGGTTGGTTGTCGAAGCTGTTGTGGATGTCTGCGATTTTGTCGTGGAAGAACGAAGCTAGGGAGTCGCAAAGGGTTTGAGAGGGAGTGATGCCGTTGGAGTTGGCAGTGGGGTTGGTAAACTCTTTGACGATGTTGAATAGTTCCTTGCTGTTGTGGGCGTTGTTGTCTAGTCGGTCTTTGAATGCAGCTTTCTTGGCAGTTCGGATCAGTTGATGGTGTATGCGGGTGGCGTTTTTGAAGGCGTCCCTGGTGCTGGTGTTTGGGTCTTTTTTCCAGGCCTTCTCAAGGGAGCGACAGAGTTTCTTGGATTTCTTAAGATCATCGTTGAACCAGGGGGCGTTTTTGCTGCCTAGTTTGATTTGACGTTTTTTCAAAGGTGCTAGGTTGTCGGCGCTGTTGGTTAGCCATTGAGTGAGGTTAATGGCTGCTTGGTTGGCGTTCGATGAGTGGGCAGGGGGGTTTTGAAGAAGCGATGAGGAGATCTGGTCGATGGTGATTTTGTTCCAGTTTCTTTGCAGAGTAGGTTGAGGATGGTTGTGGGTTGTGGTCTTTTTGTAGACAAAGTGAACGCAGCTGTGGTCCGTCCAATGGAGAATTGAAGTGTGACTGAAGGAGATGTGTTTGCTGGAGGTGAAGATAGGGTCGAGTGTGTGACCTGCGATGTGGGTGGGGGTGTTAACTAGTTGTTTGAGTCCGAGGTTGGTGAGATTGTCCAGAAGGGCGATGGTGTTGCTGTCGCTGCTCTTTTCCAGGTGAAAATTGAGGTCTCCCAGTAGAATGTAGTCCTCGGAGGGGAGGGCGTGTGGGGTGAGGGGTGATGAAGTCAGTGATGTCTTCACTGAATTGTGCACGGGGTCCTGGTGGCCTGTAGAGGAGTGTGCCTCTGAGTGTGGTCTTGGGGTCGGTGTGGATCTGGAAGTGAAGGTGTTCGGCGCTAGCGAGGTTGTCGTCAGAGCTGGTTGAGATGCGGATGGAGTTCCTATGGACGATGGCGATGCCTCCTCCTGTTTGGTTAGTGCGGTCCTTTCGGATGATCTTGTAGCCTTCCGGGATGGCTATGGTGATGTCCGGAGCTGAAGAGGCGTTCATCCACCAATTAGTGGCAGGATTTTCCTGTAGCAGAGGATATGATTCAACAGCAGCAACATTATCCTAGTGAGGATTTAGGACATTGATACGAAGTACTTATTACAAAAAACAGAGGACCCTAGTAGTTTGGGGGATCATGGCAGGCACGCAACACCTATTGCACTCACCGGGCTTCATCTCCCCAACCCCCAACCCCCCCCTCCCTCCCCGTCGTGTCTGGCAGCCCGGGATGAGACAGATCCCAGGCACACACAGAGTTGCACCGAACGTTTAACAGGTCTTTAAAAGACCATTTGGATGTTAATTAGGCCTTGCAGTTGTTTCACCCCTTCTAAGAGCCCCTGCAGCCTCACTCTGTCTACTGATTAAAGGTTCAGCCCCCCCCCCGAAATTTTTTCTTAGCTACCCCCCCCCACCCCCCCCCCCCCGAAATTTGGCTCTAGTTGCGCCTATGGATCAGGGTAAGAATAGAAACAAACTGGAATAGTATTTATGTCCTTTGTCTAGCCGGACAGGAATTTATTTGGCGAGGCACATGGTGGAGCGGGTTAATGAACAATATTTTGTTTAGGCTTGTAAAGTCAGACTTCCATAATGTTTTAATAAAACTAATATATTTGATGCATGTTATTGAATCAACCTAGAATAAACTGTGCAACATGAACATATGGGATTAATATTATGCTTATTTGTGCAAAATGCAAAAGAAATAATACAATAATTGTTGTCTATTGTCTTTGTCATATACTAACTGCTGCTGTTAAAAATAATAGCATGTGCTTTTTAAATGTGCTTCCGTCTTGTCTTTTCTGTGATAAATGCAGTTCCAGATCGGATTGGTACATCAAAGGTAATATATGCTGCTTAAATGTGCTTTTGCTAGGTAACATAATTAATGGTTTAACATTTAGCAAAGGGGGTGGGTAACAGAACAAATGTCAATTCTTTAATTAATTGCTGTTTTGTGTTTGTTTAAATAATAGTTTACTGAAAGAAGCATAAAGTTGGCTGCAGAAAAATAATGCATTCTGAAAAAGTGACGCAAGCTAAAAGTGGCGCAGTGACGCAAGCTAAAGTGGCGCAGAAAATTGACGCTTTCTGAAAGAGGTCTACTGATGTAAAGCCACAAGAGAAAACTTATTTTGAAAAAGATGAGAAGCCTATAAACATTTATTGTGAAAAGTTTTTGAAAAGAACTGCAAAAGGCGACTCTGTGGAGAGGTTGGCTATTGTGCCCACGAGAAGCTCAGAACAGACAGGCTCAAGGCCAGGATGTGAGTCGCGGCATTTTTGTGCACTACATGAACATCTTTGCTACAAAATGTATCAGCCTAAGGAAGTGCCACCAGGACTCTGTGCATGAACAATGGCTTTGTGTAAAAGCCCGGACTCGAGGTGGAAGATGTCACAATTTACTGTGGCGTGAGGTGATTCAGCCAATGGGGAGCCAGGATTCAGCTGTTGGAATGTGAAGTTAGTTAGTTTAGCCTTAGTTTTAGGGTATAAGAATTGGCTCAAGGAGCAGACTTTTGCCTACGCTTTTTTATTCCAGAGGGTCGTGTTCTGCTGTCCGATGAATTCACTTAAGGAAAGGAGATTTTTAAAAGACTTTGTTTTCAGGCGATGAGGGTAGAGACAGAGAAATAGTCTGGGTTTGGAAATGCTCTTTTTCACTTATTCCTGTTAATGATTAATATTTCTTGAAACAAGCTCTCCTTATAAATGCTGAATAAACTTCTCTTTCTGACTTTTCCTAATACTTGCTTAATAAAGTTCCAAAACTTAAGTTTTCTTGAATATGTTTGAATAAACTTTTAAAATGACAAGCTGGTCTTATTTATTGTAGATAGTTTAAACAACATATTAGATTCATTCGCCTCATGATTCAGCTGCTCTGTTATTTTTATGGGCCTGGTATTGATTGGTAAGTATGGTGGTAGATGATGACATCATTTATGCAGAATTTTGGTAGGAGCGCTGGATCAATTTTTGGTAGCATTCGTACGGTTGTATGTTGTTTTTGACATACATGCTACATACATGTTACATACATGTCAGTATGAGTCATAGGATTAATGTTTAACATATGTTGAGTTTTTGATTTTGTCATACTGTTATATGTAGTTGTAAGGTTTTTTTCAGCAGTGTGAAAAATTCCTGGTTTGCCATGGCAAGAGTAGTGTGACGCTGTTATCAGGACGCTGGTTTCAGGTTATACAGTTCATTTGTTCTGCTTCAAAAGGTGATATTGTCGCATACACTGTGTTGTGGACGTACAACACAAGTTTAGGGTTCTAGGTGTGTTGAATAAACTGTATGTATGATAGTGAGGATTGTCTAAGAAATTTGAACTTTGAGCATAGGGACTAGGCGCCTGTTTTAAAACTCTCTGTGAAAAGAGTAAAAGGCATATCTGAGCTTGTGTGAAGGGCAAGCATTGTTTCTTTTCTAAGGTTAGAGTCCTAAGGAAGAGATAAGCGTTGTTTTCTTACTGGCGAAAGAGGTTTACTTCTAAGGTTAAAGTCCTGAAGAAGAAACAAGTATGCATGAATAGGGATTTCCTTTGTATGAATGTATGTGTAAATGTGGTAGAAAAATATTCTAGTGAAGTAGCGTTGTCTATTTCAAGAGAATGAGGGAAAATCTGTGTGTCTGAAAAACTACTGTCCTTTATTAGAGAAGCAGGCAAATGGTTTTTTTGTGTAGTCACTAATTGTGTTAAAAAAAGTGATTGTAAAGCGTTTTGGAGCCTTCAGGGTAAAGTCCGTGCTATTTAAAGCATTGTAAAGTGTTTTGCGCTATTTGAATACATTTAAAAGTATTGCGCGCTATTTAAAACCATTCAAAAGTGTCCCGATCGAAAATTGTAAGGGAGGGGCTGTTTTGCGAGCCAGAGCGTGTGGGGAGAGCTTGAAGCCGCAGCGGCTGTATACGTCAGATCCGTCGCGCTCTGATTGGCTAAGGTGCCTGAAGTGTCACAGTAAAGCAGGGCTGTGATTCGCTGAAAACATTCCATTGGTTTAGAGTGGTCGCGTAATGATTGGCTAATGTGCGTTACCACGGTCTACCAAGTTAATTACAAATATAAAGTGTCTCCGCTTTAATTTTCTTTCTTATTATAGCGGCACAATTGATAAATAACGTGTATCACAAATGGTGTATAATAGTGACGGCTGAACGTTGTTCTTTCACATGATGTGTACTTGTGAGCTTAGCTCATTTTGTAAAGGAGGGGCTGAGCGCGGAGACCTGGAAACTGCGCTGTAATTGGCTGAAACGTCACAGTAAACGCTCTGTGATTGACCGAGATATTAAGAGTGGTCGCGCAGTAATTGGTTGATGCGCATTACCACTGTCTACTGATTAAATTATATTTTAAAAAGTGTCCCGATTCAGTTTCTTTCTTTGCTACAGTCGCGCGGGTCACAACTAAAGTGTGATAACGGCCGGCGAATATTGTACACTGAATTGCGAGCTTAACTCATTTTGCAAGGGAGGGGCTGTTTGAGGAGGGGAAGCACTAAGAGAGAGCTGGTAGCTGCAGCGGCTATGTACGTCATAGTCGCCGCGCTGTGAATGGCTGGAGCATTGCCAACAGCGTTGTGATTGGCTAATATCGTTGTGGTGGTGCTGTTATTGGCTGAGGCACGTTGCCACTGTTTGCCGAATTATTTATAATAAGAAAAGTCACCGCTTTAGTTTTCCTCCTCTTTACAGTTGCGTGTGTTACAACTGATATATGATAACAGTTGGCGAGCAGAACAATTATGGAACGCAAAGGGAGAAAAAGACGACAGTAACAGTAAACGTCACTGCAAACATGCTGTGAATGGTTGGAATGTCATAAACAGCGCTGTAATTGGCTGAAATATATTGAATGGTTGCGCTGCGTTCGGCTGAAGCGCGTTGCCATTGCTGAATAGTTGTTTAATTTTTACGAGTGTCTAAGTTTTGATTTTCCTTTTACTATAGCCACATCTTGTACGTCATAGCTAATAAGTGTTTTAACGGCTGACAAGCATAGGTTCATAGAAGAAAGTGAATTGTTGGTCACTGATTGTGGTATCACACAGGGCTGTGTGTAACTTATTAACAACAGCATTTCATGGACGAGGTGCATTAGGAAGATTGCGCTGCGTTTGAAGTGGTTGCACACTATATTTAGGTTAATAACTGTATAGGAATCACGTTATTGTGATCTAGAGTACTCTTTCTGTAAAAATAGAATAAAAATTACTACAATCGTATAACATCTTTATTATTTCTGGGGAAGCTAATGTCATTCAACAATCACATCAATAATAAATTAAAAGCTAATTGAATTGAAGGCTAATTCAAAGTTAATTGATAAAGGGGGAAAACAGAGAATCCTGTAAGTCTTCCCCACAACTGATATTTTGAGTATATTGCAAAATAAGCAATTTTAACACCCAATCAATTGTAGATGTCTATACTCTTGCCAGTCTAATTATTTTCATCGCTGCTTTTCGCCTAAATGAAATTGTGAATATAGGTAAATTAAAAGAAATATTAATTTAAGTAGGAAGTTCTGTTAATAGTGCAAAGTATAATATTACATGACTATGTTGAATAATTAATAATATGTATTGATTAGCAGATGATATAAGACAAATAAAGTGAACATATTTTTATTGTGATTAATTTTTAATAAAGGTAAATATTTTATAAAACATGGATAATTATTTTCTAAAGAAAGAGAAAATGTTTTCCTGGTATCAGAAAATGAAAAAGGTTGTTGTTACATGTGAGAGCTAATTAATGAATACACCACCTCTCCCAAAGGAAATACATTTTAATGAAAATTCGGTTTGCAAATTTATAAATGAAAATTATAAACATGAGAGAGTAGAATTTATTGATCAGTGTAGAAATGATGTTGTAAATACAGATCAGGACAGAAATTCAAGCAGACCCCTAGAACAGATTAAAATAACGCCAAGAGTCCCAGTTCAGATTAATAGAGTCCCAGCCCAGACCCCTTCTCAAGGAGTCACAACAGAAAGGTATGATGAGATACCTAGTACTTCTGGAATTAATATTGATGATCATGTAAATTCTACAAATGATATAATTGGGCAGTTAACCTCAGACATGGATGCAGTGTCAGTCCCAGTGCTTAGAAAAGATGAAACTAGTTCCACAGCTTTAACGGTCCCAATTCAAAAGTTTGCTGAAAAACTTTATTCTAATGTATTTGAAAATGAGTTAGTAATAATTCAAACTCAGCAAGAGAGAGTTATGACTCTAGCTTCAGCTAGTGAGGACTCTGATGTTGACCTGATTGACCTGACACAGCCCGATGAGTACAAATTACTGGATGTCCCAAAATTAAAGGTTGTTTTAGAAGAATTAATAAATGATACATTCAGTACAGACAGATTAAAAACATATCAGGATGATGAGAACATTGAAAGCTTGAACAATGCAGGTAACATTGCCCATATAAAAGATTTAATTTGGACTTTGAGAAAATGGGGTAATCAGAATAAATGGAAAAAAATGGACGAAGAAAAAGGAGAAGAAAAAAGCATATTTAGTTTTTATAAGAGAGTGTAAAAATCCACAGATGCAGAATGAGATAAATCAGCAGCAACCGCTACTGAATGAACAGCTACAAATACAGCGACAGGTGGTGATTCAGCAGAATGAGATACCTCCGCCGCCATTTCCAAATTATGTTAATGAGCAGAAATATAATACAGATACAGGATTCAGTGGAGACCAGGAAAACAGACCAGATCCAGTTAAAATTACAAACAAGCAGGGAAACTCATTTCCTAATGTTCCACAGTACAAGGTGAAGCCAGAAACAATTGAAGGAGTCATTCCAGTTATTGAAAAATTTGTTAAGCAGGGTGTCCTAAAAGAGATTGAGAATAATCTTTGTAAAGGAAACAGACAGGTAACTATTGTGAGAATAAAAATGATTCAGGCAATGGAACACCCAAAGACACAAAAACAGGTAAGAATGCTCCTAGGCATGGTTGGATCCTGCCGTCAATGGATTAGTGCTTTCTCAGTAATTGCAAAACCATTGCAGAGACTGACAAAAGCAGATGGAAAAGACCCAATTGTCCTGACAGAAATTAAACTTGAAGCCTTTGAGCAATTTAAAAAGAGTTTGTGTGAAGCTCCTGTTTTGGGCATGCTGTACTTTAACAAAGAAATTAAGCTTCTTGACCAAATAGCAGTGATAAAATATGCTGCAAATGGAGAGAAAAATGATCATGTTTCAAAAGGCAATGAGTACGCAGGTGCCATTGCTAAGTTCTGTGCTCAGGAGAGGGTTGCATTCAATCTGGAAACATTTGATGAACATGTTTCAAGTTTTCTCATACTAATCTTTGTAATTCAGACATGGCAAAAATTAAAACAATTACAAGATGAGGCAAATGATGAGGAAAAAAACACATGGCTCAAAGAAGGTTGCAGACAGCGAGAAGAAAATGAAATTTGGGTTTACAAAGATGGCAGACCTGTTATGCCTGATTGCATGATTGCTGATATGGCACGGATGTACCATGATTCAGGTCATTTAGAAAGAGACACAATGATTCAACTGTTTAGAGAAACATGGTATAATCAAAGTCGAAAGACAATTGAGAGTTTGGGAACCATAGGCCGGGAGGGTGGTTCATTTAGAAGTATTCAAATAGATTTCTTTGAAATGCCCCAACATAACAAACTGAGATATGTCCTAGTCATAATTTGTTTATTTTCAAAATGGGTAGAAGCTTTTCCAACAAGAAAAAATGACACAATTACTGTGGGAACAGTTGTGATTTCAAAAGAAAAGGAGCAGGCTCATGATCTATTGCCAGGAGACTGGGTCAGGACAAAGGTTCATCGGAGGAAGAACTGTTTGGTACCCAGGTGGCAGAAGGCAAGGCAAGTGATTTCAGTCACAACAAATGCTGTAAAGTGCAGGGTTCTGAAAAGGTGGGTGCATGCAAGTCATATCCTTTGTGTACCTGCACCTGATAACGCTGATGAAGATAGTGACGACACTACAACTGATTCAAACTCAGAAGAAGAACGTGAAAATCCAGATCTTGAAGAACGACAAGGTGGTCGACATCTGGATGATGATGTCAATGTGAATGAAAGATTGAATGAAAAAGATCTAGAGATTGTGATTCTAGATTCAGAAAATGATGAAGATCTGCTGGAAAAAGAAGCAGAAAAAGAGTCCGAGACTGAAGAGATTCAAGATCAGGAGAGTATTGAAAAGCAGATTGGAAGCTCTGAAAGCAGGGACGGAAATTCTGCAACTGCGAAGCTAGAAGCAAGTCTGGAAGAGGAGGACGAATTGCCAAGTACCAGCTACAGAGATGTTGTTCCTAACGGAGTGAAGCTGCTGAGTAAAGAAGTTCCTAGATACAGTATTGAAATCTCTGAAACTGACTCTGATGACAGTGATGAAGAGTCTGAAATAAGAAAATTCAGAAGAAAGACTTGGAAAGCTGAATATAATGAAATTAAGCCTAAGAAGAAACTCTTGAGAAAAGGTGATGTCTGGCCAAAAGAAGACTTGAAGTTCAAGTTGGTGAACAAATCGAAAGAGCAAATTCATGAGAGTGAATCAGATAAAAAGCAAGTTGAAAAGAAAATTGAGGTGATTAGCAAAAAGAGCAAAAGATCATTGAAGCTAAATCACAAGTACAAATCTTCGGAGTGGGCCTGTATCTTGATTTCACCAGTAGTTGAGGTTAGCAGTAGCAGTCAAGAAAATGGTGCCAATGACTAGGTTTAGCTTTCTTTGAGTTGAGGTTTATTTTTGGCATAAGGCTGAAGAAATTGTGTTAGGTGACATAAGGTCGAAGAAATTGTGTTAGCTGGAAACACTTTTATGTAAGACGCAAGGTCGAAGAAAACATGTTTTAGAATTTGAAAAAAAAAGAGGGGGTATATACTATATACTAATTTTTAAAAATTTTGAAAATGAAATTTTTGTTTTTGTTTTGTTTTATAATGCTCAGATTGATATTTGTTATGTTAGTGCAATTCAAAATGTAGATACCTATAAATTAATTCGGGATTGGGGATTCAAAGGTGGAAAGGATCCAACTTAGCTGAATAAAGAAAGGGAAAAGGAAATAGAATTAAAAGGATGTAGGACTCAATATGAGTGTTGCAGAAATATAGATGAAATTAGAGTTTAAATATTAATCCAGAGTAAACCTGAAACATGTTCAATAGAAAAAAAAATGTAAGTAACATTTTTGGATTTTTAAATCACCAGATGAGGGAGTTGATGGAGCGGGTTAATGAACAATATTTTGTTCAGGCTTGTGAAGTCAGACTTCCATAATGTTTTAATAAAACTAATATGTTTGCTGCATGTTATTAAATCAACCTAGAATAAACTGTGCAACATGAACATATGGGATTAACATTATGCTTATTTGTGCAAAATGCAAAAGAAATAATACAATAATTGTTGTCTATTGTCTTTGTCATATACTAACTGCTGCTGTTAAAAATAATAGCATGTGCTTTTTAAATGTGCTTCCGTCTTGTCTTTTCTGTGATAAATGCAGTTCCAGATCGGATTGGTACATCAAAGGTAATATATGCTGCTTAAATGTGCTTTTGCTAGGTAACATAATTAATGGGTTAACATTTAGCAAAGGGGGTGGGTAACAGAACAAATGTCAATTCTTTAATTTATTGCTGTTTTGTGTTTGTTTAAATAATAGTTTACTGAAAGAAGCATAGAGGTGGCTGCAGAAAAATAATGCATCCTGAAAAAGTGACGCAAGCTAAAAGTGGCGCAGTGACGCAAGCTAAAGTGGCGCAGAAAATTGACGCTTTCTGAAAAGAGGCCTACTGATGTAAAGCCACGAGATAAAACTTATTTTGAAAAAGATGAGAAGCCTATAAACTTTTATTGTGAAAAGTTTTTGAAAAGAACTGCAAAAGGCGACTCTGTGGAGAGGTTTGCTATTGTGCCCACGAGAAGCTCAGAACGGACAGGCTCAAGGCCAGTATGTGAGTCACGGCATTTTTGTGCACTACATGAACATCTTTGCTACAAAATGTAGCAGCCTAAGGAAGTGCAGCCAGGACTCTGTGCATGAACAATGGCTTTGTGTAAAAGCCCGGACTCGAGGTGGAAGATGTCACAATTTACTGTGGCGTGAGGTGATTCAGCCAATGGGGAGCCAGGATTCAGCTGTTGGAATGTGAAATTAGTTAGTTTAGCCTTAGTTTTAGGGTATAAGAATTGGCTCAAGGAGCGGACTTTTGCCTACGCTTTTTTATTCCAGAGGGTCGTGTTCTGCTGTCCGATGAATTCACGTAAGGAAAGGAGATTTTTAAAAGACTTTGTTTTCAGGCGATGAGGGTAGAGACAGGGAAATTGTCTGGGTTTGGAAATGCTCTTTTTCACTTATTCCTGTTAATGATTAATATTTCTTGAAAGAAGCTTTCTTTATAAATGCTGAATAAACTTCTCTTTATGACTTTTCCTAATACTTGCTTAATAAAGTTCCAAAACTTAAGTTTTCTTGAATATGTTTGAATAAACTTTTAAAATGACAAGCTGGTCTTGTTTATTGTAGATAGATTAAACAACATATTAGATTTATTCACCTCATGATTCAGCTGCTCTGTTATTTTTATGTTATGTTATGTTATGTTATGTTATAACCCATTTGTAAAGCGCACTTTGACCAAGGTTTCATGGCGCTGTTTTGAGCAGTTATGAGTTGACTGTTCTGACATGACTTCTGTAGGGACGGTTACTCATGTGCCTGTATGAGCAGCCATGTCTTAAGCTGCTTTCTGAATTGAAGCAGATCGGGGCAAGAACCGATCTCCCATGGGAGTGAGTTCCATAGTTGTGGTGCTAAATATCCAAAGCGACACCCACCATGTCGCTTGCGTTTGAATTTTGTGCTCACCAACAAATTTTGATGTTTAGAACGGAGATCACGGGTTGGGACATACCTCAGGATCAAATTGTTAATAAAGAGTGGGCTATAACAGTTTAGGGATTTAAATGTGAGGCAGGCGGTTTTGAAGGTGGCCCGTTGAAGCAGTGGGAGCCAATGGAGCCTTTTTATCGGAGGTCTGGCCGATTGCCACTTAGGCTGCTGATAGATCAGTCTTGCTGCCTGGTTCTGTACAAGCTGGAGCCTCTTGATCTGATAAGAGGGGAGGCCTAGATAGATTGAATTTGCATAGTCTAGATGGGATAAGACTAGGCCAATCACAACTTGTATCAGTGCTGCCTGGTTAAGCAAGTGATGTATCTTTTGGATCTTTCGCAGTTGGAAAAAACATTTAGAAACTACTGTGCCTACTTGAGTGTTTAGGGACAGATCTTTGTCAATAGTCACCCCCAGACTTTTTACGGAAGAGGAGGGTTTAGGGAAAGACCCTAGTTCTGCTGGCCAATAGTGAGGGCCCCAGGAGATACAACTATCTCCTATCAGCAGTACCTCCGTCTTTCCGGGGTTCAATTTCAGATGGTTATGATCCATCCAATTACGGATGAATACCATAGTGTCCTGGAAATTAGAGATAGATTCAGTGGAATTGTCTATGGTGAAGGAAAGCTGCAGATCGTCTGCGTAGTTAAATGTTGTTACTTTCCTCTGTTTTAAGGCTTTGATTAGGGGAATGAAAATAGATGTTAAACAAGTGTGGGGATAGGGAGGAACCCTGGGGAACCCCACATGTGGTATTCAACCCTGGCGCTGTAAAATTTGCCAGGCGAACAGCCTGTGTTCGATCCTCCAGAAAGGAGGTAATCCAACTCAAGGCTCTGCCCTGGAAGCCTGCGCGTCCGACATGGTCCACCAAGATCTTATGGTCCACTGTGTCGAACGCGGCAGACAAATCCAAGAGAACCAGAGCCTGGGGGGTTCCGACGTCAGCCTCCCTGCGAAGCTCGTCCAGGACAGCCAAGATAACCATCTCGGTCGAATGCCCTGGACGAAAGCCGGCTTGATGAGGATCCAGATATTCGGACTGTTCTATAAAGGCAGACATGGATTTTGCAACATGTGCCTCCAAAACCGTGGCTAAGTATGGGAGCAGGGAGATGGGGCGATAATTAGATGGTTCTGATAAGTCGGCGCCAACCTTTTTTTATCAGAGGAACCACAGTGGCATCCTTAAATGATTTTGGGACGCAGCTTTGAATGAGTGATGCATTTAAAAGGGACAAGGCAGGTTGGGGAATGTTGGAGAAAACTTCCCTCATTATGTGTGGAGGGCAGCAGTCACGGGGGGATCCAGATTTAACTTTGGACATCAAAGAGGTGAACGCTTCTATATCGATTGTAGGAAAACTATCCATAGTAAAGGTATTCCTGAAGGAGGCAGGCGGGATCACAGCTGATGGGGAGCATGTAATGCTAGCTTTAATTGCTGTGATTATTTCTAGGAAGAATGTGTTCAATTTATCACATAGTTCCTGTGTGGGAGTAGGTTTAGATGATACTCTGTCAGGGTTGGAAAGTTCATCCACGATCGAGAAGATCTCTCTTGATTTATTGGTGGACGTTAAGATCTTAGAGGAGAAATATTCTATCTTAGCCACCTTAATAGCTTTGTTGTATTTTACCTGTTCTTGTTTATAAAGAAGCTTGTCTTCAGGGTCATAGTGGGCTCTCCATTTCCTCTCTTTCTGAAGGAGTAATAGTTTCATCTCCTTTAATTCGGGAGAGAACCATTTATGGGCTTCCGCTTTCCGGTTTATTTTGATTTTTTTAGGGGGGGCAAAATGATCGCTTGCTGTTTTTAAGCAATCAGAAATCTGTTTATCAGAAAGATCCACATTCTGGGCTGGTCTGGGTGTAGCTCCAGCCAAGAAGTTTGTGAATTCAGATATATCAATAGATTTCCAACATCTAGCAGTCCCACCCTCAACCAAAGGGGATTTAGCCCTAATGAACAGGGTGAGGTCAAATGTCACCAGAAAATGGTCAGACCATATACATGGGTGTACCTTTAAAGCAGAGATGATAGGATTTGTCGTCCAAACTTGGTCCAATATGTGGCCCTTATTATGTGTTGGCTTAGAAATATGTTGTGTGAGATTAAAATTTGTCAAAAGGTTAGTAAATTCCAGGGAGTGAGGTCCACCGGATTGGTCGCCAAACCAGTAGTTGAAATCGCCAATCAGCAAGATGTTGGAATAATTGGTTGCTAGATTTATGGGCCTGGTATTGATTGGTAAGTATGGTGGTAGATGATGACATCATTTATGCAGAATTTTGGTAGGAGCGCTGGATCACACACAATCAGAAAGTAATGTCAAGGGGGCACAGCCCGTGACCTACAGTGAACAAGACAAAACAACAAGTATAGGCAAGAGCGAGCAAATCGGTCTGTATACTTATAATCAGTGAACAGACTTGATTGTAGTTTTAGTGACCATTGTACATAGCATTCACAAGCATATTCAGTACATATGATCCTATTGTGTCGATGAAGTTCCTCCTACTGGCAAAAGCGCGGAGATACCCCTTCGGGGGTCGAATCAGGCGCTCTACAAGAATATAAAATAAATAAATAAAATGCCGAAAAACAAGATAAATGGCATCATCTTCAGGACAAATATGTAAATCATGTTTGTCTTGGAATTATAAACAATTGCCTTTCATGCTACATACAAATGACATAAGTGGGGAAAAAAATGAGGGAGAGAAGAGAAAAAAACCAATGTGAATACGAGGTCAGGCATGTTTAAAACAAAAATCACATGGTTGTGCATTTTACTGTTTGCACCTCAAGGACCGTTCTTTGCTGGCATGCTTAGTGCTGGAGCAACAATGTAATACTGTGCACTTAAACATCGGTGCAGTGATTTTGGATAGTGAAGTCTGCTCGGCGCAGGCGGCGAAAATGGAAGGAGAAGTGACGGCGCAGTGCGAAATGGTGTTGGAATTAAAAGCCCGAGTTCAAATTGTGAACTTTTCAGAGAAAGGGCGATTAAAAAACAAAACGTTACATATGGCGCAGTGCGAGACAGTATCCAGAATACAAGTGAGAGGGTGTGACTGGTGCACTATCGATGACTACACAGTGTTGGATACAAGGTTGACTATACAGTGAGCAGTTTTGTGTAAATGGTATGGTGATATATGAAGGTATCATCACGGCAGATCTTAACCAGGTATACAATTGTCTATACAGTGAGCAGTTTTGTGTGAACGGCGCAATGGCATTCGGGGAGAAAGTTAATATCAAGGCTAATCCTTAAGGCGGGGACAATTATCTCTACAGTGAGCAATTTTGTGTAAACAGCGTAGTGATATTAGAGGAGAAGGGTATTACCAAGGCAGATCCTTAGGCGGGGAGGTAGTACAGGTCGAGAGGAGTGGTTCAATTAGGACCTATGGAGAAGGTGGCCTTGATAAGTATTGTGCAGTCATGGCAGATTGGGCGTAAGAAAAAAGGGCAGAGTATAGTTACCAATGATAGCGTGGATTTCAGGATAGCCCGCTTTTGAGTCAATTAGAACGTCCAGATCACGGCTCGCTGGGGAAAGGAAGCACGGGCTCAGTCAAAAATGTGTGAGAGTGGGGCTAGAGTAAGGTCAGGCGGGTTAGGGTGGGTGCACTTACAGTTGTGCCTGTTGCAGAATCGCAGGACGCAGCATCTCTGGCGGGGATCGCTGTTGGGCTGTTCTATGGGAGCTGAGTGAGTGGTGGTTATATTGGAATGGCAGTCATGCAATTAGTACGCGGTAGCCATCTTGGCGTGGAGAATGAGATAGCTCGGGGCATGTGGTCTTGAAAAATAAAGGAGGGACTAACGCTGACTGTGTGGTGGCCATATTGGAATGGCAGTCATGCAATTAGTACGCGGTAGCCATCTTTGAGTGGAGAATGAGATAGCACGGGGCATGTGGTTAAAATTAACAATAAAGGAGGGACTAACGCTCAACTAAGCGGTTCAAAGGTTAACTAGGACGTGGTGGCCATCTTGGAGTGGAGAGTGAAAGGTTGTGAAGTCTTTCATTGTGTGCCTTTTCAACAAAGTGTTCCACCAAGGGGGCGTTTTCCGTGTTGCATTTTATTCTGCTCCGGTGTTGCCCAATGCAAAGCTTTATTTTCTGAGTGGTTTTACCGATATATATTTTCATGCATGGGCAAAAGATCGCATACACCACATTTGATGAATTACAATTGGTAAAATGTTTTCTTTCAAACTTGATTGAGCCAAATGAGAACGTTTTGCCTTCAATAGATGAATCACAGGCTACACAGTTCATGTGGCCAGTAAGTGCGGGTAGTCCCCATACATCATTTAGCGTAACTTTGTATGTAGGTTGTGGGAGGGATTTATTTAATTTTATTTATTTTATTTTATTTATAAAGTCTTTTATAGCGCGGACTAGATCCCGAAGGATATCAGAGCGCTTTACAGTTATAGGGAAAGGTAACAACCAGATCATGAGTCAAACATGGGTAGTAAAAAAAATCATAAGATCAAATAGTTCACGCATAACAATTCAATTTTAAGTCCAGAGAGGGCAAGGAGGGTGCTATATGATGTAGCGTGGTGATATAAGGGTAGTAAGTGAATAATCATAAATATGAATAATAGTCATTACTAAAGTAAAATCTAAACATAAATTATATGGGGCTTCTACTAAGCATTGAATCAAGTGGTAAGCAACTAATAGAACATTTACAATCATGGGTGAGCGCGTCATGGGGAAAAAAATGTAACAATGGTTTGAGGGGAGCAAAACCCAAAATCATGTACAGGAAAATAAACACTACAAAGTAATCATATACAGGGATGAATCATACTATACAATGTCCGAAGCCTTTCGGGCGGAAAATAAAGTACAAGAAAGGTATATATATTTTCCCTCCTATTAAGGTAAGAACTTCTTCATGAGGAATTTTTTTGTTTCCAATTTGAAAGCGGCCTTGGAAGAGATCCTCCGAATTTTGGGTGGAAGAGAATTCTAGATTTTAGGAACAGATCCCGAAAAAGCTCAGTGGCAAGTTATTTTTTTGCGGAAGGTCCGTGGTTTCAGGAGGAGGGAATTAGCACTCCTTGATGATCTACCTGCTCCAGATAGTTCTAGTTTTTGTCCGAGGTAGGTAGGGGTTTTGAAGTGGAGGGCTTTGTGTGAAAGGCAGGCAATCTTCAGATGAATTCTAGCTTCATAGGGTAGCCAATGTAGTGATTTTAGAACCGGAGAGATGTGTGTATTCCGCTTGGTGCCCATGATCAGTCTGGCCGCTGCGTTCAGAGAGGCCTTTAGGGGGCCAAAGAGTATTTAGGGAGTCCACATAGCGTGGCACTTCCGTAGTCAAGTCTCGGTAGGACAAGCACTTGGACCACTTGCTTGAAATCTGCTTGCAGTAGAAAAGGTTTCAGATTCCTGAGTGTTCTTAGAAGGTGGTTAGTTCCCTTGCACACGTTGCTGATGTGTGACTTCATATTCAAATGCTTGTCCAGAGTAATTCCTAGTGATTGAGCTGAATCGATGATGCAGGGGGAGCAGTTGAAGGCGGTTAGTTGGTTCACCCATAGGTGATATTAGGAGTATATTTTGGAGGAGAAATGAGGAGGAATTCGGTTTTGCAGGTGTTTAGCAGGAGGTGGTTCTTAGTCAACCAGTTTTGGGTAGTCAGGAGGGTAGAATTGAGTGAAGTGATGTCCTCCAGAGAGGGGATTTTCAGATAGAGTTGGTATCGTCTGCAACCATGTGGAACATAATGTCCCAGGAATTTAGAACGTTAGCTAATGGTTCCAGGAACAGATTGAAGAGAATGGGAGATAAAGAGGATCCTTGGGGAACCCCCATGCTGACAGGGGATGGCTGGGAGAGTGAGTGGTTCGCTTTAACTCTTTGGGTTCTGTGTTGCAGGAAGGACCCAAACCAATGCAGCACTTGACCTGAGAGGCCCATCCTATGCTCCAGAATGAATAGGAGGTTGTCATGATTAACAGTGTCAAATGCGGAGGAGAGGTCAAGTCGGATAAGTTGGCAGGATTCATTTCGATCAAGCATTATTAATATATCATCAATCACGTAAGTGAGGGCCAATTCGGTGCTATGTCCAGTACGAAAGCGAGATTGATGTTGGTCCAGGAGGCGGTAATTTTTAATGTGTGCGCATAGTTGTGATTGGACGCATTTCTCCTGGAGTTTGGCATGGGTAAGTATACTAGAGATAGGTCGGAAGTTGTTAAGATCTGTACTATCAGCTGTGAGTTTTATCAATATAGGCGTTACCTGTGCCTCTTTGAGGCATTCTGGGATCATACCTTGTGACAAGGAAGCATTGACTATCTTTGTCCAGAAAGTGGTGACTTCGTCCTTAACTAATTTGAAGATGTTATGTGGTAACGGGTCATTGAAGTAATTAGACGGGTTGATAATCTGCAGTACCTTTGTGATATCATTTTCGTTAAAGGGGGTAAAGGTGTCCCAGGAAGTGTTGTTCTTGATACCCCAGCTAATTGGTGTTGTCTTGTCAGGAGCAGCCAGTAGGAGTGTGGGTTCATTGGGTGGCAATAGAGCCTTCCTGGCTTCCAGATCAGTGTTGATAAGCCTAGTTTTCTCCGTAAAAAAGGCAGCCAAATCAACACAAGAGGGAGGTATGATGTCTGAACTGAGTGGTTAGGGGCTACTACCGATTGCTGTTTAACCAGTTTGAACAGTTTCTTGGGTCGATTCGCCGCTTGGTTAAGTTGGGTTCTGAAGTACTCCGCCTTGGCTGTCTTGATTTGTTCGTTATTTGTACTTCTTGCTGCTCTAAGGTTTTTTAGATTGTCAGCGGATGGGGTAGTTCCAGGACCGTTCAATGGTCCTTAGGTTACGCCGTTCAGAGTTTAGGTTGCCATTGAACCATGGTTTGGACATTTTTGCTGGAACATTTTTTTGTTGGAGTGGGGCCATAAGATCCATGATATTGGAAATGGAAGAGTTGTAGAAATCGATGTGAGCATGGACTTCAGATAAGTCGGAATATGGAGAGAGGGCCTTATTACAGCGGGTTGCTAGTTCAGCTGAATTGAAATCTCTGAGATCCCTTTTCCAGATCTTTGGTTTGGTTTTTTCTCTCTTACTCCGGTGAACCATTTGAGTTGATATGGAAGGAAATGATGTGATGGTCTAACCAATCACATGGGATGATGGAATCCAATGAGATGGATTGACCTTTGGAGATGATGAGATCTAAGGTTTCCCCTTTAATGTGAGTAGGCTGGTCACAATGTTGAATCAGATCGTGGTAGAGTAAGAAGGATTTTAGACATGAGACTGCATGATCATTAGTGTTAGACCAGTGAAGGTTAATATCTCCCAGGTAGATGTGAGACTGGGCTGAGTCTACATTGCCCGAGATGATTTCCAATAATTGATCAATGAAGGGGAGATTGTCGCCTGGGGGATGGTAGAATGAGTGTAGTTTGCAAACCAGATGATTGCAAGAGGAGATACTGAGGCAAAGGTATTCACATGTTACCGGCGGAGATGACTCTGAAAGGGAGACCGCAAGCGTACTCTGGTGTATACAGGCTAGGCTGACACCCAGCTTCTTGTCTCTGTCAAGACGAATTATGTCATGGGTGGGGGGTTACCAAGAGGTCGAGAACTGGAGTGGACGAAGATTCGAGCCAAGTTTCTGTGAGGATAATGATGTCTATCTCATTATGTTCAATGAGGTCGAAGATCTCGAAGGCGTGCTTGCTAGCAGACCTACAATTAAGTAGTATGCATTTGAGTGGAGCCGCACTATGGGGGGGAGGGGTCTGTGAGATATTGACTTGCTTAAGGTTATCCTTATTTATGAATCTGCAGTTAAGGTGGGATTCTCTGTTAGGGTTAGAATAAATGGTATGGATTAAACCATTAGGGTTAGTGTTAGTGTTAAGGACCTCATTGGACAAGTAAGATTTGACCACATTGTCGATTTCGTTGGGTGTGAGATCGGACGAGCTTCTTGGACGATAGCCTGTGTTAGGTAGAGGAACAGATTTGGAGATGGTAGGTGACAGGAGATGGTCGCAGGGAGGTGTGCCCGTGGCCTTGGTGGGGGCTTTGGGCCTGCTCGGACTAGCAAGGAGGGGTCTTAACAAGGGGAGATATTCAAGTGAAAGAGTTACCAGGTGATCTTTGATATTTTTGGCCCATTTGAAAGCAAACATGGGGCGTTCTAATTGTAGTTCCCCTGCATTCAGTACTGCCCAGTGTTTCAGTATGCTTTTCCTTATAGAGTTTGAAGCTGGTGAGAAGTTAGTCACACATATGAGTCTGTCTTGGTTCTTTTTCTGCTTGGGTTCTAGCAAGACCTCACGGGGCAGTACCAAGCTCTTTTAAGAGAGTGGCGTACCAATTTTTTGGGGTACCCTCTGTTTCTGAGTTTATCACTGAGAATGTTTGCCTCCTTAAAATAATATTCCTTAAAGTAACAATTCCTTCGGATACGTTGGAACTGGGAGTAAGGGAGGGAGTATCTCAGGGTGCGGGGATGATGGCTGTTGTAGGTTAACAGGGTATTACGCTCCATGGGTTTACGATGGAGACTAGTGGTCAGACGGCCATCTATGTGTTTAATTTCAAGATCAAGTAATGGTATTGAGTCTTTACTCATGAAGAGCGTGTATTTCAGTCCCCCACTGTTGTTGTTAAGCCCGTGTAGAAGGTGGGTGAGAGTGTCTGTAGGGTCAGTCCATAGTAGGAAGATATCATCTATGTATCGTTTCCATAGGGCTATGCCACTGTGGAAAGGATTAGAGGAGTTCAGGATGCACGATGTTTCAATGTGGTCCATGTATAGAATGGCCAGGTTGGGAGCAAAAATAGCTCCCATGGAAGTTCCACGTACCTGGCCATAAAATACTCCCTCAAAAAGAAAAAATTCTTAGTTAGACAGATTTCCAGTAGTTGCAAAATGAATAGTGAAGGGACATTATGTGGGCGTGGTTGTGTATTCAGGACTTTTTCAATCACCCGAAGGGACTCTACTTGAGGGATGTTAGTATATAATGACTCCACATCCAGCATGCACATGGTGCTGGATGTGGGGTCAAACGGATAGTCCTCAATCATGTTTATCATGGACATGCTATCTTTTATGTAGCATTGGGTGTCCTGTACAAAATTGTTTGATGAAGAAGTCAATGTAATGTCAGAGGGGCTCTAGCACGGAGCCACACCTGAGACAATCGGGCGGCCAGGTGGACTGTCGGAATTTTTGTGAATTTTGGGGCGGCAGTAGATCACCGGTATTCTGGGGGCTTTTAGTTAAGGAATTCATGTTCCTTTTTGGATAGATATCCTGATTCGAGTGCCTCTGTGACACCAAGAATCATCTTTTGTACTTCCTATGTCGGGTTGCGTGGAAGTTTGCAGTAATGTTCCGTGTTCTTGAGCTGGCGGAAGATTTAGTTCCGATAGTTGTCCAGTCCTTGAATCAAGATTCCACAACCCTTGTCAGCTGGTTTAATGGCAAGGGATGGATTGTTTTTAAGAGATGCAAGGGCGTTTTTTTCAATGATATAAATGTTATATGGAAAAAACGATTTCTGTTTTTCCACAGTAGTTAGATCATTCAAAACCAATTTCTCGAAGGTGGGTATTTCAGGTGGAATCATTCCCCAGTGGGGGAAAATTTTGAGGGTGGTTTGAAGGGGGTGTTGGCGTATTTCAAAGGTGATGGGTTCAGAAGAAAAAAACTGTGAAGCCTGATTTTTCTGAAGAATCTCAGGAACTCGGTTTGGGTATCAAGGTAATTCGGGCGAATGGTGGGAACGAATGAGAGCCCTTTGTTGAGCAGTGACACTTCCCCACTGTACAGTGTATGCTGGGTAAGATTGAAAATAGGGAGAAGTGCATTGTTGTGCTCAGTTATTATACTGAGACTGACAGGTTCATCTATTACTATCGGTAATGTTGCCGACGGGTAAAGCGTTCGCCTAGAGGGTTGGGAGGGTTTGGTCATCTCTCTGGTTGTTTTCCTCTCCCGACTCCTATAGGTTCGGGCTGGCATCTGCCTCGGACTAAAAAATTCCTGTGGGAAGGGCCTGGGCTTTCACTCTGGTCAGAGTGTTCAGATGAATCTGCCGAGCTATAAGAGAATCCCACAAAATGTTGGCGTCGGTTGAACCGACCCCAGGGTCTCTGGTTTTGAGGTCCACTATAGGGGCGGTTGGTGTAGTGGTCTTTACTGAGTTAAGGATATGTTCTCTCTTGGGAGAAACTTTTGATATCCATTTTACCTTTTATAGTCTTTTTATTGAGTTCAAATTTATGAAAGTCCTCAATAGTCTTCAGTATTTTTGCAAAAAGTTTTTTGGCCTCAGTGTTAGTGTTTTTATCCTTGAGTTGTTTTTCAAGTTCACGTATTTCAGTGATTACCTTTTGTAGCTCTTCTGTGGCAATATCAATCCCCAGCACCATCCAGTGCCGGGAGCATGTTGTAATGATATAACTAAAACCGTTGAGGTATTTCGGATTGTCTGTGAAGACACCCAGAATATTGCGAACTTGAAGGCCAACTGGGATGGTATTAGCCTTTAGATAATCTGTCAAGAGTTTTATCATCAGAGTCAGTCTTATTTCTTTTTTTCTTATTTTTTCCAGTTCTTCAACCGGTGAGGTACTGAGTTCGTTTGGGGTATCTACTGAGTCTGTCAGAAGGGATGGGCCTTCTAGGATTTTGTTAATGTAATCAAGGGTGTAAAGAGGAGGGTGGTCTGACATGCCTAGCCTAGATAACAAAGAACACACAGGTATAAGTGAGGGGGGGAGGAGGAAACACAGGGGTGGTGCTGGGGAACCCCCTGGAGAGAGGGGTGAGGATTCACAATCCCTTGCAATCGTGCGATTGCGCTACATACAGTTATAGGAAACAAGGGAACCCGAAGGTAGTACACTAGGGACCTGGGGCGTTTAACTTATTACAGTAGTCTGGGGGATCAGGGTAAGAATAGACACAAACATTGTATACTGTGTTTACATAGTGGCTGGTTTTAGTCGTAATAAAACAGTCTGTTTGTTGTTTGCTAATATGTGAAATTTTCCAGTCTCAGCTGTTTCAATTTAAGAGACACTGTATTACAAACGTAGTAAAGGAATCACACAGTGGCATTTCACCAATTAGTGGCAGGATTTCCTGTAGCAGAGGATATGATTCAACAGCAGCAACATTATCCTAGTGTGGATTTAGGCCATTGATACGAAGTACTTATTACAAAAAAACAGTGGACCCTAGTACTTTGGGGGATCAGGGTAAGAATAGACACAAACTGGAATAGTATTTATGTCCTTTGTCCAGCCGGACAGGAATTTATTTGGCGAGGCACACAATCAGAAAGTAATGTCAAGGGGACACAGCCCGTGACCTACAGTGAACAAGGCAAAACAACAAGTATAGGCAAGAGCGAGCAAATCGGTCTGTATATTTATAATCAGTGAACAGACTTGATTGTAGTTTGAGTGACCATTGTAGATAGCATTCACAAGCATATTCAGTACATATGATCCTATTGTGTCGACGACGTTTCAATGCCGAAAAACAAGATAAATGGCAACATCTTCAGCACAGATATATAAATCATGTTTGTCTTGGAATTATAAACAATTGCCTTTCATGCTACATACAATTGACATAAGTGGGAAAAAAAATGAGGGAGAGAAGGGAAAAAAAACAATGTGAATACGAGGTCAGGCATGTTTAAAACAAAAAACACATGGTGGTGCATTTTACTGTTCGCACCTCAAGGACCGTTCTTTGCTGGCATGCTTAGTGCTGGAGCAACGATGTAATACTGTGCAATTAAACATCGGTGCAGTGATTTTGGATAGTGAAGTCTGCTCGCGCAGGTGGCGAAAACGGAAGGAGAAGTGACGGCGCAGTGCGAAATGGTTGGAATTAAAAGCCAGAGTTCAAATTGGGAACCTTTCAGAGAAAGGGCGATTAAAAAATAAAACGTTACATATGGCGCACTGCGAGACAGTATCCAGAATAGAAGTGAGAGGGTCCAGAGTGACTGGTGCACTATCGATGACTACACAGTGTTGGATACAAGGTTGACTATACAGTGAGCAGTTTTGTGTCACGGTGACATTTGAAGATATTATCACGGCAGATCTTAACCAGGTACCAATTGTCTATACAGTGAGCAGTTTTGTGTGAACAACGCAGTGGCATTCGGGGAGAAAGTCAATATCAAGGCTAATCCTTAAGGCGGGGAGAATTATCTCTACAGTGAGCAATTTTTTTGTAAATGGTGCGGTGATATTAGAGGACGAGGGTATTACCAAGCAGTGGCGGTTCGTCCATTGGGGGCGTTGGGGGGTTGCCCCACTAGCCATGGACGACCGTCACATCACTGTCTGACAATGTCTGCGCATACCAATAATTAAAATTACAAGCGCAGCAGTCATAATTTTTTTTCGGAGAATCGGAGTGAGTGAGTCATCACTCTGTAGTCATGCGATCGCGGAAGGTTGGGGAGCGGGCATGTAGCAGTGAGAGGCAGGCGGGTGGCAGATAGCATAGCATAGCGTGGCAGGGAGGGCAGCAGCAGTGTGTGCGCATTTAGGACAAGTCATTTTTTGGACTTGCCCACGCATGCGCACACACGCAGTAGCCCCTTCCCTCCTCCTCCTCCTCTATCACGAACACAGGCAGAGACCCGGGGGAGCCGGGTCTCATTATGGGCAGTATTAGCCCTGCTCTTTAACCAATCCTGGCGCAGTGGCAATGTTATGCTGCGCCAGGATTGGCTGAGTTACCGCCGTGCGTGCTCTATTGGCAGTTAGTTTCCTGTTGAGCGGCAAAAGAAAAGAGCGGGGAGAAGTTAGTTCCACCATTGCAGAGCCGACGTGATGCGACGCGGGACCGGAGGAGATGCGTGGCCTGGTAAGTTTTATTAATTAAATTAACCTGGTTAATTTAATACCTCCCCCCTCCCCCCACGTACCTCCAGGCTCCAAGTCATGCCGGCCGCAACTGCCCACCGGTCAAGTAGTCTGGGAACCATAACCGCGTTTTTAAAAGTGATAAAAACACTGGAGAAGCAATTTCCATTTGGTGACACATATAGCAATTGACAACCTACAATAATGAAATCTGTCGAAGAAAACGTCATTTGAGTAGACGCTGCAACACATCATAGTGACTACAAGAACATTAATTTAAAAGAAAATGTGGGATGATAGCATACTGCAAAGTTAGAGGGAAAATCGTAGATTTGGGCTGTGCACTGAAGAGGTGCAGACCGATGGCGTGGTCAGGGCCCTGTGGGGGAGGGGGGGGGTTGGTGTCCAGGTTGTCGCTGCATGAGAGCGGGCTGTGTTTTTTAAATTTAATCTTTGAAGCGCAGTTTGTGAGAACTCGGGGTTCATCAAACCCGTGCCCCCCTATGAATTCTGGGGTGGCTGACATGGTGTGGAAATGCAGTGGACAGGAAGTCGCGGGACGGGAAGGATGGTATTCATGTAATACACATTATTAAAGTAATGCTGCACTCACATGTATAGTTCGGGCGGCTTTTGCTAGTAACTCCTTTCAAACAAACAATAAAGGACTCTTCTGTGACACTTTACAACGAGGCTGACATCGGGGTAATAGCGGCGTGCTCTGCTTTCCTGGTGTGTCTTCTAATTGCTCCATATTTGTAGTGGTGTTTTAATATAAGGCTTTCCGAATACAACTTGCAAAGACAAACGCACTTGGATAGGGCTCATTTCCTGGCATGTGAAAATTGCGCGATGTCGGTGATTTTGTGGAATGTGAGCCCGGTTTTTCAGCTGCATGTGTGCTCCAAGGGCCCCTCAAGATTTATTACTCTCTGCATTTCATAGAATTCTTGATTGCACTGAGCACGCAGTCGATAACCTGGAAAATGGGATGGCTCAGGAGCTCAGCTTTGCAGCGCTCCTGTTTCAGCCAAGCAGTGGAGGTTGTTCTAAAATCACCCCAAGCCCCTGCTATATGGGCGAGAGACCCAACGATATCCTTGCTTCTTCACAGGGTCACGAGTATGAAGGCGTAGGGATGAGTATCGTTTGGTTTCAGAGTCCATTCCATAGCTGCCGGCCTGGAGTGAACGGCACCACTGCAAGGAAGGGTGTGGGTTTCCTACACGGTGCCCTCTACAGATTGCATTTGCTTTACGTACTAGGTACAATGTAGTGCGTGAATTTTGGTTTGCATGCAAAGTGCTGAATCGAGTGCTGAGGGTGCGGACGTTGAGCACTCTTAAGTATCTCTGACATTCTTGCAAAGTGTAACTAACTGGCCCTAATGGTGAGAGTAGAGGTCCGAATTCATACCCATTCAATGTTTAGCTTCTGCTAAGTTTAAAAAGAAAAGCCTGTGTTGTGGCCAGAGTGACTTTTTTTGGAGTTAGTTGTGTATAAAAGCATGTGTTCGACACTCAAAAGAATCATTGTACTCCGTCGAAAGTTTGCTGTTTCAGCGCTAAATTTCTAAAGGATTTCAGATTTATTTTCAGGACATAGCTCAGAAAACGCATTGAACTACGTTGTACAGAGTGCAATAAAATATTATTTTTTGGGGGAGAGGCCGGGGGATTTTGGAGAAACACAACATGGTACATGCCAAGTATTTCAGGAGGAAATATGCGCAATTGCTAAGCATTTTGAAACAGATTCGTGACTGTGAAAAGTGCAGAACCCCTTGGTTGTGTATTACAGGCTGCGGTGTTGCTTTAAGAGTTGGCCAGCTCCATCTCTTCCAGTGTGTACATCAGATGAATATTTGACATGTTTCTGCTCTGACGCAGCGAGTGGCTTCCTTGGAAAACTGGCGCGTCATGCCTGAGCAGTGTCTTACAGACCTGCACACCGGTGTATCCCCGGACCCCCAGACCCCATTTGACCCTCGGGCTACATTCGCACCTGTAGCTCTTCGGCCTCTCCACCTTCTTGACCCTGGGCTCAATGACCCCTGTGGCCAAGTCCCTGGCTCGAACTTCTCGTGGTGAGTGGGTTCCCCATTTTCTTTAGCTGAATTGCGAGCACCCCAGCTCAGCTGGTCTCCAAGAGGCAGGTGAGTCGCGGGGCAAAACAGTGTCTCACTAGTGCTTGTATGTGTTTCAGGAAGATATTATCGCTTTCAAATGCAAGATTTTCTCAAAAACTATTCTGAATCGTTACTAATGATGTTTTATCTCCTAGATACACTGCATACAGATCGTTTTGTTTGATTTTACACTGCAGCAGGGTTTTATGTTTTATTTGAGGCTCAAAATGCATGCCAGGCATATTGGCTTTGCGAGACGCCAGTGCTTGTTTTGCTTCTGCATGTGCTTGACGCAAATGTGTTTTAAAGGAGCTCGGCAGGTCAAACACGTAGTTGTCGCTAGGATATCCCTGTGGTGTAATGTTTGCAAGACTGTGATTCCTTCAGGTTGGTGTTTCTTATATTTTATTTTCCTCTTCTGTACTTACACAATTTTTCTGTATCTTCTGAACCTGTGTGTCTGAATGTTGATTTGTGTAATTCTCCTTACACAAGCCTGCATGTGTTAGTGGTCTAACAGTGGTGTGTGTCAGTGCGTCTGTCTCAACGCCTCTGAAAGTTAACAAATGTGCAGGGCCTGTCGGTGTTTGTGACTTGGCAACCCAGAAATTCTCTGAAATAATGTGTAAGTTTTCATTTATGAATGCCTAGAAATACTGAATTTTTAGTCCATTTATCACAGAAATAGTGCTGACAATCTCACCAAACAGATGCCAATTTACAAAATAAATTCCCCCGAGCCCCCCTTATTGCCATCAGGCTCGCTCACATACTTTTATTCAATCTGCATACGCCTCACCAGTTTCAAATTCCACCAGCCGCCACTGTTACCAAGGCAGATCCTTAGGCGGGGAGGAAGTACAAGTCGAGAGGAGTGGTTCAGTTAGGACCTATGGAGAAGGTGGCCTTGAAAAGTATTGTGCAGTCATGGCAGATTGGGCATAAGAAAAAAGGGCAGAGTATAGTTACCAATGATACCGTGGATTTCAGGATATCCCCCTCATTTGTTCCATATAACATTTTTATCATTGAAAAAAACGCCCTTGCATCTCTTAAAAACAATCCATCCCTTGTCATTAAACCAGCTGACAAGGGTGGTGGAATCGTGATTCAAGAACTGGACAACTGTCGGAACAAAATCTTCCGTCAGCTCAAGAACACGGAACATTACTGCAAACTTCCACGCAACCGGACAGAGGAAATACAAAAGATGATTCTTGATGTCACCAAACAGGCACTTGAATCAGGATATCTATCCAAAAAGGAACATGAATTCCTTATCATAAAAGCCCCCAGAATACCGGTGATCTACTGCCTCCCCAAAATTCACAAAAATTCCGACAGTCCACCTGGCCGCCGATTGTCTCGGGGTGTGGCTCTTTGCTAGAGCCCCTCGGACATTACATTGACTTCTTCATCAAACAATTTGTCCCGGAAACCCAATGCTACATAAAATATAGCATGTCCATGATAAACATGATTGAGGACTATCCGTTTGACCCCACATCCAGCACCATGTGCATGCTGAATATGGAGTCATTATATACTAACATCCCTCAAGTAGAGTCTCTTCGGGTAATTGAAAAAGTCCTGAATACATGACCACGCCCACATAATGTCCCTTCACTATTCATTTTGCAACTACTGGAAATCTGTCTAACTAAGAATTTTTTTCTTTTTGAGGGAGTATTTTATGGCCAGGTACGTGGAACTTCCATGGGAGCTATTTTTGCTCCCAACCTGGCCATTCTATACATGGACC
The DNA here is from genome assembly GCF_964263255.1 of Lissotriton vulgaris. Classification (NCBI taxonomy): domain Eukaryota; kingdom Metazoa; phylum Chordata; class Amphibia; order Caudata; family Salamandridae; genus Lissotriton; species Lissotriton vulgaris. The sequence continues at coordinate 652,112,565 of NC_141697.1, read as the reverse complement.
ACATTGAAACATCGTGTATCCTGAACTCCTCTAATCCTTTCCACAGTGGCATAGCCCTGTGGAAACGATACATAGATGATATCTTCCTACTATGGACTGACCCTACAGACACTCTCACCCACCTTCTACACGGGCTTAACAACAACAGTGGGGGCTGAAATACACGCTCTCCATGAGTAAAGACTCAATACCATTCCTTGATCTTGAAATTAAACACACAGATGGCCGTCTGACCACTAGTCTCCATCGTAAACCCACGGAGCGTAATACCCTGTTAACCTACAACAGCCATCATCCCACGCGCCCTGAGAGACTCTCTCCCTTACTCCCAGTTCCTACGTAAACAAAGGAATTGTTACTTTAAGGAAGATTATTTTAAGGAGGCAAAAATTCTCAGTGATAAACTCAGAAACAGAGGGTACCCGAAAAAATTGGTACGCTGCTCTCTTAATTGAGCTTGGTACTGCCCCCGTGAGGTCTTGCTAGAACCCAAGCCTAAAAAGAACCAAGACAGACTCATATGTGTGACTACCTTCTCATCAGCTTCAAACTCTATAAGGAAAAGCATACTGAAACACTGGGCAGTACTGAATGCAGGGGAACTACAATTAGAGCGCCCCATGTTTGCTTTCAAACCGGCCAAAAATATCAAAGATCACCTGGTACGAGCATCCCTCCCACAACCTACATCCAAAGTTACGCTAAATGATGTATGGGGACTACCCGCACTTACTGGCCACATGAAATGTGGCAACTGTGTAACCTGTGATTTAACTATTGAAGGCAAAACCTTCTCATTTGGCTCAATCAAGTTTAAAAGAAAACATTTTACCAATTGTAATTCATCAAATGTGGTGTATGCGATCTTTTGCCCATGCATGAAAATATATATAGGTCAAACCACTCAGAAAATAAAGCTTCGCATTGGGCAACACCGGAGCAGAATAAAATGCAACACGGAAAATGCCCCCTTGGTGGAACACTTTGTGGAAAAGGCACACAATGAAAGAGACTTGACTTGGACAATTATTACACAGATCAAACCACAACCACGTGGTGCGGATGTGTCACAACTACTTAACAAGGAGGAGCTCCATTGAATACTAAGGACCAACAGTATCCGTATGGGCCTCAACCGCCTTGAGGATTGGACAACCCTCCTCTAACTGAAAGTGCATACATCCCCACGATATGCCTTGTTAGAAATTACTGTGTCAAAGAAAAATTACTGTGTCAAAGAAATGTTCTGTCTCCTTCCTTGGATAGAAAATATTCTCTCAAATGTGATCATCTGTCTCCCCTTTTGATAATTTGAATGTACATTGTTTTAAAGTCTTGATTTTCACTTATGTCACCACAACTATCACTTCACAACCTTTCACTCTCAACTCCAAGATGGCCACCACGTCCTAGTTAACCTTTGAACTGCTTAGTTAAGCATTAGTCTCTCCTTTATTGTTAATTTTAACCACATGCCCCGTGCTATCTCATTCTCCACTCCAAGATGGCTACCGCGTACTAATTGCATGACTGCCATTCCTATATGGCCACCACACAGTCAGCGTTAGTCCCTCCTTTATTTTTCAAGACCACATGACCCGAACTATCTCATTCTCCACTCCAACATGGCTACTGCGTACTAATTGCATGACTTCTATTCCAATATGGATTTACAAAAGGGGGTGGTGATGAACAGAGTGTCTGAATTGAGCAGACCACTCTTACCCAGTCCAAAGATCAGGGCTTGATCCATCACCGTTATTTATCTCACTGCCCCATCCCAGCTCAGAACCTGGCTATATGCAAATCAGTCTGTCCCTGGCCCAGTGCATCATGGGAACAGGGCAGACTAAACTACCAAGCCAATTCTTTACCAGAAAGGAGACAAGCTACCGGGGACCGGTTTCTGGCATTTCAGCCTCTTCGGCCCGGCTTGCTTGAATCCTGATGGAGCAGTGAGAAAGGGACTCATGTCTGAGTATACCCTGCCACACCTATAGTGGCCAAAATCGATTTACAAAAGGGGGTGGTGATGAACAGAGTGTCTGAATTGAGCAGACCACTCTTACCCAGTCCAAAGATCAGGGCTTGATCCATCACCGTTATTTATCTCACTGCCCCATCCCAGCTCAGAACCTGGCTATATGCAAATCAGTCTGTCCCTGGCCCAGTGCATCATGGGAACAGGGCAGACTAAACTACCAAGCCAATTCTTTACCAGAAAGGAGACAAGCTACCGGGGACCGGTTTCTGGCATTTCAGCCTCTTCGGCCCGGCTTGCTTGAATCCTGATGGAGCAGTGAGAAAGGGACTCATGTCTGAGTATACCCTGCCACACCTATAGTGGCCAAAATCGATTTACAAAAGGGGGTGGTGATGAACAGAGTGTCTGAATTGAGCAGACCACTCTTACCCAGTCCAAAGATCAGGGCTTGATCCATCACCGTTATTTATCTCACTCCCCCATCCCAGCTCAGAACCTGACTATATGCAAATCAGTCTGTCCCTGGCCCAGTGCATCATGGGAACAGGGCAGACTAAACTACCAAGCCAATTCTTTACCAGAAAGGAGACAAGCTACCGGGGACCGGTTTCTGGCATTTCAGCCTCTTCGGCCCGGCTTGCTTGAATCCTGATGGAGCAGTGAGAAAGGGACTCATGTCTGAGTATACCCTGCCACACCTATAGTGGCCAAAATCGATTTACAAAAGGGGGTGGTGATGAACAGAGTGTCTGAATTGAGCAGACCACTCTTACCCAGTCCAAAGATCAGGGCTTGATCCATCACCGTTATTTATCTCACTGCCCCATCCCAGCTCAGAACCTGGCTATATGCAAATCAGTCTGTCCCTGGCCCAGTGCATCATGGGAACAGGGCAGACTAAACTACCAAGCCAATTCTTTACCAGAAAGGAGACAAGCTACCGGGTACCGGTTTCTGGCATTTCAGCCTCTTCGGCCCGGCTTGCTTGAATCCTGATGGAGCAGTGAGAAAGGGACTCATGTCTGAGTATACCCTGCCACACCTATAGTGGCCAAAATCGATTTACAAAAGGGGGTGGTGATGAACAGAGTGTCTGAATTGAGCAGACCACTCTTACCCAGTCCAAAGATCAGGGCTTGATCCATCACCGTTATTTATCTCACTGCCCCATCCCAGCTCAGAACCTGGCTATATGCAAATCAGTCTGTCCCTGGCCCAGTGCATCATGGGAACAGGGCAGACTAAACTACCAAGCCAATTCTTTACCAGAAAGGAGACAAGCTACCGGGGACCGGTTTCTGGCATTTCAGCCTCTTCGGCCCGGCTTGCTTGAATCCTGATGGAGCAGTGAGAAAGGGACTCATGTCTGAGTATACCCTGCCACACCTATAGTGGCCAAAATCGATTTACAAAAGGGGGTGGTGATGAACAGAGTGTCTGAATTGAGCAGACCACTCTTACCCAGTCCAAAGATCAGGGCTTGATCCATCACCGTTATTTATCTCACTGCCCCATCCCAGCTCAGAACCTGGCTATATGCAAATCAGTCTGTCCCTGGCCCAGTGCATCATGGGAACAGGGCAGACTAAACTACCAAGCCAATTCTTTACCAGAAAGGAGACAAGCTACCGGGGACCGGTTTCTGGCATTTCAGCCTCTTCGGCCCGGCTTGCTTGAATCCTGATGGAGCAGTGAGAAAGGGACTCATGTCTGAGTATATCCTGCCACACCTATAGTGGCCAAAATCGATTTACAAAAGGGGGTGGTGATGAACAGAGTGTCTGAATTGAGCAGACCACTCTTACCCAGTCCAAAGATCAGGGCTTGATCCATCACCGTTATTTATCTCACTGCCCCATCCCAGCTCAGAACCTGGCTATATGCAAATCAGTCTGTCCCTGGCCCAGTGCATCATGGGAACAGGGCAGACTAAACTACCAAGCCAATTCTTTACCAGAAAGGAGACAAGCTACCGGGGACCGGTTTCTGGCATTTCAGCCTCTTCGGCCCGGCTTGCTTGAATCCTGATGGAGCAGTGAGAAAGGGACTCATGTTTGCCCTGTTCCCATCATGCACTGGGACAGGAACAGACTAATTTGCATACAGCCAGGTTCTGAAACTGGGATGGTGCAGTGAGCTAAAAAACGGTGTTGGATCTAGCCCTGATCTCTTGACTGGGTGAGAGTATTCTGTTTAATTCAGAGACTCTGTCCCTCACCACCCCTTGTTGTAAATATTTTTGTCCACCCTAAGCGTGGAAGGGTATACTCAGATGTGAGTCCCTTGCTCATTGCACCATCAGGATTCAAGCAAGCCGGGCCGAAGAGGCTGAAATGCCAGAAACCGGTCCCCGGTAGCTTGTTTCCTTCCCAGTGAAAGAATTGGCTTTTGTAGTTTGGTTTGCCCTGTTCCCATCATGCACTGGGACAGGAACAGACTAATTTGCATACAGCCAGGTTCTGAAACTGGGATGGTGCAGTGAGCTAAAAAACGGTGTTGGATCTAGCCCTGATCTCTTGACTGGGTGAGAGTATTCTGTTTAATTCAGAGACTCTGTCCCTCACCACCCCTTGTTGTAAATATTTTTGTCCACCCTAAGCGTGGAAGGGTATACTCAGATGTGAGTCCCTTGCTCATTGCACCATCAGGATTCAAGCAAGCCGGGCCGAAGAGGCTGAAATGCCAGAAACCGGTCCCCGGTAGCTTGTTTCCTTCCCAGTGAAAGAATTGGCTTTTGTAGTTTGGTTTGCCCTGTTCCCATCATGCACTGGGACAGGAACAGACTAATTTGCATACAGCCAGGTTCTGAAACTGGGATGGTGCAGTGAGCTAAAAAACGGTGTTGGATCTAGCCCTGATCTCTTGACTGGGTGAGAGTATTCTGTTTAATTCAGAGACTCTGTCCCTCACCACCCCTTGTTGTAAATATTTTTGTCCACCCTAAGCGTGGAAGGGTATACTCAGATGTGAGTCCCTTGCTCATTGCACCATCAGGATTCAAGCAAGCCGGGCCGAAGAGGCTGAAATGCCAGAAACCGGTCCCCGGTAGCTTGTTTCCTTCCCAGTGAAAGAATTGGCTTTTGTAGTTTGGTTTGCCCTGTTCCCATCATGCACTGGGACAGGAACAGACTAATTTGCATACAGCCAGGTTCTGAAACTGGGATGGTGCAGTGAGCTAAAAAACGGTGTTGGATCTAGCCCTGATCTCTTGACTGGGTGAGAGTATTCTGTTTAATTCAGAGACTCTGTCCCTCACCACCCCTTGTTGTAAATATTTTTGTCCACCCTAAGCGTGGAAGGGTATACTCAGATGTGAGTCCCTTGCTCATTGCACCATCAGGATTCAAGCAAGCCGGGCCGAAGAGGCTGAAATGCCAGAAACCGGTCCCCGGTAGCTTGTTTCCTTCCCAGTGAAAGAATTGGCTTTTGTAGTTTGGTTTGCCCTGTTCCCATCATGCACTGGGACAGGAACAGACTAATTTGCATACAGCCAGGTTCTGAAACTGGGATGGTGCAGTGAGCTAAAAAACGGTGTTGGATCTAGCCCTGATCTCTTGACTGGGTGAGAGTATTCTGTTTAATTCAGAGACTCTGTCCCTCACCACCCCTTGTTGTAAATATTTTTGTCCACCCTAAGCGTGGAAGGGTATACTCAGATGTGAGTCCCTTGCTCATTGCACCATCAGGATTCAAGCAAGCCGGGCCGAAGAGGCTGAAATGCCAGAAACCGGTCCCCGGTAGCTTGTTTCCTTCCCAGTGAAAGAATTGGCTTTTGTAGTTTGGTTTGCCCTGTTCCCATCATGCACTGGGACAGGAACAGACTAATTTGCATACAGCCAGGTTCTGAAACTGGGATGGTGCAGTGAGCTAAAAAACGGTGTTGGATCTAGCCCTGATCTCTTGACTGGGTGAGAGTATTCTGTTTAATTCAGAGACTCTGTCCCTCACCACCCCTTGTTGTAAATATTTTTGTCCACCCTAAGCGTGGAAGGGTATACTCAGATGTGAGTCCCTTGCTCATTGCACCATCAGGATTCAAGCAAGCCGGGCCGAAGAGGCTGAAATGCCAGAAACCGGTCCCCGGTAGCTTGTTTCCTTCCCAGTGAAAGAATTGGCTTTTGTAGTTTGGTTTGCCCTGTTCCCATCATGCACTGGGACAGGAACAGACTAATTTGCATACAGCCAGGTTCTGAAACTGGGATGGTGCAGTGAGCTAAAAAACGGTGTTGGATCTAGCCCTGATCTCTTGACTGGGTGAGAGTATTCTGTTTAATTCAGAGACTCTGTCCCTCACCACCCCTTGTTGTAAATATTTTTGTCCACCCTAAGCGTGGAAGGGTATACTCAGATGTGAGTCCCTTGCTCATTGCACCATCAGGATTCAAGCAAGCCGGGCCGAAGAGGCTGAAATGCCAGAAACCGGTCCCCGGTAGCTTGTTTCCTTCCCAGTGAAAGAATTGGCTTTTGTAGTTTGGTTTGCCCTGTTCCCATCATGCACTGGGACAGGAACAGACTAATTTGCATACAGCCAGGTTCTGAAACTGGGATGGTGCAGTGAGCTAAAAAACGGTGTTGGATCTAGCCCTGATCTCTTGACTGGGTGAGAGTATTCTGTTTAATTCAGAGACTCTGTCCCTCACCACCCCTTGTTGTAAATATTTTTGTCCACCCTAAGCGTGGAAGGGTATACTCAGATGTGAGTCCCTTGCTCATTGCACCATCAGGATTCAAGCAAGCCGGGCCGAAGAGGCTGAAATGCCAGAAACCGGTCCCCGGTAGCTTGTTTCCTTCCCAGTGAAAGAATTGGCTTTTGTAGTTTGGTTTGCCCTGTTCCCATCATGCACTGGGACAGGAACAGACTAATTTGCATACAGCCAGGTTCTGAAACTGGGATGGTGCAGTGAGCTAAAAAACGGTGTTGGATCTAGCCCTGATCTCTTGACTGGGTGAGAGTATTCTGTTTAATTCAGAGACTCTGTCCCTCACCACCCCTTGTTGTAAATATTTTTGTCCACCCTAAGCGTGGAAGGGTATACTCAGATGTGAGTCCCTTGCTCATTGCACCATCAGGATTCAAGCAAGCCGGGCCGAAGAGGCTGAAATGCCAGAAACCGGTCCCCGGTAGCTTGTTTCCTTCCCAGTGAAAGAATTGGCTTTTGTAGTTTGGTTTGCCCTGTTCCCATCATGCACTGGGACAGGAACAGACTAATTTGCATACAGCCAGGTTCTGAAACTGGGATGGTGCAGTGAGCTAAAAAACGGTGTTGGATTTAGCCCTGATCTCTTGACTGGGTGAGAGTATTCTGTTTAATTCAGAGACTCTGTCCCTCACCACCCCTTGTTGTAAATATTTTTGTCCACCCTAAGCGTGGAAGGGTATACTCAGATGTGAGTCCCTTGCTCATTGCACCATCAGGATTCAAGCAAGCCGGGCCGAAGAGGCTGAAATGCCAGAAACCGGTCCCCGGTAGCTTGTTTCCTTCCCAGTGAAAGAATTGGCTTTTGTAGTTTGGTTTGCCCTGTTCCCATCATGCACTGGGACAGGAACAGACTAATTTGCATACAGCCAGGTTCTGAAACTGGGATGGTGCAGTGAGCTAAAAAACGGTGTTGGATCTAGCCCTGATCTCTTGACTGGGTGAGAGTATTCTGTTTAATTCAGAGACTCTGTCCCTCACCACCCCTTGTTGTAAATATTTTTGTCCACCCTAAGCGTGGAAGGGTATACTCAGATGTGAGTCCCTTGCTCATTGCACCATCAGGATTCAAGCAAGCCGGGCCGAAGAGGCTGAAATGCCAGAAACCGGTCCCCGGTAGCTTGTTTCCTTCCCAGTGAAAGAATTGGCTTTTGTAGTTTGGTTTGCCCTGTTCCCATCATGCACTGGGACAGGAACAGACTAATTTGCATACAGCCAGGTTCTGAAACTGGGATGGTGCAGTGAGCTAAAAAACGGTGTTGGATCTAGCCCTGATCTCTTGACTGGGTGAGAGTATTCTGTTTAATTCAGAGACTCTGTCCCTCACCACCCCTTGTTGTAAATATTTTTGTCCACCCTAAGCGTGGAAGGGTATACTCAGATGTGAGTCCCTTGCTCATTGCACCATCAGGATTCAAGCAAGCCGGGCCGAAGAGGCTGAAATGCCAGAAACCGGTCCCTGGTAGCTTGTTTCCTTCCCAGTGAAAGAATTGGCTTTTGTAGTTTGGTTTGCCCTGTTCCCATCATGCACTGGGACAGGAACAGACTAATTTGCATACAGCCAGGTTCTGAAACTGGGATGGTGCAGTGAGCTAAAAAACGGTGTTGGATCTAGCCCTGATCTCTTGACTGGGTGAGAGTATTCTGTTTAATTCAGAGACTCTGTCCCTCACCACCCCTTGTTGTAAATATTTTTGTCCACCCTAAGCGTGGAAGGGTATACTCAGATGTGAGTCCCTTGCTCATTGCACCATCAGGATTCAAGCAAGCCGGGCCGAAGAGGCTGAAATGCCAGAAACCGGTCCCCGGTAGCTTGTTTCCTTCCCAGTGAAAGAATTGGCTTTTGTAGTTTGGTTTGCCCTGTTCCCATCATGCACTGGGACAGGAACAGACTAATTTGCATACAGCCAGGTTCTGAAACTGGGATGGTGCAGTGAGCTAAAAAACGGTGTTGGATCTAGCCCTGATCTCTTGACTGGGTGAGAGTATTCTGTTTAATTCAGAGACTCTGTCCCTCACCACCCCTTGTTGTAAATATTTTTGTCCACCCTAAGCGTGGAAGGGTATACTCAGATGTGAGTCCCTTGCTCATTGCACCATCAGGATTCAAGCAAGCCGGGCCGAAGAGGCTGAAATGCCAGAAACCGGTCCCCGGTAGCTTGTTTCCTTCCCAGTGAAAGAATTGGCTTTTGTAGTTTGGTTTGCCCTGTTCCCATCATGCACTGGGACAGGAACAGACTAATTTGCATACAGCCAGGTTCTGAAACTGGGATGGTGCAGTGAGCTAAAAAACGGTGTTGGATCTAGCCCTGATCTCTTGACTGGGTGAGAGTATTCTGTTTAATTCAGAGACTCTGTCCCTCACCACCCCTTGTTGTAAATATTTTTGTCCACCCTAAGCGTGGAAGGGTATACTCAGATGTGAGTCCCTTGCTCATTGCACCATCAGGATTCAAGCAAGCCGGGCCGAAGAGGCTGAAATGCCAGAAACCAGTCCCCGGTAGCTTGTTTCCTTCCCAGTGAAAGAATTGGCTTTTGTAGTTTGGTTTGCCCTGTTCCCATCATGCACTGGGACAGGAACAGACTAATTTGCATACAGCCAGGTTCTGAAACTGGGATGGTGCAGTGAGCTAAAAAACGGTGTTGGATTTAGCCCTGATCTCTTGACTGGGTGAGAGTATTCTGTTTAATTCAGAGACTCTGTCCCTCACCACCCCTTGTTGTAAATATTTTTGTCCACCCTAAGCGTGGAAGGGTATACTCAGATGTGAGTCCCTTGCTCATTGCACCATCAGGATTCAAGCAAGCCGGGCCGAAGAGGCTGAAATGCCAGAAACCGGTCCCCGGTAGCTTGTTTCCTTCCCAGTGAAAGAATTGGCTTTTGTAGTTTGGTTTGCCCTGTTCCCATCATGCACTGGGACAGGAACAGACTAATTTGCATACAGCCAGGTTCTGAAACTGGGATGGTGCAGTGAGCTAAAAAACGGTGTTGGATCTAGCCCTGATCTCTTGACTGGGTGAGAGTATTCTGTTTAATTCAGAGACTCTGTCCCTCACCACCCCTTGTTGTAAATATTTTTGTCCACCCTAAGCGTGGAAGGGTATACTCAGATGTGAGTCCCTTGCTCATTGCACCATCAGGATTCAAACAAGCCGGGCCGAAGAGGCTGAAATGCCAGAAACCGGTCCCCGGTAGCTTGTTTCCTTCCCAGTGAAAGAATTGGCTTTTGTAGTTTGGTTTGCCCTGTTCCCATCATGCACTGGGACAGGAACAGACTAATTTGCATACAGCCAGGTTCTGAAACTGGGATGGTGCAGTGAGCTAAAAAACGGTGTTGGATCTAGCCCTGATCTCTTGACTGGGTGAGAGTATTCTGTTTAATTCAGAGACTCTGTCCCTCACCACCCCTTGTTGTAAATATTTTTGTCCACCCTAAGCGTGGAAGGGTATACTCAGATGTGAGTCCCTTGCTCATTGCACCATCAGGATTCAAGCAAGCCGGGCCGAAGAGGCTGAAATGCCAGAAACCGGTCCCCGGTAGCTTGTTTCCTTCCCAGTGAAAGAATTGGCTTTTGTAGTTTGGTTTGCCCTGTTCCCATCATGCACTGGGACAGGAACAGACTAATTTGCATACAGCCAGGTTCTGAAACTGGGATGGTGCAGTGAGCTAAAAAACGGTGTTGGATCTAGCCCTGATCTCTTGACTGGGTGAGAGTATTCTGTTTAATTCAGAGACTCTGTCCCTCACCACCCCTTGTTGTAAATATTTTTGTCCACCCTAAGCGTGGAAGGGTATACTCAGATGTGAGTCCCTTGCTCATTGCACCATCAGGATTCAAGCAAGCCGGGCCGAAGAGGCTGAAATGCCAGAAACCGGTCCCCGGTAGCTTGTTTCCTTCCCAGTGAAAGAATTGGCTTTTGTAGTTTGGTTTGCCCTGTTCCCATCATGCACTGGGACAGGAACAGACTAATTTGCATACAGCCAGGTTCTGAAACTGGGATGGTGCAGTGAGCTAAAAAACGGTGTTGGATCTAGCCCTGATCTCTTGACTGGGTGAGAGTATTCTGTTTAATTCAGAGACTCTGTCCCTCACCACCCCTTGTTGTAAATATTTTTGTCCACCCTAAGCGTGGAAGGGTATACTCAGATGTGAGTCCCTTGCTCATTGCACCATCAGGATTCAAGCAAGCCGGGCCGAAGAGGCTGAAATGCCAGAAACCGGTCCCCGGTAGCTTGTTTCCTTCCCAGTGAAAGAATTGGCTTTTGTAGTTTGGTTTGCCCTGTTCCCATCATGCACTGGGACAGGAACAGACTAATTTGCATACAGCCAGGTTCTGAAACTGGGATGGTGCAGTGAGCTAAAAAACGGTGTTGGATCTAGCCCTGATCTCTTGACTGGGTGAGAGTATTCTGTTTAATTCAGAGACTCTGTCCCTCACCACCCCTTGTTGTAAATATTTTTGTCCACCCTAAGCGTGGAAGGGTATACTCAGATGTGAGTCCCTTGCTCATTGCACCATCAGGATTCAAGCAAGCCGGGCCGAAGAGGCTGAAATGCCAGAAACCGGTCCCCGGTAGCTTGTTTCCTTCCCAGTGAAAGAATTGGCTTTTGTAGTTTGGTTTGCCCTGTTCCCATCATGCACTGGGACAGGAACAGACTAATTTGCATACAGCCAGGTTCTGAAACTGGGATGGTGCAGTGAGCTAAAAAACGGTGTTGGATCTAGCCCTGATCTCTTGACTGGGTGAGAGTATTCTGTTTAATTCAGAGACTCTGTCCCTCACCACCCCTTGTTGTAAATATTTTTGTCCACCCTAAGCGTGGAAGGGTATACTCAGATGTGAGTCCCTTGCTCATTGCACCATCAGGATTCAAGCAAGCCGGGCCGAAGAGGCTGAAATGCCAGAAACCGGTCCCCGGTAGCTTGTTTCCTTCCCAGTGAAAGAATTGGCTTTTGTAGTTTGGTTTGCCCTGTTCCCATCATGCACTGGGACAGGAACAGACTAATTTGCATACAGCCAGGTTCTGAAACTGGGATGGTGCAGTGAGCTAAAAAACGGTGTTGGATCTATCCCTGATCTCTTGACTGGGTGAGAGTATTCTGTTTAATTCAGAGACTCTGTCCCTCACCACCCCTTGTTGTAAATATTTTTGTCCACCCTAAGCGTGGAAGGGTATACTCAGATGTGAGTCCCTTGCTCATTGCACCATCAGGATTCAAGCAAGCCGGGCCGAAGAGGCTGAAATGCCAGAAACCGGTCCCCGGTAGCTTGTTTCCTTCCCAGTGAAAGAATTGGCTTTTGTAGTTTGGTTTGCCCTGTTCCCATCATGCACTGGGACAGGAACAGACTAATTTGCATACAGCCAGGTTCTGAAACTGGGATGGTGCAGTGAGCTAAAAAACGGTGTTGGATTTAGCCCTGATCTCTTGACTGGGTGAGAGTATTCTGTTTAATTCAGAGACTCTGTCCCTCACCACCCCTTGTTGTAAATATTTTTGTCCACCCTAAGCGTGGAAGGGTATACTCAGATGTGAGTCCCTTGCTCATTGCACCATCAGGATTCAAGCAAGCCGGGCCGAAGAGGCTGAAATGCCAGAAACCGGTCCCCGGTAGCTTGTTTCCTTCCCAGTGAAAGAATTGGCTTTTGTAGTTTGGTTTGCCCTGTTCCCATCATGCACTGGGACAGGAACAGACTAATTTGCATACAGCCAGGTTCTGAAACTGGGATGGTGCAGTGAGCTAAAAAACGGTGTTGGATCTAGCCCTGATCTCTTGACTGGGTGAGAGTATTCTGTTTAATTCAGAGACTCTGTCCCTCACCACCCCTTGTTGTAAATATTTTTGTCCACCCTAAGCGTGGAAGGGTATACTCAGATGTGAGTCCCTTGCTCATTGCACCATCAGGATTCAAGCAAGCCGGGCCGAAGAGGCTGAAATGCCAGAAACCGGTCCCCGGTAGCTTGTTTCCTTCCCAGTGAAAGAATTGGCTTTTGTAGTTTGGTTTGCCCTGTTCCCATCATGCACTGGGACAGGAACAGACTAATTTGCATACAGCCAGGTTCTGAAACTGGGATGGTGCAGTGAGCTAAAAAACGGTGTTGGATCTAGCCCTGATCTCTTGACTGGGTGAGAGTATTCTGTTTAATTCAGAGACTCTGTCCCTCACCACCCCTTGTTGTAAATATTTTTGTCCACCCTAAGCGTGGAAGGGTATACTCAGATGTGAGTCCCTTGCTCATTGCACCATCAGGATTCAAGCAAGCCGGGCCGAAGAGGCTGAAATGCCAGAAACCGGTCCCCGGTAGCTTGTTTCCTTCCCAGTGAAAGAATTGGCTTTTGTAGTTTGGTTTGCCCTGTTCCCATCATGCACTGGGACAGGAACAGACTAATTTGCATACAGCCAGGTTCTGAAACTGGGATGGTGCAGTGAGCTAAAAAACGGTGTTGGATCTAGCCCTGATCTCTTGACTGGGTGAGAGTATTCTGTTTAATTCAGAGACTCTGTCCCTCACCACCCCTTGTTGTAAATATTCTATTCCAATATGGTCACCACACAGTCAGCGTTAGTCCCTCCTTTATGTTTCCAGCCCACATGCCATTTTAGCCAGCTCCCATAGAACAGCCCGACAGCGAGCCCTGCCAGAGATGCTGCGTCCTGCGGTTCTGCAACAGGCACAACTGTAAGTACACCCACCCTAAACCGCTTAACCTTACTCCAGCCCCGCTGTCCCACATTTTTGACTGAGCCCGTGCTTCCTTTCCCCAGCGAGCCGTGATCTGGACGGTCGAATTGACTCTAAAGTGGGATATCCTGAAATCCACGCTATCATTGGTAACTATACTCTTCCCTTTTTTCTTACGCCCAATTTGCCATGACTGCACAATACTTATCAAGGCCACCTTCTCCATAGGTCCTAATTGAACCACTCCTCTCGACCTGTACTACCTCCCCGCCTATGGATCTGCCTTGGTAATACCCTTCTCCTTTAATATCACTGCGCCGTTTACACAACATTGCTTACTGTAGAGATAATTGTCCCCGCCTTAAGGATTAGCTTTGATATTGACTTTCACCCTGAATGCCACCGCGCAATTCACACAAAACTGCTCACTGTACAGACAATTGTATAGCTGGTTAAGATCTGCCGTGATAATACCTTCTTATGTCACCATGCCGGTTACACAAAACTGCTCACTGTATAGTCAACCTTGTATCCAACACTGTGTAGTCATCGATAGTGCACCAGTCACTCTGGGCCCTCTCACTTCTTTTCTGGATACTGTCTCGCACTGCGCCATATGTAACATTTTGTTTTTTAATCACACTTTCTCTGAAAGGTTCCCAATTTGAACTTGGGCTGTTAATTCCAACACCATTTCGCACTGCGCCGTCACTTCTCCTTTCATTTTCGCCGCCAAAATCACTGCACCGATGTTTAAGTGCACAGTATTACATCGTTGCTCCAGCACTAAGCATGCCAGCAAAGAACGGTCCTTGAGGTGCGAACAGTAAAGTGCACCACCATGTGTTTTTTGTTTTAAACATGACCGGCCACGTATTCACATTGTTTTTTTTCCCTTCTCTCCCTCATTTTTTTCCCACTTATGTCAATTGTATGTAGCATGAAAGGCGATTGTTTATAATTCCAAGCCAAACATGATTTATATATTTGTCCTGAAGATGATGCCATTTATCTTGTTTTTCGGCATCGAAACGTCGTCACCACAATAGGATCAGATGTACTGAATATGCTTGTGAATGCTATGTACAATGGTCACTCAAACTACAATCAAGTCTGTTCACTGATTATTAATATACAGACCGATTTGCTCGCTCTTGCCTATACTTGTTGTTTTGTCTTGTTCACTGTAGGTCACGGGCTGTGCCCCCTTGACATTACTTTCTGATTGTGTGCCTCGGTAAAAAATAAATTCCTGTCCGGCTGGACAAAGGACATAAATACTATTCCAGTTTGTGTCTATTCTTACCCTGATCCCCCAAACTACTAGGGCCCACTGTTTTTTGTAATAAATTAAACGCCCAAGGTCCCTAGTGTACTATCTTCGGGTTCCCTTGTTTCCTATAATTGATATGAAGTACAGCAGGTCGCTGATACCCAGGCAGTTTCCACCACATTTAAACAGAGAAAAGAAGCTCCAGAAAGTACGGAGTTGGCCCGTTTTTATTATGGCTACATCCAAGGCCACAATCGAAATATAGAGTATCCTGCAGGAAAGCGTTACACCCACAGCCTAGTTTTGAACGCCAGAAAGTACTGAGACGGACCACGAGTATTATGCATTTCATCCAAAATTGATAATGAGCAGATAAAGCCATCCACAGGAGTGAAACATTTTTCTTGAAACAATTTTACAGCACTAAGCTTGACCTTTCCGGAGAGCTGGAAGCACGCCGAGATCAACGCCCTACTCAAGAAACCCAAAGTGGACCCCAAGAACCTCAAGAACTTCCGGCCCATCTCCCTGCTCCCGTTCCCGGCGAAGGTCATCGAGAAGACTGTCAACAAACAACTGACCCACTACCTCGAGGAGAACAACATACTGGACGCTTCACAGACCGGGTTCCGCAGCAACCACATCACCAAGACTGTCCTCATCGCCGTCACCGATGACATCAGGACCCTGCTGGACAGCTGAGAAACTGTGGCCCTCATCCTCCTGGACCTGTCAGCCACCTTCGACACGGTCTGCCACGACACACTACGAACACGCCTCCACGACGCCGGGATCCAAGAGAAGGCCCTGGATTAGACCACCTCCTTCCTCTCCGGCAGAACACAGACCGTCCGCCTTCCCCCTTCCACTCCGAAGCCACCAAGATCATCTGCGGCGTACCCCAGGCCTCATCCCTCAGCCCAAAGCTGTTTAATATCTACATGGCACAGCTCGCTCATCGTCACCCCTTCGGCACGACCTCCACATCATCTCCTACGCCAATGACACCCAGCTGATCCTCTCCCTCACCAGGGACCCCCACACTGCCATAACCAACCGCCACGAAGGAATGAATGCTTCACGGAATGGATGAGGAACAGCCGACTGAAGCTGAGCTTGGACAAGACGGAGGTCCTCATACTTAGATCCACCCCTTTGGCCTGGGACGACTCCTGGTGGCCGCCCGCACTGGGAACCGCTCCAACACCCACCAACCACGCATGCAACCTAGGGGTCATCCTCGACCCCACCCTCTCCATGACTAAATAGGTCAATGCCGTCTCCCCCTCCTGCTTCAACACCCTCTGCATGCTCCACAGAATCTACAAGTGGATCCCCACTGAAACAAGAAGAACGGTCACCCAGGCCCTCGTCAGCAGCAGGACTACGGAAACACCCTCTACGCAGGAGCCTCGGCCAAACTCCTGAGATGGCTCAAACGCATCCAGAACGCCTCTGCACGCCTGATCCTCAACATCCCTCGCCGCAGCCACATCACACCCCACCTGAGAGACCTGCACTGGCTCCCCATCAACAAGAGGATAACCTCCAAGCTCCTCACCCACGCACACAAAGCACTCCACAACACCGGACTTACGTACCTCAACAGACAACTCAGCTTCTACACCCCCACCCGCCAGCTCCGCTCCGCCGACATCACCCGCGCCACAGTCCCCCGCATCCGAAGAGCAACCTCCGGCGGCAGATCATTCTCCCATCTCGCCGCCAAGACATGGAACACCCTCCCCATCCACCTACGGCAGACCCAAGACCTGCTGACCTTCAGAAAACTCCTCAAGACCTGGATTTTCGAGCAGTAGCAGCATTCCCCACCCCCAAGAGCCTTGAGACCCTCACGGGTAAGTAGTGCACCTTACAAATTATATGAATGATCGATTGATTGATTGATCTACACTCTTTATGAGCTCTGCTTATCGTTTATGACCAACACAGAAAGCCATCTGCAGGAGCGCGAGTTTCTTCTATTGTTAATTTTTGGCGTCTGTTTGGGGACTTGTCATCAACAGTTTATAGCTGCTCAAGTCGTCAATCACAAGATTTTTGTGCAATAGACGGTTCCCTGATGAAGGCAGTAATGCCGAAACGCGCATAGTTTTCATCTACCGCATGCCTCCATCATGAACTAAAAAGAAATTTAAAAAAACAAATGTATATATTTCTTTATTATTAGGTGTCTATTTATTGTATGATATGTAATGTGGTTACTATTAATCTGTACCTAGAGTATTTTCATGTGATTATATAGAAGATTGCTATTGGTTTCTTTACTTACCTAATCTCACCCATTAGTGGCAGGATTTTCCTGTAGCAGAGGATATGATTCAACAGCAGCAACATTATCCTAGTGTGGATTCTGATAATGGTAATTTTTACCTGAAGGACGCCTGGCACTATTACCTACAGCGTCCTCCCCAGCCTGGTTACTCACTCAACAATGACTATGCTACACACTGAGGTTAGTATTACACGTCTTTATTTTTCTGCGTGTAACTGCGAACTCATTACATTCCACTCACTCAACAGTCAAAACCAGCCTTTATTGCATTCCACTCTAACACTTATGTCACAGTTCTACGGAGTCTACCAGGAGCCTAAGGGTTCCGTCAATGATAATACGTAAGACACTATGGGGCACATGCATCAATCAAAATCGTGTCGCAATGGGGCCGATTCACAGAATTGGCCCCTTTGCAACTGGTATTTTGGCATTTGGGATGCATCAACCCAAATGCAAATTCGCAAAATAGGTCATCGCAAAATTTGCGATTACCTAAATTGTGAATGCATTTAGGGAATCGCAAATTGCGATTCCCTATTTGGGATGCAACAAGCCTTTCCTAAATGGGACTACGTATTTAGGAAACGCTAATTACTGCAAGTTGGTGGTAATTTGCAAAAACTTTGAAAAATGCACAAAAGTGCATTTTTCAAAGTGCCATGTGGCACACACACATGCCCCAGGATTTAGTAGAAGGACGGGAAGGCTTCCATCCTGAATGGAGACCTTATCAAGGGGAACTTAATAAATTAAGAAATACTGACAATGATGAACTTAGAACTTGGAGATTAAAATCATTATAAGATTTCTTTTTGTGGCAGTACAAGAGCTAACTTTAGAAGATGAAAAAAGAAAGCAAAATCAAGAGACTATAAAAGCCCTGAAGAAGTGCAGTGGAGCGCAAAACACGTGTTGGCTTTGTTCAGATTGCAGCTATGTTTTGACTACACAAGAAAAATAAATAACAACAAAAAGAAAATGAACCAAGAAGATTTGATTTTTATTGATGTCTTATGTGTGTATACCTCAGTGATGGTTTTTGATATATATAGATATATATATATATATATATATATATATATATATATATATATATATGTATGAATTTTTATGCTGTGAAAAGGCCACAATATGTATGAGCTTCGTGAAGACTTCAGCGAGTCTGTTGTTGATGTTTATTGGTATGACGTGAATAACATGTGACTTGTATTTAATGCAATGGAAACATTTGTCTTGTACTCGTGAAAAAGCAGGCTTGCCCTGCAAAACGCGTCGAGCTAAGCTGTCCAAATAAATACGCTTTCAACTCAGAAGTGGCCCGGACAATCCTTTCTTTACCGAGGAAGCAGAGTGGTGGATATATATACATATATTTATATATATATATATATATATATATATATATATATATATGTGTATATATATATATATATATATATATATATATATATATTTTTTTTTTCACCCAATGTCACTGCAACTGCCGAACAAGTTTGTGGGTGGGTGCCTCCTCCGTGACCATGGCAGTCACGTAAATATTTCCTCCAAAAAAGGCTCCATCAGCAAGACCATGGAGCACAAACGGTTCAGGTCCATATTTGATTTAATTTATTTGGCAAACGCGTTTCGGGGATTCCGCCTTCATCAATGCCATCATGATTAATGTTCTTTTAGCTCCACATTTAAAAAAACATCACTGTCCTTTTCATTGGACCGTCAACCTGCCTTGATGGAAAGTGGACAATATGGTAATTTCTAAGTTGTTCGCGCCCGTGTTTGCCATCTTAGCATGTCCTTTGTTGAGTCCTTTAGTTAGTAGGTATTTTCTGCCATATCGTGCATACCCAATTTTATATATATACATATATATGGATATACACACAATTAAGTCTCTTCAATCAATCTTTTTGGCGCTCTAATTGTTTGACCTGATCTTGTCATCAGATACTGGGAACTGTCACCATCAATGTCCAGGTTCTATTTCATGGTTGAGAGGCAACAGCAGTTACTAGTGCTTCAGAACCTGTCTCTCCTTCAACATGTAGATCTGCTGAATAATGAGTTAAACGCTGACAGCGAGAGGAGTCTCTGGTAAGAGAATTCCCAGGGCACCGGGCAGTCACCATGTGTCCTTCAGTAGACATCACATGAAAAGGTTCTGAATCAAATGTAGCATCAGATTGCCTTTTCCGCGTCTGGCGTACGACCATGCAATCTCCAGGCCATTGTCAGATTTCAATATGGCTGTAACACCCCATGTCACAAAGATGCCATCTTGTTTCTCAATCTCTCGGTCTTAAGTGGTAGATGAGAGACATCCAAAATCACCCGCAGGTTATTTCCAATGTCAAGTGGACTGAAAAAGATGATGACTGCCATCTCCCAGGCATTCTTCGAGAGTTCTGACATGTTTAAGGTGTGTTGAGTAATTGTTGTAGAAAGACAGTTGCATAGATGACAGGCCTTTAATTCATTTTAAACCCGCTCATCGAGGTATGGAAACCAGAATCTGTCTCAAAGAGCTCGCTTTGTGGCAATGATTCCACGATTTCCTTCATGGGCCACTTCAATCATTTTCTGTCTTAGACTCTCTGGAATCAGGATTTTCAGACTTTGCAAGTATGACTCCTTCTTGAATTATGGACAGTTCATCTTTGACATTTTTGTATTTTTGATTCTTACCATCACTAGTGAGAGGTCGAGGGTGTTGGTTCCATGACTGATGTGTAATTGTATCTTTCAACTTTAGCATATCAATCAGTATCATGGCTAGTGGCAGTGATAATCTGAGCTAATAGAATGGCAGCTGCTGTGTTTGATTTTACAATTAAATTGATATAGGCTGCAGCCGTCTTGGATGGAGTACCATGACCTTGTATAGGCATTGTTGAAAAATAGTCAGCAGGTTTCTGATCCTTCCCTGGACAAAGTACAATGTTATAATTGTACTCTTGTAATCCTAGTCCCCATCATTCGATGAGAGGAGACATCTTGGCCTTTGGATTGCCAAATATACATAATAAAGGTTGATGATCAGTTACCAGCGGAAAAGGCTTTCTGTTTAGGAATACATGGAAATGTTCACAAGCTCATACCACGGCTAAACTTTCTGGTTGTGAATAAGCACATTCTGTTGGGGGAAAACTCCTACTTGCATGTGCCATAATATGCCTTTGAGCATTGGGGTATCCACTGTGCTATGCAAGGGTAGCGCCTAACCCGATTGGGCTAGCGTCAACAACAATCTCTGTAGGAAGCTTTGAAGTAATATATGACATTTTAGTAACATTCTCAATGGCTTGTTTGATTTTCTTAAAACATTTCTTACATTCATGTGATCAATGACATTAAACATTCTTTTTTGTCAAATCTCGCAACGGAGCACTCACAGTCTCAAAGGCTTGTATATATCTGGAACTATAGCTGGCCATGCCAAGAAATGACCGCACCATAGAAACATCTTGTAGGGGATCAGCATTTGAAAGCACTTGTACTTTAGCAGGATTGGGTGTCATACCCCCATCAGATTAGATATGGCCAAAGAATTGTAACTTTTTCTAGTGAAACACATATTTATCAGCATTCAAAGTCAAACATGCATCAACAAGTAAAAAACATACTTGTGTGAGAGCTTTATTGTGCTCTTTTTGTGTTGCGCTAAAAACCAATAAGTCATCACTATAATTGAACGCATTTATGACATACTATATGATACATCGAATGACATCTTGGAAAAGTTCTGCAGCCCATGATACATTAAAACATAATCTTTTGTATCAAAACAGACCAACATGTGTAGAAAAGGTAGTACTGTACCTACAATTCTCTACGACTCCCAGCTGATGATAAACTTTATTCAAATCAAGGCGAGAGAAGACCCTTCTACCATTTAATTGAGTTTTCATATCAACAATTTGTGGACCTGGATGTCGTTCTTGCTCAATAGCCTTGTTTGCTTGACGCATGTCAAGGCATATGCGTACTGCTCTTTCACTGTCCTTTTTGGGCACTACCACTATGGGAGAAACCCACAGCGTGAGACCAGTAGAACGTTCAATGATATCATGCTTAAGTAACGATTCAAGTTCTTTTTCAAATGCATCTTGTATATGAAAAGAGATTTGTCTAGGTCTTTGAGCAACAGTACTGACGTCCTCATTAATATGCAGCTTTACTTTCATATCATTAAAGTCACTGAACTTACAGTATTTGAGTGTGTCGAGTCTCTCTACAAATTCAACTATGGTTTCACCAACTTTCTGTCACTCTTGACTGAAAATGTATCTCTCGTAATCAACACTGGTCATTGGATTAAAGTTGAGATGCAGAGTTTCTTTAATCTGACTTCTTTGTCAGTTTGCAGCATTTTCCTTATGACTTCTTTTACACCATCACCAGCAAGATGTTTGAGGTATTTGATAAATCGTTTTGTTATCAGTCTCTTCAAGTGCATCAATGAAATCTTCAAATGTCAAACAATACATCTATCGCCCGTATTTTGAATTTTAGAGGCGTCGAGCGATGGTGGTTTCAGGAACGCAGCAGAGTTGTGGACCAGCATGGAACTCACTGAGATGGGAAGTAGTGTTCTTTCGGACGCAGTTTGCTGATTGCTGTGGGCTTGTTTATGTAAACTCTGTCTGAGGCCTTGAAAGCATCTTCTGGAAATGTTCTGCTCTGCACTTGCTTAAATCACGCAATTCTAACATTTGCTATAGCTACACATGGTTCCAATAAATGCTCTAATCAATTTAAGGCACACAAATACAATCCAGACTGATTCGTTTACCTGGATTGGTCATAATGCAGATAGCTTCCCTAAACATCTTTCAAACTTAGAGGTATTTGTAACATAATGAGATACATTTGACCAGCCTGTACCCTACAGGTGTACTGCAGCAACTAATTAAAACATTCTGCAATTATACTGTAAACAAACAATTTGACAAATTTGACATGCGAGAGTAAGGAAAGACACAACGCATTTGTTATTGTGAGTTCAGCTACTAGAAATATAAATACACACAACGGGAAATAAAATGACTCCCAAATGTTAGCAATACTAGACAAAGGCCTACATTAGCTATGTCTAAAAATATACAATGCAGATAAAAGCACTCCAAATCTTTCTTGGTTCTTTATAACAGTTAAAAAAAGTCCAATTTATTCATCCCTTCACTAGGAAAGTTCAAAAGACAGTATTCAAATCATTGCTTCAAGGATCAACAGAATTATTTTGACTCCAACCTTCAATGGTATAAAATCATCTCTATTAGTTAATTTGCATATCTTCTTTTAACAAATGGCCGGCCAGCCAGCCTAGCCAAAGCTTTTCAGCCCGTTCTAGGACTTCCCCAGGGATTATCTTTCCAGTGATTAGTCAAATTGTCACACATTTTCCTAAGATGTATGTGTGCTCCCAATATTCACTACCTTTCAAATTCTGAATTGTATTCTATATCTGTATATTCTGTAATTACATTTATCCTCAACGTTTCCGTTAACAATCCATTTTACGCTGCCTGAATGTGAGGGGATGCCACGCGTACTAGAGAGTACAACGGAATTACAGGATTGAATGAGGCATGATATAGCTAGATAGATTGTGACGAGATGCTTTGTGGATAAATGTAATGATAGAATATACGGATATGGTGTGAAAGGCCACTGGCACATGTCCCTTAATCAATTGAAGAACAAGACATTTCTTGTGACTTATTTATCACCTCCTCTGGCTGTCAGATGTGTAAGAAATTGGGTCACTGTTTGAGAGGGATGAATCCCTACTCAAACATCACCCACAATCCTTGTCATTGTGAAGTCACAAGCAAACCCCAAATTGACCTGTGCTCAACCCTCTTGTAGCTTGGCACAGAGCAGTCAGGTTTAACTTAGAGGTCATGCGTAAAGTATTTATGCAGCACTTCAAATAGTAATAAAATGAAAACACAACACAAGAAAAATCCCACACCAAATTAGAAAAATTGTGTAAATAAAGCAAGTCCAAAACAACATAAATACAATTGGTAGAATAAGAAAAATGCTATTTTGAAGATTTAATAAAAAATAGCGACAAAAAGCGCAAAGCAATAACATGGTTATTTGGTCACTCAGACCAGGATAAAGTCACAAGTTCAAGCTAGCTGGAGCATGGGCCGGCTACAGGGATCCAGTTAGGTCTGCTGAACACAGTACCTTAATCCTGGTTTTGAAGAGATGCAGAGTCCCACTTTGAGGATGTGTTGCTCAGCATCGGTGATGCAAGAGTCCAGGTTAGGTGATAGGTCACGCAGCGGCAGTTCTGGGAAGCTGAGAGGTGCAATTCAATGTCCTTGCGTGGAGATGCGTTGCACAGCAGCGGTTCAGATGGCTACATTGGACTAGGCAATGTCCTTGCATGGAGATGCATCGTGCAGTGGCGGTCCCGATGGACTACAATGGGCGATGTGAAATCCTTGCATCGGGGAAGTCCACGCAGCAGAGATGATGTGTCAGTTCCAAGGGTGATGTGTTGAGCAGCAAAGACGATACACAGGTTCTTTAAGGAAAATGAGAGGGACCCCTTGGACACCCAAAGGACTAGGGTTCTAAGAAAGAGCGCAAAAAGTGTCCTTTGGCAAGATTTAATAAAGGCCTATTTATCAACACGTCTTCATTCACCCGATAAATCTCATACATCAGACATCCAACCACAATACCACTGATCAGTCCAACAATTTCAATGCATTAGCACAAAAACCTATAAGGCTGAACTTATGACAACACAGTTTATTCAAATATTTCTTTCACAAGTTCAAACATTTATTTCCTCATAATCATAGCACAAAGTTAGCATATTATTTACAAGAAATATATATATATATAATAAAAAAATCACAGTATTAAAAACACAAGACAAGAGTTAAAAGACACATTAATCTTGGTCATAGCAGACCATATCCCTCTATACAAATTATTAAGATGATCCCTGATGCTTCACAGACAGTCAACATCCAAACAAGCATCAATTTGACGGATTAATGGAACACAAGTGTCGACGCGGTTTGATGGTTATGCTGATTGGACCATCTTTATTAAGACTATAATCAACTTAGGAAACTGCTGCAATGATCCAATTCCCAAATAATGAATAACAATCCTGATTGGCACCTTTAGTTAACATGTGTTGTGAGGCATTGGAAGCAGGCCTCCATTCTGAAGGTAAAGAGAATGATGAGGGAAGAGGGCCTTCAGTATTCCCTGATTTTCCCGGCTCGGTTGCGGATTGTGTTGGACGGCACCACCCACTTTTGTGGAAGCCCGGGAGAGGTCTGGGAAAGGATTGAGACCTACAAGACCGGTACCTCCCAGCCTGCGGGCTCTAAAGCTGAGTCGAGGAAACTGGTGGAGCTTGGAAAGCATTCCAGGCGGCACTTTCGGAGTGGAGCTCCCAATCAATCAATCAATCAATCAATCAAACAAATTTGTAAAGCGCACTACTCACCCGTAAGGGTCTTAAGGCGCTGGGAGGGGTTGGGGGAGCCGCTACTGCTCGAAGAGCCAGGTCTTGAGCCGTTTCCTGAAGGAGAGATGGTCCTGGGTCTGCTGTAGGTGGGTGGGGAGGGAGTTCCATGTCTTGGCCGCCAGGTAGGAGAAGGATCTTCCTCCGGTGGTGGTTCTGCGAATGCGTGGGACGGTGGCGAGGGCAAGGCTGGCGGAGCGGAGGTGGCGGGTGGGTGCGTAGAATGTGAGGCGTTTGTTGAGGTATTTGGGGCCCATGTCGTGGAGAGCCTTGTGTGCGTGGGTGAGGAGTCTGAACGTGATCCTCTTGCTGACGGAGAGCCAGTGCAGATCTTTCAGATGGGGAGAGATGTGGCTGTGGCGGGGGATGTCCAGGATGAGTCGTGCCGAGGCGTTCTGCATGCGCTGGAGTCTTTTCTGGAGTTTGGCTGTGGTTCCAGCGTAGAGGGTGTTCCCATAGTCCAGTCGGCTGGTGACGTGGGCCTGGGTGACCGTCTTCCTGGTGCTGGTGGGGATCCATCGGAAGATCTTTCGGAGCATGCGCAGGGTGTTGAAACAGGATGACGAGACGGCGTTGACTTGCTTGGTCATCGTGAGGGAGGAGTCCAGGATGAAACCCAGGTTGCGTGCATGGTCCGTTGGCTTGGGGGCGGTGCCCAGGGCGGGGGGCCACCAGGAGTCGTCCCAGGCGGAGGGGGATGGTCCCAGAATGAGGACTTCCGTCTTGTCCGAGTTCAGTGTCCGACGGCTGAGCTTCATCCATTCCGCGACGTCTTGCATTCCTTCCTGGAGGCTGGATCTGGCGGTGGCGGGGTCGTTGGTTAGGGATAGGATCAGCTGGGTGTCGTCAGTGTAGGAGATGATGTTAAGGTTGTATTGGCGTGCGATGGCTGCGAGGGGGCTCATGTAGATGTTGAAGAGGGTGGGGCTGAGCAAGGATCTTTGTGGGACGCCGCAGATGACTTCGGTGGCCGCGGACCGGAACGGGGGGAGGCGGACTCTCTGGGTTCTTCCGGTGAGGAACGAGATGATCCACTCCAAGGCCTTTCCTTGGATTCCGGTGTTGCTGAGGCGCTGAATTAGGGTGCGGTGGCATACGGTGTCAAAGGCTGCTGAGAGGTCCAGGAGGATGAGGGCAGTAGTTTCCCCATTGTCGAGCATGGACCTGATGTCGTCGGTAGCAGCAATGAGGGCGGTCTCTGTGCTGTGGTTTGCTCGGAAACCGGACTGCGATGGGTCTAGGGATCCGTTTGTCTCGAGGAAGGTGGAGAGTTGTTTGTTGACAGTCTTCTCGATGACTTTGGCCGGGAAAGGAAGGAGCGAGATGGGGGCGGAAGTTCTTGAGGTCCGTGGGGTCCGCAGTGGGTTTCTTCAGGAGGGCGCTGATCTCGGCGTGTTTCCAGCTCTCCGGGAAGGTGGCGGATGCGAAGGAGCTGTTGATGATGTCCCAGAGTTGGGGTGCGGTGATGGAGTCGGCTATGTTGAAGATGTGGTGTGGGCAGGGGTCGGTTGGGGAGCCGGAGTGGATGGTGTTCATTGTGCGGGTGGTGTCTTCGGTGCTAACCGAGGTCCAGGTGCAGAGAGTGGTGGTGGGGGGCATTGGTTCGGTTGTTGGGTGCATGGTCTGGGCACCAAAGCTGTTGTGTATGTCGGCGATCTTGCGGTGGACGAACAAAGCGAGTGAGTCGCAGAGGTCTTGCGAGGGGATGTTGTCGTTGTTGCAGGCGCTGGGGTTGGAGAGCTCTTTAACGATGCTGAAGAGTTCCTTGCTGTTGCGGGTGTTGTTGTCCAGTCGTTCTTTGAATGTGGTCCTTTTGGTGGTGCGGATCAGCTGGTGGTGTTTGCGGGTGGCGTTCTTGAGGGCTGTCATGTTTTCTGATGTCTGTTCGTGGCGCCAGGCTTGTTCGAGGGTGCAGCAGGTTTTCTTGGAGTTTTTGAGGTCGTCAGTGAACCAAGAGGCTTTCTTGCTGCCGGGTCTGCTGGGAGGGTTCTTCAGTGGTGCGATGTCCTTGGCGCAGTTGGTGAGCCACTGTGTGAGGTTGCGGGCTGCTTCGTTGGGGTCCGTCGTGTTGGTGGGAGGGTTCTGGCTGAGGGAGGTGGTGAGCTGGTCGGCGGTGATCTTGCTCCAGCTTCTGCTGGGAACCTGTTGCAGGTGGTGGTGAGTCGTGGTTCTCCTGTAGTTGAAGTGGACGTAGCTGTGGTCTATCCAGTGTAGACCAGTGGAGTGGCTGAAGGAGATGTGCTTGCTGGAGGAGAAGATGGGGTCAAGCGTGTGGCCGGCATAGTGGGTGGGGGTGTTCACCAGTTGCTTGAGTCCGAGGTTGGCGAGGTTGTCCAGCAGGGCTGCGGTGTTGCTGTCATTCTTGTTCTCCAGGTGGAAATTGAGGTCTCCTAGGAGGATGTAGTCTGGGGAGGTAAGGGCGTGTGGGCTGATGAAGTCTGCGATGGCTTTGCTGAATTGTGTGCATGGTCCTGGGGGTCTGTAGATGAGGGTGCCTCTGAGGGTGGTCTTGGGGTCGGTGTGAATCTGGAATTGAAGGTGCTCGGCTGCGGTGAGGGTGTCGTCGGAGTTTGTCGTGATTCGGATGGTGTTTCTGTAGACGATGGTGATGCCTCCCCCGGTTTGGTTGGCGCGGTCCCTCCGGGTGATCTTGTAGCCATCTGGGATGGCTATGGCGATGTCGGGGGCTGAGGAGGTGTTCATTCAGGTTTCTGTGAGGAAGGCGACATCTGGTGATGTTGTGTCGAGGAGGTTCCATAGTTCGACGGCGTGCCTGTGGACGATTTGGGTGTTGAGCAGGATGCACTTGAGGTGATTGTTGCTGGTGCCTGGCTTGGCGGGTGTGGTGCAGGTTCGGAGGCAGGTGAATTTGCAGGCTTGGCAGGTGAAGGGTCCGTGGGTGCGCCTCGGGGTGGCTTGGTAGCAGGCGGTGTTTTGGCTGGCGTTGAGTGCGTGGAGGGTGGCGGCGTCGTAGGTCCGTTGGGTGGGCTGGCGTCGACGAGGGCCAGGGGTTCTGGCGCTGGGCGCGGGCTAGGCGCGGATGGGCGTAGGCGGGGTTGCCTTTGGCGCTCCTTTGGCGCACAATCGGCGCCCCCACTGCACACGTCCGCTGCGCTTCCATGCGGCTACCTCCATAGGAGGCGAAGTGGGAGGGAGGAGCAGCTGGAGGCGGGAGCGGGGTGGCCAATGGGCGAGGGAAGGGTTAACAGAAGGGAAGACGGACGGGGGAGCAGTGGCGGGGAGCGTGGGGCGGGGGGGCCAAGGGGCGCACGGGGAAGCCAGGAATCACAGGAGCAAAATACAAAGGCAGAAAACAGCAGTACAAAACGATACCGGGGTCACAGGAGCAAAATACAGGGCACAAAGGAAAACAAAGGAAAACCAAATACAGACAGCAGCACAAGTACGATACCGGCGATATCAGTCCCAGGAGCAGGGGCACACCAGCGGCGGGCTCCAGGCAGCAGGAGGGGTCACGCAGGCACAGGGGGAGCCGTGCGGCGTGTGGGGTGACCCAAGAAACTGACCTCTTCCCAAACCAAAAGAAAGAGGGCAGAGCTCTGCAAGCCGTGGTGGCGCTGATGCGGGGCAGGAGCCCCACCCATGAGGTGGCAGCTCATTCGTCGAAGGACACTGGGGACGTTGAATCTGACACATCCCGCAGTGACAGTGTGAGCATGCCTGTGGTGACATCACACACAGCTGACGAAGTAATCTGAGGCAGGCTAGACTTCGAACCAGTCCGAACCCCTGGGGAGTTGCTGAACTACCAGCTGCTGTGTCCGGTCCGGGGTTGCCATGATCTGGTGGAGCCGGCGCACCCAGAACGGTTTGCACGTTAATCCTATGGTACCTTCTGCTCTTACTATCCACCCCCTTGAGAACCTTACTAGAGTAAGGCCTCACTAAGGATCATCTTCCACACACTGTTTGGATGACTGACCGTTGTCAGGCTGTCCTGGGCTTGGGGAGTTGTTCAAGATTGGGTTTCTTTGGTTGATTTTTTTTGGTGTTTTGCTGTTTGAAGTGGAGGGTGGTGGTGCATGCACTGGGACACGGGCAGGGGAGGGGTCCCCCTTATGTTGCTTTGGAGAGGGTAATAATAATAATAATAATAATACAGCCACTTAAAGATCGCAACAGCTACCTCAAACAGAGGTGCCCTGGCACTAAAGCGATCGGCAGTACACAGAAAGAGAACCAGAAAGCCAAGCCCCAGACACACCATTCTACTCTAAAGAGCTAGGTCTTAACCACTTTCCTAAAAAGAGGCTCTGCATCAATGTTGCGGAAGTCACTTGGCAAGGAGTACCACAATTTAGCAGCCCGACCGTGAAGGATCTGCCCCCCAGGTGAGCCTTCTTGAAACGGGGCGTGCAAAGCAGCTTTTGACAATTGGATCTTACAGATCTCGTCTGCTTACCGCAGCGTAGTCTTTGTTTCAAGTAGCTGGGGCAGTTACCATTCGTGGCTCGGAATGCAAGCGTCTGTGCCTCAAACTCAATTGTTTTGGCCACTGGTAACCAATGGAGCTCTTTTAAATGCAGAGAGACATGCTCACAGAAAGGAACTCACAGCCGCATTTCGTACCATCTGAAGGCATCTGATTAAGTACTTTTGCAGTCCCAAATAAAGGCCATTTGCATAGTCCATCTTGGATATCACCATGGCATGTACTATGATTTTTCGGCACTCCTCTGGCAACAAATGTAGAAATTTCCGCACATTTCTCAGTTTACTGAAGCAGGTAGCTGTCACCTGCGGCATCTGTGCCGAAAATGAAAGATCAGCCTCCCACTTCAACAACAAGATTTTTTATACCTGTGGTAATGACAGGTACATTTAACATGGTGAGGTTCCTCATGCGGAACATCCGTGGTATGGGAACAATAGCCAAACGTCTTAACATATACCCCTACCATCGGCGCAGGGATGTGCACATAGCATTCCTCCAGGAGACACATCTTAATGAGGAGGAGGCGGGGAGGGTACAGAAGAGGTGGTGGGGGCAGGTTTTCGCAAACACCTTCTCGGCCTTCGACCAGAGGGAGTCTTGATCTGGGTGAAGTCTGGGATCCCCTTCGCTCTTGACCACGCATGGCTGGATTCGGAGGGACGGTACACCCTGCTTGTGGGCCGATTGGCAGGGTGAGAGGTGACCCTAGGCAATGTTTATGCTCCCAACCAGGACCAAGTTGGTTTACTGGAGTCTTTCCCCGCCTCTCTGGCCCAATCTCTAACAGGTTCTCTCATACTGGGGGGCGACTTTAACTGGGTGGCGGATGTTCCCATTGATCGTTCGCACCCTCCCATGCCGGGGACCCAGCCACATCGTACTGCATCGGGTTTCCAGAATTGGATGTCCCACTGGGGCTTAGAAGACACCTGGAGACTGTAACATGCAAGGGATAGGAAGTACTCCTTTTTTTCACTGGTTCACCAAGTCCATACCAGGCTTGACATGTTCCTCCGTTCCCTGGCCTTCAACGGTTCTGTGTCTCGCACAGAGTACCTGGGGCATACCCTGTCAAACCATAGCCCATTTCTCATGGTACACCAACCGTTGGGTCAGCGCCCCCGATCCCTACTTGGAAATTGAACCCGCTTTTACTTGGTGATGTCCCTTTCCGTTCCTCAGTGGAAGCATTACTTCCCTATTATTGCCAACACTGCCTCAACTCCACAGGTAGAGTGGAAAGCATTTAAGATTGTGGTACGGGGCCATTGCATGGCTCGAGCGTGTGGGGCACACACAGGGAGATTGCTCGTGAACTTTTGGACTTGGAGGGGACTATCTACAGACTGGATAATTTAAGGGCATAGATAATGCAGCCCAGACGTCCTTACAAGAAGCGAGGGTGCGGTACAACAAAGCGCTAGGTAGATTGAGGTGTTTCAGCTATAAGGATTATTTAGGCAAAGGGAGGAAGGGAGGGTGGTTCAACTGTTAGCACGCTTAATTAAACCTGAGGTGGGGGGCTTATAACTCGGCTTAGTTTGGACTCAGGGGAAATAGTGCATGACCCTGATATCATTAATGGCACTTTCTTGCAATACTATGAGGGGTTGTATAAGGCCCCGGCTACTGCCCCCTTGTCAGATATATGAAATTTCCTGACTCCTCTGCAGCTCTGCACATTGGAGGTAGATGATCTGGACAATCTGGGAAGCCCGACCACAGTGCAGGAAGTCAGGGCCGCCATAGCGGCGCCAGCACACAGTAAGACGCCTGGGCCTGATGGCCTTCTGGCCGAGTTCTACCAGAGGTTCATTGATATTTTGGCAACACATCTTGCTGCATTGTATGCGGAGGCATTTGAGGGAGGGGGGGTGGTTTGCCGGATTCCATCCAGGCGGCACTAGTGAACCTGCTCCCCAAGTCCAAGAAACCTGACACAGGAGTGAGAGATTATGACCGCTCTCCATAATGAACCTAGAATTTAAGATCCTGAGCAAAGTGTTGGCGGGTAGGCTGCTTCCACATATGAAGTCCCTGATTCACCCCGATCAAAACGGGTATATCCTCACTCGTAGTAGCTCTTATAAACTCTGCAGGCTCTACTCCGTGATCTATTACGCAGACACACCAGCTCTCCAGAAACTTGCAGTTTTATCTGTCGATTTGGAGAAAGCGTTTGACACTGTGAGTTTTGAGTACCTATTTGAGGTGATGCGTCGCATGGGCTTGGGGGAGGATTGGGTGCGGTGAGTACAACTTCTTTATGCTTTGCCCACTGCGAGGGTAAAGACGGGACGAACCATATCCAGACATTACAGGATCTCTTGTGGCTCCCGTAAGGGCTGCCCTCTTTCCCCGCTCCTGGTTGCCCTGGCTGTGGAACCACTGACGGAACGGTTCCGACTGGATGGGCGTGGATTGGGATTGACCTTGGGCGGGCGTTGCCACCAAGTCTCTCTATATGCAGACAACTTGTTGCTGTACCTCACGGAGGCAGTTAGGGGGGCTGCCATGGCCTTACAAATCCTAGGCGACTTTGATCTCCTTTCGGGCCTTAAGGTTAATAAAACCAAGACCTATTTTTTCCTCATAGCTGGACCTTTACCCCGGCCGGAGACATTGCTGCCCGATACCCTCTGGGCACAGCGTACATTTAAATACTTGGGCATACAAATCTTTTATGACCTAGATGATCTTAAGGACGAGAATTTGGGGAAGACGTTGCATTCCCTTCGCTCCTGTGTTCAGTTCTGGAGCTCATTGCAACTGCCCAATATGGCCCGGATTACGCTGTCCAAAATGGTTATGCTGCCCTGGTTGATATACTTTCGTGAATCTCCCGGTTCTGCTGCCAAGAAGCTGGTTTAGACCTCTGAACGCACTCCTGCGGCAATTGATCTGGGGTGATGGATGCTCGAGGGTGTCCCTGCGAATCTTACAGCACCCTATGTTAGAAGATGCACTTGGGATGCCAAATTTTGAACTTTACATGTTGGCCGGCCAACTATAATGGTTGGCACAATGGGTGGAGGGAGTGAACGAGGAGGGAACATGCCTAAGGGACCCGGTACCTAGTCGTGGGTTAGTGACGGTAAAGCTCCTGTTACCAGCTACGTCCATCCCCTCCTGCTCCCTTTTGCAGCGCAAGGCCTTCCAGGCGTGGGGACGATGCTGAAGCAGAAGGCAACAACCTGCAAAGTACTCTTCCTTGGTTCCTCAGGTGGGTCTACCACACGATGAACTCCAATCTGTATTCACCGAGGCCCAATTGGCCAAATGGGCAGATGCCGGGCTGGAGACTGTAGGGGATTGTTACTTAATGAAAAACACGGGATGTCCCACTCTACAGGCCCCAAAGCCGAGCTTAAGGACTACTGTATAAACGTTCTAATGAATCTGACATAGAAACACAAATGGGCCTGTCTAAGACTACTCAGGTCGGAAAGAGGCAAGATGTAAGAGGTTCTGGTACGCCAAAATTATAAATCCCCACAGGTTAATATATCATTTTTACACAATTCTAGCACAAAGGTAGATTAATGAGGCTGTTCTCAAATAGTTTTTGTAAAAGGTGTATACAATTTTTATTATTAATATCACATATAATTTGATTCGGTAATACTTTAAAAACATAGATGAGTACACTTCTCAATTGAACCAAAGCGCTAAAGTACCTCTAATCAGACCTATATGATTTTATCCAGTGATTAAATCACAACATGTTTCACAGAGGATGCAGTATATATGAAAAAGTCTTTTAGTTTATTTAAACATATTATTTTTATTTTTTATTATTTTTTCATTTGTTCTGTTTTTCTTATATTTAATACATATTCATTTGTTTGTATAAAAAGATGTTATCAACACTTTATATAGACCAATCTATGTAATACATAGTTTGACAAGGAACTTTTCCAAGTGAAGAACCCCATAAAATCACCATAAATTCATACCATTCATTCCATCATACATACTACTTCACTCGCTGCCCAACCTATAACAGACTAAACTGACATGTGAAAAATAAATCAATAGACATACAAAAATACTGCTGAGCAACCCCTATAGGCTTTGCAAAATCAAATGTTCAATTTTTTTTCACTTTTTAAGTTTATACATTCTTCATTCTCTGCGATTCTCTTCTTCTTTCTCTTTTCATATATATAGTGACTTTCTGTGTAGGGGTCTCAGATGTGTACGGCCTACGTACGTTTTGGTGATTAGTAATAATTTGGTAGTTTAGTCTGTTATAGGTTGGGTAGCGAGTGAAGTAGTATGTTTGATGGAATGAATGGCATGAATTTATGGTGATTTTATGGGGTTCTTCACTTTGAAAAGTTCCCTGTCAAATTATGTATTACATAGATTGGTCTATATAAAGTGTTGATAAAATCTTTTTATACAAACAAATGAATATGTCTTAAATATGAGAAAAACAGAACAAATGAAAAAATAATAAAAAATAAAAATAATATGTTTAAATAAACTAAAAGTCTTTTTCATATATACTGCATCCTCTTTGAAACATGTTGTGATTTAATCACTGGATAAAATCACATAGGTCGGATTAGAGGTACTTTATGTAAGGATCCGGTAGCGGTTTCCGCAGGAGTGCCAGGAGCCGACGAGAACCCCAACCCGTCCCCCCTACACCACCTGTGCCTATCAAACACTAGGACACAAGGGTGGTATGGAGGGAAAGGAGGGAACAAAACAAGGAAAGTAAGGGGAGACAAAACAATGGACACTTCTCTCTTCAAAATGGAAGATGAAGCTAAAAGGAATAATGGGTTAATACAACAACAGTCAACTCACAACCCCCCAATATTAATACATTAACCACTTTTACTTGATAGCACAAGGGTGTGTCCATGAGAGTAACTAGGACATCCTCTGGATACATACATGTGATCATGGAACTTTTTGATATCCAATACAACCGATATTGAGGGGTATGAATTATTACCTCTTGAGTATGTCACAAATATGGACTAAAGTCAGGGTATGATTATACTTCTTACCCAACCAGAACCACAGCCCAGCTAAGGTGTCTTGTAATATAAAAGGACTGGATCACAGAAGTAGCTGCCTGGAGTGCAATAAATACATACATAAACACCAATAGAAACCTTCATAAGAACACGATGTAAATATAGTGCGCTGCAAGCGCTTTACCGGTTCTTCATGTCCCAGTACTGTGATGTATGCCAGAATCCGGGAAGTCCAGAGAACGAACACAAAAAAATAAGGAAATTAAAGGGAAGGAGGAAACTCGCCAGGCGGACCACAAATCCCACAATGCCACGTAAACCACTCACACCACTGTTCTCGCAAATACCGGCTGTTTGACGGGACCTTAGTCCGGCCCAATGACAGGTCCGCAAGAAACAGGGCGAGTAAGTCGCTATGACACCGGGGTAAGACAGCCGGCACTGAGCGAGTGAAGGAATGGAAGGTAGCACCCATGTTAAATAGGACACGTGGGTCTACCGGGATGAGGCAGGACTTTTCTGAAATACCCCAGAGAAATCACCGGAGAAATAATATCGGTGCAAGGTAATCAGGAAGGAATGACCCTCAGCAAGGAATCAAGAAAGCGGCATCAGACATAAGAAGGGCCGCTCGAGAATCCGGGCGAGAGGTAAGGTCCGTTATACCATGAACCCCAAGTCAGGCATAAATATAACGAACAAAAGTGAACGGCACTTGGAAAGGGATAGCTGCAACTCCGTTCAAAGAAAGTATGCCCACGACAACATGGGCGTGTAACAGGAAAAGGCCAAGCAGAAGTGACTAAACGGAAGAGTAGAAACTAGAGCGCAAAGCGCTGAGAGTCTGGGGAAGCGAGCTTATGTTCCGGCTCGGAACTCTTGCGCAAGCGCGTTACAGCGAGGCCATTTTGGATTGGTATCGGCAGTTCGTCTTTCAGTTCCACGGAGGCTAGGCAGGCGTGACACTTTAGCTTTTTTTTTCTTTCCCTCCTCTAGACCTCAAATTACATGCGGGAGAACTCTTTAACAGTTTAGTTCCACTTCTCAATTGAATACACAGTTTATAAAATGCAAAACATAATACATAAAACAAGAATCAGAAAAATGTCGATGCTGCGTTTTGGCTTTTTTTCTTACAAAACACCTTCTTCAGGACAGATTCTTGAAATTAAAGATTAAAATCATTTGTTCTGAAATCAATGGTATATTGAAGTTCGTTCTGCCTTCAGGGTCCCTTCAATTTTGTGGGTCTGTTGGCTATCAGTGCTTCTTATAGAGATAATGGCAACTAGTCAGTTGCCATTATCTCTATAAGAAGTACAGTGGGACATCTCGGGAAATGGCTCTATGGCACCTTAGTGGAGGCCTCCACTGGCCCGCTAGATAGATTACTGGTGCACTGGGATACAATAGGGGATAGAGCTCTTACTGACTCAGAGTGGGGTAAAGTTTTGCGATATTCGGGGAAAGTTTCCAGGAACCCCAGACTGAAATATATTCAATTTAACTATACGCATATGATTTATATGACACCCTTCCATATGTCACTTAACGTGACATATGGAGGGGAGGTGAGACAATGCCCTAGGTGCGCACACCCTGATGCTGACTCTGGCCTTATGACTTGTGATTGCCAGTGGTTACACCCCTACTGGGAGGCCGTGTTGGTTAAGATCAAGGACGTGCTTGGTTTGGAGTTGGCCTTAACAATTCAGACGTGGCTGCTAGGTCTCTTCCCCAGACCACCTAAACGCAAAGTTGGGAATCGCTTGATAAATCTTGTGCTGGGCTTGGCTAGGCAATGGATTGCAATGGAGTGGAAATCTGCGAGGGGTCCACAGATTTCAGCCTGGAATAGGGATGTCATTGCACGGGCAGGGGAGGGGGCAGAGCATTGACATTGGAGGAGGCCAGAGGGGTTAGGAAGATCCAGATGGCTCAGCAATGAAAGGAAGTAATAGCTGAATGGGAGATACCAGTGGGATTGAGGCGCTATACAAGAACATAAATAAATAAAAATAAATAAATTGAGCCGTGAAGGGGGTGAGTCAGACCGTTTGTCACAAATAGAAGACGAGATCCGGGTGATCCGGTCGGGCCATTTGGGGTTTCAGGAGTTTGACGTATGGAGAGGGAGTGCATGGCCGGCGAGGAGGGGCCCCCCTGCATCAGTCCAGCATGCGGGTTGGGAATGTCCCCAACCCCCCTAGATATTAGCACTTTGATGTGTTCACACCACTCCTCTGCACCAGTAACTCGTTCTTGCTTTTTTTTGTCCCTTTTTCTTCCACTTCCCCTTATTTTGGATTTGTCTCCTGTATGTATCCAAACTGTTGATTTCTATAAAATGCCAATAAAAATATATATATAAAAAAAATTATTACAGGTCCTGGGTATGCGTAGTAACATTTTACTAGGGACTTACAAGTAAATTTAAATATGCCAATTGGGTGTAAGCCAACTCTACCATGTTTAAAGGAGAGAGCACACGCATTTTAGAACTGCTTAGCAGTGGTTAAGTGTGCAGACTCCTAAAACCAACAAAAACAAAGTCAACAAAACAGGAGGGTTGAAGGCAAAATGTTAGCAGAAAACAACACCAAGAATCTCAGGTCTAACACCATGGAGCTACAGAGCCACCCCACTTGCAACAGAGATGGTTCAATTAAGGACTAATACTAGCTCTTTCAGGTCCCTCACTTTGGTTCGTCAATGCCGACTAGTTGCAGTTCTTCAATGTCAACTTTTTACTCAAAAGGGCTGGTGTCCAGCTCGTATGTTGGGGAAACGTATTGGTTACTATGCAACCCATGCATATCTGACTAGGTCACTGTCCTGTGGTCACATAACACGCCTGCCGCTATTCTTGGCTAAACGAGTAGAGTGCTCACATTATGGTGGTGATTGGCATGGGCAATTTAAGCCACCCTGGATAAAGTGTGCATAAAATGTTCAGCCTCCCCATTAGCTTGCAGTTATCAGGGTTATCTTCTGATATTTCATGTGTACAACTGGAATGGAGGTAGTCTGCCACCTCCTGTCCATGAAATGGGGGTCCTTTGTCCATCCTCAACTTTTGTAATAGGATGTATGTAGTCATTACTTTTTCTAACTTTGCAATCAGCTTATTGACCGTGGTGCTGCTCAGACTCTTAACCTCTGGGTACAAGGAGTAGTCATCAGTAATCACTAGCATATATAAATGTCCAAAGACTTCCAAAATCTTCACTAGAGTGAACCCACAGCTCAGCTGTCCAAAGATGAATGCATTCTGGGCAGAGGTTTTTATCTATCTAGAAAAAAAATGTAATTTGCAGCTGATGTAAATGACAGGTTGATCCTATTTGGATTTTAGCCGGACCTTCAGTTTGCTGATCCAGTAACTAGATTTCTTTATATAGCTATGGCTATTGCGAGATCACTGATTCTCCAAAACTGGCGCTCAGACTCAATCCCGTCAGCTCTGGAATGGGGATGTAAGATGAGAAGGGTTCAGAAAATTGAATTTACCATTGCTGCAAGAAATGGGGGACTCATTAAATTTAATAAAACATGGGGTACGAGATTTGATTAAAACAAAAGGAAAGGACGTGGTGGTTAGCTTGTTTGGCCTAGGGCAAAAAATTTGAATTATGTCTTCGTCAAATGATTACTTATTTATCTATTTATTTATTGTGTAAATGTTTACATGAGGCTTTTTTATGGGATTATTATGATGCTTTTATACATGATCTGCGATTTTTTATGAAGTGTATAAGATGTAAACAGAGACTATGACTTAACGTGATTTTTTTTGTATTCTAAATAAGATTAACTGTGTTGCTTTAATGGTGTGTTATATATATGTTTTGTCATCAACCTTGGCTTCAATAAAAAATAAAAAAATAGAGTGAACCCACAGAACTAGTGGGGTGTCTTCAGTGATAATGGGTGCTGGAGGTTCGGGACTTCCAGCAACCTGGCACATCTGGCACGCTTTGCCAATGTGCTTGACCATCTTGTTCAACTGGGGAAACCTGGCTTTGCTTCAGATTCTTATTTTCTTTTAAAGCATCCACTGTACCATGCATTAGTAAGTTGAATCACCCACATGTTGGGACAGCGGAAGATCGCCGGCCCGTATCCCCTGAGGAGGCATCCTTGCACTGAAGCGACATGCCAAACGTTGTGAAGAGAGGCCAAAGTCTGTTG
This sequence comes from Lissotriton vulgaris, assembly GCF_964263255.1. Classification (NCBI taxonomy): domain Eukaryota; kingdom Metazoa; phylum Chordata; class Amphibia; order Caudata; family Salamandridae; genus Lissotriton; species Lissotriton vulgaris. The sequence continues at coordinate 652,074,482 of NC_141697.1, read as the reverse complement.
GGCTTCTAGGGTCTGGTGGGATATATGAGTTTTCAAGGTAATCCAGACTCCTTCCCAGATGGATCTCAGGGAAATGTACAGGGAGTTGTCTCCCTCTATTGCTTCTAAAATCTCATTCAGAGACATTCGCAGAGGAAATAATCTTTTGACTACAAACAATACATACTCCTCAATCTCTTTGGCATTGTTTTCAATCTCTGGAGTGACTGACCGAGGCTCCCAGGACACGTAGTATACTGGGTTTTGTGAACCAGGTCCATATTGTACCGAAAATTAGTGCTCCTGTAGTTGCGCAATCTACATTTCAATCCTAGATGTATATTATATATCATTACTCACGTTGATGACCCCTGTCACTCTACCTCTTTTATGGCATTTTGGACGACTACCACCGCACTAGTTATACCATGGTTCAGTATTTTATATCGAAGGAGGCTGAAATGAGTGGAAATCATCGTAATATACTTTGACCCATGGTCTAGCAGGATTTGGTGATAGCCAGATGGAAGGGCCTTATTTGAAAATGAGCAGTACTTTCTAATTTTCCTCACTTTGCCAACTGTCAGAGTGATATGCCTCTCTCACTTGATTGCCACATTTGGGAGGTGTATATCAATACACAGTCTCACCTCTTCTGGCTTACAATTGGCGACACCAACAGGATGGGCCACTTCATTCTCTTGATATTGGCATTCCTCTAACTTCTGCAGTTCTCCTTCAACTGTTGGCCAGAGATGTAATTCCAACAGGTGGTGTTGCAGCTCTGTGAGCTGTATTGAGTGATCCATGTAGACTTGTATCATCTTCTCTTTTTGGCATCTGCTTCCTTGGAATAGCTCTTTGAAGTCTTCAAACAGGCCCTTCAGTTCACTATTCTGTGCCCTTAATGAACCATAGACTCTCAGTGGAGTGTCAGCTCAGCAGCAAGCCTACCCACCCTTGAGTGATATACACCTTTGTTTGGACAATGACCTTGTGTGATCCGGTCCCTGTATCACCCCCGCCCGGACTGTGCCCCCCTGAAGCCTTACCGCTGTCAAGAACTCCACGCTCACGCACTTTTAGACAACCCCCTCGGGTCCATAACGTTGCCAGAGCGAAAACCATGACCCACAGTGCCCCGCCCCTCTCTCTATTCCAGGAACCTATCACCGGTCCTCAGGCACCGGAAGTACGTCACCGTGAACCCGGAAGTCCCACCCCGGAGGCAGCGACAGCACCAGTGAAAAGCGAACGCCACTGTGAGGACGAGGTCGGAGCATTGTGGCAGGATACTCAGACTGGCGTTGGAGAGCGAGAGGAAGAACAAGCCGAAGAAGACGAGTGGTCGGAGGACTGGTGGAGCCCTTGAGGAGGTGGCTGAAGAGCGGCCGTGGCTCACTGGAGAGCTACGGCGGACCGCGTGAGTAGCGTAAACCTCCCCGTGAGCACGCTAGGTGCTCCGTGTATATATTGTATAGTTCTCTTACCTTTAGGCACTTGTCGCACGTTAACAGCACTGTGAATATTGTAAAGCACTTCACCTTGAAACGCCTACCTTCCCGTCACCCTGACACCCTTTCTCTGATCTACTTCCCTAACTTACGGTACGTTCCTCTTCCCCATAGAACCCTCCCTCACTAGTCGTTCCTTTTCATCCCACGCACGTCCCGGTGTCGGTGTCAGCATACGTCTTGAGACCCTGTTCGGTCTAACGGTCCCTTCTCTCTCTTGTTGCCCTCCGAGGTACCTCCCCAGCAACGGAGACGGAGCACATCCCTGGACCCTGCAAGCAGAAGATAGTCGACCAGGAAGAACCACCCGACCTTGCCGGACTACCTTTACCATCCTGTCTGTTGACTCTTGTACCAATAAAACCCAACTACAGCCCACTACATTCGGCCTCCTTGCCTGATTTTCCGGCCCGCGACACCCCCACGACCACATCTGGTGTCAGAAGTGGGATCCGCTGGAAGCATGGAGGCCGTCATGAAGAGAATGGCCGACTCCCAAGAACAACTGGGGAAACTTATGGAGCAGTTCATGAAAACCGCCGAGGACGACAGAGGGCAGCTACATGACGTCTTGAAGGGTCAAGGAACCACGCATGACCAAGCCATGGGCAAATTGACTGACGTCTTAGGACAAACACGAGCCATGGCTTCTCTCCCCTCCGTGGTTTTGCAGAAGTATGTCCCGGGGGAAGACCCGGACTACTTCTTTACTAACTTTGAGAGGTTGGCTCAAGCGGCGAACTGGCCCGTGGATCGGTGGGGCCAATATCTGGGTCCCCTTCTCACCGGAGACCTACAGGCGGCCTATCAGCAAGCCAACATCCAGGGCAACAACCCCTATGCCGACATAAAGAAATGCATCCTAGAGCGTCTGGGGGTGGACGATGACACGTACAGAATGAAGCTGAGACAAGCTAAGGAAGGGCCGCAAGAAAATCTGCGTGCTCTATCCTTCCGCATCAAGGACCTCGCCAACCGGTGGCTTAGACCGGAAAACTCCACAAAAGACGAGATATTAGAGAAAATCCATCTTGAACAATTTTTGAACTCTTTGCATCCCGCCACTCAAAGGTGGGTCCGGCAACATACCAGACTGAATTTGGAGACCGCAGTAGAAATAGCCTGTGCGTATGGCCGTGCTCAAGAACTGCAACGCGGTAAGGAGGAAAACCCGCACCGACTACACAACCCCACAGCCAACCGCCCAACTCGGCCATTGCTCTCTCGAAGACCAGAACCTCCTCCTCTCTTACACTCTCCAGTGCTGTATCGTCCCCCCAATCCCGGACCCGAGTGCTACCATTGTGGGAACTTTGGACACATAGCCCGCATGTGTCCTCAGAAGGAGGTACCCATGGAAATCGGACTGGTTCGGAACTATGTTTGCAACACGCCGAGGGACACTCCCCCTCCGTTTCATTGCCCCGTGTCCATTGAAGGACAGGAAGTGCTGGCCCTCGCAGATACCGGGTGCCGACAAAGCGTCCTTCGCCCTCAAGACTTGGCTCTCCCCCAGGGTTCGCCAACCGGAGTAGTGGCCATCCAGTGTGTACATGGCGATACCAAACGCTACCCCACCACTCAAGTCTGGGTACAACATCCCGGGGATCCGGGAACCCACCTCACGGTCGGTCTGGTACCGGCGTTGCCCGAACAAGCCATTCTAGGAAGCGATTATCCCGGACTCCCTACTCTTCTCCAGGACACTACGGACTCCCTGACCCAATGGTGGAAAGAAGCCCCTTACCCTCAGGGTCCGTCCTCCCCTTCTAAAGAACCGAAACCTCACAAATCAAAGAACCAGAAAAGACAGGAGAAGAAACACCCTACCTTTGCCTATCCAGTGAATGTGGATGACCCACCCTGGCAAACCGACCAAGAGTTCCGAGCAGCCCAACAGGAGGACCCGCTCCTGCAAGAAGCATGGGGAAGGGCCTTAGAACAGGAAGACCCCACACAAGTAGGTCCTTATTTCTTTAAGAAGCGGGGGTTGTTATACCGAAAGGGAGGCCCCTTACAACCCGCCCAACTATTGATTCCCGGTCCCTTCCAGGATAAAGTCCTCTTTCTAGCCCACAGTCACCTGTTAGGGGGTCATTTTGGGGACGAAAAAACGAGTCAGACCGTCCTTGACAAATTCTACTGGCCCGGGGTCCATCAGCGCATCAAAACTTACTGTCGCGAATGCGTTGTCTGCCAAAAACACAGCCGATACCGACCCCCTAAGGTACCACTACAACCTCTTCCTCTCATAGATATCCCATTCAGTCAGGTGGGGATGGACATAATAGGGCCCCTGTTACCCTCCCGAACAGGTTGCCGTTACGCCCTGGTCATAGTAGACTATGCTACCCGCTTCCCTGAGGCCTTTCCATTACGCCAGCCCACAGCGCAGAACATAGCCAAGGCTCTAATCACACTTTTCTCCCGAGTAGGCTTCCCCCAGGAAATCCTCACGGATCAGGGCACCCCATTCGTTTCCTCCCTGCTTAAACAAGTCTGCTCTATGTTAGGAATAAAACAAATCCGTACTTCGGCATACCATCCCCAGACGGATGGACTGGTCGAGCGTTATAACGCCACCTTGAAACAGACACTGAAAAAACTGTTAGGCCTGGAGGCCAAACGGTGGGAGGAAATCCTACCTTTGGCTCTATTTGCCATACGATGTAAGCCCCAGAGCAGTACGGGCTACTCCCCATATGAGTTGCTGTATGGGAGACCCCCGCGCACCTTACTGGATATGGCCCAGGAAGCTTGGGAAGCCGAGCCTGACCGCACCCGCCCTTTGCCAGAGTACATCAACAACCTAAAGACTCATCTAGCAGAGATAAGGGAGATAGTGAAACAGAATATGGAAAAGGCCCAAAACACACAGAAAAGACAATATGACAAGGGTACCAAGGCCAGGGTGTTCGCCGTGGGCGACCTGGTCCTCTTGATGATGCCCTCCTCCGACCAAAAACTCTTGGGCCAGTGGCAAGGGCCCTATGCCATTCAACGACAGGTAACCCCAGTTACTTATGAGATAGAACTCGACCCCACAAGAGGCACGTCCCAGATCTATCATGTAAACCACTTAAAAAAATGGGAGGGACCCCGTCCTGTCCTACTAGGGAGCAGACCCCCTTCTTCCTTTCCCTTCGACCCCTGCCTGGACCCTGCTTTGACTCAGGTACAGGTCCAGGCCCTCCAAGCAGCCCTGACCCCTGTAATGAAGGTCTTCTCCTCCTGTCCGGGACGTACTACCGTCACCGAACACTCGATTGAAACAGAACCCGGGAAAGTGGTTAGACTGCGTCCCTATCGAGTCCCTGAGGCTCGCAGAGCAGTTATAAAGAGGGAGACCGAGGACATGTTAAAGATGGGAATCATAGAGCCCTCGGTCAGTAAGTGGAACTCCCCTATAGTCCTGGTGCCGAAACCCGACGGGTCTGTCCGGTTTTGTATAGACTTCCGAGAGGTAAACAAGGTGTCCCGATTCGATACATATCCTCTACCCCGAGTAGACGAAATGGTCGAAAGGATAGGGAAGGCCAAATATATTTCAACCCTTGATCTCTGCAAGGGTTATTGGCAGATCCCCCTCCGAGAACAAGATAAGAAGAAGACCGCCTTCTCTACCCCTGAGGGTTTGTTTCAGTTCATTGTCATGCCATTTGGGTTACACGGTGCCCCTGCCACCTTCCAGCGGGCCATGAATCAGGTACTACGTCCCCACACAGCATATGCAGGTGCCTATTTGGATGATATAGTCATCTACAGCGATAGCTGGGAACAACACCTCGTCCATTTGCATGCGGTTGTCTCTTCCTTGGGCTCCTTTGGGTTTTCCATAAATCCCGCCAAAACCACCCTGGCCGCCCAAACCGTCCAATACCTCGGTTTCCTTTTGGGCGAAGGTCTGATCAGACCCCAGGAATCCAATACCAAAGCCATTGAGACCCTTCCGTTCCCCCGGACAAAGAAAGATCTCCGGGCATTTCTAGGGCTCCTAGGTTATTATAGGAGATTTGTTCCCAACTTTTCTCAAAGGGCTGCCCCTCTTACAGACCTGTTAAAAAAGGCTACACACACCGAGCTTGCCCTAAAACACCCCAGTCCCCTTGTATGGCAGGCATTCAACGACCTGAAAGACGCCCTAACCTCCAGTCCTGTCCTTGTAAGCCCTGATTTTTCCCGGCCTTTCATACTCCAAACGGATGCATCCGATCAGGGTTTGGGAGCAGTCCTCTCGCAAGTTGACTCACAAGGAAACGAAAAGCCAATATTGTATCTCAGTCGAAAACTCTTTCCCAGAGAACTTAACTATGCTGTTGTCGAGAAAGAAGCCCTCGCCATCAAGTGGGCTATCGAAAGCCTGAGATACTACCTAGAGGGTAGGGACTTCACCATTTACACCGACCATGCCCCCTTGGAATGGATGGCCCGGAATAAGGGACATAACGACCGGGTCCTCCGGTGGTTCCTGTCTCTCCAACCCTTTCGGTTCCATACACGTCACCGAAAAGGATCTGAATAAGGCAATGCAGACTTTTTATCCCGTTACCCCAGTTCTCCCACCCGTACAAGAAAGACAGCCAGGGGAAGGGAATGTGATCCGGTCCCTGTATCACCCCCGCCCGGACTGTGCCCCCCTGAAGCCTTACCGCTGTCAAGAACTCCACTCTCACGCACTTTTAGACAACCCCCTCGGGTCCGTAACGTTGCCAGATCGAAAACCATGACCCACAGTGCCCCGCCCCTCTCTCTATTCCAGGAACCTATCACCGGTCCTCAGGCACCGGAAGTACGTCACCGTGAACCCGGAAGTCCCACCCCGGAGGCAGCGACAGCACCAGTGAAAAGCGAACGCCACTGTGAGGACGAGGTCGGAGCATTGTGGCAGGATACTCAGACTGGCGTTGGAGAGCGAGAGGAAGAACAAGCCGAAGAAGACGAGTGGTCGGAGGACTGGTGGAGCCCTTGAGGAGGTGGCTGAAGAGCGGCCGTGGCTCACTGGAGAGCTACGGCGGACCGCGTGAGTAGCGTAAACCTCCCCGTGAGCACGCTAGGTGCTCCGTGTATATATTGTATAGTTCTCTTACCTTTAGGCACTTGTCGCACGTTAACAGCACTGTGAATATTGTAAAGCACTTCACCTTGAAACGCCTACCTTCCCGTCACCGTCACCCTGACACCCTTTCTCTGATCTACTTCCCTAACTTTCGGTACGTTCCTCTTCCCCATAGAACCCTCCCTCACTAGTCGTTCCTTTTCATCCCACGCACGTCCCGGTGTCGGTGTCAGCATACGTCTTGAGACCCTGTTCGGTCTAACGGTCCCTTCTCTCTCTTGTTGCCCTCCGAGGTACCTCCCCAGCAACGGAGACGGAGCACATCCCTGGACCCTGCAAGCGGAAGATAGTCGACCAGGAAGAACCACCCGACCTTGCCGGACTACCTTTACCATCCTGTCTGTTGACTCTTGTACCAATAAAACCCAACTACAGCCCACTACATTCGGCCTCCTTGCCTGATTTTCTGGCCCGCGACACCCCCACGACCACATCTTGTCATGGGTGATGCCTATCATAAACATGCCCGCTAGTGGCAGAGATTTTTAGAGTTCATATGCAGTAACTCTAACTTTTGTTTGTTTAGTTGTCAGCATATAATCTGGTTTATTGACCCGCTTTTTATGGGGTTGTGTAGGGAGGATGCAATGCCAACTATTCCCCTTGGTTTTGTGAAATAAGTTTGTATTCTATCAAAAATGAGTACTTTGTAGCTGCAGAATCCACTTCTAAATCCTAGGTGGGGTTTTCAATACTGACCCTTGGTGTAGAAAGATCAGTAGTTTGCTATCGGTAAGAACTGTCCATACAAGTACAAATTTAAGGGTATACAACTGTTACAACAAAGTTTTTACAACGCACTACCATTACAACACAGGCATTACCACGCATACCATTACAACGCATTGCGCTGGGGGGCGCTCTAGGGTAGGGAATAAGTATAATTTTATATCCAACACCTTCCCTAGTGTCCACGGGGACTGGAGTTGGAATATAAAATTATACTTACCACTATCCAGCACCTCTAAGCGCTATGCGTTGTAACGGTATTCGTTGTAAATACCGCGTTGTAATGGTATGCGTGGTAAAAGTATGCGTTGTAACGTCCTACATCCAAATTCAAGTGTCTACACCCAAGTAGATGGCAATAGCTTCACTCTTAATCTGGGAATAAACTGCTCGGTGGGGTTTTCTGCTATGATTCGTCACTAGGGTTAATTCTTCACAGTTCTGAGGCATACACCCCCCAAAACTAGTTAGCATCCATGAAGAGCTCTGCTGGTCTCAGTGGACAGTGGTGGTTGCATGGTAACTTGTAGATCTGTTCACCCACAGGGTGCAGGAGCAGCGGCCTCTTCCTCGAGCAATCGGGAGGGGGGGGGGGCCTGTGCAGAAGGTGCACTGAAATAATTAAGGGCTCAATTAGAATGGATGCCACCTCTAACTCTTGCTGGAATCCTGTCAAAGAGCTGTCTTGCTATGTCCTTATTGGGTAGTTTATTGATTAGCGTGTCTTTGCAGGAGTGATGGCTCGGTCACTGTGTGTACTTCAAGGTTTAGGGAGGCTATGCTCTCCCTTCCTGTGTTACTTGCTGTGCTGCTTTGTCACATTCTTGTTTCAACTGTCAAACCAGTTCGCAATGTACACGTTAGCACTAACCTGATTTGACTTGCTGGCAGGGGTGATGGCATGAAGATAGTCTGACCACTCCACTTGGTGTTCCATAGGAGACAAGTTAGGCACAGATCTCCCAACCACGCACCTAAGGGAATAGGGGATTGGATAAAACAATAAATGACAGAGTGGTAGCCTTCTACCTCGTAAAGGACCCTCCCTTGCTAACTTTTCAAGTTTCTATCCTAAGGGTAACGTCTGTTTAGGAGTCTCCACCACATGTAAACCTGTAACGAACAGAGAGAAGGAGAGGGTTGATTAACGAATATTTTCTCCTGGTCACACATACACAATCACTCAATGCTAAGGAATCACTCAGATGCAATGTAGAGACTTGGGGGCAACGTTTGCGTCACTGTTCCCATGTTAAAAATGACGCAAAAGTGGCGCAAGGGGCTTGTAAATCTGCCCCTTGAAGTCCTATGGCACAGACATAACAGGAGTTATTAAGTGTCACTCCTAATTCACAGAGCAACCAATTAGCAACGATTCTTCTCAAGGCTTTAAGCGCTTTTGCAACGAGTGAATTGTTCCAGAAAAACTTGCCATAAAGCATCACAGATATGTGTGACAAGGATTTACACATCAATACCAGTGAGACATAACATATAGCAAAGTCACAGAAAACAAAACTAGGGCTTAAGCGGCATCCAAGCAGGCAGGATACTTAGCTGCATTGTTGGAGACAATCCACGCCTCAAGACAAGTGCTGGCGGTGAAAGCCTTCCGCTCCTAGCATCGGAACAGGGCGTTCCGAAAGAGTCTGCCAGAATGCAGACTGGGTACTGAGGGGCTGCTAATCCTAGCAGCTCCATGTAGTCGAATCGGGAGCAGCTCTCCTAAAGACGGGGAACGAGGAGCAATGAAATCCAGGAACTAAGCAGGACAGCCGCGCTGCCGGGCCCCGGGGGAAGCAGAGTCGCAGACTAGTCTTCCCCCGGGGTCATTCGCGCATTGATAGGCCAGGTAGGGGAAGGGGAGGAGTTAGGGGGTGGGTATTTAGGCGCAGGGGAGGAAGGAAACTTCCTCTTCCTGCGCCTGGCACCATCGGGAGGGAGCTGAAAAGGGAGGTTAGTTTAGGGCTGTTTTTTCACTTGTTTAGCGTAGTCTGTAGGTTTCTGGGTCAGGCTGATCGGCGTCGGGGGCTGTTTCACGGCAGCCGGTTCAGCTTTATTCCGCCAGTAGCGTTGCATTTGGCAAGATGTCGGGGGTGTCGTCTGAAGAGGTCCGGGAGGCCTTGTTACTGCTAGCTAGGGCCAGGCGGGAGGACCTGCTTCAGACGGGGGTTCTAGGTCAGGCGTGGGTGGGGGCCACCAGGGGCACACACGCTGCCTCGGCCGGGGTTAAGGCCGCAGTGGTGACCTGTCAGGAGGACGAGCCTGACACTACAGGCCATGGTAGCGATCGGAGGGGGGGCGGAGCGCCCAGGGACCCAGCAAGGGGCAGGAAACGCAGGAGCCTGCCCCCGCGGGCCTACCCTCCGATCGAGTTTTTGCCTGGGGCTTCGGGGGCTGCTGTGAGGGCCGCGCCCCCCGCGCTTCTGCCCCAGGGGCCTTTGCAGGTGCCGGCCGGCGCTGTGCAGGGGGAGGGGCAGGCAGACAGCATTTCTGGGCCTGCTCTGGAGCTAGAGGGAGCCCCGGGTGGGAATGCGGCCCCAGAGATCGATGGGCAGTCAGCTCTTACTGCCCCTGGGGCTGGCTTGACTGGGGACACCACGAGGGAAGTAGGGGGACAGGAAGAGGAGGCCCCCATCGACCTGTCAGCGGCGGGGGACCTGGGGGGCCGGGGTGGGCCTTTCACCCTGGTTCCCATGGGAGGGGCGCCTGGTTGGGTTCCTGGTTTTCCGCAGGTGGGTTTCTTCCCCCCGGGGGCTGAATTTTTTGGCTACTGTCCGTCCCCCCTCCCCAGATCTGGGGCGCCACCTCCTGGGAGGATAGGACCCGGGGTGAGAGGATCCTGGAGCAGATTCAGGAGGTCAGGTGGGCCGAGGAGACCAGAGCCGGGGTGGGTGCTGTGTGGGGCCATGAGGTTGAGGGCCCTCCCACCCCGACCTCTGAGGAGGAAAGGGAAGCGGAGCTGGAGGAAGAGTTAAGGAGGGTCACAGCCAGGAAGGCAGTGCAGGACTACCCCCCCAAGGGGAGTATGGCAGGAGTAGGGACGGCCAGGACGGCTTTGAGGCCCGATGGTGCTGGGGCCCGCTCAGGTTGGAGCGACCTGAGGGGTGGGTGGGGATCCAAGCCGGCGGCTGTTGGCAGAGCCCGGGGGTGCCTGGCGGGGCGCAATACGGCTCCAAGACGCAGGACGGAAGCAGTAGGGCAGTCTGCGGCGGCTGTCCCTCCACCGAGGGCTCGGGCTCCTGCAGCGCGTGTGGAGACTGGTGTGCGTGGGCGGGGAGGTGTGCAGAAAGGTGTGAAGTGAGCGGTGAAGAAGGTGGACAATTTGTGTGTGGATCTGGAACCGGTGCTTGAGTTGGATTATGGTGCGGAGAGTGATGAGCTGGAGGACGGGGAGGTGCGGGATGACTTGGAAGGCTTAGGAGGCGCTGCGGACAACGGCGACCTTGGTGTATTGCAGGACAAGGCGGCAACGAAGACCAAGGCCGGGACGACGGCGGTCCAGGTGACGGAGTCCAGAGGACGGCCCCGGGAGCGGACCACGACACTCAAAATGAGGGAGCCTGGTGGGCGGCCTGGGAAGACATTCTCCGGGGGGGGGGGGAGGGGCGGAAGAGGACTTGCAGGTCGGTGGGAGTGGGTGATGGTTCGGTGCGGGAGGTGGGGAAGCCATCGGGCGGTCCACCCGAGGATGGTAAGAAGGTGGATGGTAAGTCGGTGACTATGATGAGGAGTTTTGAGCTAGGGTTAGCGCGAATCCCGAGAAGAGTTGGGGGAGGTGGATCAGGAACTCTGGGTTCAGTGGATGGCGTCTTCGCACTCCACTGCGTCCACACACACGGCCAGTGGCCTACCGGTGGTGTATCGGTCTTTTCCACCGCGTCCCGCCCAAGGCGGGGCGGGGGGTGGAACAATGCCCAGCATCATTGTCTCAGGGCAGCAGTCCAAGCCGGGCGGTTATTCCACGGGGCCTGTTGGAGCTACAATAAGGGGTATAGTTACTGGTATCCCTGTAAATTCAAACACGAGTGCTCGAAGTGTGACGGGAAGCATGCCCTTACGCAGTGCCTCACGCTCACCATACCCTCGGAGCAATGGAGGAACGCCAGAGGGCGGGGCCACCCTGGACCAAAGGGCGCCTACACCGGTTAGGGTGGAGGCGATGGCCCCGGGGCTCTCGTGCTACCCGGATCAGGAGGCTGCGGCGCAGCTTTTCTGGGGTTTCACTGAGGGCTTTAGGGTGGGCTACCAGGGTCCCAGGGAGCGACGTTGGGCCGAGAATTTGAGATCTGCCAAAGAATTGCCGTGTGTAGTGTCTGCTAAGTTGAAGAAGGAGGTAGAGGAAGGAAGGGTGGCTGGCCCGTTTACTGACTGGCCGTTGCAGGACCTGATCATATCCTCATTGGAGGTGGTGCCGAAGAAGGAGGAAGGGGAGTTCAGGATGATTCCCCATCTGTCATGGCCGGAGGGCCAGTCAGTGAACGACTTTACTGCAGTGGAAGATTCTAGAGTGCTCTACGCGACGGTGGACGATGCGATCCGCCTGGTGAGGGTGTGTGGGACGGGAGCGGAATTGGCGAAGTGTGACATCAAGTCTGCTTTCCGTTTACTGCCTATTCACCCGGCGGATTTTCCACTCTTGGGCATGCAGTTTGGGGGGGCCATCTACGTGGACAAGGTTTTGCCCATGGGGTGCGCCATCTCCTGCGCTCTGTTCGAGCTGTTCAGCACTTTTCTGCAGTGGGTCATGGTGCGTGTTAGTGGGTGTCGCGAAGTCACTCACTACTTGGATAATTTCCTCCTCCTGGGGAGGTCGGATACTGGGGATTGCGGCAGGGCCCTGTCGCGATTCCAGGAGATGGCCTTTCAGTTTGGGGTGCCTCTGGCGCCCGAGAAGACGGCTGGTCCCAGCTGTTGCCTCACCTTCCTGGGGATCGAACTGGATTCAGTGCAGTGGCTGGCGCGCCTTCCTGCGGCCAAAGTGGCGGAGATCCTGGCATGTCTGGAGTGGGCTGTGGGGGAACGGCGGATTCCTTTGCGGGCAGTGCAGAAACTTCTGGGTTTCCTTAACTTTGCGTGTAGGGTAGTGCGGGCAGGGCGGACGTTCTGCAGGCGGCTCGGCATGGCCATGTCGGTGGCAGTGCTTCCACATCACAGGGTCAGGATTTCCATGGGAGTGAGGACGGACTTGAGGACGTGGATTACTTTCTTGCAGGACTTCAACGGTGTGTCTTTGGAATTTGACATGGAGAGGGCGGTCTGGCAGTGCCAAATTTACTCTGACGCGGCTGGGTCAGCAGGGTTTGGTGTCTTCTGGAACGGCAGGCGGTGTGCGGAGAGCTGGCCGGCCTCCTGGATCAAACAGGGCAGGAGCATTGCCTTCTTGGAATTCTTCCCTTTGCTGGTGGCACTGGTGGTGTGGGCGGAGGAATTTCGGAACAGGTCTGTGCTCTTCCACGTAGACAATATGACGGTGGTGGAGCTGGTGAATCATCAGAGGGCAAGGGACCTGAGAGTGCTGCGGCTGTTGCGGAGGTTCATGTTGGCGTGTCTACGGTTGAATGTGGTGTTTCGGGCTAAGCATGTCCCTGGGGCGAATAATGACATTGCGGATGCTTTGTCTCGTTCGCAGTGGCAGAGGTTTCGACAGTTGGAACCGGGAACGGATACATGCAAGACCGAGCTGCCGGCCGGCATCTGGGCCTTGGGGGAGTGAGGATGATTGGACTGGTGGAGGGTTCGCTGGCTGAGACCACGAGGAGGACTTATCGTTTGGCATGGTCTGAATTTAGTGCTTTCATGGGCTGGACGGTGAACGGCATTGTGGGTGTGGAGTCGGCTGTGGAACAAGGGCTGAGAGGTTATGTGTTGGATTGCATGGATCGGGGTTTGACCGCGGCTACGATATCTGGTAAATTGGCGGGGATATCTTTCTACTCTGTTTTGTTTCTGGGCTTTGACCAGACCAAGGATGTGATACTGAGCAGAATGTTGCGGGGCTGGGGCAGGGAGCGAGGGAGTGGGGGGGGTAGACTGAGGGAGGCGGTGACGTTTGAGATGTTGGTCCGGCTGGTTGGGGTGTTGCCGGAATGTTGTTATGACCTGGTTGAGGTGGGTCTTTTTCGCTTGTGTTTGGTGTGGATGTTTTTCGGGGCATTTCGGGTGTCTGAGCTTTTGGGTACGAGGAGAGGGGCTGGCAGGTTGTTTGAGGAGATTTGAGTGGATGGGGGGCGCTTGGGTATTTGGCTGCGGTGCTCCAAGACTGATCAGTTGGGCAGGGGCAAGTGGGTGTGGTTGAATGAGACGGTCGGGCGGTTTGCCCGGTGTTGGAGTGGCGGACTTTCCTGGGGACGGGGAGTGTGCGTTGTGGGGAGATTTTTTGTCATGCATCTGGCGCAAGAGTGACGGCGGGCCAGTTGTTGGCTGTTTTGCGCATGGCTTTGAGGCGGTTGGGCTTGGATGAGGCCGGTTTTGGGACCCACTCTTTCCGGATTGGGGCTGTGACAGAGGCAACCAGGTTGAGTTGGTCCTGGGATAGGATTAGGAGACTTGGGCGATGGAAGTCACGCTGCTGTGAGAGGTATGTGAGGAAGTAGGGTGGTCCCAAGCAGGATATTGGTTCATTCAGACTGTTTTTCTTGTTCTAACATCTTTTTCTTCGTAGGTTGCGTGGGTGGACCGGGCGGTAAGATGGTGACTTGGATTGTTGGGCACTCCTTTGTGCATTGGGCATCCAAATATGTGGAGCAGCAGGTTTACGGCCGTAACCTGGGACTGAAAGGACACTTGCACGAGGTACAATGGTGGGGCAAAAGTGGCATGCGATGGGGGGCACTACTGCCCTGGCTCGCCAAGATGATCCCACAGAGGGGATGTCCTGATTTGTTGATCATTCATCTGGGGGAGAATGACCTGGTGCAACTGTCCGGATTGGCACTTTTACAACTCTGGTCCCCAGGAAAGTGTGGAGAGGGGCTATGAAGCATGGGGCCATCGAGAAAGCACGAAGGAAGCTCAATAGGGCAATGAGACTCTACTGTGGTGACAAAGACATTAAGGTTATTGCACATGGCAGGATACGACTGGAGGAGCCTTTAGTTTTCAGGGACGCCGGGGTGCACTTGTCCCAGCTGGGCAATGCGTATTACATGATGGAGATGAGAGATGTGGTGAGCAAGTTGTGGAATGAGGCTATCTGGTGTCGCAGGGAGTGAATGCGGGAGTGTGTTTTGCGGACTGGCGTACCTGGAAGGGGGGTGGGGCAGTGAACCGCCCTACAGGGGGTTCACTGGTTGGCAGGATTTGAAGGGACAGGGGGGTCAAGAGCGGGCACACCCATCCCTTGGGGGGGGAGTTCGTAGGGCGGATAGAAGCGTGAATGGCAGAACGCAAGGAGTGGTCTGGATGACAAGTGATTGAGGGGCAAGAATAAAGCATGGTTGGAGCTTCTAGGGCTTGATGATGGAGCGGAACGAGTGAAACGAATGATAGGGGAGTGTGAGTGGGGGTTTGTTGTTATTATTATGTTTATGTTACTGTTATGTACAGATTACGCAGTTCTGGTCTAATAAAATGGCCTTTTACGCTGACACTGCATGGTCTGTTTATTGCGCGATGCTGCCTTCTCGTCTTCCTCTGTGTACAGGATACGGAAACACAATAGCAAGCGCAGATGCTTGCTGGGAATGCCTTATATCCACACTCACCAAAGATGGCTCCATGGTATGAAGGAGTGATGACCAACCTTGTGTCAAAAGCATACGCCCATAAACTGCACCGTAGAGTACCGGGAGAGGTGAGTAACCCTGCAATCATACATAATGTGAAGGAGAGCCCTGATTATTCTGCCCTAGAGGGAATTGTACGTGACAGGACAATGCAGTGAATTGATGGTCATGACAATTCTCTTCTCTTTTGTTATGTGATGTAGGTCTGACCCCAGTTGCTGTGCTGAGCCTCTACAGTAGCCCCATCATTTTACTGGCGCACTTCTGGGTCCCCTCACTGTAGCAGTATAGACAAGAGTGCGCATCTGTGTTGATCGTCTCCCCTTGCTTTGACTGGCTTCATGGTGGGTCAGGTACTGTCAATGCTGCAGAGATTACGACAATGCAAACATGTGTGCCAAGAATGTTCAATTCTATTAAGTACATGGAGGCGAGAATTATGCTTCTCACTTCTTTAGTGTTTATTCACTGCAGCCAATAAAATAAAAGTTAATAAACACTACAATACCCATGAACACCTCAATGTCACATGACCAACCATAGAGTATATCCCTATATAAGCTCTGACCAAGGTAACAGTGTCCACTTTCTTTGAATGATCATTCAACAGTTAAGTCCGTAAACTAAGAACTTGATCCCGTAGATCCATCTTTTATGGTAGAGAATACTCCACGTGAAGAGACAACTGAAGCCCAACGGGGCTCAACTTCTGATTCTGGATCTTGAACCAGCAAGATGCGATAACCTCCTTGAACAAAGCAACATTAGCTTGCCACTGACTGAGGCTTGAGAGTAACCCAGAGCTGATCTTCATCACGCTCTACTTGCTATCCGCGCCTGGAATATAAAGGATAACTGTAATACCGATCTCCATTTCTGATATTGTAATCATTACTATCAGAAAAGGGAAGGGAAAAAACTATGGAAAAATCTACGCAGTATGAATATACAAGGCAAATTGTACAATAAAAGTACATATAGTTTGGGTGGGATAATCCTCGCCTCCATGTCCTTAATAGAATTGAAAATTCTTGCCACAAATATGTGCAAATGTTTAATTCTATGTCAGGACCGGAGGCTCAGATTATGCTTGCTCAAAGCTTAGCCACTACCACTGCCGCTACATCAACAATAGACTTATAGTAGAATGATTTAAAAGTGGTCTCAGTTGACAAGTCAGCTGCATTCATAATGTCTGTGAGGCTGACCCCTAAAGAGAAAGACTTGGATGCCATAGCTCCTCGCGCTGAGTGGGCTCCAAATATTGACACATCAATGCCTGCTTCGCCAATGAGCCAACGCGCCCATATCGACAAGGTGGCTGGGGTCACTGGCTGAAAAGGCTTTTGCAATACAATCAATAATTGGCCTTTCATGTCGAATCAGAATTCAGCAGTACTTACCTCGTAATCTTTTATACATTGCATGACACACCATTTAGGGTTGTCAGGAAAAGCTGGATAAGAAACCGAAGAGGTATTGCATTTAGTGCTTCTTGTAATAACAAATATAACTCCTTCTGGTGAGAATCTAGGTCCCGCTAAATCTAAAGCTCGGGCATCTGAGACTCGCTTGCATGAAACCAGACATAGCAACATGGTCAATTTGGCAGAAAGTTGCTTTCTTGATAAATATCTATTGGAAGGCCAGACCTCCAAGAATCTCAGGACAATAGACATGTCCCATAAAGCCGAATATTTAGGACAAGGGGGCTTGACCACCCGTATAACTCTGAGCAGTTTGTACATCAGGGGATACTCACCTCCTGGTTTGCCATCCACTGGGTCATGCCCTGCTGAGATGGCAGACCAGAAATTGTTCACAGTCCTGTAGCCAGACCAGAAGACACGATGGAGGCCAAACAATCCACGACCAAAGAGATATGTGCTTTAGTGGGATCAACTTCCCATTGAGAGCACCAGCCACACTATTGTTTCCAAGCTGATAAGTATTGCTTGTGGATATTAGCTGACCAGGCTTCGCTAATTAACCTGTCAGGGTCTCTCAAAAGTCCTGGGACCTTCCATCAGTCCCTGAAACCCGCCAGGCTACCAGAGGGAGTTGCCCTGACTCTATCAATGGATGTAGAACTTTCTGAGGATCCACGCAACAGGTTCCATCTCTGTGGAAAGAGGATCAGCGCAGCACATGACATTTCCAGAAGACTGGGAACCATGCTTGTGCTCTCCAGAGTGGGGTGATCAGGATTAACTCTGATTGCTGGCGTCAGATCTGTGCTAGAACTATGGGGATAATCATAAATGGAGGGAAGGTGTAGCGCAGAGATGCTGGCCAGTTCTGAAGCAACACATCTGTGTCGATCGCCTCCGGATCCTGACTCCAACTGTAGAAGGCTGGGAGTTGCCTGTTGAGACGTGACGCAAACAGATCCAACTGACATGGGCTCCAAAGGAGGTTCCGCACCCGGAACACCCAGGGGTGGAGCCTCCAGTTGCTAAAGTCCTGAAGATATTATGAATGCCAATTGGTCACTTTGTTGTTACACTCTGGGAGATATTCCGCTACCACAGACATTCTGTGCAGCAGAAAGAAGTACCAAAAATCTGTGGCGATCTCTGTTAGAATTCCGGGCTTCATTCCTCCCAGTTTCTTCACATAGCGTACCCCTGACAGGTTCTCCATGTGAAGCAAGCTAGAATAGTCCCCATCTTTTGAGGTGAAAGACTGCGGATCGCAAAGGAGCCTGCCAGCCGCCACTGGAGTGGATCTGAAAATGGCTCTACCGTTCCAAGCCTCCATGTGGTCTAGCCACTACAACATCTTCAACCTTGCCTCCTCTTAAAGAGGGATCTGCTCTGCATATGCGAGGCATTTGCGGAGATGCTGAATCTTTAGCCTTTGGAGTGCCCTGTAGTGAAGGGGACCCGGGAAGATTGTGCAAACAAAACAGGTGATGGACCGAATGTGGATCAATGTCACACACTGGGAAGATTGTTTGAATCGAAGAGGCCAGCTGTCGACCACCCGGGCTACTGACCTCAAGGATACAATCTGCTTGTTCAGAATCAACCTGAACTCTCTTTGATTGATCCGACCTTCTGAGTTGGGAGGAGAAGCTGGCAGCTCTGTGAATCAATCTGGAAACCCAGAAACTCGATCGATTGCGCTGAAGAGATTGTCGATTTCTGTGGATTCATAATAAATTCCAGACTCTGCAGTAGATTGATCGACCATTCGAGATGGGTAACCACTAGTTGAGGGCAACGAGCCATGATAATGATGTCATCTAAGTAAACAATTCTTCGAAAACGCGTGCTCTCAATGACTCCACCACTGGGCAGAGGAGTTTCGTGAAGCGCCATGGTGCTGACAAAAGACCGAAGGGTAGGACCTTGTACTTGTAACACCTTGCCAGTGGAACTGCAGAAATCAACGATGTGGAGCGTAGATGGAAACAGATACACGTCCTTCAGATCCAGACGGACCATCCAATCCCCTTGCTGAAGAAGGTTGCGAAGGAGATGGATGCCCTCCACCTTGAAGTGTTGATATACTACCCATCCATTGAACTCCTTTAGATTTAAAACTAACCTGGATCCACCCCCCTTCTTCTCGACCAGGAAGATACTGCTGGCAAAGCCTCAGGTGAAGATCTGTGGTGACTATGGTTCCTTTCCTCAGAAGAGAACTTATCTCTTCTGAGATAAAGTTCTGCTCTTGTTGGGAAAAGTACATTTGAGGGGGACGAGAACCCTGACTAGTAGAGCTGTACAGTTCTAGCTTGTAACCCTGCACTGTCTCTAGGATCCATGCATCTTGCGAGATTGAGTGCCAAACTAAATTCTTCCCCCCAAAATTACCTCCAAACAAAGGATCAGTCTCACCTGGATTTTCGGCATCTTGTTGTCCACCCTGGTTTCCTCCGTATCTTCCCTTCCGGAATCTGTTTTTGGCACGCCGGGTTGTGTTGAAGGAGGAGTTGTTGTTGTAATTGTAGTCCTGGTAACCCCCTCGCTGCTGGTGGTATTGACCGCATGGGGCGCCTTGGTTGTAACCCCGGCCAAATGCCCGCCCTCAGTATCGTCTGACCCTGCTGAAAACAGTCCGGAAAGCCCATTTGCGGGAGCCCTGTGCTTTATCCAACCCAGTGAACATGGCTACAAATTTTGTAAGCTCCCTGAGGAAGGGCTGGCTGAATAGGAGGCCCTGAGCCAGGGGCATTGATTCAGAGGAAGAAAGTTCTGCTAGCTTGGGGTCCAGCTTTAACAGGATGGAGCGTCTCCTCTCACTTGACATGGCGCAGTTCGCATTATCTAACTGGCACACCGTCCTTTGCGCCCATCCAATTAACTCGTCTGGGTCGATTGCCAAAACGGACTCCTTGGCTTTAAAGGCTAACTCTAGGATCTTTGTCAAGGGACCTGTCATGTCCAATAATTTGTCCTGGCATGATCTCCATGCCCAGACTATGCCCTTTTTAGGGTCTTTGGAGTATTTCTTCATATAGGTAAGCATGGAGGGGTCCACCTCAGGGGTCTCTGCCACTTTACCTGGCAGGTCAGGTCTTGGGCATTCTGATCTCAACCGTGCCCTTACATCCTTGTCAAAGGCTTGCCGATGGTGCAATTGGATGTAGTCAGTCACCTCCTAAGACGGAAACCACGCAGTGAAATTGGGATGAACTATCTCCGCTGGCTCAAATTTGAGGAGCTTAGTTTGGGAATGGGTATCTACGTGATGGTCCTTCTTAGATCTTTTGGAGGGTCTAGGGGCCTCCTCTTGGTCGAAGGTATGGTCCGAGGAGGTGTCCTCATCATCATCCTGATGTAGATCAGTGATAGCTGCCTCTTTAGCTGGGGTGACACAATCAAGGGCCCTTGCCATAGCCTTGGCCAACTTTGCAAAGTCTGCAGCGTGGGGGTTTCTGACCCCTTTCCCATTGGATTTGGGACAAGTGCCAGAGCTGGGGAGCCAGCCACGTTGCTGGGCATATCCGTATAAATGGCATTTCAGGCACTCTATGGCTCTCACCAGGGCTCTATTTACTGAGTGCTGCACCCCTGTATCCAGAGCCTCCACGAGTTCCTGTTCCTCAAAGTATTCCTCTTCATAAAAACATTTGGACATGATAGCACACCGTCGTGTAGTAATATATATATCCCACAAGAGATTTGACTCCAATACGAGGGGTTAACCCACACAGAAAACAAGGGCTTATATGAAATATAAATATAAGAATCCAGGTGGGAGGGAGTGGAGCAGCCCCAGGCAAGCCAAGATGCAGTGTATAACAATTAGGAAGTGGAGGGAGGGCTTGCCAGTCCAATCTAGGCAATGCCTATGCACACTTATACAGCCTCACACAAGTTTATAAGAGGGCCTCACCGGGAGCTAGAAAACGAGCAAAGTGGGATGCTGAGCAGTTAGACGCTGCTCCCGCGCTCAATTTAAGCCTGAAAATACAGAGAAAATTGGGAAAAATGGCAGCCGCGGATGCGAGAGACCGACCGCTCGTTACCACAGAAAGAGAACTGCGCGTCGGCCCGACGGGCATCCTCCCTCCCCTTTCCTCCCTCCAGGGGCGGCTCTAGGCTCATGGCGGCCCTGGGCAGGGAGCGTAGGTAGGGGGCCCCGGAAGAGGGGGTCCGGGCGGGGCCGAGCGCGGAGGACAGTGAAGAGGTGGCGGTGGGGGGGGGGTCAGGGTGTTTGGAAGTGGAACAGAGCCGGAATCCGCCAAATCCCTGCCAGAGGCCGCCACGCAAATATGTATCCATCCTCAGAGGATTATTATATTAAGGATATATATTGGCGTGGGGGCCCCTGGGGTTTGGTGGCCCTGTGCAGGTGCACAGCTTGCACATGCCTAAGGCTGCCCCTGCTCCAGCAAAGCTATCTGAATAAAATTAGAAAGAACAATCAATATATGACTAATATCAATACCATAAACCGAAGCCAGTTACAATAAACAAGTAATATTTGTATAATGGGAAAGCACTTAACTGGCTGTGGAGCTGCAAAGAAAGAGGACACTGTTACCTTGGTCAGAGCTTATATAGGGATATACTAAATGGTTGGTCATGTGACATTGAGGTGTTCATGGGTATTGTAGTGTTTATTAACTTTTTTTTATTGGCTGCTGAGAATAAACAGTACAGAAAGCATAATCGGAGCCTTCGGTCCTGACATTGAATTGCTGCCTCTTTAAAGCTGCAGGTAGGGCATGGCACCTCAGGAAGCTCAGGGTGTGCTAAGTCTAGTGGATGTGGAGGTGCAATCGGCAAAGCCAGCATGGCCTTCTGCTGGGTGTAGGAGCACTGCTGCACCACTGGAACAGATTTTCTCTTTTGCACTTTAAATGAGACAATAAGCAACAATAAAATGTGTTTGTAGATTTTTCTGATCCAGGACCCTTATTTAAAGGAATTTAAACAGTTGGAAACTGAAACACATACTGCCTGCCTACACCAGTTCTCACTCTGCATTCTAATAAATTCAGTTCTCAAAAGTGTTCATACTCACAATCAGTTAAGTGTTTGCCACACAGTGTTAGATATCCAGTTAAGCATGTTTTTCGTGCTAATTGCTACTCACCGGCAAGAAGCAATCCTGTGATTTGGGGGTACTCGATAAGCTAATTGTAGTGTTTCAGCTTCTGCAACACTCCAAGCATGCAGGTGCATCGCTAGGATTTGCCAACCCAAAGTTAGCTATCCCAATATCCTTTTGGAAATTTAAACAGTAGGGGTTGGCAGCATAATTTTTCTCGCAAAATATTATAATAGATTCAATCCTCCAAGGTATTCACAATCAATCTAGTGCTTGCCTTCCAGTGGTGACATGGCAAGTGCAGGATATCCTTTTACTTGTATTTGGTGAATGGTGACCAGATTTCCAAAGTTAAACCGGGATGTGAGGGGTTAAATACATAGGTGACATCTCAGCAGCAGAACAGTGGGCTTCATTCTGGCAACCGGCATAGGAAAAAAACGACAGTTTTGCAGCCAACAGAGAAAGGGACTACAAGATTTAAGGGATATAGGACCATCACCTGGCTGTTCACAGAGGCAGTACTTTGTTTCCATGTAATAGATAGACTAGCACACAATAAGCATATCATATTTGCATGTATAAACACTTTATTCATATAATTTAAAAAAATGTAATCTAAAAAATCATCAGTATGCCATTGTTTTAACACATGTGTGCAAAATGATTCACTACCAAAAAATATTACAAGTTAAAACAGCTATGTAGTGCAAACGTTCCCAAGAAGACTATCACAAATATTTGTTATCAGAAATATAAAATTCTACACCATATGAACTCAAAATATAATGTATCTTAAAAAATGCATGTTTGCTCACATTGTTTATATTTTAAAGATTAAACAGTACAGATAAGGAAAATGCTACTTACCAGTATGCATCTGTTCTTGGCATTTAGGGCTGCTGACTTTCATATCTTAGTACTCAGAGGAAGGGGTCCCAGCAAGAGTAACTGGTAATGTAAATAATAACAAAAATGGAATAATCACAAAAAGAGTTAATCCGTCCACATTGTTTTATTCACAATGGGGATGTATACTGGATATACTGGACACTTTAATAAATAAGCGGTTGTGCAGTGCTCCAGGAAGGGAGGGGGGTGTGTGATCATGTGAGGATGAGGTGATGGGAGGGAATTAGTGACAATTCAATCAACAAATTGAGACCGTTTAGTTCACGAGTTGCATACTATGTACAAAACAAAGGACCCTAGGTTCAAATTATAAATCAAAACATATCATACTCCACAAAGTACAATCAATGAAACATTGGGGCGTGAAGTTGATAATGAAAAGCAGGCGGTTGTCGACGCTTCGACCCTCGAGAATACGCAGGTATTAATGCTGTCCTTGCAGTGGGGTCTTCATCAGGACAAGGCACGGGGCGGGCAACCTTAGTAGCATAACGTCATGGAATGAGTTGTTAGAAGGGAGTGCTGCGTCCATAAATAGAATTTGGCAAACGATCACCCGTTTGAGATCGGGGAGAAAAGGGGTCCACCGGACACACAATGGTGATAAATCCGACGCCGAGTCAATCTGGCACTGAATCCCCACTCGCGTTCGCAATGATCGTTTGCTTTATGTGGGAGGGCTGTAGATGTGATTTTGGGTAAATTATGGAAAATCCAGACTGTGCAGCAGCTGGAGTGTCTGAGACATATGGCTTGGATACTGCACGTACGAGTTGGCTTTTATGAGCCAATCGTCGAGGTATGGAAACTCGTGGAAGTGTTGCCTTCTGAGGTGTGCTGCTACTACCGCCTGACATTTTGTGAAAACTCTTGGGGTTGTAGTCACCCGGAAGGGGAGAACTTTGAATTGATAATGTTGACCTTCTATTGTGAACCTGAGGTATTTCCTGTGAGCTGGATGTATAGGTTTGTGAAAATATGCATCTTTGAGGTCTAATGTAGCAAGGAAGTCGCCTTGCTGGAGTAACGGGAGTACTTGTTGTAGAGTAATCATATGGAAGTGCTCTGAGAGTATGTATTGATTTAGCGGTCTGAGGTCTAGTATGGGTCTGAGGGATCCATCCTTTTTGGGAATTAGGAAGTATAGAGAGTATACCCCTGTTCCTTGGTGTTGAAATGGGACTGGTTCTATTGCTCCTTTTTGTAGCACGGATGCGACCTCTTGTAACAATGTGATGTGTTCTTTGGACATAGACGGTGTTTGGGTGGTATGTTGGGAGGAGTAGAAGTGAGTTCCAGGCAATAACCATACTGGATAATTTGTCTCACCCACCTGTCTGTGGTAATGGAGTTCCAGACTGGTAGGAATTTTTAATTCTGCCTCCGACTGGTGTTGGATGGTCTGGAGGGAGTGTGATGAAGTCACTGTTTGGCGGCAGTGGAGGCTCTGGTGTTATTGCCGCCACGTCCTCTGCCCTTGTTATTGTTGCCTCTATAACCTCCTCTGTTGGAGCCTTTATTAAAGGAACTTTGGGTGTTGCTTTCGTATGTAGAGGAAGTTTGTGATGTGTTGCCTCTTGCGGAGCCTCTGTAGGAGGGGTCGACAACCTTCTTGGGGAGAATGGTACTCAGTCCTGGGCTATCAGGCCTGGTTTTGGGCTTCGGAGCCAAGGCGGAAGGCGGGGCTTCTGAAGGAGCTTGACGATCTGGGCAAGACCTTTAGGCGATGCTTCGACCGGAGCCTTATCTTTTGGGATAAGCGGTGTTGGGGCTGGGTACTCACTTTTTGCCCCGGCGTGATTTGGTCATTGGAATCCGACTGGTCCTCAATGGTGACGATTTCTAGATCCGAGTCCGCCGCTTCTGGGAGGTCGCGTTCATCATCGAAGATGTTCTCCGGTTCCGGTGCCGGCTGCAGCATCTCTTGCCTAGCGGCCCATCAATTCCGGATGGTCTTCTTCGAACGGAATTGGGCACACGCTGGGCAATTTTCTTCGTTGTGCTCCGGTGATAAGCACTTGTTGCATACTGTGTGTTTGTCAGTATGCGGGAATTTGGAGTGGCATTGTGGGCACCTTTTGAACGGGCTCCTTTCCATCGACAGCAGACCCACGTGGCGTTGAAATGCCCAACGGCCCTCGTCGACGACCGGATCGAGATGGAAAGTTTGGTCGAGTCAAGAAGTACCGAACGAGAACAATACCATCGAAGTAGAAAGCCTTTTGGCCTTAGAAAGTAGTTTAGTTTTGGTTTCGAAGTTGGAGTAGAGGAATAACACCCGAACCCAATGGCAGAATAAAACAATCTAAGGATGGAGAAGATGCCCATGCGCACTGTAGTCCTGGAGAGGAGTCACCTATCTCGTGATACTTTGAAGACTCCTCCAGGACAACAAGGTGCAATCATCCGGACCCAACACTATGCGGCGATCAATGCTAAGATATAAATTCAGCAGCCCACATGCCTCGAACACATGGATTTGAACATTTTAAGGTAAAGCAGTCAATGCAGTGTAGTAATTTACTTCTCATTAAGTAGGAAAAAAAACATGAAGTGTAAAATATCACCACCTAAGAGAAAATCACATTCAAAACATCAAACCATCTAATCATCATATCAAGTACAAAGTGTAATGAAATATGTCTACTCCTATTATGACAAACTACCAACTCTGATGTATTCTGCTGGCATAGATCAACATTGGAAAGTACAAATACCAACAACTTGCCTCTCCTACCACTAAATAAATAAGTCAATATTATTACAATAGGTCCTGCATTTTTTTTCAGTTTTAGAGCAATTGGCATTGTAAATGCCAATGTCTTATATCTACCAAGGGAGAAGGAAGCAGGGTGGAGCGGACTGCAAAAATGCTTGGAGAGTAATTGGGCAAAAGTAAACCAAACAAGCAAAGACTTAAAAATAAAACATCCGTGGACCATATAAGTATTGGCAGTGTTGCATTAAATTGTGAGAATACTACTTTGTACTGCACCTTTAGTCTTGCAGAAACTGCAGGATGTGGAGGGCCATTTCAGCAGAATGCAACAGAGAATGGCGTTCTGTCATGACAGTACATATGTGTTCATGATCATTTGAAAAGTGCCACTTTCCTTGGAATGAACACTCGTATCAGAAGTAACGTGATTCAGCTGTTCCAATCATCTCAACCACCTCTACTGAGGGGTGGCCTGGGCCACTTTATTGGTGAGAGTGAGAGTGTTTGAGACGTTATAGATATGTTTTCCAGGTTCTATCGACAGTAAAGGGAAGGACTACAAGCCCGGAATGCAAAGCAAAAATATTGGACTAGATGAATGGATAGGAACATTAGGAGCTCAGATTTGAAAGAAACAAAATGTCAAGCCGCACTACGTAAACTAAGTGCAGTTATAGAGGACTTCCAGTAATGTACAGTTAAAGATCCTGTTGCCCCTTTCCGTGCAGCCTCAGCACCTCCGTTGGTGGCGGTAGGCAGCGTCGGATTGGTAACGGGGGCATTCGGGCAATGCCCGAGGGGCCGGGGTCCGAGTTCCACCTGAGGGCTGCTTTTGAGCAGCCTGGGGGTCGATTTGGGCGGTGTCTCTTGTTCGACTATACCTTCAGCGGCCCAGTGGGTGTCTAAGTGGCCTTTCTGGAGGGAGATGGGCACTCATTATCTCCCGTATAGCAGCAACAGGTAGAGGTGTCACCCCTTTTCTCTCGCTGGGCCTCCAATTAATGTAGGCATACTGAGCGGGGCAGGGGGCCTGAGCAGAAGTGGCTTCACTTGTTTTCAGGGGTGTTTCACTAGTGTAAACTGATGCGTGCATACTTTTTTTTACCCCCTCACCCCCACCCCTTTTATGTAAAATTACGCTGAAGCAGTGATTGAGGGAAGGCATTATGTAAATGTGGGCTGATTTTTTTTGTATGCGTGCCCGGGCCGATTTTTAATCCCAATCCAACCCTGGCGGTAGGGGAGGGGTAGACGGGGGGGGTTGGGTCATTTGCCTCAGTTCCCACAGGATGCATCATCCTTGTTCCAACATTAATCAAATTAGAGACGGGGGAGGGGTCTCTTTTGAGGAAGTGGGAGGGAAAGAAATCAGAGCACAGAAATTGCACGCACATTTTTGTTCACTGAATACTGAGAAAAAAATGCTTAATCGACAGGTACACATTTAAGTTGGAAACAAATCTTTTTTCTTTTCATGTATGTCCACAAACACATCTAGCGTTACACACGGTTGTTCAAGTAGCGAACTGGGTTGTTGGGAGCGGGGTATTGTAGTTTGCTCTACACACGACCATTCAGCTACAGCTTCAGATGCCGCTCTGACAGAATGTGCCGTGTTTATCACTGTGCAGCTGTGAGCACTGCAGTAGAGTGCTATGAGAAAATGGAGGCAACCAAGCCCTTCATGAACTCGTATAGGACCGGGTCAACAAAGAAAAAGGAGTGCGCCAAAAAAATCAAAAAGAATCAAAAGAGTAGGGGGATAATACGCCAGGGGAGGAGTAACACACAAGAAGTTTGGACATATAACTCCAAGAAGCCATAAGAAAGAAAGCTTTTCAGAACAACACACACTTTAACCAATTGGCGGCGAAGGCGTGACCAAAGCCTATAAAGTGAATGCCGCATGTTTCATAGACATTGCATGCGCACTGCCTAGGCTAGATCTAAAACCATGGTCTGCCCTGCCTGCACTGTAATGTTAGAAGAACCCTTCTCTACATCCTGAAATACCATAACAAGGTCTTTCCTTCCACAGAGACAATAACCTCTGACATTCTGATTTACAAACCCCGACCCTCCTACAAGTAGACCCAGGCCCTACCACCACTAAAGCCACATACCTGGTCTCTCCTGCCTGCATGGTTGTACATTTTGAGCCAAGGCCAGACCGTACGGCTTTTGATATTGCCCGACATTGCTCACCAATAATATTCTAATTTTTGTAACACTGAACACCTATCTATATAGAGGGGCTTAGTTGTGAAATGCATTTAACACAAGTGGAGTACACTTTTTGTAAATATTTGCAAAACGAAACCTGACCAGTGCTTGGGTGCATCTATTGGTGTTCTGTCAGCACATACAAATAGATCACACAAGAACCATATACACCTAAAAGTTGTCAGACTAAATAGCTTTATCAATCTTTATTAGCAATGCGTTTGATTCATTATTGGATAGATAACTGAAATGTTTCCTTTCACAATACCTTCCTCTGTTGTATTCCACTCTGCTTTAACAGTGCTTGTCATTTCTGCCAACACATCTGTTTCTGAACTCACTTCACATGCATATGGTTTAAATAGCCATGGAAACTTAAGCAAATGATTTTACAAACTAAATCAAGAATTTCTTGCCCTCGTAGATTTTATGTGTTTCAATCTGTCTGTCTTCTTATTCCCTTTAACACCAAACAACACACAAAATATGGTTCTTCAGAAAAAGAAAGGGTAAAATGCCATCATTATACAGGTTTTCATTCTCCTAGAAGTGACAAAAGAAATGTTATCAAGGTTAAACAAAGTAACATACAAGTCTAATTCCTGGAGTCATAACAGGGTCAATTTTGCTGAACGTTGATTACTTAATAAATCTGAATTAGCCACCATGTGATCTAGTAATCTTGGAATTACACTCACACTCCAGTGGGAAGAATGGAGCAGTTCTGGAAGAATAGAGATGTATGTACATTTGAAGAGTGTCTTAATCAGAAGGGGTTCTCACAGAGTTTGAAGAATGGCAGACAAGCCTTTGAAATGGATGAAGTCTGATTAGAAATGTCCTGTATCTATAACATTTGTACCTACCGGCTCCAGATGTCCTTCTAACCACCAACGTGTCTATCTATAAGTAGGTGATTTATCCTTCCTTGTGTTTTAGGGGCCTAGGTGTAATGGGAATAGAAAGAAGACTCTAGTGAGGAGGCTGGGACTCGCAGTCTTCTCCCTGGAACTCCAACTTTTGGCCACTCACCCTTGGTCCCCCACCTATCCCTGCCGAAGCAGTCAAAAGTCTTGGTGTCTACATCAGTAGTGACCTTACCCTTAAGACTCAAATTAACTCCGTGGTATCCTACTGCTTCTTTCACTTGCGCAGGATTCGTAAGATCAGTAAATTTCTCTCCCCTGAAGCCTTGGTTCAGGTCATATTGGCCTTAATAATGTCACGTATTGACTACTCCAACTCTCTGTATGCTGGGATTCCGGCCTACCTGCTCCAGAGGCTTCAGCAGGTCCAGAACCAGGCAGCCAGACTGGTCCATGGCCTGTCTAAATCTCATCGAGTTAAACCTCTTCTTAAGGGCCTCCATTGGCTCCCCGTGGCGCAGCGCTGCCTCTTTAAGATCGGCTGCCTAACCCACAGAGCTCTTTCCTCTCACAGACCAATCTTCATCGCAGATAGAATCCAGCGTTACATCCCCCACCAGACCCTCCGCTCGGCCAACGCTAATCTGCTGACTCCCCCTGCCTTCAAGCGCAAAAAACTCAGGGGGTTGAGATTTGCGTCAATCTCCCCCCAGTTCTGGAATTCCCTTCCCTCGATGTTACGTCAAACGGAGTCCTACCCCATGTTCAGGAGATCTCTCAAAACTTGGCTGTTTTCCCAGGCTTATGACCAATAACTCCCACCCCACTCTCATCTGCTATGCTACTTACCCTAGCGCCAAGAAACCATTGGTGTACGAGCGCTCTATAAAACCCTTCTATCATATCATATCCGCTTAAGAAGCATGACTACGCGAGATGCCCTTACAATATCAGAGGGTGAACACCTCTAGGAGGGTATGTTGGACTCTGCGGAGGATGGAGAATTATGATGAGAGACCCAGTGAATAGTAATAGCTGACCAAAACATATTGCTGCAATCTAGGGACTGTCAACTCATACCTGAATGATCACTCAGAGGATTATCACCAAAGGTGGATGTGTACACTAGCTCTGAGATTTTGCTTCTGGGTCCAGATCCAAACTGTACAACTGAGGTAGTAGTCAGTTAACCTGGGAGGCAAAAATATCCTTCTGTTGGGGCTTCAAAATTGCACAACACTCTACAAAATCTAAGGATTCGGCTTCAATTCAATGGAGATTATAGAAAGCTGGATTTCCACTCTGCCACCATGTTGGTCTTCCCTAGAACATATTTTAATGTCACCAACAACTCGTTGCTAAGGCAATAATGGCAAAAAAAACTTTCACCAGTTACACTAGATTTTGGTTCTCGTACCCTCCAATTTATGTATCATGCTGCAGTTCATCTTGTCCTTTGTCCAGCATTTCAACACAAATTATCTGGCACAGAGGTCCAGGTAGTTTATGTGGGGTTACAACTTTTTATTGACAGACTTTGTGCACTGGAACATGCACAATAACTGCCTCCCCCAGCATTTGTTAATAATCATGTCTGGGAATAAATCAAAAATAGCTCTGCTATTCCATGTTTTTGTATGTTCTAGCCACCATTGTAACTGGAGCCTGGATTCCTCTGAGAGAGACAGAGTCATTTTAATCTAATGGATTGCTTTCAGTCTCTGGTTGACTCTGAATTGTAAGTGACCTAGGAAGATGGCTTGCATTGATAGTGCAAGGAGACCTATCACTCTTGCAAACTGTCTCCCTGAGATCGGATTCATGGATAACACCCTGCATATCTCTCTTGATGGATGCATGTTATCTTCATTACCAGTAATGGTAACACTGTAGACACAGAAGCCATTCAGAAATCTTGGAAGTTAACCTGCTTCTTTTTGGTAGATTCCAACTTGGGTCCATTGATTACAAGCATAGGCTCTGCAGGGTTCTGATGTACTTGAGAAAGCAGAAGCAGTGGGTCACGGGGCATAAAAACCATATTGTCTAATTAAATTATCGTTGTGATTACTCCAGGCCTAACCAACCAACTTTTTGCAAGGCAAGGTTCCTATATTAGGTGTTGACACAAAATTAAGAACTCTCCCCGGAATACACTGAACCATCAACTCTGGCAAGAACTTTGTAGCACATCCATCTCGCCGGCCAAAAAGTACTTTGAGGATTCACTCGCCACTACCCGATTAGTCGATCTTTGGGAAACCCAAACCACCCATTTGCTCTTTTAGCAAGTAATAAATAAGGTAATCAAGAAGATCTCCCTTGCTGAAGACAAAGCTGCCTTTGCCCGTAGGAGCCACGCCTGGATGAAACTGAGGGGCTATAAACTACTTGGGCCACAGGCATACTTCAAATTGGGGTACTCAATTTTTCAAACATAGGCTAGGAATCTTACCAGCTAGACTGCGCCTTCCACCCTGGCGGCAGAGAGAGAAATGTGGAAACACATGCAGGCTATGTGGGAATGGCACTGAGGACATGGAACATCTAATATGCTCCTGCACCAAATTAAGAGGAAAGGGTAGGACTACTCAAAGCGCATTTTAACGAACAAGAGATTTGAACTAGGAGACAGGCTATGATTCGTTCTTCGACCCCAAGGACCAGCAGCTAAATGTGAAGCTAGTAAAATTCCTATTATTAGTAGAATCTAAGCAAGGAAAAGCTGCACCCCGCACAAACGCAAATAACACATAAGGAAGTTTTAGCTTACGCAAATGGAATCTTTGAGCATAGACATTGGAACCTCAGAAGTAGCTGAACAAAGGTGCTTTTTACATTAGAGACTTTTTAGTTTTTAGAAATGCATTTCACCTGTCTTAATATATATGAATTTTATTAACGTGTATTTTTGTAATGGTTTTAATTAATCTAAAACAATTAAAAAATACTACTACTCCTTAATCTCCTCGTGCCTAACAAAAATTAATGTGTCATCGTAACTGGTGCTTGTGTAAAGTGCTCTGATACCCCAAACCTTCGGGTCAAGTTTGTGCTGTATAAAACTCCGTAAAAAAATATAATATATGTATTCCTGTGAGTGGTACAGTTCATGAAGTATGCCTTGCTGTGCAGTGCATGTATGGTATATGCATGTGCTGGGTTATGTGTGCTTAGGAGTGGTATAATACATGAGGGCTCTAGTGCAGTGCATGTTTGTTGTAAACATATACTGGGTGTATGTGTACCTGTGAATGGTACAGTACATAGCTGACTCTGCCATGAAGTGAACCCTAATTATCTCTGTGCCGAATGGGTCATTGCCCATGTGCAGTGAGGAACCACCGACCAGGTATGCCAGGAGTGGCCACTTTGAAGAGATTGCCATGCTGAGAGGGCCATGGCTCCTGTGTGGTGGTGAGCTGGAGACCTCATATGCCATGAGGACTGCCATGATCAAATATGGTGTGCTGATCGGGTCGGAGTCCTGTTCATTGTGGAGACGGTGACCCCCCCCCATGCTAGAGGGGTCACTGGGATCAAAGACGTTTGACCTGGTTAGGACAGCCACGGAAGGAGAAAGGCCACCATGAGGGCCCAGACATACCTGCACTGTGACTGAAGACCAGTATCTGTACCATTGCACTACTCCCCCCCCCCCCACTCATCTTGGTGAGAACAAAAATAACGTAGCCAGCTTGCACGAGCCACAAAGAACATACATTTGCAGCGGCTGCTTGAGGACCACCTAGCACAGCCTACCTGCATAAATTTACTGGAGACAGCTGCTGCAGCTCCGGCGCCTGCAAAGGGGGACACACTCAGAGACTCCTGTCGCTCCGATACTACAGCTGCGTGAAATACTGATTTTGGGCCTACCAGAACAGGGGAACTTGCTCGCCAGATAGCGCTTCGGTGCTGGAACCCTCCTTGATTTAAATATAGAATCAGAGTGGGACTCCTGAGACTCAGACTACTAGTGAGGCTTCACCTGAATGGCCCCTATAGGGAATGGGGAATAACATCTATTGGAAAACCGAGGAGGGCGTGGGACTCAGGGAACTGCCTAAATAAACACTAGAGCCCTGACCTCAGGGGATTGTGAAAGTTGTTTGTGAATGTCGTGTTCCCAGTTGCATTGGTGTCAGTAAAATAAAATACATATTTTTTTCATAAAAGAAAGTATTTGGCTGGCCAATCATTTATAGCTTCTGCTGCACATATTTTGAGTTGTGAGCCTGTATTCACTCCCTGTGTCCAACTCCCCCAGAAGCTTTGAACTGCTATTACTGAGAGTCAAGTGCAGAAGGCATACTTGGCCCATTTGCTCAGGATCCATAGTAGGTTGGTCCCCAGGACAAAAGGACTAAAAGGTCGCAGCCCCTACGTCTGGGGCCCATAGCTCCTACTTGAACCATGGCCCTCTGAACTGGAGTCCCCATTATCGTATCAAGAAAGGCAATAGACACCAGTGGGAATCTTAAAGGGGCAGCTGGGAGATACATGGAAGCCTGTAAAAGGAAGGGTGGGGGAATTATACTGGTGCTAGATTGAGATCCTGATGGCAAAGTGTTTAGTGTAATATACGAATATGAACTGTTGATCATGCATCACTGTATTGTGGATGTGTCGATTATGTGACTCATGATAATGCAATATATTGATGCTGACGTTTGTTTAATAAAAAGATTTCATTAAAAAAAGAAAGGCAAAAGAGTGGAAGTTGGGGCACATATGCTATTTAGAGGACCATTCTTCTTTTAAGAGAACAGATGCAGCATTTCCTTCTTAAGTTGACCAACCAGAGCAGTGAATTGCTCTTTGTCTGTTTCTGTTCTCAAATAGCTTTAGCCACTGACACCACTGCCATGGCTCCATCAATAAATTTGGTCTCTGTTGTTTTCAGACCCAACATCCACTCTCACAATCTGTTGAATTAGTTATTAAAATTCACTCCCGGCTGGGCCAAGTAGCTCCTGCTTGCCCCGAAGCACTCTGAACGTGTTTGATTTTGACAAGTGGTGGCGAAAATGGTCATTTCTAATTTGTCCAGTAGTACAATAAGTCCAGCTTTTTTACACATAAAGGTGACACAAATAGACAATGGAAAAAACAGAGTTGGGAATAGACCTCAGCACAATGTTCATAGATCAGATACATCACATTGACGGCTATGACCTCCAAGAAGCAGCCTAGGAAAGTGATCTGGACTGAGGTGTGCCAGAAAGCATTTGAAGAACTAAAGAAGGCTCTGTGCACTACACCTGTACTGAAAACACCGAACTATGGTCGGCCTTTCATTGTACAGATGGATGCCTCGAACACAGGAGCTGGAGTGGTGTTGGCTCAACTGGATGACAAAGGTAGAGAGCGTCCGTAACCTTAATTAGTAGGAGGTTACACCCCAGAGAACAGAACTGGGCAGCTGTTGAGAAGGAGTTCTTTGTCATAGAGTGGGCCTTGCGTATGTTCCATCCTTATTTGTTTTGCACTAAAATTTGTAGTGCACTCGGATCATACGCCACTGAAATGGCTGATGTTGATGATGGGAAGAGTATCCCAAGTAGTTGAGATGGTCTATATCTTTGCATGGGTTAGACTTTCTGGTACAGCACAGAGCAGATTGAGCCACAGATATGCTGATGGACATTTTAGCCGGATTTGCCTATCTGACACCCAAATTCTCCAGGTTAGGAGTTGGGTAGGGATGTTCTGATCTGACATAGGCCTATCATATAGATTGTGGTTATGTTGGACTGGGAGGGGAGTCCACAGCTCTACCTCAAAGTAGTGAGGGGCTACTGCCTTTACCAGGAGTTAAGCAGCACAAGCACTGTGGTGGCAGCATACTGTGTAGAGATCAGTCAAAGTGAACAGGTCCTTTTTAGGTCTCGCCTAGGCAGCTCTTGAACTGTCTCTTTGAGACATGCTGTATCTAGGATATGGGCTTGGGAAAAACGCCCATCTTTTTCATTGGTTCCTCTTGCTTTCCTTTTAAAATGCTGGCTTTTCATTGGTGAATACATTTATTAGTCCAGCCTTTTGACATTTTAGATCCTCCCATGAAGACTGGCCCTCTTACATGGGTTCTTATAGTTCAGGTTATTTATACTTAGAGAGAACTCATTTTTCAGTTGGCCTGCCTCTTTGTTCATTTACTGTTCTGTTTACTTGTGGAATGAAACTTTGGTCGCTTCATTTTCTTGCTGTCCCTTTATGCCTCACATCACCCCACCCACAACACTGCAATCCCTTCCTGTACCTTAATCTCACCATGCCTCCTCCCCACCCATCCCACAACACTGCTCGCAGGCCACTACCACCCATTTAGGCCACTGCTGTTTTTCTTGTTTTTATGTTCGGTTACTTTAGGCATCATTCGCAGTGCAGTGCCTTTGTTTAATATCCCTTTGCCGTCTAACCCCACCTCCACCCGCACCCTTGCATGCCCGAGATCGCTGCATTAAATTCATATGTTATATTTAAGGCTCCCGGTTTTCTGTTGTTATTGATTTTTACAGATAATTGCAGACAGAAAACAAAGCGTTTTCTGTCAGTATTTATTTTTAAAAATGGAAAAATGCAGAAAAGTGTGCTTCTTGTGGTTCACTCTACATGCTGTTTTTTGTGATTTCTAGGACAACAGCTAAGCAGATAGGCAGAATGGAAAGTTAAAAAGACATTGAGATTTCCATAAATGCTGGTATATGGTAACATATATTTGTATTATAATGCTCATATTTACCTGAAGGTGTTGTGTTTTGCTATATTTGGCTGCTTAATGTGCAAAAACGTGACAGGCAGCAAAGTATGAGTGCATGTTTATAAGTTAAATAAATGTGGAAATATACCATTTTATGACTCCATATTTTATCTATAGACCCCCGGGGCCTTCCTCGAAGTTCATAGAGGAGTTCCTAGAGACAGTCCACGCTCTGATCACTAGCTCCGCTAACTTTACAATCCTAGGGGACCTTAACCTCCACCTAGACGACACCTCGGACACTAATATCAGCAATTTCCTAGCGGACTTATCAGCCCTGCAGCTGACCCCTCTCATTCTATCCCCCACGCATGTTGCTGGTCACATACTTGACCCGGTTTTTACCAACATCCCTGAAGCCAGAGCTGACTCTCCCAAACCCATGGCCTGGACTGATCACTCTCTGGTCACTTTTTCTATCCCGATCGCGACCCCACCCGATAAAAAGGCACCCGCCTCCTGCCTGAAACGACCCTGGCACAAACTACAAAAAACAGACCTCGCTGCCAGCCTAGGTGAACCCAACTTTGGGGGTACAAACGACATTGACACGTCGTATGCTGCCTTCCAGGAGTGGATCACCAAGGGACTGGATACTATTATTCCAGCCAAGTGGACTAAAGGACGTAACACCCCCTCTAACCCTTGGTATGACGAGAATTTGAAAACACTGAGGAAAGAATGTAAGAGAGTGGAAAGACACTGGAGGAAAGACTACAAGCACGAGGAAAAAAAGTCATACCTGGTAGTGCTCAAAGCATACCACAAAGCAATACGCACAGCTCGTGCAGCCTTCTACGCTAATGAGATCAGAGCAAGCTCCAACCCCACGAAAACTATTTTCAAAATCGTCCAAAAACTTCAATACGGAGATAAGCCTGCCTCTCACATCTCTTCTACTCAGCAGTGCGAAAACCTCGCCACTTTCTTCACGGAAAAGGTGAGGAAGATCTATAATTCCTTCACTCATAACTCTCCAGAGTACAGCAACTCCCCCAACGCCCCGTTCGAGGGCTCTAGGCTCTCCTGCCTGCCAGCTATCTCTCACGAGGAGCTAGCCAAATTTTGCAGGAAGGTGAAATCCGGGGCCCCTGCAGATCCCATGAGACCAGTCCACTTTCTGGGTGCTTTGGATTTCTTCCTCCCATCTTTGACCTCACTCCTCAATCTCTCCTTCGCCTCGGCCACAGTACCCAGCTGCTGGAAACAGGCCTGGGTCACTCCCATTATAAAGAAACCCACCCTAGACCCCACCAAACCGGAGAACTACCGGCCCGTCTCTCTGCTCCCCTGGGTGGCCAAACTAGCAGAGGCCCACGCGAACAGCGTACTAAATGACCACATGGCGGTAAATAACATCCTGGACCCCTCCCAACACGGGTTCAGGCCGGGCCATAGCACGGAGTCCGCTCTCCTTTCCTCCACGGAGCATTTGCGGAAAATCATGGACACCGGTCAAAGTGCTGCGCTGATACTGCTCGATCTCAGCGCGGCCTTTGATACGGTCTCCCATGACATCCTTCTAAAGCGCCTGGAAAATAGCGGGGTCCAAGACTTGGCACTGGAATGGTTCTGATCGTTCCTCACGAATAGGTCCTTCCGGGTGTCAGCTCCCCCTTTTATCTCCCAACTCTCCCAACCCCAAGCTATAGGGCAAGGAGTCCCACAGGGCTCTGCCCTCAGTCCATCCCTTTTTAATTTATATATGCAGCCTCTGGCGGAAGTAGCCAAAAAGTGGGATCTCACAATGGTGTCGTACGCCGACGACACACAGCTGGTTATCACCCTCAACGAGGCGCCCTCCCCTGACGCCACTAGATTCAGGGATGGACTGGCCGCCGTCGCCAACTGGATGACTGCAAACTGCCTTCAACTCAATGCAGGAAAAACAGAGGTGCTGCTCCTGGGCAAGAACCCCAACAGCTGGAGCGACCTCT
This sequence comes from Lissotriton vulgaris, assembly GCF_964263255.1. NCBI lineage: Eukaryota > Metazoa > Chordata > Amphibia > Caudata > Salamandridae > Lissotriton > Lissotriton vulgaris. The sequence goes on along the minus strand of NC_141697.1, from coordinate 652,037,490 downwards.
GGTGGCCCCCCTCACTGGGCCCAGCCCCTCCCCCTAAAACTCTGGCAAAAAATCTAGGAGTATGGCTGGACTCGGCGCTAAATTTCCAGTCCCACACCAAAAAAGTTGCCGCGACTTGCATTGGGCTTCTGAGAAGCCTCAACCCCATCTTAGGCTTCTTCGACCCCAAAACGCGACAACTTATTGTACAATCGACCATCCTCGCCCGACTGGACTACGCGAGTGTCCTGCTGCTAGGCGCTAACAAGGCTGAAACCAAGAGATTTCAGCGTATACAGAATTCTGCGGCCAGGGCAATAGTAGGCTTGCCGAGAAGGTGCTCTGCGAGAGCTACCATTCACAGACTTCACTGGCTGACCGTGGAAGCCCGCATCCAATTCAAGGCCCTCACCATTGCCTTTAAAATTCTGAAATCTGAGGGCCCGAGCTCCTACGCCCGCTGTTAACGCCCTACAACCCCCAACGCAACCTCCGTTCTAAAGGGCAACACCTAGTCGTGGTCCCACACACTAAGTTCTGTCGCATCGGAGGACGATCATTCAGATTGCTGGGGGCAAAGCTATGGAACTCGCTTCCCCTCCACATCCGCTGCATCGACAACCTCTCAGCTTTCCGTAAAGCCATTAAAACTCACCTCTTCCCCCCCCCTGTAGGCCTCCTTTTTCCCCCTCTCAGTTGGTTATGATATGGTTCTTAGCGCCGGGACGCCCCGTCGCTGGGGCAGCTGTCGCGCTCTACAAATACATAACATAACATAACATATATTCACAAAACAAATATGGATAAATACCAATAAGATGGGCAAAAAATAAATAGGGATAAATACAGATGGAAATGTTAAAAAAACAAATACCATAAAACCGGGAGTCTTAGTTATATTACATCAGCCCATTATCACAGGATATTGAGCCAACACCAGACTCGAACACTGATCCCCAGCTCACCAGTCAGCAGCTCTCACCGGTGTGCCATTTCCTCTCCCTAGCCATTTTGCTGGGTGCAGTACCATAGGTGGCCAAAAGAGGTCTGAAGGGACAATGAGAGACAGCCTGTGGCACTGCACTCTCACACCACTAACACTGCTTGCAACACCCAGTTTCTGTTGCTTAAGTGATTACTCATCTTTTAGTTATTCACCGACCATTATTTGTACTCTAGTTACCATTTTGCTGCTTGCACGGCAAAATAAAGTGTTGGCAATATTCCACTCAGAAAATGTAATCCATCTTCCTGGGGGGGGCAGGCACATAATGCCTTAATAAAGCAAATATTTATGATTTTAATCTATGACAGTTCTTGCATTGGCATTTATTTGTACTGCTGTGTAGAACTTGACACTCTTAAAGCCTAAACGCGGCGATTTCATATTTAAAGAAACTTTCCATCATGAAGGTTTACTTAAATGTGTGACGAGTGAATGGAGAAAGCTCTAAAAGAGTAGAATGTGTTTTCATTAGGAATTGCCATTTCCTTCCATCAGGGCAAAACTTGCCAATAATTATAAGTGCTTTCATCCGTTTGAACATGTCCCTAGTAATGAGCCTTAAAACTATAAAGTGCAGCATCACTTCTGCTGGTGATCTAGAAGCTTTAAAAGGTCCGCTGTTTCTGTAGCTTGAGAGATACTTGCTTTTATGTCTGGATTTTATTAGGTACCTTGATGCGCGGAGAGTGTCGAGTAGTTTGCCACTACTGTGTCCGCGCTTTCTGCCTAATATGTCGCTTCTCAATCTTTGTCTCCAGTATGAATTCCCAAATTCCTTCAGTCTTATCTCCTGATTCCAAAGAAAGGCACCACTTATACTTAGTGGTAATGTTGCATCCACCTGCCCCCAATTAAACGTGGAAATGGAATTGTGTGCTCTGCTGCATTTTTTCTGTTTATAATTGCAGGGTTCAGTACCCTATGTGCTTAATAGAGGCCCCTTTGCAAATCCTTAGGGACACCTAGTAGCAGCCTGTGGTACTACACCCTTTTCTTTTTTCACCCATTTTTAGGTCTCGCCTGTCGATGCGCATGCGCATCGAGCTTGCGAGACTATGGGGGCTTATCCACTCTTTAACCAACTTGCAAGGAATCGTGGCGATTCCTTGCAGTGCCCGTGAAATTTAAGCTCAATGCGCATGCGCATTGACCTTAAAAGCGCGTGCACATGCCCCCCAGCCGCCTGCCTTGCCCACTCTCTCTCACAGCCTCCCCCAGCTCCGCCCCCTCACTTCTTGGTTGCACGGCCGCTAGGCCGTGCCTCCCCTACTCTCCTCCCCCCTCCTCCTCCTACTCTCCTCCCCTGCCTGCCGTGTCGCACCTCTCCCCGCTCCGCCCCCTCCCCTGCCCGCCGTGTCGCAGAACACAGAAGTAATTGTTCTAAACGTAACAATACGAAAAATATAATAAATGTAATTTGAACAACATGGAATCCGTGGCTTCGCTTCAGAAGCACTGCATTAACGCCCCCTCACTTCTTGGTTGCACGGCCGCTAGGCCGTGCCTCCCCTACTCTCCTCCCCCCTCCTCCTCCTACTCTCCTCCCCTGCCTGCCGTGTCGCACCTCTCCCCGCTCCGCCCCCTCCCCTGCCCGCCGTGTCGCAGAACACAGAAGTAATTGTTCTAAACGTAACAATACGAAAAATATAATAAATGTAATTTGAACAACATGGAATCCGTGGCTTCGCTTCAGAAGCACTGCATTAACGCCCCCTCACTTCTTGGTTGCACGGCCGCTAGGCCGTGCCTCCCCTACTCTCCTCCCCCCTCCTCCTCCTACTCTCCTCCCCTGCCTGCTGTGTCGCACCTCTCCCCGCTCCGCCCCCTCCTCTGCCCGCCGTGTCGCAGAACACAGAAGTAATTGTTCTAAACGTAACAATACGAAAAATATATTAAATGTAATTTGAACAACATGGAATCCGTGGCTTCGCTTCAGAAGCACTGCATTAACAGCAGGAAGTTCTCGATATCAATGTAATGGTTTGAAAAATGTTGACAAGCTGGCAAATCGAATCACGCGGAGAGAGCCGTGGCTGCACATTGAGGATGCTAGGCCGTGCCTCCCCTACTCTCCTCCCCCCTCCTCCTCCTACTCTCCTCCCCCTCCTCCTCCTCCTACTCTCCTCCCCTGCCTGCCGTGTCGCACCTCTCCCCGCTCCGCCCCCTCCCATGCCCGCCGTGTCGCAGAACACAGAAGTAATTGTTCTAAACGTAACAATACGAAAAATATAATAAATGTAATTTGAACAACATGGAATCCGTGGCTTCGCTTCAGAAGCACTGCATTAACAGCAGGAAGTTCTCGATATCAATGTAATGGTTTGAAAAATGTTGACAAGCTGGCAAATCGAATCACGCGGAGAGAGCCGTGGCTGCAAATTGAGGATGCAACTGTCGGCACAGAGTCACAAATCTTTACCATCACTGACCCGAGTGGATTTTTTTTAAAACATGCCTTGTCATTTTGGATCTCAGGTGCTGGAAAACCAGGATTATAAACTGACAGAATATTTCAATAAATGAAGGATTGCCTTAAGTGGCAGCATTTAAATAGCGATCATGCAAGTGTGTCGTTCATGACCTGTTCCCTTAGGGTCCTTTCACTTAAAGCCAGAAGCCAGACAACGTGATCAATGGTTACATAATCAATAGGATTTTTCATATCCCCACGGGAATTATTCACAGGGTAAGTGGTCTAACAGCTCAATATTGATCAAAAAGGCAGCGTTTTAAAATTAACAGTTAATCTTTTACAGAACGGAGACGTGCAGCCATCTCGGCTTTGGGGCGCCACCCTGCACCCGCGTTTGGTTGCAACCCTCAAGACTCCACAATCTAATATACATTAACTGCATCACTAAAGAGACACAGGCACTGAACAAAACGATTAAAAAAAAAAAACTTTCCCGCTATAAAAGGTAAAGTCACGCAATTATGCAACATGTTGCACTATTATGACAAAATAATAACCTTTGCCAATATATTCTATCGAATACTTCACAATACAACAAAAATATAAATAATATGAACATCCAAAAGCTATACATTGCGTTCATACGCAGCAGAGACACCGTCAACTAATAAACAATTTACTTTAACGAAGACTTTTTTTTTTACCGAAACAAACACTAAACTAGAAAAAAATATACAAGTCAACAAATACATACCAAACCACAAAACAATATAAAAAAAAAAAATGACCTGTTAGGCGACGCAGCAAACAGACAGCAAACCTGGCACGCCTTCCAAGAACGGCGCGGTCGACAATCAGGGGATTTCCAAAGTTACGCGCTCCAATTAGGACGCTACGTAACACAACGTACCAATCTCATTGGCTGTGAAACACGTCAATCAAAAAAAAAACATAAACACAAAAAAACACTAGAACGCTACACTAACAAACTTAAGTAACGTTAGGGAACATTAGCACATCTGCCATTTTCATTTCACACCCTTACCCTCATCCCCTCACCCTCACACACCCTCAGTCACCCTCACACCCCCTAAACCACACCCTCACCCCCTCACACAACCTCACACACCCTCACTCACCCTCACACACCCTCACTCACCCTCACTCACCGTCACATACCCTCACCCTCACACCCCCTCACCCACCCTCACACACCGTCCCACACCCTCACCCTCACACACCCTCACCCCCCTCACCCTCACACACCCTCACCCCCCTCACCCTCACACACCCTCAGCCACCCTCACACCCTCACCCTCACACCCCCTAACCTACACCCTCACCCCCTCACACACCCTCACTCACCCTCACACACCCTCACTCACCCTCACTCACCGTCACATACCCTCACCCTCACACCCCCTCACCCACCCTCACACACCGTCACACACCCTCAGCTTCACTCACCCTCACTCACCCTCAACCCCTCACCCTCAATCACCCTCACCCTCACCCTCACCCTCACTCACCCTCACTCACCCTCAACCCCTCACCCTCACTCACCCTCAACCCCTCACCCTCATTCACCCTCAACGCCTCACCCTCACTCACCCTCACTCACCCTCACCCACCCTCACCCTCACTCACCCTCACTCACCCTCACCCACCCTCACCCACACTCACCCTCAACCCCTCACCCTCACTCACCCTCAACCTCACTCACCCTCACTCACACTCACTCACCCTCACTCACCCTCACTCACCCTCACCCTCACTCACCCTCACCCTCACCCTCACTCACCCTCACCCACACTCACCCTCACCTTCACTCACCCTCAATGCCTCACCCTCACTCACCCTCAACCCCTCACCCTCACCCTCACTCACACTCAACCCCTCACCCTCACCCACCCTCAACCCTTCACCCTCAACCCCTCACTCACCCTCACTCACCCTCAACCCCTCAGCCTCACCCTCACTCACCCTCAACTCCTCACCCTCACTCACCCTCACCCTCACTCACCCTCAACACCTCACCCTCACTCACCCTCAACACCTCACCCTCAACACCTCACCCTCAACACCTCACCCTCACCCTCACTCACCCTCAACCCCTCACCCTCACTCACCCTCACAACACATATTGTGTTACAATAGGTGTCACATTTGCGAAATATAAAACTATTGGCATTGTAAATAACAAAGCTATTAATTCGCAATTTTAAAAACAAGCACATACATAAAAAATGTGTCCTTTACAATACCAATAGCTCAAACTTTCCTAATGCGAGACATATTGCATTGCTGTGCTTCTCTCCCCTGCTGCACTCTCCTGCTCTCTAGAGATGTAGCATAACGACCAGAGCTGCCACATAAGTCACGTACATACAAAACATGTTGCATTCCACATGCTATAGGTGTCACATTCGCAAAAGTTATAACTATTGGCATTGTAAATGACAAAACCATCAATTTAGCAATTTTAACAACGAAAAAATAAATAAAATATGTCATTTACAAGACCAATAACTACAACTTTTCTAATGCGAGACCTATTGCATTCCAACCCCACTCATCCACGCAACGCCACTCACACACGCAACGCCACTCACACACGCAACGCAACTCACACACGCAACGCCACTCACACACGCAACGCCACTCACACACGCAACGCCACTCACACACGCAACGCCACTCACACACGCAACGCCACTCACACATGCCACTCATCCACGCAACGCCACTCATCCACGCAACGCCACTCATCCACGCAACGCCACTCATCCACGCAACGCCACTCATCCACGCAACGCCACTCATCCATTTGCAAAACGAAAAATGTCAAACTCTTCTATTGCGAGACCTATTGCATTTTCTAAAAGTCAATTTCCCTGCTAATATAATTTTCTCCATGTATATTGATGAACATTGACACTACATGTGTGGATAATCGCTGAGCATTGTAGCTTCACTTGAAGTAGGAACACAGCTATAAATTTAGTAATTCATCACTCAAAAATCCAGTCCCGGAACAGTACGTTGATGTCAGATAATGTCTTTATACAGCAATTAAGCAATGATGTCAGCTGAATGGGTATTTCAGAGGCAATGAAACGCTGCCAAGGATGATTAAGCAGCAAGTGCAGCTGACGTGTTAAATCAGCATTTAAAGATGTTAGGTTTCAATCTGTTGCAATAGAGTAAACATGCCAGCTATAATTCGATGAGCCACTTCACATAGGATGGACAGACAGATAAATAAATATATACATATAGATAGATAGATAGATAGATAGATAGATAGATAGATAGATAGATAGATAGATAGATAGATAGATAGATAGATAGATAGATAGACAGACAGACAGACAGACAGACAGACACGCAGGTGGTACGGTAGGTATTCAGCAAGATAGAGCTGAATGGAAGGATAAGTGGAAGGCTGTATGGACAGGTTCGGATTGGATGCTGGTGGCTTTCAGCTCCCTCTGCTTCATCAAACTATTATACTCGTACTAAAACAACATGTGTTTACCCTTTCACCGCCTCCAACAACAACCTCTTCTTCCTTCAAGCACCTGCAAAATATGGTCTTTAATAGGCTCACTCACAACCCAACAACCAACAGCAGATCAATGATTGACCTTGATTTAAGCAGTAAGCCATGTGGTTCCAAATCTGATGGGGTCTATATTGTGTGCCTGCACTATACTCTTTGTGTGGAGACGTCCTCCGACATGTTATCTTTCCAAAGTCAAACAACCCATCATTATGCCAGGCCCAAACCAAAGAATAAAAAATATAGCAATGTGTGTCCCTATCTGTTCTAAACATATTAAGAGCTTTATAGTTGGTAGTGAAACTATACAAGTGTTTAATTTAGGGTTGATGACGTGTCAATTATTTTCTTGTTCTTGAAATTTATTTAATTCAGAGGGCATCTTGGAGATGGATGAATACCATGTGTCGACATCATTAGTTCAGATTTTGAAAATACATGGGGGTAAATTTCGAAACAATATGAAGCTCAAGTGTGTTTACTTATCAAATTTTTATTTTAATAAGTTAAAGAAATGCATCCATTAAAATATAAAACCTTAACACAGTAAAGTAATTAACATTTCTAATGGCTAATTGAACAAACTCAGCTTCAGTCACCCACTCTGCTTCAGTCAACCACTCTGCTTCAGTCACCCACTCTGCTTCAGTCAACCACTCTGCTTCAGTCACCCACTCTGCTTCAGTCAACCACTCTGCTTCAGTCAACGACTCTGCTTCAGTCAACGACTCTGCATCTTTCAGCCACTCTGCATCTTTCGCCCACTCTGCATCTTTCGCCCACTCTGCATCTTTCGCCCACTCTGCATCTTTCGCCCACTCTGCATCTTTCGCCCACTCTGCATCTTTCGCCCACTCTGCATCTTTCGCCCACTCTGCATCTTTCGCCCACTCTGCATCTTTTGCCCACTAAGCATCTTTCGCCCACTCTGCATCTTTCACCCACTCAGCATCTTTCACCCACTCTGCATCTTTCACCCACTCGGCATCTTTCACCCAATCTGCATCTTTCACCCAATCTGCATCTTTCACCCCCTCTGCATCAGTCACCCCCTCTGCATCAGTCACCCACTCTGCTTCAGTCACCCACTCTGCTTCAGTCACCCACTCTGCTTCAGTCACCCACTCTGCTTCAGTCACCCACTCTGCTTCAGTCACCCACTCTGCATCATTCACCCACTCTGCATCATTCACCCACTCTGCAAATTGATGAATGTTATGCCATTTTCATAGACATAAACAACTTTTAGGACGGAAAAAAAAGGGGGTCTACGGAGTAGTGCATCAGATACGTTACACACAAAATATACTTCCCAAAAGTGAGCTACAGCATGCAAGGATGTTGATCAGGCTTCAGGCCAAAAAGCAAAAAACATTCGTACAATATTACACCAACAAAACAAAGAGAAATATGTGGCAGGAAGCGAGGACGAGGATGTACAAACACAAAAGTGAAACAGCCAACTTTTGATTGGGGCAATAAACAAGCACTATTCATCCGGGGAATGGGACGGATTAAAGACAATGGTCAAGAGTTACACAAAAAGCCGTACGCATATAACAATAGCAGTTATTCACACGGAATTACATCAAATATAAGAAACATATTACGCAACTTGGATTCAGCGCTAACAGCATCAATAAACATTACATAGGTCTCTTAGCTTCACAAAACAAATGTGAGCTACAGCATGCAATGATGTTTATCAGGCTTCAGGTCACAAAACAAAAATTATTCGGACAAGATAACACCAACAAAACAACGAAGAAATATCTGGCAGGAAGCGAGGACGAGGATGTACAAAGACAAATGTGAAACAGACTACTTTTTATTGGGGGAATAAATAAGCATTATTCACCCGGGGAATGGGACGGATTAAACACAATTGTCAAGAGTTACACAAAAAGCCGTACGCATATAACAGGAGCATTTATTCACAGGAAATTACATCCAATATAAAAAAAAAAATTTTCCCTACTCTACAGTAATGTGGACATAAGTCAAAATTCTGATAGCAACATGGAGAAAGCATATGTAACAAGACAATATTGCTTTAAAAATACATCGTAACACAAAGCGGAGACATTGCATTAATTATTAAAGAAGAGGAAGTATCACAAACCACAGCACGAAATTTAAATACACATCAAAATAAAAAGCTATACAAACATACATTTAATAATAACTGAAATAACAGAACGTAGAGATGAAACAATATAAATTATTCACGCAGATATACAACATACTACACAATTACACACAAAAAAAAACTGCTCTAATTATTAACACAACTACTGACCAAAAGCAACCATTTTAAAAATTAGATCTGAACAATAGGATACAATGCATTACATACATAAAGAGCCGACAATTCGAAATAAACATCCTTCGTTGCAAAACAAAGACACTACTATGCCAATAAAACTAATAGGAAACAACAAATCGAATAATTCATAACACTATACACACACAAAACAAACAACAAATAACAACTTACCTGTCGAACGATGCACGGAACAGACAACGAAGCCAACACTCCTTACACGGGACCCGCTTTCAACAATATGGGGATTTCCAATTAGACGCGAGTAAATTGTTACGCAACGTGAGAGGATTTTGACATCTCATTGTGAAGGACTGGGTTCTTTTGGACCCAGCGGTGCCAGGGCACAACACCTGAAACCTTCGTGGGTAACCTGCTCCGGCGTACAAGTCACAGAGACACGGGACACTTCCTCTGACGTCAAAGATTCAAGGTTTATTTTCTGCAGGGAACGCAGAAGTCACAGGAAGTACATCGAGTGTAGTTCGGGGAGACTGCTTCAAATTGGTTCTGTGGATCGCTCCTTTTATACAGTTTTTACCCATAGGATAATATTGAACACAAAAGTTTACAACCCGGTTCCCACATTTAACTCCCAGTGGGGTCACTTTGGTCACTTAGAAACACATAAGGTCCGGAACATAAGTGCGGAAACATTTGGCGGTTCCCAACTGTAAAAACCCATCTTCCCACCATCAACGAATTCCAATCGACAGTAGAATAGATCAAAATAGGAACAAAGACAGGTGCAGAGGAAGACGGAGACAGTGGGGAGATCGGAAGGGGTGTAAAAGGGGAGGTATCGGAAAGCACGAGATACAGGCATCAAAGGGACGTGCCTAATGAGATGCACGGCTGAGACAATAAGTCTGTGCGGCAAGATGAGCCTCGAGCGGCGCCACCTGCCTTACAGCAGCAACCTCCTCGTCATAAAGACACTTACAAAGAACATGTGTCTTCCGCAAATATCTTAGGAGTCCCGGGGTCGCGAAGCGGACAGCGTCCGTTCGCTGGCTACTTGAGGGCAAGAGACAAAATGGATGCCGTATCTAAGATGGAACCCGTGGGTACAGATGAAAAACCCACATAACAAACGAACGGTTTAAGTTAGCACAGCAAAACTGGGCACACTTACTAAACTCGTCATTTGCGGTTCATAGATACCAGACTCGACCATATTCGTGCGAGTCGAAAGCATCGCTTACAATTGTCACGGAACCTCAGACGCTCCTTTTGCCCTCATGTAGGCAAGCACTAGTCGGAATCATATTCGATATTCATCAGACCATCGAGATGTTGTTGTAGCATAGCTCTGTCCAACCGAGTCCCCTTGGTAACAGATGGTTGTCTCATACACGTTGTAGCACAGAGGCCACATAAGGCAGGACCACACTGCACACAAAGGCAACACGTGAACAGGAACACTACCACAACTCCGATGATCATCAGAATCTTCCAACCCCAAGTCGACATCAGGCCCCAAAACCATCCAAGTAGCGTCCAATCCCCTACATCCACGTGTATGGATTCGGAGATCTTATGCAACTTCGAGATGGCTTGATAGACAGTGGGAGCATTATCTGGGATGAAAATGCAGCAGCTCGAATGGATCACTTTACATACCCCACCGCGATCTGCTAAGACGACATCTAAAACCATACGGTTTTGTAACGTCATAAGTCTCTCCGCCTGAAGTTCTGTGGTGATATTACCAAGGGCACTGGCAGTAACATTAGCTGTCGATTCTACCACTCGAGTCAACTGTCTCAGGTTCCTACTATTAACCATAGGTCCCCAAAACGGGAGGAAACCCTTGAAAAAGTCTCCTGCCTCTTGACCGGCAGTATCTTCTTCGCTAATTATGCCTCGTACAACTCTAGTCTTATGATAATCGGCATCTGCAGTGAACGTCGGAGGCAACAGATTTGCAATGAAACATGTACCCATAAAGTCTGTGGGCAACCATGTGTATGCACGATCATGACAGATAAAGTATGTACCCTTGGCAGCCAGAAACACAGGGGACGGGGTCATCGGCACAACGTAGGTTTCAGTGCAAGCACTGTCTCCAAATCGGGCTTGCGGACCTTGGCCACGACCCATGAGACACAAATTACCAGTGTGGGGTACGACCCATATTGGTGGCGAGCTTTTAAGCTGCTTTCCACTAGTGAACAAACTATATTCCCCTCTACTTAGGACCTTATAAGCTCGTACCTCTTCTTCAGGGATAAGAAAAGGATCATGGATCTCATCTTCCATATCCTCTATTGCCATTGATAGCAGCTTCTGATACGAGGTAGGACCAGAGTTGGGGGAACGTGGTTCTCGATTGGGGTGGAAACCCAGTGCGCTTCGAAACATTGTTTGAAATGCTCGAGCTGACCCTTGGGAACTATACGGTAACACCAAATATGGAATTCCCTTACCCGTAGTATGTGGCATCAACCCACACACCCAACAATTAGTAGTGTTAACCACTAACTGATGCTGATGGAGGAGCTGAATAAAGGAATTGTTGCGGAATTCTACACGTCTAGCCTGCTCGTGTTCCGGTAACATGTGAAAGGAATGGGGAGAAGCAGTAGTGGTAATATTAGGGTGAGGAGTAGGAGTAGGGGTAGCAGGTAAGAAGTAAGACATAGTGTAATACACCCCACCTGTCAAAAATGCAGAAGCCGTCAGAAATAACATAAACAATTGAAATATAAGACATTTGGTACGACTGAGTTGCTGCAGCTTGAATCTGTAGACTTGAGCTCCTTCCAAATCATTTAGCTTTGAGAATGCCATTCCCTACGACCGTCCGCAACGTTTCTTGACGCACTTCGTTCCGTGCAGCAATAGTCAATCCCCAGGAGTTCCTAGGAACCGACGGCCTTTAACCTAGCGTCAAGACCCACTGTCCAGAAGGAAGTACGCGCGCGGCCCTACGGCCTTTGATACACAATATGTATATATAGGCACAAATGTCTCTCAGCTATGAAAGTAAAAAGATACAAAGAAAAAGCTTGACATATGCACAGAAAATTTTCAATGTTACGAATGTTCAAAGTTGATCATGGGAAACGAGAATATTGCAGTTATCAATTTCAACAAAACAAGGAAATTTTATTTGTCCTTAGTGTGAGATCGCAAAGAATATCGATGTTTCCCGGGACGTGTCTGCTCGTCGAACAAAGGATCTGTTGAAGAGACAGCGTCCTGCTGATCAGTTCGTTGATCTGGTCTTGAGTCTTTTGCTGACAAATGTTCAACAGTGGCTTTCTGCTGCGCTGAGGGTTCTCCAACAAGCTGTGCGTCGCTAAACGGGACAAACGCCGGCAATGTTTCTGTTTCTGTTGACGCAATGCCTTTCCTTACCCACGGGTCTGCCGGCAGAGGAATAGGGACTCGCTTACAATGGGTAGCATGTACCCAATTTTTCCGCCCCTCGAGACGAACGGCAGTCCTCGTGGCCAGTAGTATCTGGTAAGGTCCGGTGAATCGGGGGTCCAGATTATTCTTGCGTGAAAAGTTACGGGTAACCACCCAATCCCCGGGCTGGAGCTGGTGGCCTAGACCCTCCGTCTGCGTTGGCAAGGCGTCGTAAACCTGTTGGTGAATTAACCTCAGTTTAGCAGTCAAGTCATGTAAGTAATCAATCAACATCGGATACTCAAGATCAGAGAATATTCCTGGCCTAGGAACCCCCCACACATTCGCAGGACGGCCGAACACTATCTCATAGGGACTGAGCCCTATTCGGGAGTGTACAGTCGCCCTAGTTGACAGTAATGCTATAGGCAAAGCATCAGGCCACGAAAGTCCAGTCGTAGCCTGAACCTTCGCTAGCTTTAGTTTAAGGGTACCATTGTAACCCTCAACCAATCCAGCTGACTGGGGATGATTGGCGCTATGGAATTTCTGATTAATTCCAAGGCCCTTACACACACTCTTCATCACACTTCCGACAAACTCACTTCCGTTATCTGACCACACGACTCTAGGCATTCCATACCGAGGAAAGTATTCCTTCAGTAGGATTTTCGCAGTAGACAAAGCAGTATTATCTTTGAGGGGATAGGCCTCGATCCATCGGGAGAATGCGCAAACCACAACCAAAACGTATTTTAGGTTATTGCACCGCTCCATATGGATGAAGTCCAATTGGATCACCTCAAAGGGATACGAAGGAGGAGCAAAACTGCCAGGGGGAGTTGGGGTTCCTTTGCCAGGATTGTACATTATACACACCATACAATTCTTCACCAGACGTTCAGCACATTTTGTAATTCCATCATTCTTCCACACAGGCGACAACAACTTACAAATACCTTTCGCGCTAATATGTGCCAATCCATGTGCCATTGTCACAACGGCCAGTACATACGCGTCGGGCAACATCCATCTTTTCTGATCCGACAAATCAATCCAGCAACCACTCGCATCTAACTTTCCCGTACTCTCTTTCCACTTCATCTTTTCAGCGTCGGTGGCCTCATTCTGAATTGCTTTCACGCTCTCAACAGTATCTTCACACATACTTGATTCTGTAGGCCACCTAACCGAACTCGTCACATACATTCGAGTGCTAAGGTTCCGGGCAGTCTCCTTAGCAATCTCATCTGCAAACGCATTACCACGACCAACATCATCCGTCACTTTACGATGCGCACTACACTTAACAATCGCAACTTGTGCAGGCAAAGTCAATGCATCCAAAAGATCGTTCACAAGCTGGCCATGCTGGATTTTCACGCCATGCGACGTCAAGAAACCACGCTCTCGCCACAATCGTCCAAAACTATGCGCTACACCGAAAGCGTACTGGCTATCGGTGTACACATTCACACGTTTCCCTTTTGCTAACACACATGCTCTGGTGAGAGCAATCAATTCTGCAGCTTGGGCAGAATTCTGATTCAATCTCGCAGTCTCAACAACAGTATTCAATGTTACCACAGCATAAGCAGTGGTCACATCGCCATTCGACAACTTAAAACATGACCCATCCACATACAGAGTGCCATCCGGGTCTTCCAATGGGGTGTTTTTAAGGTCCACTCGACCTTTTGTTTCCTCTTCTGTCCGCAAGTAACAGTCATGTTCTGCTACTTCATCTGACTCTGAGCTAATCGGTAACAAAGTTGCCGGATTTAGGACATTACAACGCTTTATCTGAATATGGCTTGCCAAGAGCGTCAACTCGTACCCAGACAACCTCGCACTCGTCAAGTGCTGAGTTTTCGTACGATTCAACAGAGTATCGACTGCATGCGGAACCATCACCGTAAGCATATTATCCATGACCAATCCCGCTGATTGTCGGATAGAGACCGCAGCTGCCGCAGTTGCTCTCAAACAACTCGGCAATGCTCTAGCTACTGGGTCTAAGGTCGAGGAAAAATATGCACATGGACGTTGCTTACCACCAAAAGGTTGCGTTAAGACACTCAAAGCACAACCTTCCCTCTCGTGAACATATAACGTGAACGGTTTACTGTAATCAGGGGTACCTAACACAGGGGCCGAACACAATGAATCACGTAATTCAGAAAAACTTCTCTGACATTCGTCCGTCCATGGTAAAGGAGTTAGAACATCCTTGCACGTAAGAGCCACCAATGGTTTCGCTAGTAATGAAAAATTAGGAATCCACTGCCTGCAGTACGATGTGATACCTAGGAAGGCACGCACATCTCTTTGGGTTTTTGGCACAGCCATTCGCGCAATCGCTGCAATTCTCTCTGGGGTCAATCTCCTTCCCTCCTTTGACAATAAGTGACCTAGATAGGTTACTTCTTGACAACAATATTGGAGTTTAGAAGGTGACACCTTGTGATTTAACTCACAGAGATGTTGCAGCAACGACACCGTAGCAATTTTGCAAATGTCCTGAGTATCAGCAGCCACCAATAAGTCATCGACGTATTGGATTAAGGCCGCACCAACCGGCAACCTAAACGCATCCAGTTGACCCTTCAAGGCTTGACTGTAAATCGATGGACTTTCACAGTAGCCCTGAGGAGCGCGTTTGAACCGGAAGCTACGCCCACCGAGAGAGAAACCGAAAAGGTCCCTACTCTCTTCAGCAATCGGGATGCTGAAAAACGCATTCTTCAAATCAATCACCGAAAACCATGAAGCAGTAGCTGGAATCAGAGTTAGTAGCGCCGTGATGTCAGGCACAACAGGAAATTGAGGAACCACAATTTTATTTACCTCCCGTAAATCGATAACAAAACGATAAACAGGCGGTTTTGTAGGATCAGTACGTTTAAGAATGGGCAGTACAGGGCTGTTGCACACGTTTCCCCGAGTCTCCTCAATAACATCTTTCTCGATCAAATCATAAATGATCGCCAACAAAGCTCGCTCACCATCAAGGGAGATACGGTATTGGGGAATACGTGGCAATCGCACATTCTTTTTCAACTGAACAACATAAGGGGAGATATCAAGTAGGCCCACGTCATTTGGACCCGTCGCCCACAAAGACGCAGGAAGAGAACTCAATTCCGGTGGAAGCCTATCGAGAGACAAATACATAGGAGAGACAACCCTTTCTCCTAACGTAAGCTTTACACCCGCAGGAGAACAATACAAAGTTGCATACAGACGTTTAAGCAAATCCAGACCCAAAAGATTTTCGCCACAACCAGTGGTCAAAATCAGCGGAGCTTCGAGCTCACGTGGCCCAATTTGAAGGGGCAAAGGGCGAGAAACTGGATTGCTAACGGGGGCGCCAGAGAATCCAACGGATACATTTGTTAAGCCAGACAAAGGTGCGCCAGGGAGTTTCGAATGCATGATAGAACTTTTCGCTGCACCAGTGTCCAACAGAAAAGGCTCAACGACGCCCGATGTAGCAACTGCGATGTAAGGCCCTCTCTGATCAACCGGAACTGATACCACTCCCTCCCCTTGTCTTTGGCTGTCCTAGTAATTACTGTCGTCAGTTCCCTGATCGACGTAATAATCGTCTACATTGTACTGCGCAGATCGTCCTTGCGACGATCCACGTTGATCGAAACAATTATTAGAATTTGATGAATTGTCAGAGCGATCATTCTGAGCACCACGACCTCTACCACGTGATGCGTGCTGTGAACCACCACGGCCTCCTTTGGATGAGTTACCACTATTACGTTCGTTTAAAGCGGGACAATTGAATTTAATGTGTCCCTCCTGTCTACAATAAGCACATTGATTATGCCCTAACGAGGATCTTTGGAAGGAGGAATCGTTACGCGACTGCGATCGATTCGATTGCGACTGCGATCTATTCTGCTGGGACGCATTCTGATTAGAACGCGGCGGATACGCTTGTTGCAACAACACTTTAGTTTTTAACTCTTTCGTCTTTTTGTCAGCACGGTCATTCTCTTCTTTCTCCCTATTTTCGTAATATTGTGCCGTAGCCAATATCTGAGCTGAAGTAGAAACGGCCCATGCACTTTCCGAATTCTTTAATTTATAGCCCAAATCGGGCAACAAGTTCGACACAAATTTGTCCACAAACAACCTCTGTCCACCCTCAGTACCCATATCCTGTCCACTATGATCAATGAATGCTTCCTCGAACCTCGTGAAGAAGTCGGAAACACTCTCATCCTTCTTTTGTTTACAAGCTGACAACTTATCCCAATTTACCCTCATAGCTGGCATAAGAGTCTTCATTAACGTTATTATCCGCTGAGGAAGAGCAGCAATCAATTGATCGGGCTTGGTAGCAGCCACTTGTCCAGCATCTGCCGCTGTAAGGGCAGCCCAATCACCACCTAATTCATTCGCGTGATCTTGGTGGCGAATCTTAGCCCATACCGGTTGCGGTACGACGTTGCCAAACAACATATCGATATCGGCAAGATTCATCACTGTAGCATCTACGAGCTGCGATAATTCCTTATAATACCCAGTAGGATTTTTACGAGGATCGGGCAAAGATTGTTTCACCTGAAGCACTTCCGAACGTTTCCATGGAAGGTGTATCCATACTCTCTCAAAATGCGCCGGTACTGGGTGGCCAGCATTAGTGTTATCAGCTGGTACCCAAACCGGCGGAACTTCGCGCATAGGATATTGACCAGACTCGTCTTGTTTTTCAATATCTTCAACAAACAGTGCATAAGGAATGGGAGCGGGACGAAGGGATAACAACTGCTCAATAGCACGTCGGACATTAGTATCTACTATTAGTCCAGTTGCGAACTGAAGCCGGAGGTTAGACAGGGCGGTCAGCACCTCGTCAGGCGCATTGGCCGCTATCTGATCATGTAGTAACTTGCACATTTCGTCAAACACATATCTCTGAGTTGGTATGTTGAATTGACTAAACGTTTCAAGGACAACTCGGGGTGGATTTCTCTGCGGATTGTCCATCCAACCCATCGCCATATTATATAGCGCAGCGCGTTCCCTGTTACCAGGAAGCTGGCTACGTCTCTGAGGACCATCAGAACCAGCAGACCCAAAAACAGGTCCAAGCGACTGGAAAAAACTTGGTGCAATAGGAGAATTACGACTACGAGTAGAGGGAGAGATATAAGACACAGGACTAACAAGAGAAGGAGTAGAAACAGTAGCGGCAACAGGGGTTAACAAAACAGGAGCAGTAGCGGGAGCAGGAGTATGTGGAAGCGGAGGAGCAGTAGGAATAGAAACAGACAAAGGAGCAGGAATAGTTGGAAGAGCGGGTGCAGGTTGAGGAACTGGTGGAGGAATAACAGGTGGGAGAACAGGTACGGCAGGGGCCACAGGAGCTGCGGTACCCTGAACGTACGGAGGTGGCGATTTCATTAGGTAGGACAGTAAAGGATCCTCAACTGCCTCTTCCTTCTTATCCGACTCCGTAGGTAAAGCAGGATAACATTTATCTATGGTCATACGCTGTAGTCTCTCAAACACTTCCTTATCCTTATCCTCCTTATCACGCTGAAACTGCTCAGCTTTCTTTACAATGGTAGCAACATTATCTCGCTGACTACGTCTATTTTGTCTGATTTCTTTCTGTCGGGCTTCTTTACGCCACAACCGAAAGGCATCAAACATGGCCGGCCTTGATTTACGTTCGAACAACTTCATTTCTAGATTATCTAAGATCGACGCCTCGAAGCTACCGTGAGGTGGCCAACGAAGGTCGCCGTCTTTCTTTGTATATTTAATCCAATAATCGTTAAAAGCAATCGGGCCTAGCCCATGTTTGCTATATAAGTCATAAGTAGGAGTTCCAACTGGAGGTATCGGACACGAGTCCTCCAGCAGGGAATCCGCACCACAAGGTCTGAAACAACTAAACAAAGTACTGCGACCAGGCATCTTGCACACTAGCCGAGTTTCACAAACTTCAAGGGTTACGGGATTTACCAAGTCCCAGCAAAGAACAAAACCCTCGGTTTTTGGCGGCTGCAGTCGTCAAACAACACAACAACAAAGTACGCTAGCAAAGTGTCACCGACAAAAACACTCACACAGCGTGCACAACAAAGACACTCGCTAAAGTGTCAACAACCAAGAACTCTGGGAGCGACCCACAAATACTTAACTCAAAGATCGATGGCGTCACCAGGAAGGCCCGTCTATCGTCTCGCTATACCAAGGTCTACGCCAGGCGCCAAAACAGGTCTACAGTCAGGGCAGCAGTCCGTCGCAGCCGTCAGGAGGCGGGAATCTTCGCGGGAAAAGTCTTCGGGCCACTTATTTCGACAACAGGATCGATGAAGCGGAGTGCACCTTCCCTCGGAGATTTCACACGAAGTTCCTCACGATCGTCGGGCTTGGACCGGTACCACTGATGCAGCCCCACGTTGGGCGCCAACTGAAGGACTGGGTTCTTTTGGACCCAGCGGTGCCAGGGCACAACACCTGAAACCTTCGTGGGTAACCTGCTCCGGCGTACAAGTCACAGAGACACGGGACACTTCCTCTGACGTCAAAGATTCAAGGTTTATTTTCTGCAGGGAACGCAGAAGTCACAGGAAGTACATCGAGTGTAGTTCGGGGAGACTGCTTCAAATTGGTTCTGTGGATCGCTCCTTTTATACAGTTTTTACCCATAGGATAATATTGAACACAAAAGTTTACAACCCGGTTCCCACATTTAACTCCCAGTGGGGTCACTTTGGTCACTTAGAAACACATAAGGTCCGGAACATAAGTGCGGAAACATTTGGCGGTTCCCAACTGTAAAAACCCATCTTCCCACCATCAACGAATTCCAATCGACAGTAGAATAGATCAAAATAGGAACAAAGACAGGTGCAGAGGAAGACGGAGACAGTGGGGAGATCGGAAGGGGTGTAAAAGGGGAGGTATCGGAAAGCACGAGATACAGGCATCAAAGGGACGTGCCTAATGAGATGCACGGCTGAGACAATAAGTCTGTGCGGCAAGATGAGCCTCGAGCGGCGCCACCTGCCTTACAGCAGCAACCTCCTCGTCATAAAGACACTTACAAAGAACATGTGTCTTCCGCAAATATCTTAGGAGTCCCGGGGTCGCGAAGCGGACAGCGTCCGTTCGCTGGCTACTTGAGGGCAAGAGACAAAATGGATGCCGTATCTAAGATGGAACCCGTGGGTACAGATGAAAAACCCACATAACAAACGAACGGTTTAAGTTAGCACAGCAAAACTGGGCACACTTACTAAACTCGTCATTTGCGGTTCATAGATACCAGACTCGACCATATTCGTGCGAGTCGAAAGCATCGCTTACAATTGTCACGGAACCTCAATTGGCTGACACGGATGTCAATAAAAATAGTACGGGATTCAAAATAACAACTAGAACGCAATAACTTAAATACTTTAATATAATTATGGGACAGTCACACAAGCACACACACCACAATCACACAAATACACAACACACAAACACCCTCACACACCCTCACCCTCACACACCCTCACTCACACCCACCCTGAACCCCCCCACCCTTACAACACACTCACCCTCACTAACCCTCACACACACACCCTCACACTCACACACCCTCACCCACCACCCTAACTCACACACCTTCACACCCTCACACATCCTCACTCACCCTCACACCCTCACTCACCCTCATGACCTCAACCACACACCCTCACATGCCCCCACCCTCACACACCCCCACCCTCACACACACCCACCCTCACACACTCTCACACATCCTCACACACCCACACACATTCTCAATAAGTCTCACACCCTCACCCTCGCCCACCCTCACTCACCCTCACCCTCACTCACCCTCACCCTCACCCCCTCACCCTCAATAACCCTCACCCACCCTCAACCCCTCACCCACCCTCACCCTCACTCACCCTCAAACCCTCACCCTCACTCACACTCAACCCCTCACCCTCACTCACCCTCAACCCCTCACCCTCACTCACCCTTTCTCACCCTCACTCACCCTCACTCACCCTCACCCTCACTCACCCTCACCCACACTCACCCTCACCCTCAACGCCTCACCCTCAACCCCTCACCCTCACCCTCACTCGCCCTCAACCCCTCACCCTCACCCTCACTCACCCTCAACCCTTCACCCTCAACCCCTCACTCACCCTCACTCTCACTCACCCTCAACATCACCCTCACTCACCCTCACCGTCACTCACCCTCAACCCCTCACCTACCCTCACCCTCACTCACCCTCAACCCCTCACCCTCACTCACGCTCACGCTCACTCAACACCTCACCCTCACTCACCCTCAACACCTCACCCTCAGCCTCACTCACCCTCAACCCCTCACCCTCAACCCCTCACCCTCACTCACCCTCACTCACCCTCACCCACACTCACCCTCACCCTCACTCACCCTCAACGCCTCACCCTCACTCACCCTCAACCCCTCACCCTCACTCACCCTCAACCCCTCACCCTCACCCTCACACCCTCAACCCTTCACCCTCAACCCCTCACTCACCCTCACTCTCACTCACCCTTACTCACCCTCAACATCTCAGCCTCACCCTCACTCACCCTCAACCCCTCACACTCACTCACCCTCACCCTCACTCACCCTCAACCCCTCACCCTCACCCTCACTCACCCTCACTCACCCTCACCCTCACTCACCCTCACCCACACTCACCCTCACTCACCCTCAACCCCTCACCCTAACTCACCCTCACCCACACTCACCCTCACTCACCCTCAACGCCTCACCCTCACTCACCCTCAACCCCTCACCCTCACTCACCCTCACTTACCCTCAACCCTTCACCCTCAACCCCTCACTCACCCTCACTCTCACTCACCCTCACTCACCCTCAACCCTTCAGCATCACCCTCACTCACCCTCACCCTCACTCACCCTCAACCCCTCACCTACCCTCACCCTCACTCACCCTCAACCCCTCACCCTCACTCACCCTCACCCTCACTCACCCTCAACACCTCACCCTCACTCACCCTCAACACCTCACCCTCACTCACCCTCAACCCCTCACCCTCAACCCCTCACCCTCACTCACCCTCACCCTCACTCACCCTCACCCACACTCACCCTCACCCTCACTCACCCTCAACGCCTCACCCTCACTCACCCTCAACCCCTCACCCTCACTCACCCTCAACCCCTCGCCCTCACCCTCACACCCTCAACCCTTCACCCTCAACCCCTCACTCACCCTCACTCACCCTCAACACCTCAGCCTCACCCTCACTCACCCTCACCCTCACTCACCCTCAACCCCTCACACTCACTCACCCTCACCCTCACTCACCCTCAACCCCTCACCCTCACTCACCCTCACTCACCCTCACCCTCACTCACCCTCACCCACACTCACTCACCCTCACTCACCCTCAACCCCTCACCCTCACTCACCCTCAACCCCTCACCCTCACCCTCAACCCTTCACCCTCAACCCCTCACTCACCCTCACTCTCACTCACCCTCACTCACCCTCAACCCCTCCCCCTCACCCTCACTCACCCTCACCACCTCACCCTCACTAACCCACTAACCCTCAACCCCTCACCCTCACCCTCACACCCTCAACCCTTCACCCTCAACCCCTCACTCACCCTCACTCTCACTCACCCTCACTCACCCTCAACACCTCAGCCTCACCCTCACCCACCCTCAACCCCTCACACTCACTCACCCTCACCCTCACTCACCCTCAACCCCTCACCCTCACTCACCCTCACCCTCACTCACCCTCACCCACACTCACCCTCACTCACCCTCAACCCCTCACCCTCACTCAACCCCTCACCCTCACCCTCACTCGCCCTCAACCCTTCACCCTCAACCCCTCACTCACCCTCACTCTCACTCACCCTCAGTCACCCTCAACCCCTCACCCCCTCACCCTCACTCACCCTCAACCCCTCACCCCCTCACCCTCACTCACCCTCACTCACCCTCAACGCCTCACCCTCAACCCCTCACCCTCAACACCTCACCCTCACTCACCCTCACAACACATATTGTGTTACAATAGGTGTCACATTTGCGAAAGATAAAACGATTGGCATTGTAAATAACAAAGCTATTATTTCGCTATTTTAAAAACAAGCACATACATAAAAAATGTGTCCTTTACAATACCAATAGCTCAAACTTTCCTAATACGAGACATATTGCATTGCTGTGCTTCTCTCCCCTGCTGCACTCTCCTGCTCTCTAGAGATGTAGCATAACGACGAGAGCTGCCATATGTCACGTAAATACAAAACATGTTGCATTCCAAATGCTATAGGTGTCACATTCGCAAAAGTTATAACTATTGGCGTTGTAAATGACAAAGCTATCAATTTAGCTATTTTAAAAACCAACAAATAAATAAAATATTTGTCATTTACAAAACCAATAGCTCCAACTTTTCTAATGCGAGACCTATTGCATTTCCAATGCTTTTTGTTTATTACATACTAGCAGCCCGCCCCAGCGTTGCCTGGGCCAGAAAGGGGCTGGGGGCAGCATTTGAGGCTTGCGTGCACTCCCGCCCCGGCCCGCCCGCCACGACATTGTCTGTGTCCCGGAGCCTGCGCCTTACCTCAGCCGCCGTTGTTCAGGGCCAACCTCCCGCCCCGGCCCAGCCCCCTCCCGCCTGTGTCCCGGAGAGCCTGATCCTTACCTCAGCCCCGGTCCCCGTCCAGGCGCCCCGCCCGCACAGTCCGCCACTTAGCCCAGCAGCAAGCAGGGCCGCAGCACTCCTCCCAGCAGGTCGCGATCTTCACCGCCATTTCAGGAAGTGTTCAGGAAGTGTTGGGAGCGCAAATGATGTCATCATGCAGACGTCGCGGCCGGCGCTGATTGCAAGGGACTACTTTATTTTTATTTCTAAATTTTTTAAACAACGTATATTTTTTATTTTTAATAGCCTATGTCCTTCTGCTTGCCCTGAGGTTTTCAAAGATGTCTTGGGTGTTTTGATTGGTGGTGTACTTTTCGAGTTTACCTGGCTCAAAGGACACAGTTCTCTCTTTATAATAGTAGTATAGATGCTACTGCTGGGATATTTTTTGAAGTAAAAAAAAAACTATTTACATCGCTAATAGCTCTAACTTTCACTAATGCAAGACCTATTGCATTGCAAAATCTTGTTACCCGAGTCCCTGTAGTGAGCCCTACAGGATCACTCATTTAAAGTCCTGCTGCTGTGTGCTTCACTCACACGTAGCCTATATCGGTTTGATGGGTAGTGCTGCACAGAGCATGTGTGGTGGAAAACAGCCTTTATTCCGAAGTTTGTACTTCATATTCCATTTTACACTCATTTTTTACATCGGAAAGACTGTTGGCATACAAGTCTTTACATCGCAAGACAAAACCACTTATTTGAGCGTAATTAAAAAAGAGTGTTTGGGGGTTCAAATAGTACCAAACCTGTAAACGACAAAGGCAAATAATTAAATATATTAAGGTCTAATGTATCATTTTTTAACAGTAGGTGGCAGTGTTAGACTGTTACAGGATTTTGTATTAGCAGTAAGCATGGTAACTATGCATGGTAGTGGACTGCGTGGTGAAGGTGTTTCTAATGTGAGTAAATGTAAATGTGTGGTAGATGGATACTTTGTAAAATCGGCAATGTAAAGATGTGCATGGTGAAGTAAGGTGTGGTAATGTCATACAACTATGTGTGGCGTACATGTGCTGGATGTACCTGTGTCTGTGAATGGTACAATACAGGGCAAATTCAGCAGTGTGCAGTACGTGTATGTTATATGCATGTGCTGGGTGTTGTATGCCTTGAGTGATACAATACATGAAGGATGTAGTGCTGTGCCATGCATGCATGGAATACACATTTGTTGTGTGTATGTGTGCCTTGTGAGCGGTAAAAATACCTACATTATGAAGTGCAGTGTCTGTATGCTGGATAAATGCACTGGATGTATGTGTGCCTGTGAATCACGAAGCACGAATCCTCCTGAGGCGGAAGCCGGGAGTTTCTCTGTTGTATTTTTAAAAATGATCTGTCACTTATTGCTGATTTTAAAAGCACTCACTTGTTTGTAACTTCAGGACTCTGTCCTCTAGCGCACCGCACAGCCGAGTAAACGCTGGTCGCGGACCCTTGCAAACAAACATTTCCCGCCGGGGAGCCGCGAGGCCACGTCCACTCTGAGGCCACGCCCCCCCCCCACTCTGTTTAAAGCGCCGATCCCTGCGCCTACAGTTAGAAGCACGAATCCTCCTGAGGTGGAAGCCGGGAGTTTCTCTGTTGTATTTTTAAAAATTATCTGTCACTTATTGCTGATTTTAAAAGCACTCACTTGTTTGTAACTTCAGGACTCTGTCCTCTAGCGCACCGCACAGCCGAGTAAACGCTGGTCGCGGACCCTTGCAAACAAACATTTCCCGCCGGGGAGCCGCGAGGCCATGCCCACTCTGAGGCCACACCCCCAGGCCACTAGCACTCCTTCTTTAACATGTGCTTGTACCGTACGCGCAGCGGACGGGCGCAGCGGGCGCGCCTAAGGCAAGCCCGTCTGCGCCCGTCATCGCCACGACATCGCCTTTCGCCAGTCCAACTGGTCGAACCCTGCCTCAGGTACCCCTTCACTACGATAGAGAACACCTCCTTGCCTTAAACCCTGGGCAGAGATGTGTTGACATTACAGGTATTCTTGGCCACACGAGTCTCCAATGTAATTCCTGCCATTTTTCCGCTGCTAGCCCTCGCCGCACTCAAGAAAAACGATACTCACCTACAACGTCACCCCTCACGATTCTTCAACTTAATGTCAGGTCGCTCATCAAACATCATCTTGAGGTTAACTCCCTCATACTTGATGAGAACCCCGACATTTCCTCTGTGAAACCTGGTTATGGGACGGCACGTCTGCCATTCCCAACCTCACGCTCCCAGACGACTACCACATGTCAACTTTAAATCGTGACGCAAGAGGCTGTGGCATCGCGGTAATTTACAAAAAGCAATTCTCTTGCTCATTTACCAAAGAAGATCTTCCTGGCTGTGAATGTGCCCGCTTTAAAATTACAACCAGCCCACACTTTGCCTTGTCTGGCCTTTACATCTACCGCCCACCTGGATCTGCCTCCAGGTTTATCGAAGCCCTTCTTGAGGTAGCAACCGCACTAGTGACCAAATCTGCTAATTTCACCATTCTAGGTGACCTCAACCTTCACTTTGATCTGTCTAGCGACTCCACTATTAAAAATCTCCTTGCAGATCTTTCTGCCCTACAACTTAATTCCCTTATTCAGGCCCCAACTCATTTAGCCGGACATACTCTAGACCCGGTTTTTACCAACATCCAGGAGGTCACTACAGAGATGCCTACACCAATGGGATGGACGGACCACTACCTCATTAAACTGACTATCCTAGTCAATGGTCGAGCACATAAAATTGAACCAACCCACCGCCTTAAAAGACCATGGCATAAACTATCCACCGTTGACTTCCACGCCACCCTTGGTGAATTCCATCAGGGTGCCAATCAAGACATCAATACAACCTATAGCGCCTTTAATGACTGGATTACGGGAGGACTAGACGCTCTCATTCCAGCTCAAAGGGCGTACCTCACCTTCCAACCCTTGGTACAATGACACCCTTAAATCCATGCACAAGGAATGTAAAAAAGCCGAGCGTCTCTGGAGAAGAGAATTCAACAGTGAGACCAAAACCAACTATATATCAAAACAAAAATTGTACCATAAAGCTACCCGCCGGCACGCACAGCTTTCTACGCAGACAAAATCAATTCGAGTCCCAACCATGCTAAAATAGTTTTCAAACTAGTACAAGAACTTCAGAGCACTAGGTCACCTTCCCCCACTATTTCGTCTGCGCAACAATGTGAGGAACTCGCCACGTACTTTATAGAGAAAGTTCAAAATATTACAAAACATTCTCTCAGCACCCCCTCAACACGATCAATCCCATCAACTTCACCTCTAACTATATCCCTCTAACTCAAATCCCTGATATTTCTCCTGACGACCTTACTAAACTGTGCAGAAAGGTGAAATCAGGCTCCCCTGCGGATCCTATGAGCCCTACTCACTTCATGGACTCGCTCGATTTCTTCTTGCCTCGCATGGCTGCCATACTCAACCTTTCCTTCTCCTCTGCTAATGTTCCGATAGCCTGGAAACAAGCGTGGGTCTCACCCATTATCAAAAAATCCACCCTAGATCCATCTAAGCCGGAAAACTTCCGACCCATATCTCTGCTCCCATGGCTGTCCAAAATTGCAGAGGCCCACGTAAACAGTGTCCTGTCCCAACATATGGACCTGAATAACATCCTGGACCCATCCCAAAATGGGTTCAGACCGGGCCACAGTACGGAGTCTGCCCTCCTGGCTACTTCAGAATATCTCCGGACGATCTTAGATTCCGGTCAAAGTGCTGCGCTGATCCTTCTCGACCTCAGCGCAGCCTTTGACACGGTATCCCACGACATCCTTCTTAAGCGTCTGGAGATGACTGGAGTTTCTGGCCTCGCTTTGACATGGTTCCGCTCCTTCCTAGAGGACAGATCCTTCCAGGTGTCAGCTCCTCCATTTCTATCCAAACCCCGCCCCATTGCACAGGGAGTCCCTCAGGGCTCCGCGTTGAGCCCCTCCCTCTTTAACCTCTACGTGCAGCCACTTGCAGCAGTGGCCAAAGAGTGGGGTCTGACGCTGGTGTCGTATGCCGACGACACCCAGCTGGCCATCACCCTCACGGAAAGCCCCTCCATCTTGGCCTCCAGATTCAGGGATGGCCTTGCGGCAGTGGCCCAATGGATGACGGATAACTATTTACAGCTTAACGCGGGAAAAACCGAAGTGCTGCTCCTTGGCAAAAACACCTGCCACTGGAATGAGCACTGGTGGCCGTCATCCCTAGGCCCCATTCCCCCCCTAAGTCTCTAGTAAAAAATCTAGGAGTCTGGATGGACGCATCACTCAGTTATCAGACTCACACCAAGAAAGTGGCCGCCACCTGTGTTGGTCTATTGAGGAGTCTCAGCCCTATACTTGGCTTTTTCGACGCGAAGGTCCGCCAGCTTATCGTCCAAGCGACAATACTTTCTCGCTTGGACTACGCCAATGTCCTCCTCCTAGGCGCCAACAAAGGAGAAATAGCAAGACTGCAACGCGTGCAAAATGCGGCGGCAAGAGCTTTAGTCGGCCTTCCCCGCAGATGCTCAGCCAGAGCTACCATCCGCAAACTTCATTGGCTACCCGTTGACTCCAGAATTCAATTCAAAGCCCTCATCATGACCTTCAAAATCTTTAAACTGGGAAGTTCTACTCTCCTACAAAATCTCCTCACTCCTTACGTTCCACGACGTGATCTGCGTTCCTCCAACCAGTACCTCCTGAACGTTCCCCGCACAAAGCTTTGCCGCATTGGAGGCCGCTCCTTTAGGGTCTTAGGACCTAAGCTTTGGAATGCTCTGCCTCCTAATATCCGTTTCCTAGAAAGCCTCCCCACTTTCCGAAAGGCTATTAAGACCTTCCTATTCCCCTCTGTTTAGTTCACCTTTCTCCCTCCTTCCCAGCTTAGGTGGGACTCTGTGATTCTTCTTAGCATCGGGACGCCTCTTCGCTGGGGCAGCTGTTTGCGCTTTACCAAAACCTTTGAATAGAATAGAATAGAATGGTACAGTACATGGCTGACTCTGGATTTTATTTTGGGAGATCCAAGGCTGCATGATGAAACATGAGAAGTTAGAGGAATCCCCCAAGACAAATGTATGACTGCTGCATTCCTGTAAGCTGGGTGGGACACACTGGAGAGTGGAAGATCCAGGTTCCCCCAGTAGGACTTCAAGGGGTGCTCTTTGAGTCAGAGAGCGGTCACAAGGAAGGCGTCTGGGCACATTCCAGGAAGAAGATGGGGCTGGTAAGAGAATCACAAATAGGAGGGCAGAGGCCCTGGGACAAGCTTTTGATACACGTATCACTGTGGCTGACATTCAGGTGTGAACTCCTAGTCACTCCCATCACCTGTGTGGAGTAGCTCCTGCTGTGACAGACTGCTTTCTTGAGGAAGAGAGGGCAGAGGAGTGCACACTCCCCCAAACAGCAGACCCCAACATAAACCTCAAAGACTCATACTTTAAGCCACATTTGGTGTCTGGAAATGAACTATAAGAAAGGGGGTTTGAGATCCCAAATATTGTCAACTGTCAAGCAGCCAGTTGGGCTGTGTGAGGAGGAAAAGCTCTGCAAGACCTCTGCCTGTGACCAGGACTTGGGGCCACGGCATGCTAGTCTCCCACCTGGTGAGGAGACATAACCCGAGAAATCCACGACCATGTGCCCTGGAGCACCAGTGCCTACCTGCTTGCCAAGAACTGTGTGCCCTGTGAGGAAGAGGAGAACATTGGAGGGAGCAAGGCCCAGTTGGGAATCCCGTTGAGTGGATTCCACTAGCGAGGTGTGAATAGATGGCTACTAAACCAATTGTGCCGTTGTCTGTGTACAGGGAAAGTTGGCAACCCTTATATGCCAGAGAAGGGTCGACTTGAAGTGAGAAATGATCATTGCTGTACCGAACAGGTCAACTTCTGTGTGTAGTGAGGAACCAGTGATCCCATATGCCAGGAGGGTCCACCATGAAAAGATTGCTAAGCTGAGCGGGCTGTAGCTCATGTGTGGTGGTGAGCTAGTGACTCAATATGCCAGGAGGGGTTGCAGTGAGGAAATCTGCTGTGCCTGTCGGGTCAGGGTCCGTGTGCAGTGGAGAGACGGTGAACCTGTATGCCAAAGGGGGCCATTGGGACCAAGTTAGAAGTGTGACCTGGGCTGGATCATCACTGGAGGAGAGAGACCGTAGTGGAAATGCACTCTGACTGAGGGCCAGCATCAGGACCTTTGCACTACTCCCCTGCCCCCCACCCACTCATCATGGAGATAACCCAAAGAACTTTGCCAGTTTGGAAGAGCCACAGCAAACCTCCGCTTGCAGCGGCTGTACGACCACGTTTGGGGATCTTCAGGACAGCAGAGTGCAGCCATCTACAGCGTGAAGAGAACTTACCAGAAACAGCTGCTGTAGCTCCTTCCCCTGTGGAGGGCGTGCACTCAGAGACTCCAGTGCGAGTAAGATTGATGTTGGGCCAGTCGGAACTTGCTTGCCAGATAGGACTTCTGCACCGGGGCACTTTCGCCTTTCAATACAGAGTTGGAGTGGGACTCCCGAGACTCAGACTACTAGATAGGCTTCACCTGGGACAGTATAATATATAATACTCCTGAGGCGGAAGCCGGGAGTTAGAGGCACTTACTTGCACCTTGCACACTCGTTTCAAGAAACATTTTATTTCGCCGTTTTTTAAATATAAAATTGATTGTTTGTCTTGATTTTACTCTCACATACCAGCGCTGCCTTCTCTGCTGGCTCACCCTTATCTCAGCCGAGTTAGGAGCTGAATTGGGGACGGGGCTTGGAGGTGGCCGGCTAGGCAGAGCGGCCATATTGGAGGAGGCAGGTTGACGCTGCAGTTGTTGGGGCAGGAAGCGCCGGTCCCGCGCTCAAGCCAATAAAATTGGGAGGTCCTATCTTCGCGCAGCGAACGCGACAGCAGACGCACCTAATCGCGCCGAAGGAGCGCCCAAGGAAAGCCCGTCCGTGCCAAGACGGGCCAGGTCAAGGCCAAGGGTTATAACTGGTGGCTCCTCCTTGTTATGGATACCTTACGCTATAGTGGGAAGCAGCTGAGATCAATCAGAGACAGGGCCACTATCTGCTGTCCTATCAGCCCCCTCTCTGAGGAGGTAGGAATTATGTGTTCACATTGTACACAGATAGTGCCCGCAGTTGTTAATGCGAATCACCACACATTTTCATTATTAAATTGTCGCTCTCTTCCAAGACATGCGGTTGAAATTCGCATGCTCTTGGAGGAACGAGACCTAGATGCCCTATTCTTGACAGAGACGTGGCTTACTGAGGCATCAGACCCGGATGTCGTCAGGGCCCTACCGCCCAGTTATTCAATTATCAGGCAGGACCGTCAAATCGGTCGTGGAGGAGGAGTAGCTATAATTTTTAAAAATCTAGTTACATGTAGAACAACTGAGAGTCCACCTCTGGAATGTGAGAGTCTGGGCTTCTCAATTGCCTTCTCTCCTTCCTGTACTATGTCGGGTATCCTGGTCTATAGGCCGCCAGGCGACCACCGCGGCTTCTGTAACAATTTACTGGACAGGATCTCAGTGTCCATTAGTAGTTTACCCAATTTCTCTATTTTGGGCGACCTCAATGTGCATCTTGATGAGGTGGACGACGCTGCCTCTTAGTGTCTGTTGGACACTCTGGGAGCAGTACACCTGGAGCAAATTGTGACAGACCATACACACATAGCAGGGCATTTACTAGATCATTTTTTCACCAACCTCAGTAATATTATGTACAATCACCCTAGCTTTGTCCCATGGACAGACCATGCCTTGCTTCCTTTTGTTTGGGCCCCTGGAGACCAAATTTTTCCCATAGCCAGTCTATCTAATAAAATCAGCCGAACGTGGTCGAGGCTGTCGGCGGAGGACTGGAAGGCTGCCTTGTTGCGGTCCCCCCCGGTCCCTCACGATAACCCTGTCGTTGCCAATGAGGCCTTCAATAAGTGGCTTGCCTCTACATTGGATGACACCCTTCCTAAAAAAGTGGTCCAACATAGGATGGGCCCTAACAAACAGCCCTGTAAAAGAGCGGAGAGGAAGTGGAGGAAAGATTTTGCAACTGCCTCCAAAAATGAATACAGGTCAGAGTTAAGGGCATATAAAAAACAACTAAAAATTGCCCAGTCGACGTACTATCAGATCAAAATTACTGAAGCAGCTAATAGGCCTAGAGAAATCTCTAAAATATTTCAAGCCCTGATTACCCCCCCATGGCCATTAGGGCTTCTCCTGATCCCCAGAAAAGATGTGATGATCTGGCCGCTTTTTTTGCCGCTAAGGTGTCAGTCATCTACTCAGGTATTGAGTCTTCAAGACTGACCTTGGACCCCACGAAAAGCCTTGAGGGGACTCTGGAAGAGACCTCTTCTGATGTCGCCGAAAGTCTCGATGCTTTTCCACCATTCGACTTGGCCACTGTGGAAAGACTGCTCGATGGCCTTAAATCGGGCTCACCCATGGATGTTTCACCACCTGCAGCTCTTAAACAGGTTTCAGGGACAGGGACAGTGTGCCCTGTTATCATGCAGTGGTAAGAGAATGGAGTTTGGTCCTTGGACGGGGGGCAGCTGGACCCAATATAGCAGTACAAAAAACAATTTGCTAGCCCTCCCACTTATTTCGTCTCACTAACAGCTCATGAGACTCACAAACAAAAGGCCAGGTCAATTTGTTTGTATGGGTAATATTATTTAACCCTTTTACTCATATTTTTTATTGAAATGTATCAATTTCATGGGCAAGAAGAACACTTCATAACCATTTGCAAAAATATACTTACAAAAAAATACAAAAACATTTACACATATTTACACCAACTGGACATATATCACATATACTATACACAACAAACTTCTCATGTGAATGGTATTTCTTGACTCTATGAAAAAATAGTTGATTTTTGAGAGCTAGTCAGGCCACTGTTAACCAGAAAAAGGTAAACAAGAAATGTCTACGGCAGTAATCAGAAGACAAATCAAATTATTTCAAACCAAAGAATGATTAAACCCAAAAAGGGAGGGGGGGCACTGATTCTGGAATTTATCTGCCGTTTTGCCGACGCGTTTCGAATCTGTAGTTAGTTACAGATTCTCCTCAGGGCTCTCTCAGTGTTTTGATTCTGCACAGAAAATAAGAAACGAAGTTTGTTTTAAGAATTTGTCAATCATTATTGTAAAAGATCCCCTGCTATTGCTGTGTTCAAGCGGGTTGGTTTACCTTTACATCCGAAGCGGAGGGCTCTCGTGGGTCAGATTGGGCACGTAAAACTGTGCATCACAAATCCAATGGGAGTAGGGCTTTAAATCTGTAAAACATTAATTCACGGACTCAGAAGGCCATCTCAAGCGGAACAAAGTGACTACTACAGACCCAAAACGGCACATTCATACCTCTTATCGAGTCTGGCGTATCATGCAGGTCATTAATTCATCCCTGAACTCAGGTATCGTACCCCCTATCTGGAAGATGGCGAAAGTTAAAGCCCTCCTAAAAAAAAAATAACTTGGACCCAGAAGACTTAGCTAACTACAGACCCATTTCGTTGCTACCGGGCCTGAGTAAGATCGCTGAAAAATACGTCAACCAGATCCTCTCCTCTTTTGTTGAGACTTCGGGCGCCCTTCACTCCTCTCAGACGGGATTTAGAGCCAGACAGGGTACGGAGACTGCCCTGGTGGCGGTGGTGGAGGCAACTTGAAGTATTGTGGATGCCGGGGGCTGCGCTGCGGTGGTCCTATTGGACCTCAGCGCAGCCTTCGACACTGTTAATCACCCACTCTTGCTTCAGTGCCTCCATCGGGCAGGGATCTCAGGAATTGCCCTTAAATGGCTCCAGTCCTTTCTGGCGGAGAGATTTTTCTCAGTTTTTGAGGAGGAGGTTTCTTCCGACCAACTGCAACTGTGTCACGGCGTTCCCCAGGGGTCCTCTCTCAGTCCAACCTTATTTAAGATCTACATGAGTTCTTTGCCTGAGGTGGTGTTTCCCTGGGGAATTCAGATTATCACCTACGCCGATGACACGCAGTTGGTCGTCTCTCTGGCGAGAGATGACGCCGGAGATCAGGGGAATAACAACTTGTCCCCCTGTCTCACCAAGGTTCTGGAGTGGATGACAACGTCTTTCTTAAAGCTAAACGGGGCAAAAACTGACATCATGCTCCTGGGGTACAAAGCTCCCATCAACCTCGACCCTTGGTGGCCGCAGTGTCTGGGCTCCCCGCCCATCCCAAAGACCCAAATAAAGAGTCTGGGGGTCTGGCTAGACTCCACCTTGGGGTTTCAGGTTCAAGCCAAGAAGGTGGCGGCGACTTGTTATGGACTACTTAGGGTCCTTAGGAAAGTTCTTTCCCTCCTACCTTTTGAGGCCAGACGCTTGCTGGTCCAGTCGCTGATTTTATCGCGGCTGGATTATGCAAATGCCGTTTATCTGGGAGCCCCAGTTGGCTCTATCCGGATCCTCCAATCAGTACAGAATTGTGCAGCTCGGCTGCTTATGAATCTTCCCAGACGCTGCTCGGCAAAGGCGGCACTTCGATCACTTCAATGGCTTCCGATCCAGAAAAGGATCTTGTATAACCTCATAGATGCTATTAAACATCCCTCCCCAGTGCTGCGCTGTCCATTGGAACTAGTGCTGAATGGACGTCCAATGGTCGTGCGCAGCACTGGGGAGGTAGTGCTGCCGTCGGCCAATGCACCGAGGCAGCACTTAAGGGGTTAAAACATTCTGTATGGCGCACAAGTCAATAAGTAATGTTGGTCCTACTATTCTCCAGCCCTTGTTTCGCCGGCATCTTGCCTCTAGATCCCTGAGATCTAATCAGCAAAATTTGCTGGTGGTACCCAGGGTGAAGCGAGCCCGCATGGGTGGCCGCCAGCTTTCCCTCTATGTCGCCAAGTGCTGGAACAAACTCCCAGATAACACATGCTGGAAGTGAACCATCTTGTATTCAGGAAGCGATTGAAGACATTTCTGTTTCACTGAGTGTCTTCTTCTGTCCATGGTCTTGCAGCGCTGGGATGCCTCAGGGTAGCCATGCGCTATATAAGAGCGTATTCATTCATTCATTCACCTGAATGTCGCCTATAGTGAATGGGGAATAACCACTATCACAAGAGTGAGGAGGGAGTGGGACTCAGGGAACCGCCTAAATAAACACGCTCAACCCACCCTATTATTGTGAGTCAAGTGAGGAAGGGGTATTTGGCCCAGTGTCTCAGGATACATAGTTGGTCTGACCTCAGGACATCAGGAGTAAAAGGCCTCAGCTCCCACAGCTGGGTCCTGTGTCTCCTGCTTGCCCAATGGCCCTCTGAACGGGACTCCTTATCATCGTATTAAGGAAGGCAATAGAGTGGAAGTTTGGGCACATATGAAATCAGAGGGCCATTCTTTTAAGATAACAGAAGCATAATTTCCTGGTTACGTTGACCAACCAGAGCAGTAGATTGCTCTTAGTTGGTTTCTTTTCTCGGATGGCAGTAGCGACTGTCATCAGCGACATGGCCCTATTCATAAATGTGGTCTCTGTTGTTTTCAGGTCCAACATCCACTCTCACAACCTGTTGAATTAGTTCTTCCTAAAAATAAAATTCCATGTCTATCACACCCTGGCCGTCCTCCTGTCGGTAGCATCAATTTTTGTACGAGCCACTATCTTTGTGCTATGACCCATGTTATAATAGCATGCTGAACTCCCTGACGAATGAGCAGAGCTTAAAAAAAAATGGGATGTACGCAAATTAATAAAAGAGTTGAGGAAGTACAAACATCTTGGGTAAGGCCCTATTCCCATTACTAAAAAGGGGAGGCACTGCCAAAACATCTGTAACCATCGCAGAGCAGAAAATGCTGTTGTATAGGTGCCACCTGTAGCATCTCCAGACTTCCTTTAAACCTGCACACATAAATATTTTAAAGTGACTTTTGTCCAGTGATACCAGCGTCCTTGAGGTCAGGCGGTGGCCAGGGGTGCTTTGAATCAATGGAAATAAATTGGATTTGTGCCTTTTCATTCTTAATCCCTATCCATTCACATTTATCTAATATTTGTATGAGAACTGTGAGTTCTCATTGATGATCAAACATGTACAAAAGTATGGAATTCACATTTACTGATATTTTGTGTCATATAGCCTATTGTTAAGCTTTTGCACTCGGGTTTCTACACACACCAAGCAAATGGCCCCAGCGCTAAAAAGCAGTGGAGATACACAGCAGCCTTGCCAGGCAGACCTCTGGACCAGTCAAAGATAATCCTCCAGTTTTCTCTCTTGATGTTGGTATCGGTGTATAGACAAAACTCTGAGTTTAAAATATCAGGAGACATAACTATCAGAAATAAAATATTTAGACACAAATATCGTCATGCATAAATATTGTTGACAAGAATATATTTTTCTGAGGTAAGTAATGTTTTAAAGAATATCGATGTTTTAAATATTTTTAGTAATAAAGTTGTTAAAAATATCTTTTAAACATGATTTTGTGTTTTAGTTGATATATTAATTTTGTGTCACTATTGTTTATGTAAATGTTGAGAAATTTTTTTAATATAGCTCTTAAGTTTAAGTGATTTAAGGTGATTTATTTAATTATTATTATTATTAACTAGCTGCCCGTCCCGACGTTGTCTGGGTATAAAACAAGCATTTACAATGCAACGGTCTCGCCTTTGCAAAAGTTAGCGCTTTTGGCATTGTAAATGACAAATGTTTTATTTATGTGTTGGTTTTGGAAACAGATAAATAAATGGCATTGTCATGAGCAGTAGAGAGTGAGTAGTAGAGAGTGAGTAGTAGAGAGAGTAGTAGAGAGAGTAGTAGTGGTGGTTAGTAGTAGACAGAGTAGTAGTGAGTAGTAGAGAGTGAGTAGAGAGTAGTAAGTGAGTAGTAGAGTGTGTAGTAGAGAGTAGTGAGTGTGTAGTAGAGAGTAGTGAGTGTGTAGTAGAGAGTGTGTAGTAGAGAGTGTGTAGTAGAGAGTGAGCAGTAGAGACTAGTGAGTGTGTAGTAGAGTGGTGAGTGTGTAGTAGAGTGGTGAGTGTGTAGTAGAGTGGTGAGTGTGTAGTAGAGTGTGTAGTAGAGTGTGTAGGAGAATGTGTAGTAGGGAGTGTAGTAGAGTGTGTAGTAGAGAGTGTGTAGTAGAGAGTAGTGAGTGTGTAGTAGAGAGATTGAAGTAGAGAGATTGAAGTAGAGAGATTGAGGTAGAGAGATTGAATTAGAGAGATTGAGGTAGAGAGATTGAAGTAGAGAGTGTGGAGTAGAGAGTGTGGAGTAGAGAGTGGAGAGTCTGTAGTAGAGTGTAGTAGAAAGTAGTGAGTGTGTAGTAGAGTAGTAGAGAATGTGTAGTAGAGTGTAGTAGAGGGTGTGTAGTAGAGTGTGTAGTAGAGCGTGTGTGTAGCAGAGTGTGTAGTAGAGTGTAGTAGAGTGTGTAGTGTAGAGTGTGTAGTGTAGAGTGTGTAGTGTAGAGTGTGTAGTAGAGAGTGTGTAGTAGAGAGTGTGTAATGTAGAGTGTGTAATGTAGAGTGTGTAATGTAGAATGTGTAATGTAGAGTGTGTAATGTAGAGTGTGTAATGTAGAGTGTGTAGTAGAGTGTGTAGGTAGCAGAGTGTGTAGTAGAGTGTAGTAGAGTGTGTAGGTAGCAGAGTGTGTAGTAGAGTGTAGTAGAGTGTGTAGTGTAGAGTGTGTAGTGTAGAGTGTGTAGTGTAGAGTGTGTAATGTAGAGTGTGTAATGTAGAGTGTGTAATGTAGAGTGTGTAATGTAGAGTGTGTAGTAGAGTGTGCAGTAGAGTGTAGTAAGTAGTGACTGTAGTAGATAGTGTGTAGTAGAGAGTGTCTAGTATAGAGTGTGTCGAAGAGAGTAGTGGCTGTAGTAGTGAGTGTGTAGTGAGTGTGTAGTAGAGTGTGTAGTAGAGAGTAGTGACTGTAGTAGAGAGTGTGTAGTAGTGTGTAGTAGAGAGTAGTGACTGTAGTAGAGTGTGTAGTACAGTGTGTAGTAGAGAGTAGCGACTGTAGTAGAGAGTGTGTAGTAGAGTGTGTAGTAGAGTGTGTAGTAGAGAGTGTGTAGTAGAGTGTGTAGTAGAGAGTAGAGTGCGTAGCAGAGAGTAGTGACTGTAGTAGAGAGTGTGTAGTATAGAGTGTGTCGAAGAGAGTAGTGGCTGTAGTAGTGAGTGTGTAGTGAGTGTGTAGTAGAGAGTAGTGACTGTAGTAGAGAGTGTGTAGTAGTGTGTAGTAGAGAGTAGTGACTGTAGTAGAGTGTGTAGTACAGTGTGTAGTAGAGAGTAGCGACTGTAGTAGAGAGTGTGTAGTAGAGTGTGTAGTAGAGTGTGTAGTAGAGAGTGTGTAGTAGAGTGTGTAGTAGAGAGTAGAGTGCGTAGCAGAGAGTAGTGACTGTAGTAGAGAGTGTGTAGTAGAGTGTGTAGTAGAGAGTGTGTAGTAGAGTGTAGTAGAGAGTAGAGTGCGTAGCAGAGAGTAGTGACTGTAGTAGAGAGTGTGTAGCAGAATGTGTAGTAGAGAGTAGTGACTGTAGTAGGGAGTGTGTAGTAGAGAGTAGTGACTGTAGTAGAGAGTGTGTAGTAGAGAGTGTGTAGTAGAGAGTGTGCAGTGATTTGAGTTTTACATCAAATTAAAAACGGGAACGGAACAAACTCATCCTATACATTATTGTGGTAGGTG
The DNA here is from genome assembly GCF_964263255.1 of Lissotriton vulgaris. Lineage (NCBI taxonomy): Eukaryota > Metazoa > Chordata > Amphibia > Caudata > Salamandridae > Lissotriton > Lissotriton vulgaris. Next base: position 651,999,449 of record NC_141697.1, on the reverse strand, counting down.
CCCACGCATATAGGGTTAAATGATGCGTTAGATGCCACAGGTCCCACCAACACGCTTCCTTTATGATAGGAGAATGCCCAACATCGCGGAGATTTGCTCTCTGCTCTTCCCGGATATTTGTATTTTCAAATGTATAATGTTATCCTGCTAAACGAAGACGATGCTCAAACTATAAAAGAAGAGGGTTTCACAGATATGTTAGTCCTTCCGGGCAAACGAAATGACCCAAAGAAAGATCAAGTGACAGTTTAGAGCTCCAAGTGAGTCTTAATAAAATCAGTGTCTGGAACGCATAGCATCAAAAAACGAGCGGGGCATCAAACTGCAGTGTCATTCAATCAAAGCTTCAAGGCTTCTGAGCGCTAGCCGAGAATTATTTTTTGTGAAGCACTAATCACTGTGGAAGGTGCCCCTGCTATCCCAGATGTGAGAAGTCAGTCTGATATGAAAATAAGCAGTATTTGGAATGAATGTATTTGGCAGGGGGAAGGTGGGGCGGCGCAAGACCGTACTGACGAGTGAACAGGAGCCATTTTGTACCGAGTGATTCTGCCTGTGTGCATGTAGACAAACCAGGCAGCAGCATGAGCATGTGATTCGGTAAAATAACAAGCATTTACAATGCAATGGTTTTGCCTTTGTTAAAGTTAGAGCTATTGGCATTGCTCTTGACACTCTGAAGCTCCACTCTGCATTCTGAAGCTCCACTCTGCACTCTGAAGCTCCACTCTGCACTCTGAAGCTCCACTCTGAAGCTCCACTCTGAAGCTCCACTCTGAAGCTCCACTCTGAAGCTGCACTCTGAAGCTCCACTCTGAAGCTCCACTCTGAAGCTGCACTCTGAAGCTCCACTCTGAAGCTGCACTCTGAAGCTGCACTCTGAAGCTCCACTCTGAAGCTGCACTCTGAAGCTGCACTCTGAAGCTGCACTCTGAAGCTCCACTCTGAAGCTCCACTCTGAAGCTCCACTCTGAATCTGAACTCTGAAGCTCCACTCTGAATCTGAACTCTGAAGCTCCACTCTGAATCTGCACTCTGAAGCTCCACTCTGCACTCTGAAGCTCCACTCTGAAGCTCCACTCTGAAGCTCCACTCTGAAGCTCCACTCTGAAGCTCCACTCTGAAGCTCCACTCTGAAGCTGCACTCTGAAGCTGCACTCTGAAGCTCCACTCTGAAGCTGCACTCTGAAGCTGCACTCTGAAGCTGCACTCTGAAGCTCCACTCTGAAGCTCCACTCTGCACTCTGAAGCTCCACTCTGAATCTGAACTCTGAAGCTCCACTCTGAATCTGAACTCTGAAGCTCCACTCTGAATCTGCACTCTGCACTCTGAATCTGCACTCTGAAGTTCCACTCTGCACTCTGAAGCTCCACTCTGAAGCTCCACTCTGCACTCTGAAGCTCCACTCTGAATCTCCACTCTGCACTCTGAATCTCCACTCTGCACTCTGAAGCTCCACTCTGCACTCTGAAGCTCCACTCTGCACTCTGAAGCTCCACTCTGCACTCTGAATCTCAACTCTGAAGCTCCACTCTCCACTCAGAATCTCCACTCTGAATCTCCACTCTCCACTCTGAATCTCCACTCTGAATCTCCACTCTCCACTCTGAAGTTCCACTCTGAAGCTCCACTCTGAAGCTCCACTCTGAAGCTCCACTCCACTCTGAAGCTCCATTCTGAAGCTCCACTCTGAAGCTCCACTCTGCACTCTGAATCTGCACTCTGAAGCTCCACTCTGCACTCTGAATCTGCACTCTGAAGCTCCACTCTCCACTCTGAAGCTCCACTCTGAAGCTCCACTCTGAAGCTCCACTCTCCACTCTGAAGCTCCACTCCACTCTGAAGCTCCACTCTGAAGCTCCACTCTGAAGCTCCACTCTGAAGCTCCACTCTCCACTCTGAATCTGCACTCTGAAGCTCCACTCTCCACTCTGAAGCTCCACTCTGAAGCTCCACTCTGAAGCTCCACTCTGAAGCTCCACTCTGCACTCTGAATCTGCACTCTGAATCTCCACTCTGCACTCTGAATCTCCACTCTGCACTCTGAAGCTCCACTCTGAAGCTCCACTCTGAAGCTCCACTCTGAAGCTCCACTCTGAAGCTCCACTCTGAAGCTCCACTCTGAAGCTCCACTCTGAAGTTCCACTCTGCACTCTGAAGCTCCACTCTGAAGCTCCACTCTGAAGCTCCACTCTGAAGCTCCACTCTGAAGCTCCACTCTGCACTCTGAAGCTCCACTCTGAAGCTCCACTCTGCACTCTGAAGCTCCACTCTGAAGCTCCACTCTGAAGCTCCACTCTGAAGCTCCACTCTGAATCTGCACTCTGAAGCTCCACTCTGAAGCTCCACTCTGAATCTGCACTCTGAAGCTCCACTCGGAAGCTCCACTCGGAGGCTCCAATCGGAAGCTCCACTCTGCACTCTGAAGCTCCACTCGGAAGCTCCACTCTGCACTCTGAAGCTCCACTCGGAAGCTCCACTCTGCACTCTGAAGCTCCACTCTGAAGCTCCACTCTGCACTCTGAAGCTCCACTCTGAAGCTCCACTCTGAAGCTCCACTCTGCACTCTGAAGCTCCACTCTGAAGCTCCACTCTGAAGCTCCACTCTCCACTCTGAAGCTCCACTCTGAAGCTCCACTCTGAAGCTCCACTCTGAAGCTCCACTCTGAAGCTCCACTCTGAATCTGCACTCTGAAGCTCCACTCTGAATCTGCACTCTGAATCTGCACTCTGAAGCTCCACTCTGAAGCTCCACTCTGAAGCTCCACTCTGAAGCTCCACTCTGAAGCTCCACTCTGCACTCTGAAGCTCCACTCTGAAGCTCCACTCTGAAGCTCCACTCTGAAGCTCCACTCTGAAGCTCCACTCTGAAGCTCCACTCTGCACTCTGAAGCTCCACTCTGAAGCTCCACTCTGAAGCTCCACTCTGAAGCTCCACTCTGCACTCTGAAGCTCCACTCTGCACTCTGAAGCTCCACTCTGAAGCTCCACTCTGCACTCTGAAGCTCCACTCTGAAGCTCCACTCTGAAGCTCCACTCTGCACTCTGAAGCTCCACTCTGAAGCTCCACTCTGAAGCTCCACTCTGCACTCTGAAGCTCCACTCTGAAGCTCCACTCTGAAGCTCCACTCTGAAGCTCCACTCTGCACTCTGAAGCTCCACTCTGAAGCTCCACTCTGAAGCTCCACTCTGAAGCTCCACTCTGAAGCTCCACTCTGAAGCTCCACTCTGAAGCTCCACTCTGCACTCTGAAGCTCCACTCTGAAGCTCCACTCTGCACTCTGAAGCTCCACTCTGCACTCTGAAGCTCCACTCTGAAGCTCCACTCTGCACTCTGAAGCTCCACTCTGAAGCTCCACTCTGCACTCTGAAGCTCCACTCTGAAGCTCCACTCTGCACTCTGAAGCTCCACTCTGAAGCTCCACTCTGAAGCTCCACTCTGAAGCTCCACTCTGAAGCTCCACTCTGCACTCTGAAGCTCCACTCTGAAGCTCCACTCTGAAGCTCCACCCTGAAGCTCCACTCTGAAGCTCCACTCTGAAGCTCCACTCTGAAGCTCTACTCTGCACTCTGAAGCTCCACTCTGAAGCTCCACTCTGCACTCTGAAGCTCCACTCTGAAGCTCCACTCTGCACTCTGAAGCTCCACTCTGAAGCTCCACTCTGAAGCTCCACTCTGAAGCTCCACTCTGAAGCTCCACTCTGCACTCTGAAGCTCCACTCTGAAGCTCCACTCTGAAGCTCCACTCTGAAGCTCCACTCTGCACTCTGAAGCTCCACTCTGAAGCTCCACTCTGCACTCTGAAGCTCCACTCTGAAGCTCTACTCTGCACTCTGAAGCTCCACTCTGAAGCTCTACTCTGCACTCTGAAGCTCCACTCTGAAGCTCTACTCTGCACTCTGAAGCTCCACTCTGCACTCTGAAGCTCCACTCTGCACTCTGAAGCTCCACTCTGAAGCTCCACTCTGAAGCTCCACTCTGAAGCTCCACTCTGCACTCTGAAGCTCCACTCTGAAGCTCTACTCTGCACTCTGAAGCTCCACTCTGAAGCTCTACTCTGCACTCTGAAGCTCCACTCTGAAGCTCTACTCTGCACTCTGAAGCTCCACTCTGCACTCTGAAGCTCCACTCTGCACTCTGAAGCTCCACTCTGAAGCTCCACTCTGCACTCTGAAGCTCCACTCTGAAGCTCCACTCTGCACTCTGAAGCTCCACTCTGAAGCTCCACTCTGCACTCTGAAGCTCCACTCTGAAGCTCCACTCTGAAGCTCCACTCTGAAGCTCCACTCGGAAGCTCCACTCGGAAGCTCCACTCTGCACTCTGAAGCTCCACTCTGAAGCTCCACTCTGCACTCTGAAGCTCCACTCTGCACTCTGAAGCTCCACTCTGAAGCTCCACTCTGAAGCTCCACTCTGAAGCTCCACTCTGAAGCTCTACTCTGCACTCTGAAGCTCCACTCTGAAGCTCCACTCTGAAGCTCCACTCTGCACTCTGAAGCTCCACTCTGAAGCTCCACTCTGAAGCTCCACTCTGCACTCTGAAGCTCTACTCTGAAGCTCCACTCTGAAGCTCCACTCTGAAGCTCTACTCTGCACTCTGAAGCTCCACTCTGAAGCTCCACTCTGCACTCTGAAGCTCCACTCTGAAGCTCTACTCTGCACTCTGAAGCTCCACTCTGAAGCTCTACTCTGCACTCTGAAGCTCCACTCTGAAGCTCTACTCTGCACTCTGAAGCTCCACTCTGCACTCTGAAGCTCCACTCTGCACTCTGAAGCTCCACTCTGAAGCTCCACTCTGCACTCTGAAGCTCCACTCTGAAGCTCCACTCTGCACTCTGAAGCTCCACTCTGAAGCTCCACTCTGCACTCTGAAGCTCCACTCTGAAGCTCCACTCTGAAGCTCCACTCTGAAGCTCCACTCGGAAGCTCCACTCGGAAGCTCCACTCTGCACTCTGAAGCTCCACTCTGAAGCTCCACTCTGCACTCTGAAGCTCCACTCTGCACTCTGAAGCTCCACTCTGAAGCTCCACTCTGAAGCTCCACTCTGAAGCTCCACTCTGAAGCTCTACTCTGCACTCTGAAGCTCCACTCTGAAGCTCCACTCTGAAGCTCCACTCTGCACTCTGAAGCTCCACTCTGAAGCTCCACTCTGAAGCTCCACTCTGCACTCTGAAGCTCTACTCTGAAGCTCCACTCTGAAGCTCCACTCTGAAGCTCTACTCTGCACTCTGAAGCTCCACTCTGAAGCTCTACTCTGCACTCTGAAGCTCCACTCTGAAGCTCTACTCTGCACTCTGAAGCTCCACTCTGAAGCTCTACTCTGCACTCTGAAGCTCCACTCTGCACTCTGAAGCTCCACTCTGCACTCTGAAGCTCCACTCTGCACTCTGAAGCTCCACTCTGAAGCTCCACTCTGCACTCTGAAGCTCCACTCTGAAGCTCCACTCTGAAGCTCCACTCTGCACTCTGAAGCTCCACTCTGAAGCTCCACTCTGCACTCTGAAGCTCCACTCTGAAGCTCCACTCTGCACTCTGAAGCTCCACTCTGAAGCTCCACTCTGAAGCTCCACTCTGAAGCTCCACTCGGAAGCTCCACTCGGAAGCTCCACTCTGCACTCTGAAGCTCCACTCTGAAGCTCCACTCTGCACTCTGAAGCTCCACTCTGCACTCTGAAGCTCCACTCTGAAGCTCCACTCTGAAGCTCCACTCTGAAGCTCTACTCTGCACTCTGAAGCTCCACTCTGAAGCTCCACTCTGCACTCTGAAGCTCCACTCTGAAGCTCCACTCTGAAGCTCCACTCTGAAGCTCCACTCTGAAGCTCCACTCTGCACTCTGAAGCTCTACTCTGAAGCTCCACTCTGCACTCTGAAGCTCCACTCTGAAGCTCCACTCTGAAGCTCCACTCTGAAGCTCCACTCTGAAGCTCCACTCTGAAGCTCCACTCTGCACTCTGAAGCTCCACTCTGAAGCTCCACTCTGAAGATCCACTCGGAAGCTCCACTCGGAAGCTCCACTCGGAAGATCCACTCGGAAGCTCCACTCGGAAGCTCCACTCGGAAGCTCCACTCTGCACTCTGAAGCTCCACTCTGAAGCTCCACTCTGAAGCTCCACTCTGCACTCTGAAGCTCCACTCTGAAGCTCTTCTCTGAAGCTCTTCTCAGAAGCTCCACTCTGAAGCTCCACTCTGAAGCTCCACTCTGAAGCTCCACTCGGAAGCTCCACTCGGAAGCTCCACTCGGAAGCTCCACTCGGAAGATCCACTCGGAAGATCCACTCGGAAGCTCCACTCTGCACTCTGAAGCTCCACTCTGAAGCTCCACTCTGCACTCTGAAGCTCCACTCTGAAGCTCTTCTCTGAAGCTCTTCTCAGAAGCTCCACTCTGAAGATCCACTCTGAAGCTCCACTCTGAAGCTCCACTCTGAAGCTCCACTCTGCACTCTGAAGCTCTACTCTTTAGCTCCACTCTGCACTCTGAAGCTCCACTCTGAAGCTCCACTCTGCACTCTGAAGCTCCACCCTGAAGCTCTACTCTGAAGCTCCACTCTGCACTCTGAAGCTCCACTCTGAAGCTCCACTCTGCACTCTGAAGCTCCACTCTGAAGCTCCACTCTGAAGCTCCACTCGGAAGCTCCACTCGGAAGCTCCACTCTGAAGCTCCACTCTGAAGCTCCACTCTGAAGCTCCACTCTGCACTCTGAAGCTCCACTCTGAAGCTCCACTCTGCACTCTGAAGCTCCACTCTGAAGCTCCACTCTGCACTCTGAAGCTCCACTCTGAAGCTCCACTCTGAAGCTCCACTCTGCACTCTGAAGCTCCACTCTGAAGCTCCACTCTGAAGCTCCACTCTGAAGCTCCACTCTGAAGCTCCACTCTGAAGCTCCACTCTGCACTCTGAAGCTCCACTCTGCACTCTGAAGCTCCACTCTGCACTCTGAAGCTCCACTCTGCACTCTGAAGCTCCACTCTGCACTCTGAAGCTCCACTCTGCACACTCTGAAGCTCCACTCTGCACTCTGAAGCTCCACTCTGAAGCTCCACTCTGAAGCTCCACTCTGAAGCTCCACTCTGCACTCTGAAGCTCCACTCTGAAGCTCCACTCTGCACTCTGAAGCTCCACTCTGAAGCTCCACTCTGCACTCTGAAGCTCCACTCTGAAGCTCCACTCTGCACTCTGAAGCTCCACTCTGAATCTGCACTCTGAAGCTCCACTCTGAAGCTCCACTCTGAAGCTCCACTCTGAAGCTCCACTCTGAAGCTCCACTCTGCACTCTGAAGCTCCACTCTGAAGCTCCACTCTGAATCTGCACTCTGAAGCTCCACTCTGAAGCTCCACTCTGAAGCTCCACTCTGAAGCTCCACTCTGAAGCTCCACTCTGCACTCTGAAGCTCCACTCTGAAGCTCCACTCTGAAGCTGCACTCTGAAGCTGCACTCTGAAGCTGCACTCTGAAGCTGCACTCTGAAGCTGCACTCTGAAGCTGCACTCTGAAGCTGCACTCTGAAGCTCCACTCTGAAGCTCCACTCTGAAGCTCCACTCTGAAGCTCCACTCTGAAGCTCCACTCTGAAGCTCCACTCTGCACTCTGAAGCTCCACTCTGAAGCTCCACTCTGAAGCTCCACTCTGCACTCTGAACGGTCAGACTCCAAAAATCGGCCCTAATCACAATAGTATTATTTCACCTGCGTGAATATAAGTCTTTGAAATTCTGGCCAGTGGTAATACACACAAGTAATATAAATTTTTTGTTCCAAAGAGCATTAAATGGAAATAAAACAAGTACCAGACCCATTGACGCCTGCACCTTAAAAGTGAAACTGACTGAAGCAAGCGCCAGGGCCACGTTGAAAAAAAAAGCCACACACATTAGATGCAGTCAAGGCGCGCTCACGAGGTCAGAGGGCACTCCACATGAACAACTACCAGACACATTGACGCCTGCACTTTCAAAGTGAAATGAAACAAAGTGAAACTGACTAAAGGAAGCGCACGGCCCATTAGATGCAGTCAAGGCACAGTGAGATTAGCGTTCGTGCAGGACGTGAGGTGTGCGTGCTGTTCAGCGTTGCTGTGTGTGGGCGTGTGCATTCTGAGAGGTGTGGGCGTGTGCATTCTGAGACGCCTGCGTTTATACCCTGTTGAGATCGTAAACGCTTATGCCCACAAAGGTTGCTTCGCAACATATGTTATTAACGCCGCCTGAATGGCAATGTGCGTGAATGCGGCGCACCTTGTGTCTTCTATACGGACGTGTCAGAAGTGATTATAACTCGTGAATGGAAAGGCGCGCTACTGAATGACGCGGCCATTTTTTGGGTTATAAAATTTGTGGCATGCCCCTCTGAGAACGCTGTTGTGGTATGCCCCTCTCACAAAGTATAATGTGTGTACTTTGACACGGCTACGGCCACGGCCTTCTGAGTGTGTAGTTTGACACGCCCACGCCCCCTGACAACGGTTACAGCCTCAAAGTAAAATGTGTGTAGTTTGACACGCCCACGAACACGCCCCTGACACGCCTACACAAACGCCCACGGACTACTTTACCCCTAAGGTTCTTTGACGTTTCTAATGTATATGGTGGGCACCTGTATAGCCTATGTCCATCTGCTGCAACTCCCCTTTCCAATTATGTATTGGGTGTTGTGATTGGTGCTGTACTTCTTGAGTTTACCTGCCTCAAAGGTTTCAGCTCTCTCTTTAATAGTAGTATAGATTTATAGTGTTGTGGCAGGTTTTGGGGTTTGTAGGGGAATAGGGCAGGAAGTCAATCTGGTAATAGTTAATGATTAATCATTTACTACATTGTTTTTCATTTTGTGCTTATGTTTATTATGTAATACTGATTTCTGTTTCATTATATGTTATTTGTGGGTGGTTAGGTTTGTAAGGAGTATAGGGTGGGAAGTATTCATTGTTAATTATTTGATTCATTTTTAATTATGTAAAATAAGGAATACGGATTTATTTCACTTATATTATAGGTGTTGGATGCTAATTTATAGGAAGTGTAGGCTGGTAAATTTAAGTAATAATGAACTATTAAGTATTATTTGTAAATCAATTATTTAATTGAAGTTTAAATGTGTAAATTATGGAATATTCATTCATTTTACTTATATTTTAGTAGCAGGTTTCTACATTTTTAGGAGTCTATGGTGGGAGATTAAGTATTAATTTACAATTAATGATTAATTATTTAATTGATTTTAAATATGTAAATTATGAAATACTTATTTTTTGTTATAATTTAGGTGCGGGCTATTACGTTCGTAGGGGTATAGGGTGGAAAGTTAATCACTGAATGACAATTATGTATTCATTGATACATTATTTTATTGGAAAAAAAATCATACATATATCAATGAAAAAACAAAAGTTACAGGGACGTTTTAGTTAAACTCAGATTTTCACACACACAAAACCATAGACATTGAGCAGTTCTAGTTACCGAAGATAACTATGACATATGCCCTTGCAATGCACTTCTTATTACCTCATATTTTGCATGCATCACTCATGACATGATCAGTGACATCATTGATATCATCATCCAGTGAGTGTTAGTGTTTCGTTAAATTTTCTGTGACTTCAAGATGTATACTAAGCTACTGCATAAGTTGTACTACTAATGAGCAATACTATTTATAACAGGTCATCTGAGTGACTGTGATTGTATCAGTGTGTGAGTGAGTCTAAGGATCGGTTGGTGGGTGTGCGAGTGGCTGTATGGGTCTGTGAATGGGTGTGTGAGTGGTTTTCTGAGTGAGTGGCTGTATGGGTCTGTGAATGGGTGTGTGAGTGGTTTTCTGAGTGAGTGGCTATGTGAGTGGTTGTACGGGTGTGTGAGCGGTTGTACGGGTGTGTGAGCGGTTGTACGGGTGTGTGAGCGGTTGTACGGGTGTGTGAGCGGTTGTACGGTTGTGTGAGCGGCTGTACGCCTGTGTGAGCGGTTGAACGCCTGTGTGAGCGGTTGTACGCCTGTGTGAGCGGTTGTACGCGGATGTGAGCGGTTGTACACATCGCACATGTGAGTGGTTGTACGAGTCACATGTGTGAGTGGTTCTGTGGATGATGTCATCCATGATGTCACTGAATTTCTAGTTTTTTATGTTATTTCCTAACTTTATCTTCCCTGTAACCTTTATTTTTTTATTGAATGTCTAAGGTGTTCTAAATGTTATTTCCTAACTGTAATCTGCAATTTGTGAGTGTGGGTGTGTGAGTGGGTGTATAGGTGAGTGAGAGGGTATGTAAGTGGTTTTGTGGGTGAGTGATTGGCTATGTGAGCGTTTGTAGGAGTGTGTGAAAGGTTCTGTGGGTGTGTGAGTCTAAGTAGAAGAGTGGGCTTATGAGTGGTTATATGGGCTTGTGAGTGGTTGTATGGGTGGGTGGGTGGTTGTATGTGTGGTTGTATGGGTGGGTGTGTGGGTGGTTGTATGGGTGGTTGTATGGGTGGTTGGTTGTATGGGTGTGGGGTGGTTGTATGGGTCTGTGGGTGGTTGTATGGAAGTGTGAGTATTTGTATGAGTGTGTGAGTGGTTCTGGGGATGAGGTCATCAAAATTCTTTTTTTAAACAAACATTATTTTAATGAAAGTTTCCAGTCTATTTACTCACATACTTGAGTGTATACAATAGAGTAAGGTGATATAGAGCATAATAAGTAACAATACAATCATACCCAACACAATCAAATGAAATCTGCTAGATCTAGGTCCATCCTTCTGTCTCGTCTCATGGCTGGAAGGAAGGCAATACCGCACTACCCTAAAAAGGATCGCACAGGCATAGCATGGTGTCAGTACAATTCCCACTTCTAGCTCTTAACTCAAACTCCCCCCTCCATGAGGTCATCAGTTGAGGTTCTGCGATTTCGGATTTCGGCTCGTATCTAGCCGCCATTTTGTGTCCTGTCGCCATTTTGAGTTGCCCTCACTCAGGCGGCACGGCAAACGCGTCCTTTCAGTTAAAAAGTAACTCCATTGTCCTTGTTCATGAAACCCGATGTCAGGGTCTGATCGAGTTCGTTAATCCATGTCTGGCTCGCTTGATCCTTGTCTCAGCCGACTATTTACCCTCTCCTATTCTTCTCTTATACTATCTTATCCAACTGGCCTTCGCTATTCTCTCCTTGTATGCTCCTATTACACAACCATCCTTTGAGACACACCATCATGTCCTGCCACCTGCGAGAGGGGATTGTGAACACCATCTCTGATTAATTTGTTGGGAGGGGTGACACATGGGGTCCGAGAAAGAGGCGTATACTAGGATACCTGATAACTTGTTTTCCAACTTTTCCTATTGGTTCGTTTTGTGTGTGCAGGGAGTGGGATATCGTAAATGTGTTTAGTATAAGAGATTGTACGCCACGGATTGAAGTGGCAGTCTCCTCAGAACTTACACTTTGCATGTACTTCTAGGATAACTGTGCTTAGCTGCAGCTAATAAATCTGGCTTCCACGCTCAACGGAGTGTCTCGTGTCTCTGTTAGTAACAAGGCAGGTGAGCCCGGGGATTAAGGAGTGCCCTCTGCCGCCCGGCCCATAAGGCCCGGTTCTCCAACTGGCGCCCAACGTGGGGCGGTTTCAGTGGTAGCGGTTCAGCCCTAGGGTCGTGAGAAGCCCCGCAAGAAAATTCCGGAGGATTCGAGAGCCACACCAAGCGATCCCTGTATGTCGGAGTGGACCGAAGGTCTTTTACAGTGCGGCTACTCCTTCTCGACGGCTGCTGAGGACTGCTGCCCTGACTACTGCCCTGCCTTAGACCCTCTGATGATGATTGGTAGTGCGAGACGTTAGACGGACCTCCGTTGGTGTGAGAAGACCATCTAGTTAAGTATTCGTGGGTAGCGCCCACTTCTTTGTTTTGTTTTTGATTTTTGTTATTCGCCTGTTGCAATAGTCGAAGCCGAGGGGTGAGTACTTTTGTACTGTGTTCTTTGCTGAACGGATCGGAGTGCTTGAAATGCCTGGTCTGAGCGGACTTATGAAACTCTGTTTTTGCTGTTCTAGGGATTCCCGGTTTGAGGAATCATGTCCGATTCCTCCGGTTGGAACTCCCACTTATGAGTTCAATTCTAAGCAGGGTGTTGGTCCTATTGCTTTTAACGATGCATGGATTCAATACACAAAGAAAGATGGTGTCTTACGGTGGCCACAAAATGGTAGTTTTGAGTCTGACATATTAGATCATTTGGAATCTATTCTGTTTAAAAGAAAAGCCCGGCCGGCAATGTTTGACTCTTTCCGCCTTTGGCGTAAGGAAGCCAAACAAAAAGAAATTAAGCAAGCAAAACGAGATAGGAAAATGAAAGATATGACGGTTATACAGGCTGCCCAGCAATTTAAAGACGATGAGACAGATCGAGCGATTGAAGTCTCAGATAGGCAGTGTCGGATGGCAATAGATAGGTGCTATCCTGTGTTACCCCCACAACGTAAAGATCTTAAAGAAGATCCTTTAATGTCCCATTTACTGAAATTGCCTGCGCCTTACGCGCCAGGCGCTAATGCACCTGTATTATTGCCACCTGCACAGCAACCTGTTGTTCAGCCAGGAGCTCCGGCTCCTGCACCCTTGGCTCTTCCAGTAATACCACCAGCCCCTCCTTTGCCACAATCTTCTGTACCTCAGTCTCCTTTGCCTTTTGTATCTCTTGGAACAGGTAGCCCTTCTCTGCCTTTGCTTAATACTTCATCTCCAGTTTTACTCCCCACTTCTTCTCCAATGCGTAATAGGCTAGTTAATACTGTTTCTGGTCTTTTCTCCCCTCTCTTTGGTTCGTTTAATAGACTCCTGCTTTTTCACGAAGACAATCTCGTAGCCAACTCCCAGATTCTGAGGAACGGGTTGTGTTTGACTCCCTTGCTCATAGATGGGGGATGATGAATGGTCCATTATATAGTGTACCCGATATATTGAGTACCTTTCTTCAATGGAATGCACCTGCGCAAAGATACGTTTTTAATGTTATGTGTGATGCGCTCATTAAAGGATGGGAGGATATGGAGTTGGACCTAACTCCTCAGGGTTTATTGGAGATACAGGATAAGTTCGATAAGGGACTTATAGGGGGTCCTGATGTTCAGGATGCCATACAGACACTTGTCACTTTTAGGACCTTGTATTCTTCCCAGTCTATTCCCGAACCTGATCCTGCAGTTAGACAGAAAACGAAGAATCATCCTATGAGAGAAGTTCCTCCGGTATGGAGGGAAGCGGTTCCGCAAGCGGGTGCCGCTCCAGCTGTCCCTGCTCATTTTCAGCGTGCATGGGTACATGTTCCTTGGAATAGAGCTGAAGTTTTAGCCCTTAAGCAGTCTTTGCCGGACCCTCGTAAAAATCCTGAGTTATCCCAGACTGTTGATGCATGTCTTATGAATTTGGCTGATGGGGAATGTGGTTCCACAAGCATTGTGGGCTCGGATTCGTAGAATGGACCACGACCAAGCTTTAGGTGGTACTTGGAATGATATAGTTGCCGTGGATGCAGCACAAGTGGGTGGTGCTAAGCCAGATGATTTGATTACACAGTAGCCTGGTAGAATTATAACTTTAATGAAGACGATGATGCCTGCTTTACGCGTCAACTGGGATAAGTTGGCTGCGTGCAAGCAGAAGAAGGATGAGAGTGTTTCCGATTTCTTTACTCGGTTCGAAGAGACGTTTATTGACCCTAGTGGTCAGGATTTGAGTACTGAAGGGGTACAGCGATTATTTGTGGATACATTTGTTTTCAATTTGCTTCCTGAATTATCTCATAAACTAAAAGATTCGGAAAGCTCTTGGGCTGTTTCTTCATCTGCTCAAATACTGGCTACTGCTCAATATTATGAGAATAGGGACAAGGAGGAAAAAGATAAAGCGGAGAAGAAGATTAAGGATTTAAAACCGAAAGTTCTTCTTCAGCAGGCTTATCCTCCTCGTTCCGGTCAGCGTCAGTTCCAGCAACCTATTCAGTCTCAAAGGTTGCTGCAGAAACCTGAGCCTTTTGTTCCGCGACCTTTCCTGGGTCCTAATCAGTGCGCCTATTGTAAAGAGGAATGCCATTTTAAGAATAGTTGTCCGGTTTTATTGAAGCGTAATGGTGGATTTCAAGGGCCACAAGCCGTGGTGGTTTTCAATAAGCATCTAGAGGTAGAGGGCGAGGTGCGTTGCCTCAGAAGCAGCGTTCATTTCCCCCTCAGAACTCTTCAAATTATTTTGATCAGCAGAATACTCAGTCTGCGCAATATTACAATGATGATTATTGAGTGGAAGGTGAGGTTCAGGATTTTCATTCTAGTTAGGACAGCCATGGACAAAGAAAGGGAGTCGTATCAGTTCCAGTGGATCAAAATGGGCATTATGTTGAGGTAGTTGCTTTGGGTGTTGCAGAGCCATTCCTTTTGGATACTGGTGCAATGAGAAGTTCTATGAGTCATTCAAAACTCCCTGGGGCACCTTTGTCTGGCTTAACAAACGTTTCTGTAGGATTCTCTGGCGCCCCAGTTGCTAACCCAGTTTCTTCTCCTTTGCCTCTTTCGATTGGTCCTTACGATTTGGAAGCTCCACTTATTTTGACGACTGGTTGCGGAGAGAATTTGTTGGGTTTGGTGAAACGTCTTCATGCAAAGTTGTACTGCTCCCCCTCTGGTGTGCGTCTTACTTTGGGTAAGAAATTGGTTTCTCCCATATATCTATCGAAGGATAGTTTTCCACCGAGTTGCAGTCTCTTCCTTCTACACTGTTATGTTATGTTATGTTAGCTACATTTATTTTGCGCACAGCTGCTCCAGCGAAGGAGCGTCCTGGCGCATGGAAAAGGTGAACATAACACAACGCGAGGAAGAAAGAGAAAATCAACCTAAAAAGTTTAAAACAGGTAAGTTTTCACGGCCCTGCGGAATGCTAGTAGATCCTCTAAAAGGCGGATTTCCAAAGGAAGAGAATTCCAGAGAGCCGCAGCTCTCACACGGAAGGAGCGCCCGCCCATCCGGCTAAGCCTGAAACGCGGGGTAACCGCAAGGGATTGCCCAAGAGATCTGAGGGAGCGAGTCGGGACATAAGGGGACAGAAGATTATTGAGGATCTCAGGCGCCGATCCTTTTAAAATTTTAAAAGCGAGGCTGAGTACCTTAAAATGGATTCGGCTTTTCACTGGTAACCAGTGTAGGGACCGCAGAGTGTTGGACGTGGGACAGGACCTCGGCAGGCCCACCACTGCTCTCGCAGCCGCGTTCTGGACGCGCTGCAGGCGGACGATCTCAGCTTGGTTAGCTCCCAGCAGGAGCGAACTGGCGTAGTCCAGCCGGGAGATGATCGTAGCTTGGATGACCAACTGTCTCGTCGGGGCATCGAAAAATTTAAGCACCGGCCTCAGTCCGCGCAGAACACCAAAGCAGCATGCTGCCACTCGCTTGGTGTGGGTGGTAAAACATAAGGTGTGGTCGAGCCATACTCCCAGGTTTCTGAGCTCCATCACCGGTATGGGGGCAGGCCCGAGCTCCTGTGGCCACCAATTGTCCCCCCAGCAGTCCGTTCCTCTTCCCACGATCATCACCTCGGTTTTTTCCACGTTCAGCTGGAGACAGTTGTTATTCATCCAGCTGGCCACCTCTCTCAGCCCGTCTCGGAACCTAGGGGCATCCAGTTCGGCGTCCCCGCTGATCGTGACCGCTAGCTGTGTGTCGTCGGCATATGAGACCATAGTAAGGCCCCACTGCCTGGCGACACCAGCCAGCGGCCGCACGTAGAGATTGAAAAGTGTGGGACTCAGCGAGGAGCCCTGGGGAACCCCCAGGTCCAACTGATGGAATTTGGACTGAAAAGGAGGGGTGGCAACGCAGAAGGAGCGATCGCTGAGGAAGGAACGGAACCACTGCAGAGCGGGGCCACAAATGCCAATGTCCTCCAGGCGGTGTAGGAGGATGCGATGGGACACTGTGTCAAAGGCAGCGCTAAGATCTAATAAAATAAGCGCTGCCGTTTGACCTTGGGCTACAGGTCCGAATGATGTTGGTTTATTACAGATTCCTCCTTATGTCTAATGTCAAACTGCCACATATTCCACAATACAAGATTTCTAACGATTGTGAGAGAGCCTTGATAGCTATTATTTATGATCTGGTTCAGAAGGGCGTGGTTGAGGAAACAAGAGGTAATGTTTGCAATAGTCCTGTTCTCCCCGTTCTTAAACGTAGCGATCCTTCTCAACCACCTGTGTATCGTTTTGTGATTGATCTTCGGGAGATCAACAAGATTGTTGTCCCCCAGTTCCCTGTTCCAGATATTACTGCTTTGCTTACCATGATACCAGCCTCAGCGGCATGGTTTTCTGTTATTGATCTGAAGGATGCTTTCTTTAATATTCCCATTGCTGAGGAAAGCAGAGATAATTTTGGCTTCTCTCTTGGAGGCCCAAGCTTTCGGTTCAAGCGTGCTCCTCAAGGTTATTGTGAAAGTCCCTCTATCTACAGCCAAGCTTTGAAATCTCAGCTTGATGCGTTTGCTTTGCCTTCAGGTGCTACTTTGATATAATATGTTGATGACTTACTGATTGCTGCTGATTCAGAGGATATTTATAAGGATGTGACGGTTTCTTTGTTGCGTCATTTGTCTGATTTACATCATAAAGTATCCCCTTCTAAATTGCAATATTGTCCCCAAGAGGTTACCTACTTAGGTCATCTCTTGTCGAAGGAGGGAAGACGATTGACCCCAGAACGAATTCAAGCGATTGCACAAATGTCTGAGCCAACTACACAGAGGGAGGTATGTGCCTTTCTTGGCATTACTTCATATTGTAGGCAATGGATTCCAAATTCTTCTTGGTTAGCTAAGCCCTTGCTGGCACTTACGTTGAAAGATACGCCACAACCTCTCCCTTGGACTGATGAATGCCAAAAGAGTTTTTCTGATTTACGCGATGCTTTGTGTTCCGCACCTGTGTTAGGTACCTCGGATTACAATAAGCCTTTTACACTCTACGTTCACAAAAGAGAAGGTTGTGCATCGTCAGTTTTAACACAACAATTTGGAGACAAACAACGGCCATGTGCCTATTTTTCGGCTACGTTGGATCCAGTAGTCAAGGCATTGCCTAGTGGTCTCAGAGCTACAGCAGCAGCAGCAATTTCTATTAGTCAGTCTGCTGGATTGGTATTGGACAACACCCTTGTTGTTATGGTACCACATACAGTAGATACTCTTTTGAATAGAACTAAGACACAACACTTGACGAGTGCTCGTTTGTTTGGATATGAGCTAACGCTTTTGGCTAGTCATATACATATCAAGCGGTGCAATACTCTGAACCCAGCGACATTATTGCCCATACCAGATGAAAAAGGCATTCAGGAACAGCATGATTGTTTTCTCCGAACAGAGGAGGAGACGAAAGGCAGAATAGATCTGAAAGATACACCACACGTCGATCCAGATGGGATCCTATGGGTGGATGGATCTGGTTTTAAGCTTCCGAATGGAGAGACAACTGCAGCTTATGCTGTCACTACTTTGCATACTGTAGTGGGGACAGCACGTATTGCACAGAATTCAGCTCAAGCAGCTGAGTTAATTGCTTTAACGAGGGCATGTGTTTTGGCGGAAGGAAGGAGGGTAAACATCTACACCGATAGCCAATATGCTTTTGGTGTAGCTCATAGTTTTGGTCGCTTGTGGAAGGAAAGAGGATTTTTTACTTCACATGGGACTAAAATACAGCATGGTCAGTTGGTGACTGATCTTCTTGATTCACTTGCTTTGCCTAAACAAATAGCAATAATCAAATGTAGCGCTCACAAAAAGATTATCGATGATGTGGGTCATGGGAATGCTTTTGCAGACAAGGTAGCAAAAGAGACAGCGAGAGACGGGTACGAGTCGAATGTATGTTGCGGGCCCTGCGAGATGGATCAGAGAAGGAGGAATGTGAGAGGACACAATAGAAAGTGTGAGAATGATTCAAGAAGAGGCCACTGAGAAAGAGTTGAGTAAGTGGAAAGAAAGCACAGGAATGTTGGACGCGACTGGGTGTTGGACGGAGTTGTCAGAGCATCAACAATGGCTGTTACCAGACGCCTATGTACTACCTGTAGTTACTATGGCGCATGGTCCAGCACATATTAGTGCAAAGGGCATTTGTAAAGCTTTGGCCCCAGTATGGCAGAATGAGGGAATTCCAAAATGTGCAGAAAACGTAGTGAAGCATTGCATTGTCTGTCTAATGCATAATCCAGGAAAGGGAACCCCGACTCCAGCAGGTCATTTTGCTCCCCCTACGTATCCTTTTGAAGTATTTCAAATTGATTTCATTCACATGGATCGTTGCAATAACCTCAAATATGTTCTGGTGGTGGTTTGTGCCTTTTCCAGATGGATAGAGGCCTACCCCCTAAAGGACAATACTGCTTTATCTACTGCTCTGCTAAAGTTCTTTTGAAGGAGTTTTTCCCGAGGTTTGTTTTGCCGCGCATTGTCTGGTCTGACAATGGAAGTGAATTTGTGGGTGAGATCATGCAGAGAGTATGTGCAGGTCTCGGTATCAAACAAAAATTTAATGCGGCAAACCACCCTCAGTCAGCAGGAATGGTAGAGTGTTATAATGGTACTCGCAAGCTCAAATTGGCAAAGATTCAGGCGAGCACAGGTCTCGCCTGGCCTGATGCCTTACCAGTAGCACTTCTGTCTACAAGAACTACTGCTCATTCCCGTTTAGGTTTAAGTCCGTATGAGGTCGTCTTTGGGCGACCAGCAAATGTCTGGGGAGTGCCTCGCCCTATAAAATACTCTGATATTCCATACCCACTGTTGATTGATTACTTGCATGACCTCACCACTAAATTGCGTGTTCTTCACCAACAGGTTCAAAGCGCTTTACCTGAGGCCTCCGCAGAACCTGGTCATTCCATCCAACCTGGCGACTGGGTCTGCGTGAAGAATTTTCAGCGGAAGCGTAATCTGGAACCTCGTTGGGGCCCACCACGTCCAGTGCTGTTGACCACGAGGACGGCTGTGAAGGTTTCTGGGAAGAAGAACTGGGTCCATGGTGTGCACTGCAAAAAGATACCCCTGCCCTTGCCTTTTGACCAATGGGTTCGAGAGGGTATAGCGGACAACGAAAGTGAGACCGTGCCCAGATTTGTACCATTTAGTAGTGCACGCCTGGACCACACGACCTGCGAGAAAGAAGACGACAATGTGTTACAAGAGGCCGTCCCAACATATCTGCGTTTGAACACTGAATCCAGAAACCTTGTTTAAGGACCACACTATTCCCAACAAGACTCAATATAATTTACGACCAAGAAGGGTCGAGAATAACTGAATTTTTTCTGGTCATACCATTTTGTTATTAAAACAAAGATATTTTGTGTATGTATTTTTCTTCCACCATCCATCAAGTTGCAGGGTCACGGTATGAGTTTTACGCTGTGACCTGAGTAGTGACCTAGGTTCCCCAGGACTTGCAGTGTCATAAGACGGCTAACAACCACAGCTAAGTGATCCAGGAAGATTACCGTGAGCAACGCCTTTAGAGTAATGGATGTTAAAGTGGAAGTTAATGAGTTAATGATCAGACTGTAAATATGAAATACCGATTTAAGAAACTTATGGTTAGTTCATGTGAGATAACCCTATGTATTTTGATATGTTTATGTACTCTATTAGCGTGTGGAAGCTGGATTGTTTATGTCTTACAGCCGTTACCTGTTCCTACTTCTGTCCCCGTATCTTTTTCTGCTACTGCCTCCCCACACCGGTTCTATACACTTTCACCACACGAACAGATCAGGAGGACCGAATATTTTAACAATTTGTTCATTCAGTTATTACACCAACACCAGTTAGTAATGAATACTACTGATTGTTGGGTATGTGGGCTCATGCCTCCTAATACAGAGAGAGGCATGCCATACTTGGTTTTTCCATTCTCCTATGAAGGTTCCGCTTGGGCATATCTGGCTATGTTTTCTAATCTTTACCAGAACCAGTTGCGATATCCTCCTGGGAGTCCATATGGTGGTGGAGCAGACTGTAGTCATAGTACTTTGATTAAGGGAATTGGGACTATGGCTAAGATTGCTCAGATTAGTAAGATTCCTGTAGATGAAAAGAGAGCATACGATGGATGGAACATAACACGATATGTTACCAGCC
Source organism: Lissotriton vulgaris (assembly GCF_964263255.1). Taxonomy (NCBI): domain Eukaryota; kingdom Metazoa; phylum Chordata; class Amphibia; order Caudata; family Salamandridae; genus Lissotriton; species Lissotriton vulgaris. The sequence continues at coordinate 651,979,301 of NC_141697.1, read as the reverse complement.
TTACTGAAAAGGCTAAATTAAGGAGCTCTCCGCCAATCTGGACTGTGCCTCATCGAGGTGATTTCTGCTTACAAATCAATGGTCAGAATGTCAAGAATCAGCCAGAGAGAAGTATCTGTTCTTATACCTATGTCTATACACCTCAGATTCCCTCACCGTTCGTGCCATCCCAAGGCACATATTTCATCTATCATGATAGGGCCTATAAATGGCTTCTCACTTATTTCTCTGGAACATGTTATGTGGCTTTTCTTCTTCCTCCAACCTATACCGCTCCTTCAAATCATCACAAAAAGAGGCTTGGTAGAGGAGTCTTTGACCAGAAGGACACAGCAGGACAGGAGGCAGCTGACTTCATCAAAGGGTTGCTTCCTTTCTGGGGCCCAATGGCCAATAGCAGAGACATCAGACACTTAGCTCGTGTTGTTGAGGCTACCATAAATGAAACTTATGGAGCCTTGAGTAATGTAACAGCTGAGCTTCAGGCGGATCGTCTTATGACTTTACAAAATCGGATAGTTTTAGATATTATCTTTGCAGATAGGGGTGGAGTCTGTAAATTGATCGGGTCTAGTTGCTGTGTTTACATTCCTGATAATGCCCCTACGGTATACCAAGCTATCTCTAAGCTACATACCTTCTCCGAGTCTATACATCGGGACACAGGATATTGGTCTGTGATGGGATGGTTTTGGGGACTACTGTCCACAAGGGGATGGAAGATTTTAACTTTCCTGGGAATGATTTTGGCTATCATCTTCTCTTGTTGCCTTTGTGTGCAGTGTGGACCTGTAATATGTGGCCTGTGTGCCGCTATGTGTGTCCCGCAGCATGCATCACGAAAAACGGAGAACATAAGAATGATGCTACAGCAACAGCTCGAGGACCTCATGGCCATTGATATAGATTCAGATTGACTTGAATCCTTGGTTAATTGCCTGAGTAATGGCAAAAGGAGAGTCTGAGGTTCTGCGATTTCGGATTTCGTCTCGTATCTAGCCGCCATTTTGTGTCCTGTTGCCATTTTGTGTGGCCCTCACTCAGGCGGCACGGCGAACGCGATGCTTTTGCTTTTCAAGCTGCTACGCGTCCTTTCAGTTAAAAAGTAACTCCATTGTCCTTGTTCATGAAACCCGATGTCAGGGTCTGATCGAGTTCATTAATCCATGTCTGGCTCGATTGATCCCTGTCTCAGCAGACTATTTACCCTCCCCTATTCTTCTCTTATACTATCTTATCCAACTGGCCTTCGCTATTCTCTCCTTGCATGCTCCTATTACACAACCATCCTTTGAGACACACCATCATGTCCTGCCACCTGCGAGAGGGGATTGTGAACACCATCACTGATTAATTTGTTGGGAGGGGTGACACACGGGGTCCGAGAAAGAGGCGTATACTAGGATACCTGATAACTTGTTTTCCAACTTTTCCTATTGGTTCGTTTTGTGTGTGCGGGGAGTGGGATATCGTAAATGTGTTAAGTATAAGAGATTGTACGCCACGGATTGAAGTGGCAATCTCCTCAGAACTTACACTTTGCATGTACTTCCAGGATAACTGCTTAGCTGCAGCTAATAAACCGGCTTCCACGCTCAACGGAGTGTCTCGTGTCTCTGTTAGTAACAAGGCAGGTGAGCCCGGGGATTAAGGCGTGCCCTGCGCCGCCCGGCCCATAAGGCCCGGTTCTCCACAGTGATGAGTAGGTGTGTGAGTGGCTGGGTGTGGCTGTATGGATCTGTTAGCGGGTGTGTGAGTAGCTGGATGGGTCAGTGACTGAGTGTGAGAGTAGCAGTATGGGTGTGTGTGTGTGTGTATGGCTATATTGTTCTGTGCTTGGCTGTATGGGTCTGTTGAATGGGTAGGAGAGTGGTTATGTGGGTGGCTTAGTGGGTAGGTGAGTGGCAGTGTGGGTAGGTGAGTGGCTGTGTCGGTCTGTGAGTGGGTGTCCGATTGGCTATCAGTATCTGCGTGAATGACTGGGCTGGAATGGAACCTCAACTACCCCTTTACACAACAGTTCACAGTCTTGCACAAAATGTCTTCCCAAGTGGAGTACTTTCTACTAGTTTATTAGTATGTGCTGATTAATTTGGTAAATGTCTAGTGCATATTCTACTCTACAGCTGTGTAATGGACCAGGAGGAAATGTCACCAGTGGCCTTATTTGGGTTTAATTTCTGCAATGGTATTGTACCTCAAGCATCTTCCAGTAATCTGTAATAACATGAATCCTGCTATGGAGAAGACAAAAAGGTGAATCGCCACCAAGTAAGGGTACTTCCTCTTCACTATATGAAGTAAATGCTTCTTTGTTTGGGGGAGATATCCTCATATTCCTCTGCATAGAGAAAGTGTCACCAAAATAGGCAGGAAACGCACTAGGGTCTTTTTTTTAAGCTGTCCATCAACATGGGAAAATGCAGGAAGACCTTTGCCTACTACTAAGGTAGACGGGGCAGGGCCAAATGGGCCAAGCTTCTAGGTGATTTTGTGCATTTGCGTAATCGTAGTAATTTAAAGGGAGAACCATGCATTCTGCTCTCACCAGGAGATGACAAAAAAGAACCCACTCGTCATATTCTCTACAGAGTGAGCTTCGATAGATCAACTATTCATTCAACTACATCAAGGATTTCAGATAGTTGTTCAATGAGGATTTGCCAAGAACACACTCTTGCTTTGCCTTAACCAAGTCCAATAAAGTAGGCTCATTTGTCCTTTACAGAAGGGAAGGGGGGCCGTGCCAGTCACACAACCACACAACCACTCAGAGTCACACACCCAAACAGTAACACACTCCCACTCACACATATACACAAACACTCCCCTCACATCTACTCACAGGCCTGGGGAGACACTCACAGACCCACACAGAAACTCTCACACCCACTCAGACTCAGAGACACATACCCACAGAGACAGGCATACAGCTTCTGATAGACCCATTCAGACCCTCTCATACCAACTCAGATTCATATACACTCACAGAGTCACACAGATGCTCTCAGACAGACTCAAACGGACACACACACCAAAATACAGACCCAGAGAGACCCTCTCAAACCCACTCAAACTCACACATCAAGTCACCCAGCCACTCATAGACCCACACAGAACCTCATGCACACGCACAGACCCACACATGAACACAGAAACACACACCCAGTCACAGACTCACACAGACCCTCATACTTAGTCACATGCCCACACAGCCACTCACAGAGACAGTCACAGACCCACAGAGATACTCACACACCCACTCACAGACGCAGATATACAGTCATACAATCACTCACAAGCCCATACAAGCGACTCGTGAATGTGCTGGTTTGTATTGAACGTGTGCTTTACGTTTGTGGAAACACGACGGGCCAGCAGAGACAAAAAATATTTTATGAAAAAAGGTTTTAAAAAGAAGAATACCCAGTGTTTGGTGAAAAGGGTGGCTCTAAAAATAGCCTTTGTGTTTATGGTGTGCAGATGATAACTACACATAAAACATGATGCAGTCTTTCAAATAATTTTGCCTTTCTCTGTGAAATGACCTCCATCACTTCTCTATATACTGTCCATATCAAAGCATAAATTGTGTTATATGGAGCCCATGTTGTGGTCTCTGAGAAATGCAAAAATAATGTTGTTCACATATTTCCTAGATTAGTCTATCTGTGGACAGAATTCAATTGACCACTTCCATTTCTGCCTCTGGCAAATGTTGGAGAATACCAAGGCAGTGTGAGGGGGAAAATTCCATTCATTGACCAAAGCTATCCTTCTTTAGGATTTCCACTCCTACCCCAAAGAGCCTAGGTCATTGCCACCACAGTGCACAATTATGAGGTCTGGATGTTGGCAATCCGCAATGCTTTCAACCATAGGCAGAAATTGATGCCACTGTAACCCTCTTTCACCAACTAAAGTAATGCCCACATTAGGCAGACCCAAGTCCCTGTCAATGCCGAAGGGTTCATAAAAACTGACTCTCGAGAAATGGAATAACAAAAACCAATGGAAGGATGCTTATGAGTTGCTAAGTACGCCAGTACCACTGAAAAAGGAATGGGAAATATTGCCATTAGTGGTTCTAGGTTTTTTTATTTGTATTTCCTAACTATAATGTGCCTGTAACCTTTGTTTTTTTTCAGTGAATGTCTATGTTTTTTAAAGATATTTCCTAACTATAACATCCCTGTAACCTGGGTGTGTGGGTGTACATGTTGGTATGTGAGTGTACATGTTGGTATGTGAGTGTATGGTGGGTGCGAGTGTGTGTGACTGGCTGTGTGGGTCTGTGTGGGTATGTGAGTGTGAATGGATGTGTGTGTGAAAGCTGTGTGGGTGTGCAAGTGGTTTGAGTTGTTATATGGGTGGGAGTGGTTGTGTGGGTGTGTGAAAGCCGAGTGGGTCTGTGAGTGGGTGTGCAAGTGGTTTTGAGGGTTTATGAGTGGGTTTATGAGTGGGTGTGTGTGTGAGTAGCTGTATGAATGTGTGTGAGGTTTTATGGGTGTGTGAGTAGCTGTGTGGGTGAGAGTAGCTGTGTGGGTGAGAGTAGCTGTGTGGGTGAGAGAAGCTGTGTGGGTGAGAGAAGCTGTGTGGGTGAGAGAAGCTGTGTGGGTGAGAGAAGCTGTGTAGGTGAGAGTAGCTGTGTGGGTGAGAGTAGCTGTGTGGGTGAGAGTAGCTGTGTGGGTGAGAGTAGCTGTGTGGGGGAGAGTAGCTGTGTGGGTGAGAGTAGCTGTGTGGGTGAGAGTAGCTGTGTGGGTGAGAGTAGCTGTGTGGGTCTGTAAGTGGCTGTATGGGTGTGCGAGTACGTTTGTTAAAGGTGTGCAAGTGGCTGTATGGGTGTGTGAGTGGTTTGGTGGGTGTGGGAAAGCAGTGTGGGGTTGTGAGTATGGGTGAGTGGTTTTGAGGTTCTGTGAGTGTGTGAATAAGAGTTTGGCTCTGCGAGTCTCCCTATGGTATTTTTTGATTGGGGCGTGGATTTGTGGATCCACCCAAATCCATGAGAATACGCAGAACAAATATTTTAGTACTTACCATTATAAGTACGGGCCATGATGGTAGTCGCTCTCTGCTAGACCTTTCTCCAGCTGCGCTGAAGTTGAAGTCATCCTGGTGCTGAAAGTCCTCATAAGATGCCCGGAGCCTGTTAGCAGCAGCAACTCACACCACACGTAGTCTTTGTAAGTGCTCCCACGTAGTCGTAGGTTGCAGCACGCCGCACCCCGGAGAGGGGTGCGAGGACCACTATGATGAAGCATGACACCAAGGGGCCTGTTGATGTGTGAGGGGTATCAAAACAACTAGGGTGTTCCCCACCACTGGAGCATACACCCGCCACCTAAAGAGTGGATTCTCTTTGTTTAAAAACATTAGCCAAGGGAGAACGAATCCATTTTCGACCTAATCTCTCTCTCCCCCCTTGTTATTGATACGATAGCTGTCATACCCAGCAGAAGGTCTGCATTACTAAGTGTTGGGCAACTAGTTATTTGAAGGTTCTCACAGTTCCATATTAGATTGATAGAGTAATTTTAGTGAATTTATATTTGATGGAATGAGGGGTACCAATAATATGTAAGAGGAAAAGAAACTGAGGATATGTTAAAGATTCTCATGTTGCTGTGCACTCCTCCTTGATTTGTACTTCGGTGCTGCTTTTCATCCCTCTGATGTCTCTCGACAGACACATGGCACAAGCTGGCTGTTATTGTACTTACAAACAAAACAGGTGATGGACCGAATGTGGATCAATGTCACACATTCACCCCAGTCCAAAGATCTGGGCCCAAATCCATCGTTTTTTTGCACTCCACACCACCCTGGGTTAGACAATGGCGATATGCAAATCAGCTCTGACCCTGTGCCCCATGGGAACAGTCCAGTCTGAACTACAAAAGCCATGTCCTTCCCAGAACGGAATCAAGCATCCGAGGACCGGACCGGTTTCAAGGTAACACCTCTCATCAGCCCGGCTAGCTTGACTCCAGTGGTGTGGAGTGCCTGGGACCCACGTCTGGGCATCCCCAGCGCACTTAGGGCGGAATTTGCCAACAAAACAGGTGATGGACCGAATGTGGATCAATGTCACACACTCACCCCAGTCCAAAGATCTGGGCCCAAATCCATCGTTTTTTTGCACTCCACACCACCCTGGGTTAGACAATGGCGATATGCAAATCAGCTCCGACCCTGTGCCCCATGGGAACAGTCCAGTCCGAACTACAAAAGCCATGTCCTTCCCAGAACGGAATCAAGCATCCGAGGACCGGACCGGTTTCGAGGTAACACCTCTCATCAGCCCGGCTAGCTTGACTCCAGTGGTGTGGAGTGCCTGGGACCCACGTCTGGGCATCCCCAGCGCACTTAGGGCGGAATTTGCAAACAAAACAGGTGATGGACCGAATGTGGATCAATGTCACACACTCACCCCAGTCCAAAGATCTGGGCCCAAATCCATCGTTTTTTTGCACTCCACACCACCCTGGGTTAGGCAATGGCGATATGCAAATCAGCTCTGACCCTGTGCCCCATGGGAACAGTCCAGTCCGAACTACAAAAGCCATGTCCTTCCCTTTTGTTTGCAATTGCTGCCATAAGTGCGCTGGGGATGCCCAGACGTGGGTCCCAGGCACTCCACACCACTGGAGTCAAGCTAGCCGGGCTGATGAGAGGTGTTACCTCGAATCCGGTCCGGTCCTCGGATGCTTGATTCCGTTCTGGGAAGGACATGGCTTTTGTAGTTCGGACTGGACTGTTCCCATGGGGCACAGGGTCAGAGCTGATTTGCATATCGCCATTGTCTAACCCAGGGTGGTGTGGAGTGCAAAAAAACGATGGATTTGGGCCCAGATCTTTGGACTGGGGTGAATGTGTGACATTGATCCACATTCGGTCCATCACCTGTTTTGTTTGCAATTGCCGCCATAAGTGCGCTGGGGATGCCCAGACGTGGGTCCCAGGCACTCCACACCACTGGAGTCAAGCTAGCCGGGCTGATGAGAGGTGTTACCTCGAAACCGGTCCGGTCCTCGGATGCTTGATTCCGTTCTGGGAAGGACATGGCTTTTGTAGTTCGGACTGGACTGTTCCCATGGGGCACAGGGTCAGAGCTGATTTGCATATCGCCATTGTCTAACCCAGGGTGGTGTGGAGTGCAAAAAAACGATGGATTTGGGCCCAGATCTTTGGACTGGGGTGAATGTGTGACATTGATCCACATTCGGTCCATCACCGGTTTTGTTTGTTATTGTACTTAAGCATGTGTCATGAAGTTTACCCCCCCAGTGCCCAAGTGGCCACAGGCAAGGCACAATAACCACAACAGCTCTTAAGAATATGGGCCCAACAAAGTCTAACAAAAACAACATAAGCAAACAGATTTGACACGTTTATGCCATTGGGTTTACAATATTGTCCTCTCTTAGGACTTATGGGCAACTGCATCTAAATGCAGGGAGGTGAACATTGGTCCCCTGTGCAACTAATATGCTGGCTGGAGTTAAGCTTAAGGAGAGCTTAACTCCAGCCTGAGAAGGTTCCCAGCCTCCACAGTAATACAGATACATATAAACAAAGGGTTCTTTTCCTCTTCACAGTCCCTAGGAGTTCATCGGCAGAGATAATCATGGCCAGAACACCACATCAGCTCATCTTGCTTTTCATTTACCAGCAGACCTGATGCAGAACATGGGACGTGATTCTTCAAAGTAGAAAGTTATCTACTATTCCTAATACTCCAAGTACAATCTGCATCTTGCAGCTTTTGTGGATGAGTAAACAGTAGAGGGGTACACCTCCTACATGAATATACTAAAAAACACCTAGTGCCCCTTCTTAGCAGGACCCAACAAGCAGGCATCACTGTACCATTTAACTCCATTTCTTACCTTTTCCGCACCTGACCAGTCACCTAGATTTCTGCACTGATCAAAGAGTTTGGTGTATTATTCAAAAAATAACTAAATGAGGTATGAAATATTGGAAGCATGGACCAGCCGTAGCCCCCCTGACAATACAGCCCTCTGCCAAGCCAAGGTACCTTGTGTGGGGATGGCAGTTTCTTTCCCCAATGAATCTCTTTAAATAGACAAAGAGAGCATGCCTCCAGGTGTGGCAGCTCCTTTTTCTTAGTAAAGAATGAAGCGGGTGATGGAACACAAACATCTATGGTTTGGAGGCAAATGTTTCAGCAGGAATCTATTGCACAAGCAGCAACAAAAATTAAGCAGCTCATCTCCAAATTCTGAATTCAGCTTTTAGCAGAAAAATGCAGTCACCTTTGTGTGCAAAGAATAATCTGATATAAGTAAGAACATTTCTTAAATACACTTCTCGTCATGGTGATAACGACATTTTAGAGAAAGTAAAGTTGTTGAGCAGGACACATTTTAAAATTCAGTGGAGGAATACAGTGCACTATCAGAAAAAAGCAAACAAGGTGCCTCACTACTATGAATCTATGTTCACAGTGTTTGGGAGACTAGCAGGGGAGCGGAGCACAGTAGGTCTCCCATGGGGATAGACCTTTGACGAAAGTGTGACTATAAGGCCTCCCCCTGTAAGGCCCCTGTTTGGAGCTTAAGCCCTGCTATTCCGGGGAAATACCTCAAACAAAACAGCGACAGGTATCTTACTTGTCCCTTAAATAAAAATAACATACATACTAGTGTGCATGTTAATTGCATGACACCTTTGCACTAACGTCTCTGGGGGAAGTGACCTCTTCACATCCCACCCAGACGAAGGCCCAGCACAATAAACGGGCCAGCATTAGGGCTGAAACATGTTGGTGAGCAGTTAGGGTCATAGGACCATAACATCCTCCCATAGTCTTTTTGAACCTTTCCCTCCCATTCCACTAATAAAGGATACTTTAGGAGTGGGAGAAGAATTTGTATCTTAACGCTACGCCCCCTTAGAAAGATATCTTCATAAGTGCTCCCTGAAACACGATCGAGCCCACCCTGACCTCTAGGAGCCAGGGTGAGCCTAATGATGAAGCATGTCACTATTACAGTGAGTGAGGGCTATAATAAAAAGAGGGTCTCCCTCACTTATCTTTCAAACAAGGGACATCACTGAACTAGTCAGTATAGCCAGATTTAGTATTGTGGGTGCTCTGTATTTTTCCAGAACCCCCCTGTTTATCAATGGTCTTTGTTTGTCTCCCACCTTCCCCACTCCCATCTGTTGCATAGCATGCCAGGTTCCAAGAGGGATATCCTTTACGTCAAAACACAGAGTTTGGTAGCCTATATCATGTGCCCAGATTTATGAAACTACTTAGTAATTGCAAACCCAGCCATTTACTAAAGCACTGGGTTTGCAACAACAAATTAAATGTATTTAGTATTTATTAAATACACGAAGTTATTCAATAAGAGCAAAATGGGTTTATAAACGCACACTAAACCGCAATATTCAGAATATTATCTATCATTGGCTTGCGATCACAAAGGAGTCCCAATGACCCCTTCCCCTATGTTTTTTAAAAAGTTAGCTTGGAAGTGCCAGTGGTCCAAGAGATCACTGTAAACTTAAATGTTATAAAAAGGTATTTATTTCCTTAAATGCAAACCAGTTTCCTAACGGGAAAACAGGCTGCATTAAAACAAAAAAAAAGGGATTTGATTTAAATGCAATCACAAACATGATGGTTCGCTGTCCACAGAAAGCCACCATCACTCTGATGACATCCACTGGGAGTGAATTTTAATTTGCGACCTACCTCATGAATAGTAATGGGATGGATCGAGGTGTGAACCACTCTCAATGGTGATTTTGACCGATCTATTAGTACATAGGTTAGTCTGAAAAATCAGAATCCATTCCAAAAAGGCAGTGGAAACTGACTTCATACATCTGGACCCAAGTATGCCAAGCTAGAAGCATTGTTCTAAAATGAGACATTGGATTCAATCGAATTGTGGGAAGGCCAATCCACAGGCAGCTTACTCATCTAATGTGGAGGAGCCTGGAGTTCAAGACATAAAACTGTTACAATCCACTTTCTATGCATTTTAAAAGTTTTCACAAAGCTTTGGAAATTTGGTGCCATAGCATATTCAATGTAGAAATAGTTATTTCTAGGATCTTCTTTTTAAAGTCTACTGTGCCCCTTTTACTGCTCCTTTGAAACTCATTCTCTACTGAGAATGTAAGCACACATTAGAAAGGCTTTCCTCCATTCTGTACCTTGGCATCGTTGTAATTACCAATGGACAGTCACACCTCCTGTAATTTACTGATACAATCACCATGCACAGACCGGGAAAATGAACAATCAGAGAGGTCATGCTGTAAAAACCACTGCAGCATTAAAAAACGATACTTTATTGAAAAAATACATTTGCAGGTGCTGAAAGCACAACAACGCCAGATGGCAAACATGTAAATCAAGACAGCGGCTCCAAGGGCGTGCGCTTCCGATAGTGAGATACTTGTGTGTGTGACATACTTCCATACCCTTGAATCCACCTACACAGGCGAGTACCATACATTCAATAGAGCTGTGCAAAAAAGTAACTCCGACATTTTTAGCTCTATGCAAGCTCACACACGGTCACCATAGTGCATACAGGATCAGACGTCAAACTGCATCTTTCGTATCTCATGCTAAAGTACAAGCTTTCTTAGTCAGATATGCTTGTACCAAACACCAGAGCCAAAGCAGCCCTGGCAAGGATGATGGGCCCGCTGCTTTTGTTACCGGGGCTGATGTAGGAGAACTGCAGCAAAACTGGCCCCCAGTAACAAAAACAGCCCCCACTGCTGTAAAATTGGCCCCCAACCTTCCAGCCTCCCGGGGAAATGACAAATGTCCGCCACAGTCAGTCCAGCCATGCCAAACACCACAGCTCGAGACACAGATCCTACCCTGGGCATAAGCTGTACAGAGGTTTGTGCAAAGTGCTTCAGAAAGCCTTGATCCCTCAGAGAGTTTGCTAATGGAGCCTCAATGTGCTTTCGTCTTCATGATAACATCCAAGGCACCCATCCCACCTCCATCTCTGCAAAGAAACTATTCATGTCACAGTAGATTTCCATACCAAGGGCCTCCTAAGCGGACTGTTCAATGCTTCCTTTTTATCTCCAACAAAGCTACTACATAACTTGATTCCCCTATCCACCACCACTTTCGCTCCCCACAACACCTTTAATGAAAGCATTGCTGATGAGCATTCAAGCCAACACCCTGATTTGAGGAAAGGGTGGCTAGATCTAATAAAGTGACTCCCCAGTGAAATCATCGGCAGCTGGATGTACGAGGTGTTCAAAGGCAGTACCTCTATCGATCAACCTCTTGCCCAATTCGCCCATCATGCAAGCCATATACAGAGTTCTCTCATTTGTGTGGCTGATCATGAATCCCACAAGGGTGATTTCTAGTCATCCATTCTAATGCTGAACATCGCCTTATTAGTGAATTTGGGTCAATGAAAGCAGGTCCATCCCTAGGAAGTACCACCATACCTTTGGACAATCTGCAGACCGGAAACGCATGGGTTCCTAGTTCCTATGTCCCATGAAGGGTGGCAGGAGGGCACTTTTTTGCTATTCAGAGACCTAAGAGTTACAGTGCCTTCTAGTGTTGCCCCAAACCCAAGGGGAGTGCACTTCAACCCTTCCATTCCTCAGGAGTGGCACTCACTTTGTCCCTAGAATCAAATGACACTCCATTCTTTTAAAACACTGACATACACTGGGGCAAGAGACCCTCAGGTACAGTTCAGTCTGTAAGCAGAAAGAAGGATCCTTTGATTGTCAGCTTCATCGTCCCATCACAAGGGCGTAAAGTTTAACTCCACCTTTCGCTGATGGGCACATCTCCTTCCAAAAGTCTTCATTTTCTTCTTGCCGCAGAACGTCCTACACAGGGTTTCAAATATAAACAACAGAAACGGGAGGTGTCAGTGGAACCAAGGGCCTGTATTATACAATCTATAAACAGTAAAGATGGGATGGTCATACAAATGGCAGTGAAGCACAGAAAAGGAACTTAAGAAGTGATGTAGATAAATAAATGGCTTAAAAAATGTCAGGAACAGCACAGGACTGAGAAAGTAAAGAGGAAACCAGAGCAAAAATAGCAGGCAGGTAGTCAGGATTGCTCAACCAGCAGTTCTGCCCGAGACCTATAAACAAACCAAAACACATACCCTCTATTATACAATTGGATATTCCAACTAGAACTGGCACCTGCTTTTATCTAAGCACACCTGATGTTGGCAGAATAGTCTAAGGAGTAATCTTGTTGGAAGACAATTTGCACAAATCACATATTTGGTAACTGAGGGGAGGGGACTAGAATTCTTGTCTTTTGCTTCCAGATCCAACAATCAAGTACCACACCGCACTGCCTCCTCGCCGAAAATAGGGCTTTACATTTTTTAAAAAGGGTAAGCCCACTCCGAATGCCTATATTGTCCTATAGGGACAAGAAGGTCACTATCACAAATCTGGAAGTTCCCAGCCGTGTGTGACGAGGGGAAATAAAGGGAGCGAGTCTCACCACTATTGCGATCCTTTGTTGTGCTCCTCAGCCAAGAATCAGAGAATACATTTCCTCCGTGTTCTTCAATGTCTATTTCATTAGGTCTTTAATTTCTCTTTGCCGGGATGACATAGATTGGGCCAGCAAGGGATTTTGTTTCTGAAATGAGAACAGCTCGTGCGGAACTTAAACTAATTATGAACTCGCACTATTTGTGACTAAAGGCTGAGAAGTTGAATTGTCGTTGTGAATCAATAATGTTACCACACTAACATTATATAGAAAGACATTGATATTGTATATAATGATACACAAACCAGGTATATTGGAGTCATAAAAATTTGTTATTTTATTGAGAGGTAAGGAGTTGATCGTTTGATAAAAATAGGGTACATAAAATGCAAAAAAAGATATATTGGGAGAATATTACATGTTCCACAAGTATATCAAACAAGGTCTAAACTGCTAGTGGATAATGACATTGACTTCAACTAAACAATAAGAAGAAAATCAATAGTGCTGAACAAATCAAATGCAGAATTAGACAATGTTGTCGACGTTTCAGTCTTTTTGATTATTCCATAAGACCATCTTCAGGACAAAGGTTTAAAGGCATTAGAATGAAGACCCTATGTCACAAGTTAAATACACTACCGAGCCAGGTAAGTGTCGAACTGTCAACGTCAGTTTGGAGATGTTGTCTGCAAAGATGTTAATTCTGCGACTTCCAAGTCAAGGAAATGCTTTTTGATTAGGCTCAGTGGAAACGTTTATTTTTTTCGTAATCCGTCTTAAGCAGAAAAAACTGCTTATGGCTTGTTCTGTACTCGGAATTAAATTCTCGGGTTTTGGAAGTCGTGATTTAATCGAGAAAGGAGCTCATCTCAGGTCAGACACAGTGGAGGACTTCCTTCGGGTCGGATGCGGCAGCGTATTTTGGAAAAAACAGCTGCCGCGTCCGACCCGAAGGTAGTGTATTTAACTTGTGACATAGGGTCTTCATTCTAATGAAGTCAATGTCATTATCCACTAGCAGTTTAGACCTTATTTGATATACTTGTGGAACATGTAATATTCTCCCAATATATCTTTTTTTGCATTTTATGTACCCTATTTTTATCAAACTATCAACTCCTTACCTCTCAATAAAATAACAAATAATTTTTATGACTCCAATATACCTGGTTTGTGTATCATTATATACAATATCAATGTCTCTTTCTATATAATGTTAGTGTGGTAACGTTATTGATTCACAACGACAATTCAACTTCTCAGCCTTTAGTCACAAATAGTGCGAGTTCATAATTAATTTAAGTTCCGCACGAGCTGTTCTCATTTCAGAAACAAAATCCCTTGCTGGCCCAATCTACCTTTCACTTCTCTGCCCAAGCCCGCAAGGGTATATTGGGTTGCTCACCCCTTAATATACGGATGACATAGAAACACTTAGAATTCCTAGTCTAGTTCCATCTCCTATACGGCTGCACTTTGGCTCTGGGTCATGGGTTATGAATAGAGAAGAAAGAAGCAGAGTTAAATGTCTCTCTGAGTAAACCAAACACCCACTTCCAGCTTTTTGTAGAGGTGCTTGTGGGAGTGTGGAGAGGCAGGACAGATTAAACACCCCTCTTCCTTCCCAGCATTATTTGAACAGGGAGAACACAGACTTTCAACATTGGTACCAGTTACCCTCTCCTTAGAAGCACAGGGGGGTACATTCTCAAAACACTACTCTCTTCATGCATTGAAATGTAGAATGTGCCTAAGGAGGAAGCATCAGAGTACTGTAAAGCCACTTTGCCCTGTTTTTAATTGTTTTATTGGTAGCCCTGGATTTATGAGTCAAAGCCAAAATTATAAGTAGAGCAATGCCAAGAGGGAAGCTGGACTACGTGTTGACAAGCTTCTCAAGCTTGATGATTAACGCCCCGAGGGGGCAAGACCGTGTGAGCACGAGCCACAAGGAAAGGAATTAAAGGCAGCATTACAGTTCAAAGATGGAACCTCTTACCTGCCGCTTGACGAAAACAATGGAGGTGGATTCATGAGCTTCTGGGCCTCCGATGAGGTAGCACTTGCGCACCTGCTCTGTGGTCAAGCTGCATCTGGGGATGGGAAGAGTTGCACTTATGAGCCAGAACCAGATATTAGGATTGACAAGAGAGGGCATGAATCAATCACAAGTGCCAATGCACTTCTCCTGATTAGCTGGGACACCTGGAAAGCCCAATCTAGCATCTGATGAAAAGAGCCCAAACGTCTTGCCAAAGGTGTTAGCGAAGTATGTCCAGATTTCACCTGTTCAAGTCCCAAAATATCTAGAACTCCAGAAAATAAACACTGGCTGTACCTAGCTTCCAAACTAATTTCCCTTTGGTGGCCTCCTAACTAACAGCTGCCAGCAGCTGTGCTTGAAAGAAAGCAAACTTCCTAAAATGTTTTACTCCCAACCTCCAACTTAGACATAGCAGCTAACTTTAAAAACAAGCGACGGTTGTGCTCCTAAACCCTTTCTAAGCCAATAATATTCGCCACAACATATCTCAAAAAGCAACCACTGCATGAGTGGCATGTTCTAAATCTTCTCTTTCACCTGATCTGCTGACTGCATATGCCCACAAAAACAATCCCAATAGGCACCAAGCATCCCAAACCATCTCCACGACCATTCATGGTCTTCTATCCAAGAATCGCCCACCAACCACCTCCGAAATCAAGTACTGTGCACAATGTCTGAATGTGTGACCATCCCAAGTCTCCGAATCTGTGTCTCTCAAACTAATCGCTACTAAACTTCAAAAACAAATACTTGATAAGCCCTGCTTCCTAAAACTTCTCTATACCAGGACTCGCCACTAACCAGGGACGAAAATAAACCATCAAGTGTAGACATAAAAGGGCAGAATCATTGAAAGGTAAGAGAAACACAAGTACTACCTGACATAGAACTCAGCACTGGCCCTGCCTGCACTGGTGTTGTTGCGGGCAATCCCAAGGAGGACTGGTCGGCTCAGTACTGGCAGTGGAATGTTCACCTGGAAGGAAGACAGATAATAGTGATAGTCACTGAAAGGGATATGTTGGGTCTAGAGAAGTGGCATACAATTTCCATTGAGTGCTTCCAGAGTTTTAACATAAGCCCATGTTTGCCAGCACCCGGCCACGCTAGGATACATTCACGATGGATGACAAACAGCTGGCTTAATGACATGACAGTGGGCAG
Source organism: Lissotriton vulgaris (assembly GCF_964263255.1). Lineage (NCBI taxonomy): Eukaryota > Metazoa > Chordata > Amphibia > Caudata > Salamandridae > Lissotriton > Lissotriton vulgaris. The sequence continues at coordinate 651,963,579 of NC_141697.1, read as the reverse complement.
TTTCAAGAAGGTGGGCTCGAAATGCAAGAGTTCGGAGTTCAATCCAGATACAGACAGTACAGTGATGTGAAGGAAATCTTGGATTTCCATGAACAAAATTGTAAGATGTGAAGGAAATCTTTGTACTGCAAGACAAGCTCATGTATTCATAGGATTGATCTTCCGGAACCAACCATGAAGCTCGGAAACAGTAAGCGGAGATGGAGATTCTTCTCAGAGACAAGAGACTGCGTACCTGCCAACTCACACGGTGCCACCGTGACACACACTATATCTGCTCCCATCACACGGTCACCTGGTGGGGAGCAGATATCAGACGGTGGCAGGGAAAACGAGCTGGAAACCACTGTAAATTGTGGCTTTTCAGCTCGTTTTCTGAGGCTTTGAATTTCCGACGTCCATTAGGGTGGGGGGTGGAAGCATCCCAGGGTATCGGCACCAGTCTTCGGGGGTGTGGGGGGGAGCGGGGGTGCTTAGTTTCAGAAGTGCCTCGTAAGTACTTCCCAGCACACATCCCTGCTCACTTCAAAGCACCCCCCTCCTCACACAGTGAGATTGTTCTTCAAGTCGGCAGGTGTGAGACAGGTTTAGGTAGATGCAATGATGCAATGCTTTCCACTTGGCCGGGGCATTGGAGGTCTGAGATCAGATCATCTGCTCCCAGACTGGGTCATTCTTAATTAAGCCTCCTAGATTTTCTGTTTTTTCTGATTTTTATTGATAAATGCACACAAAAGAAAATGTATTTTCTTGATTGTATTTATTTTTAAATGTCGATAAAAGTGGAAATTGGGTTGCTTTTTCAGTAATTCTAAATGCTGTCAGTCATGACTGCCAGCCCAATGGCTATGTGGATTGATAAGTAAGGGAGGTTTAACAAAAATAATAGAATTTTTGTAAAGAGGCTTAAACAGCAGAATAAATCGACAAGGTTGATGCTAAAATTTGCCTGTTTTCATATTAGTGCATTGATTTATCACCTGTGGGTTTTTGTATCAATAATAACTGCCCGGCATTCAAAGATGACTGCGCTTATATTGGTTAAATATATGTTGAAATATACTAGTTTCAGTTTCATTTTTCACAAACCTTCAAAGAAATATGGATAAATACAGACGAAAATGTAAACAAATAAAATTCCAAAGAACAGGAAGCCCTATTCTTAGAGAATGCTCAGTCTGAACCAGTGGTCTTCAAACTTTTTAATGCACCCTCTCCCCCTCCGGTAGAAAAAAATCATCGGGCCCGCCCTCAAGAGTTTTTCAAAATTATACTACTAAATTGTATTTATTAAAAAAGTATCCACAGTGTATGGCTGGGGGTTTTGAAGAATATTTGGAGTGCCGTCCCTTTTGGCACATACTCGGAGCTAGGTTATAAATGGCAAAAGGGGTTAGTGATGGCCCATTATAGAGCATAATGCCTCTTTTAACCACAGCATGGACCCCCTCCCCTCCCCCCCGCCGCCATGGGATCACCTGAGGCCCCAGTTTGAAGACCCCTGACTCTGAACTGATTCATAAATAACTGTGGCTCACTATGGGGGTGCAAGCAAGTATACCCTACCCTTGCTGCCATAGGCAGCAACTGCGTGGCGTAAAAGGGAATGAAGTAAAAGAGTCCGACTTTATGAATAACGACAAGAAGATGTAAGAATGCCACTGTGTTGAAGCACTGTGGCATGACCAGAGGTTGTGTAGACCCTCCTCATTGTTTGCAAGATTGACTAAAGGTTATCGTTTCTTTGGATAAGCAGGGAAATGTGTGAATAGTGCGAATGCAGGTGAACGGGCTCAGCAAAGAACTGCCTCCATCTGCCCATCCATCTAGTCGTAAGTGAAGTGCGAAAATATGTCATGGTTATCGGCATGCATGGCAGAGAACACTATTAGTTAACCCACTTCTAGCAGAAAAGAAACAAGGAGCCCTGCACACCAAGCACTCTTAACATCCATGTTCCTTCTTGCCCATCGTTCGGAGACAACATGCGGAAAGCGACTTTCCAGTGAGCTGCTACCACATGGCGTTTTGCACCTGGACAGTGTAGCAGAATAAAATGTCTATTTGCAGACTAAACACTTCAAAGTGAAGGAAGGTTCTGGAGGGAAGAAGGTCAGTGTGGTGGTGTAGAGAGGGAGATATGCCGTTATGTGTTGGTAAAATCAGTTTTTTTTTATAGAAAGCTACATAACCTCTGGAACAGAATCACTTTGAACTCTAACTGCCACAACTGACCATACAAACAATGTCCACCAAAATTTCACCCCTTTCCACGAACAATGATTCTATGACCTAGCTACAAACTAAAGATACTGCTAACCCAGGAAAAATGCTGATTTGCCAATATTTTTAAAACTGTTTTTTTTCCCCCGAAGATATTCTTGTCCAGAGAGCGGCTCATATGTCAATGAAAAGGGTTTGAATCAAATAATATTTTACAAAATATATAAGCCGGCTTGTTGTTCCTAGTCAGGTATAGGGATGCCCAGGACCATCACCACCATTTTCCACACAACATTAGATTTGATTTATGTAGCACGAAAAAGGAGTCTTTGCACTAGAATGTGCATATACAAAATCAGCTGAAAAGCACAGTCCAGTCTAAATTTAGTCAAAAGAGGAGAAAAGGCAGGTTTTTAAATGTTTCCCAAAATTCATAAGGTTTGATTGGAACCTGAAGTGCAATGGCAGTTGGTTCCACAAAATAGCTGTGCCAAACAAAACTTCTGTCACCCCAAGTGGCTTTGCAGATCTTGGGGACTTGCATGATCTTTGCAGAAGCAGATCGCAAACACCTTCTAGAAATATACCATCAAATTCTATCCCATGCAGGGCTTTGTGTGCAACATAGAGCGCTTTAAATGTAACTCTGAATCGGCAACCAATGCAGAACCTTGAGCCCATTTGCAGCCGATTCATGATTTTTGATGTTGTTCAGGAGACCAAAGGCTGCGCACTGCAGCCTCTAAATCTTTTTTTAGCAAGCCTGGTTGCAAGCCCAGATAGATAGCATTGCAATAATCTAACAGGGACAGCACAAGAGAGACAAACAGTTGTCTGAAGGTCTGTGGGAATGAACAGTAAAACATTTTTTTTGTATTTTTAAAAGGTAAAAACAGGAAGAGAACAGCTCATCTATCTGGTCTTAGAATGTTAATTTGGAATAACAAAAAAAAAAATTCACTCCAAGATTTTAGGCCTCCCGTGGCGTACTGCGCAGTTGAGCTCGCGAGATTTTATGTTTGAGTGTACGCTTCACTAGTGAGGGTTAAGCCCTGCCCCTCTTCTCCATTGGCTGGCCTCCTAAACGGTGGCCAGCCATTGGAGAATAGGTTGGCATGACGTATTTCTCTCTATTTAAGCCCCGTACTTTTCAGACTTGGTTCCTTGCCTTACGTTTGTGGTAAACGCTTTCTTATCTTCTTTATGGGCCCAGATGGCCCCATAAAGAAGATAAGAAACCTTTTAAGTCAGCAGGAAGTTCGGGAGCCCAGTCGGAAAAGGACAGGGCTAAAAGCGAAATGTGTACGTCGTTCGATGGTATATTTCCTTCCGTGTTGAATGTAACCAGGCTCCTCTTCTCAACCACATCTGCATTTGCAAATCTGCAGAGGCTGGGCCAGAATTTCAAAACCCCAGCTCCGTGCCAGGAGGTTTACGGTAACGCTGGTGATGTCAGCTCGGGCGCAGTGATTTGCCTTCAAAGCTGTACTTATCATGCTACTGGTTGATCGACGGTCGCGTGAAGGGAAGCCACCGCTGCCCTTGCGACAGTTCTCTCTGGCGGCTGGATGTAATCATTGTGGCTCATCTGATTTTAGTATGGTTGTCTCTGAAACACACACGGCCCCAGTCCAGGTGATTGCTGGCTGTGGGTGGAGGCTCGTCCAGAGGGAACCAGAGCAGGCTCACCTGGTGTGTTGAATAATGCACAGGGCATGCACAGCTCACAGACCCCAGCCGCTCTGGTGTTCCCTTCAGCGGATTCGCATGTATGCGGGAGGGAAGATGCGGCCTCAGCAATGCACATTTCATACCCCTATATTCGTCTAAGAGAACACACTTATCGTTGTTTTGTAATTTTAGTCGGTGTGGCTTGTCCTGAAATTATTACACGTGATGCTCAAGTTTATTGCAGGAGTGTATGTGTGTCTGTCTGTGTGTCCTATCTGGGTACCTCCCCCTGCTCCGGAGCCATGCGACCCTCCCCACTTCCCTCACTCAGCCAAATTGGAGCCCCAAACCCACTCGCTGAAACCTCAGCTTCCTTCCAAACTCTCCACAAACAACCCCCAATAGCCAATCGAGCCCGGAAAAACCTCCATCAACACTACATGGCGAGCAAACCGTACCCCAACCTCCATGCGCTCGCTGCAAGGTCCGTCACGTGGCCATGGGCCCAGCCTCGGGTGCTGCCGCCCCCCTACGCCCCGTGGAACCGCACACCCTCAGCCCGGCTAACCCAGGTCACTCCATCCATGCCACCTCTGAAGGTGACAATCTGCTCGGCACCCATCACCCTCGGCCCTCCCCGCAACCTCCCTTGCAATACCCCCTTCAACCCTCACAGACAGCGCCTGCCATGTCTCCTGAGCGCCCGCTGCACTACCCAACCGGCCTCTGAAGGATGAAAGGCATTAGCATGACTACTCCTCCCCCCCCCATTCCCCCCAGCCGCAAAGGTTCGTTGTGGCTAGGGCCTCGCCTCTCCATCCGTCCTGCCACCTGACCCCTCGCTACCTCCTCCCCAGCTGTCCAACTTACCGCCCCTCCCCCACCGCACCCCATGGCGCACCTCCGTCCTAATCAGTTTCCTCCATCCTGACCACAATCCTCCCGCGGCCAAAACAGCAGAATTGTGGCCCTCCAAGCGCTCCCCGTAACTTAACTATTAAACTCCTTGCTGCCTCCTCCCCAGGCTACCTAAACACAGTGTCCCCCCTCGCCCCTTTCCACATGAGCCCTCCGAGGAACCTCCTGGCAGGATATTATCCCTTAAATGATCTGAGCACGGTGCACTTAATGCTGAGACGAGAGGGTGGCCGGGAACGCCTTATTTAATAGCACTGATGTCTCGGATCTTTCAGCGCTTCTCTATGCATGTAGTGCAGGGACTCCCCCTTTATGCCTCACTTGGAAATATGAAACTGCCCAGGCTTTCAAAACCTGAAAGAGACGGCAAAGACAGCGGAGTGGATTGCAAGAAGGTACTGGGAACTAAGTGATTTATATGAAGGAGACGTGTTGATTTCATTTGAGGAGGCACAGTAAAAGCTCACAGCTGTTCGAGGTCAGACTGGAGAGTTTCAAACACTCCTTCGGGTCTATCTAGTGCTATGAATGATGACAGAGTGAAGTAAAACTTACATTTTTAACTCGAGTCAGTGGAAATTACTTAAAGAGCACGGGCCTCAGACTTGATAGATCTGTTTGAGTGTACCTCATTATTTACTGCCTCAATACTTCCACCACCCACTCATCCCCTACGTTCTCCTGACCGCCCCACCCCCGCCCACCAGCATTCCTATACTGCCATTGAAACTCCCGCCGTCCGGGACACAATTCCCCCTTACAGGCGCCTCCCTCTGCTCCCGAGCCATGCGACCCTCCCCACTTACTTCACTCATCCAAATTGGAGCCCCAAACCCGCTCGCTGAAACCTCCGCTTCCCTCCCAACTCTCCACAAACAGCCCCCGCTAGCCGATCGAGCCCGGCAAAACCTCCATCAACAGTGCATGGCGAGCAAACTCTACCCCATCCAATGGTGTGGAATTTTATTAAATATCTGCTAGTTAAACGGTGACAATGCTTCAAAACTCTGTCTCATTATAAAATAAATCCACTTCTACCTTTCATACAATCTACCGAGGTGACAAATTACGGCTGCGTTCATATTGTATCGGAGCTCTGATAATACCTCTCGGATTACACTCGGGCTCATTGTATCAAGGGTTAGATGTTAGTGTTTCGCCATCTTTTCAGAAATCTTTGTACAGAGGTTGGAAAGCAATATTTCCAGGGTTGGAACACACTGTGAATCTGTAAATATCTACAAATGCATGTTTGATGGTATTTGATAGCTCCGCGTGTTCTCTTTCCACACTGGAAAAGGTTGAATATTTTGACAGGACTGCACCTTCTTTTCTGGGTGGGAAAAGGGGGCGTACAGTAAAAAAATGTGTACTCACTGGATACCTACAACCCACACCTGCAGTGTGAGAGACGGCAGTGTGTATGAGAGGCAGCACTGTGAGAGACAGCTTTGCGAGTAAGAAAGACAGCAGTGTGTGAGAAACAGCAGTGTGTGTGTGAGATAGACAGCAGTGTGTGTGTTCTAGGGAGAGCATGGTGTGTGAGAGACAGCAGTGTGAGAGAGACAGCAGTGTGAGAGAGAGACAGCAGTGTGAGAGAGAGACAGCAGTGTGAGAGAGAGACAGCAGTGTGAGAGAGAGACAGCAGTGTGAGAGCGACAACCCTGTGGGTTCCCCTCATCCAGCGAACATGTCACCCTGCGGCTACCTCCCTTCATCGTGAGTTCTCTTCCTCGCCCCATCTTCACTCCCGGTGGTTCCCTCAGACCTGCTTCGGCAGCGCACTTCCCTCCAACAGTCTCCCGGTCTCTCTACTCAAAGAAAGCCTTTCCCGGGCACAAGGCCACAGACTTCAGAAATCTGAAAACATCTCCCATGCAGCTGGTGGGAGCAGCTGCCTTCCTCCAGGTCTGAGGCAGCGGAACGGCCTCGGATCCCCCTTCACCGCCGGAGGAGTGGGCCTGAGAGGGCACGTGCTCCCTGGACAAGGAGGTCACAGCTAAGGGAGGCCCTGGCAGAGAAGGTCTGACACCACCCCACCCCAGCTCATGAACCACCCCTCCCCGCTCCCACCTGTTGGTCGAGAGAACACCATGCCATGGCGGAGGGGGGTCTCAGACCCCCAACAGCTGAATAAGGCAGTCACGGCCAACGCAGGCTTTGACATTTAACATCTGGACCTCCTTTAGAATGCCATATATCCCAGAGAGTCCAGAAACTGATAACTGCACAATTACCCCCCCCCCACCCCCACCCCACTCCCGTTGAGGATACCCGCACCTCTTCCTCTACCCCCTCACACTTAATGAAGTTAAACCCCAGCACTATTGCTTTTCTTCTTAGCGGAATATGCATTCATCCTGTTGTATCTCGTCCTGCACCCCACTCTTTTCTTGCACAGGTAGCAAAATGCAATGCAATAGGTCTCGCATTTCTGAGAGATTAAGCTATTGGCATTGTAAATGACAATGCCATTTATTTATCTGTTTTCAAAACCGACGCAAAATCAAAAGTTTGACATTTACAATGCCAATAGCTCTAACTTTTGCAAAGGCAAGACCGTTGCATTGTAAATGCTGGTTTACTTTTGTAACTGGGGTGGATAAAGAGCCAAGCATGGAAGTCCGCCAGGAAGAGTTCCAGAAGGACAGGTTTGATCCAAACAGAAGCACCATTTTCTTATTGGAGTTCGATTCAAGACACTGGCTTTCCATCCAATTGACCATAGCTGTCATACAGTTCTTAAATCTCAATACTACGTCATTTATATTTGAGTGAATGGAGACAACGATTTGTGTGTCCTCCGCATAAGATGTTGTGTTAAGTATTAAGGTTCTAATCAAGGCAGCCAGTGGAGCCACAAAGATGTGGACGGGGACCCCACACGGCAAAGAAAAGGAGCTAGAAATAAAGTCTCTAAATGAAACCAACTAAGCCATGTTGCTCAGGAAAGAAAGAAACCAGAAGATTAAGGGCATTTTTCTCAATTCCAGTCTCCATAAAATCGGTGCTCCAAGATTCCATGACTTCCGGTGTCTAAAGCTGCTAATAGGTCTACAAGGACCAATATTTTGCTTGTACTGGGAGTCTTGAGATGGGTCAGTAATTCTTCATCTCTGTGGGATCTAGAGTCTTTTTTAAAAAGGGAAGAATCAACGCTCTTTTCCACTCAATGGGAAAAATCCCATGGGCACCCGTTGCGAAAATAAACACCCTTTGAATTTTGGCCGCGGCTCCAGTGAGTTATTGAAAATCGTATTGCTGGATTTGTTGGTATATTTGGGAGTGGCGTCCCGGCCGCGCTGCCCGCCGTGAAAGTGGCTCGGACTTCGCTGTGTTCTACGTTTGGATATATATATATATATATATATATATATATATATATATATATATATATATACACACACATATATATATATATACACATATATATATATATATATATATATATATATATATATATATATATATATATATATATATATATATATATATATATATATATATATGAAAAATAAACACTATATCAGAGTCCTTGAAGCACAGACTGTATAGACAACAGCAAAGAATGAAGTAGAACAAGAAAACGAAAAATACCTCCAATCCCTTCTTGATATCAGGAGGCAATCTGAAGCCTTGTGTTGGGCTGTATTGCTGTAAGTTCTGTAGTACATGCCTCAGCAAGAGTGTCAACTGATTGCAACCAATGCACTTGGGAGGGGCAGCTTTATTTGGTTCCCCAAGAGATGAGGTTTGACATTCAAGAGAGGTCAGTCTAGAGAACCACAGATGATAAAAAAAAGCTCTATTGAAGAGATTTACAAAGGTCGGTTTCCAGTGACCCGACAGTCTACATGATGTGCACCAAGGAAAACATATTAAGTCAAAACAAAGATATAAAATGTTTTGCAGAGTGAATCGTTTCTTTACTCACATGCTGTGCAATATTACACCATTTAGTGGTTACGTCCGAAATTGAGCATCTTCTTTCTCCCTTTTCAGGTCGAGCCTAGCGTTGCAGCGCATGTGCTGCTCGCTTTGCGAGGCATATTGTAGTAGGGAGGGACAAATGTGGAAGTGCCGTGGAAGTTCCGCTCATATTTTTCATTGGCTGGCGTCATCGTCAATGGTAAATGCTGGCTTCCGATTGATAATGAGGCTTCTTAGTCCTTCCTTGTTACCATCCTGTCTCCTTTTGGGACCGCCCATCAGGACTGGATCTTTTACTTGTGGTGTTATACCTTATTAGTGGGGACCGGGGTGTGCTCTGAAGTCACTTCCTGTTGTTCTTTAGAGCGTTTAGTTAATGTCCCTCCACTGATCGGGCAGTAATTCAAGTATTATCATTTTCTGTGTTTTTCTACACTATCCAACCCCACCACCTTAGAGCTTTTCCTATAACTTTTAGCCTTGCTGAAAGATATGGAACAATAGCGCTGTGCCGCATTATAACGCTGTAAAAAAAGAGCAATTACAAATACACCTCCCATCAGAGTGCTCATGACAAACATAGCCCATCTTCATTTTATTCTACAAGAGTGTTCACAGTCAACCTAGATCTTCAACTTCATTTTTCAGTATATTTTCATAAGTAACGCATAGATATTAAGCGCACGACCGCAACATGTCCACAGGCATTCTAATTTACTGAACCATCAACTGTGCTTTAGAATGTTGATTTACGGCAGGTAGGAAACTAGGGTACTCTAAGAAAGGCATCAAACAAACATCGGCATCTGCTGGAATGGCACTGAAAGCACTCTCAAATGAAATGTCAAGACTGGTGTCCCAAAACTTGGGCGGTGCAACAATAAAAGAGAAGAGCTAGTTTTGGGTGGGGGTTCGCCCCACTACAAGGCTAATTATCAGATTGGGCTGTGACTGATAAACGGAACAAAAGTTTTTTGCGTTTGCTGCGGCAATGTGCAGTTCACACAACATAACTGGCATTTGGCACAGTGCCGATGATGCACGCTACTCACATCTATAATGACATGAAGGTCTTTACCCCCTACTATCCACCTTTTCGTGCTGCTTTACTCCCTTCAACCCTGCTGTCATAGCGCGTTTCCCATGACTTTCAGCCCGTTGCATGACTGAGAGTCATTTAAAAATAGCACTGTGCTGCATCTTAGTGCTATGAGAAAAGAGCTATGACGTGCCCAGGACTAGCCATGTTAAACCACTTTTAGCTATGCTGCCCTGCAGCCGTACACCATGGCTAAAAGACATTGACAAGGCCAATAGCTCTCACATCAGCGAGACCTATTGGCTTTGGCAATGCTTGTTTTTCTTCTTGCTACATGAATGCTGCCATCCACCACCAATTGGTGGTATGTCCCTTCCCCTGTAACATCAGACTGGGGACCCGGAAGTTTAAGTGCTTGGTCACCATCTTCAGATTCTGTTTTCTGCCATTCTGGATTGAAAAGGGAAGAGCTCTGAAGAAAAATACAACAAATTTGGCAAATTGTCAACAGAAATTCCAGAGATGAGGATAAAGATATTGAACACTGAGCTTTGCGGGACACCAGGAGCACAAGGTATGCGGTTTCCACTTAAAAAAACTCGACTGGTACAAAAACACCTGGTAGGAGAATGCACAGAAAAGGGGCTTCAAGGCGAACTGGGGAATAACCCTTTAAATACTGCCACAAGTGCCACTATAAATTTGCACAGAAACAGACCAATAAAATCTGCAACATCTGCCCCCCCAAAGGAATATGGCAATGATGGGTGTGTGGAGTTCACATCAAATAGTCGGAAGGTGACAGAAAAGCAATGTTGGGCACATTATGCCATGATGGAGGCAGAAAAGGAGCAGCACTCACTCAAAAACCTCAGCATGTTCAGAGACAAAGAAAACAATGCCAAGGAAACTAAGCTGGCTCTAATGGGGGAGCCGGACATTGAAGAGAGGATGATCAACATCTAGAGACTACAGGCAGCAGGAAGGAGTAGAAGGAAGCCAACTCTAGAAAGCTGCATATAGTAACAACCCAGCCGAAAAGCTTTGACTCAAAGTCCAGTGAGGCCCACTCGACGATGGAAGGAAAATAGAGACAAAAAGAGCCAAACTGGTTAAAACCCAGGGACACTGGTGGGGGGGTCTTCAGGACCATCACTTATACTGGGAGGTGTTCAAGAAAAAGGTAAAGGAACCAAAGGACAAGGAGCCTCAGCCTCCAAAAAGGAAAGCTCTGCCAACCAACAACCTTAAGCCGAAATGGCAGCACTCCTTCAAAGGAAGAAGAATTTTGACAACACACTTAAGGGATGTAAGATCCCAGCAAGGCTATTAAAGCCAAAAAGCATCGAAAAAGAAAATGAGGAGTTCTTTGCCAATAAGGACGAGTTGGATACTGCCATCCTTGAGGAACGAGAGCCACAGAAGAAATATTGACGAGACCTTGACGCAGACTCCCCAGAGGAAGGCGCAAACACTTAACCTTCAAGGCCTTCGCTGCTGAACAATCTGGCAGTGTTCAATGCAGTCATGACAAGAGCTGTTGACACCTATCATGTACACCCTAAAGAGAAACAGGACAAATTGTGTTTCTTTCTGGAAACATTCATGCCTTTGTAAAAGTTGAACCTTTACCTGCTAATGCTCCCAAGCAGTATTAACCATAAGAGAGACCTTTAGAGAACCAGCCACTTCGAAGGCTGTGACCCCCTAGAGTCAAGAAAAAAATAGATCTACCTTCCAGGACCTCATCTCCATCAAGAGAAATGAAGCTGCGGAATCTTCGTCACAACAGCCAAGAAGAGCGGAAATGCAGCTACATCAATGGACCTCCACCAGATTAAGAAAGAAAGTGGATGGATGTGGTGGACAGGAAAATGGAGACAGCAGAGGCTTTCTAATGGAAAGTTGCCAACCCCAATGCAATGCTCAACACCTGTGGTGACCAGGATTGAAGGAAATGGGGCAGGTCATTCTGCACCTTTCTAAGGAGTACAAGGAATGAGTGAAAACAGTAGTGCATGGGGGGAAAAACAATTGCCAACGCCTGCCTAAAGTCAGCTCTTCACTCAGTGGATAAGGCCATCAGACAAATGTGCACTGAACACCTCTGAATCGACAAGCTTGAACCTGAAGACTCACAGCCAGGCCTGAGGTAGAAGCCTTGCGCATCCACCTCCGGCCCCTCTTTGGGCCGGAGGTGGATTAGGCTTTACCACGAATAAAGAAAGCCATTGAAACATTGAGGGCAACGGGGAGGGGTGAGGCAGTCTTTCAGTTTCAAAGATCTTTCAAAAAGGGGGCCGTATCAGCCACAAAGTCACCAGGAAGAGCAAGTTTACAACACTGAACCCTACAACCAACATTTAAGCAGCCATTAACCCCACAAGCCACACAATCGCATTGCCAATAACTTCAAGGTCAGCCTTTCCGTAGGAGAAGCTGGGAGCAAGCCCCAAAGACATTGGGCCTCCACCCAATTAACTTCAGTCACACACACCACCAGCATATAACACCAGTAGGTGGAATTCCTCCATAAATGGCACTTCCTCGTACCAAAACCAGACCAATCCTCTAGGCCAATATTAGATCTCAGGCAGCTGAACAAGTGCATACAAACTCAACGCTTCAAAATTACGATGTTACAAGAGGCTACTAACTCCAAAAATGAGTGAACTACATGGTAGATCTTAAGGACACTTAACTGCACATTATAGTCACAAAATGAAGTACTTCTGGTTCGTCGTAGACTAGGTACATTAACAATTCAAAGTGTTGCCTCCCAGCATAAAGTCTGCACTGAGAATTTCCCCAAAAATGGAGACAGGGATACATGTTTACCCCTACATAGACGATTGGTCAGTAAAGGCGAGCTCACAACGCCAATGTCAGGAGAACATTCACATTATAATGCAAAACTCCACAAACTGGGGTACAAAGTAAACACAGACAAGCCCTCCCCGGTTCCAGAACAGAAGATGTCTATGGGAGCGACCCCAGATTCAAAGATAGCAAAAGCACACTCAATACCCAGAAGCATTTTAGTATTGAAGGTGTAAACTCATCTCTACCCAAAGGGGCAGTCTCAAATAGTTAGAACGATATGAAACTATTGGCAACAATGGCATCCTCATACTACAAGACAGATTTCATATGCGCCCAATCCAAGAATGGTTGCAGAACAAATGATCACAGGCCATGGGGTTGGGAAGACCTAGTAGTTGTTACAGAGAGGATTCAGAAAGGAGATCATGTTACACTTCAAAGTGCAACCTCCAATAGTGATAATCGCCATATCCCACAAGGAATGGGGGCACACATAGGAAGCTCCAACATCAGAGTCTGTGGAGCCGAAGGAGGCAGTCAAGCACCTAAATGTGCTGGAGCCCAAGGCGCGGTTTATGGCACTGAAGGCACTTTACGCACAGGTAAAAGTAAAAATGGTTATGGTCCAAATGAACAAAATACCCACAATGCTCCTCCTAAGCAGGCAGGTACAAGATCTTTTTTAAAGCCAATTTTTGTTATATTTAGCATGGTCCATAAGCCAAAATTCACAAAAGTAAAGGAAGAAAAGGATGTGATTGTTCAGGTCAGCAGTAACATTAACAACTGCCCACAGAGGGGCCAGTCCCATACACAAATAGACCATGGTAAGCCCACCATTTTCAAACACAATGAGATGACGGATGGAGTGCTGAAACTTTTCATACACACACCCCCAGTCACAGATCCGGGTTAAATCCATCATTGCTCTTCAGCTCACTGCGCCATCCCAGTTCGGACCCAGACATATGTAAATCAGTCTTGACCCTGTGCCTCATGGGAACAGTCCAGCCCAAACTGCCAGGCCAGGTCCTCCCTGGACCAGAAACAAGCCTCCATTTTCCCCACACTTTATCATGTTTCTGGAGGACACCCAAAAGCCCCATATTGGTTTTTAGGTCTCGCCTGTCGATGCGCATGCGCATCGAGCTTGCGAGACTATGGAGGCTTAACCACTCTTTAACTAACTTGCAAGGAATCGTGGCGATTCCTTGCAGTGCCCGTGACTTTTAAGCTCAATGCGCATGCGCATTGAGCTTAAAAGCGCGTGCACATCAGTTCCCTCAGCCGCACTCCAGGCCCCTGCTGCTTTCACACCCTCTCCCCGCTCCGCCCCATCCCGCCGTGTCGCATTTCTCCTCCCCCCTCCCCTTATCTGCCTTCCCTCCGTCTTGTTTGTGTCGCATTTCTCCTCCCCCCTCCCCTTATCTGCCTTCCCTCCGTCTTGTTTTTTTTTTTACCCGCTCCGCCCCCTCCCCTGCCCGCCGTGTCGCATTTCTTTTCTCCTCTTTGCTCCTCCAGCAGTTCTCTGTCACCTTTCCTTCTCTCCTCCCTTGTCCACCTTTTCATTGTTTTTGCCCACCTCTCCTCCAGTTGAACTCTGTCACTGGCTCCTTTCAGCCCCTTCTCATTCCAGTGTTTTCGGGTCCCATCTCATGCTTGGGGTTAAGCTCCCTTTGCCTGCAAATGCACGGGAAAACGGACAGACACGCACCAGGACACACCACACAGACGCAGTACAAGCATTGATTAATCACTCGCACACATCACGTTTTACTCCTTTGCTAGTGTTCTCGTTGTTTACATCTCAAAGAAACAGACCTTAAAACGATTGAATAATTGACAGAATCCTCAAATATTGTTAATTCCATTGAAGTCTAGTGACAACGCTGCTCGAAGATGATATGTTGCTAAAATTACCGTAACAAAATCAATCCACTCACTGTAATATTCTTAATGTAATTGTATGTGCTAGCACCAGAAGGTATGGAGTGAAATTACTTAACTTGTGAGTAAACATATTTAAGTATTGGATTTCCTTACCAGACGTTCAAGTTAGGAAGTTACAGGGCTGGATTACAAATATTGTGGGCTCCACTGATAGCAGCAGATACTAAGGGATTCCCTGAACCTGTTCCAAATGCACGGGAAAACGGACAGACCACACAGACGCACACTGTAGGGGTGTAACAATGTCCTACCACTCACGCCTCCAGGGTCACCAGGTCACGTGCATGTTACCCACCTGTGTGCCACTGCTGTCATGTCAATAATGCCCAGCTCTGCTGATACAAGGCTTCTAGACAATATACACAACCACCCCATCCACCACCCCATCCACCACCACATCCACCACCACCACATCCACCATCACCTTCACATCCACCATGACATCCACCACCACCACATCCACCACCACTGCATCCACCACCACCGCATCCACCACCACCGCATCCACCACCACCACCACCACCACCACCACCACACCCACCACCATATCCACTACCACCACCACCCCATCCACCACTACCACCACCACCGCATCCACCACATCCACCACCACGTCCACCGCATACACCACCACATCCACCATCACCACCACATCCACCATCACATCCACATCCACTACCCCATCCACCACTACCGCATCCACCACCACCTCCGCATCCACCGCATCCACCACCACATCCACCATCACCACCACGTCCACCATCACATCCACCATCACCACCACGTCCACCATCACATCCACCACCACATCCACCATCACCTCCACATCCACCATGACATCCACCACCACATCCACCACCACCACATCCACCACCACCACATCCACCACCACCACATCCACCACCGCCACATCCACCACCGCCACATCCACCACCGCCACATCCACCACCGCCACATCCACCACCGCCACATCCACCACCACCACCACTTCCACCACCACCACATCCACCACCACCACATCCACCACCATCGCATCCACCACCACCACATCCACCGCATCCACCACCACATCCACCGCATCCACCACATCCACCACCACATCCACCGCATCCACCACATCCACCACTTCCACCGCATCCACCACCACTTCCACCACCACATCCACCACCTCATCCACCACCGCATCCACCACCACCACATCCACCATACCCACCACCATCACTTCCACCACCACATCCACCACCACTTTCACCAAATCCACCACCACTTTCACCACATCCACCACCACATCCACCCCCACATCCACCCCCACATCCACCCCCACATCCACCATCACCACCACCACATCCACCACCACATCCACCACCACCATATCCCCCAGATCCACCACCACCACATCTATATGTGTGTGGCTCTGTGTGTGTTTAGGTGCAAGTGCAATGTTCTTGGATTTTCGTCACAATAAAATACACTGAACATAATCTTCACAAAAGTTATTTACAAACGTTTAAGCTATTGCCATTATAAATTACAATAACTTTTATTTAAGTATTAATTATTTACTAAATTAAAAGCCATTGTTATTTGTAATATCAATACATCTAAGTCACGTAAATACAACCCACATTGCATTACAAATGCTATAGGTGTCACATTTGCGAAAGTTAAAACTATTGACATTGTAACTGACAAAGCTATTAATTTTGCTACTTTCAAAACCAACACATAAATAAAAAAAGTGTCATTTACACTACCAATAGCTCAAACTTTCCTAATGCGAGACCTATTGCATTTCCAATGCTTGTTCTTGTTGGCAGACCAGTTCATCCCTGTATGCCAGAGTGACAACAATGAGGTCACAGGATGCTTCCACAGACGTGCTTCATCTCGCTTAGTCAATACGCTTGCCAGGCCTTTGAGCAGTGGTTCAGAGCAGGGGGCCCCCTGCTCGTCCACCAGCCCAAATAAGGCCACTCTGGGGTTAACTCGATTGGGCCATTCAGGACCTCACCAATATCCCTATCCAACCCAGTCCCAACGGTCTTTACTCTAGGGCAGTCAGTCCCATGCTATGTGCAAAATGTTGGCGGCTGGTCGTTTACAGCGTGCACATAGAGGACAGGCATCAGGGAACATCTGTTGTATATGTGAAGAGGATAAGTAGTCCACGTGGAGGTAATTTGTCTGTATCATGTGCAGAGATTGCCAGTTCCTTAGGGCCCATACAAGCCTGCAGCCAATCTTCGTCATCCAAGTCTTCCACTCATCCAAACGCCCCATCAGTATCTATGCTTCCAGAGGGCTATATTCCGGAATTTGTGTGCCAGAGGGGAGAGATTGCAGATGAAGAAAGCGAAAAAAACCTCCATGTTTGCCAGGGCGCACTGTTCCTGCAACTCCCAGAAAGACATCAGTGTAGTCCCTTTGTAAACCTATACCTATACAGTCCCACTGGTGGAACTCCTATAGGGCAGAGAGCTGGTGGAGCCATGTGCCACACCACACAGGGGTGAGTTCAGTTACCGCTGTACCTACCTGGTGTAATTTGGGTAAATCATTGTTCTAGAGTTTTGGTGCCGGAGAACCAGTTGACTGTGGGCCTCGTGTAAAATAGCATCACAGAGAAATCTTCCCACTGACTACCCAGGTTTCAAGCTGCTGGCGCTCGCTCCAATTC
This sequence comes from Lissotriton vulgaris, assembly GCF_964263255.1. Lineage (NCBI taxonomy): Eukaryota > Metazoa > Chordata > Amphibia > Caudata > Salamandridae > Lissotriton > Lissotriton vulgaris. The sequence continues at coordinate 651,946,348 of NC_141697.1, read as the reverse complement.
CCGGCATTACTCATAGGCCCGCAGGATGTTAGAGGTCCGTGTTTGTTCCCTGTGCCCAGATTATCCAGGTATCGTAGCCCTAGATGAGACAGAAGCGCCGGAGCGGTCCTCCTGCACCGACATTTTTGTTTGTTCAGCGCTGCGCAACCAACGCCACTGCATGACACTCACTTTGTGACTTAGTAAATGCGGTCGGGTGCGCTGGCTCCCTGGTGCCTACACTGTGCCTGAAAACTGTGATACAGGAGGCTACTAATTCCTCGCACTCATGCGGAGTTTGAAAACAGCGGTCGGGTGCACTTTAATGGTTTCCTTTTCAACCTGTGTACTTTACTAGTTTCTTTATTTGCGCGACATTTGCCTTCTTTTTCGTTTAAGAGCATTAACAAGATCCTGCTCATCCTAAAGACCCTCTGATGGGTGTGATCTCTCCAAAGGATTGGTGTTTCATGGTCCACTATCTGAGTGCTACTGCATTAGTGTATTGTGAGTGTATTAAAAGTTGTATATTTTGTTACTTGGGTGTGAATGATGCTCCCCATACGGTCTCTCATACATCTCTTTTCTATGCAGCATTTACATGTTGGGTGACTTCTGAAGACGTACCGAGCCCTAGACCAGACTTTTGTATAAGAAGATCCCATCCCAGCAGCAGTGTTTATTATTTTATCCACTTCCCTTTTCCCCAGAGTGCTTCCTTACATAGTGGGGTTTTATTACTCTGTGGAGGGTTGCGCTCAGGGGAGTAGGGGGCACCTCAACACGCCTTCATCCCCGCTGGCAGAATTAGGTTGTTAGTGGCATTGCATGTTTTGCGCTGCAGACACATCCAGACACATACTCTGCAGCACAAGAATATGGATATGTTTGTCTTGCCCAACACATCATGTAATCGGACAGAAGCCTAGCTGACCACTAAATCTTCAAGCACAACATTTGCAGCACAGTTTTTATACTGTCACATAATACACAATATATATATATTTTGATCTAGAACAGAAGGTTTCAGATAGATGCAATTTTTGCAGTGGCAAGAGAATATTTATGCTGGTTACCCACCGTTTATACTGGCCTCGCACTTTTTCTGTCTATGTCACCAGCTGAATCAGTATGCTCGGATAGTGTACAGTCTATGGGTATCCATGGTTGCTGTGTCAACAAAATAGGGGGGGGAGGGTGATCCAATAGGATCAGAGAGGGCGAAATTACCACTCAAAGGGAGTGGAGGGTCCAGCCGCAGTCCGTGCCTGCGCAAATGTGTGTCCAAGAAGATGGACAGGGCTGTTCCTAAAGAGGGTAGTGTGCTGGTCAAAGGAATGAGGAAGCGAGGTGGTTAACATATGTAAACCTACCACTGGGTATACATGGTCTTGGAAATAATTGCCTCACACACCTTTGCAGGTGTCATGCTTCATCATAGGCAGTGCTCCTCATTGGGTAGGCGGTGCAATTCCCAACGGGCACACCTCAAAGAGGGGCTCTTTACCGGAGATCTTTTGATTCAACTGCCTATGAGTGAAGTGCGGGTGTGGGGCCAGGAGGTTGTAGACAAAAATGTGAGTTAAAATGGAGCCAAGGGTACCTGAGACTACTTTATTCGAGTGGTCCCTTGCTACAATTAAAAACGAAACTAGTCTTTTGCTGGAAAATAATGTTTCCTAGCTCTGGACTAAACTGTGGGGTGTTTTAAAAATCGGTCAACATGTTTCTCGCCTTGGTACAATAACACGCGATTCTTCAGGACCTATGTGGTAAAGTCTACAAACAAAAATTCTATCTAGGAATGATATGTTCATTACCAGTTAAGGGGATGTTGTACCTCTGTTGCACTGTTCCTTGCCTGCAGTGGGGTACAAAAGAGGCTGGTAAATAGTGGTTATAGCATATTGTCCTCAACAATAGTGACCAGGTGCACAATCAGTGACTTAATAGATTATAGATTGAAGCTAGCATGCGTGAGGCTAATCGGTGGACCAGGTGGCATGCTATTGTGTGGTCCACCTCTACTATTCTGAGCGCTCAGTGAAGAAATAAGTGCATCTAGAAGTATATTAAAAATAAAACAGCAGCGTTCTGGTTGTTCCCAAAGGCTTAGGAACCAAACTCACCTAATGGTCAAGAACTACATACAGCATCAATGCCCAGCAGGTCGTACATCAGGAATAAGGCCTCTGTATAAAGTAGTCTCAGGTACCCTTGGCTCCATTTTAACTCACATTTTTGACTACAACCTCCTGGCCCCACACCCGCACTTCACCCATAGGCAGTTGGATTAAAAGATCTCCGGTAAAGAGCCCCTCTTTGAGGTGTGCCCGTTGGGAATTGAACCGCCTACCCAACCAGGAGCACTGCCTATGATGAAGTATGACACCTGCAAAGGTGTGTGAGGCAATTATTTCCAACACAATGGATACCCAGTGGTAGGTTTACATACATTAACCACCACGCTTCCTCATTCCTTTGACCAGCACACTACCCTGTCCATCTTCTTGGACACATATCCATGGTTGATAACAGGCAAATTTTTAGGTCTAACCTCTGTTCCTGAGAGACCTAATGGGCCCGATTCACAAAAGGTGAAGTGAGACCAAAGTCTAACTTTACGACTTTCGATATTCAGAGAGAATCTATTCCCCCTGTAAATGCCCAATGTGAATACCGAAAGCCGCAAAGTTAGACTTTCAACTCACTTTACCTTTGTGAATCGGGCCCATTGTGTACAATACAAATACTTACAGTGGGCTTTGGGTCAGCTTGTTGCTTTTCTTTTGCTGACTTTGTGAGCATGCTTTCCTCTTCTTGGGTTTGTCCTTCCATACCATCTTTTAGACTTTCATCCTTCAGCTGCTTACATTCTTGGAGCTAGTTTTTTTTAAATGTTATTGCTCTCCCGAACACGGGCTCCCCTTTCCTCCTCACTTATCTGCCCATCGGCAGCCTGTGTTTTGCTCCCACCGTTCCTCACCTGTATGTTGCTTCCACCACCTCTCCATGTCCCGGTCTGCTGTTTTTGGTATTACTTTTCTAAATCCCAATCTCCTCTGTTGGTCCCTCGGGCTTCCTAGTTTTCCTTTTTCCCTGTTGGGTCTTACTTCAGAATGCACTTTTACGCACATCCATTTTATTTTACCTCTCCAAGATGGGGCCTCTATCCTTGAATGGCAATAAAAAAAAATTCTGTTGCAGAATCATGACTCATACATCCACATGCGTGGTGATGCTCTGCATGTGTACAGCATCACGCAGGGGCTGGGCAGAATTTTTTTATTGTATGTTGCTGTGGCATGACATAAGTCTGTATATACATCATCACACCGGAGTGGTTCTTTTAGTGTCTTTGACGATGCTGAATAGGACAGGCAACAAACACTGCAAAGCCAAAAAGTCAACTACTGCCATTGAAGAGTGAGATTTCATGCCTTTGGCAATGCTGGTTTTTCATGCATACCCCAGGTGTCCCTTGAAATGCACAGGGGTACCTGGTAATGCATCTCTGTGCTATGCTACCATGTTACAAAGGCAAAGCAGCATGTCAACAACTTCACTCCACATACTTTCTTTAAATGCTTTCTAAGGATTTTAATGTGTTTTAGAGCTCCTTTTGCATGTCTGGGCACTTTGGTAATTGATAATTTGTTGGAGTAGTTCATATATTGATAACATTGGCAGTTCACATAGTCCACATAAGTGAATAGTCCCATGGCACTTTTAAAAAGAGGTGCAATTGTTGCCCAGTCAAAGGACTTAATCGCCAGCCCCTATAAAAAAAAATGGAGGAGCCAAGACAAAATTTGAGGCGGTGATCTTAAGATAAAAAACTCATGGGTTACAGAAGTTATCTATCTTACTGGCACAGCCCTCAGAAAACTGTGCCCATCGCTGTGGCCCATTCCCCAAAGTGACAGCACTTCTGGATTGCAGAAAGAGAGGATGTCGCTGAGGAGCAATGATCGAAGGGTGAGGGCCTTGATGTGTAATTTGTGGAAGGAATTGGCTTAAATAAATAAATTAGAATTTTTTCCTCTCTATTTTATTTTAACATATTTATAGAGCGCACAGCTACTCAGATGAGTGTCCCGGCGCTAGCGAAGGCAAAAACGATAGGAGGGGGCGAGAGAATGGAGTGGAGCCAGAGTTACTGCTGAAACAACCATGACTTCAGTAGTTTCCTGAAGTGCAGAATATTTGGCGCTTGTCTGACTGTTATAGGAAGTTCATTCCAAAGGTGAGCGACCTGGACTTGGAAGGAACGTCCACCCAAGCGGGCACGATTGAATTTAGGCACACTCATCCGATGTTGGTGAGATGATCTGAGGGCTCTACCGGGTATGTAGTAACTCACTCTTTTCCCAATATAGGTGGCCCCAAAACCATGTAGGGCCTTAAAGACGATGGACAGGGCCTTGAACCTGATTCTGTGGCGGATGGGAAGCCAGTGCAGCTTCTTAAGGTGGGGCGATATATGGACTCTGGGTCCCAGCATAAGTATGGCTCTTGCGGCCGTATTCTGCACGACCTGGAGTTTCCTAAGAAGGCATTCCGGGAGACCCAGATAAAGGGCATTAGCGTAGTCCAGCCTGGAGGGGATAAGGGCCTGGACCACGGTCATTCTATGGGAAAGGGACAGGAGTGGAAGAAATCTCCGGAGCATTTTCAGGATTCCGTAACAGGTGCTGGCCACAGATTGAACTAGGGTCTTCATGTTCAATGAGTTGTCCAGTTTGACCCCTACGTTTTTGGTTACTACCACGGCGGTCTGCGGGGGGGGGGGGACATATTAAACAGCCACCACTGTCTACAGACATCCTGGTCCGAAACTCCAAAAAGAATTACTTCTGATTTAGCGGAGTTGCACTGAAGCTGGTTATGGCTAAACCAGAAGACTTGTCCTAAACAGTTCCTTATTTTGTCGCCATCCAGAGCCTCTCCCTTTTTACAGGTAAACAGATGCTGGGTGTCTTCAGCGTAAGATATAATCATGGCTCCAGCCGCTTCAGCCAGTAAGGCGAGAGGAGCCATGTAGAGATTAAATAATAATGGGCTCAGGATGGCGCCCTGAGGGACACCCACCTCCGAAGGAGGCATGAGGGAGGAGAAAGGTGGGTTCCAAACTTCCTGCCTTCGGTCTTCTAAAAACTAAGAGAACCACTTCAACACCGTGCCCCCAACCCCACAGTCTCTCAGTCCCTGTAGGAGTCTCACATGGGGCACGGTGTCGAAAGCAGCAGATAAATCAAGCAGTATCAAAGCCGCTCTCCCGCCTGAGTCAAGAGTAATTTTGATAGATTCTGATATTTCAAGGAGAGCTGATTCGGTGCTAAAGCCAGCTCAGAATCCAGATTGGCTCACGTGGAGACAGTTGTTCTACTCCATAAATTCAGTGGTAACAGAGTTCACATAGTTTTCAATGACCTTAGCAATGGAAGACAGGAGTGAGATGGGTCTATAGTTAGACACTATTAGAGGATCTGCTGTAGGCTTTTTTAACAGTGGCAGGATTTTGGCGTGTTTCCAAATGACTGGGACTTGACCACTGCTCAGAGTTAGGTTCAGTACAGTATTGACCTCGGTTTTAATCACCTCAGCCACCGATGCTAGTGTTTTAGCTGGGCAGGGGTCTGATGGTGAGCCAGATTTTAAACTCTTCATGATTTTCAGAGATTGAGCTAACGTAATAGAAGGGAATTGGAGGAAGGTGGCAGTAGGTAGTGGTTTGGCGTGTGGAGGTAATGTGTTAGTCAGTGTCTTAGAGAAAGGGTTGAGAGAAGTCTGTATATCGACTATCTTCCTATGGAAGAAGTCTACTATTTCGTGGGTCCAGGCTTCCGAAGCTTCGCAATTGGAGGCTGCTGCTGGAGGTGAGGTGAAGTGTTTTACGATTTTAAATATTTCCTAACTTTTATTGGCCGATATCTCAATCTTAGTTTCAAAGAACCGTTTGTTTTCATCCAGAATTTTCTGGAGGTAAATTTTTAGTTCTTTTTTGTAAAGAGATTTACTATTGTCACTAAAGTTTTTCCTCCATGTCCTTTCCAACTGCTTACAGACACTTTTACACTTGTGCAAGGTTTCATTAAACCATGGTGCAGAGCGATGTATAGTCCGTTGGGACCGAAGGGTCTTGGGTGCTACAGTTTCTACACCCTTTTTTATCCAGTTTTCCAAGCTGGGGGCATCCAGCGCTAATTTGTTACTGCTGACAAAGGGATTGCCCTGCAGTGCGTAGCTGAGGGCCTCCGGAGTTCGCTTATGGAGAGCTCTAGATTTGAGAAGGGGGGGGGGGTTTAGTGATGGTGTATGCTGGTTTCCTGATTTTAGCCATCATAATTCTTAGCAGGAAGTGATCGGTCCAAACAAGAGGAGTGGGCTCTTCAGTTTAGCACAGGGTGTTTGAGATAATGTGTTCTAATGTATGTCCCTTCTCATGAGTGGGTCTATTTATGAGGGGAAGCAGGTTCAGTGAGTTAAGGATTTTACCTAGTGTAATGTTCTCAGCACTCTCTAATTTGTCCATATGGACATTAAAGTCTCCTAGGACCAGAAATTGGTTATATTTTAGGGTAAGCGGTGCTATGGTGTTGGTAATTGCTTTTAAGAAAGGTCCTGAGTGGCCTGGAGATCTGTATAAGAGAACACCCGCCAGGGATTGGTGGACGGATAATGCACAGTAAAAACAAAGGCTCTCTGCACCCACGATTTCATCCATGGGGAGAATTTTGGCCGAGATGTCATTTTTAAAGATCATGGCAACGCCCCCACCCTTCCCAGTGATGCAGTCCTTTCTAAGAATGGAATAGCCCATGGGTATCGCTATTGCCAAGGTGGGGTTGGCGGTGTCGGAGAGCCAGGTTTCCGTTAAGAAAAATATATTGGGTCTTAACTCAGAGAACAAGTCGGAGATATGCTGAGCATTTTTGTTTAAAGATCTCACATTGAGCAAGTAGACATTAAGTTTCTCCTGGCTCCTCTTATCAGGTTCCAACACGCTAGCCAAGGGCCCGAGTGTCTTTGCTGGGTAACAGGAGCTGGTCCAATTACACATGTTGCAATGCATGATTCGATTATCCCAACCTAACTCCACATGGTTTTAGCATTTATGTGGGGGGTGGGGGGGGGGGGGGGGGGGGGTGGTATACTTTTTTAGCGCAGCGCTATCATACCGTATAGGATTGTCATGATCTAGACTGGGACCGGTAGCGTTTCCTGTCCTGTCCGCCTCGGCGCGTCTGCTGCGCGGTTGAATACACATCCGGTTTTATGGGGTCAGGCGGCTCAAACGCTAACCTCCGTAAACCGGATGTGGGCGTATTCTCCCTCCACAACAATCGACTCTGTTGCGGTGGAACTGGGGGAAATAGGCAACAGGTAAGCAAAAGTTACATGTGCAGAGTACAATTGGGCATTCAAAAATCTCCTAGGTAAAATATTAGTGCAGCACAATCACCATAAAACGTGACATGGCCAGGTAACAGTTTTAAAAATGCGCTTTCAATTTGCAGATTAAAAAAAGCTCTTTCAGTTCGCACCACGGAGCCCTCTCTCCCTGTGTGTCAACAATGCTATCTCCCCCGATCGCGCGTCCGCAAGAAAGAAGATAAACGAATGAACGTCCACATCAAAGTAACATTACATGGAAAAATTAAGAAGTGCTTGAATCTTTCCAGTCTCAAACCCACCTCGTCTCTGATCTCTCCCAGAACAGAGGAGAAAAGTTCTTGTACCACTAGTTCCTCCGATAGGTCCTCCAGACAGATAGCTTCTTCTGGAACACCGGGTGCTACAGCCTGAAGTAGAAAGGAACGTGTCAGAACTTATTGTACTCCCTACATATCTTAGGAACATGCAATGCATCATTGACAATTCAATAATGGTCATGAGTGCCAGTCTACAATCTGTGAAGACTGACAGCAATGGGAGTTTTAAAGGAGAAAGGAACGTGTCAGAACTTATTGTACTCCCTACATATCTTAGGAACATGCAATGCATCATTGACAATTCAATAATGGTCATGAGTGCCAGTCTACAATCTGTGAAGACTGACAGCAATGGGAGTTTTAAAAAGTATTCCAAATTCCTTAAATAACTTTAGATGTGCACATGTTTGTACAAGAACGTTAATTATTTCATATCAATACATTACATTAGTATACATGTTTCTAATAGTACTACAAAAATAAAGACATTCAAGTGTGAATTCACATTTCTCCGTATAATAAGTCTAGAAAAATACTAGTTGCAACATACTTTTTATTTCGTAAAACAAAAGAAATATGGATAAACACCAATAATATGAAGAAAAAAGTATTATAGATATAGAGTGAAATATTTTTTAAAATAGCATTAAAGTTGTTTAAGGCCAGATGTACTAAGTATTGAAATGATTGCACATACTCAGATTCTGGGTTTATGACTGTTAAAATGCTTTTTTTTTTTTTAAAGTGCCTCAGCCATTGTAGGAGACAGTAAACTTTTATAAACTGCTTAAATGGCTTTGTGAATCTGTATCAATGTGTTGATACCACAATCCAGTCACAAAACAGTGAACAATTACATTCTCAAAGAGAAGGGGTCCACTGGTAACCGCTCCCCCTTTGTAAAGGGCAATAATAAAATGTTTGTTGGAAAGTCGGCAAAAGTGGTCTAGAGACAACCTCCAAATCCTAAACATTACAAAAAAGAAACAAGTAAACTCAAATGTTTAAACGCAACACAGCTTCATCTAAGGAAAATTGGCTCCATTTAAAAAAAAATGTTTTTTTAAAAATCAACACTTATTAAAAGGCTATCACAGACATGGTGGTCTGCATCCCCGTTATTGCCACTAATCGGAGCGAGTCACCAATTGCATCCTAACCCATTAATATTCATGAAGTAGGTCGGAGTGAGACAGACTCCGAATTAGAATTTTACCAAACAACCTATTAGCATGTAGGTTGGTTTACAAAAATGCTGGTCGCAAATTTTGAAAAGATTTTTCCGACCAATCTTTAGAATATCTTGTAGTAATACATAGGCAGGTGCAACTAAGGAGCCATTTTTTATGGGAAGAAGAAAAGTGACCTAAAACAATACATCCAGAATAACATCAAAGGTTTCTCAACACTCACCTTGGGTTCTGGATGTCCACCTGGGATGTCAATAAGCCCTGGAGCTTCTCCAACTAACAAACTTCGTCGCAGGAAGACAAAGTAGTCATCACTTGTGTGCAACATAGCACCCACACCCAGAGGCTCTGCCAGGTAGGCCTGACTTTCACCACAGTCTGCCAGGCCCCGTCTCTGCAGCTCAGGAGCCCGGCTGCTCCAGTTGGTGGCGATGAAGTCACGGTAGCAGGTGAGGCCCATGCGGAAGGTGAGCACTCCCCGCTCCATCACAACTGAGTGGACACGAAACTTGGCACCATTGAAGAGCCAAGGCTTCTCCAGTTGGCAGGCCTTCCACACAGCAGCAATCTGAGGCTCATACTCTGGCAGAATCCGTCTGTTATACTTGAGTGAGATTTCTGCCTGCACCCGGTCCTCGGCCAGCCCTTCAGGTAGCGGGCACTGGAACATGATAGAGATGTCAGGATCCATCTTGTCCCAGCTTTAAAGATCACCGGCCTATAAAGAAAAAAAATGCTTGCTTTAGACTGCGAAATAATACAGAGGCCACTGGCTGGATGTCATGAGGAGGCATGGGTAAGCAGGTATCTTTGTGCAAGCATTTTAGTTTCAATCTCCATAGAGCGCTCATGCAATGTGCATGTTCATTACATCCCAGAACAATCATTGAAAATGCAATAGGTCTCGGCTTTGATTAAGTTAAAGCCATTTGCTTTGCTGATGGTATTGTATAGCTAAGCAAATGGGTTTAACGTAATAAAAGAAGAGACCTATTTCATTTTTAATGCTCGTTTCTAAATACGTTGAAGTCAAAGACTTGGCTCACTAAAATCTGCAACACAAACATTCAGACTTTCGTAACACTTCCGGTTGCTCAAATAGATCGCACTAAAGTAACAGTTTAGCACACTCAATTCAAAGTTTGTGTATATCACCACGTAAACAATAGCGAAAGGGGGTGCTTAAAATGTGGTAATATACGTAGCATTGCCAGCAGGGATGTAGTCATCAATAGCGAAGCAGCTCCGGGACCCAGAAGAGTTAGGGGGCAACTGAACTCCTGTCATGACTGTATTTTACTACCCAACGAACAGCCTTGTTTGCTCGCCAGCACGGTGGCCCATGGCTTTCTCGCTGCGCCACAGAGTTAAAGAACACCGAGGCACTGGTTTTGCCTGGGTGTTTAGACAAGTAGATAAGCTGCTATCCGACGACCAGTTTGCCTGATATTTTTCATTAGATGTAACTTTTGTACCAATATCCGTTTATCTAATACAACTTGTACAAAAAAAGTTTCTTTTGTGAACAGACCAACCCTCAACAAATTAACTTCAAGCGTATTCATTAATTCTTCTTTTCTGTGTGCCAGCAGAAAGGGGTCCGAGGCTACCTCAAGTTGGTATTCACTGTTTTATAAAACACTAGCAGCCCGCCCCAGCGTTGCCTGGGGCAGAAGGGGGCTGGGGGCAGCTTTTCAGGCTTGCGTGCACTCCTGCCCCGGCCCCCGCCCGCCACGACATTGTCTGTGTCCAGGACAATGTCGTGGCGGGCGGGGTCCGGGGCGGGATTGCACGCAAGCCTGAAATGCTGCCCCCAGACCCTGAGCCTTACCGCAGTTGTTCCGGGGCAACCTCCCGCACCGGCTCCCTCCCGTCCCGTGTCCCTGAAATGCAGCCCCCAGACCCTGAGCCTTACCGACCCTGAGCCTTACCGCAGTTGTTCCGGGCCAACCTCCCGCACCGGCTCCCTCCCGTCCCGTGTCCCTGAAATGCTGCCCCAGACCCTGAGCCTTACCGCAGTTGTTCCGGGCCAACCTCCTGCACCGGCTCCCTCCCATCCCATGTCCCAGAGCCTTACCTGAGCCGCCGCTCCTCCCCGAGCTCCTCACTTCACCGCCGCTCCTCCTCCTCGTCATCACGTACGTTGCGGCCAGCCCTACCTCGTGGCCGGCGCTACTTTTAAGGCACTACTTTTTTTTTTTAAGTTATATTTTTAAATTTACGTTTTTTTTCTATTTTCTATAGCCTATGTCCATCTGCACACCCTGAGGATTACAACAATGTATTGAGTGTGTGGATTGGCGCTGTGGTTCCCTAGTTTACCTTGCCAAAAGGTTTGTGTTCTCCCTTTATAATAGTAGTATAGATTACATAAAATAGATACAATTAATCTATATTCATGGTTTTCTGACATATGATGCATTATGGGAAATGTCAGGTTCTTAATAATGTAATGCTGTGATGAAACTGGAAGCCATGAATTATTTCTCAAATTAAAATCCATGCGGCTTGATGCGCACAGCACGAAAGGTGTGTTGGCTTGAGATGTGAAGAAATCAGAGACCTGTCACTATATTGTAAGGGAGAACATTCGTATGTATGCTGCATTATCATTAGCCAGGAGTTGCTGAGAATATCTTACATACCTCCACTATGGTTGAAAGGTACTAGTTACTTACGGCATGCGAATGTCTGCAAAGAATGTTTTGGCGCCACCCAGAGGTCGAAAGCCAGAATGACTGCTTGACAGCAATTCTAAAATGTTCGATGCATTGAAAACAAGAAACGCCGTGCTTTCTTTCCCCCCAAAAAGTGCCTAGTGTCACCCCGCCAGTGAAGCCTCCAGTCTGCGCATGAACATCTTCTGTCCCTTCTGTGTCCAGTGAAGATCCTTCAGTGCTAAGGAGGGAAAAGCTCTTCTAAGTCTAGTCAAGGCAAGTTTGGCTGCCGCTATCTAAACCCTTGGCAGACAGCGTAATAAATATTCAGGAGCGCCCAACAGAAGAGCATTACAGTAATCCAAGCATAGAGGGTGACACTACGAACTACAAAGGCTCTAGAAGAAGGGGCAACACTGGAAGCATCCTCCGCAGGGCTCTCAGAAGCAAAGAACAGGTGCCCGCAGTTTGATTCATACATCTCTCCATTTTAAGTTTATTATCTATACTACTATTATAAAGTAAGAACTGGGAACCTTTGAGGCGGGTAAACTCGGGAACCACAGCACCAATTTAAACACCCGATACATTGTTGTAATTGTCAGGGTCTGCAGATGGACATAGGTTATATAAATAAAAAATATATACGTTGTTTAAAAAATATAACCTTAAAAAAAAAGTAGTCCCCTGCAAGTAGCGCCAGCCGCGACGTGCGTGGTGACATCAAGAGCGCAGGGAGGAGCGGCGTACAGGGGCGCGAGGAAGAGCGGAGGACATCAGCGCGGGGAGGAGCGGGGGACAGGCGGGGAGGAGTGGAGGAGCGGCGGAAATGAGCGCGGGGAGGAGCGGTAAGGAGCGGCGGACAGACGGGGAGGAAAGGTGAGAAGCGGCGAGGAGCGGCGGACAGGACGGGAGGAGCAGGTAGATCAAGCAGCCGCGGGTGCGCTCCGGGGGACCCACGGACAACGTTGGGGCGGGCGGAGGCCTTGAACACTTGCTCCGAACTCAGCAAAAGTCACCCTGTTAATGCCTATACAATGCCAAAAATAAAACAAGCGCCCAAGACCCAGATCCTCCGGACTTTTCTTTGCTTTGGCAAGTGCCTGTGTTCACCGAACACGCCGCGAGGAACAAGCGATTGAAAGGCAGTCAAAACAGCGGGAAATTCACCATGTAAAGTTGTCAAAGATCACAAACAATGTGCCGGGAATCAAACGTGCACTAGGGGGTGGTGCAGCGAACACACGCTTGGCACAAAAAGGTATTCAGTAAAAAGCAGCGGAAAATTCACCATGTGAAGTTCTCAAAGATCACAAACAATGTGCCGGGAATCAAACGGGTGGTGCAGGGAACACACGCTTGGCACAAAAAGGTATTCAGTAAAAAAATGAGCGGGCGGGGGCCCTGAAGCCTGATTGCTCCCGGGCAACCTCGGGACGGGCTGCTAGTCAAAGATAATTTCCAGATTCTGGACCGAATCGGCAGGGACAATAGTCCGATCGGATGGCACCGGTCCAAAATTGGCAGAGATTACGACTGGAGTGTTATTAGCTGAAAAGCATTGAAGTTCTGTCTTATCCCTGTTGAACTTCAGCTAAATAAAGTTAAGCCACTGGAGAATGTCCTTCATACAATCATGAAAGATGAAGAGCTGCTGGTTACTTGCCAGAGAAAGAATATGTTTGGCGTCATCAGCATAACTGACCAAATTCACCATATGCAATTTAATGTGTGTTCAAAGGGGCCATATAGATATTAAACAGAATCGGACCGAAAGATGAGCCCTGTGGCACACCCTATTTGATCGCCCTAAACTCCGAGGGAAATGGGAGGAGGGGGGGGGGGGGGAGCTCAATTGCCTGACATCTGTCCCATAAGTATGAGAGGAACCAGTCCAAGACTGTTCTGCCCACCCCAATCGCCACCACCAGGCAAAAAGCAGTGGTATAACAGACCGTGTCAAATGCAGCTGAAAGATTCAATAAGATCAGACCTGCTAATGGCCCCTCATCGAGCTGCAGTCGCAGCTTATCCATCGCAGTGATCAGCGCTGGTTTGATCCCATGGCTGGGCCGAAATCCAAATTGCTTATTGATCCCATCCTCGTCGCCAAAAGTTGTAGTAAATAGATAGCATGGAATGCAATAAGAGTTGTAAGACTTTTTATTTAGTTCAAGAGATACAACAAGAGCGGACTCTCCTCTACAGCAGCAACCAGCAACTGCCACAAAACAGAACCCACTTATCATAGAAAAACCATAGAACATAACATTGAAGTGCATTCTTCATGTAAAACATTCTAATTAAGTATTCTAGAAACACTACAGCGAAACACTATGTACTACACTTATCCTCCAAACAATGAATAGTTTCCAGATATTGAGGTAAAGACTTGCTCACACACCGTTCAAAATTTTAACAGGGTAAGACAAAAGGGATATTGGTCCATATTCAATCAAATTGAATAGAAGTAACATACTCTTTTTCTATTACCAATATTCTTCAAAGCTTTCTTGTGCGCTAGTGGCTCCTTTAAAATTAACTAAAAAAAGTGTGCAATCATTAGGAACATCATGCACGTTCTATCAGACTAAGTGGGTGATAAATTGTTCTAACAAAACCAAACAAGGCCCCCTGGGTCAACAAGGAGAGATGAGAAGTAAGACAAAAAGGTGTGCTGAGATATCCCTTTTACAGGACGGTTCCCCTCACCAACCCGTAGGTGGCATGCTTCATCATTGGGAAATCTCCTCGCATAGCAAATCTAGTTATTATGTGGGTTACAACCCCCTCTGTGAGAGGGAGGGGCTAAGGGAGGTTTTCAAGATAGGTCTCCTAAAACCAATTAATTGAGCAGGGGGCTGTGAGGAAAAGAAAAAAAAAAGTGTGCGAGATCAAACTAATTCTAGGCAAGGCCAAAAAGTTTTATTGGGACCTCCGTAGGTTACAGCTAAAAACAAGTACGGCAGCTTTCAAGCCTCAAGGGAGCCTCTATGTCTAGTTTTATCTTACACACTTCACACAACCAAATCTGGGAAAGCACCCAGTATATCACTTATCTATCCCCTTTGTGTTGTCCTCTCCTTGTCCTCTGTTTCTTTGCCCTAGTGGTACTCTAAGAAGCTTACAAACGTCGCAATGAGCCTTAAGAAAAAACACAAAGCATTGCCAAAGACAATAAGTCTAGGTCTGGCATTTTGTTATGAGAAATATTTTGGTAACGGTGCGTGCTATCCCATGCTGTCCTAGGAATTAAGCCCCACAATTATGCATCATCCAGGCAACGGTAGTATTGATGTCAGGAGTAGTGCTTCTTTGCTGATCAAACTCATTAGTAGAGTACGGTGTACCCTAAAAAAACGAGTGTCATAAAAATCAGTCAGAAGATTAAGCATGTGTTTTAACTGGTTAACATAATAGGCAAACGCAGCAAAATATTGCGTAGAAGCTACTTTTGGCAAGAGAATTTTTTCTGCATCTTTAAGCATGTCCACGTGCATGTACATACATACATCTGAACAAAGCAACACACCCAAGAATTTATAACAGCAAAATCAAAACGAATGAATGTTCAAGGTCGATTACTGGATATCACAGTGAGGTTAAATATGCCTAAACAGCAAGCACTAACTTGCACTCATTTACTACCTTAAGTCAAAAAAAAAATGTATCGATATCACATCTCGAAAACCTAAAGGGAACTCAGATTGAACAACGTAACCATCTTCAAAAAGCCCTGGGTTTGATGCAAAAATCCTCCAGGCAATGACAAAGCACGAAAAACACAGGAAAGACAGGGGCTGACCTCATACCCACTTTCTCTGTATTGTCTATTGTACTATTTGAAGAACCGAAAACATGATCAATTTAAACGACAACTGAATACAGCGAGACCTAAAATAATGCAGTTAGTTACACAATTCAAAGGCTTCCATGCTTACAATAAAATAATCATCACTACTGATTTCCCATTACCTTCCAAAAGAACTAAGAAATACACCCAAACTCAAACTCTTCCGATGGATTTAAACAAATAAAAGAAAAAAAATCTACTGAGAGTTACACATCAGTTGGTAATCTAGGTCCCAATACATCGCAGATCGGGATGCTGGAATCGAGAAGGGGCAGCAAAAATCAAGTCCGAGAAATTCAGACTTCCCAGCCTTCAATAGACAATGAGACATCGCATCCCCGCCTTGAAAATGAAGGCTGGTTTAGCCTTATAGCCGTAAGAGGTCGGTAAAATAGAGTACAAAATAGGGTGATATAAAACACATATTTGCAGCCCACAGAAACAGAAGCGCGAAACAAAAAGCTATAGAAAAATAGATATTCTGACTATAGTAGCAAAATACATCAAGAAGAGCACAATCCAAATGAACGAAAGTGTGCAACGAATGGTGTGAAATAGGTCCAAGACATGTCCCTTCCTGTAGCCCAAAACAATCGAGTAGCCCACCACAATACCTCGCTCCATTACGCCAGCAATCATTTCATATAATAGATTGTCTTTACATAACCCCACAC
Organism: Lissotriton vulgaris; assembly: GCF_964263255.1. NCBI lineage: Eukaryota > Metazoa > Chordata > Amphibia > Caudata > Salamandridae > Lissotriton > Lissotriton vulgaris. The sequence goes on along the minus strand of NC_141697.1, from coordinate 651,930,280 downwards.
TAAACACGTGTATTTGCCCCACCATAGTTCTGAAACTCACCGTAGACTCACGCTTAACGTCCAGACTCTCTCTTACTGGCCCGGCTGAAAGCCAGTCTCACAATAGAGTTGGGACTCGTCTCACACCACAGACAAGGGACTGTGCAGACAAGACAGACACATGCTCTATTTTAAAGGGCTCGTGCCCGTGGACTTGTAAACAAAACCCAAACACCAGGCTTGGGTCAGCTCTAGGCAACCCCACCGCCAGAGACGGTCTGGAAATATTGGGCGTGATCATGACGTGGCATAATCCGCTTTCGTAGAACAGAGGCTTGGCTTGGCTTGGCTGTTTCCAGGCCTCGGGCGAGACATTACAAAGACACAGGTGCAATAGGGTGCGCACTTGGCAAAGGTGAGTGCGTTCCTAGGACACCACGAACTGTGAACACACAAGAAAGGCAGCAGTGTGACGGAAGACTGTTGCGCTGAGAGGGCCAGGAGCGGCCCAAGACAAAAAAATTACTAAAATAGCAGGAATGTTCAACGAGAACATTTAGAGCTGAATGCAATAATTGCAGGGGCAATGAGTAACAACTGCACGAGTGGAAACAGTCTATAAGGGAAAGAATGAGCCGTATGGAAGTATTAGGAACTGTAGAGAAACTGATGAACTGTAGAAAGGGTGGAGCTTACAAACTACAGGGGAAGTAGGGCGCAGTAACCGGGTACATACCAGGTGTCCCCGCAGGCGGAATCCAACAGAACTAGAAATAAATGAAACATGAACTGCCAATGAAAATAGTAGGATGAGATGACCCGGAAGATCAACGAAACAGAGCACAGGTAAGGCTTAGAGATAGGGGTACAGCTGTATAGTGCTGAGAGGGGGGAGCATGAATGGCTGAGGCAAAAAAGCAGCATGGACACGTTAAAACAGGGAACGTACCTCTCTCGATGTGGGGTTTACTCGATACAGACGCCCGCCGATAGGAAGAAAAGGTCCGAATCCCAGGCAAACAACCGGCTTCTTTTCCAGGATGCATGAACCACGGGCTCCACTGCACACCAGGAACAGGAAGCGCTAGAGCTAAATCTCGTTCTCCCATTGGCCGCGCGTGCTCCGCGACCCCTTCGCCTACTGGTCGAGCCTCCCGAATCACTAAACGCTGCGTTATCCTCTTATCCATCGAAGCCCATGGATTTGGGTGCAGTTTATTCGCCGCTCCAGACGAAGACATATGGTGCTGTTAGAAAGTGTCTATTGATTTTTAAATGTTTTTTGCTCCGGATATCTAGTTTGTAAGAAATGACAGACTCAGTAAGTTAGGGATGAGACACTGTGGAACATTTTCTTTTCTTTTGACGTTGGTGTCTTGGTAGCACGTTATAAATTGTATTCAACTCTGTAAACTTTGATATTTTCTTGTAACGCACCCACTTATACCTCACTCATCTAACATATTACATGCCATAGCAGATACCCACATGTAACTTGATCTGCGAAATCACCATCTAAAACATTTTCATATGTTCAGATTGGTGAACACTTAGGCAGCATGCTTTCTACCTTTTCCATGTCACAAAAGTTAATTACTCACAAAAATTAAATAAAAAAACGTAACTTTTTTTATTTCAACCAGTTTTATTGTATTTTGAGTAAAAAACACAAATTCCCAGTGTAAACTTTGTAAGCGAAATAAACAACAGTAAAGTCAACTAGGTAAAAACAACCACGCCAAGCATACAAAACCCGTCCCCTCCCCCCATTGCTGGCTTTGGATGCATCGAGGCACCGGTCTCAGTTTAAGTAGCAAGAGTAGAGGCGAGAACAGAGGGGTGCGGTGATCGAGCCCGATAACTGCTGAGCACTACAGGGCGGGAAGACTCTCACTTTCTTCAGCGCAGCAAGTCCTCTGCTGATACACCATTTTGTCTCTGTGTGATCTTTCATGGACACAAGCTTGCCCTTCAACACGGTGGAGAGCTGGGAGCAGACCCGGGAGCAGGTGAGCGCCTCGTCGCCGCGCACAGTGCGCACCTGCGCGCCTAATACTGGGCTGTATTAAGGGAGTTCACCCTGTAGTGTCTTCCAGATTACTTATTCCCTATTACTGAGCTGTATTAAGTGAGCTCACAGCCTGTCTTCCAGATGTGTCCTCTTCACGGCCAGTGCTTCCTGCAACAACCGGACAGCCCTGCGGGCTTCTGCGAGAATTGCATTCTTCCATCATAATCGCCATCCGCTTAACTCCTTAACTGTGTGGTATTTCTTTTTAACACTTGTACAGCTGCACAGCAATTAGTGCCAGCTGCACCGTTTAGGCCTTTTACAGCTGCGCAGCAAGTAGTGCCAGCTGCACCATTTAGGCCATCAATTAGATGTACAGCAAGTAATACCAGCTGCATTGTTTAGACCTTTTCACAGGTGCACATCTAGTAGTGCCTGCTGCACCTATTAAGCAACTTTCTTTGTGGGGTCAGTTCAAATTGAGTCATGACTCCTGCGGCATCAGAGGTGGTCTGAAGATGACGAGGTTGCTGTGCATTTTCTAGACATTGTTAATCAACTTGTGATCCACCCTATGCTCTATGCCCTAACGTTAGTGTCTCATAGGAGCTTAAGGTCATATAGTAGTCTGGTGAGAACTTGGGCATACATGGCGGCTGGTACCGAATTTGGTTCTATTAGCAGGCTGGTACTAAGTTCAGTGGTCTCTAATGGTCACTGGGTGGTCATTTTTATTCTGTTCTACTTTGTCTGTATCTGCTCTGTGATGGGTCCCTGCTATTTGCAAATATTTCCCCTGTAACTTTTATCTAGTGCCAGGTGGCACCTCATACTCCTAGATGAAGGGCCCAACAAATTCCCACCTCACTTCCCTGACGGCACATTAATTTGGTTATCTCACCATAAACGCCTGGATTATGCGCCCCCTTTTACTTCTCCTGACCACCGCTTTCCCAATAACACCCCTCTCATCCCTCCCCCACCCTTCCTCGCCTCATCCTCCCAACATGGCCACCTCTCGAGTTAAGTCTGGAGCCAATTGCTACAAAATCATTTATCCTCCTGATCAGTCTAAAGCTACAATAAAACGACTGAAGCATAACACTATTGAACGTTTCCCGGACTCCCTTTTTGTTGATCAATTTTACAATGGTTGTCTTGGGAGGCTCAAAAACTATTTCATTTTCTTCACTCGCGACACCCCCTCTTGGTCCAACAGTTTTTACAATTCCCTCAACGTCACCTCCTCCTCCTCTATCCCTTATGGGAAACAACTAAAAATCTCCCCCTCTGAGTGCTTCAATGGCTACCTCACTATCTCACTCTATAACAACGGTACTGTCATGATCCAAGGCAAAGACACCTGCCTCTCGCTCTTTGACCACCTCTTCCCCTCCTTACTCCCCTTCTCTGCAACCGGATTTCCCCCTGTCTCTCCTTCCAGCTCCACCCATTACTCTCTTTCTCCCCCGCCAACCCTACCCCACTCCAATTGGCTGCACTCTCGAGAAGCACAGGTCGGCCCTCTTCCCTCCCCGCCCCAACTTACCTCATCTCCTATTCCTCCCCCCTCACAGTATGTCCCCTCCCACATTACTTCAGCCTTACCCCTAGCTAATACGCTCCTCGTCCCATCTGTACTATCGCGATACTCAAATCTCTTCTTCTCCCCCATACTTCTCCATATCACCCCCTTCTTAGTCCACCTCTCCTCCAACCCTCTCCCCGATTAACTTTCCCTATGCTCCCCTTATCCCTCCTTCCATCCCTCCTCTCCACCCCTTCATCCCCTCGCCATTCATCCCGTTTTCGCCACATTCCCACTGCATCTCTCTCCTCCCTCCTACTCCTCCAGTACTGCTGCACTACCTCCTAGTAACCCCTCCCATCTCCCTCCCTCGGGCCCAGCAGGACCACTTCCCTTCCACAATTTCCCTCTCTCTCAACCCCCCTCACTCTGCCAGATGACCGTTCCCTCACTGCCACCTCTCCTAACTGACAGGACCTCCACAACCACTGCACCTCGCTTCCTCCCAAACCTCCTACATTCCCATGACGCCACTCAGGCATCCCCCCTCCTACTTCCCTACCGCCGTGTTCCGCACCTTTCTCCCTCTAAATTTGTCCTTAACTCCTCTCCCTCTTGCAACACCAACAATGACAACTCTCCATTAACGCCCAATTCACTTGCTCCTCCTGTGAACCCCACACCCCAACTTACCTCCTGTCCCCCCACCTCTCCCCAACTTACCTCCTGTCCCCCCCCACCTCTCCCTGCCTTCCACCACCAATACCACCACCCCTTGTCTCAATCGAGCCACCCAACCTTCCGAGCTCTGCCTCATTCTCACTGGAAAATACGCTAGGCTCTCTGATCACCTCCATCTCCCAGCTTACAGCTGCCATTTCACTTCTATGCTCTAAGATCTCCACCCATCCATGCACCTCTACTCCCTCCCAACTTCCCATGAGATGCACCTCGCCCCTTCACCCCAATACAGCCAAGCCCAACCTCTCGTCTGCAAACGTCTTTAACTCACACAAGCCCTTGAACGCCACCCTCCTTCAACAGACATACCCTAAGGAACCCCACTATCTACACTATTCCGACCATCACCTCTGTCAGAACAAAGCATCCACCTAAACCTTCCCGAGCACCCCCACATAAGTACAATATCCCGATCACCCTTCAGAGCCCAAGTGCCCCCGTCACCAAAACAGTCTTGACAGAGCTGCGCTGTATGCTTCACAACTGCAGATCTGCAGTAAAACACAAACTTGAAATCTGCGATACCATCACTCTTCACAAACTTGACATGCTCTTCCTCACAGAGACCTGGTTCAAAGATACCTCTCACTCTATGTTTGATCTCCTATTACCCACAAGTTACTCCATATTTAGGAATGACAGAACTGACAACACGGGGGGAGGTGTTGCAGTCATCTTTAGAAACGCCCTCCAACTTAAGGCTTCTCCAATCAGTTCCTCCCTCACCGTTGAATGCTTTTCTCTTGAGCTTCATTTGAAACACCGTCCACCGCTCAGATTCCATATCATTTACCGCCCGCCTCGTAGTGGCCCTTCGTTTATAGCAGATCTCACTGACTTCATCAGCGACCAATACACACAAAGTGACAATCAGACCTTCGTGGGTGACTTCAATCTCCACTGGGGCGTACCGCAAGACTCCTCTGCGAACTCTCTGGCCACCTTCCTCTCTACAAACGATCTTATCCAACACTGCATTAAACCAACCCACTCTAAGGGCGCAATCCTGGACCTTGTTATTTCTAAAGCAGGCATGCTTTCTACCTCTACCCCAATCCATGTAGATTGGTCTGACCACCACCTCATCCCATTCTCTCTTCAACTTTCACACTCTATAACGCTTGGCCAACCCAAGAGGGCCATCTCCTGATTCCGTGATGCCAAAAATATTGATGTCGGTCCCCTCTGTGAATCAGCTTTGCTATCACTTCCAAGGCTAGACCCAAACATAGCTGTTGATGATCTCACCTCCCAATGCCTCACAGTTCTTTCAGCTGAAATTAATAACGTCGCTCCACTCAAAAGCAAAAGGATAAGGCCCACTCCCTCAGCACCTTGGTTCAACAAATCCCTTTATGAGGAAAGGAAGCAGCTAAGATTCCTGGAGAAGCAATGGAGACAAGTGCCCTCCATCGACAATTTAGCCATGCTTCGCACAGCAAGATCCAAGTACCACAAGCATATCTTCCTTGAGAAAGCGGCGCACTTCAAAACCCTCCTTGACTCCGCCAAAAATAGACCCAAAAAACGATTCGATCTTATCAAGACTCCGAGCTGCTCTCCCCCATCCTCCGAGGTGGAGGATTCTACTAAGAGAGCAGCGGATTTCGCTATTTTCTTCGATGAAAAAGGGAAATCACTTGTGGATCAGGTTGCTCATCCTACACCTCCAGAGGAGCGCAAATACTTAGCCATTTGGCAGAGCTTTGACCCCATCTCTGAAGATGCCCTTCTCAAGTGCATACGCGAAACAAAGCCCTCCAACCATTCTCTTGACCCTATCCCCAGTGCCATTGCCTTGGACTTCTATACCCATTCCCTTTCCTATTGGACCACTCTGATCAACCTCTCCCTCTGGCAAGGCTCCCTTCCTGTCTCCTTCAAAACTGGGCAGGTCACCCCTCTGCTTAAAAAGCCCACTGCTGATGCGAAGGACCTCAACAACTTCCGCCCAATCACTAACCTTCCCTTCCTTGCGAAGATCACAGAAAGATGTGTAGCAAAACAACTCTCTCGTCATATCAAGGACAATGATCTTCTTGACAATTGCCAGTCCGGCTTCATCCAAAACTGCAGCACTGAAACAGCCCTACTGCAAGTGGTTGATGACGCGCTGAGGATACTCGATTCGGGGGGGGGGCCTGTCTTCTAATTCTCCTTGACCTTTCTGCAGCCTTTGACACTGTCAATCACAACACCCTCCTCAATATCCTTCAACAGAGAATGGGCATGGAGGGCACTGTTCTTAAATGGTTTGCATCCTTCCTCTCTGACAGATCCCAAATGATCAAAATAGCGAACAGTCTTTCTTCTCCTGTGGCGGTAGGTCAGGGTGTTCCTCAAGGCTCTATACTTGCACCCACATTGTTCAATCTCTACTTAGAACCACTGGGAAACCTCCTAAGCAAATCCGGGATTCACTATCATCTCTATGCAGACAACACTCAAATCTACCTCAAGGTTGCCTCCACTCATGATCTCTCCTTCCTAAGCTCTACTCTGGACTCCATCCAAAACTGGATGTCAACTCATCAACTGATTCTGAATCCCTCCAAAACTGAATTCCTTCTCTTCTCCTCTTCACCTTCTCCCCCCCAGGTCCAATCATGGATGGATCAGATGAATCTACTAAACAATAAACCCATCATTGTCGACAGCGCAAAATCCCTTGGAGTCATTCTAGACAAAAAACTCAATCTAACTCCCCACATCAATTCTATTGCTAAATCTGCTCGTTACCAACTGCGCCTTCTTTGGGGAATCCGACGCTTCTTCCCGGAGCAGGACCTTATAACCCTGGTGCAATCGCTGGTCCTCTCCAGACTAGACTACTGCAATTCTCTTCTTACTGGCCTCCCCAAATCTCACCTGTCCCCACTTAAGTCTGTTTTCCATTCTGCAGCTCGCTTCATTTATGGGGCCAAAAGAAGCGATCACATCACACCGATGTTATCCACCCTCCGCTGGCTTCCCTTCGAAGCTAGAGCTATCTACAAGACCGCTTGTATCACCCACAAAGCCTTGCACTCCTCCTCTCCTCGCTACCTGGTGAATAAACTGAAACTCTCTGGAGGCTCTAGACCTTCACGCAATGCAGAGAATCTACTACTTGAACCTCCCACTTTCAAGAAGGAGAGAACAATGGCCCAATCCTTTTCAGGCAACGCAGTGAGAATCTGGAACTCCCTTCCGCCTCAGCTCCGGACCACCGCCTCCTCCCAGGCCTTCAAAAGGGACCTCAAAGTTCTCCTCCTCCAGAGACACCTCCAAAAGTAATTCACGTCCTCTTGTTATTTGGAGGAAGGCTTCCCACTACTGATAATTTCCACGACCATGGAAGTGCCTTCCCAGTGTATTCCTGGGGTTGGAGTGTCTGCCTCTTTGGAGTATTTTCCATGTACTTGTGTTTTGTGCCCTTTTGTAACATGCACACACCACTTTGCCCTTGTAACACACAATTTGCGACCTCTCACATGTTTTTACCTTTGATACTGGCACAAGTGCCACCTCTGCCTACATAACACTTGTTCTTGTGCCGGAGTGTCTAGCACCTTTTGCAGTATTATACCCCAAATGATACTTTGTTTTCTCTTGTAACTGCACACTTGTCCCTTTTTCCTCCTGTGCACTTTTTACTACCTCATGTATTTTTGGCTGCGCATAATTTTTACTACCTCATGTATTTTGTTTGCTCACAATTGTCACTATTACCTTTACTACCTCATGTATTTTTGGTTGCTCACAATTTTTACTACCTCATGTATTTTGTTTGCTCACAAATGTCACTATTACCTTATGTAACGTAACATATGCTTTTGCAATCTGTTCTTTTGTAATGTTTCTCATTATATTTCATTTCTGTTCCTTTTGTGAAGCGCTCTGACACCTTCGGGTAAAGTCCGCGCTATATAAAAATGCATAAATAAATAAAAATAAATAAATAAAGGGTCGGATTGGGATCACAATTCTTTCCGGGCCCTGACGAAAATAGTGGCCCACATTCAAGAGGTGTGGCCCACATTCAAGGGGCGTGGCCCACATTCAAGGGGCGTGCCCTTTCATGAAACACTATTTGCACAGACAAGGAATGAAAGTGGGAGGATACTGTTGTTGCACAGGACACAGGGCAAAGGTGCCAATGGCCTACATGCTGAGCAACTAAAAAAAATAGCAAGGCCCCTTTCTGTCACAAAATTATTCCAGCCCTTCAGCACAGGAGCACCTGAAAAGCAGCAAAGCCCCTGCTATTACTAACCTACTTAGCCCTCCCCAGACCTTCAGCTCAGGAGCACATGAACAGAGGTAAGGCCCCTGCAATTAGTAAATTAATCAGCCCTCCAGGCCTCGGGAAAATGTCCTGGCAGGGGAGCACAAAACACAGCTTTTTGGGTCATCCAAGGTAGCCAGGTAGCCAGGGGGGAGGCTGAGGTGAAGCTGGTGCAAGGGAAGTGCCTTCCCAGTGTGTTCTGGCAGTTTGAGTGTTTACCATTTACTGTAGTATTACCCTTGTACCTGTGTATGGTACGCTTTTGTAACTTGCACACGTCACTTTTCTCTGGTATCACACTGTATGCTACCTCTCACTTTTGTTTGCTTTAGATACTTGCACAAGTGCCACCATTGCCTGTGTAACGTTTGTTCTTGTGCTGGAGTGTCTGCCATTTATTGCAGTATTATACCTCTACTTGTACTTTGTACGCTTTTGTAACCTGCACACATATCACTTTTTCCTCCTGCAATGTACCGATTGCTACCTCATGTATTTTGGTTGCTCACTATTGTCACTTTTGATTCATGTAACTTAACCTTTGCTTTTGTAATTTGTCCACTTGTAATTTTTCTCCTCATGTATTATTGCTGTTCCTTGTGTGAAGCGCTCTGACACCTTCAGGTAAAGTCCTCGCTATATAAAATTGCATAAATAAATAAATAAAATTAAAAAAATTCCAAACATCACCTGGCCCCCACAGCAAGACCCATTCTTCCTCGTCCACTATGCCCTGAATGTGAAGGGCTGTGGGCGAGGTGCTAAGACTAACACCGTTTCTGGGCTGCATGGGCCCCAGGGGGGCCGAGGTGAAAATGGCTCAAAGGCCTGAGAAACACCTGGCCCCCAGGGAGGCCAATTCTTGCAAACAATCACCCCTCCCCAGCCCACCCTCAGCTTGATTGCTTGGCAGGGCAGGGATGAAGGAGAGGCCACAGCTGACAATCGCTGTCCGGCCGCACAGCGAGGCTGCTTTCATTTTCTCTGTCTGTCTCGTGCCCTCCGTGGGCCGTTTTTTTCCCCTCCCCTTTCCTAGTCCACTCTCTGTGGACTGGGACAGGGGAGAAAAAAACGGTCCACAGAGGGCACTGAGGCACCGGCCCTTCGGCCCATTCCCGAATGCCCGCCTTGCCAATCCGCCCCGGTCATGTATGTACATTTAATTGCATATAACCAGAAGTACTGAGGACAGCGTACGATAAGTTGTAAACACAATCCTGAAAGATAACACTGAGTAGGATCTAACTAAAATTAACGTAAGTCCATTTAAACTCAGTGTTGAGTGAGAAAAAAAGGCGAATTTTGCGAAAGCAAGAGGATAAAGAGGGGCTGGGGGAAATAAAAGGGAAGGAAGTAGACCAGTATGGATAGGATGGTAGGTTCAATGACCGAGTGCACAATAAAGATGATGAAATTCAACAAGGAATTAGCCTGTATATAAAAATTGTATATCAGGATACCATTCAGGGTGGTTTAGACTTCTACAGATAAACATCAAAAGAATCTCATAAATCACATGCACCAGACATGTCATATCATTTTTATACTTCATATTATCAGCACTTCTAGTGACAAATAACATATTCCACCATTTATTGAATGAGATATATGATGTGGATTTCCACTCAGAGAATAGTTTTTGCTTCAAGAGCAAGCATCAAGTCTAGTAATAATATATCTGTGCAGGTAATGTTAAAGGATGTGGATAGGCTATTAGAACTAGGGTTATGGTAAGGAAGCCAAGCTTAAAAAGGATCTTGAAAGTGCGTTCTATCATGCCTTGGAGTCTGGCCCAGAAGGGATGTGTTAGTTTACATGTAAGAAACATATGTTCAAGGGATCCCATACCCTCCCCACAATGTCAACAGGCATTAGAAGTAAAGAGGCCTAATTTGTGGAGTCTGGAGGGGATCCAGTATTTCTTATGTATAGACCAGAATCGATCTTGAGCCAGCGGCTGAGTCATTTTTGCACTGAAGGTTGATTGCCAAATGTTACTCCAAACCTCATCTGTGAAGTGAGATGAATAAGAGGATGGAATAAGAGGCTGACACTTCTTTATTGTACTCCTGGATAGGGAGGTCTTAAGTTGTTTTATCGATTTGTTTAAGCATGAAGCAGAATATCATAATCTCTTAAAGTTACCCAGTAAAGGCGGGAGATCAGGTGAATGTGGACAAGGAAGTTTACGTACAACGTCATACTTTTTTCACATTTATAGATGTCTATGTCAGGGAGTATATGTGTATCATGTAAGGTAGAGAATGGAGTTAGATTGGCAGAGGAACACAGGTCGCTGATTGTGTTGATAACGTTTAGGGCCCATAAGTCCCTAAATAGCATTTTCACATATAATTAAATTGTATTATTGTGCTATAAGGAAGTCATTAATGATCCAGACATGCGATTACTAAGGCACATATCTGCCTGTAATAAGGCATCGATTGTGTCCAGGAACATGGGTTGAGAGTGGGCGATGTGTCATTTTTTGACATGTTGGATGGTCAACAATGAAGACAGCGGTAACGGGTAGTTTAATGATGTTTCACAAAGGGGAAGGCTTCTCGAGGTACCTGAACCACAAGAGCCTTGTGCTGCCAAAACAGTGCATTCATATCTAGGAAAGTCCAGTAAGTTAATGCCACCTCTCTTCTTGTTTAAATGCAAGATGCCAGCCAAAATCCTAGCTCTCTTGCCTTTCTACAAGAAATCAGTAACTCATTTATACACTTCTGCAAAAAAGGAGGCAGTGAGTAACATGGACAACATACCACTAAGGAAGTTGACCAATGATGAAAATATAGTTTTGATTGTTTTCATGTGCCCCCACCAGAAGACGTGTTTATGAGACCAAGGGGTTGAGGAGATCTTTAATTTTAGACAGAGTTTTTGTTTCATTAATTGATAGAAAGGTGAGTAAGTTGTTACCAAACTAAATGCCCAGATATTTGATGGCTTCAGGTTGCCATTTTAAACCGTAATCCCCTAAAATGGAAGTAGTGCAATGTACATTTAGAGGTTATACTTCAATTTTAATCCTGTTTAAGGAGTAACCAGAAACATGGGAGAATAGATCTATTTGAAGCATTGTGTGAGGGAGAGCATGATCAGCATTTTCTGTGAATATCAACACGTTGTCTGCATAAGCAGCAAATAGCTGTCTTCCAGAAAGAAACTGTATACCCTGGATATTATCATTACAACAGAATGAGGATAACCGTGGCTCAATAACTAGCAGAAATAAGAGCGCAGATAATAGACACCCCTGATGTGCCCCTTGTCTAGCAGGAAAGAAGTAGATAAATGATCATTGACCTTAACTTATGCTACCGGATTAGCATATAATGCCATTGTTGGGAAAATCCTTTATGTAGCTAAAGTCTTTAATCACCACATCTGCAACAAAGGGAGGACAAGCAAGTGTATTGTATATGCACAAAATGAGACCACTGGGAGACTGACCACACCATACGAGAAAGCACGAGTCAGTCTCAAATTACAGACTTTGCGAGTCCATTCTTACAATACTATTTTTGACAAACAGCCATAACTCCAATACAATATTAACAATAGAAAAAGCTGCATGCTTTTCCGTTTTTTCCCACCCAGTCAGCTTACTTCATAATCACACATTTCCTCAGAACGTAGCTTTCCTGTTTTCATGACTCTAGCAGTCATGCTACCTATACAAATCTAAGTTTGGAACATCCTCTGCTGCTCTGAATTTTCTGCAAAATATCTAATTTACAAAGGTTCCCAGAAAAACACAATATGAGGAGGAAAAAACACTTAAAAGTCAGACCGCATTTAGACCTTTTTTCAAAGCAGGCTGTAGATTATTTACAAGATAATGAGCAACTTATACATGTACTTTAACCACACATTTAAACAGCCTCATACAACATTTCCTTCTTTACACAATAATAATGCTTTGCGGATTCTGGGTGAGAAGCAGATAAAACATAATAATGAACAGAATAATTGGGGCCTAAAGTTAAATTAGGGTTTTGATTCCTTTCATTCCCCTATCTAGTCGATTCCCTGACTACTTCCTCACTACCCCTGTACATTTCTCCCACTTCTGTATTTTGTATTTATTTCTTATTATAGGAAACATACCTCCCACATTGGCTTTAATCCTCTTGCAACATACTAAGATTATCTGAAATACTAGGCACATCAATAGCAGCAGAACTATTATAGGCTACAAGGCCGTAGGCAACCCGACATCCAGGATGGCAGCCAGTCGAACCAGTTATTGAACCATTCATCCGGAGCACCCCCCCCTCTTTCTTCATTTGTGTATGCAAGTAATGCAAAGTCAATATGGCCTGAGTCAGCTTTCCTTCATCTTCATAATTTTCTGGTAAATAAGTGCAGCATACAGAACCAATCTTCTTGCACACCCCTCCTTCAATCACTGTCATTAAGTCCAGTAAATATAGATGCTCCATTATCATAAGTTTGATTGAACACAGTTCCTCTTTACTGACATTAAAGCCATCTTCAGCCACATTTATAGTCTTCATCAACTCCTACCGGGTGATTTGCACCCAGCGAGCAGTTGCTTTTGCTTGAAACATGGTTAACAGACTCCCCAAAAATGTTTGGGCATCGTTGAGCTGCCTATACTCTTTGGGCACATCCTGCCACACTGAAGTTCCAAAGTACTCAGCCATTCTTTTTCTTCTGTGATGATGCAGCAAAGCTGATGCTTTACTCATAGAATGCAAATGCAAATCATTTATTCATTTTGCTGGTATTACATAGAAGGGGAGTGCAAAGTGACCAGGGAGCAGAGTCCACTACAGTCGGGGGTAGTTGAGTGTATATTCGAGCGCCACACTGCCCGAATAAACCCATAAGGCTGGAGGTACTAAGGCTGAAGGTACTGCCCTGGTATATCAGCATTGTATAACATTGAGCCACAATTGACATTCCGTCCCACCTTAACAATACAATTTCCTCGAAAGCAGAGAGAATCTCATTAGTTTCACAACTATTTTAGGATGACCTTTAGTTCTAGTCCATGTATATCTCTGTATGTTTTCATCCCATACTCGTTTAGCATTATTTTGCACATTTTAAGACTCGCCTCTCGAGTCCGTGTATTTTATGCTGCTGTTATTTAAAATACTTGATTTAAACATTTGGGGGGTGCTACGACCTACTTGATCTCTTCTGTAGGGTGAGGTGAACCTTCCCTGCCCCGTTCCACCGCGGCTGCTGTGCCGTTTGTGTGGAGGGCGGGCGGCCATCTTCCTAGTAGTCCTGCACCCCGGCTGAACCTGTGGCAGCGGTCTAGCTGGGGGAGAGAGGTGCTTCTATAAAAACAACATGCCCTTTCAGACGCGCAGCGGTCGCGCGTGGCGGGCGCGCCTTAGGTGCGCCGAAGGTAAGCCAAAGGTCAGCCCGTCTGCGCCCGTCCGCGCCTCGGCTGTGGCGGACGCAGGACTCGCTGACCTACAGTCGCATTTTCCCGACAGGGTTGTCATTTCTTACACCCGTGAGCAGTTGTGTTCTCTGCGTCCTTTGAGCTGTTCTGGCTTAGGTCGGGGTATGGGGAACTCTAACATGTTCAACCTTTGTTCTGCTTGCGGCTTCAGTTGTGCTACCACACTGACTGGTCAATCTCCTTCGTCGAGTGTCTCTCTTTCTATTTCGGCGGCTCTGGTTAATGCTCATTCGCTGAGCAAGCACGCTGTGGACATATTCAAACTTCTCGTGGAGGGCTCTTTGGACATTCTGTTTGTGACTGAAACCTGGCTTAATAACGCCAGTGCACCGGATGTCGAGTTGGCCATCCCTAGAGGTTATAAAATATGCAGGAGAGATAGAGTACTGGGAAGGGGAGGGGGTCTGGCAATTATTCTGAAAGAATCTTGCGTTCTTCATGTTGATCCCCGGAAGAGCTAGGAGTTGGGGAAGTCCTGAATTTTTCCCTGGTCCTCTCTCCCCATTTCACTTTAGGTGGCACCTTAATCTATCGGCCTCCCGGGCCTTCGGGTTCTTTTCTGACGGCATTGCTGGAGACCATGGTGCCTCGAGCTCTGAGATTCCCGCGCTTTTTACTGCTGGGTGATTTTAATATTCATGCCGAAGCAGCGGAACTCCTTGAGTGTAAAGCTTTGTGGGATTTTTTCAATCTGGCACATCTTTCCCAATGGCTTTCTCTGCCTACGCACTCGGGTGGTCATACTCTTGATGTGATCTGCTCAAACTTTCCCCTTCGGGTGGAACCCCCGCAAGCCCTCATGTGGTCGGATCATCGGCTGATCAGATTTGCGTGGTCAGCCCAGAAAATTACCACTACAGCGGTTAAAACCATGTGCACCAAGAAAATCAATATGTGTACTCTGGCTGCTGCCCTGACTGAGAGTAAACCTGTGCTCGGCAATGAGCTTACCAAGGCGGTGTTGACTTTCAAAGATTGGGTTGCTGCGGGTGTGGCTTCCTCCTCCAAAGGTGGTAGTACTGGGAGAGCTCGCTCTACCCCTTCTAAACCTTGGTTTTCTCCTGAGTTGCGCTCACATAAGCTGGCCTGCAAAAAGTTAGAACGGGCCTGACGTCAAGCCTACTGCCCTCAGAATTACTATGCCTGCATTGGAACAGCTAAAGGCGAATACTTTGCCAGCCGAATTGATAAGGCTAACAATAGCAGCCGCAAGATCTTTGCGATTGTGAAAAGCTTTCTCTCCCCCTGTGCAGCGCAACGGACGGTCCCGCCCTCGGGGGTGTGATGTGAGAGTCTTTCCTTGTTCTTTGAGCAAAAAATACTGCTATTCAGTCCAGTTTTAGCTCCAGTGACATCTTGGATGGCATTCATGATCTCTCCCCTCTTTCAGGGTCATCCTTTCCCAGGATGGTGGAGTTTGTGCCCCCTTCAGCAGCTGACACTCTGGCCGTGATTAAATCCCTGAAATCAGGGTCCCCAACTGACCCCTGTCCAGCGCGGGTGCTTGCCGGTATAGCTGAAGTAGTGGTGCAGGAAGTTGCGCATATCGTTGGCCTCTCATTCAAGTTGGCTACAGTACCTGACGATTGGAAACAGACTAAGCTGCTGCCTTTGCTCAAAAAGGCGGGCGCTGATCCTGCAGTGCTGGCCAATTACCGGCCAATTTCACTGCTTCCGGCTATGGCTAAAATTGGTGAAAAAATGGCATTCCGGCAGCTGAACGAGTTTGTTGAATCGTCAGGGGCTCTCCACCCGGAAGTTCTCCTGCTGCAACATCAGACTTGCTCACTGGGCTGCCTAAGGAAATGGCCGCTGCCTAAGCGAGCTCCGCCGGTTGCGGACACAATCCTGTAATTATCCTGCTAACTAGCGCTGCTGTGAGGGTGCAGCTGGCTGCGCTAACTACGGAGACCTTTGGGCACACGGGCGTCCAGCCTGGGTGCCGGGAATAGCTGTGAGTGACCAGCACATTACCTTGAATCCGGAGGCGGTGCAGTGGTCGGACGGCGATCTTCTGGAGAGAACCAGGGCCCCGGGGGTTAACAGCAAATCTACCACGGTGCGGGGCAGGCCCTAAGTGGTGACATCGACTTGCCCCTGGGAGCTGCGGAGCGCTGCCGAGACCTGACTCACCCGTGACTTCTACACTTCTTTGCTGAGGCCGGTGAGTGACTGCTGAGGCGGCCCTCTGTGAGATCCGGATTCTGCCTGCACCTGGAGTTCTACCGCGGGAGGGAGCCGAGAGCTGCCGCGCGAGTGGCCATCTGGGGGCGTCGACTTGCCATTCCTCACGCATTAGGCGGACGGAGCAGCGGACACCGGGGCATTGCGGAGCAGATTACGCCCTTCCCCATTGTTGTCTCCAGGGCGGTGCGTACCTGTGAACTGTGGGAAGGTGTAGGTGGCGCACACGTGTATCCTCCCTGGGCCGACACAATAACTTTTCTCCTTGCACTGCATACTGATTACCGCAGGACACCACAGAGGAGATTTATTTCTGCAACTGGGCTGCTTGTGAGGACTCACTGCGAAGCCCCTAAGCCCTACCTCTCTTGTTGCCGAGAGTGTTTCCCTCACTTCTGGGAATACGTTTGGCTGCATGCAGATGTATGCCAGATCATGCAAGTTATAAGTGGCCGCCATTTTGGGTGCGGGCGCTGCTGACTTCGGTGTGTTCAACTACGGCCCAGGCTCAGGAAGGGGAGATCCCTGGAGGAAGCTGCGGATACGGAGCTGATTACACGAACTGTGTGACCAGGCCACACCAGGGACACTGTCAGGCACTGAACACTACAGTTAATACTGATCTGGGGGCTAAATCTGCCACACAGCGCAATCTGCCACACAGCGACACAGTGAAACCCATGGGAGGCAGAGGTCTGGCTTGAATGACCAGCTGGGATAGCCGCCTGCTAGAGAACCTGGGACACGAAGAACACTCCAACTGACCCAGGTACGTGGCCACACGACAAAGCTACCCCAGTAGGAAAGCATTTTCTGCCCTCCACGAAATTGACAAAGAACACTACTAATCAGCTGCTAATTAACTGGATGTAGCCTTCAAACATCTAACTGATCATTTCATCTCTAATGAAATTGCAATCTGAAGTGGCCCACACCCACCGTCACTCACCTACCAAACAATCCAAATAAATAAACTGCCACGGGGAAATAGACTTATTCTCTTTGATTCACACACAGTGGTGAAAAAGAGTTCAAGCCAAGACCCCCCCGGAGCAATGAGATCCGGTAAAGTAAGAAAGTATACTGCTCCCAAGCGAAGGAAGTCCAAACAACTAGACGCAGCTGGGGCTCAGGGCCACGTCAAGCACACCCTAAAACCTCAGAAACTCAAGAGCCTAACTCTACGGGATTATTTCAGAAAGACCCCGTTTAAACCCGCAGAATTAATACAACAATCAGAGCAATACTCGCAAGCCTTGGAGGCAACCACCTTTACAACCTCTGACCTCCTAGGGTCTGACCTTAAAGCATCACCGAAAAATTGGGTATTCAACACAATGCCAGCAAAAGAGCCGCCAGATATTTATTTTTTCGGGTCCACCTGTACCAACCAAAACAGGGAAATCACCCAAACAGTTTCTCTTACTCCGGAGAAGCCCTCCACCCCTCTGGCAGACGATAACGAGACAGCCCTTCCACTGCAATCACAGCTGGGAGACATAATGCATTCAATAGAAGCCTCTCCCTTGTTGCTACAACTTCCACATTTTCCGATCAAGCCACTCACGGGCTTCCTACAGCAAACAACGACGGCCCAAATCCATGGGCCACCGCAATTTAATGGTAGCTGCCAACCTCCAAACTCGCTAACTTCACCAACAATAAAAACATTAACAGAACCAACAGACGCAAGTCCATTACACAAGTTATCCCCACCCTTCGGCCAAACAAGAACTCCATGTCAAAGCAAATCAGTGCAGAAGGCAGCAAAGGATCAATCCACGCCAAATCTGTCATTTTTCTTTAAAACCACCTTAAATTCCCCAAACCCAAGTCTCACTCCAGATGACAAACCGAACACAGAAGAGGACACTACGACCAGCGCTTGGCCCCAACTACTGCAGACCCTCCAACAAATTGTGACCGCTCTTAACTATCATTCAATAAAATTAGAGGTCCAAGTGGATCTACTAAACACCTTGGCACTCTTTACGTCAGGGATTGACGGCAAACTAGATCAATTGAATTCATTAATCTTAAGAGCGCAAGCTTCCGCAAACCTTGCACAACCAACGTGCTGCTGCTCTCCAATTATCAACTCCCTTTCCCTGCTCCCAGATTGCCTCTCCACAGTTATCCAGGAAGTAAAGCAGCTGAGGGGGGTAACGTGTCAGCCATATTGCAACCTGCTAAACATCAAGAACAGGACAAACCACTGAAGGACTGTGGAAACAAAAACACAAAAACAAAGGAAGAAGAAGCGGATACTAAAAGATCCACTAACCGTCTTCCATCGATGAACGATCATTCCTATAGCGCTCCAATAAATCCAACCTTGACGGTTGAAAACTGCACTTTTCCATTATTAACCGGGCCTATAAACCAGCATGCCAAATCTGAGGACGGACGAATCAATAGTCCTGATTCTTCGCCCGTTCCATCAGTCCTGGTCTCTCCCAGGCCGATTCCCCCCTGCAGCAAAAGAGAGCGCAAACACCAACGAAAAGCAAGGAATAAACTCAGGCCTAACTCCAACTTGGCCCATCAGAACCTCTTCCCCATCTTCTCGATAGCCGAAAACAAAAAATCCTCTCCAGACTCCAACACAGAGGCACCGATATCAAACCCAACAACAACCTCGAATGGACCAACTGTGGACTCACCCATCCAACAACCGGCGAGGAGCCCTCAGAGCCGAAGTACATCAACAATTGCCCCGGCAATGAAAACAGAGGGCAGTGATCCTGCAACAAGCACAAGGGTGAGTCCAGTCAGGTCAAGCACAAGGGTGAGTCCAATCAGGTCAAGCATCACTGGGCAAGAGACAGCGGCAGGAAAATCTCAGCCTTTAATGGATCTTCGCCCTTCTGAGAATGAAAAAACAACGGCAAAATTGAGTCTTACTAAAACCATTTGCAATGATATAGCTGCTCCCTCCCTACCACCACAGAAGCCATATCAAAACAGATTTGATGCAACAATCGAAAAACTGATCCCCAATCACACAACTGCCCCTGAGCCGCAAAGCGAAAATCAATCGTGCCATCGGATTTTATTAGCCCCCGAGTACAAATCTAAGGGGCGGCACGACATTCTCAACAGATCAAATCTGCTGAAATTAGCGGAAGGCATACCGGGGCTAGTGGGACTGGATACGAACAACATTGAATCCATTGAATTCCTTCCCCCACGAGGAAATCAACCCTCTGAGGTCACTGTTGTTACTTTCACGCACGCAGGCTGGGCAGGAGCCTTCCTCGAACACAAGGCCACACTGCGGAATTGGGGGATTAGAGTGCACCCTTACTCAACGCCAGGGTATCCAATCACACTGCTATCAGGAGCAACCACAACCAACAAGCCGGCCTGCACCAAAAATTCAGAGAATGGGAGGCCGTTTTCTGTTCTAAAAAACGCCTCCGGGCCAGATACAGAACTTAAATACCCTGAAAAAGCGGCGACAAACAACGAACCAGATCACGCCTGGGGATGGCTGCCAGCTGTGCTGGCCACCAAAAGCAGAAACTGACCACCTGCGACAGGCCCATCAGCAAAAACACACAAGGCACTAAAACCACTCCCTCCGCCAGGGGTACAACAGCACAGTGAGGCCAGTGGCAAGGGGGAACCACTTTTCTCACTGTGCTCATGGAACATCTGCGGCCTACACCATAAAATCCAAAACAAAGACATCATGTCTTTCCTGGGGGAACACGTGGCAATTGCCCTGCAGGAAACCTGGGAGCTAGAGGGTCGCCCCATTGAAGGATTCATTGAATATCGGAAGCAGGCACTGAGGGATAGCCGCTTCGGCCACCCTAAAGGCGGGCTTTCCATATACATATCCAACGACCTAAAAGGTGAATTGAGTCAACTTAACCTGAAAGAAGACTGGCTACTGGGGGTCAAAATCAAATTACGGAACAGACAGCGATTGCTCCTACTCATAAATGTGTATATCAATCCTAACACCCGCACAAAAAAAGACCACCTGGCCAGATTTTGCGAAACAATGAACGATATAGCCACAGAATATCCCAACTCGGACCGCATCATCACTGGAGATTTTAACACGAACCTTTTCCAGGGGAATATAGCAGACTCAGACGGACCTAATCTGACCAGCATTATTGAGGATGTTCCCCAATCTAAACCCCCTATGCAAACTTCCAATACATTAGGCGAGACCACCGTGTTGAGACTTTATAACGCAGGGGATCTGGTGGTGAATGGAAGATCAGCAAGCGATTTCCCCCCAAACTGGACCTGGTCAAATGGAAGAACAAAATCCTACCTGGACTTCGCTATTTGCAACTCGGAGTTCCTGTCCAATCTGGCCAGCTTCTCCGTCCTGCCAAGACTTGAGAGCGACCATAGGCCATTGGTCGTTTCCTTTGCCACAAATTTAGTCCTCCACAAAAAGGCACCATTTACATACAAAGGAATACATTCGGACCCTAAAACGCCTGAAATGGAGTGAGTCTAACGGACAGTGCATCCTAAAAACAAGCAAGGATTTTATCATGTGCTCTTGACCAAAAGGCCTCTCCAACAGCAACATGATCGCAGCTATGTACATATCTGATCAGACTATATCCAGCGACAAGGCAGGGTCCAAACCGTATGTAGGAGAGTAGGGTCTGCAATCCTATGATCACCCGGACTTTTTGCTTTTGTTTCACTGGTTTACGACTTTCTCGGGCTGTGGGCCTGCCAATCAGACCCACAGCCTAGCTGTTCTCTCGCCAAATTGATGTGTACCTTAGGTGCATTACCCAATTGGAACGGGGCCACCTTGTCAGACCCTGTAACTCAGGGCATCGGTGTACCCAGGGCCTACCAGGGGCTGAAGCATGTATTATGCCACCCCTGGCTAGACATCCAAATCTGACACAACTGGCTGCACGACAGCTGGGGCAACGTGGCGTACTCGCCCGTTGCTGTAGGTATAGTATCCCTATATCTAAACTCAAAATGGACACCCGAGTTCCTATCAGTCACTCCTATGGCAGGCCTTAACAATCCTGAAGGCAGAGTGCGTGGAATCGTGTGAACTGGGCTCTGGCACGAGCCGAGCCCGGTTGCAGCTTGCGGAACCAAGACCCAACGGCTGTTCCATGATAACGCGTATCATATCGGTAACTTCGGTATAGCGTTATCCAGACATGTCGAGTAAGGTGTCATATGAATCGGGATGCTGCCCCCTCACCAATTCTGGCGACGAGGTTAGCATTCCGCCCTTCTAGAGGGACACGACATGTACGTAACTGTGAACCCCGGTTAAAGTTAACTGAAGCCTCAGCTCCACAAAATGGATGCTGCCACCACAGACACGAGTCTGACCTCCTGCTGCTGGGAGTCCTTCCAGCGAGGAGAGCTTGGACAAAGGGTTTCCTGTCAAGGGCGGTGTTCGCACCGTCCCAGACAGGGTTTGTGTATTCTGGGTAGGTAGGGCTTTGCAAGAAGGTGACTGCGGAGTGGCACCCCGTTGCTCACTACGCATCTGCCGGCTAGAACCAGTTCCAGGGGCGCGCAGCCCCTGACCTGAGGAAAGTCCAGCAGGGGGAGAGGGGTGTAACTACCCCCCTTCCTGGTCCCACCCTTAGGGCAGGACCTAGTCATGTACCCACCCCTTTCTTTAGGATAAAGGCCGGAGCGGGGACCCTTCCAAATTAGATCATCTTTGAATCAAGAATACTTTCTACGAAAGGACTTCGAGACTCTTCTCAAGATTTCTCCCTTGTGACTAAGGAGTAGTCACCCTGCATCAGCGGGCACCATCTAAGAACTCTGCGGTTTGCTGCAAGTCCTTCCTCAAGGATCCGACGGTCCAGCTCGACGAGAACCGGCTTCCCTGGCACCTCTGACCTCTACCCACGTCGTCAGCTCAGCTGAGATCTGTGGGTGCGACGAGACCTCGAGGGACCGGCCATCATCAAAACCTGCACGCTTTCTTAAACAGCACGACCATCGAAGTAATTCCCTGGTGAGTGCTCTGGGGTCCGAGAAGCCCCGACCCTGAGCAGCTCCAGCACCGAAGTGCAGTCTCCCAGCATCTCCACGATCTGCGTGGG
The DNA here is from genome assembly GCF_964263255.1 of Lissotriton vulgaris. Lineage (NCBI taxonomy): Eukaryota > Metazoa > Chordata > Amphibia > Caudata > Salamandridae > Lissotriton > Lissotriton vulgaris. The sequence continues at coordinate 651,908,041 of NC_141697.1, read as the reverse complement.
GCCCTTCTGCTCGCTGCTCAGCACGTTGTCTGGTCACTAGCCGCTGGCTTGTGCCCTTCTTTGACGACATCCGACAACCAACGCTGCTGGTCTGGTTGCTCCAGACGGCCCTTGCTCCCTTTTTCGAGAGGAGCACCCCGGACCCTCTTGGTCCACTCAAGACGCCATTTTAGGCCCACCACGTGGCCCTGAAATCTGCCAAGGCTTGTTGCCCCAATCCTGGGCCCAGCGACGCCGACAGCATCAACCTTCGTGGGACAGCTCGCACCTCCATCCTGGTCGCCGACAACGCCTCCTGGTCCGTGAGACTGCAGAGCCTAGCGTCGCCCACTCACCTAGTCGAGGTGACGGCCATCCGGTGCCTTCCTGGTACCCTCTGACTACTGGCTAGTAGTACGAACTTGGTCCCCTCTGCTTTCAGGTATCAACGATCTCTGATCCAGGCTTGGATCTCTACGAACTATTCATCACTGGTCGCCGGCCAGCAACTCCTTTTCTTCCGGCTCCTGGCTCGTCAGCGAAGACCCCCGACGCCTGTAAGACTTGTGCAGCCGCAGCCCTCGTGGCTAGGTAACTTCGGCATTTCGGTGCCTGCATAGCCTCCTTACTCTAGGGTCCCGAGTCCCTCGCTTCCGACTTGCCTTATCGGGTCCGCCCGAGACCATTAGAACCTTCCGTGCCCTCGGGCATTCGTTTTAATTGTGCACTTGAAGTATTTTCCTAAGAGTTTTGTTCTGTGCTTAGTACCCTGTCCTCATAAAGAGTCCAGGGCTGTTGTGATTCTTAATAAATATACTGTTTATTTTCATAACACCTGTGTGGTGTCCTTTCACTTGGCGTTCAAGGGGTATGTGATGGTATAACAGCTGGCTTAACACGCCCTCTAGAGTTTAGCCCGAAGACTGCTCGTATCCACGCTACTAGGATAGCTGGTCTAAGGTTGACTTACAACCAATCACCATAAGGGTCGTTTGGAATGATACATAGTGGTCGCTAGAATAGCGAACGCTGCATATCGGGCCAACTTCTCACATTGGTGAGCAGCGGTTGGGATTTGAGCTTGCTGTTGTTTTACCACGCGTATCCTAAGAACATCTTGTGAAAGATCGCATAAGTACTCCAGGTACATATAACTTAGCTTAGAATACTCTGAGTTCTACTGAACCAGCTGTTGTAGCTCCTCAAGGCTTATCACACCTTGGCTGCAACTCTTAGCAAGGGATCAGTAGGAAAACCCATAGTGTAGGTAGGTGCATCACTTACACCACACTAGAAGCAGCATGTCGGTCAAAGGAGGAAACTCTGAGTCTCCCCTTGTGTCAGTCGACCTTCCACAGGTCACCTCCAGATATGCTGCACTTAGCTTCCAAGAGATGCGACAACTCTGTACATCTCGGAAGTTAAAACAGGGTTCAAACCCTACAACTCCCTTTCTGATTGGTCTCTTAGAGACTTATGATGCCAGGAGAGCGGGTAACACCGACTCTTCTTATCCAGAAGAGAGTATGCCCCCCCTCGAGGGAACCCGAGGTGAGCCTGACCTTATCCATCTCTCCGCAGAGGGCGAAGAGGAGGACGAGGAGCCAGAGACATCTGGGGACGAGGCAGACAAAGGTCCAGTCATAGTTAGTCAGCTAACTCAGGACAACTTAAGCCAGCACGAGATTGGTACTAGGAGACCCCTGGGGCCTCTCTCGGGCCAGCTTAACATTGGGAACGGACGAGTTAGGTCTCTGTCGAGAGGCTCTAACAGATCTGTTCGAACCAATGGCTCTCGAGGCTCTGCTCGAAGAGGGATGACATCACCTCAGAGAAGAGTGTACGAAGCAAAGGAGCGGGAAGTCAAACTGCGGATCGAAAGGGAAGAACTTGCCCTAGCCAAAGAGAGACTCGCCTTTGCTCGAGAGCAAGAATTGAGTGGGACAACTCCCACTGGTGGCAGCATTCCCTCACGGGAACCCAGGAGTTAAGACACTAAGCACCTGAATAAGATAGTGCCCCCCTTTAAGCAAGGGGACGACATCCACAAATGGATTACTGCTTTGGAGCGGGCCTGCACTGTACAGTGCATCCCCCAGAGTCAGTGGGCAGCTATCTTGTGGCTCTCCTTTGAAGGTAAAGGTAGAGATAAGCTCCTCACCACAAGGGTCGAGGATGCTAACAATTACCAGGTCCTGAAGAACACACTGATTGATGGGTTCGGCCTAACCACTGAGCAGTACAGGTTGCTGTTCAGGGATACCCAGAAAACTCAGTCTCAGGACTGGTCTGATTTCGTTGATTGTGCCACTAAGGCTTTCGAGGGCTGGTTGTTGGGCAGTAAGGTTACTGATTACCAAGGATTGTATAATTTGATCATGCGAGAACAGATTTTAAACAATTGTCAGAACCAGTTGTTGCATCAGCACCTTGTCGACTCGGATCTGACCTCTCCCCAAGAATTGGGAAAGAAGGCAGACAGATGGGTCAGAACAAGGGTTAAGCAAAACCAGGGCCAGAACCAGGGTGGTCAGAAGAAAGCAGACCAGAAGGGTAAAGATTCGAAAGGGGAACAAACTGACCAGAAGTCTTCGACAGGTCCCCAACAACCCAAAGAGGGGGGGGGTCAGGCTTCCCAGAAAAAGAAGAATCAAGAAGGCCAATCGAAAAAGTGGTGCCAATACTGTAAAAGTAAAACTCACTGGTTTAGTGAGTGCACCAAGAAAGGAGGGCAGACTCCTGCTACTGCAGCCCCTAAGGCACCTGTGCCCCCTAGTACAGCCAGCAGTAGTAGTGCGCCTCCCAAGGGACTAGTTGGGTTAACCTTGGGTTCTGAGGGGTGTGACAGCTTAGCTGGTACACTCACTCAGGCTGTCATTGTCTGTACAGGAGATGTGGATGTATCCCCTGATGTCAGTCCCAATACTTTGGGCAAATACCGACAGACGCCTTTAATAAATGGAAGAATGGCTCAGGCCTATAGGGACACTTGTGCCAGCGTCACCATGGTGACGCCTAACTTTGTGGACCCTGGACAGATCATGCTAGGTACAGATTTCCTGGTGACCAATGCCAGCAACGTCACTACCAGTCATAGTATGGCGATTGTTGCTTTCTCCTGGGGAGGGGTAAATGGCCAGAAAAAGGTTGTTGTTAGTTCAGACCTCCCAGTGGATTGTTTGTTGGGCAATGATTTGGAGTCATCACGATGGTCAGAAGTGGAGCAACGGACTCACATGGAGATGTTAGGCTTGCCAGCACACGTGTTTGCTGTGACCAAGTCACAGGTCAGACGATGCCCCACTGAACAGGTGCTGGATCCTGGAACAACGGACCAGACACCTCCCAAGAAGAGGAGCAGTAGGGTTAAGGCTTCGCCTTCCCCCTTGCCCCAGGTCTAGGATCAGGACTCAGAGGAGGCTGACCTCCAAGAATTGCGGGAAACTGAACCTAAAGAACTCGAACTTGATCAAGTTGAGTTTCTGGGCTCAGGGGGACCCACACAAGAGGACCTGGGGAAGGACCAGTTAGACTGCCCTTCTCTTGAACCCCTCAGACAGCAGGCTGCTGCTGAGGCTGCTGGGAACGCCACAGGTACCCACAAGGTATACTGGGAAGATGGACTCCTGTACACTGAGGCAAGAGACCCCAAGCCTGGCATGACCAGGAGGCTGGTCGTCCCCTTGTCTCAGCGTGGTTTCCTCCTTACCTTGGCCCACGAGATTCCCTTAGCAGGACACTTAGGCCAGACGAAGACGTGGGACAGGCTTGTCTCACACTTTCACTGGCCTCACATGAACGAAGATACCAAGGAGTTTTGCCGCTCCTGTGTCACTTGCCAAGCCAGGTGGCACGACAAAGGCCCCCCTTATACCAATGCCTGTGGTGGGGTGCCCTTTGAACGGGTGGGGATTGACATCGTCGGTCCCATGGAACCACCAACAGCATCAGGGCACAAGTTTATACTGGTGGTAGTGGATCATGCCACCAGGTATCCTGAAGCTATTCCCCTTAGGACCACTACAGCGCCTGTTGTGGCAAGAGCCCTAGTTGGAGTATTCTCCAGAGTGGGCTTCCCTAAGGAGGTCGTCTCCGACAGAGGTGCAAACTTTATGTCGAGCTACTTAACTGCTATGTGGAAGGAATGTGGTGTCAACTACAAGTTCACTACACCCTATCATCCACAATGCAATGGGCTTGTTGAGAGATTCAACAGGACCCTGAAAGGGATGATTCATGGACTACCTGAAAAGCTTCGGCGTAGATGGGACGTCCTGATCCCCTGCCTTTTATTCGCTTACAGAGAAGTCCCACAGAAGGGGGTTGGCTACAGCCCTTTTGAACTTTTGTACGGGCATCCTGTAAGAGGACCCCTGTGTTTGGTGAAGGAAGGATGGGAGAGACCTCTCAAAAAGCCTGCAACCAGCATAGTGGACTATGTGCTGGGCCTCCGCTCACGGATGGCTGTGTACATGGAGAAGGCATCCGAAAACCTTAAGGCCAGCCAAGAACTCCAAAAAGCTTGGCATGACCAAAAGGCTGTCTTGACTGTTTATCAGCCCGGACAGAAGGTGTGGGTGTTGGAGCCAGTGGCCCCAGCAGCACTCAAAGACAAATGGTCCGGGCCCTACACCATCCTGGAGAAAAAGGGAGAGGTCACCTACCTGGTAGACCTGGGAACTCCCCGGAGCCCCCACAGGGTGCTCCATGTCAACAGGCTCAAGGCATATGTCGACAGGAAGGACATGAGTTTGCTCATGGCCATAGATGAGGGACAGGAGGAGGAGAGTGACCCTCTCCCCGACCTGCTCACTCAGAATCCTGACGATGGATCGGTAGATGGTGTTGTCTTTTGTGGCAGCCTCTCCGAACATCAACAGGAGGATTGTAAACCAGTTCTTCAATCCTTCCGGCATATGTTCTCTCTAACCCCCAGTCAGACCAATTGGTGCACCCATGAGGTTGACACTGGTGACAGCTTGCCCGTCAAGAGTAAAATCTACCGACAGCCTGATCACGTTAGAGCAGAGGTCTTCAATCTGTGGGGCGCGACCCCCAGGGGGGTCGTGGAGTCCTTGGAAGGGGGTCGCAGATTCTGCCAGAGCACACAGTTCCTGGCGGCTGATCGAAGGCCTCACCGAGGTGTGAAAAACATCAAAGCCTCATTAACATGTAAAAGGTCTTCTAAAGACCTGTCAAGTACTCGGGTGTGGCTGTGTGTGTGTGTCCCTGAAGCCGTTTCTGGGGGAGGAGAGGTGGGAGAGGGCTGAGGGAGCAGGCTGTAGTGTAGCCCTTTGAGGTCAATGCATATTGCGCCCCTGGAGCTGTGAGTCCCATGACACGTCCCCCGCCCCCAGCAGGGAGGCACAGAGATGCCCTCCCCTGATCGGGAAAGAAGGAAGAAGAGCAGAGAGATACTGACCCCCCCCCCCATGAGAGAGGCACAGAAAAGGTGGGTGGATGAATGATGGGTGGATGGATGGATGGATGGATGAAGGATGGATGGATGTGTGAAAAGGTGGGTGAATGAATGATGAATGGATGGATGAAAGGGTGGATGGAAGGATGAAAGGATGGATGGATGAAAGGGTGGATGGATGGAAGGGTGGATGGATGGATGGATGAAAGGATGGATGGATGAAAGGGTGGATGGATGGAAGGATGCAAGGGTAGATGGATGAAGGATGTAGGGATGGATAAAAGGTTGCATGGATGAATAATGGATGGATGGATGTGTGAAAAGATGGGTGGATGAATGATGGGTGAATGGATGGATGAAAGGGTGGATGGATGAAGGATGGATGTATGGATGTAAGGATGAAAGGGTGGATGGGTGAAGGATAGATGGATGAAGGATAGATGTAAGGATGAAAGGGTGGACGGATGAAGGATGAATGGATGGATGAAAGGGTGGATGGATGGATGAAAGGGTGGATGGATGGAAGGATGAAAGGGTGGACTGATGAAGGATGGATGGATGGAAGGGTGGATGGATATATGAATGGATAAACGGTTGCATGGACGAATGATGGATGTGTGAAAAGGTGGGGAGATGAATGATGGGTGGATGGATGGATGCAAGGATGGACGGATAAAGGATGGATGGATGGAAGGATGAAAGGGTAGATGGATGTATGGATGGATAAAAGGTTGCATGGATGAATGATGCATGGATGGATGTGTGAAAAGGTAGGGGGATGAATGATGGGTGGAAGGATGGATGAAAGGGTGGATGGATGGATGGATGGATGGATGGATAAAAGGTTGCATGAATGAACGATGCATGGATGGATGTGTGAAAAGGTGGGTGGATGAATAATAGGTGGATGGATGGAAGGGTGGATGGGTAAAGGATGAATGTATGGATGGAAGGATGAAGGGGTGGGTGGATGAAGGATGGATTTATGGAAGTAAGGATGAAAGGGTGGATGGGTGAAGGGTGGATTGGTGAAGGATAGATGGATGAAGGATAGATGCATGGATGTAAGGATGAAAGGGTGGACGGATGAAGGATGGATGGATGAAAGGGTGGATGGATGGAAGGATGAAAGGGTGGACGGATGAAGGATGGATGGATGTATGTTTGGATAAAAGGTTGCATGGATGGATAAAAGGTTGCATGGATGGATGAATGATGCATGGGTGGATGTGTGAAAAGGCGGGGGGATGAATGATGGGTGGATGGATGGATGAAAGGGTGGGTGGATGGATGTATGGATGAAAGGGTGGATGGATGAAGGATGGATGTATGGATGGGAGGATGAAGGGGTGGATGGATGGATGGATAAAAGGTTGCATGGATGAATGATGGATGGATAAAAGGTTGCATGGATGAATGATGGATGGATGTGTGAAAAGGTGGGTGGATGAATGATGGGTGGATGGATGGAAGGGTGGAGGGGTAAAGGATGGATGTATGGATGGAAAGATGAAAGTGGATGGATGAAGGATGGATGGATGGATGGAAGGATGAAAGGATGGATGGATGTGTGAAAGTGTGGGTGGATGAATGATGGATGGATGTGATGAGGTCTAACAGGCGCATTTATGGTTGTCAAAAGATGATGATGAGGAGTACCAGTTTCTAGAAGCTTTTGTCGGAAGGGGGTCCTTACCCCTAAAAAGGTTTTACAAGGGGGTCTCGGCATCAAAAAGTTTGAAGACCTCTGCGTTAGAGACTGCATCAAGAGTGAAGTGCAGAAAATGTTGGAGCTGGGAGTCATTGAACCCTCGGATAGCCCTTGGGCTAGTCCCGTAGTTCTAGTGCCGAAACCTCACACCCCGGGCGGTAAGAAAGAGATGAGGTTCTGCGTAGACTACAGGGGTCTCAATGCAGTCACTAAGACTGACGCCCACCCAATACCAAGGGCAGACGAACTTATCGATAGATTGGCTTAGGCCAACTACTTAAGTACGTTTGACCTGACAGCTGGGTATTGGCAAATCAGGTTAGCTGAGGACGCCAAGCCTAAGACCGCATTTTCTACCCCTGGTGGGCATTATCAGTTCGTGGTGATGCCCTTCGGTTTGAAAAATGCACCTGCCACCTTCCAACGGTTGGTGAATCACGTTCTCACTGGGCTGGATGACTTCTGTGCGGCGTATCTTGACGATATTGCTGTCTTTAGCTCCACCTGGGAGGATCACCTGGTCCACCTGCGGAAAGTGTTAGAGGCTCTGCAAGCAGCAGGTCTCACTATCAAGGCTACCAAGTGCCAGATAGGGCAGACACAGGTTGTATACTTGGGCCACCTCGTCGGTGGAGGCCAAGTTCAGCCACTGGAGAGCAAGATACAGTCAATCAGGGACTGGGCTCCTCCAACCACCCAGACTCAGGTTCGAGCTTTCTTGGGCCTGACTGGTTACTACCGGAAGTTCGTCAGAAATTACGGATCGATTGTGACTCCGCTCAATGAACTGACGAGTAAGAAAATGCCAAAAAAGGTTCAGTGGACAGCGAGCTGTCAAAAAGCATTCGATGACCTAAAACAGGCCATGTGCACGGCACCTATCCTCAAGAGTCCAGATTACTCCAAACCATTCATTGTCCAAACAGATGCTTCTGAGTTGGGTGTGGGAGCTGTTCTATCTCAACTGAATTTTGATGGTAATGACCAGCCCATTGCTTTTATAAGCAGACGGCTGACCCCCAGAGAGAAAAATTGGTCAGCTATAGAGAGGGAGGCCTTCGCTGTGGTGTGGGCCCTGAAGAAACTGAGGCCATACTTGTTTGGCACTCATTTCAAGATTCAGACCGACCATAAGCCCCTCCTATGGCTAAATCAGATGAAGGGTGAAAACCCCAAACTGCTAAGGTGGTCCATTTCCCTACAGGGGATGGACTTCACAGTGGAGCATAGACCTGGCACTGATCATGGCAATGCAGATGGGCTCTCCAGGTATTTCCACTTAGAACAAGAAGACTCACCTGGTCAAGGTTAGCTTATTGTCCCAACGTTTGGGGGGGGGGTCATGTAGGAGAGTAGGGTCTGCAATCCTATGATCACCCGGGCTTTTTGCTTTTGTTTCACTGGTTTACGACTTTCTCGGGCTGTGGGCCTGCCAATCAGACCCACAGCCTAGCTGTTCTCTCGCCAAATTGATGTGTACCTTAGGTGCATTACCCAATTGGAACGGGGCCACCTTGTCAGACCCTGTAACTCAGGGCATCGGTGTACCCAGGGCCTACCAGGGGCTGAAGCATGTATTATGCCACCCCTGGCTGGACATCCAAATCTGACACAACTGGCTGCACGACAGCTGGGGCAACGTGGCGTACTCGCCCGTTGCTGTAGGTATAGTATCCCTATATCTAAACTCAAAATGGACACCCGAGTTCCTATCAGTCACTCCTATGGCAGGCCTTAACAATCCTGAAGGCAGAGTGCGTGGAATCGTGTGAACTGGGCTCTGGCACGAGCCGAGCCCGGTTGCAGCTTGCGGAACCAAGACCCAACGGCTGTTCCATGATAACGCGTATCATATCGGTAACTTCGGTATAGCGTTATCCAGACATGTCGAGTAAGGTGTCATACGAATCGGGATGCTGCCCCCTCACCAATTCTGGCGACGAGGTTAGCATTCCCCCCTTCTAGAGGGACACGACATGTACGTAACTGTGAACCCCGGTTAAAGTTAACTGAAGCCTCAGCTCCACAAAATGGATGCTGCCACCACAGACACGAGTCTGACCTCCTGCTGCTGGGAGTCCTTCCAGCGAGGAGAGCTTGGACAAAGGGTTTCCTGTCAAGGGCGGTGTTCGCACCGTCCCAGACAGGGTTTGTGTATTCTGGGTAGGTAGGGCTTTGCAAGAAGGTGACTGCGGAGTGGCACCCCGGTGCTCACTACGCATCTGCCGGCTAGAACCAGTTCCAGGGGCGCGCAGCCCCTGACCTGAGGAAAGTCCAGCAGGGGGAGAGGGGTGTAACTACCCCCCTTCCTGGTCCCACCCTTAGGGCAGGACCTAGTCATGTACCCACCCCTTTCTTTAGGATAAAGGCCGGAGCGGGGACCCTTCCAAATTAGATCATCTTTGAATCAAGAATACTTTCTACGAAAGGACTTCGAGACTCTTCTCAAGATTTCTCCCTTGTGACTAAGGAGTAGTCACCCTGCATCAGCGGGCACCATCTAAGAACTCTGCGGTTTGCTGCAAGTCCTTCCTCAAGGATCCGACGGCCCAGCTCGACGAGAACCGGCTTCCCTGGCACCTCTGACCTCTACCCACGTCGTCAGCTCAGCTGAGATCTGTGGGTGCGACGAGACCTCGAGGGACCGGCCATCATCAAAACCTGCACGCTTTCTTAAACAGCACGACCATCGAAGTAATTCCCTGGTGAGTGCTCTGGGGTCCGAGAAGCCCCGACCCTGAGCAGCTCCAGCACCGAAGTGCAGTCTCCCAGCATCTCCACGATCTGCGTGGGGCCCTTCTGCTCGCTGCTCAGCACGTTGTCTGGTCACTAGCCGCTGGCTTGTGCCCTTCTTTGACGACATCCGACAACCAACGCTGCTGGTCTGGTTGCTCCAGACCGGCCCTTGCTCCCTTTTTCGAGAGGAGCACCCCGGACCCTCTTGGTTCACTCAAGACTCTGAAATCTGCCAAGGCTTGTTGCCCCAATCCTGGGCCCAGCGACGCCGACAGCATCAACCTTCGTGGGACAGCTCGCACCTCCATCCTGGTCGCCGACAACGCCTCCTGGTCCGTGAGACTGCAGAGCCTAGCGTCGCCCACTCACCTAGTCGAGGTGACGGCCATCCGGTGCCTTCCTGGTACCCTCTGACTACTGGCTAGTAGTACGAACTTGGTCCCCTCTGCTTTCAGGTATCAACGATCTCTGATCCAGGCTTGGATCTCTACGAACTATTCATCACTGGTCGCCGGCCAGCAACTCCTTTTCTTCCGGCTCCTGGCTCGTCAGCGAAGACCCCAGACGCCTGTAAGACTTGTGCAGCCGCAGCCCTCGTGGCTAGGTAACTTCGGCATTTCGGTGCCTGCATAGCCTCCTTACTCTAGGGTCCCGAGTCCCTCGCTTCCGACTTGCCTTATCGGGTCCACCCGAGACCATTAGAACCTTCCGTGCCCTCGGGCATTCATTTTAATTGTGCACTTGAAGTATTTTCCTAAGAGTTTTGTTCTGTGCTTAGTACCCTGTCCTCATAAAGAGTCCAGGGCTGTTGTGATTCTTAATAAATATACTGTTTATTTTCATAACACTTGTGTGGTGTCCTTTCACTTGGCGTTCAAGGGGTATGTGATGGTATAACAGCTGGCTTAACACGCCCTCTAGAGTTTAGCCCGAAGACTGCTCGTATCCACGCTACTAGGATAGCTGGTCTAAGGTTGACTTACAACCAATCACCATAAGGGTCGTTTGGAACGATACATAGTGGTCGCTAGAATAGCGAACGCTGCATATCGGGCCAACTTCTCACACCGTACACCACCAGTAGGAGCAACAGCACTCCCCATGATAAAAACATTAAAGAGAACGAGAAACAACGCACTGAGGTTGTTCTTAAAATCTCCAGAGAACAGCAGCCTCCTCGACACATATCGTCAAGCCCAAAAGGCATTTAGGAGGGCAGTTACCCAAGAGAGAAAGGATCAGGAAGCTCGATTCTGGGTTAAACTGGTATGGGAAAGTAAACAACAAAATTGAAAGTCATTTTGGTCACTCATTAACAATATCGATCGGAATACAACATCCTTCGGATCAGCGAACATCCAGGAAGCAGACTGGATCTTGTACCTAACAGAGCACTTCCAGGCACAAGACAATCCTGATTGCCCTGGATTAACATGGGTCTCTGACACTGGCACAGGTACAACACTGAATCCTCCATTTGATCAAATGCAGGGGCCTTCCTCACTCGAGGTACTGTCAGAAGAAAGAGTAGTCAATGCTCTGACCAAAGGGAGACAAGATGGAGCACCAGGCCCGAATGGACTGCCGCAGAGGCTATTCAAGTCCGATATCCCTTTCTGGTCCAAACTGCTATCAAATCTTTTTTTTTTTTTTTGTAAAATTTTTATTTTGCATACAGAGAAAAATAACAATTAACAAAAGACATCACAGTGGTCGCATGAAAGGTCCCACACAGTGGGAAGGCTGAAAAGGAAGATGAGGCAGGGCATTAAAGCAAAAAAGTCTTCAGTGCTGGTAAAGTCGGCAGTCCCGCAGCAATCCCCCGCCGAGGGGTAGCTCAAATAGTGCAGCCAGCAACTATCAAATCTTTTTAACTACTCCCTGACCCACCAAACCATCCCGGATTCCTGGAGAGGTGCTATTATCCATCCCATCTATAAAGCCGGACCACGAGGCAACCCAAACAACTATAGATTAATTGCCCTGTTGGACGTAGAAGCAAAACATTTTGCAGGCCTCATCTTGGAGGATCTTAGACAATGGGCAAAGGAAAAAAATCTGATTCCTTTCAATCAGACAGGGTTTGTTGCCAAATCAGGAACATTGACAAACTTACTGGCAACCTCCACCATCATCGACAAAGCCCTCACAAATTCCAGGTCGATTTTTTGCTGCTTTGTCGACTTCAAAGCAGCTTTTGACAGGGTGCCTAGGGCAGCGCTGTGGCAGAAACTGAAGCAGTGGGGAATCCCAGACAACATCTTGAATCCCATTATCCTGCTGTACTCCAATACATGGGTCCGAGTGAAGCTAGGGTCTGGCGCGCATCTCTCCCGGAAAATCTGGACCTCTCGTGGTGTCAAACAAGGATGTGTGCTGGCTCCCCTTCTCTTCAATCTATTCATAGCGGACCTATCAAGCACGCTAGAGGAAGTAATTAGTCATCCAACAAAAGTAGGAGGCACGGCATTATGCAATCTTTTATATGCCGATGACTTGGCATTGTTCAGTCTCACTAGAGTGGGGCTACAGAGACTTCTGGATGCCTTAATGCAATACACGGTCAACAACCAATTAGAAATAAACATGAAAAAAACGATGGTTGTCCCGTTTGGCAAAAAACGCTACAGCGGTGGAGGCTGGACAATAAACAAAGAAAGCATCTCAATCGGCCAATCATACAAATACCTAGGGGTCGATTTGGACTCCAGGGGCAGTTTCACCAAACAGAGTACTGTGATTGCAGCCAAGGCAACAGTGTTAATGATATCCCTGGCTAAGCTATCGAGGAGACTCTCAGGCCCCACGGTTTTGCCCTTACTGGAAGTGCTTAGAGCAAAGATCGGCCCCACACTTTCGTATGGTATAGAGATCTTCAAGGGAAAAATGAATAAGTCTCTAAACAAACTGACAACCAAACTCTATAAGAAACTGCTCCACCTGCCGAGTTCCTCCTCGCCAGCACAGGTCAGACTAGAGCTGGGCTTAACTAACTATGAATCCTCTAATGTTGGCTCATATCTTAATCTGATCCACAAATTAAGGAAGGCAGAAGCTGGCACCTTGGAATTCTTGGTCTGGAATGAAATTAGTGTGAGCAATCCGGGAGGAACATATGGCCGCCTCCTAAACGATTACATCCAACAAACGTCTGCTGCGGATCTCTGGGCCCTCAACCCAAGCCAGACTGCCTTCAAAAATACAATTAAAAAAGTTATAAGACTGAAATCCCTGATCATGGACAAAGCTCTCCTTGCGAAACGTAGCCATGCTTGGGCAGTAGCCAACTCCTATAAACGACTTTATCCGGCCAATTATCTTTCGATAACATTCTCTTATCATCTAAAGCGATGCCTGATCGCCCTAAGACTTGGAGACTGGCGCTTCCTACAAAATCTCCCTGTATGGCGCCAAAAAAGGGCTGATCAAACGTGCAGAGGGTGCGGGTCAGCTAATGAAACTTGTTTGCACGTGCTCTGTATATGCCCCTTCTTCATGCCCCAACGCAGACGCCTACTCAGGCCGGAATGGAACAGGTTGGGAGTTCGGACTTGCAGACATGCCATTACTGCTGCTCTGTCCTTAGAGAACACTGACTTAAACATAAAATTGGCTAAATTCGCTCAGTATGCCTACAGGCTTTTAGAAAAATTGGACCACTGTGCAGAATAATGTGTACCTAACCCCACCGGCATTGTCTGGGAGTGCTAACCTTTAAATTGACATGCTGCAGTAAGCACTGATAAGAAAGCCACATTGCATTCTGTTTTTATTCTCTTTCATCTTTTAAATCTTTTTTAAGCTGTAAGACTGTATTAATGTGCTGGAAGAAACCTTTAAAGATATGTTTTATATATCTAAATAAAGATGTATATATATATACAATCGGGGTTCCGTGCTGCTCACAGCACAGAGTCTGCACTGGTGGAGATCTCTGAAGCGGTTAGGGAGTGTCTGGACAGTGGCGGCAGAGCGGCTCTAATTCTATTGGACCTCTCTGCCGTGTTTGACACGGTGCCAGATCAGCGCCTCCTCGCTCGGCTCGCCGATATTGGTGTCACAGGATTAGCTTTGGACTGGCTAAGCTCCTTTCTCTCGTCTAGATCTCAGCAGGTTTGGCTTCCCCCCTTTTCATCTATGGCCAAGCCTCTTTTGACAAGGGTCCTTCAGGGCTCCACACTGAGCCCTTTGCTTTTTAATATTTATTTGACCCCCCTGATAAAGTTGGCCGAACAACTGGGGGCCCAAATTATTGCCTATGCGGATGACACGCAGCTGCTATTTACGTGGCCCAGCGATGTCTTAGACACAGGGGGAATTCAGTCCTGTCTATCCTCAGTTTTTAATTGGCTTGCTTCCTCACAATTGAAGTGTAATAAGGATAAGACAGAAATTTTGCTGTATGGTCATTTTCCCCCTAGTTTTATAGAATTACTTTGGCCGGTTGGCTTTCCGATGCCCTGTTTAGTCAATGTCCTCGCTAAGAACTTGGGGGTCTGGTTCGGAGAGGACCTCCGGTTCGAGGCTCAAATTAAGAAGCTGACGGGGGGCTGCTTTGGGACCCTTAAAGCGCTTTGGAAGTTTTTTCCTTATCTTCCTTCCTCAGCAAGAGAGTCAGTAGCGAGAGCTTTAATCCTCTCGCGGCTTGACTATGCCAACGCCTTGCTGAGTGGCTCCCCGGCTTACTTGGTGAGGCGTCTCCAAGTGATTCAAAATGCGACCGCCAGACTGTTAGGTAATATCCCCAGCCAGGTGAGCGTAAAGAATCACTTGCAGAGTTTGCACTGGTTGCCAGTTCCACAACGGATTATCTTTAAAATTCTTACACTGGCTCATAAAGCCATTAATGGGCAAGGTCCTGCATACTTGATGAAACGATTCAGTTGTTACTCTCCTAATAGACCCTTGCGCTCTGCCGCTCAACACCTGCTGCAGGTCCCACGTTTTCGGCATGCCCGGCTGGGAGGGCAATCAGTGGCGGTGAAGGCCGCCTTGGCCTGGAATGAACTTCCATTATCCCTGCGAGCTACCTTGAACTTCGGCTCTTTTAAAAAAGCGTTGAAAACGCATTTGTTCAGGTTGGCCTTCTGTCTTATTGTTCTGCTTTTATTCTGTTTTCCTTTTCATCTTCGCTCCAGGATACTCCGGCAGTAATTGTGTGCGTAATAAAACAGCATAATAATAACTTGCTGACACGATCCTTTTACATCTCCAAATCTCAAAGGACTATTTGTTTCAGTACCATTCCACAAAGATAATGCCCTACACCTGAACCTAGCTCCTGTAAACCATTTATTATTGGCAAATACTGATGCTTCAATAATTAATACTGGCCTGGCTGCAAAATGTGGAGGCAGTGGTTTGGCAGAATAATTACTACAGGTGGATGATGGATTAGATCTCCCTAGAATACCTCATTCCAATACCGCTTCGTCTCAATTTATATAACTATATTTCTGCCCTGCTCCGTACATTCTGGATATCTCAGTTTTATCTGTAAGAATTTGTCAAACCTTAGGGGTTGTATCAAATACAGTTGTATTACCTCAGGCAGTCACAGGACTAATATGAGTTGGATGTAACTGTGCTTTTATCCTACACAAGAAAATATATAATAAACCGTTTGTTATATTAACAGGCACTTCTTTAGGATACACTAAAGGTGGTGTTTCTGTGGCATGGGGAATAAGACAACATACATAACAACTATCATTTTGTGTATTGGTACCTATATTATGCATATCTTTATACCACATATTATCAAGTAAAGAATCATGCAAAGGATGTATTTCTATTTCTTTAAAAACAGCTCTGCGAAAGGGTAATAATTCTTCCTTATGGGTGGGGTCTTTTGCGTCTACATAACACATAATACAATAGCAAATTATCAGAGTAATAATCTTAATCACTGAACTTAATATTATAATACGAAAAATATAATTTAACTGTTTCTTCATTGTGTCATTTACTCTTGGTCCATTGCCTCCTCCCCTCTCTGCTGGAGAGGGGCTGAAAATGGATGAAGGTCTGTTACGTGCACCCAGTTCTGCATCCCCTCCACTTTTACTGCTGTTGGCATGCTCTGTGTTACTTGGTAGGGGACTAGAAACTTTGGGTCCATCCATTACCTCACATCATTTCACATGAAGACCCAGGAACCAATGCTTATTGCTGAAGACAAAGGCAGGGTTGGTGCAGTACCATCGGCCTGTTTCAGCTGAACCTATTTAGAATACATCTGTACAGCTTTTGTTAAGGCAGAAGTGAATGCATTCATTTCTTGCCAAACACTTTCTGATGCAGACTTGGTATCAGAACAAATCATTTAGTTTAGTTTAAAAGAAAAATGAGAATGCCTACATGTTACGACTTGGTGAGGGGTCAAATGATGATACTTTGAAGGGGCATTTCTCAATGCATACAGCGCAAGGGGAAGGCAGTAAAGCAATTCTTTTTTAATGGCTCACACATTTTTTACACTTTACTTTTTAATAAGCCATCTATCTTCTCAACTATTCGGTTACTCTCTGGGTTATAAACTGAGGTAAACTGGTGTTCTACTCCTAGTAGTTTAGTAATTTGCTAAAATACTGTGTTAGCGAAGTCTTTGCCATTATCGCTGTGTATTGCCGCTGGAACCCCCCACCTCAGTATGACCTCTCTCACCAGGAATTTGGCTGCCTGGTCAGCATCACATTTGGAGCACAGTCCTGCTTCAATACATCATGAAAATGGACACACCCCTATTAACAAGTACCCATATCTGTTACATTTTAGTATCATATCTACAAAGTCTATGTGTAACTCTATGAATGAACCTATTGGTCTTGGAATGGAGGATAAAGACAATTTTGGTGATCTCTTATTAGAGTACTGATAAAACACATGACATGAAGCTAGGAATACGTCAAGAAATGGTCCTAGATTAGGGATACATTAGCTTTTGTTTAATTCATCCATCATTACTCTATTAGAAGTTTGTGTTGGTAAATGAAGTTGTCAAAGGGCTGTTACAAGTAGAGACTGGGGTATTATGACTTTACCTAAAGTTGCTGATCTATAAATGAGATCTAGAAATCCAGTAGCTCCCCCCTGGATTTTCAGAGATCCTTCTCATGTCATGGTGCTGCATTTTGAGTGTCTAATAATGCCGCTGTAGAAACATTCTTACATAGTGTTTGAACTCAACTTCATTACCTGCATCTAAAGTGTGCATATTGCATGTTTTCCTTGCATATAAACTACCTTCCTTCGCTGCTGTATCAACAGTTTCATTTCCCTTAGACACCAAATCGGTTCCTTTTGTATGTGCCTGGCAGGCACTTAACCACTGCCACTTGACATGGGATTTGCATGTTGGTGTGCTACTGGTGTGCCATCAGATTTGAGAAATCCTCGTTGTTCCCATCTCTTCAATTCTGAGTGAATGTGGAAGCTACATAGGCTCAAATCAGTGTATTTCATTATTGTCTGAGCTGACAAGCCTGTAGGGCTGTTATCAATGTTTTTAACTCAGCCACTTGGGATGAGTCTTGTGATGGCAAGGCTTAGAGGTGCAATGTGCACAAGGTATAATCAGTAGATGAACCAATAGCCTCAACAACAGCTGCACCTGTATGCCTTTTGCCTTTCTCCTGGCCTGTCCATGAGGAACCAATGAACAATTGTCGGCCACCAGACAAGGGGTCCTCATGTGCTAGGTGATCGACCCCCTCCAATGTTATTCTACAGTCATGATCAGTGGGCTCTAGTGGGCACACTAAAAAAGTTGCAGGATTTACTGAGTGTACTCGCTCAATGCTGATAGAAGGATTTGACAGTATTACTTCATAACCTATCGCTCTTTGAGTTGTCCGTGTACTTTTTCTTTTCTGCAGCACAGCAAATGGAGAGTGCCCAACATACAGCATTACTGGGCATCCTGCCATAATATTACTACTATTTTCTACAGCAAAAGCTGCTGCTGCAAGCTCTTGCTCACAAGGAAAGTGATCTTTCATTACTGGGTCTAATAGTCCACTAAACTAGGCAACAGGTTTGTGACCCACTGGGTATTTTTGAGTAAGGACTGACATCATTGAATCCTCTGTGGCAGCGGTGAACAAGAAAAAATCTCTTTGTTTAGTCTGTATTTGCTAGTACTGGGGCTGAAGCAATTGCTTCTTTCAATTCCTGAAATGCAATCACACTGTCATCAGTCCACTGTATGTCTGTGTTGTCAGTTTTATCTTGCTTCATTGCTTATAATAGTGGTTGTATGATGGTAGCATAATCAAATACCCGCTTATGAACAAAATTACAAAGACCTAGACATTTTTGCATGTCTTTTACTGTCTTGGGCTGAGGTTGATCAAGGATAGTTTGTATTCTAGAACCTGCTATCTTTTTACCCTCTGTAGACAACACTTGGCCCAAATACAGCACTTCCTATTGCACAAACTGTAACTTTTTCCCGTCCACTTTGTATCCCTTAGTAGCAATAGTGTTAAGAGATTGACAGTGTCCAAAACACATTCATATTCTGTCTTACTACATATTAGTAGATCGTCTACATACTGCAGGACTGTACTATCTGACTGGAAATTCAACAAATCGTCCGTCAACACTCTATTGAACACAAATGGAGGCTCACAATAGCTTTGTGAGAGTGTAGAGTACACCAGTTGTTCAACATCAAAACAGAAGGCAGTCAAATAGTGACTGTCAGGATGTAAAGGTATGCTAAATAGCATTTTTTAGATCCACCACAGAAAACCATTGTTGTCACTTGGTATATTAGTTAATATCACAATTGGGTCTGGCACTATGGGGTCCTCTGCTAGTACTATGGCATTAAAGGGATGAAAATCCTGTACCATCCTCCAAGTATTACCTGTAGATTCTTCACAGGTTAAATTGTGGTGTTACATGTTGATGGACAGGAAGATAGGACTCCCTGATCCTTCAGTCTTTCTATTGTCCCGCTAATACCTTCTTTTGCTTCTATGGACAGTGGATACAGTTTTACATGAGGCAATTGTGCACCTGGCTTCAACTGTATCTTAAATGGTCCTTTCAGATAGTATCAGTCCTACCTTGTCTGGAGCTGATGTCCAGAGACAAGTCAGAACTGCTGCAAGCACTTCAATATCATGGGAGTGGGATTGTACAACTGGTAACATGGTAGGTGCATGGTAAACATGCACTAAGAAGAGTGCAATGTGTGTAAATTATCTCAGTCCTGGTGGGATTGTCTCAAAAGAGTTCTGAGTCAGAAATGTCCTGTGGTCTCAGACCAGGCATATTAAAAATCATGACCTTCCAAATTCCTCCATCACTATCTGATGCCACCAGAGTGCCCCACATACTGGTTATTTCCATCCATTCAAGGAAAAAGGGTATTCACCAGTCCCAGTTCGTCACCACTAACTTGCCTTTGGAAAATTTGTTTAGATGGCAATTACATCCATCTCCCTAAAAGTATTTCCTCAGTCTTCAGAACCTTAAGTACTGCATCTGCTAATAATTTATAATGCACTGGCTCTGCCCTTTCAACCACTTTTTCTCTGGTATTCTTAGCAGATGTATCCCACACTTCGCTTGACCTGGTATTTCACAGGTCATGGACCAATCAGAGGAAAACCTTATTGTCATGTTTAATTTAGACATGATATCCCTTCCTAATAAATTGGCTGGTGAGTTTGGAGAATAAAGGAGACGCTCCTGCGTTCGCACTCCTGTCGCCTCTATGGGCACATATGTTGTGTACAGATTGCACTGTACTTCACCAGAGAAGCCCTGCGTATCCATGGTTGCAGACGACAATGGGACATTTCCTTGTGAGAGGCAAGATTTTGTTGCCCCTGTATCATCAAGAAAGCACTTCCCTTTATAATAATTTCTACCTTTGGTTCTTCCTCTGGGTCAAGAGTCCTATCTACCATAGAGCAATTTTGATTCCCTGGTGCATCCCTTCAAGCTGTGTGATAAAAGGGGTTTCCACCTTGAACAATTACTCCCCCTTGTCCTTGACTCCCTTTGCTCACCACTGCAGTAGACTGTACCTGAGGCTGGTTTCCTGTCTTTATTACAGGTGCTGGTGTCCCTTGGACAGGTACAATAGCAAATTGCTGTGGTGGCATATAAAACTGTGGTAGTGGAGTTATTTGTTGTTGAGGGTAGGGGATAAACTGGTAAGGACCACATTGAGGCACTGGCCCTGATGTGTTGATATTTTGTCGTCCCCTTCCAATGTCTCCCTGCGCATCATCACTCTTCTAAAAGCATCATCCTGCAATAAAATGCCCAATGTTACCGCAGTAATGGCATTTAAAATATCTTCTTCCTGGCTTCTAGCTCCCCTCTTTTTGACCCCTTCATTGCTCTCTATTCGCAACAGGAACCTGCACAGTAATTTCTTTTCCTGTATTTTCCTTCTCTTTTTTCTGTATTTTGTGTGTCACAAGTTTGACTTGGTCTTTGTCACTTTACTCTTTATTTTTCCTCTCCTTTTCTTCCTTTCTTCTACAACAAGCATTTACAATGCAATGGTCTCGGCATTCTTAAAGTTAGAGCTATTGGCATTGCTCATGACATTATTTTTATTTATGTTTTTGTTTTTAAAACATAAATATATGGCATTGTCATTTACAATGTCAATAGCAGGGCAGGAGAGCAAGCAAAACAAACGAGGCGGCAGGACAGCAAGCACAAGCAAGGAGGGGGCAGGACAGCAAGCACAAGCAAGGAGGGGGCAGGGCAGAAAGCACAAGCAACTAGGGGGCAGGACAGCAAGCACAAGCAACAACGGGGCAGTACAGCAAGCACAAGCAACGAGAGGGCAGGACAGCAAGCTCAAGCAACGAGGGGGTCAGGAGAGCAAGCACAAGCAACGAGGGGGGGCAGGAAAGTAAGCACAAGCAACGAGGGGGCAGGACAGCAAGCACAAGCAACGAGGGGGCAAGACAGCAAGCACAAGCAACGAGGGGGCAGGACAGCAAGCACAAGCAACGAGGGGGCAGCACAGCAAGCACGAGGTGGCAGGAGAGCAAGCACAAGCAACGAGGGTGGCAGGATGTTGGACAGGCCACATGAAGGGCCGCTCCCCCTCGGCCCGACCAGGCCCGAGCCCGGTCACGCAAGTGCCACACACCACCACTGCACGTCTTCCGTCCCCTCCGGGACCCCTGCCCCTGAACATATCGACCTCGTGGGCCCGACCCACTACTGGCCCGCGCGCCCAGCCTGGGCGCCATCTTGGACACTCCACCACGAGGCCGCCTGGCCCCCGATCGACCTCAACCCTGGGCCTAGCCAGGCCTCAGACATCCCGGCACCACCATCCACCCAGGAGGTGAGCGGGCTACTTGGCAAGTCAATGGGAGAAAGAGGTGTCGATGGCTCTCCCCCGCCAAGTGCCGCTCGCCCATCGCCTCCCCGGGCGCTGGCTCCACCCCCCTGCTGGGTGTCTGGACTCCCTCATCCCGGACCTCCCGACCTCCAAGTGCGAGGGTCCGGACATCAAAGGGCACCAGCCCTATAACTGGGGCAGCTCCAGAGCAGGAAGGCAGTTGTATCCTGGAGTCGAGAGACGCAGAGAAGAACTCATCCTTGACGGACTACTGGCGCTGCCGTAGCTCTGCCTTGCGCATCATCGTCCTGCCTGCTGGCGCTGCCGCAACCTTCGTAACCTTCGTAATCCTTCATCGTCATCGGGACCTGCTGGCGTGGCCGCGGACCGTTTGTAACTACCATCTTCATCGGGACCTGCTGGCTCCGCCGCGGACCGTCGCTTCCTTCGTCCATCTCGGGACCTGCTGGCTCCGCCGCGGCCCGATCATCTAGAACGCCGAGCTCGAGGATTGAGAGCTATTTCCATCTTTTGGTAACAAGACTGTCCCGCTACCCTTTTCCCAAACCAGAGACCAGAATCGAGGGGACCCCTGAGTCCAGACCTCCTTGTACCATTCTATCGTACTTAAAGAATTGCCTATAAAGTATCGTTGAACTTTGCCCTTGTGTGGTGTCCGTCTGTGGGGGGGGGGAAGTTACTTGTCTGTACGATCGCTGGAGACGGCTCTCCCCGGAGACCTCTCCCCTTATCCTCGGCCGACCCTCCCGGTCCGTCTAACATTGGTGGCCAGCGGCGCGATCCGAATCACCGCATAATCGTACAGAAGTAGCTCACCCCACGACGAAATCACGATGTCAAACAAAGAAAGCGGATCCACCGAGAAATTTCAGATGGAGAAATTGGACGAGTACAGCCATCGTGAATTAAAACAATTCTGCATCGAACTAGGTATCGCTACCACCGGTCTAAGTACCAAAGACGATTTCAAGCATGCCCTAGAGTCTTGGGCAGAAACCGGGGCTGCCGGAACCCCCGACCAAAACATCGCAGCAATAGAAAAAAACGCCACGGCCCCTGAGGAGCGAAGAACGGGTCTCTCGCAAGACGAGATCCAGGAACGAGAAAGAACCCGACTACACGAGCTAGAAATGGCCCGGCTCAAAATGGATGTTGAACTTAAGTTGGCCGAACAAAAAATAAACTTAGAGCACCTGCGTCTCCGAGAAGAAAGAGAGGAAAAACAGAGACAAAGGGAGCTCGAGGAAAAGAAACTGGCATATGAACACGAGCGAAAATTAGCTGAGATCGACTTACGCAAGCAGAATAAAGAAGTAGGGGTGCCCGAGCAACCCCACACCCCAGGGGCAACAGAGAAAAAGGTACACATCCCCAAGGATGTCGTTCGAGAATACTTCCGAGAGGACGACATCCAGCAATGGTTTAAGGCCTACGAAATCGCTATGACCGCCCACCGGATCGATAGAAGCGACTGGGGAGCCGGTCTATGGGGGAGATTCCTCAATGAGGGCCGCGATGCCCTGCTACAGCTCCCGGACCACCAGATGACCTCCTATGACCATATGAAAGCTGCACTCCTCACCCGCTATGGCCTCACACCCGAGATGTACCGTCAGAGGTTCCGAGACTGCACCCGCATCCCGGGTACAACTTGGGTGGACTATGTAAACTATTTTAGCCGAGCCTTCGAGGGCTGGATCAAAGGGAGCAAGGTCACAACTTACGAACAACTCTTCAATCTCATGGTATGGGAGCATCTATCGAACAATTGCTTCATTGAGCTCCGCCAGCACCTCCTCGACAGCAAATTGACCGATCCCCGGCAGCTCGCAGCCGAGGCTGACCGGTGGGAAATCACCAGAGTGGGCCGAAATGGGTCCTATGAACAGAGCCGGAACAACAACGGTCAGCACCGTCCCCGAGGAGGAGGAGGAGGCCAAGGACGCGGAAGAGACAACGCTCCGGTCGCCCCCGCTACCAGCACCACCCCCCCGGCCAACCGGGGCAGCACCCCGGCGCGACCGGGATACCGAGCCAATGTTACGTGCCATCGATGCCAACGAGTCAGCCACTATGCAAACGACCCAAACTGCCCCCAGTACCAGAGCCCAAGACCCCGCCAAGTAGCCGCTGCTGCTCTGGGGGAAGAACAGATCTCAGAGGAGCAAGAAGAATACGAGCAAGAGCATCAAGAATGGGAGCCAGCCGCCATGGCTCTAGCATGCTTAGGGGGGAAAGACATGGTCCCGCGGGTCCCCCTACCCGCTAACACCCAGAAGTACAGCCAATGGGTGAGCATCAATGGACGCCGGGCCGAAGCCCTCCGTGACACCGGGGCCAGTGTGACAGCCGTCCGCTGTCACCTGGTGGCCCCAGAACAGTTCCTACCAAACATTCTCTGCCCTGTCCGTTCAGCCGATAACTCGGAAAGTCTGTGTCGGATGGCCTGCGTCCCTTTCGAATGGGGAGGGGTCTCCGGCATGTTGAAAGTAACGGTCCGAGACGATGCCCCCGTAGACTGCCTCCTGGGGAATGACCTTGAAAGCTCTCCGTGGGCAGCCGTAGAACGAAGAGAACACCTGGGGATGTTAGGCATCCCGGACTGGGCGTGCGTCACCACCCGGTCCATGGCCGCCCGTGCCAAACCCCGACCCGAGGAACCCGAATGGCCGGCGCCTCCGCCTCCGGTCGCCCCAGTCGAAACCACCGACCGTGACGTCCCCCCAGAACCAGCTCAACCTCCAGACCTCGCTAACCTCGACCAGTGGCCTCAAGAGGGGGGGCCCACACAAGAACAGTTTCGCCAAGAACAGAAGACCTGTCCCTCCCTCGAGGGACTCCGCCAACAAGCCCTCGCCCAAAGCGCAGGGGATACCTCCGGAACACATTGGATCTACTGGGACAATGATCTGCTGTACAGTGAACAAAGAATCGCGGAGTTGGGGGCCAGCCGAGTGCTAGTGGTGCCCCTCCGTTTTAGAGACTTTCTGCTAAACCTGGCCCACGATGTCCCCCTGGCTGGACACCTGGGTCAAGATAAGACCTACAGCCGCCTGGTGACCCACTTCTTCTGGCCCAAAATGAGGAACGATGTACACCAGCATTGACGATCTTGCCCCACGTGCCAAGCCAGTGGAAAGAGCGGCCGCAAACTAAAAGCCCCCCTGCAACCTTTTCCCGTGGTCACCACCCCGTTCGAGAGGGTCGGGATAGACATTGTGGGGCCCCTGGACCCGCGTACAAAACAAGGCCATCGGTTCATCCTGGTGCTAGTGGACCACGCCACCCGCTACCCCGAGGCTGTTCCCCTGCGAACTGTGACAGCCCCGGTAGTCGGCCGGGCTCTGATGGGAATCTTCTCCCATGTGGGCTTCCCCCGAGAAGTCGTCAGCGACAGAGGCACGAACTTTATTTCCAAATATATGAAGTCCCTCTGGCAACAGTGTGGGGTTACCTACCGATTCACGACCCCCTATCACCCTCAAGGAAACGGACTTGTTGAGCGGTTCAACCGCACGCTCAAAGGGATGATTGGGGGGTTGGAAGAGCCCCTCCGTCGCCAGTGGGATGTGCTGCTGCCGTGCCTCCTCTTCGCATATCGAGAGGTCCCCCAGAAGTCCCTCGGCTTCAGCCCGTTTGAACTGCTGTATGGACATCCAGTACGGGGGCCGCTCAGCCTAGTCAAGGAAGGCTGGGAGATGCCCCCTCTAAAGAACCCCCCAGATGTCTTCAGGTACCTCCTAACCCTCCGCAACCAGACCCGGCGGTTCAGAGAGCTGGCAAAAGCCAACCTAGAGGCCAGTCAAGAGGACATGAAAAAGTGGTATGACCGGAATGCCTCCTCCATCGAATTTGAACCTGGGCAACAGGTATGGGTGATGTCCCCCACCGAACCCTGCGCCCTGCAAGACAAGTGGACGGGGCCCTTCAAAGTAGTCGAGCGCAAGGGTCCTGCCACCTATCTCATCGACATGGAATCTTCCCGGAACCCCCTCCGGGTCCTCCACGCGAATAGACTGAAACCCCACTTTGTGCGTTCAGAACTCAGCCTCCTGATGGCCACCGACAATGGATCCGAAGAAGACTCCGAGCCCCTCCCTGACCTCCTACGGACTCGGGAGAAAGACGGCTCCGTGGATGGGGTCCGACTCTCGGAGGCCCTCACCCGGGAACAACGCCAGGAGTGTCGAGACCTTCTGTTGCAGTTCGCCAGCCTGTTTTCCCTCACCCCAGGTGTCACTTCCTGGTGTGTGCACGACGTGGACACGGGGGACAGCCCCCCTATCCGCCACCGGGCCTACCGCGTGCCAGATCGGGTACGGGCCTGCATCCAGGAAGAAGTAACCAAAATGCTCACGCTCGGGGTCATCGAGCCCTCAGACAGCCCCTGGGCCAGCCCTGTAGTGCTGGTCCCCAAAGCAGCCGCTCCCGGCGCCACACCAGAACTCCGGTTCTGCGTCGACTACCGGGGCTTGAATGCGGTCACCCGAACAGACGCACATCCCATCCCCCGAGCAGACGAACTAATCGACCGCATGGGAGCTGCCCGCTACCTCAGTATTTTCGACCTGACGGCGGGCTACTGGCAGATCGGCCTCACACCCCGGGCCCAAGAACGTTCTGCCTTTTCCACCCCTGATGGCCATTACCATTTCAAGGTCATGCCCTTCGGCATGAAGAATGCTCCAGCAACATTTCAGCGGCTCGTCAATCAGGTCTTGGCAGGGCTCGAAGGATTCAGCGCCGCCTACCTAGACGACATCGCTGTATACAGCCACCATTGGCCCGAGCACCTCCACCTCCTCCGAGCGGTGCTACAGGCCCTTCAGCGGGCTGGCCTCACGATCAAGGCCAGCAAATGCCAAATTGGTCAGGGGTCCGTAACCTACCTCGGACACCAGGTGGGAAGCGGCCTGGTGGCCCCTCTGCAGCTCAAGATTGCCGCCATCCAGTCCTGGCAGCCCCCCATCACCCAGACCGAGGTACGCGCCTTCCTGGGCCTCACGGGCTATTACCGAAGGTTCGTGAAAGACTATGGTACCATAGTGGGGCCCCTCACAGAACTCACGTCCAAAAATCAACCCAAGAAAGTCAACTGGACCCCAGATTGTCAAACAGCCTTCGAACAATTGAAGGCCGCCCTGTGCTCCGCCCCTGTGCTCCAGGCCCCCGACTACAGCCGGGAGTTCGTCGTCCAGACGGATGCCTCCGACCATGGCATTGGGGCAGTCCTGTCTCAAGTGAACACCGAAGGCCTTGATCAGCCAGTGGCCTTCATCAGCAGGCGACTCCTACCCCGAGAACAACGCTGGAGCACCATAGAGAGGGAGGCCTTCGCTGTGGTATGGGCCCTCAAAAAGCTCCGGCCCTACCTCTTTGGCACACACTTTCGGGTGCAGACCGACCATCGACCCCTGCAGTGGCTGATGCAGATGCGGGGGGAAAACCCGAAACTACTACGTTGGTCCATCTCCCTACAAGGGATGGACTTCACTGTTGAACACCGGCCTGGGCCAGATCACGCCAACGCGGATGGCCTGTCCCGGTTTTTCCGCCTCGACGAGGAGAGTCCCCAAGAGGATGGGTGACTCTCCCCGCCTTCAGCTGGGGGGGACGCATGTTGGACAGGCCACATGAAGGGCCGCTCCCCCTCGGCCCGACCAGGCCCGAGCCCGGTCACGCAAGTGCCACACACCACCACTGCACGTCTTCCGTCCCCTCCGGGACCCCTGCCCCTGAACATATCGACCTCGTGGGCCCGACCCACTACTGGCCCGCGCGCCCAGCCTGGGCGCCATCTTGGACACTCCACCACGAGGCCGCCTGGCCCCCGATCGACCTCAACCCTGGGCCTAGCCAGGCCTCAGACATCCCGGCACCACCATCCACCCAGGAGGTGAGCGGGCTACTTGGCAAGTCAATGGGAGAAAGAGGTGTCGATGGCTCTCCCCCGCCAAGTGCCGCTCGCCCATCGCCTCCCCGGGCGCTGGCTCCACCCCCCTGCTGGGTGTCTGGACTCCCTCATCCCGGACCTCCCGACCTCCAAGTGCGAGGGTCCGGACATCAAAGGGCACCAGCCCTATAACTGGGGCAGCTCCAGAGCAGGAAGGCAGTTGTATCCTGGAGTCGAGAGACGCAGAGAAGAACTCATCCTTGACGGACTACTGGCGCTGCCGTAGCTCTGCCTTGCGCATCATCGTCCTGCCTGCTGGCGCTGCCGCAACCTTCGTAACCTTCGTAATCCTTCATCGTCGTCGGGACCTGCTGGCGTGGCCGCGGACCGTTTGTAACTACCATCTTCATCGGGACCTGCTGGCTCTGCCGCGGACCGTCGCTTCCTTCGTCCATCTCGGGACCTGCTGGCTCCGCCGCGGCCCGATCATCTAGAACGCCGAGCTCGAGGATTGAGAGCTATTTCCATCTTTTGGTAACAAGACTGTCCCGCTACCCTTTTCCCAAACCAGAGACCAGAATCGAGGGGACCCCTGAGTCCAGACCTCCTTGTACCATTCTATCGTACTTAAAGAATTGCCTATAAAGTATCGTTGAACTTTGCCCTTGTGTGGTGTCCGTCTGTGGGGGGGGGGAAGTTACTTGTCTGTACGATCGCTGGAGACGGCTCTCCCCGGAGACCTCTCCCCTTATCCTCGGCCGACCCTCCCGGTCCGTCTAACACAGGAGAGCAAGCACAAGCAACGAGGGGGGCAGGAGAGCAAGCACAACAAGCGAGGGGGGGTGAGCAAGCACAAACATCGAGGGGGGGCAGGAGAGCAAGCACAACCAACGAGGGGGGGCAGGAGAGCAAGCACAACCAATGAGGGGGGCAGGAGAGCAAGCACAACCAGCGAGGGAGGGGCAGGAGAGCAAGCACAACCAGCGAGGGGGGGGGCAGGAGAGCAAGCACAACCAACGAGGGGGGGAAGAGCAAGCACAACAAACAAAGGGGGGGGAAGAGCAAGCATAACCAACGAGGGGGGGGCAGGAGAGCAAGTACAACCAACGAGGGGGGGCAAGAGAGCAAGCACAACCAACGAGGGGGGGGGGGCTGGAGAGCAAGCACACCCAACATGGGGGAGCAGGAGAGCAAGCAGGAGAGAAAGCACAACCAACAAGGGGGGCATGAGAGCAAGTACAACCAACGAGGGGGGGCAGAAGAGCAAGCACAACCAACAAGTAGGGGGGCAGGAGAGCAATCACAACCAACGAGGGGGGCAGGACAGCAAGCATAACCAACGAGGGGGCAGGACAGCAAGCACGGGTGGCAGGACAGCAAGCACAAGCAACGAGGGGGCAGGACAGCAAGCACAAGCAACGAGGGGGCAGGACAGCAAGCACGAGGTGGCAGGACAGCAAGCACAAGCAACGAGGGGGCAGGATAGCAAGCACGAGGTGGCAGGACAGCAAGCACAAGCAACAAGGGGGCAGGACAGCAAGCACAAGCAACGAGGGGGCAGGACAGCAAGCACAAGCAACGAGGGGGCAGGACAGCAAGCCCAAGCAACAAGGAGGCAAGACAGCAAGTACAAGCAACGAGGAGGCAAGACAGCAAGCACACGCAATGAGGGGGCAAGACAGCAAGCACACGCAACGAGGGGCCAGGACAGCAAGCACAAGCAACGAGGGGGCAAGACAGCAAGCACAAGCAACGAGGGAGCAGGACAGCAAGCACAAGGAACGAGGGGGGGCAGGACAGCAAGCACAAGCAACGAGAGGGCAGGACAGCAAGCACAAGCAACGAAGGGGCAAGACAGCAAGCACAAGCCACAAGGGGGCAAGACAGCAAGCACAAGCAACGAGGGGGCAGGACAGCAAGCACGAGCAACGAGGGGGGCAGGAGAGCAAGCACAAGCAACGAGGGGGCAAGACAGCAAGCAGGAGCAACGAGGGGGGGCAGGAGAGCAAGCATAAGCAACGAGGGGGGGCAGGACAGCAAGCACAAGCAATGAGGGGGCAGGACAGCAAGCACAAGCAACGAGAGGGCAAGTCAGTAAGCACGAGCAACGAGGGGGCAAGACAGCAAGCACAGGCAACGCGGGGGCAAGACAGCAAGCACAAGCAACGAGTGGCCAGGACAGCAAGCAAAAGCAACGAGGGGGCAGGACAGCAAGCACAAGCAATAAGGGGGGGCAGGAAAGCAAGCACAAGCAACAAGGGGGCAGGACAGCAAGCACAAGCAACGAGGGGGCAAGCACAAGCAACGAGGGGGCAAGACAGCAAGCACAAGCAATGAGGGGGCAGGACAGCAAGCATGAGATGGCAGGAGAGCAAGCACAAGCAACGAGGGGGGGACAGGAGAGCAAGCACAACCAGCGGGGGGCAGGAGAGCAAGCACAACCAACGAGGGGGCAGAAGAGCAAGCACAAGCAACAAGGGGCAGGAGAGCAAGCACAAGCAACGAGGGGGCAGGACAGCAAGCAGAAGCAACAAGGGGGCAGGAGAGCAAGCACAAGCAACAAGGGGGGCAGGACAGCAATCACAAGCAACGTGGGGGCAGGACAGCAAGAACAAGCAACGAGGGGGCAAGACCGTAAGCACAAGCAATGAGGGGGCAGGAGAGCAAGCTCAAGCAACAAGGGGGCAGGAGAGCAAGCACAAGCAACAAGGGGGCAGGACAGCAAGCAGAAGCAACGAGGGGGGAAGGACAGCAAGCACAAGCAACTAGGGGGCAGGACAGCAAGCACAAGCAACTAGGGGGCAAGAAAGCAAGCACAAGCAATGAGGGGGTGTTAGAAAGGAACCCCTAGGGTCGGCCGAGCAAGGGGGAGAGGCCTCCAGATGAGGGCCTTCTCTTAGGATCGTACAGCAGAGCAACCACCCCCCTACAGATGGACGCCACACAAAGATAAGTTCTGAACACCTTTTATCAGTGTCGGGGCTTTGCTGGGTCTGTGGCTGGGGTCAGGCCGAGGCCACGAGGCCTGGTCGTGGAGGGTCCAAGATGGCGGCTGGGCCGGAGACGGTGGTCCGGGAGAGGGTCCGGGCCAGCCGAGGGGGTTGAGGAGAGGAGGTCGAGTTCCATCGGGGAAGAGCTGGGGGCTGCCCGGAGGGGCGGCACTCGTGTGGGGTGGATGGTGCGGCTCTGGGCCTGGGAACAGGGGTCGAGGTAGTCCGGGACCCGCCATGCGGGAGGAGTGGGGCCACGCCACGAGGCCAGGTCCAACAGGGGGCAAGTTAGCAAACACAAGCAACGAGGGGGCAGGACAGCAAGCACGAGGTGGCAGTACAGCAAGCACAAGCAACGAGGGGGGGCAGGAGAGCAAGCACAAGCAACGAGGGGCAGGACAGCAACTACAAGCAACGAGGGGGCAAGACAGCAAGCACAAGCAATGAGGGGGCAAGACAGCAAGCACAAGCAATGAGGGGGCAGGACAGCAAGCACGAGGTGGCAGTAGAGCAAGCACAAGCAACGAGGGGGGGCAGGAGAGCAAGCACAACCAGCGAGGCGGGGCAGGAGAGCAAGCACAACCAGCAAGGGGGCAGGGGAGCAAGCACAACGAACGAGGGGGCAAGACAGCAAGCACAAGCAGCGAGGGGGCAGGACAGAAAGCACGAGGTGGCAGGACAGCACGCAAAAGCAACGAGGGGGGCAGGAGAGCAAGCACAACCAGCGAGGGGGGGCAGGAGAGCAAGCACAAGCAACGAGGGGGCTGGAGAGCAAGCACGAGCAATGAGGGGGCAGGACAGCAAGCATGAGCAACGAGGGGGCAGGAGAGCAAGCATGAGCAACGAGGGGGCAGGAGAGCAAGCATGAGCAAGAGGGGGCAGGACAGCAATCACAAGCAACGAGGGGGCAGGACAGCAAGCACAAGCAACGAGGGGGCAGGACAGCAAGCACAAGCAAGTAGGGGGCAGGACAGCAAGCACACGCAACGAGGGGGCAGGACAGCAAGCACGAGCAATGAGGGGGCGGATAGCAAGCACAAGCAACGAGGGGTGGCCGAACAGCAAGCACAAGCAACGATGGGGGGCAGGAGAGCAAGCACAAGCAACGAGGGGGCAGGACAGCAAGCACTCACCGGAGGACTCGGCAGCTTCTCGACTTCTTGCGGCGGCGGTCGGGCAGAAAGGGCGTCAGTAAAGCGCCGACATTTTCGCATTCAGGGGCGTGGTTTTTGCTGTTGAGTGAGGGATGAAGTGACGGAGTTAAAAACTGAAAAAAACACGCCCCAAATACGAAAAAGACGGGGCTAAAACAGAGTGATGCCCCTCTCCTCCAATGGCTGGCCTCCGTTTAGGAAGCCAGCCAATGGAGAAGAGGGGCGGGTTAAAGCCCCCATACTAAGAAACATTAAATCTCAGAGCGAGACTGCGCAGGCGCAGCCTACGGTCCGAGACCTAAAAAGGCTCGATAAAGGGCCTTGACTTTGAATCAGAATATGAAATAGAAGAATAATTGATAACCCCAGCCAAGAAAGGCAGCAAGTGTGCAAATTTCCCACTTCCTTCGGCCGGGGTAGTAGCTACAACAAAAAGGCTCCATAAAGGGCCTTGACTTTGAATCAGAATATGAAGTTGAAGAATAATTCATAACCCCAGCCAAAAAAAGGCAGCAAGTAGGTGTTTGTATGTGTGGATGATGTGTTAATTGAGTGGAAGATGAATAAGGTGAAAAATAAGAAAGGCTACAAGTGTGCAAATTTCCCACTGTCTTCGGCTGGGGTAGTAGCTACAACAACAAGCAGGGAACAGAGTCACAAGCAGGGCACCGAGGCACGAAAAACAGATCACAAGCAGGGCACAGAGGCACAAAAACCGGATCACAAGCAGGGCACAGAGGCACAAAACCGGATCACAAGCAGGGCACAGAGGCACAACAAGCAACGAGGGGGCAGGGGCAGGAGAGCAAGCACAAGCAACGAGGGGGCAGGTCAGCAAGCCCAAGCAACGAGGGGGCAAGACAGCAAGTACAAGCAACGAGGGGGCATGACAGCAAGCACAAGCAACGAGGGGGCAAGACAGCAAGCACAAGCAACGAGGGGCCAGGACAGCAAGCACAAGCAACGAGGAGGCAGGACAGCAAGCACAAGCAACGAGGGAGCAGGACAGCAAGCACAAGCAATGAGGGGGCAGGACAGCAAGCACAAGCAACGAGGGGGCAAGACAGCAAGCACAAGCAACAAGGGGGCAGGAGAGCAAGCACAACCAGCGAGGGGGGGCAGGACAGCAAGCACAACCAACGAGGGGGCAGGAGAGCAAGCACAAGCAACGAGGGGGCAAGACAGCAAGCAGGAGCAACGAGGGGGCAGGAGTGCAAGCACAAGCAACAAGGGGGCAAGTCAGCAAGCACAAGCAACGAGGGGGCAAGACAGCAAGCACAGGCAACGCGGGGGCAAGACAGCAAGCACAAGCAACGAGTGGCCAGGACAGCAAGCATACGAAACGAGGGGGCAGGACAGCAAGCACAAGCAACAAGGGGGGGCAGGAAAGCAAGCACAAGCAACAAGGGGGCAGGACAGCAAGCACAAGCAATGAGGGGGCAAGACAGCAAGCACAAGCAACGAGGGGGCAAGACAGCAAGCCCAAGCAATGAGGGGGCAAGACAGCAAGCACAAGCAACGAGGGGGCAGGACAGCAAGCACGAGATGGCAGGAGAGCAAGCACAAGCAACGAGGGGGGGCAGGAGAGCAAGCACAACCAGCGAGAGGGGGGCAGAAGAGCAAGCACAACCAACGAGGGGGCAGAAGAGCAAGCACAAGCAACGAGGAGGCAGAAGAGCAAGCACAAGCAACAAGGGGGCAGGAGAGCAAGCACAAGCAACACGGGGGCAGGAGAGCAAGCACAAGCAATAAGGGGGGGCAGGACAGCAAGTACAAGCAACGAGGGGGCAGCACAGCAAGCACAAGCAACGAGGGGGCAAGACAGCAAGCACAAGCAATGAGGGGGCAGGAGAGCAAGCTCAAGCAACAAGGGGGCAGGAGAGCAAGGACAAGCAATGAGGGGGCAGGACAGCAAGCAGAAGCAATGAGGGGGGCAGGACAGCAAGCACATGCAACGAGGAGGCAGGACAGCAAGCACAAGCAACGAGGGGGCAAGACAGCAAGCACAAGCAATGAGGGGGCAAGACAGCAAGCACAAGCAACAAGGGGGCAGGACAGCAAGCACGAGGTGGCAGTAGAGCAAGCACAAGCAACGAGGGGGGGCAGGAGAGAAAGCACAAGCAACGAGGGGGCAGGACAGCAATCACAAGCAACGAGGGGCAAGACAGCAAGCACAAGCAATGAGGGGGCAAGACAGCAAGCACAGGCAACGAGGGGGCAGGACAGCAAGCACGAGGCGGCAGTAGAGCAAGCACAAGCAACGAGGGGGGGAGGAGAGCAAGCACAACCAGCGAGGGGGGGCAGGAGAGCCAGCACAACCAACGAGGGGGCAGTGGAGCAAGCACAAGCAACGAGGGGGCTAGAGAGCAAGCATGAGGTGGCAGTAGAGTAAGCACAAGCAACGAGGGGGGCAGGAGAGCAAGCACAACCAGCGAGGGGGGGCAGGAGAGCAAGCACAACCAACGAGGGGGCAGTGGAGCAAGCACAAGGAACGAGGGGGCAAGACAGCAAGCACAAGCAATGAGGTGGCAGGACAGCAAGCACAAGCAACGAGGGGGAGGCATGAGAGCAAGCACAACCAGCGAGGGGGGGCAGGAGAGCAAGCACAACCAACAAGGGGGCAGGGGAGCAAGCACAAGCAACGAGGGGGCTGGAGAGCAAGCACGAGCAAAGAGGGGGCAGGACAGCAAGCATGAGCAACGAGGGGGCAGGACAGCAATCACAAGCAACGAGGGGGCAGGACAGCAAGCACAAGCAACGAGGGGGCAGGACAGCAAGCACACGCAACGAGGGGGCAGGACAGCAAGCACGAGCAACGAGGGGGCAGGATAGCAAGCACAAGCAACGAGGGGGGCCGAACAGCAAGCACAAGCAACAATGGGGGGCAGGAGAGCAAGCACAAGCGACGAGGGGGGCAGGAGAGCAAGCACAAGCAACGAGGGGGCAGGACAGCAAGCATGAGCAACGAGAGGGCAGGACAGCAAGCACTCACCGGAGGACTCGGCAGCTTCTCGACTTCTTGCGGCGGCGGTCGGGCAGAAATGGCGTCAGTAAAGCGCCAACATTTTCGCATTCAGGGGCGTGAATTTTGCTGTTGAGTGAGGGATGAAGTGACGGAGTTAAAAACTGCAAAAAACACGCCCCAAATCCGAAAAAGACGGGGCTAAAACAGAGTGATGCCCCTCTCCTCCAATGGCTGGCCTCCGTTTAGGAAGCCAGCCAATGGAGAAGAGGGGCGGGTTAAAGCCCCCATACTAAGAAACATTAAATCTCAGAGCGAGACTGCGCAGGCGCAGCCTACGGTCCGAGACCTAAAAAGGCTCGATAAAGGGCCTTGACTTTGAATCAGAATATGAAATAGAAGAATAATTGATAACCCCAGCCAAGAAATGCAGCAAGTGTGCAAATTTCCCACTGCCTTCGGCCGGGGTAGTAGCTACAACAAAAAGGCTCGATAAAGGGCCTTGACTTTGAATCAGAATATGAAGTTGAAGAATAATATATAACCCCAGCCACAAAAAGGCAGCAAGTAGGTGTTTGTATGTGTGGATGATGTGTTAATTGAGTGGAAGATGAATAAGGTGAAAAATAAGAAAGGCTGCAAGTGTGCAAATTTCCCACTGTCTTCGGCTGGGGTAGTAGCTACAACAACAAGCAGGGAACAGAGTCACAAGCAGGGCACCGAGGCACGAAAAACAGATCACAAGCAGGGCACAGAGGCAAAAAAAACGGATCACAAGCAGGGCACAGAGGCACAAAAACCAGATCACAAGCAGGGCACAGAGGCACAACAAGCAACGAGGGGGAGGGGGCAGGAGAGCAAGCACAAGCAACGAGGGGGCAGGTCAGCAAGCCCAAGCAACGAGGGGGCAAGACAGCAAGCACAAGCAACGAGGGGGCAAGACAGCAAGCACAAGCAACGAGGGGGCAAGACAGCAAGCACAAGCAACGAGGGGCCAGGACAGCAAGCACAAGCAACGAGGGGGCAAGACAGCAAGCACAAGCAACGAGGGAGGAGGACAGCAAGCACAAGCAACGAGGGGGCAAGACAGCAAGCACAAGCAACAAGGGGGCAAGACAGCAAGCACAAGCAACGAGGGGCAGGACAGCAAGCACGAGCAACGAGGGGGGCAGGAGAGCAAGCACAAGCAACGAGGGGGCAAGACAGCAAGCACAAGCAACGAGGGGGCAGGACAGCAAGCACGAGGTGGCAGTAGAGCAAGCACAAGCAACGAGGGGGGGCAGGAGAGCAAGCACAAGCAACGAGGGGGCAGGACAGCAATCACAAGCAACGAGGGGCAAGACAGCAAGATGAAGCAATGAGGGGGGGCAGGACAGCAAGCACAAGCAACGAGGGGGCAGGACAGCAAGCACAAGCAACGAGGGGGCAAGACAGCAAGCACAAGCAATGAGGGGGCAAGACAGCAAGCACAAGCAACGAGGGGGCAGGACAGCAAGCACGAGGTGGCAGTAGAGCAAGCACAAGCAACGAGGGGGGGCAGGAGAGCAAGCACAAGCAACGAGGGGGCAGGACAGCAATCACAAGCAACGAGGGGCAAGACAGCAAGCACAAGCAATGAGGGGGCAAGACAGCAAGCACAGGCAACGAGGGGGCAGGACAGCAAGCACGAGGTGGCAGTAGAGCAAGCAAAAGCAACGAGGGGGGCAGGAGAGCAAGCACAACCAGCGAGGGGGGGCAGGAGAGCAAGCACAACCAACGAGGGGGCAGTGGAGCAAGCACAAGGAATGAGGGGGCAAGAAAGCAAGCACAAGCAACGAGGGGGCAGGACAGCAAGCACGAGGTGGCAGAACAGCAAGCACAAGCAACGAGGGGGAGGCAGGAGAGCAAGCACAACCAGCGAGGGGGGGGCAGGAGAGCAAGCACAACCAACAAGGGGGCAGGGGAGCAAGCACAAGCAACGAGGGGGCTGGAGAGCAAGCACGAGCAACGAGGGGGCAGGACAGAAAGCATGAGCAACGAGGGGGCAGGAGAGCAAGCATGAGCAACGAGGGGGCAGGACAGCAATCACAAGCAACGAGGGGGCAGGACAGCAAGCACAAGCAACGAGGGGGCAGGACAGCAAGCACAAGCAACGAGGGGGCAGGACAGCAAGCACACGCAACGAGGGGGCAGGACAGCAAGCACGAGCAACGAGGGGGCAGGATAGCAAGCACAAGCAACGAGGGGGGGCTGAACAGCAAGCACAAGCAACGATGGGGGGCAGGAGAGCAAGCACAAGCGACGAGGGGGGGCAGGAGAGCAAGCACAAGCAACGAGGGGGCAGGACAGCAAGCATGAGCAACGAGAGGGCAGGACAGCAAGCACTCACCGGAGGACTCGGCAGCTTCTCGACTTCTTGCGGCGGCGGTCGGGCAGAAATGGCGTCAGTAAAGCGCCGACATTTTCGCATTCAGGGGCGTGGTTTTTGCTGTTGAGTGAGGGATGAAGTGACGGAGTTAAAAACTGCAAAAAACACGCCCCAAATCCGAAAAAGACGGGGCTAAAACAGAGTGATGCCCCTCTCCTCCAATGGCTGGCCTACGTTTAGGAAGCCAGCCAATGGAGAAGAGGGGCGGGTTAAAGCCCCCATACTAAAAAACATTAAATCTCAGAGCGAGACTGCGCAGGCGCAGCCTACGGTCCGAGACCTAAAAAGGCTCGATAAAGGGCCTTGACTTTGAATCAGAATATGAAATAGAAGAATAATTGATAACCCCAGCCAAGAAAGGCAGCAAGTGTGCAAAATTCCCACTTCCTTCGGCCGGGGTAGTAGCTACAACAAAAAGGCTCCATAAAGGGCCTTGACTTTGAATCAGAATATGAAGTTGAAGAATAATATATAACCCCAGCCACAAAAAGGCAGCAAGTAGGTGTTTGTATGTGTGGATGATGTGTTAATTGAGTGGAAGATGAATAAGGTGAAAAATAAGAAAGGCTGCAAGTGTGCAAATTTCCCACTGTCTTCGGCTGGGGTAGTAGCTACAACAACAAGCAGGGAACAGAGTCACAAGCAGGGCACAGAGGCACGAAAAACAGATCACAAGCAGGGCACAGAGGCACAAAAACCGGATCACAAGCAGGGCACAGAGGCACAAAAACCAGATCACAAGCAGGGCACAGAGGCACAACAAGCAACAAGGGGGCAGGGGCAGGAGAGCAAGCACAAGCAACGAGGGGGCAGGTCAGCAAGCCCAAGCAACGAGGGGGCAAGACAGCAAGTACAAGCAACGAGGGGGCAAGACAGCAAGCACAAGCAACGAGGGGGCAAGACAGCAAGCACAAGCAACGAGGGGCCAGGACAGCAAGCACAAGCAACGAGGGGGCAAGACAGCAAGCACAAGCAACGAGGGAGCAGGACAGCAAGCACAAGCAACGAGGGGGCAAGACAGCAGGCACAAGCAACAAGGGGGAAAGACAGCAAGCACAAGCAACGAGGGGCAGGACAGCAAGCACGAGCAACGAGGGGGGCAGGAGAGCAATCACAAGCAACGAGGGGGCAAGACAGCAAGCAGGAGCAATGAGGGGTCAGGAGAGCAAGCACAAGCAACGAGGGGGCAAGTCAGCAAGCACAAGCAACAAGGGGGCAAGACAGCAAGCACAGGCAACACGGGGGCAAGACACCAAGCACAAGCAACGAGGGGGCAAGACAGCAAGCACAAGCAACGAGGGAGTAGGACAGCAAGCACAAGCAACGAGGGGGCAGGACAGCAAGCACAAGCAACGAGAGGGCAAGACAGCAAGCACAAGCAACAAGGGGGCAAGACAGCAAGCACAAGCAACGAGGGGCAGGACAGCAAGCGCGAGCAACGAGGGGGGCAGGAGAGCAAGCACAAGCAACGAGGGGGCAAGTCAGCAAGCATAAGCAACGAGGGGGCAAGACAGCAAGCACAAGCAACGAGTGGCCAGGACAGCAGGCACAAGCAACAAGGAACAAGGGGGGGCAGGAAAGCAAGCACAAGCAACAAGGGGGCAAGACAGCAAGCACAAGCATCAAGGGGGCAGGACAGCAAGCACAAGCAACGAGGGGGCAAGACAGCAAGCACAAGCAATGAGGGGGCAAGACAGCAAGCACAAGCAACAAGGGGGCAGGACAGCAAGCACGAGGTGGCAGTAGAGCAAGCACAAGCAACGAGGGGGGGCAGGAGAGCAATCACAAGCAACGAGGGGGCAGGACAGCAAGCACAAGCAACGAGGGGCAAGACAGCAAGCACAAGCAATGAGGGGGCAAGACAGCAAGCACAGGCAACTAGGGGGCAGGACAGCAAGCATGAGGTGGCAGCAGAGCAAGCACAAGCAACGAGGGGGGCAGGAGAGCAAGCACAACCAGCGAGGGGGGGCAGGAGAGCAAGCACAACCAACGAGGGGGCAGGAGAGCAAGCTCAAGCAACAAGGGGGCAGGAGAGCAAGCACAAGCAACGAGGGGGCAGGACAGCAAGCAAAAGCAATGAGGGGGGGCAGGACAGCAAGCACAAGCAACGAGGGGGCAGGACAGCAAGCACTAGCAACGATGGGGCAAGACAGCAAGCACGAGCAATGAGGGGGCAAGACAGCAAGCACAAGCAACGAGGGGGCAGGGCAGCAAGCACGAGGTGGCAGTAGAGCAAGCACAAGCAACGAGGGGGGGCAGGAGAGCAAGCGCAAGCAACGAGGGGGCAGGACAGCAAGCACAAGCAACAAGGGGCAAGACAGCAAGCACAAGCAATGAGGGGGCAAGACAGCAAGCACAGGCAACGAGGGGGCAGGACAGCAAGCACGAGGTGGCAGTAGAGCAAGCACAAGCAACGAGGGGGGCAGGAGAGCAAGCACAACCAGCGAGGGGGGGCAGGAGAGCAAGCACAACCAACGAGGGGGCAGTGGAGCAAGCACAATGAACGAGGGGGTAAGACAGCAAGCACAAGCAACGAGGGGGCAGGACAGCAAGCATGAGGTGGCAGGACAGCAAGCACAAGCAAAGAGGGGGAGGCAGGAGAGCAAGCACAACCAGCGAGGGGGGGCAGGAGAGCAAGCACAACCAACAAGGGGGCAGGGGAGCAAGCACGAGCAACGAGGGGGCAGGACAGCAAGCATGATCAACGAGGGGGCAGGAGAGCAAGCATGAGCAACGAGGGGGCAGGACAGCAATCACAAGCAACGAGGGGGCAGGACAGCAAGCACAAGCAACGAGGGGGCAGGACAGCAAGCACAAGCAACGAGGGGGCAGGACAGCAAGCACACGCAACGAGGGGGCAGGACAGCAAGCACGAGCAACGAGGGGGCAGGATAGCAAGCACAAGCAACGAGGGGGGCCGAACAGCAAGCACAAGCAACGATGGGGGGCAGGAGAGAAAGCACAAGCGATGAGGGGGGGCAGGAGAGCAAGCACAAGCAACGAGGGGGCAGGACTGCAAGCATGAGCAACGAGGGGGCAGGACAGCAAGCACTCACCGGAGGACTCGGCAGCTTCACGACTTCTTGCGGCGGCGGTCGGGCAGGAATGGCGTCAGTAAAGCGCAGACATTTTCGCATTCAGGGGCGTGGTTTTTGCTGTTGAGTGAGGGATGAAGTGACGGAGTTAAAAACTGCAAAAAACACGCCCCAAATCCGAAAAAGACTGGGCTAAAACAGAGTGATGCCCCTCTCCTCCAATGGCTGGCCTCCGTTTAGGAAGCCAGCCAATGGAGAAGAGGGGCGGGTTAAAGCCCCCATACTAAGAAACATTAAATCTCAGAGCGAGACTGCGCAGGCGCAGCCTACGGTCCGAGACCTAAAAAGGCACGATAAAGGGCCTTGACTTTGAATCAGAATATGAAATAGAAGAATAATTGATAACCCCTGCCAAGAAAGGCGGCAAGTGTGCAAATTTCCCACTTCCTTCGGCCGGGGTAGTAGCTACAACAAAAAGGCTCCATAAAGGGCCTTGACTTTGAATCAGAATATGAAGTTGAAGAAGAATTCATAACCCCAGCCAAAAAAAGGCAGCAAGTAGGTGTTTGTATGTGTGGACGATGTGTTAATTGAGTGGAAGATGAATAAGGTGAAAAATAAGAAAGGCTGCAAGTGTGCAAATTTCCCACTGTCTTCGGCTGGGTTAGTAGCTACAACAACAAGCAGGGAACAGAGTCACAAGCAGGGCACCGAGGCACGAAAAACAGATCACAAGCAGGGCACAGAGGCACAAAAACCGGATCACAAGCAGGGCACAGAGGCACAACAAGATACGAGGGGGCAGGGGCAGGAGAGCAAGCACAAGCAACGAGGGGGCAGGTCAGCAAGCCCAAGCAACGAGGGGGCAAGACAGCAAGTACAAGCAACGAGGGGGCAAGACAGCAAGCACAAGCAACGAGGGGGCAAGACAGCAAGCACAAGCAACGAGGGGCCAGGACAGCAAGCACAAGCAACGAGGGGGCAAGACAGCAAGCACAAGCAACGAGGGAGTAGGACAGCAAGCACAAGCAATGAGGGGGCAGGACAGCAAGCACAAGCAACGAGGGGGCAAGACAGCAAGCACAAGCAACAAGGGGGCAAGACAGCAAGCACAAGCAAAGATGGGCAGGACAGCAAGCACGAGCAACGAGGGGGGCAGGAGAGCAAGCACAAGCAACAAGGGGGCAAGACAGCAAGCAGGAGCAACGAGGGGGGCAGGAGTGCAAGCACAAGCAACAAGGGGGCAAGTCAGCAAGCACAAGCAACGAGGGGGCAAGACAGCAAGCACAAGCAACGAGTGGCCAGGACAGCAAGCATAAGCAACGAGGGGGCAGGACAGCAAGCACAAGCAACAAGGGGGGGCAGGAAAGCAAGCACAAGCAACAAGGGGGCAGGAC
Source organism: Lissotriton vulgaris (assembly GCF_964263255.1). NCBI lineage: Eukaryota > Metazoa > Chordata > Amphibia > Caudata > Salamandridae > Lissotriton > Lissotriton vulgaris. The sequence goes on along the minus strand of NC_141697.1, from coordinate 651,867,008 downwards.
AGCAAGCACAAGCAATGAGGGGGCAAGACAGCAAGCACAAGCAACAAGGGGGCAAGACAGCAAGCCCAAGCAATGAGGGGGCAAGACAGCAAGCACAAGCAATGAGGGGGCAGGACAGCAAGCACGAGATGGCAGGAGAGCAAGCACAAGCAACGAGGGGGGGCAGGAGAGCAAGCACAACCAGCGAGGGGGGGCAGGAGAGCAAGCACAACCAACGAGAGGGCAGAAGAGCAAGCACAAGCAACGAGGAGGCAGAAGAGCAAGCACAAGCAACGAGGGGGCAGGAGAGCAAGCACAAGCAACACGGGGGCAGGAGAGCAAGCACAAGCAATAAGTGGGGGCAGGACAGCAAGCACAAGCAACGAGGGGGCAGCACAGCAAGCACAAGCAACGAGGGGGCAAGACAGCAAGCACAAGCAATGAGGGGGCAGGAGAGCAAGCTCAAGCAACAAGGGGGCAGGAGAGCAAGGACAAGCAACGAGGGGGCAGGACAGCAAGCAGAAGCAATGAGGGGGGGCAGGGCAGCAAGCACAAGCAACGAGGGGGCAGGACAGCAAGCACAAGCATCGAGGGGGCAAGACAGCAAGCACAAGCAATGAGGGGGGAAGACAGCAAGCACAAGCAACGAGGGGGCAGGACAGCAAGCATGAGGTGGCAGTAGAGCAAGCACAAGCAACGAGGGGGGGCAGGAGAGCAAGCACAAGCAACGAGGGGGCAGGACAGCAAGCACAAGCAACGAGGGGCAAGACAGCAAGCACAAGCAATGAGGGGGCAAGACAGCAAGCACAGGCAACGACGGGGCAGGACAGCAAGCACGAGGTAGCAGTAGAGCAAGCACAAGCAACGAGGGGGGCAGGAGAGCAAGCACAACCAGCGAGGGGGGGCAGGAGAGCAAGCACAACCAACGAGGGGGCAGTGGAGCAAGCACAAGGAACGAGGGGGCAAGACAGCAAGCACAAGCAACGAGGGGGCAGGACAGCAAGCACGAGGTGGCAGGACAGCAATCACAAGCAACGAGGGGGAGGCAGGAGAGCAAGCACAACCAGCGAGGGGGGGGCAGGAGAGCAAGCACAACCAACAAGGGGGCAGGGGAGAAAGCACAAGCAACGAGGGGGCTGGAGAGCAAGCACGAGCAACGAGGGGGCAGGACAGCAAGCATGAGCAACGAGGGGGCAGGAGAGCAAGCATGAGCAACGAGGGGGCAGGACAGCAATCACAAGCAACGAGGGGGCAGGACAGCAAGCACAAGCAACGAGGGCGCAGGACAGCAAGCACACGCAACGAGGTGGCAGGACAGCAAGCACGAGCAACGAGGGGGCAGGATAGCAAGCACAAGCAACGAGGGGGGGCCGAACAGCAAGCACAAGCAACGATGGGGGGCAGGAGAACAAGCACAAGCAACGAGGGGGGGCAGGAGAGCAAGCACAAGCAAGGAGGGGGCAGGACAGCAAGCATGAGCAACGAGGGGGCAGGACAGCAAGCACTCACCGGAGGACTCGGCAGCTTCTCGACTTCTTGCGGCGGCGTTCGGGCAGAAATGGCGTCAGTAAAGCACCAACATTTTCGCATTCAGGGGCGTGGCTTTTGCTGTTGAGTGAGGGATGAAGTGACGGAGTTAAAAACTGCAAAAAACACGCCCCAAATCCGAAAAAGACGGGGCTAAAACAGAGTGATGCCCCTCTCCTCCAATGGCTGGCCTCCGTTTAGGAAGCCAACCAATGGAGAAGAGGGGCGGGTTAAAGCCCCCATACTAAGAAACATTAAATCTCAGAGCGAGACTGCGCAGGCGCAGCCTACGGTCCGAGACCTAAAAAGGCTCGATAAAGGGCCTTGACTTTGAATCAGAATATGAAATAGAAGAATAATTGATAACCCCAGCCAAGAAAGGCAGCAAGTGTGCAAATTTCCCACTTCCTTCGGCCGGGGTAGTAGCTACAACAAAAAGGCTTCATAAAGGGCCTTGACTTTGAATCAGAATATGAAGTTGAAGAAGAATTCATAACCCCAGCCAAAAAAAGGCAGCAAGTAGGTGTTTGTATGTGTGGACGATGTGTTAATTGAGTGGAAGATGACTAAGGTGAAAAATAAGAAAGGCTGCAAGTGTGCAAATTTCCCACTGTCTTCGGCTGGGGTAGTAGCTACAACAACAAGCAGGGAACAGAGTCACAAGCAGGGCACAGAGGCACGAAAAACAGATCACAAGCAGGGTACAGAGGCACAAAACCGGGTCACAAGCAGGGCACAGAGGCACAAAAACCGGATCACAAGCAGGGCACAGAGGCACAACAAGCAACGAGGGGGCAGGGGCAGGAGAGCAAGCACAAGCAACGAGGGGGCAGGTCAGCAAGCCCAAGCAACAAGGGGGCAAGACAGCAAGTACAAGCAACGAGGGGGCAAGACAGCAAGCACAAGCAACGAGGGGGCAAGACAGCAAGCACAAGCAACGAGGGGCCAGGACAGCAAGCACAAGCAACGAGGGGGCAAGACAGCAAGCACAAGCAACGAGGGAGCAGGACAGCAAGCACAAGCAACGAGGGGGGGCAGGAGAGCAAGCACAACCAGCGAGGGGGGGCAGGAGAGCAAGCACAACCAACGAGGGGGCAGAAGAGCAAGCACAAGCAACGAGGAGGCAGAAGAGCAAGCACAAGGAACGAGGGGGCAGGAGAGCAAGCACAAGCAACACGGGGGCAGGAGAGCAAGCACAAGCAATAAGGGGGGGCAGGACAGCAAGCACAAGCAACGAGGGGGCAGCACAGCAAGCACATGCAACGAGGGGGCAAGACAGCAAGCACAAGCAATGAGGGGGCAGGAGAGCAAGCTCAAGCAACAAGGGGGCAGGAGAGCAAGGACAAGCAACGAGGGGGCAGGACAGCAAGCAGAAGCAATGAGGGGGGCAGGACAGCAAGCACAAGCAACGAGGGGGCAGGACAGCAAGCACAAGCATCGAGGGGGCAAGACAGCAAGCACAAGCAATGAGGGGGAAGACAGCAAGCACAAGCAACGAGGGGGCAGGACAGCAAGCAAGAGGTGGCAGTAGAGCAAGCACAAGCAACGAGGGGGGGCAGGAGAGCAAGCACAAGCAACGAGGGGGCAGGACAGCAAGCACAAGCAACGAGGGGCAAGACAGCAAGCACAAGCAATGAGGGGGCAAGACAGCAAGCACAGGCAACGACGGGGCAGGACAGCAAGCACGAGGTAGCAGTAGAGCAAGCACAAGCAACGAGGGGGGCAGGAGAGCAAGCACAACCAGCGAGGGGGGGCAGGAGAGCAAGCACAACCAACGAGGGGGCAGGACAGCAAGCACAAGCAACGAGGGGGCAGGACTGCAAGCACAAGCAACGAGGGCGCAGGACAGCAAGCACACGCAACGAGGGGGCAGGACAGCAAGCACGAGTAACGAGGGGGCAGGATAGCAAGCACAAGCAACGAGGGGGGGCCGAACAGCAAGCACAAGCAACGATGGGGGGCAGGAGAACAAGCACAAGCGACGAGGGGGGGCAGGAGAGCAAGCACAAGCAAGGAGGGGGCAGGACAGCAAGCATGAGCAACGAGGGGGCAGGACAGCAAGCACTCACCGGAGGACTCGGCAGCTTCTCGACTTGTTGCGGCAGCGGTCGGGCAGAAATGGCGTCAGTAAAGCACCAACATTTTCGCATTCAGGGGCGTGGCTTTTGCTGTTGAGTGAGGGATGAAGTGACGGAGTTAAAAACTGCAAAAAACACGCCCCAAATCCGAAAAAGACGGGGCTAAAACAGAGTGATGCCCCTCTCCTCCAATGGCTGGCCTCCGTTTAGGAAGCAAACCAATGGAGAAGAGGGGCGGGTTAAAGCCCCCATACTAAGAAACATTAAATCTCAGAGCGAGACTGCGCAGGCGCAGCCTACGGTCCGAGACCTAAAAAGGCTCGATAAAGGGCCTTGCCTTTGAATCAGAATATGAAATAGAAGAATAATTGATAACCCCAGCCAAGAAAGGCAGCAAGTGTGCAAATTTCCCACTGCCTTCGGCCGGGGTAGTACCTACAACAAAAAGGCTCGATAAAGGGCCTTGACTTTGAATCAGAATATGAAGTTGAAGAATAATATATAACCCCAGCCACAAAAAGGCAGCAAGTAGGTGGTTGTATGTGTGAATGATGTGTTAATTGAGTGGAAGATGAATACGGTGAAAAATAAGAAAGGCTGCAAGTGTGCAAATTTCCAACTGTCTTCGGCTGGGGTAGTAGCTACAACAACAAGCAGGGAACAGAGTCACAAGCAGGGCACAGAGGCACGAAAAACAGATCACAAGCAGGGTACAGAGGCACAAAAACCGGATCACAAGCAGGGCACAGAGGCACAAAAACCGGATCACAAGCAGGGCACAGAGGCACAACAAGCAACGAGGGGGCAGGGGCAGGAGAGCAAGCACAAGCAACGAGGGGGCAGGTCAGCAAGCCCAAGCAACAAGGGGGCAAGACAGCAAGTACAAGCAACGAGGGGGCAAGACAGCAAGCACAAGCAACGAGGGGGCAAGACAGCAAGCACAAGCAACGAGGGGCCAGGACAGCAAGCACAAGCAACGAGGGGGCAAGACAGCAAGCACAAGCAACGAGGGAGCAGGACAGCAAGCACAAGCAACGAGGGGGCAAGACAGCAAGTACAAGCAACGAGGGGGCAAGACAGCAAGCACAAGCAACGAGGGGGCAAGACAGCAAGCACAAGCAACAAGGGGCCAGGACAGCAAGCACAAGCAACGAGGGGGCAAGACAGCAAGCACAAGCAACGAGGGAGCAGGACAGCAAGCACAAGCAACGAGTGGGCAAGACAGCAAGCACAAGCAACAAGGGGGCAAGACAGCAAGCACAAGCAATGAGGGGCAAGTCAGCAAGCACAAGCAACGAGGGGGCAAGACAGCAAGCACAGGCAACGCGGGGGCAAGACAGCAAGCACAAGATATGAGGGGGCAAGACAGCAAGCACAAGCAACGAGGGAGCAGGACAGCAAGCACAAGCAACGAGGGGGCAGGACAGCAAGCACAAGCAATGAGGGGGCAAGACAGCAAGCACAAGCAACAAGGGGGCAAGACAGCAAGCACAAGCAACGAGGGGCAGGACAGCAAGCACGAGCAACGAGGGGGGCAGGAGAGCAAGCACAAGCAACGAGGGGGCAAGTCAGCAAGCACAAGCAACGAGTGGCCAGGACAGCAAGCATAAGCAACGAGGGGGCAGGACAGCAAGCACAAGCAACAAGGAACAAGGGGGGGCAGGAAAGCAAGCACAAGCAACAAGGAGGCAGGTCAGCAAGCACAAGCAACGAGGGGGCAGGACAGCAAGCACAAGCAACGAGGGGGCAAGACAGCAAGCACAAGCAATGAGGAGGCAAGACAGCAAGCACAAGCAAAAAGGGGGCAGGACAGCAAGCACGAGGTGGCAGTAGGGCAAGCACAAGCAACGAGGGGGGGCAGGATAGCAATCAAAAGCAACGAGGGGGCAGGACAGAAAGCACAAGCAACGAGGGGCAAGACAGCAAGCACAAGCAATGAGGGGGCAAGACAGCAAGCACAGGCAACGAGGGGGCAGGACAGCAAGCACGAGGTGGCAGCAGAGCAAGCACAAGCAACGAGGGGGGCAGGAGAGCAAGCACAACCAGCGAGGGGGGGCAGGAGAGCAACCACAACCAACGAGGGGGCAGGAGAGCAAGCTCAAGCAACAAGGGGGCAGGAGAGCAAGCACAAGCAACGAGGGGGCAGGACAGCAAGCAGAAGCACTAAGGGGGGGCAGGACAGCAAGCACAAGCAACGAGGGGGCAGGACAGCAAGCACAAGCAACGAGGGGGCAAGACAGCAAGCTCAAGCAATGAGGGGGCAAGACAGCAAGCACAAGCAACGAGGGGGCAGGACAGCAAGCACGAGGTGGCAGTAGAGCAAGCACAAGCAACGAGGGGGGGGCAGGAGAGCAAGCACAAGCAACGAGGGGGCAGGACAGCAAGCACAAGCAACGAGGGGCAAGACAGCAAGCACAAGCAATGAGGGGGCAAGACAGCAAGCACAGGCAACGAGGGGGCAGGACAGCAAGCACGAGGTGGCAGTAGAGCAAGCACAAGCAACGAGGGGGGCAGGAGAGCAAGCACAACCAGCGAGGGGGGGCAGGAGAGCAAGCACAACCAACGAGGGGGCAGTGGAGCAAGCACAAGGAACGAGGGGGCAAGACAGCAAGCACAAGCAACGAGGGGGCAGGACAGCAAGCAGAAGCACTAAGGGGGGGCAGGACAGCAAGCACAAGCAACGAGGGGGCAGGACAGCAAGCACAAGCAACGAGGGGGCAAGACAGCAAGCTCAAGCAATGAGGGGGCAAGACAGCAAGCACAAGCAACGAGGGGGCAGGACAGCAAGCACGAGGTGGCAGTAGAGCAAGCACAAGCAACGAGGGGGGGGCAGGAGAGCAAGCACAAGCAACGAGGGGGCAGGACAGCAAGCACAAGCAACGAGGGGCAAGACAGCAAGCACAAGCAATGAGGGGGCAAGACAGCAAGCACAGGCAACGAGGGGGCAGGACAGCAAGCACGAGGTGGCAGTAGAGCAAGCACAAGCAACGAGGGGGGCAGGAGAGCAAGCACAACCAGCGAGGGGGGGCAGGAGAGCAAGCACAACCAACGAGGGGGCAGTGGAGCAAGCACAAGGAACGAGGGGGCAAGACAGCAAGCACAAGCAACGAGGGGGCAGGACAGCAAGCACAAGGTGGCCGGACAGCAAGCACAAGCAAGAGGGGGAGGCAGGAGAGCAAGCACAACCAGCGAGGGGGGGGCAGGAGAGCAAGCACAACCAACAAGGGGGCAGGGGAGCAAGCACAAGCAACGAGGGGGCTGGAGAGCAAGCACGAGCAACGAGGGGGCAGGACAGCAAGCATGAGCAACTAGAGGGCAGGAGAGCAAGCATGAGCAACGAGGGGGCAGGACAGCAATCACAAGCAACGAGGGGGCAGGACAGCAAGCACAAGCAACGAGGGGGCAGGACAGCAAGCACAAGCAACGAGGGGGCAGGACAGCAAGCACACGTGTTGGACGTGGCCCATCTGGCAGGTCCGCCCCTGAAGTTTTTATGGTTTATGTAACCTTGGGATGGTGATTTCCCCTCTGAGTGAGTTTGAGGAGAGAGCGACCTACCCTTCCATAGGAATGCATGGGGAATGGATGAGTCCTCGGTAGTTCCCGATGCGTAGGGTGTGCAGGGTCAAGTCTGGTATGTGTGAACTCGTGAGATTGAATGCTGCGCAACGGTATATGAGGTATGAGTGTGTCTAGTGTAGAAGTCCCCCTTTTGGAAGTTGGCATATTTGTGGAATATGTGCCGGGCGTATGATTGGCCGGGGCCGGCTGGTGAGCCTGGCTCCCAGGATCTGGGAGGGTCTGCCCCGGTGGTGAATGGAGTGTTTAGCATACTGATGTGAGGGGAGGAGTGAGCCTGGGTCTGCTTGTGGATTGACTGTCTGGTTTGAGTGTCATGAATGAGGCTGGGTTTTCCCCAGACAATGCTGGCTCCACCCCCTGGGGTGCGGCTGATGTTCCTGGCCTGGCCAGTGTAAAGAATCCCCCCATAACCAGTTCCAGCTGGTTCTCCCCCTGCCTGCCCCTTCAGACCAAGAATGTGTGTATAAAAAGGGTGCTGTGACACTCTGGACTTGTTCTTGTTCTCAACTTGAATCTACCAGGAGCTGCTGCTGCTTGGGCTCAGGGTTGGCTTGCCTCCCTGGGCCCTGCCCTACTCCTGGACTCCTGATGGTTTTCCCCCTCCTAGGAGCGGCTACGCTCCACCTGAGGTCCTAGACTCCCTATGGACTTTGCTACCTTCATCTAGCCTCTGGGGAGCGCTTTTCTCCTGATCCCCAGCGCTGAGAGCGCGGCATCTATACCCTAGCGCTTGGGAGCGCTGGATTCATCCCACCGCTGCCACCAGTGTAGGAAATGAGACCCCCGGCCGGCCAGGACTTGCACCCCAGCCAGTCAGAGACCACCACTCCTATGTAAAATCGACCCCTGCTCGCCCTCTAGGTAACGCGGCGCGGGCAGCCAGGCCTAACTCGGAGGACATGTGAAGCATTTGCGCACGCACCCACCAACAACAACATCCCCGGCCTCCCACAAAAGGAACTCCACACAAAATATATATATGAAAATAGTCTTTGTATTAAGCAGGACACATAGGAACACACATTGTACAAGGTGCCAGGGGCACGGGCAGGGGCTACAGGGTGAGTAATGGAGTATAAGTTCTCTGGGATGGGGAGCTTGCTGAATCAACGTTAATCTTGTCCTTCCTTATCCTGATGAATGTGTTGGAGGCAGCATGTGTTCCGTGCACCGCTGAATGTGGTTGATGCGTCAGGTGTCCCCCCCCCCTTTTTGCCCTGCTAATTGTGTTTGATGCATCATGCGTTCCGTACCCCACTGAATGTGGTTTAGGCGTCAGGTGTCGCCCTGGCTGAATTTATGTTAAGTTGTATCCCGGACAAGGAAGACCTGCTGGCTCGGCCGCGGCTTGCCTTGGGGAGAGCTGAACCTTGAGACCTGCTGGCACTGCTGCAGCTCGTTTTGTTAAAGTTATGGTAGTTGTATCCCGGACAAGGAAGACCTGCTGGCTCGGCCGCGGCTTGCCTTGGGGAGAGCTGAACCTTGAGAACTGCTGGCGCTGCTGCAGCTCGTTTTGTTAAAGTTATGGTAGTTGTATCCCGGACAAGGAAGACCTGCTGGCTCGGCCGCGGCTTGCCTTGGGGAGAGCTGAACCTCGAGACCTGCTGGCACTGCCGCGGCTCGTTTTGTTGAATTTATGTTGAGTTGTATCCCGGACAAGGAAGACCTGCTGGCTCGGCCGCGGCTTGCCTTGGGGAGAGCTGAACGCTTAGTTCCCAGGTGAAAGACCAGTGGAGGGAGGAAGTTCCAAGACTGTTAGGAAAGTGTGTTCTGAGGGTGTTTCTCCTGGGAGAACGCGGAACCTCAGAAGTAGAGGTAGGGTGGGGCATTCTTGCCCGTGACCTCTGGCAAACCTGAGGGTGTGGACCCTAGGTGGAAGGAACTGTGGTAGTCGTGGCTACCCTGAGAAAGGGAGTGGAGAAGGGCTATTGTGGGCCCGGGGTTACCACCCCCCACTTCAGATTTGCAGGGACCAGTGGTATCTGGGTGGCCTAGGGCCTGGTCCTAGTCACGGACAACTAAGGCGTGCCAGGGGGGTAGCCTGGTTGGACCTATGTCTTTATTATTTTTTTTATTATTTTTTTATTTTTCTTAATTTTTAGCCTGTGTGTGTCTATCGGCCCAGGTAGGCGTCGAACTGGAGGGTGGCTCGGTAGCACGAGCCACGTCCATGTTCTATCGCCCTGCAGCAGGGAAGTCCATCACGGTAGTGATTGGTCTACCCTGCGTTTGGGCTGGGAGGGGCATGTGTTGGACGTGGCCCATCTGGCAGGTCCGCCCCTGAAGTTTTTATGGTTTATGTAACCTTGGGATGGTGATTTCCCCTCTGAGTGAGTGTGAGGAGAGAGCGACCTACCCTTCCATAGGAATGCATGGGGAATGGATGAGTCCTCGGTAGTTCCCGATGCGTAGGGTGTGCAGGGTCAAGTCTGGTATGTATGAACTCGTGAGATTGAATGCTGCGCAACGGTATATGAGGTATGAGTGTGTCTAGTGTAGAAGTCCCCCTTTTGGAAGTTGGCATATTTGTGGAATATGTGCCGGGCGTATGATTGGCCGGGGCCGGCTGGTGAGCCTGGCTCCCAGGATCTGGGAGGGTCTGCCCCGGTGGTGAATGGAGTGTTTAGCATACTGATGTGAGGGGAGGAGTGAGCCTGGGTCTGCTTGTGGATTGACTGTCTGGTTTGAGTGTCATGAATGAGGCTGGGTTTTCCCCAGACAATGCTGGCTCCACCCCCTGGGGTGCGGCTGATGTTCCTGGCTTGGCCAGTGTAAAGAATCCCCCCATAACCAGTTCCAGCTGGTTCTCCCCCTGCCTGCCCCTTCAGACCAAGAATGTGTGTATAAAAAGGGTGCTGTGACACTCTGGACTTGTTCTTGTTCTCAACTTGAATCTACCAGGAGCTGCTGCTGCTTGGGCTCAGGGTTGGCTTGCCTCCCTGGGCCCTGCCCTACTCCTGGACTCCTGATGGTTTTCCCCCTCCTAGGAGCGGCTACGCTCCACCTGAGGTCCTAGACTCCCTATGGACTTTGCTACCTTCATCTAGCCTCTGGGGAGCGCTTTTCTCCTGATCCCCAGCGCTGAGAGCGCGGCATCTATACCCTAGCGCTTGGGAGCGCTGGATTCATCGAGCCGGTGCCACCCGGCATTTGCCCTGCCCCACGGAGTTACCAGACGCCCAGCGAGTGCCTACCTCGCCTACCCCCTTGCGTGGCATATTTACGAGGGAGCCTACTCCTCGCTACCTCCCCGAGTTCACCGCTGCAGCCCGGAGTCGGCTGTGGAGGCGCTGTGCCCGCCGCCCTATCCAGGGCCGCGCTGCCATTGGCGGCCCCGGATAAAGCATTGCCGTCCCGCCATTGGTCCTGGCCGCCGGGACTCCTACCGCGTCATTGCGGGGCCGCGCAGGGATTGGCCCGACCTTGGAGGGCTTCCCCAGGCGCACCCGGCAGTCGATGGCTCTCCCGGAGGAGGGAGCGCCGCCATCGCCACGCCAAGGAGCTGAGGCCCCGTGAAGCCGCCGCCTCTATCAGCCGGTGAGTGCGGACGCTCCTCTGCCAGGGGGAGTGCTGTGGGTCCGCGAGGCCTCCTCCCTGGGTCCCAGAGTCCGGAAGGACTCCCACGATGCTCCGCATACGGCTCCTCCTTCCTTGAGCCCAGAGAGGCTCCCTCTTGGCCCCCCCTCACCTCTGAGCCCAGCGAGGCTCCCCCCTTTGGCCCCCTTTACTCCCGAGCCCGGCGAGGCTCCGCCTTGGGCCCCCTTCATCTCTGAGCCCGGCGAGGCTCCCCCCTTTGGCCCCCTTTACTCCCGAGCCCGGCGAGGCTCCGCCTTGGGCCCCCTTCATCTCTGAGCCCGGCGAGGCTCCCCCCTTTGGCCCCCTTTATTCCCGAGCCCGGCGAGGCTCCGCCTTGGGCCCCCTTCATCTCTGAGCCCGGCGAGGCTCCCCCTTTGGCCCCATTTACTTCCGAGGCCGGCGAGGCTCCGCCTTGGGCCCCCTTCATCTCTCAAGCCCTGCGAGGCTCCACCGTGCCAATGCCCCCCTCGTTCTCGAGCCCGAGTGGCTCCTCCAGTTGGCACTCCTTGTCCCCAGGGTCGGCGAGGCCCACACGACGTCCCTCAGTTGCCCAGCACTTAGTGGGCAACTGCTACGTTTAGGTTTGCCCTGGGCTCCCTGCCATGAACATTGAGACTCTGGGCCCCTTGCCCTAGAAAGGCCCGCTGGCCTGTGGATGGCTATGGACTAAGACTAAAGTGATCCCTACAAGTATTCTATGTGGCACCTCTACGGGTGCTCCTGTATGTTATGTACCTTGACCTACTTCCCCCCCCCTTGAATACCAGATGTCCCCGGTATGTGATTCCTGACAGGGGTCCCTTGGCCCTGTGCTGTACCTTCTTCCCTGTAGCCCCTGCCCGTGCCCCTGGCACCTTGTACAATGTGTGTTCCTATGTGTCCTGCTTAATACAAAGACTATTTTCATATATATATTTGGTGTGGAGTTCCTTTTGTGGGAGGCCGGGGATGTTGTTGTTGGTGGGTGCGTGCGCAAATGCTTCACATGTCCTCCGAGTTAGGCCTGGCTGCCCGCGCCGCGTTACCTAGAGGGCGAGCAGGGGTCGATTTTACATAGGAGTGGTGGTCTCTGACTGGCTGGGGTGCAAGTCCTGGCCGGCCGGGGGTCTCATTTCCTACAACACGCAACGAGGGGGCAGGACAGCAAGCACAAGCAACGAGGGGGCAGGATAGCAAGCACAAGCAACGAGGGGGGGCCGAACAGCAAGCACAAGCAACGATGGGCGGCAGGAGAGCAAGCACAAGCGACGAGGGGGGGCAGGAGAGCAAGCACAAGCAACGAGGGGGCAGGACAGCAAGCATGAGCAACGAGGGGGCAGGACAGCAAGCACTCACCGGAGGACTCGGCAGCTTCTCGACTTCTTGCTGCGGCGGTCGGGCAGAAATGGCGTCAGTAAAGCGCCAACATTTTCGCATTCAGGGGCGTGGTTTTTCCTGATGAGTGAGGGATGAAGTGACAAAGTTAAAAACTGCAAAAAACACGCCCCAAATCCGAAAAAGACTGGGCTAAAACAGAGTGATGCCCCTCTCCTCCAATGGCTGGCCTCCGTTTAGGAAGCCAGCCAATGGAGAAGAGGGGCGGGTTAAAGCCCCCATACTAAGAAACATTAAATCTCAGAGCGAGACTGCGCAGGCGCAGCCTACGGTCCGAGACCTAAAAAGGCTCGATAAAGGGCCTTGACTTTGAATCAGAATATGAAATAGAAGAATAATTGATAACCCCAGCCAAGAAAGGCAGCAAGTGTGCAAATTTCCCACTTCCTTCGTCCGGGGTAGTAGCTACAACAAAAAGGCTCGATAAAGGTCCTTGACTTTGAATCAGAATATGAAGTTGAAGAATAATTCATAACCCCAGCCAAAAAAAGGCAGCAAGTAGGTGTTTGTATGTGTGGATGATGTGTTAATTGAGTGGAAGATGAATAAGGTGAAAAATAAGAAAGGCTGCAAGTGTGCAAATTTCCCACTGTCTTCGGCTGGGGTAGTAGCTACAACAACAAGCAGGGAACAGAGTCACAAGCAGGGCACCGAGGCACGAAAAACAGATCACAAGCAGGGCACAGAGGCACAAAAACCGGATCACAAGCAGGGCACAGAGGCACAAAAACCGGATCACAAGCAGGGAACAGAGGCACAACAAGCAACGAGGGGGCAGGGGCAGGAGAGCAAGCACAAGCAACGAGGGGGCAGGTCAGCAAGCCCAAGCAACGAGGGGGCAAGACAGCAAGTACAAGCAACGAGGGGGCAAGACAGCAAGCACAAGCAACGAGGGGGCAAGACAGCAAGCACAAGCAACGAGGGGCCAGGACAGCAAGCACAAGCAACGAGGGGGCAAGACAGCAAGCACAAGCAACGAGGGAGCAGGACAGCAAGCACAAGCAATGAGGGGGCAGGACAGCAAGCACAAGCAACGAGGGGGCAAGACAGCAAGCACAAGCAACAAGGGGGCAAGACAGCAAGCACAAGCAACGAGGGGCAGGACAGCAAGCACGAGCAACGAGGGGGGCAGGAGAGCAAGCACAAGCAACGAGGGGGCAAGACAGCAAGCAGGAGCAACGAGGGGGGCAGGAGTGCAAGCACAAGCAACGAGGGGGCAAGACAGCAAGCACAAGCAACGAGTGGCCAGGACAGCAAGCATAAGCAACGAGGGGGCAGGACAGCAAGCACAAGCAACAAGGGGGGGCAGGAAAGCAAGCACAAGCAACAAGGGGGCAGGACAGCAAGCACAAGCAATGAGGGGGCAAGACAGCAAGCACAAGCAACAAGGGGGCAAGACAGCAAGCCCAAGCAATGACGGGGCAAGACAGCAAGCACAAGCAATGAGGGGGCAGGACAGCAAGCACGAGATGGCAGGAGAGCAAGCACAAGCAACGAGGGGGGGCAGGAGAGCAAGCACAACCAGCGAGGGGGGGCAGGAGAGCAAGCACAACCAACGAGGGGGCAGAAGAGCAAGCACAAGCAACGAGGAGGCAGAAGAGCAAGCACAAGCAACGAGGGGGCAGGAGAGCAAGCACAAGCAACACGGGGGCAGGAGAGCAAGCACAAGCAATAAGTGGGGGCAGGACAGCAAGCACAAGCAATGAGGGGGCAGCACAGCAAGCACAAGCAACGAGGGGGCAAGACAGCAAGCACAAGCAATGAGGGGGCAGGAGAGCAAGCTCAAGCAACAAGGGGGCAGGAGAGCAAGGACAAGCAACGAGGGGGCAGGACAGCAAGCAGAAGCAATGAGGGGGGGGCAGGGCAGCAAGCCCAAGCAACGAGGGGGCAGGACAGCAAGCACAAGCATCGAGGGGGCAAGACAGCAAGCACAAGCAATGAGGGGGGAAGACAGCAAGCACAAGCAACGAGGGGGCAGGACAGCAAGCATGAGGTGGCAGTAGAGCAAGCACAAGCGACGAGGGGGGGCAGGAGAGCAAGCACAAGCAACGAGGGGGCAGGACAGCAAGCACAAGCAACGAGGGGCAAGACAGCAAGCACAAGCAATGAGGGGGCAAGACAGCAAGCACAGGCAACGACGGGGCAGGACAGCAAGCACGAGGTAGCAGTAGAGCAAGCACAAGCAACGAGGGGAGCAGGAGAGCAAGCACAACCAGCGAGGGGGGGCAGGAGAGCAAGCACAACCAACGAGGGGGCAGTGGAGCAAGCACAAGGAACGAGGGGGCAAGACAGCAAGCACAAGCAACGAGGGGGCAGGACAGCAAGCACGAGGTGGCAGGACAGCAAGCACAAGCAACGAGGGGGAGGCAGGAGAGCAAGCACAACCAGCGAGGGGGGGGGCAGGAGAGCAAGCACAACCAACAAGGGGGCAGGGGAGAAAGCACAAGCAACGAGGGGGCTGGAGAGCAAGCACGAGCAACGAGGGGGCAGGACAGCAAGCATGAGCAACGAGGGGGCAGGAGAGCAAGCATGAGCAACGAGGGGCAGGACAGCAATCACAAGCAACGAGGGGACAGGACAGCAAGCACAAGCAACGAGGGCGCAGGACAGCAAGCACACGCAACGAGGGGGCAGGACAGCAAGCACGAGCAACGAGGGGGCAGGATAGCAAGCACAAGCAACGAGGGGGGGCCAAACAGCAAGCACAAGCAACGATGGGGGGCAGGAGAACAAGCACAAGCGACGAGGGGGGGCAGGAGAGCAAGCACAAGCAAGGAGGGGGCAGGACAGCAAACAAGAGCAACGAGGGGGCAGGACAGCAAGCACTCACCGGAGGACTCGGCAGCTTCTCGACTTCTTGCGGCGGCGGTCGGGCAGAAATGGCGTCAGTAAAGCACCAACATTTTCGCATTCAGGGGCGTGGCTTTTGCTGTTGAGTGAGGGATGAAGTGACGGATTAAAAACTGCAAAAAACACGCCCCAAATCCGAAAAAGACGGGTCTAAAACAGAGTGATGCCCCTCTCCTCCAATGGCTGGCCTCCGTTTAGGAAGCCAACCAATGGAGAAGAGGGGCGGGTTAAAGCCCCCATACTAAGAAACATTAAATCTCAGAGCGAGACTGCGCAGGCGCAGCCTACGGTCCGAGACCTAAAAAGGCTCGATAAAGGGCCTTGACTTTGAATCAGAATATGAAATAGAAGAATAATTGATAACCCCAGCCAAGAAAGGCAGCAAGTGTGCAAATTTCCCACTGCCTTCGGCCGGGGTAGTACCTACAACAAAAAGGCTCGATAAAGGGCCTTGACTTTGAATCAGAATATGAAGTTGAAGAATAATATATAACCCCAGCCACAAAAAGGCAGCAAGTAGGTGGTTGTATGTGTGGATGATGTGTTAATTGAGTGGAAGATGAATAAGGTGAAAAATAAGAAAGGCTGCAAGGTGCAAATTTCCCACTGTCTTCGGCTGGGGTAGTAGCTACAACAACAAGCAGGGAACAGAGTCACAAGCAGGGCACAGAGGCACGAAAAACAGATCACAAGCAGGGCACAGAGGCACAAAAACCGGATCACAAGCAGGGCACAGAGGCACAAAAACCGGATCACAAGCAGGGCACAGAGGCACAACAAGCAACGAGGGGGCAGGGGCAGGAGAGCAAGCACAAGCAACGAGGGGGCAGGTCAGCAAGCCCAAGCAACAAGGGGGCAAGACAGCAAGTACAAGCAACGAGGGGGCAAGACAGCAAGCACAAGCAACGAGGGGGCAAGACAGCAAGCACAAGCAACGAGGGGCCAGGACAGCAAGCACAAGCAACGAGGGGGCAAGACAGCAAGCACAAGCAACGAGGGAGCAGGATAGCAAGCACAAGCAACGAGGGGGCAAGACAGCAAGTACAAGCAACGAGTGGGCAAGACAGCAAGCACAAGCAACGAGGGGGCAAGACAGCAAGCACAAGCAACGAGGGGCCAGGACAGCAAGCACAAGCAACGAGGGGGCAAGACAGCAAGCACAAGCAACGAGGGAGCAGGACAGCAAGCACAAGCAACGAGTGGGCAAGACAGCAAGCACAAGCAACAAGGGGGCAAGACAGCAAGCACAAGCAACGAGGGGCAAGTCAGCAAGCACAAGCAACGAGGGGGCAAGACAGCAAGCACAGGCAACGCGGGGGCAAGACAGCAAGCACAAGCAATGAGGGGGCAAGACAGCAAGCACAAGCAACGAGTGAGCAGGACAGCAAGCACAAGCAACGAGGGGGCAGGACAGCAAGCACAAGCAACGAGGGGGCAAGACAGCAAGCACAAGCAACAAGGGGGCAAGACAGCAAGCACAAGCAACGAGGGGCAGGACAGCAAGCACGAGCAACGAGGGGGGCAGGAGAGCAAGCACAAGCAACGAGGGGGCAAGTCAGCAAGCACAAGCAACGAGGGGGCAAGACAGCAAGCACAAGCAACGAGTGGCCAGGACAGCAAGCATAAGCAACGAGGGGGCAGGACAGCAAGCACAAGCAACAAGGAACAAGGGGGGGGCAGGAAAGCAAGCACAAGCAACAAGGAGGCAGGTCAGCAAGCACAAGCAACGAGGGGGCAGGACAGCAAGCACAAGCAACGAGGGGGCAAGACAGCAAGCACAAGCAATGAGGGGGCAAGACAGCAAGCACAAGCAAAAAGGGGGCAGGACAGCAAGCACGAGGTGGCAGTAGGGCAAGCACAAGCAACGAGGGGGAGCAGGATAGCAATCAAAAGCAACGAGGGGGCAGGACAAAAAGAACAAGCAACGAGGGGCAAGACAGCAAGCACAAGCAATGAGGGGGCAAGACAGCAAGCACAGGCAACGAGGGGGCAGGACAGCAAGCACGAGGTGGCAGCAGAGCAAGCACAAGCAACGAGGGGGGCAGGAGAGCAAGCACAACCAGCGAGGGGGGGCAGGAGAGCAAGCACAACCAAAGAGGGGGCAGGAGAGCAAGCTCAAGCAACAAGGGGGCAGGAGAGCAAGCACAAGCAATGAGGGGGCAGGACAGCAAGCAGAAGCACTAAGGGGGGGCAGGACAGCAAGCACAAGCAACGAGGGGGCAGGACAGCAAGCACAAGCAACGAGGGGGCAAGACAGCAAGCTCAAGCAATGAGGGGGCAAGACAGCAAGCACAAGCAACGAGGGGGCAGGACAGCAAGCACGAGGTGGCAGTAGAGCAAGCACAAGCAACGAGGGGGGGGCAGGAGAGCAAGCACAAGCAACGAGGGGGCAGGACAGCAAGCACAAGCAACGAGGGGCAAGACAGCAAGCACAAGCAATGAGGGGGCAAGACAGCAAGCACAGGCAACGAGGGGGCAGGACAGCAAGCACGAGGTGGCAGTAGAGCAAGCACAAGCAACGAGGGGGGCAGGAGAGCAAGCACAACCAGCGAGGGGGGGCAGGAGAGCAAGCACAACCAACGAGGGGGCAGTGGAGCAAGCACAAGGAACGAGGGGGCAAGACAGCAAGCACAAGCAATGAGGGGGCAGGACAGCAAGCACAAGGTGGCCGGACAGCAAGCACAAGCAACGAGGGGGAGGCAGGAGAGCAAGCACAACCAGCGAGGGGGGGCAGGAGAGCAAGCACTACCAACAAGGGGGCAGGGGAGCAAGCACAAGCAACGAGGGGGCTGGAGAGCAAGCACGAGCAACGAGGGGGCAGGACAGGAAGCATGAGCAACTAGAGGGCAGGAGAGCAAGCATGAGCAACGAGGGGGCAGGACAGCAATCACAAGCAACGAGGGGGCAGGACAGCAAGCACAAGCAACGAGGGTGCCGGACAGCAAGCACAAGCAACGAGGGGCAAGACAGCAAGCACAAGCAATGAGGGGGCAAGACAGCAAGCACAGGCAACGAGGGGGCAGGACAGCAAGCACGAGGTGGCAGTAGAGCAAGCACAAGCAACGAGGGGGGCAGGAGAGCAAGCACAACCAGCGAGGGGGGGCAGGAGAGCAAGCACAACCAACGAGGGGGCAGTGGAGCAAGCACAAGGAACGAGGGGGCAAGACAGCAAGCACAAGCAACGAGGGGGCAGGACAGCAAGCACAAGGTGGCCGGACAGCAAGCACAAGCAACGAGGGGGAGGCAGGAGAGCAAGCACAACCAGCGAGGGGGGGGCAGGAGAGCAAGCACAACCAACAAGGGGGCAGGGGAGCAAGCACAAGCAACGAGGGGGCTGGAGAGCAAGCACGAGCAACGAGGGGGCAGGACAGCAAGCATGAGCAACTAGAGGGCAGGAGAGCAAGCATGAGCAACGAGGGGGCAGGACAGCAATCACAAGCAACGAGGGGGCAGGACAGCAAGCACAAGCAACGAGGGGGCAGGACAGCAAGCACAAGCAACGAGGGGGCAGGACAGCAAGCACACGCAACGAGGGGGCAGGACAGCAAGCACAAGCAACGAGGGGGCAGGATAGCAAGCACAAGCAACGAGGGGGGGGCGAACAGCAAGCACAAGCAACGATGGGCGGCAGGAGAGCAAGCACAAGCGACGAGGGGGGGCAGGAGAGCAAGCACAAGCAACGAGGGGGCAGGACAGCAAGCATGAGCAACGAGGGGGCAGGACAGCAAGCACTCACCGGAGGACTCGGCAGCTTCTCGACTTCTTGCTGCGGCGGTCGGGCAGAAATGGCGTCAGTAAAGCGCCAACATTTTCGCATTCAGGGGCGTGGTTTTTCCTGATGAGTGAGGGATGAAGTGACAAAGTTAAAAACTGCAAAAAACACGCCCCAAATCCGAAAAAGACTGGGCTAAAACAGAGTGATGCCCCTCTCCTCCAATGGCTGGCCTCCGTTTAGGAAGCCAGCCAATGGAGAAGAGGGGCGGGTTAAAGCCCCCATACTAAGAAACATTAAATCTCAGAGCGAGACTGCGCAGGCGCAGCCTACGGTCCGAGACCTAAAAAGGCTCGATAAAGGGCCTTGACTTTGAATCAGAATATGAAATAGAAGAATAATTGATAACCCCAGCCAAGAAAGGCAGCAAGTGTGCAAATTTCCCACTTCCTTCGTCCGGGGTAGTAGCTACAACAAAAAGGCTCGATAAAGGTCCTTGACTTTGAATCAGAATATGAAGTTGAAGAATAATTCATAACCCCAGCCAAAAAAAGGCAGCAAGTAGGTGTTTGTATGTGTGGATGATGTGTTAATTGAGTGGAAGATGAATAAGGTGAAAAATAAGAAAGGCTGCAAGTGTGCAAATTTCCCACTGTCTTCGGCTGGGGTAGTAGCTACAACAACAAGCAGGGAACAGAGTCACAAGCAGGGCACCGAGGCACGAAAAACAGATCACAAGCAGGGCACAGAGGCACAAAAACCGGATCACAAGCAGGGCACAGAGGCACAAAAACCGGATCACAAGCAGGGCACAGAGGCACAACAAGCAACGAGGGGGCAGGGGCAGGAGAGCAAGCACAAGCAACGAGGGGGCAGGTCAGCAAGCCCAAGCAATGAGGGGGCAAGACAGCAAGTACAAGCAACGAGGGGGCAAGACAGCAAGCACAAGCAACGAGGGGGCAAGACAGCAAGCACAAGCAACGAGGGGCCAGGACAGCAAGCACAAGCAACGAGGGGGCAAGACAGCAAGCACAAGCAACGAGGGAGCAGGACAGCAAGCACAAGCAATGAGGGGGCAGGACAGCAGGCACAAGCAACGAGGGGGCAAGACAGCAAGCACAAGCAACAAGGGGGCAAGACAGCAAGCACAAGCAACGAGGGGCAGGACAGCAAGCACGAGCAACGAGGGGGGCAGGAGAGCAAGCACAAGCAACGAGGGGGCAAGACAGCAAGCAGGAGCAATGAGGGGGGCAGGAGTGCAAGCACAAGCAACGAGGGGGCAAGTCAGCAAGCACAAGCAACGAGGGGGCAAGACAGCAAGCACAGGCAACGCGGGGGCAAGACAGCAAGCACAAGCAACGAGTGGCCAGGACAGCAAGCATTAGCAACGAGGGGGCAGGACAGCAAGCACAAGCAACAAGGCGGGGCAGGAAAGCAAGCACAAGCAGCAAGGGGGCAGGACAGCAAGCACAAGCAACGAGGGGGCAAGACAGCAAGCACAAGCAACGAGGGGGCAAGACAGCAAGCCCAAGCAATGAGGGGGCAAGACAGCAAGCACAAGCAACGAGGGGGCAGGACAGCAAGCACGAGATGGCAGGAGAGCAAGCACAAGCAACGAGGGGGGGCAGGAGAGCAATCACAACCAGCGAGGGGGGTCAGGAGAGCAAGCACAACCAACGAGGGGGCAGAAGAGCAAGCACAAGCAACGTGGAGGCAGAAGAGCAAGCACAACCAACGAGGGGGCAGGAGAGCAAGCACAAGCAACACGGGGGCAGGAGAGCAAGCACAAGCAATAGGGGGGCAGGACAGCAAGCACAAGCAATGAGGGGGCAGCACAGCAAGCACAAGCAACGAGGGGGCAAGACAGCAAGCACAAGCAATGAGGGGGCAGGAGAGCAAGCTCAAGCAACAAGGGGGCAGGAGAGCAAGCACAAGCAACGAGGGGGCAGGACAGCAAGCAGAAGCAATGAGGGGGGCAGGACAGCAAGCACAAGCAACGAGGGGGCAGGACAGCAAGCACAAGCAATGAGGGGGCAAGACAGCAAGCACAAGCAACGAGGGGGCAGGACAGCAAGCATGAGGTGGCAGTAGAGCAAGCACAAGCAACGAGGGGGGCAGGAGAGCAAGCACAAGCAACGAGGGGGCAGGACAGCAAGCACAAGCAACGAGGGGCAAGACAGCAAGCACAAGCAATGAGGGGGCAAGACAGCAAGCACAGGCAACGAGGGGCAGGACAGCAAGCACGAGGTGGCAGTAGAGCAAGCACAAGCAACGAGGGGGGCAGGAGAGCAAGCACAACCAGCGAGGGGGGGCAGGAGAGCAAGCACAACCAACGAGGGGGCAGTGGAGCAAGCACAAGGAACGAGGGGGCAAGACAGCGAGGACAAGTAACGAGGGGGCAGGACAGCAAGCACGAGGTGGCAGGACAGCAAGCACAAGCAACGAGGGGGAGGCAGGAGAGCAAGCACAACCAACAAGGGGGCAGGGGAGCAAGCACAAGCAACAAGGGGGCTGGAGAGCAAGCACGAGCAACGAGGGGGCAGGACAGCAAGCATGAGCAACGAGGGGGCAGGAGAGCAAGCATGAGCAACGAGGGGGCAGGACAGCAATAACAAGCAATGAGGGGGCAGGACAGCAAGCAAAAGCAACGAGGGGGCAGGACAGCAAGCACAAGCAACGAGGGGGCAGGACGGGGCAGGACAGCAAGCACAAGCAACGAGGGGGCAGGACGGCAAGCACACGCAACAAGGGGGCAGGACAGCAGCACGAGCAACGAGGGGGCAGGTTAGCAAGCACAAGCAACGAGGGGGGGCCGAACAGCAAGCACAAGCAACGATGGGGGGCAGGAAAGCAAGCACAAGCGACGAGGGGGGGCAGGAGAGCAAGCACAAGCAAGGAGGGGGCAGGACAGCAAGCATGAGCAACGAGGGGGCAGGACAGCAAGCACTCACCGGAGGACTCGGCAGCTTCTCGACTTCTTGCGGCGGCGGTCGGGCAGAAATGGCGTCAGTAAAGCGCCGACATTTTCGCATTCAGGGGCGTGGTTTTTGCTGTTGAGTGAGGGATGAAGTGACGGAGTTAAAAACTGCAAAAAACACGCCCCAAATCCGAAAAAGACGGGGCTAAAACAGAGTGATGCCCCTCTCCTCCAATGGCTGGCCTCCGTTTAGGAAGCCAGCCAATGGAGAAGAGGGGCGGGTTAAAGCCCCCATACTAAGAAACATTAAATCTCAGAGCGAGACTGCCCAGGCGCAGCCTACGGTCCGAGACCTAAAAAGGCTCGATAAAGGGCCTTGACTTTGAATCAGAATATGAAATAGAAGAATAATTGATAACCCCAGTCAAGAACGGCAGCAAGTGTGCAAATTTCCCACTGCCTTCGGCCGGGGTAGTAGCTACAACAAAAAGGCTCGATAAAGGGCCTTGACTTTGAATCAGAATATGAAGTTGAAGAATAATATATAACCCCAGCCACAAAAAGGCAGCAAGTAGGTGTTTGTATGTGTGGATGATGTGTTAATTGAGTGGAAGATGAATAAGGTGAAAAATAAGAAAGGCTGCAAGTGTGCAAATTTCCCACTGTCTTCGGCTGGGGTAGTAGCTACAACAACAAGCAGGGAACAGAGTCACAAGCAGGGCACAGAGGCACAAAAAACAGATCACAAGCAGGGCACAGAGGCACAAAAACAGGATCACAAGCAGGGCACAGAGGCACAAAAACCGGATCACAAGCAGGGCACAGAGGCACAACAAGCAACGAGGGGGCAGGGGCAGGAGAGCAAGCACAAGCAACGAGGGGGCAGGTCAGCAAGCCCAAGCAACGAGGGGGCAAGACAGCAAGTACAAGCAACGAGGGGGCAAGACAGCAAGCACAAGCAACGAGGGGGCAAGACAGCAAGCACAAGCAACGAGGGGCCAGGACAGCAAGCACAAGCAACGAGGGGGCAAGACAGCAAGCACAAGCAACGAGGGAGCAGGACAGCAAGCACAAGCAACGAGGGGGCAAGACAGCAAGCACAAGCAACAAGGGGGCAAGACAGCAAGCACAAGCAACGAGGAGCAGGACAGCAAGCACGAGCAACGAGGGGGGCAGGAGAGCAGGCACAAGCAACGAGGGGGCAAGACAGCAAGCAGGAGCAACGAGGGGGCAGGAGAGCAAGCACAAGCAACAAGGGGGCAAGTCAGCAAGCACAAGCAACGAGGGGGCAAGACAGCAAGCACAGGCAACGCGGGGGCAAGACAGCAAGCACATGCAACGAGGGGGCAAGACAGCAAGCACAAGCAACGAGGGAGCAGGACAGCAAGCACAAGCAACGAGGGGGCAGGACAGCAAGCACAAGCAATGAGGGGGCAAGACAGCAAGCACAAGCAACAAGGGGGCAAGACAGCAAGCACAAGCAACGAGGGGCAGGACAGCAAGCACGAGCAACGAGGGGGGCAGGAGAGCAAGCACAAGCAACGAGGGGGCAAGTCAGCAAGCACAAGCAACGAGGGGGCAAGACAGCAAGCACAAGCAACGAGTGGCCAGGACAGCAAGCATAAGCAACGAGGGGGCAGGACAGCAAGCACAAGCAACAAGGAACAAGGGGGGGCAGGAAAGCAAGCACAAGCAACAAGGGGGCAGGACAGCAAGCACAAGTAACGAGGGGGCAGGACAGCAAGCACAAGCAACGAGGGGGCAAGACAGCAAGCACAAGCAATGAGGGGGCAAGACAGCAAGCACAAGCAACAAGGGGGCAGGACAGCAAGCACGAGGTGGCAGTAGAGCAAGCACAAGTAACGAGGGGGGGCAGGAGAGCAATCACAAGCAACGAGGGGGCACGACAGCAAGCACAAGCAACGAGGGGCAAGACAGCAAGCACAAGCAATGAGGGGGCAAGACAGCAAGCACAGGCAATGAGGGGGCAGGACAGCAAGCACGAGGTGGCAGTAGAGCAAGCACAAGCAACGAGGGGGGCAGGAGAGCAAGCACAACCAGCGAGGGGGGGCAGGAGAGCAAGCACAACCAACGAGGGGGCAGGGGAGCAAGCACAAGGAACGAGGGGGCAAGACAGCAAACACAAGCAACGAGGGGGCAGGACAGCAAGCACAAGGTGGCAGGACAGCAAGCACAAGCAACAAGGGGGAGGCAGGAGAGCAAGCACAACCAGTGAAGGGGGGGCAGGAGAGCAAGCACAACAAACAAGGGGGCAGGGGAGCAAGCACATGCAACGAGGGGGCTGGAGAGCAAGCACGAGCAACGAGGAGGCAGGACAGCAAGCATGGGCAACGAGGGGGCAGGAGTGCAAGCATGAGCAACGAGGGGGCAGGACAGCAATCACAAGCAACGAGGGGGCAGGACAGCAAGCACAAGCAACGAGGGGGCAGGACAGCAAGCACAAGCAACGAGGGGGCAGGACAGCAAGCACACGCAACGAGGGGGCAGGACAGCAAGCACGAGCAACGAGGGGGCAGGATAGCAAGCACAAGCAACGAGGGGGGCCGAACAGCAAGCACAAGCAACGATGGGGGGCAGGAGAGCAAGCACAAGCGACGAGGGGGCAGGCGAGCAAGCACAAGCAACGAGGGGGCAGGACAGCAAGCATGAGCAACGAGGGGGCAGGACAGCAAGCACTCACCAGAGGACTCGGCAGCTTCTCGACATCTTGCGGCGGCGGTCGGGCAGAAATGGCGTCAGTAAAGCGCCGACATTTTCGCATTCAGGGGCATGGTTTTTGCTGTTGAGTGAGGGATGAAGTGACGGAGTTAAAAACTGCAAAAAACACACCCCAAATCCGAAAAAGACGGGGCTAAAACAGAGTGATGCCCCTCTCCTCCAATGGCTGGCCTCCGTTTAGGAAGCCAGCCAATGGAGAAGAGGGGCGGGTTAAAGCCCCCATACTAAGAAACATTAAATCTCAGAGCGAGACTGCGCAGGCGCAGCCTACGGTCCGAGACCTAAAAAGGCTCGATAAAGGGCCTTGACTTTGAATCAGAATATGAAATAGAAGAATAATTGATAACCCCAGCCAAGAAAGGCAGCAAGTGTGTAAATTTCCCACTGCCTTCGGCCGGGGTAGTAGCTACAACAAAAAGGCTCGATAAAGGGCCTTGACTTTGAATCAGAATATGAAGTTGAAGAATAATATATAACCCCAGCCACAAAAAGGCAGCAAGTAGGTGTTTGTATGTGTGGATGATGTGTTAATTGAGTGGAAGATGAATAAGGTGAAAAATAAGAAAGGCTGCAAGTGTGCAAATTTCCCACTGTCTTCGGTTGGGGTAGTAGCTACAACAACAAGCAGGGAACAGAGTCACAAGCAGGGCACAGAGGCAGGCACAAAAACCGGATCACAAGCAGGGCACAGAGGCGCAAAAACCGGATCACAAGCAGGGCACAGAGGCACAACAAGCAACGAGGGGGCAGGGGCAGGAGAGCAAGCACAAGCAACGAGGGGGCAGGTCAGCAAGCCCAAGCAACAAGGGGGCAAGACAGCAAGTACAAGCAACGAGGGGGCAAGACAGCAAGCACAAGCAACGAGGGGGCAAGACAGCAAGCACAGGCAACGAGGGGCCAGGACAGCAAGCACAAGCAACGAGGGGGCAAGACAGCAAGCACAAGCAACAAGGGAGCAGGACAGCAAGCACAAGCAACGAGGGGGCAAGACAGCAAGCACAAGCAACAAGGGGGCAAGACAGCAAGCACAAGCAACGAGGGGCAGGACAGCAAGCACGAGCAACGAGGGGGGCAGGAGAGCAAGCACAAGCAACGAGGGGGCAAGACAGCAAGCAGGAGCAATGAGGGGGCAGGAGAGCAAGCACAAGCAACGAGGGGGCAAGACAGCAAGCACAGGCAACGCGGGGGCAAGACAGCAAGCACAAGCAATGAGGGGGCAAGACAGCAAGCACAAGCAACGAGGGAGCAGGACAGCCAGCACAAGCAACGAGGGGGCAGGACAGCAAGCACAAGCAACAAGGGGGCAAAACAGCAAGCACAAGCAACAAGGGGGCAAGACAGCAAGCACAAGCAACGAGGGGCAGGACAGCAAGCACGAGCAACGAGGGGGGCAGGAGAGCAAGCACAAGCAACGAGGGGGCAAGTCAGCAAGCACAAGCAACGATGGGGCAAGACAGCAAGCACAAGCAACAAGGGGGCAAGACAGCAAGCACAAGCAACGAGGGGCAGGACAGCAAGCACGAGCAACGAGGGGGGCAGGAGAGCAAGCACAAGCAACGAGGGGGCAAGTCAGCAAGCACAAGCAACGATGGGGCAAGACAGCAAGCACAAGCAACGAGTGGCCAGGACAGCAAGCATAAGCAACGAGGGGGCAGGACAGCAAGCACAAGCAACAAGGGGGGGCAGGAAAGCAAGCACAAGCAACAAGGGGGCAGGACAGCAAGCACAAGCAACGAGGGGGCAGGACAGCAAGCACAAGCAATGAGGGGGCAAGACAGCAAGCACAAGCAACAAGGGGGCAGGACAGCAAGCACGAGGTGGCAGTAGAGCAAGCACAAGCAACGAGGGGGGGCAGGAGAGCAAGCACAAGCAACAAGGGGGCAGGACAGCAAGCACAAGCAACGAGGGGCAAGACAGCAAGCACAAGCAATGAGGGGGCAAGACAGCAAGCACAGGCAACGAGGGGGCAGGACAGCAAGCACGAGGTGGCAGTAGAGCAAGCACAAGCAACGAGGGGGGCAGGAGAGCAAGTACAACCAGCGAGGGGGGGGCAGGAGTGCAAGCACAAGCAACGAGGGGCAAGACAGCAAGCACAAGCAATGAGGGGGCAAGACAGCAAGCACAGGCAACGACCGGGCAGGACAGCAAGCACGAGGTGGCAGTAGAGCAAGCACAAGCAACGAGGGGGGCAGGAGAGCAAGTACAACCAGCGAGGGGGGGCAGGAGTGCAAGCACAAGGAACGAGGGGGCAGGGGAGCAAGCACAAGGAACGAGGGGGCAAGACAGCAAGCACAAGCAACGAGGGGGCAGGACAGCAAGCACGAGGTGGCAGGACAGCAAGCACAAGCAACGAGGGGGAGGCAGGAGAGCAAGCACAACCAGCGAGGGGGGGGCAGGAGAGCAAGCACAACCAAAAAGGGGGCAGGGGAGCAAGCACAAGCAACAAGGCGGCAGGACAGCAAGCACAAGCAACGAGGGGGCAGGAGAGCAAGCACAAGCAACGAGGGGGCTGGAGAGCAAGCACGAGCAATGAGGGGGCAGGAGAGCAAGCACAAGCAACGAGGGGGCAGGACAGCAAGCATGAGCAACGAGGGGGCAGGACAGCAATCACAAGCAACGAGGGGGCAGGACAGCAATCACAAGCAACGAGGGGGTAGGACAGCAAGCACAAGCAACGAGGGGGCAGGACAGCAAGCACAAGAAACGAGAGGGCAGGACAGCAAGCACAAGCAAATGGGGGGGCAGGACAGCAAGCACAAGCAACGAGGGGGCAGGACAGCAAGCACGAGCAACGAGGGGGCAGGATAGCAAGCACAAGCAACGAGGGGGGCAGAACAGCAAGCACAAGCAACGATGGGGGGCAGGAGAGCAAGCACAAGCAACGAGGGGGGCAGGAGAGCAAGCACAAGCAACGAGGGGGCAGGACAGCAAGCATGAGCAACGAGGGGGCAGGACAGCAAGCACTCACAGGAGGACTCAGCAGCTTCTCGACTTCTTGCGGCGGCGGTCAGGCAGAAATGGCACCAGAAAAGCGCCGACATTTTCGCATTCGGGGGCGTGGTTTTTACTGTTGAGTGAGGGATGAAGTCACGGAGTTAAAAACAGCGAAAAACATGCCCGAATCTGAAAAAGACGGGGCTAAAACAGAGTGATGCGCATCTCCTCCAATGGCTGGCCTCCGTTTAGGAAGCCAGCCAATGGAGAAGAGGGTCGGGTTAAAGCCCCCATACTAAGAAACATTAAATCTCGGAGGGAGACCTAAAAAGGCTCGATAAAGGGCCTTGACTTTGAATCAGAATATGAAATAGAAGAATAATTGATAACCCCAGCCAAAAAAGGCAGCAAGTAGGTGTTTGTATGTGTGGATGATGTGTTAATTGAGTGGAAGATGAATAAGGTGAAAAATAAGAAAGGCTGCAAGTGTGCAAATTTCTCACTGTCTTCGGCTGTGGTAGTAGCTACAACAACAAGCAGGGAACAGAGTCACAAGCAGGGCACCGAGGCACGAAAAACAGATCACAAGCAGGGCACAGAGGCACAAAAACCGGATCACAAGCAGGGCACAGAGGCACAAAAACCGGATCACAAGCAGGGCACAGAGGCACAACAAGCAACGAGGGGGCAGGGGCAGGAGAGCAAGCACAAGCAACGAGGGGGCAGGTCAGCAAGCCCAAGCAACGAGGGGGCAAGACAGCAAGTACAAGCAACGAGGGGGCAAGACAGCAAGCACAAGCAACGAGGGGGCAAGACAGCAAGCACAAGCAACGAGGGGCCAGGACAGCAAGCACATGCAACGAGGGGGCAAGACAGCAAGCACAAGCAATGAGGGAGCAGGACAGCAAGCACAAGCGATGAGGGGGCAGGACAGCAAGCACAAGCAACGAGGGGGCAAGACAGCAAGCACAAGCAACAAAGGGGCAAGACAGCAAGCACAAGCAACGAGGGGCAGGACAGCAAGCACGAGCAATGAGGGGGGCAGGAGAGCAAGCACAAGCAACAAGGGGGCAAGACAGCAAGCAGGAGCAACGAGGGGGGCAGGAGTGCAAGCACAAGCAACGAGGGGGCAAGTCAGCAAGCACAAGCAACGAGGGGGCAAGACAGCAAGCACAGGCAACGCGGGGGCAAGACAGCAAGCACAAGCAACGAGTGGCCAGGACAGCAAGCATAAGCAACAAGGGGGCAGGACAGCAAGCACAAGCAACAAGGCGGGCAGGAAAGCAAGTACAAGCAACAAGGGGGCAGGACAGCAAGCACAAGCAACGAGGGGGCAAGACAGCAAGCACAAGCAACAAGGGGGCAAGACAGCAAGCACAAGCAACGAGGGGCAGGACAGCAAGCACGAGCAACGAGGGGGGCAGGAGAGCAAGCACAAGCAACGAGGGGGCAAGACAGCAAGCAGGAGCAATGAGGGGGCAGGAGAGCAAGCACAAGCAACGAGGGGGCAAGTCAGCAAGCACAAGCAACGAGGGGGCAAGACAGCAAGCACAGGCAACGCGGGGGCAAGACAGCAAGCACAAGCAACGAGGGGGCAGAACAGCAAGCACAAGCAACGAGGGGGCAGGACAGCAAGCACAAGCAACGAGGGGGCAAGACAGCAAGCACAAGCAACAAGGGGGCAAGACAGCAAGCACAAGCAACGAGGGGCAGGACAGCAAGCACGAGCAACGAGGGGGGCAGGAGAGCAAGCACAAGCAACGAGGGGGCAAGTCAGCAAGCACAAGCAACGAGGGGGCAAGACAGCAAGCACAAGCAATGAGTGGCCAGGACAGCAAGCATAAGCAACGAGGGGGCAGGACAGCAAGCACAAGCAACAAGGGGGGGCAGGAAAGCAAGCACAAGCAACAAGGGGGCAGGACAGCAAGCACAAGCAACAAGGGGGCAGGACAGCAAGCACAAGCAACGAGGGGGCAAGACAGCAAGCACAAGCAATGAGGGGGCAAGACAGCAAGCACAAGCAACAAGGGGGCAGGACAGCAAGCACGAGGTGGCAGTAGAGCAAGCACAAGCAACGAGGGGGGGCAGGAGAGCAAGCACAAGCAACGAGGGGGCAGGACAGCAAGCACAAGCAACGAGGGGCAAGACAGCAAGCACAAGCAATGAGGGGGCAAGACAGCAAGGACAGGCAACCAGGGGGCAGGACAGCAAGCACGAGGTGGCAGTAGAGCAAGCACAAGCAACGAGGGGGGCAGGAGAGCAAGTACAACCAGCGAGGGGGGGCAGGAGAGCAAGCACAACCAACGAGGGGGCAGGGGAGCAAGCACAAGGAACGAGGGGGCAAGACAGCAAGCACAAGCAACGAGGGGGCAGGACAGCAAGCACGAGGTGGCAGGACAGCAAGCACAAGCAACGAGGGGGAGGCAGGAGAGCAAGCACAACCAGCGAGGGGGGGGGTCAGGAGAGCAAGCACACCCAAAAAGGGGGCAGGGGAGCTGTTGGACAGGCCCCAGGAAGGGCTCGCTCCCTCCCCGCATGACAGAGCCCGGACATCGGCTCTCCAGGTGCTACCCCCAGAAGCAACCCGCAACCCGTCCCCTACGGGACGCCTGCCCCCGAACATCTCTGTATCACTGGCCCGGGCCACCGTCAGCACCATTGCCCGGGCCCAGCCGCCATCTTGGACATTGCACCACGAGGCCGCGTGGCCTCAACTTGACCCCAACCCTGGGCCTGGCCAGGCCCCGACATCCCGGCACCACCATCCACCCAGGAGGTGAACGGACCACTTGGCAGGTCAATGGGAGAGAGGAGTGTCGATGGCTCTCCCCCGTCAGGTGCCGATCGCCCCCAGCCTTCCCGGGCGCTGGCTCCATCCCCCGGCTGGGTGTCTGGACTCCCTCATCCCGGACCTCCCGACCCCCAAGTGCGAGGGTCCGGACATCAAAGGGCGCCAGACCTATAACTGAGGCAGCTCCAGAGCAGGAAGACAGTTGTATCCTGGAGTCGAGAGACACCGTGAAGAACTCATCCTTGACGGACTGCTGGTGCTGCCACAGCCCTGCCTTGTGAACTGTCGTCCTGCCTGCTGGCGCTGCCGCGGCCTTCTGCAACCTTCATCCTCGTAGGGACCTGCTGGCGCTGCCGCGGCCCTTTGCAACCTACGTCCTCGTCGGGACCTGCTGGCGCTGCCGCGGCCCCCTTGCAACCACCATCTTCGTCGGGACCTGCTGGCGCTGCCGCGGCCCGTTGCTACCTACGACCTCCTCGGGACCTGCTGGCGCTGCCGCGGCCCGACCTTCCAGAACGCCGAGCTCGAGGATTGTGAGCTACCATCATTCCATCTCAATACCAGATTGGTAACAAGACTGTCCCGCTACCCCCTTTCCCCTGCCAGAGACTAGAATTGAGAGGATCCTCGTTGTTGGACAGGCCACATGAAGGGCCGCTCTCCCCCAGCCCAACCAGGCCCGAGAGCCGCCACGACAGTACCACGCATCATCATTGTACCTCCGCTGCCCTCTCAGGGCCCCTGCCTGCGAGGCAAGCTAACCTCGTGGGCCCGATCCCCTGCCGGCCCACGCGGCCAACCTGAACCGCCATCTTGGACACTTCACCACGAGGTCGCCTGGCCCCCGATCGACCCCGACCCTGGGCCTGGCCCGGCCTCAGACATCTCGGCACCACCATCCACCCAGGAGGTGAGCGGGCTACTTGGCAAGTCAATGGGAGAAAGAGGTGTCGATGGCTCCCCCCGCCAAGTGCCGCTCGCCCATCGCCTCCCCGGGCGCTGGCTCCACCCCCCTGCTGGGTGTCGGGAATCCCGCATCCCGGACCCCCGACCTCCGAGTGCGAGGGTCCGGACATCAAAGCACGCCAGCCCTATAACTGGGGCAGCTCCAGAGCAGGAAGGCAGTTGTATCTTGGAGTCGAGAGACGTAAAGAGGAACTCATCCTGAACGGACTACTGGCGCTGCCGTAGCTCTGTCCTGTGCACCATCATCCTGCCTGTTGGCGCTGCCACAGCCGTCGTAACCGTCATCCTTCATCGTCGTCCGGATCTGCTGGCGTGGCCGCGGACCGTTGTAACCGTCATCTTCATCGGGACCTGCAGGCTCCGCCGCGGACCGTCATCTTTCATCCGACCATCTCGGTGCCTGCTTGGCTCCTCCACGGCCCGATCATCAAGAACGCCGAGCTCCAGGATTGAGGGCTATTTTTGGACTCACCGGTAACTAAAGACTGTCCCGCTACCCTTTTCCTCAACCAAAGACTAAGCTAGAGGGGACCCCTGAGTCCAGACCTCCTTGTACCATATCATCGTAACCTAAGAATTGCATATAAAGTCTCGTTAACCTTCAGTCTTGTGTGGTGTCCGTCTGTGGGGGGGAAGTTATTCATCTGTACAGTCGTTGGAGACGGCTCTCCCTGGAGACCTCTCCCCGTACCTCGGCCGACCCTCCCGGTCCGTCTAACATTGGTGGCCAGCGGCGCGATTCGAATCACCGCATAACGTACAGAAAATAGCTCACCCCACAACGAACCATAATGACAACTAAAGAAAGCGGATCAACCGAGAAGTTCCAAATGGAAAAACTAGAGGAGTACAGCCACCGTGAACTAAAACAGTTCTGCATCGAACTAGGTATCGCTACCACCGGACTAAGCACCAAGGACGATTTTAAACATGCCCTACAATCTTGGGCAGAGACCGGGGATACCGAAGCCCCTGAGCAAACCACCACAGCCCCGGAAGGGCAAAGAACCGGTCTCCCGCAAGACGAGATCCAAGAAAGAGAAAAAATCCGACTACACGAGCTAGAAATGGCCCGACTCAAGATGGAAATAGAACTCAAGTTGGCCGAACAAAAAATCAACTTAGAGCACCTACGTCTCCGAGAAGAAAGAGAAGAGAAACAGAGACAAAGGGAGCTCGAGGAAAAGAAACTGGCGTACGAGCACGAACGGAACATAGCCGAGATCAACCTGCGCAAACAGAATAAAGAGTTAGGGGTGCCCGAGAGACCACACACCCCGGGGACCGCGGAGAAAAAAGTACACATCCCCAAGGATGTGGTCCGAGAATATTTCCGAGAGGACGACATCCAACAATGGTTTAAGGCCTATGAAATCGCTATGACTGCGCACCGGATCGATAGAACCGACTGGGGTGCCGGCCTATGGGGCAGATTCCTCAATGAAGGCCGCGATACCCTGTTACAGCTCCCAGACCACCAGATGACCTCCTACGACCATATGAAAGCGGCCCTCCTCACCCGCTATGGTCTCACGCCCGAGATGTACCGCCAGAGGTTCCGAGACTGCACACGCATCCCGGGTACAACTTGGGTGGACTATGTAACGTACTTTAGCAGAGCTTTCGAAGGCTGGATCAAAGGAAACAACGTCACGACATACGAGCAGCTGTTCAATCTGATGGTATGGGAGCATCTGTCCAACAATTGCTTCATCGAACTACGCCAACACCTCCTCGACAGCAAGTTGACCGATCCCCGGCAGCTCGCAGCCGAAGCTGACCGGTGGGAGATAACCAGAGTGGGCCGGAATGGGTCCTACGAGCAAAACAGGAACAACAATGGACACCACCGACCGAGAGGAGGGGGAGGGGGCCAAGGACGAGGGAGAGACAACACTCCGGCCGCCCCCGCTGCCAGCACCACCCCCCCGGCCAACCGGGGCAGCACCCCGGCGCGACCAGGGTACAGAGCCAATGTCACATGTCACCGATGCCAGCGAGTCGGCCACTATGCAAATGACCCAAGCTGCCCGCAGTATCAGAGTCCAAAACCCCGCCAAATGGCCGCCGCGGCACTAGGGGAAGAACAGATCCCCGAGGAACAGGAAACAGACCAGCAAGAGTATCAAGAGTGGGAGCCAGCCGCCATGACTCTCGCGTGCTTAGGGGGAAGAGACATGGTCCCGCGGGTCCCCCTACCCGCTAACACCCAGAAGTACAGCCAATGGGTAAGCATCAATGGACGACGGGCCGAAGCCCTTCGAGACACCGGGGCCAGTGTGACAGCCGTCCGCTGTCACCTGGTGACCCCAGAACAATATCTACCGAACATCCTCTGCCCTGTGCGATCAGCCGACAACTCGGAAAGTCTG
Source organism: Lissotriton vulgaris (assembly GCF_964263255.1). Classification (NCBI taxonomy): domain Eukaryota; kingdom Metazoa; phylum Chordata; class Amphibia; order Caudata; family Salamandridae; genus Lissotriton; species Lissotriton vulgaris. The sequence continues at coordinate 651,833,611 of NC_141697.1, read as the reverse complement.
TGTCGGATGGCCTGCGTCCCCTTTGAGTGGGGGGGGGTCTCCGGCATGCTGAAGGTGACGGTCCGAGACGACTCCCCCGTGGACTGCCTACTCGGAAATGACCTGGAGAGCTCCCCGTGGGCAGCCGTGGAGCGAAAAGAACACTTGGGGATGTTAGGCGTCCCGGACTGGGCGTGCGTCACCACCCGGTCCATGGCCGCCCGGGCCAACCCTCACCCAGAAGAACCAGAATGGCCGGCGCCGCCGCCTCCGGTCGCCCCAGCCGAGACCACCGACCATGACACCCCCCTCGAACCTGCTCAACCTTCCGACATCGCTAACCTTGACCAGTGGGCCCAAGAGGGGGGACCCACGCAAGAACAATTTCGCCGGGAGCAGAAGACCTGTCCCTCCCTAGAGGGACTCCGCCAACAAGCGCTCGCCCAAGGCGCAGGGGATACTTCCGGAACTCATTGGGTCTACTGGGACAATGATCTACTGTACAGCGAGCAAAGAATCGCCGAGCTGGGGGCCAACAGAGTACTAGCGGTACCCCTCCGTTTCAGAGACTTCCTGTTAAACTTGGCCCACGATGTCCCCCTGGCAGGGCACCTCGGACAAGATAAAACTTACAGCCGCCTAGTGACCCACTTCTTCTGGCCCAAAATGAGAAACGATGTGCACCAGCATTGCCGATCTTGCCCCACGTGCCAAGCCAGTGGGAAGAGCGGCCGCAAACTAAAGGCCCCCTTGCAACCCTTTCCAGTAGTCACGACCCCATTTGAGAGGGTCGGAATAGACATTGTGGGACCCCTAGACCCGCGTACAAAACAAGGCCATCGCTTTATTCTGGTGCTGGTGGACCACGCCACCCGCTACCCTGAGGCTATACCTCTCCGGACCGTGACAGCCCCCGTGGTCGGCCGGGCCCTGATGGGGATCTTCTCCCGTGTGGGGTTCCCCCGAGAAGTCGTCAGCGACAGAGGCACGAACTTTATTTCTAAATACATGAAATCACTCTGGCAACAGTGTGGGGTCACCTACCGATTCACGACCCCCTATCACCCCCAAGGGAACGGACTGGTTGAGCGGTTCAACCGCACCCTAAAAGGGATGATCGGGGGATTGGAAGAGCCCCTCCGTCGCCAGTGGGATGTACTGCTGCCGTGCCTCCTCTTCGCCTACCGGGAGGTCCCACAAAAATCACTAGGCTTCAGCCCATTTGAACTGCTATACGGGCACCCAGTGCGGGGGCCGCTCAGCCTGATCAAAGAAGGCTGGGAGATGCCTCCAGCCAAGAACCCTCCAGACGTCTTCCGGTACCTCCTCACCCTCCGCAACCAGTCACAGCGGTTCAGAGACCTAGCAAAAGCCAACCTAGAGGCCAGTCAAGAGGATATGAAAAAATGGTATGACCAGAACGCCTCATCCATTGAATTCGAGCCGGGGCAACAAGTATGGGTAATGTCCCCCACAGAACCTTGCGCTCTCCAAGACAAATGGACGGGGCCCTTCAAGGTGATCGAGCGCAAGGGCCCTGCCACCTATCTGATCGATATGGGGTCCTCCCGGAACCCACTCCGGGTCCTCCACACCAACAGGCTGAAACCTCACTTTGCACGAACCGAACTCAGCCTACTGATGGCCACAGACAACGGGGCTGAAGACGACTCCGAGCCTCTCCCTGACCTCCTGCGGACCCAGGAGCAAGACGGCTCCGTAGATGGGGTCCGCCTCTCGGAGACCCTCACCAGAGAACAACGCCAAGAGTGCCAAGCCCTCCTGTCACAGTTCGCCAGCCTGTTCTCCCTCACCCCAGGTGTCACGTCCTGGTGTGTGCACGATGTGGACACCGGAGATAGCCCTCCTATCCGCCACCGGGCCTACCGCGTACCTGATCGGGTACGGGCCTGCATCCAGGCGGAAGTGGCCAAGATGCTCACGCTCGGGGTCATCGAGCCCTCAGACAGTCCATGGGCCAGCCCGGTCGTGCTGGTCCCCAAAGCAGCCGCCCCCGGAACCACCCCAGAACTCCGGTTCTGTGTCGACTACCGGGGCCTGAATGAGGTCACCCGGACGGACGCACATCCCATCCCCCGGGCAGATGAACTGGTCGACCGAATGGGAGCTGCCCGCTACCTCAGCATCTTCGACCTGACCGCAGGTTATTGGCAGATCGGCCTCACACCCCGAGCACAGGAACGTTCTGCCTTCTCCACCCCCGATGGCCATTATCATTTTACGGTCATGCCTTTCGGCATGAAAAATGCACCAGCGACTTTCCAACGGCTCGTCAATAAGGTCCTGGCGGGGCTCGAAGGGTTCAGCGCCGCCTACCTAGACGACATCGCTGTGTACAGCCACCACTGGACCGAACACCTCCACCACCTCCGAGCAGTACTGCAAGCCCTTCAACGAGCTGGCCTCACGATCAAGGCCAGCAAATGTCAAATTGGACAAGGGTCTGTGACCTACCTCGGACACCAGGTGGGAAGCGGCCTAGTGGCCCCTCTACAGCTAAAAATTGCTGCCATCCAGGACTGGCAGCCCCCTATCACCCAAACCGAGGTACGAGCATTCCTGGGCCTCACAGGCTATTACCGAAGGTTTGTAAAAGACTATGGAACCATAGTGGGGCCTCTCACGGAACTCACGTCAAAGAATCAACCAAAGAAAGTGAACTGGACCCCAGAGTGTCAAACGGCATTCGAACAATTAAAGGCCGCCATGTGTTCCGCTCCTGTGCTCCAGGCCCCCGACTACAGCCGGGAGTTCCTCGTCCAGACGGACGCCTCCGACCAGGGCATTGGGGCGGTCCTGTCCCAAGTGAACACCGAAGGCCTTGATCAACCCGTGGCCTTCATCAGCCGGAGGCTCCTACCCCGGGAGCAACGCTGGAGCACCATAGAGAGAGAAGCATTCGCAGTGGTATGGGCCCTCAAAAAGCTCCGGCCCTACCTTTTTGGCACCCACTTCCGGGTGCAGACCGACCACCGACCCCTGCAGTGGCTGATGCATATGCGGGGGGAAAACCCAAAATTGCTGCGCTGGTCCATCTCCCTGCAAGGTATGGACTTCACAGTCGAACACCGGCCAGGACCAGACCACGCCAACGCTGACGGCCTGTCCCGGTTTTTCCGCCTCGACGACGAGAGTCCCCAGGAAGATGGGTAACTCTCCCCGCCTTCAGCTGGGGGGGACGCATGTTGGACAGGCCACATGAAGGGCCGCTCTCCCCCAGCCCAACCAGGCCCGAGAGCCGCCACGACAGTACCACGCATCATCATTGTACCTCCGCTGCCCTCTCAGGGCCCCTGCCTGCGAGGCAAGCTAACCTCGTGGGCCCGATCCCCTGCCGGCCCACGCGGCCAACCTGAACCGCCATCTTGGACACTTCACCACGAGGTCGCCTGGCCCCCGATCGACCCCGACCCTGGGCCTGGCCCGGCCTCAGACATCTCGGCACCACCATCCACCCAGGAGGTGAGCGGGCTACTTGGCAAGTCAATGGGAGAAAGAGGTGTCGATGGCTCCCCCCGCCAAGTGCCGCTCGCCCATCGCCTCCCCGGGCGCTGGCTCCACCCCCCTGCTGGGTGTCGGGAATCCCGCATCCCGGACCCCCGACCTCCGAGTGCGAGGGTCCGGACATCAAAGCACGCCAGCCCTATAACTGGGGCAGCTCCAGAGCAGGAAGGCAGTTGTATCTTGGAGTCGAGAGACGTAAAGAGGAACTCATCCTGAACGGACTACTGGCGCTGCCGTAGCTCTGTCCTGTGCACCATCATCCTGCCTGTTGGCGCTGCCACAGCCGTCGTAACCGTCATCCTTCATCGTCGTCCGGATCTGCTGGCGTGGCCGCGGACCGTTGTAACCGTCATCTTCATCGGGACCTGCAGGCTCCGCCGCGGACCGTCATCTTTCATCCGACCATCTCGGTGCCTGCTTGGCTCCTCCACGGCCCGATCATCAAGAACGCCGAGCTCCAGGATTGAGGGCTATTTTTGGACTCACCGGTAACTAAAGACTGTCCCGCTACCCTTTTCCTCAACCAAAGACTAAGCTAGAGGGGACCCCTGAGTCCAGACCTCCTTGTACCATATCATCGTAACCTAAGAATTGCATATAAAGTCTCGTTAACCTTCAGTCTTGTGTGGTGTCCGTCTGTGGGGGGGAAGTTATTCATCTGTACAGTCGTTGGAGACGGCTCTCCCTGGAGACCTCTCCCCGTACCTCGGCCGACCCTCCCGGTCCGTCTAACACTCGTATCCTGATCTCACTGTACCGTATTACCTTACTTCAAGAACTGCATATAAAAAGCGTAAACCCTATCTTTGTGTGGTGTCCATCTGTGGGGGGGAAGTTACTTGCCTGTACGATCGCTAGGAGACGGCTCTCCCCGGAGGCCTCTCCCCTTGTCCTCGGCCGACCCTCCAGGTCCCGTCTAACATTGGTGGCCAGCGGCGCGATCCGAACCAACGCGTAATCCTACAGAGAGTAACTCACCCCACGACTAAACCACAATGACAACCAAAGAGAGCGGATCCACAGAGAAATTCCAGATGGAAAAACTAGAAGAGTACAGCCATCGAGTGCTAAAACAATTTTGCATAGAACTAGGCATTGCTACCACCGGTCTGAGCACGAAAGAGGACTTCAAACACGCCCTAGAATCTTGGGCAGAAACCGCCAGACCCCGGGACCAAAATGTCGAAGCACCAGAGACAAACACCACTCCGACCGAAGAAAGAAGAGCGGGTCTCTCCCGGGAAGAGATCCAGGAACGAGAAAAAAGCAGACTCCACGAATTAGAGTTGGCACGGCTCAAGTTGGACGGAGAGCTGAAACTGGCAGAACAGAAGATAAACTTAGAACACTTACGGCTCCGAGAAGAGCGGGAAGAAAAGCAAAGACAAAGAGAACTCGAAGAGAAAAGACTGGCATACGAACACGAGCGCAAGCTCGCAGAGATAGAAATGCGGAAACAGAACAAGGAACTGGGGGTACCCGAGCAACCGCGCACCCCAGGCGCTACAGAACCAAAGGTCCACATCCCTAAAGATGTCGTCCGAGAATATTATCGGAACGACGACATACAACAGTGTTTCAAGGCCTACGAGATCGCCATGACCTCCCACCGGATCGATCGAAGTGACTGGGGAGCCGGTCTATGGGGGAGGTTCGTCAATGAAGGCCGCGATGCCCTGCTACAGCTCCCGGACCATCAGATGACGTCCTATGACCACATGAAGGCCGCTCTCCTCACTCGATATGGGCTCACGCCCGAGATGTACCGCCAGAGGTTCCGCGACTGCACCCGGATCCCGGGTACGACTTGGGTAGAATATGTGAACTATTTCAGCCGAGCCTTCGAGGGATGGATAAAGGGGAGCCACGTAACGACTTACGAGCAACACTTCAACCTCATTGTATGGGAGCACCTCTCCAACAACTGCTTTGTCGAGCTCAGGCAGCACCTCCTCGACAGTAAATTGACTGAACCGCGGCAGCTCGCCACTGAGGCTGACCGATGGGAAAGCACCCGAGTGGCCCGGAGTGGGCCAAACGAGCAGAACAGAACCAACCAAGGTCACCATCGTCCCCGAGGAGGAGGAGGAGGCCAGGGCCGTGGCAGAGATGCCGTCTCGGCAGCTCCCGCCAACACCACCCCGCCCCCGGCCGGTCGGGGAAACCCCCCGATGCGCCCAGGGTTCCGAGCCAACGTTACTTGCCACCGGTGCCAGCGCATCAGCCACTATGCCAGCGACCCGAACTGCCCAAAGAACCAGACTCCCTTGCCCCGCCAGGTCACTGCCGCCGCCCTAGGAGAAGAGCAAATCTCCGAAGAGCATGAAGAATACGAGCAGGAGCAGCCCGAGTGGGAACCTGCCGCCATGGTCCTAGCTTGCTTAGGGGGAAGAGACATGATCCCGCGGGTCCGCCTACCCACCAACACCAGAAAATACAGCCAGTGGGTGAACATAAATGGGCGCAAGGCCGAAGCCCTGCGTGGCACGGGGGCCAGTGTGACGGCTGTCCGCTGTCACCTGGTGACCCCAGAACAAATCCTGCCAAACGTTCTCTGCCCCGTCCGATCGGCCGACAATTCTGAGAGCCTGTGTCGGATGGCCAGCGTCCCCTTCGAATGGGGAGGAGTGTCCGGCATGCTAAAAATTACTGTCCGCGATGATGCCCCCGTGGACTGCCTCCTGGGGAACGATCTAGAGAGTTCCCCGTGGGCGGCCGTTGAAAGAAGAGAGCACCTGGGGATGATGGGCCTCCCGGACTGGGCGTGCATAACAACCCGGTCCATGGCCGCCCGCGCCATCCCCAGACCCGAAGAACCCGAATGGCCAGCACCTCCTCCCCCGATCACTCCAGAGGAAGACACCGTCCATACTGACCCCCCAGAACAAACCCAGGAAGGGCCCGCTCAGCCCCAAGACCTACCAGACCTGGCTCAGTGGCGTCAAGAGGGGGGGCCCACCCAGGAACAATTCCGGCAGGAGCAAAAGACCTGTCCCTCCCTCGAGGGACTCCGGAAGCAAGCACTCGCCCAGAGCGCGGGAGACACCGCAGGGGCCCACTGGATCTATTGGGACAATGACCTACTGTACAGCGAGCAAAGAATCGCGGAATTGGGGGCCAGTCGGGTGCTGGTGGTGCCCCTCCGCTTCAGAGACTTTCTTTTGAACTTGGCACATGATGTCCCCCTGGCTGGGCACCTGGGGCAAGACAAAACCTACAACCGCCTGGTAACCCACTTTTACTGGCCAAAAATGCGAAATGACGTCTCCAACCACTGCCGGGCCTGCCCCACCTGCCAGGCCAGCGGAAAGAGCGGCCGAAAACTCAAGGCACCCCTGCAACCATTCCCCGACGTCACCACCCCGTTCGAAAGGGTGGGAATAGACATTGTGGGGCCCCTGGACCCCCGAACAGCACAAGGGCACCGATTCATCCTGGTCCTGGTGGACCACGCCACCCGCTATCCCGAGGCCGTTCCCCTTCGAACTGTGACAGCACCAGTGGTAGGCCGAGCCTTGATGGGGATCTTCTCTCGAGTGGGCTTCCCCCGGGAGGTCGTCAGCGACAGGGGCACGAACTTTATTTCCAAATATATGAAATTCCTCTGGCAACAGTGCGGAGTCACCTACCGATTCACAACCCCCTATCACCCGTAAGGAAACAGACTGGTCGAGCGGTTCAACTGCACTCTCAAGGGGATGATCATGGGGCTGGAGGAACCCCTACGCCGCCAGTGGGACGTGCTACTCCCGTGCCTCCTCTTCGCCTACCGAGAAGTCCCCCAGAAGTCCCTCGGCTTCAGCCCCTTCGAGCTCCTGTACGGACACCCTGTCCGAGGGCCCCTCAGCCTAGTTAAAGAAGAATGGGAAATGGCCCCCCTGAAAAACCCTCCAGACGTCTATAAGTACCTCCTGACCCTCCGCAATCAGACCAGGCGATTCAGGGAGATCGCTAACGCCAATCTTGAGGCCAGTCAGGAGGACATGAAGAAATGGTACGATCAACATGCCTCCTCCATCGAGTTCGAGCCTGGTCAGCAGGTATGGGTGATGTCCCCCATCGAGCCTTGTGCCTTGCAAGACAAATGGACAGGACCCTTCAAGGTGGTCGAACGCAAGGGCCCTGTCACCTATCTCATCGACATGGAATCCCCCCGGAACCCCCTCCGGGTCCTCCACGCCAACAGACTCAAACCACACTTCGTGCGCTCGGAGCTCAGCCTACTGATGGCTACAGACAGTGGGGCGGAAGAAGACTCCGAGCCCCTCCTTGACCTACTGAGGACCCGTGAAAAAGATGGTTCGGTGGACGGGGTCCGACTCTCCGATGCCCTGACCCCGGAGCAGCGCCAAGACTGTCAGGCCCTCCTGCTGCAATTTGCAAACCTGTTTTCCCTCACCCCCGGGGTCACCCCCTGGTGCCTTCACAACGTGGACACTGGGGACAGTCCCCCTATCTGACACCGGGCGTACCGAGTACCAGATCGGGTGCGCGCCTGCACCCATGAAGAAGTCTCCAAAATGCTCACACTCGGAGTCATCGAGCCCTCAGACAGCCCCTGGGCCAGCCCGGTCGTACTGGTCCCCAAAGCGGCTGCCCCGGGCACCACCCCCGAGCTCCGATTCTGCGTCGACTATCGGGGTCTGAACGCTGTCACCCGAACCGACGCTCATCCCATCCCCCGAGCAGATGAACTGGTTGACCGCATGGGGGCTGCCCGCTACCTAAGCATCTTCGACCTGACAGCGGGCTACTGGCAGATCGGCCTCACCCCCAGGGCCCAAGAACGATCCGCTTTCTCCACCCCGGATGGACACTACCATTTCAAAGTGATGCCATTCGGCATGAAAAACGCTCCAGCCACTTTTCAAAGACTTGTGAACCAGGTATTGGCGGGCCTCGAAGAATTCAGCGCCGCCTACCTGGACGATATCGCGGTATACAGCCGCCACTGGTCAGACCACCTCCACCACCTCCGAGAGGTCCTGCAGGCCCTTCAACGAGCCGGCCTCACAATCAAGGCCAACAAGTGCCAAATTGGCCAGGGGTCCGTGACCTACCTCGGGCACCAAGTGGGGAGCGGTCTGGTGGCCCCTCTCCTGCTCAAGATCGCTGCCATCCAGTCCTGGCAGCCCCCCGTCACCCAAACCAAGGTCCGAGCCTTCTTGGGGCTCACCGGATACTACCGGCGGTTTGGGAAGGACTATGGCAGCATTGTGGGGCCCCTCACGGAACTCACATCCAAGAAACACCCAAAAACAGTCAACTGGTCCCCAGACTGTCAAGCGGCCTTCGAGAAGCTGAAGGCCGCCATGTGCACCGCCCCTGTGCTCCAGGCCCCCGACTACAGCCGTGAGTTCATCGTCCAGACTGATGCCTCAGACCATGGCATTGGGGCCGTCCTCTCCCAACTGAACCCCGAGGGAGTCGACGAACCAGTGGCCTTCATCAGCCGACGCCTGCTGGCCCGAGAACAGCGCTGGAGTACCATCGAGCGGGAGGCCTTTGCAGTAGTGTGGGCCCTCAAGAAGCTCCGACCCTACCTCTTCGGTACCCACTTTCGGGTACAAACAGATCATCGCCACCTGCAATGGTTAATGCAGATGCGGGGGGAGAATCCCAAACTGTTGCGATGGTCCATCTCCCTGCAGGGGATGGACTTCACTGTGGAGCATCGCCCTGGCCAAGACCACGCCAACGCGGATGGCCTGTCACGCTTTTTCCGCCTCGATGAGGAGAGTCCCCAAGAGGATGGGTGACTCTCCCCGCCTTCAGCTGGGGGGGACGCATGTTGGACAGGCCCCAGGAAGGGCTCGCTCCCTCCCCGCATGACAGAGCCCGGACATCGGCTCTCCAGGTGCTACCCCCAGAAGCAACCCGCAACCCTTCCCCTACGGGACGCCTGCCCCCGAACATCTCGGTATCACTGGCCCGGGCCACCGTCAGCACCATTGCCCGGGGCCAGCCGCCATCTTGGACACTGCACCACGAGGCCCCGTGGCCTCAACTCGACCCCAACCCTGGGCCTGGCCAGGCCCAGACATCCCGGCACCACCATCCACCCAGGAGGTGAACGGACCACTTGGCGGGTCAATGGGAGAGAGGAGTGTCGATGGCTCTACCCCGCCAGGTGCCGATCGCCCCCAGCCTCCCCGGGCGCTGGCTCCACCCCCCTGCTGGGTGTCTGGACTCCCTCATCCCGGACCTCCCGACCCCCAAGTGCGAGGGTCCGGACATCAAAGGGAGCCAGACCTATAACTGAGGCAGCTCCAGAGCAGGAAGGCAGTTGTATCCTGGAGTCGAGAGACACCGTGAAGAACTCATCCTTGACGGACTGCTGGCGCTGCCACAGCCCTGCCTTGTGAACTGTCGTCCTGCCTGCTGGCGCTGCCGCGGCCTTCTGCAACCTTCATCCTCGTAGGGACCTGCTGGCGCTGCCGCGGCCCTTTGCAACCTACGTCCTCGTCGGGACCTGCTGGCGCTGCCGCGGCCCCCTTGCAACGACCATCTTTGTCGGGACCTGCTGGCGCTGCCGCGGCCCGTTGCTACCTACGACCTCCTCGGGACCTGCTGGCGCTGCCGCGGCCCGACCTTCCAGAACGCCGAGCTCGAGGATTGTGAGCTACCATCATTCCATCTCAATACCAGATTGGTAACAAGACTGTCCCGCTACCCCCTTTCCCCTGCCAGAGACTAGAATTGAGAGGATCCTCGTATCCTGATCTCACTGTACCGTATTACCTTACTTCAAGAACTGCATATAAAAAGCGTAAACCCTATCTTTGTGTGGTGTCCATCTGTGGGGAGGAAGTTACTTGTCTGTACGATCGCTAGGAGACGGCTCTCCCCTGAGGCCTCTCCCCTTGTCCTCGGCCGACCCTCCAGGTCCCGTCTAACAGGAGCAAGCACAAGCAACAGGCGACAGGACAGCAAGCACAAGCAACGAGGGGGCAGGAGAGCAAGCACAAGCAACGAGGGGGCTGGAGAGCAAGCACGAGCAATGAGGGGGCAGGAGAGCAAGCACAAGCAACGAGGGGGCAGGACAGCAAGCATGAGCAACGAGGGGGCAGGACAGCAATCACAAGCAACGAGGGGGCAGGACAGCAATCACAAGCAACGAGGGGGTAGGACAGCAAGCACAAGCAACGAGGGGGCAGGACAGCAAGCACAAGAAACGAGGGGGCAGGACAGCAAGCACAAGCAAAGGGGGGGCAGGACAGCAAGCACAAGCAACGAGGGGGCAGGACAGCAAGCACGAGCAATGAGGGGGCAGGATAGCAAGCACAAGCAACGAGGGGGGCAGAACAGCAAGCACAAGCAACGATGGGGGGCAGGAGAGCAAGCACAAGCAACAAGGGGGGCAGGAGAGCAAGCACAAGCAACGAGGGGGCAGGACATCAAGCATGAGCAACGAGGGGGCAGGACAGCAAGCACTCACAGGAGGACTCAGCAGCTTCTCGACTTCTTGCGGCGGCGGTCGGGCAGAAATGGCATCAGAAAAGCGCCGACATTTTCGCATACGGGGGCGTGGTTTTTGCTGTTGAGTGAGGGATGAAGTCACGGAGTTAAAAGCTGCGAAAAACATGCCCGAATCTGAAAAAGACGGGGCTAAAACAGAGTGATGCGCATCTCCTCCAATGGCTGGCCTCCGTTTAGGAAGCCAGCCAATGGAGAAGAGGGTCGGGTTAAAGCCCCCATACTAAGAAACATTAAATCTCGGAGGGAGACCTAAAAAGGCTCGATAAAGGGCCTTGACTTTGAATCAGAATATGAAATAGAAGAATAATTGATAACCCTAGCCAAGAAAGGCAGCAAGTGTGCAAATTTCCCACTGCCTTCGGCCGGGATAGTAACTGCAACAAAAAGGCTTGATAAAGGGCCTTGACTTTGAATCAGAATATGAAGTTGAAGAATAATTTATAACCCCAGCCAAAAAAGGCAGCAAGTAGGTGTTTGTATGTGTGGATGATGTGTTAATTGAGTGGAAGATGAATAAGGTGAAAAATAAGAAAGACTGCAAGTGTGCAAATTTCCCACTGCCTTTGGCCAGGGGTAGTAGCTACAACAAAAAGGCTTGATAAAGGGCCTTGACTTTGGATCAGAATATGAAATTGAACAATAATTGATAACCCCAGCCAAGAAAGGCAGCAAGTGCGCAAATTTCCCACTGCCTTCGGCCGGGGTAGTAGCTACAACAAAAAGGCTTGATAAAGGGCCTTGACTTTGAATCAGAATATGAAATTGAAGAATAATTGATAACCCCAGCCAAAAAAGGCAGCAAGTAGGTGTGTGTATGTGTGGATGATGTGTTGATTGAGTGGAAGATGAACAAGGTGAAAAATTAGAAAGGCTGCAGATTCGCAAACTTCCCACTGCCTTGTCAGGGAAGTGGATCTTTGGATTTCCAGCTCATTACACAGACAGGGCGTCAGATTCCGCAGTGGGAGCCTGAGAAACGGCTACCACATCTAATGAAGCAATGCAAGTGTACTAAGTTCCGACTCTGGGCGGTAGGGCTGAAAAATTACAACACTGGGCCCTTTCCAGGGCCTCTACTTTGAATTAGAATAATACTTGGCAAAGACAGCCAAGAAAGGCAGCAGGTAGATGCGTTTTAGCTAGTGGATGCAGAATAAGGGGACCATTAAGAAAGGCAGCAGGCGCGCAAACTACCCACTGCCTTGTAAGGGAAGTGGGTGTTTGGTTTTCCAGTTCATTACAGACTGCGAGTCGGATTCCGCAGTGGGAGCCTGAGAAACGCGTACCACACCTAAGGAGGCAAGCAAGTGCACAAAGTACCCAAACTGCTGTAGAAAGGACGCAAGTGTGCAAATTATCCACTGCCATTCACGGGTAGTTACCAAGAAGGCTCAATAAAGGGCCTGCACTTTGAATTTGAATTACAAGAAGAAGAATTGATAACCCCAGCCAAGAAAGGTAGCAAGTGTACAAATTTCCCACTGCCTTCGGCTGAGGTAGTAGCTACAACCACAAGCAGGGAACAGAGTCACAGGCAGGGCACAGAGGCACGAAAAACAGATCACAAGCAGGGCACAGAGGCACAAAAACCGGATCACAAGCAGGGCACAGAGGCACAAAAACCGGATCACAAGCAGGGCACAGAGGCACAACAAGCAACGAGGGGGCAGGGGCAGGAGAGCAAGCACAAGCAACGTGGGGGAGCAAGCACAAGCAAAGAGGGGGCAGGGGGCCACAAAAACTGGATCACAAGCAGGGCACAGAGGCACAAACAGGAAACAGAGGCACAAAAACCGGATCACAAGCCGGGCACAGAGGCACAAAAACCGGACCACAAGCAGGGCACAGAGGCACAAAAACCGGATCACAAGCAGGGCACAGAGGCACAACGAGGGGGCAGGGGGAGGAGAGCAAGCACAAGCAACAAGGGGGCAGCAAGTACAAGCCACGAGGGGGCAGAGGGGCACAGAGGCACAAAAACCAGATCACAAGCAGGGCACAGAGGCACAACAAGCAACGAGGGGGCAGGAGCAGGAGAGCAAGCACAAGCAACGAGGGGGCAGCAAAAGGGAGCCAAATTATTAATAACTTCCGTTTTAGAGAAAACCCCAAAAGAAGTCTCAAATCTATTTAGAAGTCGCAGACATTTCAAATTGAAATTCAAAAGGTCTAAATCAGACCCTACTTTGACCAAAAGGGCCAGGGGATGCTTATAACAGGGCCTAACAACCACTAATATGGGCGGATGGTGGAAATAGATAAGCAGCAGGTTACCTACCTGAGTATCCAGAACGGAGGAAGGCGTAAAACGTGCTCGGGGTGTCAATCTCAACGTCAGTAGAAAATAAATAAACTGAAAGGCCAAGGTTATTAAAAGCTGTCAGATAGGGAAAGCGAGGAAGAACCAAAAATGCACCTATCTAGAGAGATTTGTTTCCTTCTTTTCCGACATTACAAGCCTATGAGGACATCCCTAATGAATCACCTGATCGTAGTAGGCAATGTTATTCAAGTGTTTTTTTCTAGAGGTTTTCTCTGTTCGGGACGTTCTTCCAGATGGGTTAAGTACAAGGTTAGGAAACAGGCCTCAACACCTTTCTGGGGACAGATCTGAGAAAGGATATCCTAACTTCCTCGTATGATCTTTTAGCACAGCCAGGCAATTGTATCAGGCCCTATACATCTCCAAGACCTACAGGCATCCCAGCTGTTTTCAAATGTTTTATCCATTTCCCTGCTCCTTCATGTAATGGAAAATAGCAAAAAAAGAGAGAAAACCTGGATACTACTTTGTGAAGCTGCTGTTTTATTAAGCAGACTTACAGCCTAGACTAAACAATTCTTAGGCATAATGTGACATATTCACACTTGATTTGAACTTTTTGATACTGTTGCAGACTGTTAGACGGACCGGGAGGGTCGGCCGAGAATAAGGGGAGAGGTCTCCGGGGAGAGCCGTCTCCAGCGATCGTACAGACAAGTAACTCCCCCCCCACAGATGTACACCACACAAGGATAAGGTTTAACGTTCTTTATAAGCAATTCTTTAAGTACGGTGGAATGGTACAAGGAGGTCTGGACTCAGGGGTTCCCTCGGTTCTAGTCTCTTGGTTGGGAAAGGGGGTAGCGGGACAGTCTTGTTACCACTCTGGTAGATATGGTGATAGGTGGATAGCTCACAATCCTCGAGCTCGAGATGATCGGGCCGCGGCGGAGCCAGCAGGTCCCGAGATGATTGAAGGTAGCGACGGTCCGCGGCGGAGCCAGCAGGTCCCGATGAAGGTGGTAGTTACAAACGGTCCGCGGCCACGCCAGCAGGTCCCGACGACGATGAAGGTTTCAGAAGGTTTGCGGCAGCGCCAGCAGGCAGGACGATAGTTCACAGGGCAGGGCTACTGCAGCGCCAGTAGTCCGTCAAGGATGAGTTCTTCACTGCGTCTCTCGACTCCAGGATACAACTGCCTTCCTGCTCTGGAGCTGCCCCAGTTATAGGTCTGGCGCCCTTTGATGTCCGGGCCCTCGCACTTGGAGGTCGGGAGGTCCGGGATGAGGGAGTCCAGACACCCAGCAGGGGGGTGGAGCCAGCGCCTGGGGGAGCTGGGAGCGATCTGCACCTGGCGGGGGAGAGGCATCGACACCTCTTTCTCCCATTGACCTGCCAAGTAGTTCGCTCACCTCCTGGGTGGATGGTGGTGCCGGGATGTCGGAGCCTGGCCAGGCCCAGGGTTAGGGTCGATCGGAGGCCACGCGGCCTCGTGGTGCTGTGTCCAAGATGGCGCCAAGGCCGGGCGCGGGGGCCGGTAGTGATTCGGGCCCATGATGTGGAGATGCCATGGGGTAGGGGTCCCATATGAGACGGGAAACGGGTGGTTGTCGCATGTAACACCTGGAGAGCCAGGCTCGGGCCTGGTCGTGCGGGGGGGGAGCAAGTCTGTTGTGTGGCCTGTCCAACATACGTCCCCCCCAGCTGAAGGCGGGGAGAGTCACCCATCCTCTTGGGGACTCTCCTCGTCGAGGCGGAAGAATCGGGACAGGCCGTCTGCGTTGGCGTGGTCTTGCCCAGGTCGATGTTCCACAGTGAAGTCCATCCCCTGCAGGGAGATGGACCAACGCAATAGTTTCGGGTTTTCCCCCCGCATCTGCATTAGCCACTGCAGGGGCCGATGATCGGTCTGTACCGGGAAGTGGGTACCGAAGAGATAAGGCCGGAGCTTTTTGAGGGCCCACACTACTGCGAAGGCCTCCCTCTCGATAGTGCTCCAGCGTTGCTCTCGGGCCAGGAGACGTCTGCTGATAAAAGCCACTGGTTGGTCAAGTCCTTCGGGGTTCAGCTGGGAAAGGACTGCCCCAATGCCATGGTTGGAGGCATCCGTTTGGACGATAAATTCCCGACTGTAGTCGGGGGCCTGGAGCACTGGGGCGGAGCACATGGCGTCCTTCAGCTTCTCGAAGGGCGCTTGACAGTCTGGGGTCCAGTTGACCTTCTTCGGTTGGTTTTTGGATGTTAGTTCCGTGAGGGGCCCCACAATGCTGCCATAGTCCCTCACGAACCGCCGGTAGTAGCCTGTGAGTCCCAAGAAGGCGCGGACCTCGGTCTGGGTGATGGGGGGCTGCCAAGACTGGATGGCAGCGATCTTGAGTTGCAGCGGGGCCACCAGGCCGCTTCCCACCTGGTGCCCGAGATAGGTCACGGACCCCTGGCCAATTTGGCATTTGCTGGCCTTGATCGTGAGGCCGGCTCGTTGGAGGGCCTGCAGAACCTCTCGGAGGTGGTTGAGGTGGTCGGACCAGTGCTGGCTGTACACAGCGATATCGTCCAAGTAGGCGGCGCTGAATTCTTCGAGTCCCGCCAGGACCTGGTTTACTAGCCGCTGAAAGGTTGCTGGAGCATTCTTCATGCCGAATGGCATGACCTTGAAGTGGTAGTGGCCATCAGGGGTGGAGAAGGCAGATCGTTCTTGGGCCCGGGGTGTGAGACCGATCTGCCAGTAGCCCGCTGTCAGGTCGAAGATGCTGAGGTAGCGGGCAGCTCCCATGCGGTCGATCAGTTCATCTGCTCGGGGGATGGGATGTGCGTCGGTTCTGGTGACCGCATTCAAGCCCCGGTAGTCGACGCAGAACCGGAGCTCAGGAGTGGTGCCGGGGGCGGCCGCTTTGGGGACCAGGACCACTGGGCTGGCCCAGGGGCTGTCTGAGGGCTCGATGACCCCGAGCGTGAGCATCTTGGACACCTCCTCTTGGATGCAGGCCCGTACCCGATCTGGTACGCGGTAGGGCCGATGTCGGATAGGGGGACTGTCTCCAGTGTCCACGTCGTGTAAGCACCAGGGGGTGACCCCTGGGGTGAGGGAGAACAGGGTGGCGAACTGCAGTAGGAGGTCTCGGCAGCCTTGGCGCTGTTCCCGGGTGAGGGCCTCCGAGAGTCGGACCCCGTCCACGGAGCCGTCCTTCTCCCGAGTCCGTAGGAGGTCAGGTAGTGGTTCGGAGTCCTCCTCGGCTCCGTTGTCTGTTGCCATTAGGAGGCTGAGCTCCGAGCGCACAAAGTGGGGTTTTAGTCTATTGGCGTGGAGGACCCGGAGGGGGTTCCGTGAAGATTCCATATCGATGAGATAGGTGACAGGGCTCTTGTGCTCGACCACTTTGAAGGGCCCTGTCCACTTGTCTTGCAAGGCGCATGGTTCGGTGGGAGACATCACCCATACTTGTTGGCCGGGTTCAAATTCGATGGAGGAGGCATTTTGATCGTACCACCTTTTCATGTCTTCCTGACTGGCCTCCAAGTTTGCTTTTGCCAGTTCTCTGAACCGTCTGGTCTGGTTGCGTAGGGTCAGGAGGTACTTGAAAACATCTGGAGGGTTCTTCAGGGGGGGCATTTCCCAACCTTCTTTGACTAGGCTGAGCGGCCCTCGCACAGGGTGTCCATATAAGAGTTCGAACGGGCTGAAGCCGAGGGACTTCTGGGGGACTTCTCGATAGGCAAAGAGGAGGCACGGCAGTAGCACATCCCACTGGCGACGGAGGGGCTCTTCCAACCCCCCAATCATCCCTTTGAGCGTGCGGTTGAACCGCTCAACTAGTCCGTTTCCTTGAGGGTGATAGGGGGTCGTGAATCGGTAGGTGACCCCACACTGTTGCCAGAGGGACTTCATGTATTTTGAAATAAAGTTTGTGCCTCGGTCGCTGACGACTTCTCTGGGGAAGCCCACCCGGGAGAAGATCCCCATCAAGGCCCGTCCGACTACCGGGGCTGTCACAGTTCGCAAGGGAACAGCCTCGGGGTAGCGGGTGGCGTGGTCCACCAGTACCAGGATGAACCGATGTCCTTGGGCTGTACGGGGGTCCAGGGGCCCCACAATGTCTATCCCCACCCTCTCGAACGGGGTGGTGACCACTGGGAAAGGTTGCAGAGGGGCTTTAAGCTTGCGGCCGCTCTTCCCGCTGGCCTGGCACGTGGGGCAAGACCGGCAGTGCTGGAGTACGTCGTTCCTCATCTTGGGCCAGAAAAAGTGGGTCACTAGGCGACTGTAGGTTTTGTCCTGACCCAGGTGACCAGCCAGGGGGACATCGTGGGCCAGGTTTAGCAAGAAGTCTCTAAAGCGGAGGGGCACCACTAGCACTCGACTGGCCCCTAACTCTGCGATTCTCTGTTCGCTGTACAACAGGTCATTGTCCCAATAGACCCAATGGGTTCCTGAGGTATCCCCTGCGCTCTGGGAGAGGGCTTGTTGGCGGAGTCCCTCGAGGGAGGGACAGGTCTTCTGTTCGTGGCGAAACTGTTCCTGGGTAGGCCCCCCCTCCTGCCGCCACTGAGCCAGGTCGGAAAGATCCTGAGGCTGAGCGAGCCCCTCTGGAGTTTGCTCTGGGGGGACGGCACGGTCGGTGTCTTCAACTGGAGCGACCGGGGGAGGAGGTGCCGGCCATTCCGGTTCTGTAGGTCGGGGGATGGTGCGGGCAGCCATGGACCGGGTGGTTACGCACGCCCAGTCCGGGAGGCCCAACATCCCCAGGTGCTCTCTTCTCTCTACGGCGGCCCACGGGGAACTCTCCAGATCATTTCCCAGGAGACAGTCTACGGGGGCATCATCTCGGACCGTCACCTTCAACATGCCGGAGACTCCTCCCCACTCGAAGGGGACGCAGGCCATCCGACATAGACTCTCCGAATTGTCGGCTGAACGTACAGGGCAGAGAACGTTCGGCAGGATCTGTTCTGGGGTCACCAGGTGACAGCGGACGGCTGTTACACTGGCCCCGGTGTCACGTAGGGCTTCGGCCCTGTGTCCATTAATGTTCACCCACTGACTGTACTTCCGGGTGTTGGCGGGTAGGGGGGCCCGCGGGACCATGTCTTTTCCCCCTAGGCACGCTAGAACCATGGCGGCTGGTTCCCATTCTTGGTGTTCTTGCTCACATTCCTCGTGTTCTTCGGAGATCTGTTCTTCTCCCAGGGCGGCGGCAGCCATCTGGCGGGGTCTCGGAGTCTGGCTCTGTGGACAATTCGGGTCACTTGCGTAGTGGCCGACTCGCTGGCATCGGTGACACGTGACGTTGGCTCTGTACCCCGGGCGCGCCGGGGTGTGGCCCCGGTTGGCCGGGGGTGGGGTGCTGGCAGCGGGAGCGGCCGGGGCGTTGTCTCTTCCTCGTCCCTGACCCCCTCCTCCTCCTCGGGGACGGTGCTGACCTTGGTGGTTCCGGCTCTGTTCATGTGACCCATTTCGGCCCACTCGGGTAATTTCCCACCGGTCAGCCTCGGCGGCGAGCTGCCGTGGGTCCGTTAGTTTACTGTCGAGGAGGTGCTGTCTGAGCTCGACGAAGCAGTTGTTAGATAGATGCTCCCATACCATGAGATTGAAGAGTTGCTCGTAGGTCGTTACATTGCTTCCCTTGATCCAACCCTCGAAGGCTCGGCTGAAATAGTTCACGTACTCCACCCAAGTTGTACCCGGGATCCGGGTGCAGTCTCGGAACCTCTGGTGGTACATCTCAGGTGTGAGCCCATAGCGGGTGAGGAGGGTAGCTTTCATGTGGTCATAGGAGGTCATCTGATGGTCTGGGAGCTGTAACAGGGCATCGCGGCCCTCATTGACGAACCTCCCCCATAGGCCGGCTCCCCAATCGCTTCGACCGATCCGGTGGGAGGTCATAGCTATTTCGTAGGCTTTGAACCATTGCTGTATGTCGTCATCTCGGAAATATTCTCGAACGACATCCTTGGGGATGTGTATTTTCTTTTCTGTTGCTCCTGGGGTGCGTGGTTGCTCGGGCACCCCTAATTTTTTGCTCTGCTTACGTAAGTCTATCTCTGCTATTTTGCGCTCGTGTTCATACGCCAGTCTCTTTTCTTCGAGCTCTCTTTGTCTCTGTTTCTCTTCCCGCTCTTCTCGGAGTCGCAGATGTTCTAGGTTCAGTTTTTGTTCGGCTAGTTTGAGTTCGCCATCCATTTTGAGCCGGGCCATTTCTAGTTCATGTAGTCTGCTTCTTTCTCGCTCTTGGATCTCATCTTGCGAGAGACCCGTTCTTCGCTCCTCGGGAGCCGTGGTGTTTTTCTCTGCTGCTGTGACATTTTGGTCCGGGGGTCTGACGGCCCCGGTTTCCGCCCATGACTCAAGGGCGTGCTTGAAATCATCTTTAGTACTCAGACCGGTGGTAGCGATACCTAGTTCAATGCAGAATTGTTTCAACTCACGATGGCTGTATTCTTCCAATTTCTCCATCTGGAATTTCTCGGTGGATCCGCTCTCTTTGGTTGTCATTGTGGTTTCGTCGTGGGGTGAGCTACTCTCTGTACGATTACGCGTTGATTCGGATCGCGCCGCTGGCCACCAATGTTAGACGGACCGGGAGGGTCGGCCGAGAATAAGGGGAGAGGTCTCCGGGGAGAGCCGTCTCCAGCGATCGTACAGACAAGTAACTCCCCCCCCCCACAGATGTACACCACACAAGGATAAGGTTTAACGTTCTTTATAAGCAATTCTTTAAGTACGGTGGAATGGTACAAGGAGGTCTGGACTCAGGGGTCCCCTCGGTTCTAGTCTCTTGGTTGGGAAAGGGGGTAGCGGGACAGTCTTGTTACCACTCTGGTAGATATGGTGATAGGTGGATAGTTCACAATCCTCGAGCTCGGCGTTCTAGATGATCGGGCCGCGGCGGAGCCAGCAGGTCCCGAGATGATTGAAGGTAGCGACGGTCCGCGGCGGAGCCAGCAGGTCCTGATGAAGGTGGTAGTTACAAACGGTCCGCGGCCACGCCAGCAGGTCCCGACGACGATGAAGGTTTCAGAAGGTTTGCGGCAGCGCCAGCAGGCAGGACGATAGTTCACAGGGCAGGGCTACGGCAGCGCCAGTAGTCCGTCAAGGATGAGTTCTTCACTGCGTCTCTCGACTCCAGGATACAACTGCCTTCCTGCTCTGGAGCTGCCCCAGTTATAGGTCTGGCGCCCTTTGATGTCCGGGCCCTCGCACTTGGAGGTCGGGAGGTCCGGGATGAGGGAGTCCAGACACCCAGCAGGGGGGTGGAGCCAGCGCCTGGGGGAGCTGGGAGCGATCAGCACCTGGCGGGGGAGAGCCATCGACACCTCTTTCTCCCATTGACCTGCCAAGTAGTCCGCTCACCTCCTGGGTGGATGGTGGTGCCGGGATGTCGGAGCCTGGCCAGGCCCAGGGTTAGGGTCGATCGGAGGCCACGCGGCCTCGTGGTGCTGTGTCCAAGATGGCGCCCAGGCCGGGCGCGGGGGCCGGTAGTGATTCGGGCCCATGATGTGGAGATGCCATGGGGTAGGGGTCCCATATGAGACGGGAAACGGGTGGTTGTCGCATGTAACACCTGGAGAGCCAGGCTCGGGCCTGGTCGTGCGGGGGGGGAGCAAGTCTGTTGTGTGGCCTGTCCAACACAGACAATCTGATCATGTCTGAGTTAAATACACAAACAAATAACGTAATACATAAAATCAACAGTTGTGCAAGCAAGGAGAACAAATACAATCACAAACATAGTGCAAATGTGTGCCCAAAATACAAAATTACACCAGCATAACAGTTTAACTAAGGCAATCCCTAAAGCCCTACACCTTGGCGCTAATTAGGGGATTGCTGCCACAAGGGCAGCATGCTTCTCTGTGGGGTAAATTTACAAGGATAAAACCTCCTCAGAGAGTTTCAACTTTTATTAAATGAGTAACCCTTTGTGGGCAAGAGGAAATGCCGATGCATTTCCAATCCCGTTGGCTGGTCACAAGATTTTCGTCAGGGCTGGGGCACGGTGTAACCTCTCTCTGCAGGCAAACACATTTTAAGTTTCTTGTTGATGATATGTTCGTTAGTTCAGGACGGTTTTTCGCACGGAGGGGGCTGAAGATTTATGCAGTTATATGTATTTTTAACCTCTTCTGGACTCTATAAGATAGAGTTTCCAAAAGTGTGTGTGCCTTTCATCTACTCGCTGTTTATGGAAGCCTTCGAGCTCGTCATGCCAGTGCTTACCGATCTATACAGCAGGAGGAACCCCATAGAAAATCAGACACGAAAAGAATACAATTCTCGAAGAGCAAGTCTATTAACTCAATAGGAATAACACTCAGAGTCCTCACATTTTCAAATAAAGTGAAGCATAAACATGACAAGCTTGAAGGCTTCCATAAACAGCCCATATCTAGCCTTGGTGGAAGGAGGGGAGTGCTCTGGGGGAGTGAGCATAGGGATCTCAGGAACTTGTTCTCGGTAAGAAGACCTTCCAAGTTTTAAAATCCCCAAAGTTCTGCCGCATACAATGAAGAACCCACTACCTTATGGTCGTAAATCTGGAGTGGGGCTGCTACAGGTTTGGTCTGTGGGTCCTGTGCTCTTTAATCAGGACCCCTGTGGTCCACTTCTGCTGAAGGATCCGTTTCATAATGTGATGCTTCCAGGCCATTTCCTCTGAGAGAGAGTCAAAGGTAGCCACTCTCTCAAGGAGGAATCCCCCCATACCAATTTGCCTTTAAACGATTTGTGGGGATTCGGCAGTTGGAGTTTAGTCTTCGAGGTAATAACCTCCAAGCCTCTCATTCCACAGAAGGCCTCAAAGCAGTTTAGGAGCAGTTGCAGACCACTGTGGTACTTGGAGACTATTAGCGTGTCATCCGCAAACAATAAGGTTGTTACTTTGACACCCCCCAAAGAGGGGGCATCAGCGGGAACTTCAGCTAAATGTCAGACCACTCCATTGATGAAGACTGAGAACAGAGTAGGAGCCAACACACATTCCTTTCGAACCCCCTGTCAACTCTGACCGTGTCTGTCAATTGCCCTTGGTTTCTC
This sequence comes from Lissotriton vulgaris, assembly GCF_964263255.1. NCBI lineage: Eukaryota > Metazoa > Chordata > Amphibia > Caudata > Salamandridae > Lissotriton > Lissotriton vulgaris. Next base: position 651,811,334 of record NC_141697.1, on the reverse strand, counting down.
CAACGGACCCTTGCGTAGTTGTCCTCGTGCAGACGAACAACCAATGCAAGGATCTCAGAAGGAAGGTCCAACTCCTGTAGAAGGTACCATAGTTTATGCCTAGGGATGAGGTTGAATGCCGACTTCAGGTCAATAAATGCTATATACAGGCTTTCCTGCTCAATGGTCACAGTTTTCCAGGCCAATAAAAGAAAGCAAAAAACCTGATTGATGGTGCTGACTCACCCATCTAAACCCTGCTTGGAAGGAGGATAAGATGTTGTTGTCCTCCATCCAAGTTGTAATCTTCATAAGAAGTGTGCGGGAGAAGACCGATTGAGCACTATCGATCAAGCTGATGGGCCTGATGTTGAAGGGTAAAGAGCGGTCACCCTTCTTAAATACTGGAATGACCTCGGCTCCCTTCCAGGAGGGCGGTATTGAAGCACCTTCGGCAATTCCATTGGCTAGTGCCCAGATGTATCTAGACCAGTTGGCAATGTCATTGAGGAAAACATCGCCAGGGACACCGTCAGGCCCCATGACTTTATTCCTAACAACAGAATTGATACTGTGCATAATTTTGCCTAGGGAAAAAAAGCCCCGTGGTTTGGGGGCAGGTGTAATCAGGGATAGGGACATCCATAGCAAAATCCCCAGAACCAGTCTATACTGAAGAGAAATGGTCATACCAGGTGGCAATGGCAATGTTGTTAGTGGGTGGCCTTGGTCTTTCCGCATCGCGCCTGGTGACTAAGAGCCGAAACTGTTGGGAATCTTTCCTCTGGCAAGCATCACTGATCTGGAGCCAATGATTTGCATCCCATTCTCTTTTGGCTCTGGCCAAACCTGTCTCAGAGGATCTCCTTGTTTCTCATAATTCCACCACATTGTTTGTTCTAATTTCGGTGGCCAGTTTTGGCTTGATGTTCCTGCACTCCTGATTAATCCAGGAGGAGTATGGTCTGATGGATTATGACATACCCTGTGGCCGTTTTGGCATTCTAAAGTGGGACGCTAGTTGGTTAAGAAAATGTGTGTAACAAGCCGTGATCTTTTGGAAACCGCCTTGTCGCTCAAGTAGGCTATATAACTCACTGGTGTTACTTTTTATGGCTTCTAGTTTCTCAGTGCTGATAGCTACTCATGCCCAATTGAGTCAACTGTTGTCATTGATTGGGCATAACTCCCTGGTTGTAGGGGTTATACTTGGGAGGCCAGGGTGTTTAGCCCACTGTGATATCGTGGCAAGCTCAAGGGGTTTTTCGTTGCTGTCAGTGGTGGACCCACTACCATATCCATCACTTCCGGCCACAATCTAACATCTAGTAGAATGTAGTCAATGCAGGTCATACTTGTCGTTCTGTTGTAAGTGTTCAACCCCATCTTGTCAGATGTAGTTCAACCATTGGCAGTCCTTAGTCTGTACTCGAGGGTTAGGGCGTAAAGCTGTAACACCGTTAGTGTCCATTTTTTAATAGGTGGTAAGTCATGGAGAGGATCGAGCCACATCTTTTCTACCTTCTTACTATCGGTTACATCTTCATTGTCTAGGGGTTTGAAGGTGACATTGAAGTCACCTGCTATTATTAATGATGACTGAAGCTCCCTTTCCTCAAAACAATCTTCCAATGCTGGAGAGTAGGAGAGCTGCAGCCAGCCTTGGCACCTCGGGCATTAACATTAAAAAGGTCTATCCCTATACCGTTCCTACCCCTAATATGGATCGCTAAAATGTCTGGGCTGTTAGTCTTAGTCTTTATCTCACAAATAGTGCAATGAAGCTCGGTTTTAACCCTGATCAGCACCCCCCCTTCCTTGGGACGTACAGATCTACTGGCAACTGCTGGGCAACAAAACGTGACATAGCCGGGAAAAAACTGCAGATATAAATATCAAATTTTTCTAGATATTGTTCAATACGGTCCGTTTCAGAGGTGTGGTGGGATAACCTTTTTCCCATAGAATGTCCTCCCTGATGACAGATCTGCACCCTCTCACCTGACGGATCCAATGTATAGATTTATTTATTAAGGAATCTTTGTCTTCATACTTTGTATGTGATTTAATTGTGGAGACATTGGTCATATAGATACTCCTAGCAGGACATTGGGTCTGTTGTCGCCTATAGCTAAGGTGTCGACCAATGTCAGCTTATATTCTGTTGCTACTATGCACTGGTTCGAGAGCATTCTTACTAGTGAGGCTTATAGGAGACTGGGTGGGGATGGACATTAAGGGGGCTAGATTGCTCGAGGAGCTGGTCAATTCCTGTGGGCATCTGATTGTCTGCTTAGATTGATGTACTTCGGGGGTACCTATAACTAGCAGATGTTTGACCTGGTCAGTGAGGGCTAGGATTAGTGTTTTTAATGAAGTAACTTCTGCCCTCAGATCAGTTATGATCCTAATGGTGTCCTGGTACAGCAAAACTCTCTTCTAGGAATCCCCCACCCCTACTATTGATTACATCTTTCTCTACTGGTTCAGTAGCAAGCCTCTTTTTTGCATGCTCAGCCAGTAACTTGGACGCTTCTCCCTGTTGATTACAGGGCAGCTGTTGTAGTGGGAGAAACCTATTTGATAAAACAATATGGGTATCCGTATCGATGTTGGTACCAGCCATGGCTCTACCCACAACAGCAGTGGGAGTTAAGGGAACCCTTTCCTCTAGTGTATCAGTAGCAGTTGTTTGCAGGGGAACTGAGGGGTAGCTTGACAGAGGATTTTTTACACAACGTATGTTTGGCTTAGTAAAAATGGAGGCAATACGTTTTATGGGATTAGGATTGGGCTGGAAAGATGGGGTGACTCAACAGGCAGGTGTGGGAGGTTGTTATAACTGATTGAGTGGCGGGGACTAGGATTTCCTCTCATTCCACTAATATATCGTCAATACACTCCAGGGCACAGTTGTTAGCTGCCGACTTATGAGACAGTTTGTTTCTGCTAGATTTCTGACTGGGCCCTTCACTCCCACCTCTCCCCTCATAGGCTGTGGATTTTCTTTTCCCCATTGGGGCTTTTGGCATCAATTTTGAAAATAAAAGTATGAACTATTATAATAAATATATAGACAATGCCACAACAATGACCCAATAGATCCTACAAGAATATTTCATCTGCTGATCTAATGTAAGTGAGGTAATCTTGAGGCCCTAGTCTCCAGTAGGTGGTCACTGAAGAGGACCAGAAAGAATAATAGGGAACTCCACAACCAGCAAAAAGACCCCGATAAAGGGTAAGTATGTGGTTGGTTGTAGCAATAGCGCTCAACTCATAGCACAGCAGACCAAAAGCCCACAGCAGCCCAAAAGTGAAAATCAAACGGGCAGAAACAAACTATACGAGGGGGTGTAAAACAACAAGACTGGAAATAACAACAACTCTCAGTTTATGCCATCACAGTCAAAAAGCCAAGGGGTATGGCCCTGGCCTGCCTCTTCCTGGCAATGACGGGCAAGGACGGATCTGTCCATGGCCCGGGAGCATCCCGCGCAGCGGGGGCACACTGTATGTTTTATGCGCCTCCAGGCGCTTCCAAGTGGTGGAGAGGTGTGGCAACAGAGGGGGAGTCTGGGGGATGAAGTCCGAGCCCCAGCCCCCTTGTCAGTAACTCCAGAAACGCAGTCCCGCGCAGCGGGGCACACCATGTGTTTTATGCACCTCCAGGCCCTTCTGAGTGGTGGGAAGGTGTAGCAACAGAGGGCGAGTCTGGGGGATGAAGTCAGTGATCCAGCACCCTTGTCAGTAACTCCAGAAATGTGGCCCCTTTATTTATATTACCAGCCATCCTACATGGTAGCAACACATTTGTTCAGTATTGAACCCATTACTTACTGGTAATACTCATTACCCATAGGATGATCTCCTCGTCATAGTTATTAGCTTTGAGTACGCCCTGCCTCCGAAAAGGAACGAATACACAAGCCTGTGTAAAAATGAAAGAACATGTGATAGGCATTGAAAAGACCCTCCCATCCCATTCACGTTGTGCTAGTAACCAACCCGGTGTAATTCTGTCACAGGAATGTAGAGGGCAGATGGGAACTTACTCTGACGAGAAGGATCATGCTAAGGGTACTGAAGATTACTGGTAGGTAATCGGTTCATTGCCCTATGTATATGCTGCTCCTCATCATAGTTCTTTAACTTTGAGGATGTACCAAGGTTAATAAAGAGAGACACAATTATATGCTGCTCAAAACATTTTTTATACAACAATCACGTTATTGCTGACTGCAGCTCTGACGCTTCAAAATTTACTGAATCATAATCGAACAAATGTAAGTTATAGTGAGACAAAAAAGTGTTTGGGCTAGTCCGTGTTGCTGCCCTGCATATTTCCTCTACAGATGCCCTTCTTGTCTTAGCCCAAGAGGTGGTCATGGCCAGGGGCGTAACAGAGGCCCCCGCAACAAGGGGGGGGGGGCCGCGCTCCGGGGGAAGGGCCCTCACTTCATCATGTAGGCCTTTTAATAAATTAAGTCATGGTGCGCAAAGCATGCACGACGGGGCCCCCTGCCCCACTGCCCGGACCTCAGAGGCTCATCAATCATTCATTAAAAGGTGCGTGACATGCACACTCTCAGACAGGCCTCAGAGGCTCGCCCACTCTTCCTTAATAAAATGGTGCTCAATAACTTCTGTGTAAGCGCGGGCCTCAGCGGGCCTCTGAACCTCCTAATTAAATGGAGTGCGGACCCGGCCGGGACCTCTGAGGCTGAGGCTCGTTTGTGCGTTCTCCAGGGTGGGGCATGGCTGGTGACCAATGTCTGGCAAGCCCCCCAGCACCTGCCTGGCTAGCCTTGCCCACCCCTGCCTTCTGCTTCTGCTGCCTGCCCGGCCCGCCTCGCGCAGATCTCTGAAGCTGCAGGCCAGGCCAGGCCCAGCCCCAGCCCTCCGGTCAGGTCAGGTGAGTCTACTCTGCTTCCGAGCCTAGTAGGCTGGAGTGGGTCGTGGATGGCGGCGAGCACCACCGTCAGAGTCTCAGTGGGGGTGGGGGGGCATTGGCGGTGTTAACCTAAATCGTGCGATGGCTGTCATCGATCTAAAACATACCCTTTTAGGGCCCTTTGCATCAACGCTAACATGAATTTCCTTTTTTAGGTCTCACCCTGGTGAAAGCACGCGAAGCGCGTTCTCGCCGCGAGACCTATAGCTGTTGGCTCAGTTTACAACGAGCCAAAGTAGAGACAAGAGACTGGCACGTGCAGCATGCCGGAATCGGATCAGGTCACGCGCATGAACACGCGCTCCAATTCCGGCATGCTGTACAGGCACAATGCATCAGGACACAGACACACAGCCCCACATATACACACGCACAGCTAACAGTGTGTCATAGGGTCGAGACCTGCCCCGTAACGGACTTTCAATCTCCCTTGCAGCACTGGTCCGGGACCTTTAAGGACAGCCTGGACTTCCCGGTTTGGAACTCCGCCCCTATGATGACAGAGTCCGAGAGCCTATCAGATTCGGGCACAGGGAGCACAAAGGCGGACACGGAAGACGCGGAGGTGTGGATGACAAGGCGCGAGTTGGAGCAGAGAAGCCGAAGCCAACGGGAAGCCAACCACCCTGGAGACCGAGACGTGGAGGACGACGGAGGACCGAGAGGCAACAGGGGAACCGCATTTCTTGAGGACGCCGGAGGAGGGAGATCCGCGAGTGGAGCAACGACCCAAGAAGAAGCGGAAGGCAGGGAAGTCGGTATCCGACCTATGGACCGAGAGAACAATCCGGAGGCGTTATCCGAGGAGAAGCCAGGAGGCCACCGTCCCCACTCATCGCCCAGCCACGTGCAGGAAGACGCGTGGCTACACCAGGTACGGGAACGATTGCGTACTCTACTGACTTATAAAAGTGCGGGGACCGGGTAACCGAGGGAGGAGGGAGGGACTTGGCCGGGCACTGCAATCTGTTGAGCACAGCACACTGCACACGAGTGTTACCCTCACCCCCTTTCCCAAGCCTTGAAAAGATATAGAGCTGTGAACTAACGGCCATGTTTACTTTCCTTTTGTTTTTGGGTTCGGGCGAGACGGGCCAAAGAGGAGGACTACGCCAGCCCGAGAAAGGAAACTGAATCCCCCCCTTCCACGAGGATTTTCGATACTATTTGTAATCCAGACTTCTTTGACTTTGTTGAAACCACACAATAAATAGTTATACCGCACTTCAGTGTTGGCTCCTTCCCTCCTTGTGAACCCTTAAGGTTACACAGACACACAGCCACACATATACAGATGCACAGCTACACACACACACACACACAGCTACACCCACACACGCGCACACATCTCCCACTCCCCCCCACTCACCGTGCTCTTTTCTTGCTGCGCTGCTACAGGATGTTCTGTGAGTTGGAGAACCTTCCTAGCACCGTTATGCCTTGCCTGCTGTCTCCCAGGAACCCCATCATTCCCAGAAACCCTGATTTCTTCTGGGCTCCCTCTGCCTCCAATGTGCCGTGCTCCGGATGAGCTACGTCACCGCTAACCTGCTACAGAGGCGGGGAATATCCCTGAACTTCGCAGGCTCCTGCCTACCAAAGTAGAGCCCGCCTCTCTCGCCTGCGTTCCACGCCTCGTTATTAGTCAGTGCTTGTTTTTAGAGCAGTGGGCTCTTGTTGAAGGTATCGATCTCCCGAGGAGAGCAGGCAAATGTGGGAGGGGTCAGGGATCACAGTTAATCACTTGTATTATAAAAGTCTTTGTAACTGATATTTAAATAAATTAAATGTGCACCGCAATCTATTATTTTTGTTGTTTCTATTCTGTTTTTGGATAAGGGATTCTTTGTCAAGTGAATTACCATTAACGAAGGGTCGAACTCTCCAAAAGATTGTGTGGGCACCTTTTAGGACCGCATGAGTTACAACTACGCTTTTCCAGAACATGCGGTATTGAGAAATGGAGAACCGAGCAGTGTAAAATGACGCTAGTATTCTCGTGTGTTTACAGTAATGCTGTGGCGAATTTTTCCCTCTTGCAAGGGTGTGTTGATTAATGGGAGTGAGTTTGCTTATTCATCTGAACTTTTTATTTGCTGTTCCCAGGTCACACCTGCCTGTTTGAGTTAATGTCAGTTAAGTGAACCTTGTAGTACGGGTGACTGATGACAGATTTGAGATGAGCTTTGATAATACCCAGGGATCTTGCAGAACTAAACATTGCACCATGTAATTAGGGCTGCCCCCCTATTTACGCATGGTACATTGTAGGGTTGGGAATAGTTGGATATCCATGATATACACAATGAATTTACATGGCTTTCTGTGGAACTTGCGTGTAGAATTGTCAGTCACTCTGAGAGCCCAACTTGATTTTCCTATTCACTGGCTTGAATAGCACAGGCAAAAGAATATTGCTAAAATTCTCTAGGAATCTGGGTTTTGTTATAGAATAGTTTGGCTTGCCTATAGACTGTATTGTTCGAGGTCAAATTTCATCATTGTATGTGTGCTGATTGCGAACGTCTCTACGTTGCTGGCATTCCCTGCCACCCATCTGGTCTCTGTGCCGGGCACAGATTGTCGAACCATATGTATTTTTGCTTTTGATTTTCAACGCCTACCGTTTTGGCATTTGGCATGTTGAGACCTTAACTTTACAATGTAATGTAATAAACAGTTACAGCTTGTAAAAACAAATCTGATCAGAAACTGCACCTGAAAGTATGAGCTAAATTTCACATACGAAATATGTCTTGTGTTTTCAAATTTTTATTGTTTTTAGATAGAGGTATTAATACAAAATGTAAATGTAAATGTATTGGCATTTATATAGCGCACTACTTACCCGTAGGGTCCCAATGCGCTTCGACCGCTGCAAAACCCTTCCTGGCTTCCCTGAGAGATGGTCCCTTAATGGGTATCTCCAGGGTGAGACCAGGCATCCCCGGCGGTCTGGTGGGGCCGTTAGTGAAGATGAGGCAAGCTAGTGCCCAGAGTTGCCGAGTGTGATCGCTGATCAGAGTGGGCACCGAGGCGAGAGAATTATCGAGTCCACTGACCCTGGTCCAGAAACCTGCCGTGCCGGGAATCGAACCCTGGTCCCGGGCCGTCCTCTGCTCTCGGGTGTGCCGCCTCTAACCAGTGAGCCACACTACTTCAGAAAATCTTTCTGAAAATTGGCCTAATGTTCCTTTTACTCGATTCCAGTTGCCTTATACATTGGAAATGATGCCATGAAGTACCTCCTGGTTATTATGACTTATTGTGTGCACCTTTTGCATTTTTTCAGATTTTGTGCTTAATAAAGGAGGTTCTGTCCACTTTCTTTTTAATAACTGCAACCTTCTTAGCCAAACCATTCCTGAGGAGAGTAGCTATGGAGCCATCTCTTGATCATTCTTTGTATAACTCGTTCATGATGCAAAAAGACTCAAAATATACTGCGCCTGAATCCCAAGCAGAACTTTTTTCCTTTATTAGTCACCCACGGGGCCTTATAGATCAGGAGTTTTGTGAATGAAGAGACGATTTAAATACCCATGTGTGATTTTGCCATCTAAAAGGCACTTGTAGCTATTTCTATTTACGGTCGTTTTCTGGTAGACCTTTCTTCTTCTTTGTGTTCAGCTTTGTTGGCCCTTATGTGAAACCTTTTTGAGTGTTCCTAAAGTCTCAGCCAGGGTTGGGAGCCAGAGGCTATTTGTTCCTATTGCCCAGAAGCTGCGTAACAAGCTGTTGACACTACTCAGGATCGTAATCTACAGTTTGTATATGGAAGACTTTTGAAGCAGCTATGGCTTTGAACATATACATGGTCTCCTGTTAAAGAGCCCCACTTGCAACGCATGTTGCAGCTTTCGGCTAGGATAACTCCTCAGACTTTAGATCAGACACCACAAAATTGGCTTCTTCCAGGATACGTTAAGATCTCAGGTGAATCCTGCAGCCTTTTGGCTGAAATCTGTCACGTTGCAAGTCTGTCTTTCACTTACAACAATATTACTAACTTTTGATAGTGGTGAGCAACCACACATCAACGTGAATAGACTCCTCGAGACAAACCATTTAGTGCGAGGCAAACCAATCACCAAGAAGATGCTTGCTGTTTTAAACAGTTGAATGCTCAGTGGGCAGCGAAGAGTCTCCACCACCCACTCACCTTGCAGGTCAAAGGATGGAGCTGCAGAGGACCTTTCCAGCCTCCTGGGGCAAGCCAGTGCTTCGCACATGCACATCGTCCCCCCACCCCCTCCAATCCCCAGACTCCCCTTCCAGTAGTCCGGCTCGCTCACTATGCACTGTTTGGGGTCTGGTGCGAAAAAGTTGCCTGGGCTGCTTTGAGTTCCCAGCCTGGCCCTGCATAGAAATTTATGTCGCAGTATTTGAGTGTTCCCAGTGGCTCCATATTCAGGTATGCTTTTTTTAGATGCTTCTTGGCTTGTACACCCGTTCATCATGTCTTTGCACACAAGTCTTTGCCCCAAGTCCATTCATCTAATGTGGGGGTGTCTTCATCTTGCCACTGGCATGCCAGGCCACTTTTCCTGCCAGTAAGCCGATAGCGATCAAGGAACAGGTTTAGCGTGAGCTGTCTCATCCCTACATGATTCCTAACAACATACTTTTAGTGCCTAGTTCTGCAGCTCTACCCACAACTCTTTGCAGCGTATTTCTTATCTTGTGACAGTCTCTGACCAGTTGCAGGACATTCCCAAATCGTATGGCGGTAGGATTTGCATGTCAGGCCGTTGGGACCTCTTGCTGTTCCCATCTCCCAAAGCAGTGTAGGATTATAGTAATATTTATAGAAATATTTAAATTGGATAAGTCGGAGCAGGGCTCTACAAATCTAAAAAATCTCACTTGACCTGCAGGTCGAGTGAGTAGACTTTTCTACTCGACCTAACAGCAATGCACTCGACCCACAATTGATCGCATAATGGACTTTTTTCAAAACATTTGCAGCGCCAACAACCTAGGAACTAATTAACTAACTAATTTAAAAATATAACTTGAAGTTTGTACAAACTACACTACTGGGTTAATATACATTTGCTTTCAATAAAACAATGATGGTTCCAATATACATTTTTAACTGCATCAGATCTGTAACTCTCACTGTGTGGCACTCTCAGGTTCGCACAAAAGCACCCCAATTTGAAATGCGCTCAGCCTCTAATCAATGGAACTGAACGATGTGCAACACCAGTGCAGCTTATGAAATAATTGACTCACTATTGAGACTCCTCTCTTGAGTATTGCGGGTTCTAATGGGGGACGGAAGGTTATAATACCTGTTCAGTAAAACTAAACTTTAGGTCTGCCTGACGCTTCCCCTTCCCAAAGCCTAACTCTGGGCCTAAACTTACTTTTTAGGGGGAAACTGGGTGGTAATTAGTGGTCACACAATCTGCACAATCCGCACCTTAGCCTAGGTGATGGTGACACTGTCTTGCGTGCAAAATCAAGCAATGAAGGTGAGGAAACATAAACTACACCAGCATAGTAAACCTGTTCTAGTAATGCAACTTGCATAGCAGTATAAACTCTGGGAAGAGACATTTAATTTCCACCTTCACATAATAACTGACAGAAGTTCGGACGTTTATAAAAGAGTGCAAGCAACCCTACGGTGCAACACAGCCAAATCAAACTCTCCACGTCATTGCGCTTCATCCGGCCAAGGCAAGCAAACCTTTTTTAAACAGTGAGAGCGGGCACAGCACAGACAGTCCGACCTGTAAACAAATATTTGCACAATGGTCTCTCAGGCTTGACAACGTAGGGCTGTCACCAGGCAATTAGAGTGAGCATTAGAGTTTGTCTCTGCCCACATGTTGGGAGCCAATAATTACATGATGTTTTCACACAATGTGCCTGCACCAAAAAGTGTTTATTTTGCTCTACACAGAGTGTCAGTGCAACTACTGTTCTACTACAGCATTGTCATTCTATATATGCAGCATAATCTGCCAATTTGCACATAACTTTACAGATTCATTAAAACATTCATTTTCAACTCACAGTTGCACAAATAATATATTGAATCTTATTTAAGACCAAAGGAAAACATTCAATCAGTGCAGTGTACCTAGGCAGCTAATTACCAAATCAAGCAATGAAGATGAGGGAAACATATCGTAAATTTACCCCAATATGACCTAAGATCATGAAACTGCACAGCACTAGAAATGGAAGGGCACATTACCATGAAGCATCCAGTAACTCACAGTGATCCCCACAAAGATGATAAGTCTCCGGTGTCTTGGCTCATCTTACTTGCTGGAGAAGGAGGGGGGGGGGAGAGAGATGACACCCTTTCAACTGCCCCCAAGAGCATGAGAGACGCGGGAGGGATGCCTTGATGTCCGACAAGCATACTTGGGACTGCTAGCTAGGGACATGATCGCGCACACGCTTGGGAACGGTAAATTATCACGCATTGTACCTTTGAGGGTGCATTACTGTTTCTCTCACACGGGGGTCAAAGCCAATAATTCCCTCCACTCCACCTTTATTTAAACGCACTGTCTTGGGTTTGGCAGACCTCTAGGAAAATAGCAGCTGTGCGCTAGTGCCTCAAATCTGAAAATAATTACCCCCCGGAACACGAGAAGAGTGAAAGCCTCTGAGCCCTGCCCTGTGGTAGATGCGGCTCCTGCACTGGCAGTCACGGACATCAGCTGAGCTCGGCTGAGGCGAGGACCACTCCCATTAATCAGGACGGTACTCCAGGGAGAGCAGATAAACCTTCCGGAGACAGAACCTTGGCTCAGAAGGGGACCTCGCTGCCTTGTCAACACAGGCCGCCTAAATGTAGCAGCGAAGAACCGCTTCTCACTTCTGTCAGTGTTTCGTACACCCCTACCCTCAGCAGTCCTTCCTCATGGTGCTGCATTTGCCCAGGTTTTGCAAAAGAAAAGCGCCATGTGTTTTGGCCATTTCACCTTCGATTGTGTTGCGGTGTCTCTTGGGCCCCGTAGGGCATATTTGTTAACTTTCTAGAAGAGATTTTTGGACTGCAGTTTGAGGGTGTAACGACGTACATATAATTTGCTGCATCGTAATTTTGCTCCCTGCTGGCTTACACAACATTGCATGCCCACACAGTGGTGAGTAGAGTTCGCAATCATACTCCCTGTTTTCAAGCCTACTAGCGACTGGTTAAATCATAGTACTAATAACTTTGATGCTTCCTGTTTTCAAGGCTGTCATTTGTCCCGCATTGTAAAATGAGGCAACTCCGTCGGGCAAGTGGAAAAGTACTTTATTTCCAGGCCGTCAGTCCCCAGGTCTAGGCAGCAACTGCCGTCCTAGGATTCGTTTCCCACTCAACAGCCCCCCACATTCCTGGACTCCACCAGAGCCAACACCTTGTGACTTGAAAGTTGTAGAATAAAGATCACATGCACACACAGACGGAATGATGCCCCCACCAGCAGTGTTATGACTTACTCCAGCATGTGACTCGCACACAACACAGGCAGCGGCGCGCAAAGAGCAATAACTGGCACTAGCTCAGCGAAATCAAAAATACAATACTCACAATTAAGTTTTGCGGTCGGCCTAAATCATCCCGACTCCACCGAGGAGAGAGCGTGGTGGCGTGCTACGTCACTGCTGCACTTTTAAGCAGCACAGCGCGGGGGCAGGCCAGGGCCGTCATTGGTAGCGCTTTCGCGCGCTACAAGATTGACGACCCTGGCACCCAAACAAACAGGATGCCCCCTAAAGCCTTTCACGGCGCACCGCACCCGCGTGCATGATACATGCGCTATGCTGCCTCCTAAGCCTTTCATCGTGCACCGCACCCCGCCACCTAGAGCCTTCCACTAGCTACTGCACCTACCAGAGAGGCACTCGCCAGGCCGGTCAAGTAGGCCTTGAAACTGACTCGACCTGCACAAAATTCACTTGCATTTGCGAGCGGGCGAGTACATTTCTAGAGCCCTGCGGAGTCAGGACGATATTGCCAAGGGGCCTCAGTTCCATGTTAGCCTCAAACCATTCTTCCTCACAGAGTTGTCCCAGCTCTAGCTTCCAGTTGTGTCTCGGAATCAATATGCGGTCAGGTAAATAGATCAATAATGATGTATACAACTGTGATATGCTCTTCTTACCCAATCGTCCTATGACTAGTTTTGCCTTTAAGGGGTTATATCCAGGCCTTGCTACTAGCTTGTTGCCAGAACATTCTGTCGCACGTCAGTCACATCTTGTATTTAGCACCATCATTGGAATGCTGCAACGCTGCACACTTATAAGGTCCTCACACCCCCTCACCCTTACACCCGCTCACCCTCACACCCCCTCACCCTCTCACCCTCACGCACCCTCACTCACCCTCATACCCCCTCACCACCCTCTCACCCTCACACACCCTCACCACCCCCTCACCCTCACACCCCCTCACCCGCTCACCCTCATACCCCTCACACCCCCTCACCCTCTCACCCTCACACACCCTCACTCACCCTCACACCCCCTCGGATGTATGTAGTTACTACAGATCCTGAGAGCGTGTTGGCCGTACCCTTGTGTCGGCGTGCAAGTGTTCCCCTGCTCATGTATTCTAACTTGCACTTTGCACTTTGTCGTTGGTTTTAAAACAACCCACCTCTTGCTCAAAATCCAATTCCTGACGCCGTACGCCTCCCGATCTGACCCCGTTCCACCGCAGCTGGAGGCTGTTTGTGTGGAGGGCGGACCGGGGAGAGAGCGAGACACGCCCCCTGACCCCTCCCTTTAGGGATTTATTCCTTTGATGTCTAGGCCGCGCAGCGGGCGCGCCGCCGGTGCGCCAAAGGCAAGCCCGTCTGCGCCCGTCCGCGGCCGACCGGGGCTAGGGGCCAGACCCCTTACATCTCGGGTGCCAGAAAGAAGGAGCTACAGCTCGAGTGAGTTGTATGCACTGAGGGGTCACCCTTCTATCTCATGTGACCATCTCTGGCCTCCTGACGTCCCTCAAACCATTTGCCCTGTGTATGGCTTTCAGTTCAAGCCTATCTTCACCAGCAATACCCCCACGGTCAAATATAATATGCTTCTCCTGAACTGTAGCTCACTAGTGAAACACTCTCTAGAAATCTAATCTCCTTATTCAGGATCTAGATCCAGATAGCGTATTTCTGACTGAAACCTGGCTTACTAATGAGTCTGAACCAGATTTGGTTCAGGCCATCCCACAAGGGTACCAAGTGGTACATGAGAATCGCAAAACAGGGAAGGGCGGGGGATTAGCCATAATTTTTAGAGACTCGTTCCAATGTCGAATCTCTCACTCTCTCATCCCGAGTTGCGAAAGCTTAATATTTGCTTTAGATCTTTCCCCCACCATTACTTTATCAGGGATCCTTATATACCGCCCCCCGGGAACAATGGCGGACTTCGTTGAAAATCTCTCCCCATTAGTTGCGGGTCTAGCAACCACGCCCGCCAATTTCACTCTCCTTGGAGATCTTAATATCCATCTGGAAGAGGCTTCGAACCCCTCTACCCTTCACTTTATTGATAGCTTAGCAGCCTTGGAACTCACTCAGCGAGTGGTAAGTCCTACCCATATAAAAGGCCACCTTCTTGATCCTATATTCAGCAACTGTCAGGGGTTGGAAGTACACACACCCTCCCCTATCCCATGGTCCGATCACCATCTCATCCCCTTTACTTGGACTATCCCCAAGCCTCATTTGGCGCAACAAACAAACCTACCTCTTGAGAGAAAGTGGTCTAAGCTCCCGATATGTGACTGGCAAACCACCCTAGACAAGACCAGACCCCCCATCAACCCGGATCCTACCTCAGCAAATGAGGACTTTAATAAATGGATCTCTAACTCCTTAGATTCGATACTTCCTCTAAAAAGGATGGAGGTGAAGCGGAATTCTAAAACTGCCCCCTGGTACTCCCCTGAATTGCGGGTACTAAAAAGCAAGTGTAGATGTCTTGAAAGGAAATGGAGACTGGATTTTTCCCATGTTAGTAAAACCATCTACAGAGACATGATGAGGTCCTATAAAAGGGAAATAAAAGCTGCGCAATCAGCCTTTTTTGCAGAAAAAATCAACCTAGCAGCCTCCAAACCGAAAGAAATAATATAGGATCGCTAAGACTCTTTTAAAACGACGAGAACCGTCCCCTGTTCCCTTCAAGGCACAGGCTCGCTGCAATGATTTAGCTGATTATTTCTCGGAAAAAATCCATTCTATATACTCCACCTTTCTGATGAGTCCTGCTCCTCCCCAATTAGTGACCACCTTCCTCCCTATCCCCACCCCCGAGAGTTATGCCCCCCTCCCTTCAATCCTTTCCTCCGATTACGCCTGCCATACTTAACTCCATGGTGTCTCAGGTAAAATCGGGTTCTCCTGTTGACCCGGCTCCGCCACGTACCTTAGAAATGGTGAACGATAATATTCTTCCCATTGTGTTGAACCTCCTTAACCAGGCGGACCCAAAAAACAATCGTCCAATCTCTCTGCTCCCCTGGGTGAGCAAACTGCTTGAAAACACGTTAACTCCGCATTAATGGAGTATATTGAATCTAGCCACCTACTCGATAACTCACAAACCGGCTTCCTCCCCAAACATGGGACAGAAACAGCGCTATTGGCAGTGAAGGAGGATGCACGGATGATCTTGGACCGGGGGGGGTTCAGCGGCCATAATCCTCCTGGACCTTAGTGCCGCCTTCGACACTGTCAACCATAGCACGTTACTCCTATGGCTGGCGAATATCGGGGTTTCGGGCAAGGCTAGGTCCTGGTTGGAATCTTTTCTTTCCGACCGCTCCTTTCAAGTGTTTGAGGGCAACATTACATCACGGAGCAAACCACTGATTTGCGGCGTCCCGCAGGGCTCGTCTTTGAGCCCGACGCTATTTAATGTGTACATGGAGCCACTAGCTGAGTTCGTCCACCCGTTCAGAGTAAAAATCATCACTTACTCGGATGACACCCAGCTGGTGGTGTCTCTCAACCAACTGGAGTCCAATCCCGACAATCTTATTACCAGCCTAGAAGAGGCCTCCAGGTGGATGACCATGTCACACCTCAAATTGAACAGTGAAAAAACTGAGCTAATGCTCCTTGGCAATCCTTCCCCTACTGCACTCAAGTTACTTTGGCCCTCCTCACTTGGCCCACCCCCTGCACCTAAAGATAAAATTAAAAGCCTGGGCATTTGGCTTGATAAAGCTCTGAATTTCAATGCCCAAGCTACCAAATTGTCAGCAACTTGCTTCGGCTTGATCAGGCTTCTACGAAAGATTCTCCCTGTATTGCCTTTTGAAGCCAGGAAGATAATGATTTAGGGACTTATCCTCTCTAGACTGGATTTTGGCAATGCCCTCTATCTGGGCGCCCCCCAGTCCACCCTGAAGATCTTACAGACTCTCCAGAACTGTGCAGCCCGCACTTTGCTTCAAATTCCTCGCCGTACTTCGGCTAAGGCTGGCATGAGGAGCCTACACTAGTTTCCAGTTAGGCGGAGAATTGAATTAAAGTCCCTATGTACCACCAATCGAGCATTCTGGAGAACGGCCCCCCCTATCAATCATTCCATCGTCACTCCTTATTTTCCAGCGAGACAGCTCAGATCATCAACCTCCTACCTAGTCACGGTTCCCAAGATTAAAAAGGTTAGATGTGGAGGACGAGCCTTCTCGTACAATGCCTCCAGGCTCTAGAACTCCCACCCCCCTCTCCCTCCATGCAGAACCCAATCTGTTATCCTTTCGGAAACATCTAAAGACCTTGCTCTTCTCACACCAGGACTAGTCCAGCAGTTCCCTTCTCCCGCTCATGGCATCTGTCAGCGCTAGGACGCCTCAGGGTAACTACCGCACTATATAAATCCTCTTTCCATTCCACTACGCATGCTTTTACAATGCATGCCTTTACCACGCAGGTTTTCCAACGCAAGTTGTTACAACAACTTGCGTTGGGTCGCTGGATAGTGAATAGTTTAATCTACTATTCCAACTCCAGTCCCCGTGGATAGTAGGGAAGGTTTTGGATAGTAAATTAAACTATTCCCTATCCTACAGTGCCCCCCAGCGCAAGTCCTTGTAACGACTTGCATTGTAAAAGTTGCGTGGTAAAGGTACTGCGTGGTAACAGTTGCCTTGTAAATGCTGTTCCCCCACCCCCTCTCAACCTCACACACCCTCACCCTCACACCCCCTCACCCTCACACACACCCTCACCCACCTCACCCCCACACACACACCCTCACCCCCTCACACCCCCGCATCACCCTCTCACCCTCACCCTCACACCCACTCACCCTCACACACACCCTCACCCTCACACACCCCCTCACCCACACACACACCCTCATCCTCACCCTCCTCACCCTCACTCCTCCTCACCCTCACTCACCCTCACTCCCCCTCACTCCCCCTCAAACCCCCTCACCCTCACACACCCTCACCAGCCCTCAGCCGCATAGCATAACAAAAAATGGCATAACAAAACACAGCATGGCATAGCATAACAAAACACAGCATAGCATAGCATAACAAAACACAAAAGCATAGCATAACAAAACCCAACATAGCATAGCATAACATAACAAAACAAAGCTTAGCATAGCAAAGCATAACAAAACATAGCATAACAAAGCATAGCATAACAAAACTTAGCATAACAAAACATAGCATAGCATAGCAAAACAAAACATATAATAGCGTAGCAAAACATAGCACAGCATACCAAACACAACAAAACATAGCATAGCATAACAAAACATATCATAATAAAACACAACAAAACATAGCATAGCATAACAAAACATAGCATAGCATAACAAAGCATAGCATATCAAAACATAGCATAGCATAACAAAACATAGCATAGCATAGCATAACAAAACACAGCATAGCATAGCATAACAAATTAAAGCATAGGATAGCAAAACAAAACATAGGATAGCAAAACAAACCCTAGCATAGCATACAGCATCACTCGGCACCACCACAACATCACTCAGAAGCACCACAACATCACTGTGCGCTACCACAGCATCACTGATTGCCACAGCATCACTCGTTCGCCACCACAACATCACTCAGCGCCACCACAGCATCAATCTGTGCAACCATTCAACAACAACTGGTTCAAATATGTTCTCTCAATGTTTCAAGCTTTATTACAAGTATAACAAGAAGATGTTAATATTTCACTTCTGTTCTTGGATTTTCGTCACAATAAAATACACTGAACATAATATTCACAAAAGTTATTTACAAAAGGTAAAGCTATTGCCATTATAAATTACAAAAACTTTTATTTAAGTATTAATTCTTTAAAAAAATTAAAAGCCATTGATATTTATAATATAAATACATGTAAGTCACGTAAATACAACACATATTGCATTAAAATGCTATAGGTGTCACATTTGCAAAAGTTATAACTATTGGCATTGTAAATGACAAAGCTATTAATTTCGCTATTTTCAAAAACAAAACAAAAATAAAAAAATTGTCATTTACAATACTAATAGCTCAAACTTTCCTAATGCGAGACCTATTGCATTGCAAATGCTTGTTTATGTAAGGGGCTGTCCACGTGCAATACTGTGCACAGCATTTCAGAAACACCTTCGCAGAAGTGCAGCAGCGTTTGTTTCTTTCATGGGGAAAAACATGTACTCCTGTGGAGAATCTCCTTCTCCTCCTCCCCCCTCCCAATTTTAGAGGTGATCCCTGCCCATTCCTACCCTGGAGATTTATTTACTACGGCCCCTGACAGGAGTAAACCGCCGATCATATCCATGATGTGTAGCAGTCAGAGAAAGTTTGTGACTAACCACAGACACTGGGAGGGAGGGGAGCGGGTGTGTTTGTGTGTGGGTGTTCGTGTGTGTGTGTTTGTTCAGACTGTCAGGTACTTTCCACCCCAGAACAAACTGGATCTGTAAGGCCCATTCACCCTCTATCTACTCACAGGAGTATATTCTTATGAGTAAATATTTTACCTAAAGTTAGACCAAACTTGTGAATGTCAAAAGTGGCCTGAGACTGTATACCAGGCTGTTAGTAAATGTAAACCAGACGCGTTGTGCAGCTATCTTTGATGAATCGATCCATCTTGTTGACTAGTGAGAAGGCCTGTGTAAATATTCTTATACATAGGTTAACTAACTCAGAGTTTTAAATACAAAGATAGGCATTATTGTGCAATATGTTACGTCCTTTGGTTGAATCATAGAAACATAAAGACAACCGGGTGGTGCAGCGCCAGTCTGCTGTTGTTGAGTAGAGCTGCCAGTAGCTCGCTGTGTGCTCTGAGACACCTTTAAATTTCAGCTCTGGAATGGCAGCACTCCGGTGAACAATGCATCCAGAGTTCACAACTTTCCAAGAGAAAATTCCCAGCCATGAATTACTATGTTAAGTGTCTGCAAAGGCCTGGATCCCGCACATTCCTTATACTAACAGGAAACAAAATTGTAATTAGTAATTTGTAATATGCAGTTTCGGTGTTTGTTTACTTTAAGTATCAGTTGCTCAGAACACATTTAAGTGTACTTTCTATTTATATGTGTGAAGTATACGGATAAACGGTAAAAATATGTAGCAGCTTTGATTATGCTTTTTTTTTTACTGGCTGGAACATCAACATATCAACCCTGTGTTTTTTCCATCTCAGCAGCACGTACTTTACTGTACTAATAGGATGCAATAAAATTCAATAGCATCTGGGTGTGAGACATTTTATGGTGACGATTGCTTTACTTTGCTATGTTCTTGGTAGACAAATACTTTTGCATCAGTATTTCAACCTTCCATTTCATGGTTTTGAAGCAGTTGAAAGATATTTTTGGGCTTTTCATTGATCAAAGGGGTATCATTTCTAATATTTATTTATTTCCTTGCACTTTATTGCTTGGTTTTACTCGCAGGAAAATATCACACTAAGTGTCACACACTTGGCATTTGAGGGTCATTCATAAGTGCACTGAATCCGTGGTGATGTCACAGAATCTGAAAACTTGGCAGCTATGTGCATGTAGCCTCCTCACATGCCTCTGCTTACCTCAAAACCCCAGAATCTGGGGCCTAGCTGCAGTGATACAGAGTCTCCAGGCAGCAACCCAATGCATGGAGCCTTCTCACACCTCCCGCTTTCCGCAAACCCCTGACTTTGGGGCCTGGCTGTAGCAAAGCACAGCCTCCATGTAGCATTCCTATGTTAGGGAACTAGGTTAGTGCCATTACATTTATGGTGCTTTGTAGCGGTTTTAAGATCTTCTTAGAGTTTCTTGTCGCTTTAATGGGTGTGATTTCTGATATTTATATGTTTCCCTCATCTTCATTGCTTGATTTGGCACTCTAGAAAGTGTCCCTCCTAGTCGCTGCAATGTCACTCATAATTACACTGAAATTATGAAAATGACACACATAAGCAATCTGAAACCTTGGCTGCTATGCCCCCAGCAGCCCCTGTTTTCCAGCCTCCAGGGGCCCCATCAGCGCAGTAGCACACACATGCAGCACTACACTCTCTCGCTGGCGTTGGTTGCACCAGTGGGTTGCCTCATAACAGTCCTCATTCAGTAATATTTAATTCATATTCATCATGATATTTTACATTTTGCAATTTTTCAGAATTTCAATTTCAACAATACATCATTCTGTATATATCACATTACATAGATTATTGATTTGACTGTACATAAAAGAAACCACAAGCTTTGTGTACCCAATGCATTTCGGGACGCAAGGTCCCTTCGTCAGGGGTTCCTGTAAGAAAAAGGAAACTATTTATCCGATGCCGGTGTCAGTTCATTGTATAGAAAAATTAACATAATATTCAAATTCAATGATAGTAAGAGCTCCGATATTCAAAGCCCTACCCAAATCGGTGTACTCAACACTCCTTGACTAATTCACAATCAATATCCTGAGAACAACTTAATAAAAAACGAAAGCAATGAGATTATAAACAAGAGCAATGTGATTGTATCGCTCACCTTGAAAAACACAAAAGCTTCAAAAGATTCTGTGGCGACTTCTATTTTAAACAAACTGTGGCCTGCAATCTAAATGTAAACAAATGTGCAATCAGACTTTGCTGTGCGAAACCTTGCTAGGAGACGTACAATGTGCTTTCACAAGCAAATAAAGTTTATACGGCTTACCTATTGGGCTAGTGAGCAATTTACAGGAATTTCACCTGTTGAAAAATAAATAAATGAACAACGATATATGAGTTCTACAAGTTCAAGCTGCTCAGTGAACTGAAATTAACAGTCAGTTTATGGCTAGTCGAGAGCTCACCTTTTTTATGTGGGGTCGCGTTAACCGACAGTTAGCATACGAATCCGAGAGGCATCCTATACGGAAATACGAAAAAGTGTATATAGATATCAGAAACTGTACTTAAAAACAGTTATCTGAAATAGTCTTCCGATCGCGTGTTTAAACCGCTTACCGAAGCCGCAGACCGTTTGCTCAAGGAACGCTCCACCATTCAAATTCGGAAAAAGTGTATACACTTCCGTTTAGGGCTACGCGTCTATTTACTGACGTAGATTTCCGAATTTGAATGGTGGAGCGTTCCTTGAGCAAACGGTCTGCTGCTTCGGTAAGCGGTTTAAACACGCGATCGGAAGACTATTTCAGATAACGGTTTTTAAGTACAGTTTCTGATATCTATATACACTTTTTCGTATTTCCGTATAGGTTGCCTCTCGGATTCGTAAGCTAACTGTCGGTTAACGCGACCCCACATAAAAAAGGTGAGCTCTCGAGTAGCCTTAAACTGACTGTAAATTTCAGTTCACTGAGCAGCTTGAACTTGTAGAACTCATATATCGTTGTTCATTTTTTTATTTTTCAACATGTGAAATTCCTGTAAATTGCTCACTAGCCCAATAGGTAAGCCGTATAAACTTTTATTTCCTTGTGAAAGCACATTGTACGTCTCCTAGCAAGGTTTCGCACAGCAAAGTCTGATTGCACATTTGTTTACATTTAGATTGCAGGCCACAGTTTGTTTAAAATAGAAGTCGCCACAGAATCTTTTGAAGCTTTTGTGTTTTTCAAGGTGAGCGATACAATCACATTCCTCTTGTTTATAATCTCATTGCTTTCGTTTGTTATTAAGTTGTTCTCAGGATATTGATTGTGAATTAGTCAAGGAGTGTTGAGTACACCGATTTGGGTAGTGCTTTGAATATCGGAGCTCTTACTATCATTAAATTTGAATATTATGTTAATTTTTCTATACAATGAACTGACACCGGGCTCGGATAAATAGTTTCCTTTTTCTTACAGGAACCCCTGACGAAGGGACCTTGCGTCCCGAAATGCATTGGGTACACAAAGCTTGTGGTTTCTTTTATGTACAGTCAAATCAATAATCTATGTAATGTGATATATACACAATGATGTATTGTTGAAATTGAAATTCTGAAAAATGGCAATATGTAAAATATCAGGATGAATATGAATTAAATATTACTGAATGATGATACATATCACTGTTGTTGCGTGCTGAAGTCCTAACAGCCATTCTTGGGGTCAGGCCACTTTCATTGTTTACTCAACTGTTCAGCAGGCAGTAATTCAGCACAGCACACATACCAAATTAAATTGATAATCAGTTCAACCGAGTGCGATCTCCACCTACATTCATCATAACAGTCCTACCTCATAAAATTAAATGGTGCGTGCCATGTGTGGTGGGTGCAGGTGACCTCAGCTTCCAGGCCCAGAAGCAAGGGGGCTGAAGGCAACTGCCTCGAGGCCAGAGACCTTTTGCCTATTTACATACCTTTGTAAACTGGTTACCAAGGTTTAGTTTTTTTTCTGGTTCCAGTACCCCCTGGGCCCTCATTCTGCCTATTCCCTACATTTGTATTTTACATTTACTACCGTAGTGTGAGAAGGCATTTCATGAAAAGGAATATAAAGTAAGGTTGCCAAAAGAAAAATGGCAGCTATGTGTTGTCAAAATGGCTTGGAAAGACCTCGTCTTGACATTAAATAGCACTATAAATAAAGTATGTATTGATTTATTTCCTCAACCATTGATCCCTGATTAACGCCATAATAGCAATATTTTAACGTATATCTGAAAACCCTACGCCGGCGTCAATAACATGCCGAGTTACTTCAAATGTCTGGGAATGCACCCTGCATTCAGACAACTCACTCCTCATTCTCGCCCTTCACTTTTACGCTCATCCTGCAATCACATTGCACTCACTGATCACCATGTACTCCCACCATTCACTCGCTCACCCTGCATTCACAGTGATCACTCACAAAGCACTTGCGCTGTTCACCCTGCCTGTACCTAACCCTGCAGTCACACAAGCACACTACTCGCCCTGCACTCATGTCACTCTTCACTCAGCTGTCCCACTCACTGCTCAATCTACAAACTCATTTAAACAAGCCCATCACTAACCGTGCATTCTTTCGTCCCACTCTGCACTTACATCGGTTCCCAAATTCATATAGTCACCTCACTCACCCTGCAGTTACTCCTTTTACCCTACTCTCACACTGTCGCATCACTCACCGTGCACTCACATGGGCACTCCAACCACCCACAAAGCACATAGGGTTAATATGCCTGCTACAAAAAACGTGTACCATGAGGATCACAGAACTGAGTGTGAGTAAACTATGAGTAGAGCTATAAAAAATGAAATGTTTGTCAGAAAGGTGCTATAGAGAGATGAGGTGCATTGTTGGTGATTGGTAGTGAAGGAATTCATGGAAAAGGGGGAGGAAGGGTGCGACAAAAAAGACTGTCAGATGCCAGCCAGAGACTTTTTGACCATGGACAAAGAGTGCTCCGGCCCAGGGTCCCAGACTTTCAGGGGGGGTCCTGATAAAACCCGCTCTAATCAGTAGAGTCTTGCCCTGATGACATTAAATGATTCTTGAACAGATTGTTTTAAATACAACTTTCCTTCGCTTTTTTTAGATATTTGTGATGTGTGGTTCAAGCAGGTCGGCGTGGCATCGTTGGCTCAACATCCTGTGATTCTGGGGATTGGGGAAAAATCATTCATCTCCCCATGCCTAACAAAAAAGTATGTAGTTCTTTCCAGTGAGTCCCTATGTATTTCGTTCCATCATGGACTTTGCAAACTCACTATTAACCCTGTTAGTGAGTTCTCAAAGTCCATGATGAAATGAGCTAAATACTTTTTTGTTAACACTCTTTGAAGTGCTTCAAAAAGTGTTAATGTTTATATAGCGGGAACGCGCCCCGAAAGTATTTTCACAGCTGGCTTTAAAAGAGGGCGCCAGTCCGTTCTTGACTTTGTGTGTATGAGGACTGGAGAGAGGACACTGCCTGATACTGATTGTGTCCTCTGTGTGTACTGACTGGCAAGCTCATGTATAGCCAGCCGCGCTAATACTTTCGGGAAGCATTCCCGCTATATAAAGGTTAACACTTTTTGAAGTTCAGAGTGACTACGTCTCTAGATTTTGTCTACAGAAAGTGAGCAATACGTTAATCATAATATTTCTTCTTGAATGTTTTTGTTTAGTTGTTTGCGGTTTAAATGAAAAAAATCTGTGAGGTTCTCTGCATTGTATCTTGAAGTCTGTTATGAAGGTCTGTGGTTATACTGAATAAGCAGCTACCATGTTGTTGTTATATGATGCCTTTATTAATTTAATAACTGCTTTTTCATAATTGCTTTAGTAACCTTCTTGCTTCTCACATTTGCTTTAAAATTAAAATGCACCATTTACCCACTCTTTTTTCAAAAATTTCTCAGGGGGCGAACCCCCCGAGCCCTCCTTAAATGGTTCACGTTCGCTCGCTGCGCTCGCTCGCCATGGTTCTCTCCCACACAACTTTTGCGCCTCACCATTTTCAAATGTCACCAACCACCACTGGTTGTCAGTCGAATTTTTATGGAATTCCAGGTTTGGGTTAGGCTTTCAAAGTTTCATGTTATTCTCCATTAATGTCAATGCTAATTCTGACCCTTCATAGTTATTCTTCAGCCATAAGCAGATCCTGAGACAATAGGACCGCTCTTTGGCATTGTTTGGGTTGCTGCTGTTCCTGAGACAATAGGATCGCTCTATGGCATTGTTCTTATTGCTGCAGTTCCTGAGACAATAAGATCGCTCCTAGGCATCATTCTGATTGCTCCGACAGTTAAATAATCTGCATTTGACATTATTGTTACAAATAACATAGCTTATATGTTAAGAGGGTTTCCCACTTTCTCATTAGAACTTTGAGAAAGACAATATAGAGGCATTTCATTTAAATGTTGGAGGTTTCAAATCGAAATAGGCCAGATTTTTGGGCGGTGGGGCAAAGAGGTAGGTGGTGGGCCGGGCCACTGGGGTGGGCCCCCTCCATGTGTTTTGCAGGGGTGCCCACTCAAGTTTCGTTACGCCACTGGTCATGGTTAGAGAGAATCAGGGATGTTCGATTGAACTTGCTCCCTCATTAAGGTATAGGGTTGCGTAATCACCTGTTTAACCCATCTGCTTATTGTAGCTTTAGCTGCCTTTTCCCCCTCTTGGCAGTCCCAAGAGAGATAAAGAAGACTTGACATTTTCTGAAATCCTTAGATTTCTCCAAGAGTAACAGAAGAGCTCTTTTTAAATAAAGAGTTGAAGGAACATTAGCTAACTTTTCAAATACCTGAAGAAATATTTTCCGTGAGGAGTGAAATCGCAAGGAGGTCTTTGGTGTGAATCATGGATCAGATCTGTTTACTGTCCTATCAAGGAAAAAGTGTAAGATAGGAATAGGTGATTAAGGGGGAGGTTAACTCTCCTAGCGGATGTGATGGCTATTAAGAAAGGCAGTTTAATGGAAATATATGAAAAGTCTGCCTGATCCATGGGTTTAAAAGGCCCTTTTAGTAAAACCCCAAGACTAAGTAGAAATCCCAAGAGGAAAAGGATTATCTACCCTCTACCTCTTAAGTATAAAGGACTTGAATCTCTGTTGTATTTGTGTTGCTTCATTTTTCTTTTCAAAATTAAAATAAAATGGCAAAAAATTATAAAGGACTTGAGAAGCTTAGATACTAGGGAAAGAATATCTGACAAACTGCCTGATGGACTCCTATCCGCACTGCGGTCTTATGGTTGAGGAAGCTATGCCCAAAGACAAACCTTCTCTCAAAAACTAAAAACGTTTATATGGATCTACTGTAATTGGATCATACTGCAACTTCCCTTGAACAGCTGAGCTGTTGCAATCCAACCCTCTCACTTCCAGGTCATCAGTCCCAAAAGACAAAATTGTTTGTGTCAGAAGAGAAACCGAAGGGGTTTGGGATGAAGAGGCAGAGGTAGATGAGGACCTAGTGCCATCTGAGTCAAGAGATGGATGCATGGTCTCCTCGGGCGGTAAGGCGATGTTATACTTACCACGATAAAGAGTGATCCGAACCCTCTGAAAGAGCTTCTGCAAGAGGGAAATGGAAAGGAGGCATACAGGAGTTCATGAGCCCAATGAGTCATTATAGCATCCATCCCATGCTTTCTTGCATGTTGCTTTCAAGCAGAGGGGCGTAGAAGAATGTTGTGCACAGATGCGAAGAAAGCTGGAAAGGAGAGACCTATCTGATCTGGCACATAGTGGAAGCTTCCCAGATGCGATGGGAATCTATTAAAGAGGGCAGATTCCTCTGAGACTGTCCACCTGCTCGTTGTCCCTCCCTGGAATGTACACTGCCCTCAGACACGAGAGATTTTCCTCTGCACAGGAAAAAATATTGTTGGTGAGGCTGGTTAGAGTTGATGTTCTCTCTCCCCCTATCTGTTCAAATAAGATCTTGCGACCTGATTGTTGTCTTTATAACCACATTGGAATTTTTGAAGAGTCTTCAAAGGCATGAGGAGTTTTGTCAGATGCCACCAACTCTTGTCTGTTTGAGGAATCTTGGCCCTCCGTCAATGACCACTTGCCCTGAGCTTCGTGGTCACCCAAAGTTCCTTCCCAACACCATTGACTTGCATCTGCAAAGAGAACCGGAGGTAGGAGATCCGACACTGGAACTACTCTGTGAAGATTCTCCAAATGCAACCACCACTGCAGGTTCTGAAGCATAGTTTGGGAGACTGGAATCTTAATCTAAAAATTCTGGGAGGAAGGTGCCTAATATGCTAGCACATGAAGCACAAAAGGTTTCAGATGATGACGGGACCAGTAATTAGGGCCGCGCAAGAGGTCATGGAACCCTGTGACTGAAGTAAAACTGTAAAATGAAGGGTTTGCAGTTTCAATTGCCTCACTTAAGGAAGAAAAACTTTGCTTTGACCATATTTTGATGTTTTTCTGTTGAGAAGGAAGCCCAAAGACCCCACTGTTTCAGAAACCAGCTTTCAATGTTCTTCTGCCGTGGACAATGAAGATACAACAATTATCCAGTCATCCGGATAAGGATATCATTGTGCACTAAATGCATGTTGATGAGCCAGTACGGGAACAAATACCTTGGTGAAGACTCTCGGAGAGGATGAAAAGCAGAAGGAAGCACCGTCAATTGGTAGTGGCAGCTCCTGGCGGGGAAACATAGGAAGTTCTGAGATTCTGGGTGTATGGGCACATGGAAATTTGTGTCTTTTAGGTTCAGAATTACATGATGATCCCCTTCTGAGATAAAGGGAATTACATTCTGGAACATAATCATTTTGATTTTCAAGTACTTACAAACGTAATGAGTTTTTTTAGGTCCAAATCATGGAGGACGATAGGAGTGGGCACATAGCACTTGGTACCAGAGGTTATTGGAGGGTAGGCCTGCCACAATTGTGCTGTTATCTGTCATAGGGTAAACTATGTGCAGAGTTGTGTAGTCTCTAGACTTGCTTCTCTACAATTATGGGAGCTTTCCAACATTCAGAGCTCCATAGATTTAAAAAATGGAATGGGGGCAACATTAGCCGCCTTTTGTTGTGAAATTGTTAGGTGGTGTTCAAGGCAATCAGAGTACTGGCAGCTGACAAGGCGATGATCAGCATAATGAGAGTACTGGCACCTGACAGCAGCAGCACCCAACGTTCTACTCTGCGCTTTCTCCTTTAAATCAAAAAGCCTGCCTCACCCACTGCAGGTATCTAACGACCTATCACCCCTGGTGTGCATCAGGCTGCATTCATAGTATAGGGCCTGGCCATCTTCGCCCCACTGTGGCATCCCAAGCTTGTATCCTTCACAGCACCTATAGGTGATTACAAAAGGGTACAACCTGCTTATCCACCATTTTCTGCTAGCGAATGAATTTCCTAAACACAGACGAAAGAGAAAGTTTGTCAACTTCACAAAGCACAAACTTTTCCTATTTTGCCAACCTACCTGGGCTGGATGTACGTCATTAGCACACACACTTTTACAACGTGTTCCATTACAACGCGGTTGTAACAATGCAAGTCGTTACAACGACTTGCGTTGGGGGGGGGGGGGGCAAATTAAAAAAATGTAATTTACTATTCCAACACCAGTCCCCGTGAATAGTAGGGAAGGTGTTGGGATAGTAAATTAAATGATTTACTATCCTTGAGCGCCACCCAGCGCAATTTGTTGTAACAACTTTTGTTGTTATGACTGCGTGGTAATGGTACGACGTTGTAACGCTTGCGTTGTAAACGTCGCATACCGCCTGGGCTTAGTAAAAAATGTGCCCACGTATAGGAGTGAGAGAAACTGATGGACAAGGCGTTGTTGTTTGGGTGAGTAGACGTGTACTGTTGTGTGCTTTACATTGTGTGAGGACACACTAGTCAGCTATTTTGTGTTGTGTATGGCAAAGGTTGCAAGGATTCAGTGGCCAAATCTATGGCATGAAGACACAGCCTGGTGTCGATGTTGTTATGAAAGTGTTAAGAGTTTTGTCTTTTGCAACTGTCTTAGGAGTAGGTATTGTCGAGAGGTGTGAGATGTCTGAACGTGTGTCGGTGTGTGTGTGTGGTTGCCTAAGAGGTGAGAGTTTTGTCTAGCCTACCTGTATGTGATGGGATGGGAGAATGGTTGTGTCATTTATTCTTGCTCAGAATTGTGAAATGATGCAATATAAAATATTAGGAAGGGTGGAAAGGAAGCTGAGCAGGGTGGTCATCATGTTCCTAGTGGGGAGTCTGGTATTTATGATGAAAAATAAAGGAACTATTTTGTATCTACTAGGAACAGAGGACCACCCTTGCCATATTAACATAACCCGCACTGCCAACCATTGGAAACTCATCAAAATACCCACCAACTCATTTCACCATCCACTAATGTCTGCTCCACACTGCCACCCACTGCCAGATTCCACTCACACTGCCCATGTGCCAGATCTTCACTCGCCACTTATTTCAGCTCCTAACCCAGACATTAAGTACTTTCAGTTCACTAGCCATCAGTGACCAGCCTTCACACTGCTAATCAGTGCCAGCATCTCACAAATCCCACCATGGGCCTCTCCTTACACTGACTAGAGTTCCTCACACTCTCCATCAGTATACTACCCTTTCACTGCCCACTAGTGCAACTTTGCATGCTATCCAATGCCAGCTCCTCTCACTACCCTTTTGTACTTGTTCCACCCATTGCCCAGCGGTGCAGCCTCGTCACATGATGTGCGCTTCTCGTGTTGCCTCCAGCGCTTACTTCGCATATTAATCACCAGTGGTAGCATCTCATATGGTCATCAAAGCCAGATCTCTGATAGGCCTAATGTATTGTACTGTATAGTGCTACCACCCCTGACAAATGGTTGGTTCTGTCGAGCATGGCAGAAGTACTTTAATACTTATATTGTGTCCCGATTACAAGGAAAAACGAATCAATGATATATAGTATACATTATATACCATACAGACATGAAAAATGAGACCGAATCAGTGAATTCAAAAAAGTGAATGATATAAGAACACAGCGCAATTCAACACCGTAAATCATTACATACATAGATATGTGCCATGTAATCAACATTGTATGTAATGATATACGGTGTTGAATTGTCCGGTGTTCTTATACATTTGTATAGGTAGTGTGTTATACGATATATGACTGATAATATATCGTTCTCTTTTTTTAGTCCACTGTGTCGGTCTCAGTTTTTGTGTCTGTATAGTATATAATGTAAACTATATATCATTGATTGGCATTTTCTAGAAATCCGGACAAAATATAAGTATTAAAGTAATTCTGCCATGCTCGACAGAACCAACCCTTAGTACATACTGTTCTAGTCCCCCAGGTCCTGTGAGATACTGGGTCGCCCCATTAATCTTTAATGGTACTACCACTGACAAGGCACTGAAGCTCTTTACAGCAAGTAGCACGCTACTCTGAAACCCATGATTAGTCAATCAATCAAGGACTTATAAAGTGCGACTACTCACCCGTGAGGGTCTCAAGGCACTGAAGGAGGGGGGGGGGTTAGTTGCAATTCTAGTTATTATTGGGATTAGTCACTTGCTCCCAAAGTAAACCATTCAGTGTATTTTCTCCAGTTTCTTTGTGGTAGATTATTAGGAGTTAGGTGTGATCAGTAGTGCAAGCTATGTGGGTTCATACAACTAGTTGGTGGGATGAATAGATAGGCCAGTGATGAGAAAGGTTGAGTGAATATGGTTTAAAAGAAGATAGGTTGTTATCTATTAAATGAGGTTTGAATTACAAGAATACAATAGGCATTAAAAGCAGACAGCCATGTGACTTAGAGTATGATTAACTGAGTAAAGGGTGGCATACAGAAGATGGAAGGTAAGGAGAGGGTGGTTGGGAAAAAAGAAAGGAGAGAAAACAAAAGATTTTGAGTTATGGTGATTTCTTCCATGCAGGATTTTAGAAATATAATGGGAAAAGGCTTTTTGAGACACCATGCAATTTGAGGAAATAAAACTGCAGATAGAGACAACATTACACAGATCTGTGTACTTGTCAGATTGGGTAAGCATGCAAGTCCTAGCGTGTCGCTCATTTAAGTATTATGAACCTGAGTTTGTTCTGTGTCAAGCTGAAGGCAGACCTTTTATATGCAGTCTGCATTATCCCAAGCTTGCTGCAGGGTCTGTTTACTGTACCTGGGAAGTGCCACAGACACCTTTGTTAAGAAAAGTCTGACTTAATGACCTTCCCCAACTATTTTAGGCTTGACTGGAACAGGACCAGACTGGGAAAGAAAATGTGCTAGGGCACCAAAACAAAAGTGACCCCATTAGCAAATCAGATAGCTAAAAAAAATGGCTCACATTTGCAAATTGTGACAGGTTTGAACTATTAAAAAAACACTGTATAGGTGTTTGACAAGGTACAGGACTGCATGCATTTGTGCTTGCTGCGGGCAATATTTGTGGTATTAGTAAGGACATAAACAGTAAAAACTTTCCCACCAGACCATAAATGGTCAGATCACTTTTTGATAGAGTTCATTCTAACGGTCCCGACAAAATTATTAAATAAAGCGCCCCTCCCGCCAATTTGGCGTCGACAGTGGCATAAAGTATCGGTGGAGAAGCTGCTAGAAAGCTGGAAACAACCAACTTTCACAGATGAGGATTCAGCGGATACTGCACTAGCTAGATTCAATGATTCACTTAAGCAAGCCACTGACACTCTGGCCCCACTAAAGCTACATAAACAATATCCCTCCTCCAAGCAAGAAACCTGGTATACACAGGAACTCAGAATAGAGAAGCAGAAATGCAGACAAGCGAAAAAGTATGGAGGAAATTGAGAACTGAGGAGAACAAGAAAATATATCAAGAGGCCCAGTCAACCTACCATAAAAATATAAAACAAGCGAGGAAAAACAGTCTCACCCAACAACTCGCGGAGGCAGGTAACTGCCCAAGGGAGCTGTTTAAAATACTACAGAGCTTTGTGAAACCCACAGCCTGTGAGAGCCCTGATGAATCCTCTCAGACCCTCTGTGATGAGATCTCGGTGTTCTTTGAAAATAAAATCAATCTTATCTAAGATAAAATAATGGCCTCTAGTAGCGCTGGGAATAAGAATTCTCTCCCACATAACTCATCCAAACAAAACAAAAATCAATTATTATCCTTCCCGCCAATCTGCGACATAGATCTTCCCCCTCTTATCAGCCACATAAAATCTGGGTCCCCCAATGACTTCCTTCCTGCCAAAATGGTCGCCCCTCTGATCACCCTCTTAGGACCTTCCATTCAGTCTGTGATGAACATCTCACTGACAGAAGGACAGGTCCCAATGGAATGGAAGAAAGCGGTGGTGAACCCAATAAGGAAAAAAGCGGCATCCCCATGGACAGATCTTTCGAATCTCCGGCCCATCTCCCTCCTGCCGTACATCAGTAAGATGACCGAGAAGCACGTGAACACCCATTTATCCAAACATATTGAAGCAACGGAGGGCCTGGACTCCTCACAATCTGGGTTCAGGCCCAACCACAGCACCGAATCAGCCCTCCTAACAGTGACCAATAACATCAGGATGATGCTGGACGGAGGGGGGTCCATGATTCTGGTGCTGTTGGATCTATCCGCTGCTTTCGATACGGTGTCACACGAGGTGCTTCTCGGTCGTCTGAGGGATGTGGGACTAGGGGGTGTGGCTCTGTCCTGGATGGAGAGCTTTCTTTCAGGCCGCTCTCAAGAAGTCAGGTTGGGCTCCCACAAATCCATCTCTAGGGAGCTCACCAAGGGAGTGCCACAGGGCTCATGCCTAAGTCCCACATTATTTAATGTGTACGTGGCCCCCTTGGCTGACTTAGTGAGATCCTTTGGGTTCACCCCGGTGTCGTATGCTGACGACACCCAACTTCTGTTCCCTTTTAAGACCTTCACACCTGTACTAGAAAAATTGTTTGCAGATGGAATGAGGGCAGTGTCAGAGTGGATGGCTAAGAACTGCCTACAATGTAATGTAGGAAAAACAGAAGTAATGCTGTTTGGGGAGGCAGCGACACTATGGTCCCCCGAGTGGTGGCCCTTGGAACTGGGACCTGTCTCCAGTCCTAAACAGACCGTTAAAAACGTGGGGGTGCTATTAGATCAAGCACTAACATTGTAAGATCATGTGAACCAAGTGGCTGGCACCTGTTTTCGTGCCATTGGACTGCTGAGAAGGGTTTTTCCATACTTACCTGACAGTCATAGGAAGACACTGGTCCAGGCGTTAGTCATCAGCAGATTGGACTATTGCAATGGTCTTCTCTTATCAGCTAATGAAGAACAGCTCAACAAATTGCAAATAGTCCAAAATACCGCGGCGAGGCTTGTCCTTATCGTTCCACCTAGGACTCCCTCCCGCCCGCTGCTGACTAAACTTCACTGGCTCCCAGTGCGGCAACGCATTAAGTTCAAAATCTTATGCACTATTCACAAATGTCTGTCAGGTACCGGTCCCAAGTATCTGACAAAAGCTTTCTTACCTTATGTTCCTGGACGCTCCTTACGTTCCAGTTAATACAGGTACCCAGAATTAAAAAATCCAGGCAGGGAGTCCGCGCCCTGGCCCACACTGGACCTGTCCTCTGGAACTCACTGCCTCATATACTGAGACAAATAACTGACCACCTAACCTTCCGAAAGTCCCTCAAAACTCATTTATTCATAAACATCTAAACTACATAATCAAAGTCTAATTATCCCTCTGACCATGGATCAGCACGAGTTATATTCTTCCACTGGCAAAAGCGCGGAGATACCCCTTCGGGGGTCGAATCAGGCGCTATATAAGAATATAAAATAAAATAAGTAAATAAAAACAGGCCCACAACATCCAAAAAGCTGGTCCACACACTGACCTGTCAGACCAACCCTTCTGGCACTGCCAGATTACCCCATAGGCTAGTCTGATGCTGAGTGTAACATCACTACATTAAAATGTCATTTCATTCCCTAAAACGAATGTATGACGGTACTTAGCATGCCATTACTACGCATGCTTTTAGTGTTATGTTTTTACATCGCAAAGGCCATTAGTACCATATTTTTACTGCGGTTACCATTACTTCGCAATTACATCAAAAATATAAGTAATGTCTTTTAAAGCGCAGACCATTACTTTGCATACCACTACTTTGCGTACATGGACCATTTTTAGTACTTTTTAAATAAAATAACCTAACCCTAAACCCTAACACACTACCCCGAACAGGACACCCTACACTACACAAATAACACTACACTACCCTGAACCCTAACTCACTACCCTCAGCATGACCACCCCCGACCCCCACTCCTGTCCCTACACTCATTCACTACCAAGCACGATCCCCTACACTTCCCTAAACCCTAAATCACTACCCTACACTACACATGCACCACAACACTACCCTAAACACTAATACCCTACCCCCAGCACGACCCCCCTACACTACACAAACACCACATCACTACCCTAAACCCTAATACACTACCCCCAGCACGACCCCCCTACACTACACAATCACAATACTACCCTAAACACTACCCCCAGCACGACCCCCTACACTACACATACACCACAACACTACCCTGAACCCTAAAACACTACCCCTAGAACAAACCCCTACACTACACATACATCAAAACACTACCCTAAACCCTAATACAGTACCACAGCATGACCCCCTGGCCCCCAATCCTGTCCCTACACTCCAACACTACCCAGCACGACACCACTACACTTCCCTAAACCCTAAAACACTACCCTACACTACACATACACCACAACACTACCCTGAACTCTAAAACACTACCCCCTGCACGACCCCCTACACTACACATACACCGAAACACTACCCTAAACCCTAATACACTACCCAAGCACGACCCCGACCCCCACTCCTGTCCCTACACTCCAACACTACCCAGCACAACACCCCTGCACTACACTAAACCCTACAACACAACCCTACACTACCCATACACCACAACACTACACTCAACGCTTAAACACTACACATACACCACAGCACTACCCTACACCCTAAAACACTACACCAGCACGACCCCCTACACTACATATACACCACAACACTACACACAACCCTTAAAGAATTCACCCAGCACGACCCCCTGCCCTACAAAAACACACTACATCCCCCTTACCTCACTCTCCTCGTGGTTCCTCTCTCCTCCTTGGATCTTCTTCACGTTGTCTCCGAGGGGCGGTGCATGTCGTTGTGAGCAAACAGCCTAAGTTTCCTCACAACGACATGCATCTTTTTTCTTTAAGTTCTTTAGCGAATACCATTACCACGCATGCGTTGTAACAACGCTTGCGACGTAACAACTTGGGTACGCATGGTACGCGTTGTGACATCACAAGCGTAGTAACGCTTGCGAAGTAATGGTATGCGCAGTAGCAGCCGCGCACTAAAGGCTGTTTACCCCAAAAAAACTTTTCTCAAGAGAAGCAGCTATTCCTTTATTAGACATCTTACCTTCTGGAAAAGAGGCAAGCTGAATGACTGAAGAGGGACATTTTTTCCCACTTACTAGCCCCTTTAATGACTCTCAGTGTGGTTTCAATGTTTCTCTGGGGCATTGCAGTCTGGATGAAGTCGCTGAAAGAGATGCCATGCACCCTTATTTTCCAGTGTGGGACAAACACCCAGCGATAAAAACTTGCGCAAACTGCGTGACCTAAGGCACTTTGCCACTTGCAGAACTTCGCGCAGCGCTGCAGAGTTTTTTGCATGGAACTCCGCAAACTCTGGCCCAGGACTAATTTACACATGACAATGCCTGTTTCAAGCTCTTTAAAAGTGCAAAGCTAGAGTCATAACCTCTGCCTGTCTGGTCCTTTCACTACAATCCAAGTCCTTCTATGCTTCAAAACCATTAAACACTCTACCGCTTTATCTGAGACTGACAACTTAGTTCACCGACTTTGAGGAAATAAATAGTCCCTCAACAGCTATGTGATTAGACTCTTTCAGTGCACGCCCCTGGAAAGGGCCTTTAACAGATAAAAACCTAAACCAGGGCTGGCTTGTCAAAAACGTCATTCGTCTAACAAAGAATTCTCCATGTTCCGAGCATATGTGGTGTCTTCCGCCTTTCCTGGGTCTGGAATACCGTGTAATGCTCTTCAGGGCGCTATAGCCATGGCAATCGTCTTTCACTTCCCAAATCGGAGAGGCGGTTTCGGTGGTACTTTCCTTAGTTTGTGGCACTCTTGTTCTGCCACTGGTCTGTCTGTTCGGAGAGCGAACAACTGAACACAAAGTAAAATCTCCTGTTGTATGGATGGGCGCGCGCAATGTATCTGCCTTCAAATTGTCTGCCTCCGCGGCCTATTCTAGGTCATACTTGGGTGGCTCTTAGCTGAGTCAATACAACACTAAAATAACGTTTTATTGCCTTGCCTTTAATTTTAAATGCGGAAGGATGGCGCCGCACCTACTCCATCCAGCCTCTGTGCGACCGAATATCTTGCTGCTTCACTTGGCAGCAGCAGAGGGAGCTACAAGGCAAGCAATAAATTGTCTAAGAACGTTGGAGTATTACCAGTATCTACCAGGGAGTGGCGCACAAACCCAAACTTATCAATTATGAAACACCGTTATAACGAATAAGAAAAGTAAACCATATTAAATAACACCATGAATAGAATTAGATTTTGTGCAAAAAATGGAGTGTGTTCTAAGTGAGCACAGTTAATCTTTTGTTTCTAAACAGTAACAGTATTTTAGGCTAATTTGGAAATTGAAGGTGTTATAGTCTGACCCAACAGGGTAAAGTGCTTCCTAGCTGCGGGTCAAGGCTTTTAAAACGAAGCTCGTAGCAGGGGCGGCTCTAGGCTCATGGTGGCCCTGGGCAGGGAGTGTAGATAGGGGGCCCCGGAAGAGGGTGTCCGAGCGGGGCGGAGGGCGGAGGCCAGTGAAGAGGGGGGATTCAGGGTGTTTGGAAGTGGAACAGAGCCAGAGGCCGCCAAATCCCTGCCAGGGGCCGCCACGCAAATATGTATCCATCCTCAGAGGATTATTATATTAAGGATATATATTGGCGTGGTGGCCCCTGGGGTTTGGTGGCCCTGTGCAGGTGCACAGCTTGCACATGCCTAAGGCCGCCCCTGCTCGTAGTGTTTCGAGGAGTGAATAAGTAAGTTGCCCCTGGGGTGTGCTCTTTGACTTTGCTGTGGAGGTTATCGCGGGTGGGTTGTGGAGGTATCGCGGGTTGGGCTGTGGAGGTGCTCACGTGTGGGCTGTGGAGGTATCGTGGGGTGGGCTGTGGAGTTATTGTGGGATGGGCTGTGGAGGTGCCACGTGTGGGCTGTGGAGGTATCGTAGGGTGGGCTGTGGAGGTATCATGGGGTGGGCTGTGGAGGTATCGTGGGGTGGGCTGTGGAGGTATCGCAGGGTGGGTTGTGGAGGTATCATGGGGTGGGCTGTGGAGGTGTCGTGGGTGGGCTATGGAGGTATTGTGGGGTGGCCTGTAGAGGTATCGCGGGGTGGGCTGTGGAGATATCGTGGGGTGGGCTGTGGAGGTATCGTGGGGTGGGCTGTGGAGGTATCGCAGGGTGGGTTGTGGAGGTATCCCGGGGTGGACTGTGGAGGTATTGCGGGGTGGGCTGTGGAGGTATTGTGGAATGGGCTGTGGAGGTATCGCGGGGTGGATTGTGGAGGTATCGTGGGGTGGGCTGTGAAGGTATCGTGGGGTGGGCTGTGGAGGTATCGTGGAGTGGGCTGTGGAGGTATTGTGGGGTGGGATGTGGAGGTATCGCGGGGTGGGCTGTGGAGGTATC
This sequence comes from Lissotriton vulgaris, assembly GCF_964263255.1. NCBI lineage: Eukaryota > Metazoa > Chordata > Amphibia > Caudata > Salamandridae > Lissotriton > Lissotriton vulgaris. Next base: position 651,773,744 of record NC_141697.1, on the reverse strand, counting down.
GCTGCGTGGGCTGTGGAGGTGTCGCAGGTGGGCTGTGGAGGTATTGTGGGGTGGTCTGTGGAGGTGTCGCAGGTGGGCTGTGATGGTATTGTGGGGTGGGCTGTGGAGGTATTGCGGGGTGGGCTGTGGAGGTATCGCAGGTTGGGCAGTGGAGGTATCGCGGGGTGGGCTGTGGAGGTATCGCAGGTTGGGCAGTGAAGGTATTGCGGGGTGGGCTGTGGAGGTGTCGCAGGTGGGCTGTGGAGGTATCGTGGGGTGGGCTGTGGAGGTATCGTGGGGTGGGCTGTGGGGTATGGTGCTTCTTGAACGAAGAAGACTAGTTTAAAAGTTACAATGTGGTTGGCTCTAGATGTTTTTTTTTTCTCGAGCTGTGCTCAATTCGTTTTTAGTTACCTTGTCGTTTTTGGGATCGTGCATTGCTTTCGTACCTCCCAGCCCTAGCAACTTCCATTCTTTTATACTCGTCAATTACAGATGTCCGTTGCTTTTGTATTAAAACGGATTTCGTTAACCGGATGTTACTCAGTCTGGTTCTTTACAAGCCAGTCAACATAGCAGTTTCTGTGTGCCAGCCCTTTCTATGATTAACACAACAAGCATTGGTAAAGCCAATAGGTCTGACTTTAACATGGCAACACATGTAACAGGCATTAACTAATGTTCTTTACACGTTTGCCTTCAGACATGCTATTTATCCTGTTAACACGTGAACTATTGGCTTTGCAAACGCGGGAAAAGTAGCAAAAAACAGAATTGCTTTCTGCATAGAATGCATATAGTGATAAAGAACTGAATGTGACAACAGGGTTATGATTGAGATGTAAAAGAATCCCTCATGTAGTCCAGTGGAAGCACTTCTTGGAAGGCGAACTAATACACCATGCTGTCAATAGCATAACGTGAGAGGGCTATACTTTTCTAGGATGTCCAGTGTATGTATATGTGAAAGAATTGGTAACATTACGTATTGCACACAGCTGCACTGTCAAGCCAGACCAAAATATGGTCTATAACCTACAGCAGAAAAGTGTTATAGCTTGTCTGAATTGTGTTAATAATCTAGTCTAATGAACCACTACATATATTCTGCTAAGTCCCTCAAGCCTCTGTCCATAAAATTCCAATTGCTTGGCATTACCAGCCCCAGGTTCTTCCGGCACATATATACCCAATTATTACCTACCATACCCGGCACCTAAGCAAACCAACCAGTCTTTTCAAACTATCCACAACCAATCAGTAAAAGCATTCCCAAAATGGACCCGCTGGTTCTCACTCTCTTCCTGATTTTAATGGTCCAACTTTTCATTTTTATTCCTACCAATCCTCAATTTGCTCCTGAACTCACTGGTGTTGTTTGACCTCTGAGTCCTACTGGTCCTAATTATCTATGGTCAACCAACATAGGTCCAGACGGCCAGAAAAGTAAAAAAAACACTTACATACACTGAAATATTAGAACTTATTTACATAATCTGTGGTTTTCGTTAAGATCTGACATGTATCCAACACTCCTGGACAAACATAGTACAGCCCTCTCCTAACGCCTCCTTACTCACTGGTCAACCCTAGATCACACAATTCATTGTCTCTCAAAACTCCTAAGCCGATGTCTGCCTCCTACAATTAGATGGAGAAGGCCCATGATTGTCCATGCGCTTCTGGACCCTGTTCTTCAAACTTTTTTGGCAATAAGGGGTTGCCCGGGGGAGGATTTTCAAACTATCATTGACCTTGTTGCCAAGTCTTTGTCCATGCAACTAGAATTAAAACCCAATTAATGAGTAAACAAAGAGGAAAAAAGCATAGATACAATTTGAAAATGGAAACCAAATGCAGGATTTAGTGATTGGCAAAAAAAAACATTTCATCATAATTTAAAAAAAAAAACATGTAGTCATCATAATTACAAAACATTGCAAATGGAGTGTAATATTTACAATGATTAGAATAGATGGCAAAGTCACCCAAGTATATTATACTTGGTGCTTAATTTGTAACAAAAAAAAGAATAAATAAGGCCCAAATGTTTTTGTTAAAAGCCCACTGGCAGTATGGTTGAATTCTGGGTTGCCCAATTCCAAGAATGCCTAGACTTGATTCAAGTACGTCTCTTTCCTCTACCATTTTCAACTCATGTTTCTGTAGATCTCTATTGCAGGTTCTTTTTTCTCCCTTTGTTAACGTTCTCCAGTCTTTCTCCCTCTCCTTCTCCTTCTCTCTCCCTTTTCTGTTTTTTCTGTCTGTTGCTGTGGGTTAAAGTTTTGTAGTGGGGCTGAGCTTTGCATTCACATAGTGTTAAGTTAGCATGAGCTTATTAGAAGTTTAAACACCCTTTTACCTTTAAGCTGTCTTTTACACACAGCACACGCTTTATTAATTGTTTAGAGTTAGGCTGAGTGTTTTGCTTCACATGAGAATAACTTGTTTTTCTACATCGCTAGACTTGCTTTGTAAGCTTAGTCTGAACAGTGGGTGCCGAGGACTTTAAGGTTATTTCAACACTGTGGCTGTTGTTCGAACTGATCAGCGCAAGTTCTAGACATAGCACATATGCAGCTGCGGCCACCTCAGATATTGGCGCCTTTAATAATGCACTGTGTAGGCATGATTGAACACATTTGGAGAACATTCGTTTGCTGAGAGCTTGTGCAGAACTTGATGTGATTCACTCCTGCTAATCCTTGAGGTATGGGGTTGCCTATGCAAGCCTAAGAGACCTTCTTTAGTTATAAAATAACCTACTAGCAATGGAGGGTGAAATATATGTACATATTTAACCTGTTTCCATTTAGCATTATAACATGCTTTCTCCCTTTGTATTTTATGGAATAGTAACTATGCTGACAATCTTATTTCTTATCATATGTCTGCTTGTATTAGCTAAAATGCTGCACTTGAGATCACAGCCTTAAAATAAATATTTTAAACTTGCACGTGTCTCCCTTTACTCCCTGTTCTGGACTGGTATGAGAGTATAACAAAAGAGTGTTTATGTTTCCCACCTTACCTGAGGTAACCTAAGTCGCATGTTCTAGGTTGTCTAATCATTGGTTACTTTGCTATAGGACGAAGAGCTAATGAGACACTGATGCTAGTCTGGTGGGGAATGTTGGGTACTAATGTGAGTTTTGGTACACCCTAATTCACTGAGGTCCAGAGTCTCTGTCCACTGTTCTGGTCAGAATCCCCGCAACATGGCGCCCAACCAGTGGTGGTCTTATTACATGATGCTTGAGTAGTGCTTTTATTGGTTCTTAACCCCTTCCCTATTGTTTCCGGTTAACAGTGGTGACTGATAAACCTACCTATAGTTACATAGGTCTTTTCAAGCTTGAATCTTTCAAAACGGTTTTCTTTTGAATTACTACTCAGTTGTTCTACATAGTTTTACATTGTACCTCTACTTTTCTGTGTTATAATGGGTGACATTGACATATCGCAGCATAGTCGCATTGCGGTCCGCAATCATTTGCAGGCTTTTCAAGTACCCTTGGGGGGCAAGGCAGTTATTTTTTTGGTGAGTGCTGAGATAGCTTACCCGTTTGAGATTTTCTACTTGTGAGTGACAGTTCCCGCTGTGGATGCGGCTACTCAGGTGTTTCACACTTATACTCACACAGCCGTGCCCGTGGAATATGTTCCTTATAAGACACAGGAATTTCCGATTTCCGCATGGCAGCACTGTGTTTGGTTTAATGGCGCCCTTCCCCACAGTTTAACAGCGATTAAATTAGGTCCTTTGTCCATAAATAAATGCCAATACATTTGTCCATTCCAGGCGCTTCTTGACCTGTGTTGGCTGGATTTACCCCGCATACTTGTGCAGGGGCAGTCCCCGTTGCTGAATTAAGGCCCCTATATTCCTCTGCAATTGGGGTTATCAGGGCCTTTGTTCAATATATCACCCGCAATTTCCAGGGCGGGGCACTGGTGTTGCGGTGCTTCTCGCTGGACCGAGCGGAAAGAAGCTTAGTCCCGTGATGGTTAATGCGGTTACGGGCAAGCGTCCCCAAGATAAGGATGATATGCCTTTTTGGCTTGCCGAGAAATTTGGCCAGCTGGGGGCAGTTTTTCCTAATTCGAGTCCTGTAGAAAAACACAGGATTCTTACAATTAGTTTGCCCAAGGACTTGGTACCGGAAGCCGGTGACTGCGAGTCATGGGGTAGAATTTTTGCGGCAGTGTACACGAGGTGCTTCGGCACTCCGTCAATGGCTGTCCTTCCGACGGTCATTAAGCGTGTTCAGGATGAGCACGGACCTGAGGCTGCGGTTGAATGGGAATGAGACTCGTTGGCACATTTGACGTAGTTTCCGATCTCGTCCTTTCTAATATAAAGGGAGATGCTTTGAACTTCCAAGTGTCTAATGCCTTGCGCGATGTCCCCGATGCCGATAAACCCCGTCAGTTACCGAGAATTATTACGGCGGCTTATAAGACCATAGGCAGAAACAGTTTGGTGTCAAACCCTTTTCTACCAAAGAGAAAAAACAACCTCAGGGTTCGAAGTCGGAGAAAGACGATCAACCCAAAGCTCCAAAGCAAAAGTGGAACAAAAACAAGAGACAGGGAAAACAACAAAAGAAACAGGAGTCCCGTCCCACGTCACCAGTGCCTGCATCTACTGAGCGCACTTATTACTTGCGCGACCGCGTTAGGATTAAGTCACCTGATCGTTTTCAGGTTCCTGATCAACATTCTCCTCGTTCTTTACAGGACACATCAGCCTCATCGTCCAGTGGTGGAGGCGGTGGCAGAGGTTGGGGTGGCCAGCAGAGTCGCGACCAGCCCCGCTCGAAAGTTGGAAAAGGCAAGCAGGACGATTCTTCATAGAAAAGACCCCAGTTTCAGAAAAAGAAAGTTGCCGCTTTAACAGCGAGATATGCCAAAGATAGTGAGAACGCAGCTTCGGAATCAGACATGTGCGCTGACTTTGATGGACAGCGCGGCGGAGATTACCATTGTCCGCGAGGCCCTGCATCCATTACTGAAGGTGACAGCGACTGACCAAGTCATTGTTGTTGAGACAGCTGATACTAGAGCAGCTCCCCCGATAGGCTTTTTTAAATTGACCTTTTAATTGAAGGTGACATACAACATACCATAAAAGGGGTATTTTGGGAAAATCTTACAACTACCTATGACATTTTGTTAGCGGAGGCTGACTAGCCCCCACCTTTAGTTCTCGCAGCTCCGAGAGGGGAGGAGGTAATCCTCCCTAGTTTTGCGCACACTGTGTCTAAGTAGCATCCACTGAATTTTGCAGAAGAGTGAACTAAGGTTCTTGCGCCTGCTTTGTACCGTACTCACTGTGGTTGAGATAAATTCTCCCCCCAACATGAGATTCCCTTACGGTCTATTCCACAGCCTCAACCTCAATATCCCATGTGGTGTGAAACGAAAGCTTCCGTGTCAGAAATCCTTAAACAATTGGAATATCAAGGAGTGATTGAAACTTGTGTGTCTCCGATGAATAACCCTCTTTTTACTGTGGCCAAGCCTTATGCTTCTTACTGTTTGGTATTGGATTACCAGCATTTAATCTCGCATTGCCGTACCTTTGCAGTACAGAATACCCACGGCTCCAGTGGATGGTCTTGTGCGTAAAAGGTTTAAAACCACACTTGACATATCCAATGTTTTTTTTGCCCACAACCTTTCGGATTTAAGTAGTCAATGGCCCGCTTTCACCAGTGTTGGCACACAGAAAAATTTAAACGTTTAGCAATGGGCTATAAGAATAGTCCAGGTGTGTTTGCTGCCCGTATAGTCTCTCTTTTTGAGAGAATCGACCCATATGCATGTTCGTATGTGGATGACATTTATCTCACTGACGAAGAAATATGGGCGCATCTGTGCCGCGTTCACCGCATAATTTGTAATTTTGTGGACTTCGGTTACAAATTTAACTTTGCAAAGTCACACATTGCAGAGTACACAGTGTTGTTCCTGGGCCATGAGCTCAACAATCATGGTTGAGGATTGGCTCCTCACTTCTTGGAGAAATGCTCACAACTGCGCGCTCCTACACTGAAAAAATTACAATCCTTGCTGGGATTTTTGAATTTCGGGCATACATACATTTCCAAATATGTCCAGCGTATCAAGCCATTATATGCTTTGATACAACCAACTTTTACCAAATCATGCTGGCTGCCTGAACATTCCGCCATTTTGCAATCTTTGCAGGCTGATCTTCTAGAATCTAAATTCTTACTGACTCGTGTTTACCACACCAACCTGGTGATAAGAATCATCCCTGGGGCGGTGGGTTTCACATACCTTACTTTTAACGAAGGTGACACAGTACCTATCGCTTACAAGTCACACCTGTACCCTTCGGCTGAAATGCGGTTTTCCTTTGTGGAAAAAGTTTTGACAGCAGTGCAAATGGCGATTCTGAAGGAACGCGCACTGTCGCAGGGGAAACGCATGTTGCTAGTTACTCCGTTTCCTGCCTTGGAGCAAGTGACGAAAGCCAGTGTACCTAATTCTAAAGCTTTGCACCCATGGTGGATACAATGGGCATCATCAATGACGTCTCCGGATGTCACTTTCATTTTTGACGCCTCCTTGCAGTCGCAGGAGTTTTTGCAGTGTGAATTTGTTCATCCTGCCCCGTTCACTATGCAGCCTTTGGAGGATTTCCATTGTATCATTTAAACTGATGGTTCAGCGCAAGTTGCGCATGGGTCAAAGCACGCATACGTCTCAGCTTGCGCCATTGTGGTTGGTACCATAGTGAATGGTGGATTCAAGTCCGATGCCGTGCATACGCAGACATTAGGGGACTGTACCGCCCAATTAGCAGAGTTCCGTGCTCTGATGCTTGCATTGGAGTACGCTGATCCTGGTGTGACTACTCTTGGTGTGAGTGATTCTTAATATTGTGTCCAGTCTTACAATGACAATCTGTTCTTTTGGACTCAGAACGACTATCGTGATTCCAAAGGTAGCACAATAAAACATAAAATTATCTGGGTTCGAGTGGCTGAACATAAAGAGCAACTGCCACTTGTGTATGTAATTCAGACTCTTGGTCATCAACCTGTGGGAGTTCACACTGTTGGCAATAGTCTGGCCGATGAGGCCGAGAAGACAGCAGTTTCGACATATTTGGTTGCAGCAGTTACACGTTCCAAAAGTAAGATTGATGATGACATCTTGGCAGCAAATTGCGCTACTGAGAAGGGAAGTAAATACCCTGCTGGATTTCCTTCAAAGTATTCTTATCATTCAAGTCCTGATAAAGTTCCTTATGTGAAAATACTAGACGTTGGTGACAGATTGATTCCCAACGCGGACAGCAGGTCAGCGCTGATTACAGCTGCCCACGAAGGTGTTGCATCCGCTCATGCAGGCATTTCGGCTACTGTATCTCAGTTACAGCAACGTTTCTGGTGGCGGGGACTGTACAAACAGATGTGTGATTATGTCCTTCAATGTGACATTTGTCGGCAGATAAAGACTTCTACTGCTGCGCGTCTGCTCCAGACACAGTTGTACATTTGTAATAGACCATTTGGTTGTGTTTATTTAGATCACTGCGGTCCTTTTTCCTCTGATACTGCGTATAAGAACATCTTAGTTGCAGTTGATTCTTGCACGCGCTTTGTATGGGTGTGGCACACCAAAGTGCTGATTCACGTACTGTCATAAGAGATTTGCGTGTCTTTGTGGGAATTTTTGCCTGTGGCACCTTCAATTCGGACCAGGGTCCAGCGTTCACCTCTAAGGCTTACAAGGATGCCATGAGTTCATTGGGGGTCCAAGTCAAATTTTCATCTCCATACAGACCTGAGGGTAATAGTGTTGTGGAACGAATGAACCGAGACTTAAAGCAGTCATTGACAGCCCGGGTTATAGGTACATGCCAGAACTGGCTAGCCCATCTCAATAGAGTACAGCGTGCACTTAATAATCTCCCTAGAAAGTCTCTGGGTGGGCGGACCCCATACGAGATGCTCTTTGGTATCAAAATGTTTGTCCCGGACCTTGAAGGTCTAGACCAGGCGGCAGCAGCTGCCCCCTTTAACGTAAATAAACATGGTACTGTTTTACAGAATCTACACGAGACGAGAGGCAGTCTTGCAAAGGAACACTTGCCCTCCACATCTGATGCTGCGTTGCAGATTCCGGTAGTTGGCTGGCTACACCGAATTGGAGAACTGGTTCGAGAGAAGATCGAGAACAAGAAAGAATTTTGTCCCTCATATCGAGCTCCAGTTCCTGTACTTGGCGTGCAGGGAACAAGAACAGTCATTTTACCTCCACTTCCAGGTCAAAAGGAAAAAAGGTACATCTCCATTGACAATGTCAAATTACACAGAGTGGCCGATTCTGCTTAGTATGATACCTGCGGTCTCTTGTCCATCTATACTGAGAAATTCTGTTTTGGCTCTGGCTCCTAACAACAGGCCTGACGTTGCCATCGAGAAGCCTGCTGTTTCAAGTCCTTTATTGAATACCTCACCTGATGATCATCTTGATGAAACTGAGTATACTTACCCCACAGACTTATCAATGCCCGATTTACAAACCTGTTTGGCAACTGAGTCCAGATTTTCATTTGACACTATCTCTACCACATCGAAGTCCCCTTCAAAAATTCCTGTTTTTGCAACATGGTTCAAAAAACATTTTTTGATTCCCCTTTGGACTTACATCTGGTTGGTGCTTTTTTCAATTTTTTTGTTTATCTCAATTGTATTTGTGGTGTATTTTTTCCGTCTTGTAAACGGACACTTTGTTGAAGAGAGAACATCTATTCAACTAATTAATGGAACATTGGCACCCCTTTCCTCATCACACAGAATGAAGAGGGACCTAACTTTTGTAAACATTACTGCTTGGCCCGACTTAGATGGGATTTATTTATTTATTTATTTATTAATCTTATAAAGCGCGACAGCTACCCGTAAGGGTTTCCCTGCGCTGAATGACAGTAATAGCAGAATACAGTCCGAAGGGGAAATTATTGGGCAAAAAGCCAGGTCTTTACGGCTTTACGGAAGCGGAAATGACAGTGCTCCATACGCAAGTCCAGGGGAAGGGAGTTCCAGAGTTTGGGTCCCAAGGTGGCAAAAGAGCGACCACCCACTCTGGAAAGCCTGAACTTAGGAACACAGAACAGGTGTTGGGAAGAAGAACGGAGAGAACGTGCAGGTACATAAAGTTTAACAAGGGACTGGAGATAAGAGGGGGTGACTCCAATTTTGATCTTGTGCATAAAGCACAATGCCTTGAATTTTACCCGATTGTCAAGGTTGAGCCAATGCAGTTCCTTAAGACGTTCAGTAATGGGATCGTGTTTCCGACAACCACAGAGAAGCCGTGCAGCAGCATTCTGAACTAGTTGAAGACGGCGCATGACCGCCCTGGTAGCCCCCAGATAGAGCACGTTCCCGTAGTCAAATCTAGAGGTCACCAGGGCCGTCACGACGGACCTCTGGGTGTCGGAAGGCAGAATCCAGAAGATTTTTCTCAGCCATCTTAAGATGGTGAAACAGGTGGCTGCAACTTTATTGGCCTGGTCTTTCATCGATAGATCCCTATCAATAATGACCCCAAGATTTCGCGCTCGCTCAGAAGGAGTGGGTAAGCCGCCCATGGTCGAGGGCCAATGTCTCGAACTCCATAGATCAGGCTTGTTACCAAAGACAAGCACCTCCGTCTTGTCGCTATTTAGTTTGAGAAAATTGCGGCTCATCCAACGGGAGATCTCGCTAAGACCCGTTTGCAAAGATGAAGGAGAGGAGGGATCAACTTGGGATAGGGAAAACACAATCTGAGAGTCGTCAGCGTAAGTAAAAAGATTTAGACCAAAATAATGTGCAATATGGGCCAGAGGAACAACATAAAGATTGAAAAGGAGAGGACTAAGAATTGAGCCCTGGGGCACACCATGTGGAGAGAGGTAAGTGTTGGATGTAGAAGTATTGGAAAAGATTTGAAAAGTCCGGTCAGTGAGAAAAGACGAGAACCAGTGCAAGGCTTTATCACTAATGCCAAAGGAGGCAAGATTGTTCAGAAGGATACTGTGCGAAACAGTATCAAAGGCTGCACTGAGATCAAGCAATATCAGTGCAGCCGTTTCACCTCGATCTAATAGTAGGCAAAGATTCTCAGTCACTCCCAATAGAGTGGTTTCAGTAGAGAAACCCTGACGAAAACCAGACTGGGAGGGATGAAGAAGATTATTAATGGTAACAAAGCGTGATAAATGCAAATGAATATGCCTTTCAAGAATTTTAGAGAAAGCAGGCAACAGTGAAATAGGGCGAAAATTTGAAGCAACATTGGGATCCGCGGTGGGTTTCTTCAGTAGCAGAGTAACCATTGCGTGCTTCCAACAGTTAGGAACCGTGGCTGAGTCAAGAGAAAAATTGAGTAAGGTACAAATCATACTAAGTTGAGGGAGCTCTAGCTTACGTAAAATCGAAATTGGTAGGGGATCCATGGGGAACCCGATTTAATGTTGTTTAGGATCTCCAATAAAGTAGTAGGTGAGAGATCAGGCCAAGTCGTCAGTGAGGCCGAAGGTAGACAAGAAATAGTGGGAGGCAGGCAAGAATCTGCATCAGTATGCATGGTCGAAGATGGAGTAGTAAGAATATTAGTATTATCATGGGCTGCAATATCTTGGTAGATATTTTCAATTTTAGAAGTGAAGTACTGGGCAAGTTCATCACATTTCTTGCTAGAAAGAGGTAGGGGTATAGCAGTGGTCTGTGAGCCAGCAAGATCTTTCACTACATTAAATAGTAAATTGGACTTGTTCATAGCTTCAGTAATCATGTTATTAACATAGTATGGTATGAGCACAAGCCTTATGATAAAGTTTCAATTCTGTTCTATATGTAAGACCAGCAGTGATGGAGTAATCCTTCCTCCAGGCACGCTCTAGTCTTTTACATTGGGCTTTGTGTGAACGAAGAGTTTCATTGTACCAGGGGGCAGGAGATTTATGAACAATACTCTTCTTATTAGTAAGAGGGAGGCAGGTGTTTATCGCCTCAAGAAGCCAGGAATTCACAGAATTAGCAGCCGCATCCATGTCATCCAAGTTGAGTGGAAATTTAGGCATAAGATCGCACAGGCTTTTGTTAAAAGCAGCAATATCCAAATTTTTCCAGACTCGCTTCTTGATGTTCATAGAAGGATTGAATTGGGTCTGTGCTTCATTACTTGTTATAGTAAATTTAACAAGGTAATGGTCAGACCAAGAAACTGGCAGTGCAGGAAGACATATTAGTTGTGTGATGTTAGAAAAGATAGTATCCAAGAGATGCCCACCTTTGTGGGTGGGACCCTTATTGTGTAAAGTTAAGTTCATAGCGGCTAGATCAGCAATGCAATTTCCTGCCAGGTTATCATTAGGGTCATCTAAATGTAAATTTAGGTCTCCTATAATTAAAAAATTGCTGGATGAAATAAGAACCAATGCAATATATTCCAGGAATTGGGTATACCAAGAGTTTACAGTGCCCGGCGGGCGATACACTAGGAGCCCTGTGAGGGTGTTTTTGGGATTTAGGGCAAGCTTGAAATGCAATGCTTCACAGCCGCCCAAGACGACAGGATCCGACTGACATTGATATTTTTTATTGAATATGATTGCCACGCCACCCCCCGTCCTTCTAGGACGGTCATTTCTGACAATAGCATAATCAGTTGGCAAAGCTTCGGCGATGTCAGGGCCGGAGCTATCGTGAAGCCAGGATTCTGTGACGAAGAGCGCATCCGGCGCTTCATCGATAAGCAAGTCAAAAATGTTTCGTTATGTTTAGGCAAGGAACGACAATTATGACTTAGAAATACAAAACCAGGGGGAGAAGAAATAGTAGTTTGTTGTTTTTGGCTGTGTGGGCTTTCGGGTGGGATGTCCAATAAACTCACTGACACTGGGTTGCGAGGCAATGAGGGTTTTATTATTTTATATAGCCTCCTCTTTTGTACTGGTACTCGATAGAAAGGCAAGGGATTGTCAATGTCTTCTTTAGCTTGTTTAGCGGTTCCCAGTCTCCGACTTTCCCGGTGCCTTCTGGGCGTTGTAGGCCTTGTCTCCGCCGTCTTGTCTCTCGTTCAAGATGTGACCAAAAAAACAAAAAGAAACCACTATTAGATCGCGGTTTTGGGGTGTTTGTCAGGGAAGGGTAGTGAGGGACCACACGTGCTCGTTGCTCTCAAGGTGTCGGTGAGGTGAAGGGAAGGTAACGGTGCAATGAGGGTCGGTTTCTCGGTTTAAGGTGGTTTACCCCACTTACGTCCCGCCCACCCCGTGAACCTTGACCGTACCTGCTCGAGCCACACTTCGTGTGAAGTGTGGCTGGGCGATGCGCCTCCTCGTTGGCCTCCCGGCTTGTCGTGGTCGTCGCGGCTCTCTCTTCCCTCGGTTTCCCAGGTCCGCGATCCGCTGTCTCAGTTGTCACTGGGCTCCGTCCTCCGATGTTCCTCTATCGCCTCCTCTCTCCGCTGGTCCGCTCTCCAGTCCGCTCCCGGTCTCCTCGTCAGCCCACCCGCCTCCTGTTGTTGCTGTTCTTCGCTTGCGTCCTCTCCCGTCCTCCACTGCTCACACGCCTCCTCCAGCCGATGTTCCTTGCTTACTTCGCCTCCCGTCCTCCACTGCTCACACGCCTCCTCCAGCCGATGTTCCTTGCTTACTTCGCCTCCCGTCCTCCACTGCTCACACGCCTCCTCCTCGATCGCGATCTTCGGTTCTTCGTCTTCGGTTCTCCTCCACTCTGCTCCTCTCTCACGCCACCACTCTCCACTCCCTCCGGGTGAAAAACACACCTGAGATCTGTTTGGGCGCACCTTTACCTCCTGATGGTGGGCGGTCTCCGGATCCAGCTCCGCCCAGTTAAAGAAACACGGCTCCTCCGGTTCCCGGGACGTTTGTCGCCAGTCTGTTATAGGTTTCCAGGCGTCTGCATGCTGGGCGACAAAAGATGACACAGGTAAAGGTAAGCCGGGAGGGCCCGGGTCCGGGTCCTCCTCGTCACAGGCTGTTACAAAGGAAAGGAGTATCCAAATAAAATGGGCAGTCCGAGCAGTGCTGAGGGAACCGATCAAGCATGTCAAGAGAGGTCGTAACATGAGTGCCAGAAGGTCTTAAGTCAAGTAGTTGTTTGGCGGTGTAAAAATGAGGTATAACAGGAGAAAGACCAGGGGTTCTGGCCCCGGGACCCGTATGGGCACGGACGGGCGCAGACGGCCGCCATCGGCGCGCCCGCTGCGCCCGCCCGCTGCGCGGGCGGGAAATGACACACATTTATACTGGAGGAGGGTGGGAGGGTCTGAAAGCCTAGACCGCGATCCCTGCACCTCCCTAAGATGGCGGCTGACCCCCGGCTCAAGCCGCAACAGCGTTCAATAGGCTGTGCGGTCCGAGGTAGTAAGCGAAGGAGATGTGCAAATTAGCAAATGAGCAAGGTTTAAAAAATATAGAGGTTAAAACACAATTTGGCAACAATATTCTAATCCGCCTAAACTTTCCCGGCTTTCCGCCTCAGGAAGTACACGCTAGTAATCAATCACTGAGCAGCGTCACAAGTGCGATTTAAATACCAGGGAGGGCGGGAGGGTCTGAAAGCCTAGATCGCGATCCCTGCACCTCCCTAAGATGGCGGCTGACCCCCGGCTCAAGCCGCAACAGCGTTCAATCGGCTGTGCGGTCCGAGGTAGTAAGCGAAGGAGATGTGCAAATTAGCAAATGAGCAAGGTTTAAAAAATATAGAGGTTAAAACACAATTTGGCAACAATATTCTAATCCGCCTAAACTTTCCCGGCTTTCCACCTCAGGAAGTACATGCTAGTAATCAATGTGTTGTATGGGATGCTGGTAAATTTCAAATTCATGGTCCCACAGAGGTTATAAATGTCCCGAATATACTTAGAGTTTCTATGGGGGATGTGATTAAACAAAATATACGCTCTGATGATTGGGATGTTCAAGCCGTCGAGGCTTTGTTTTCAGATTTGAAATATTATGCTGCAGATTTATATTTAGATTCGGCTAATTATGGTGATTTGTTCTGTTACCAACACTATGGCAATCATTACCTGCCTAAGGCAAACACCAGGAGGAATATGTTTAATTTTACGCAATGGGAACATTGCCCCGCTTCTATTGAAGGCAGCTCCAGTTCTCCTTTAAATAGATTCACATATTTTACTAGTTTTAATCAGTCAAATCCCAATGCATTTTATTTTAAGATGACCGAAAAGTTCACTTCCATAGTTGGACTAGAGGCTTTGCATCGTGCATGTCTCATCCCAAACCATATTGTCGTGATCGTGACGAGCTGGAAGGCTCGAGTGAGGAAATACCGCGGCAGCACTACATCTCCCAGAAAGCTCCAGGGCGAGACGAAACAGTCTCCGCCCCCGGAGAGAGTATAAAAACACTTCCGTCACAATTCCAAGTTGCTTGTCAATCCTTCCGGTTACCTGATCGTGTATGGACCTAGCCTTCTTAGACCTGTGTATGCGCGGACGCTTGCCTTCCCGCTTTGGACGCCGAGAGCAAAGGGTGCGCGGACGCTTACCTTCCCGCTTTGGACGCCGAGAGCAAAGGGTGCGCGGACGCTTACCTTCCCGCTTTGGACGCCGAGAGCAAAGGGTGCGCGGACGCTTTCTTTCCCGCTTTGGACGCCGATATACTTTGGATATTTTCGTAAGTAGAGATCTGGTCTCCTTATTATTTAGCACGGCCGTGCTTTCTAGAGTAGGTATTTGATGCCAATGAGTATTGTCTGGTATATCTCACATCACCTCTCTCTTCCAAACGATATCCTGTTCGATAGTGACTATAACTACTCGAAGAGGAAATCACCTTTCTACACCGTTTGTGTAGCTAACTGTGACTTAAACAGAACCCGTTTCCAGCTTGAATCCGAGTCCTCGTCATTTCCCGACTTTGGGGACAAATCAAGCGGTTATCATCCGTAAGTGAATCCCATGTTGATAATTGCCTATGTTTGCTTGTATCCCTTATCCTCAGAGCACTACTAACCCGTGTTCTTGTCTTTGCAGACATTGTTGTGCCTTGAAGTCCTCCTGTGCCATAGACCAGATCTTGAGGGGTGCCTTCACAACAACCTTCCCGGCGCAACTCCCCTTCCCTTTACCTGGAGGACTACCTGTCTCCGGTGTATACCTCCACCGGAGAGGGTCAGTGTTATCGGGTATAGGGAAGACTATCTTCTCTCCGTGGTCCCTGCTGGCTAGACCCCTAAAGGTTAGTGGCTTGTGTTTTCTGCTCTTGTGTTGTTTATCTGCCGCTAACCTTGACAGATTGACAAGCCCAAGGAAAGAGACCAGCCTGGGCCATGGATACTAATGCTGCCTTGACCTCGTTGCTTGAGGGATTTAGTGTACTCCAACAAGAAGTACATGCTTCCCGAGTGGAAAATCAAGAGCTCAGAAAAGACATGAATACTATGCGTAGAGAAGTCGCTGGTATGTCCCGCAGAAACCCTGGGGGTGGGTCCTATATTAGAGAAGCGACGCTTCCTCCTCCGGGACAAACCCTACCTCAGCCATCGACCCCAATAGCTTCAGGGGGGGGGTTCTTTAATCCCCATGCCGTACCTACATCCTCCACAGACCACACTCCTACAGTGCACGTCATCCAGAATACAGGAATACCTTTGGCTGCCCCAGAGAGGTTTTACGGAGATCCTAAGAAGTTTGAGACCTTTTTAAACCAGTGTCGTCTCCACTTCTTATGCAAACCTGCCGTATTTCAAGATGATGCTGCAAAAACCGCATTTATGATGTCTTATATGGGAGGGAATGCGGCGAGCTGGACTATTCCGTTGATGGAAAGGAACGATCCCGTTCTACATCGATTCCCAGACTTTTGTACAGCCTTAAGGAAACTCTTCGATCGCAAGACACATATGTTGTCGTTAGATAAGGAACTCCTAACGTTGCGACAAGGGTCGCAAGATTTACTGGCGTACATCACCTCATTTAATCGCCTCTTAGCCGAAACTGACTGGCCTCAAGAAAAAAGGACCTCGTTGTTCTACCAGGGCCTTCGGAGCGAACTGAAAGATGTCCTGTCACAGGTAGTCCAATTACCCGCTACATGCGAGGAACTCATCGACCTCACCGTACAATTGGACCATCGGCTCCTGGAGAGGAAAGGAGATCAAAACAGAGGTGATGGACGCGGATGGTATCCAAGATTCAAGCTCCCCTCCGAAGATCACACCAAAAGCTCCGATAACGTGGAACCCATGCAGATTGGGGGTATTCGAGGTCCTCTGACGTCTGAGGAAAGAGAGCGACGGAGAAAGATGAAACTCTGTATGTACTGTGGGAAAGGGGGGCATTTTGTACGAGAATGTCGTGCTCGGACCCCACTTACGGACAAAACCCAAGGACAAAAAACTACTGCAGCCCTTGGATCCCGTGAGACGGCGGAAAACTAGAACGTCCAACCCCGAATGAGATCTCTGGGATGGACCAACAACCAACAAGGATCTCCAACTTACTCGCCAATACGATGATGCCTGCTGTGGCACACATGAATTTGCCTATCTCTCTGTGGACTACCCGAGATAACTACACTCGGATGGATGCATTGTTGGATTCGGGGGCCACAGGAAACTACATGGATATTGACTACGCCAATTCCCTGGGGCTACCATGGGAAGAAAAGACAGAACCTGAACAAGTAAAAGCCGTGGATGGATCCATTTTGTCTTCCGGGCCGGTGGTTAAACATACGCTCCCTTTGAGAATGCAGCACGGAGAACATATGGAGTTTATACAATTCGATTTGATAGCCGCTCCTCAGTTTCGTATGATCCTAGGCATGCCCTGGCTTACGTTACATGATCCAATAGTGTGTTGGTCAGCTCGTACCGTCACCTTAAACTCCCCCTATTGCATGGAACATTGCTATAACCCTGTCGAAGAAGAAGACCATGAAGAACGACCCAGTCTTAGACACTTGGCAGTGGCATGCTCAGAAACACCTCTCGGAAGTACGTCAAATCTACCAGAGATATATGAAGAATATCGTTCTCTGTTCGACAAACAAAAAGCCACCGGGTTGCCCCCGCACAGGGTATATGATTGTTGCATCGAACTCCTCCCCGGTGCCTCTATTCCTTGTAGCAGGGTGTATGCCCTGACGGAACATGAGAACCTCTATTTACAGAACTACATTGAGGAGAATCTTGCTACGGGATTCATCAGTCATTCCACTTCCCCTGCTTCGTCTCCCCTCTTCTTCATCCCGAAGAAAGACTGTGCAGAATTACGTCCCTGTATCGACTACAGAGCCTTGAACAACATCACGGTGAAAAATAGATATCCCCTTCCTCTGATTCCTGTAATGATGGACCAAATAAAGGGAGCTCGATACTTCACCAAATTAGATCTGAGAGGGGCCTACCATCTGGTGAGAGTGAAAAAGGGGGATGAATGGAAGACCGCGTTCCGTACGAAGTTCGGCCTATTTGAGTACAATGTAATGCCCTTCGGGTTATGCAACGCTCCTGCAGCCTTCCAATTCTTTATGGACGAGGTGCTCAGGGGTCTACTGGATACCATATGCATGGTATACATAGACGATATCCTGGTATACTCCAGTACTCTCCAGGAACACGAACGCCATGCCAAAGAAGTGTTGAGTCGTCTACACCAACATCAGCTGTTTGCAAAACTAGAAAAATGCCTCTTCCATGCCACAGAAGTTTCATTTTTGGGGTATGTGATAAACGCCAATGGGTTTCAGATGGAGAGTGGAAAGGTGGAAGCCATCACAAGCTGGAAAACTCCTCAAGACGTGAAATCGGTGCAAAGCTTCCTTGGTTTTGCCAATTATTACCGGCGTTTTATCAAAGACTTTTCTAAAATCATCCACCCCATTTCCCATCTGTTAAAGAAAAACGTTCCCTTCAAGTGGGGAGAGGAGGCAGAAAACTCCTTCTGCATTCTAAAGGATAGCTTCACCAAGGCTCCTATCTTGCGACATCCAGATGCACAACTTCCTTTCATCTTAGAAACAGATGCTTCGCAGTACGCATTGGGAGGGGTACTTTCGCAACGCCACCCGGAAACGGGACAAATCCATCCAGTGGCATTCTACTCCAAAAAACTCAGTCCAAGCGAAATCAACTATTCGATCACGGACAAAGAGTTGCTGGCAATTAAGAGAGGGTGTGAGGAATGGAGACATTACCTGTTGGGGGCACGCCATACCATCGAGATCTACACGGACCATCGGAACTTACTGTTCTTAAAGACCGCAAAAGCACTGACCCCCAGGCAGTTGAGATGGACTCTCTTCTTCTCAGACTATGATTTCATCATCAAATATCGGCCAGGCCCGCAAAACGGAAAAGCCGATGCCCTCTCAAGGAATCAAGACACGCAAGAACCCCTTTCAGACATTCCTGTGGAACCAACAACCATCCTTCCTGAGAAATCCTTCCCTGAAAACACCATCGCCTTGCTCACATCCTGTGATTTCCTCGAGGATACCAGAGTAGCAGTAACAGAGATCGATGTCCAGGCTTGGTTAATGGAAGATCCTCAAATAAGAACACAAAAAGACGACCTCCTGTACTACCGACATGCCTTATATGTGCCGGACCCTGGGCTGCAAATGCAGGTGCTGAATTGGGCACATGACTCTGTGTTGGGGGGACATTGGGGAGTGTATAAAACTATAGCTACCATAGAACGTTCATTCTGGTGGCCGACCTTACGAAACGATGTTAAAAAATACATACGGAACTGTTCAGTATGCACTCAAGGAAAAGCAAAACACAACAAACCTTCGGGGCTGTTACGTTCCATTCCCATTCCTCCTGCACCCTGGCATACGGTCTCAATGGATTTTATAGTTGAGATGCCTTTATGTCAGGGAAAAACTACGGTACTGGTGATAGTAGATCACTTGACTAAAATGGGACACTTTGTACCGCTGGAGGGTCTGCCTACATCAGCCGAACTAGCCATGATTATCTTGCAGCACCTCATCCGAGCCCATGGCATCCCCAGAGTATTCATCACCGACAGAGGGTCTCAGTTTACTTCACGTTTTTGGAAGGCCCTTTGCGATTCCTTGGCCATAGACGCAAGACTCTCCACGAGTTACCACCCTCAGACAGATGGCAAGACAGAGAGGCTCAACCACACCCTCGAACAATACCTACGTTGTTTTACATTGCAGAACTCAACGGATTGGGTTACCCTCTTGTGGTTAGCTGAATTCACCTACAATAACTCTGACCACACTACACTGGGATGTTCTCCCTTTTTCTGTCTGCTTGGGTACCATCCGAACATTCTCCCCTTCGAATGGCCTGTTACGACCAATCTACCCAGTATCCAGGAACATCATGCTCATCTCCAGGCCATTCAAATTGAGGCAAAACATCACTTGGCTGAAGCTCAAGCGACGCAGAAGCGGTATGCCGACAAGAAACGCACTCCTGAACCGGTCTACAAGGTGGGGGATAAGGTATGGCTTTCCACAAAAAACATTCATCTCCGGGGAATTAACAAACTCAAACCTAGATATATAGGTCCCTATAGTGTTGAGGAGGTTATCAACCCTGTGGCCTTAAAGCTTTCCATTCCCCAGAACTGGAGAATACATCCAGTGTTTCACGTCTCACTACTCCTACCTTGTCATCTGGAAACTAGATTGCCCGTCCATCCTGCTCCAGTATTGGTAGAAGGTCTGGAGGAGTATGAGGTGGAAGAATTGTTGGATTCCCGGATCCATAGGGGTAGAGTGCAGTATCTGGTGAGCTGGAAGGGATTTGGGGTAGAGGAGAGAACATGGGAACCAGAGCAGAATTTGCACTGCCCTGACTTGATCTCGCAATTTCATCAGCTGTATCCTGGAAAACCGGGTCGACCGCCGGGTCGGCGATCCTCGAGAGGGGGTTCTGTCGTGATCGTGACGAGCTGGAAGGCTCGAGTGAGGAAATACCGCGGCAGCACTACATCTCCCAGAAAGCTCCAGGGCGAGACGAAACAGTCTCCGCCCCCGGAGAGAGTATAAAAACACTTCCGTCACAATTCCAAGTTGCTTGTCAATCCTTCCGGTTACCTGATCGTGTATGGACCTAGCCTTCTTAGACCTGTGTATGCGCGGACGCTTGCCTTCCCGCTTTGGACGCCGAGAGCAAAGGGTGCGCGGACGCTTACCTTCCCGCTTTGGACGCCGAGAGCAAAGGGTGCGCGGACGCTTACCTTCCCGCTTTGGACGCCGAGAGCAAAGGGTGCGCGGACGCTTTCTTTCCCGCTTTGGACGCCGATATACTTTGGATATTTTCGTAAGTAGAGATCTGGTCTCCTTATTATTTAGCACGGCCGTGCTTTCTAGAGTAGGTATTTGATGCCAATGAGTATTGTCTGGTATATCTCACATCACCTCTCTCTTCCAAACGATATCCTGTTCGATAGTGACTATAACTACTCGAAGAGGAAATCACCTTTCTACACCGTTTGTGTAGCTAACTGTGACTTAAACAGAACCCGTTTCCAGCTTGAATCCGAGTCCTCGTCATTTCCCGACTTTGGGGACAAATCAAGCGGTTATCATCCGTAAGTGAATCCCATGTTGATAATTGCCTATGTTTGCTTGTATCCCTTATCCTCAGAGCACTACTAACCCGTGTTCTTGTCTTTGCAGACATTGTTGTGCCTTGAAGTCCTCCTGTGCCATAGACCAGATCTTGAGGGGTGCCTTCACAACAACCTTCCCGGCGCAACTCCCCTTCCCTTTACCTGGAGGACTACCTGT
Source organism: Lissotriton vulgaris (assembly GCF_964263255.1). Taxonomy (NCBI): domain Eukaryota; kingdom Metazoa; phylum Chordata; class Amphibia; order Caudata; family Salamandridae; genus Lissotriton; species Lissotriton vulgaris. Next base: position 651,752,959 of record NC_141697.1, on the reverse strand, counting down.
CTCCGGTGTATACCTCCACCGGAGAGGGTCAGTGTTATCGGGTATAGGGAAGACTATCTTCTCTCCGTGGTCCCTGCTGGCTAGACCCCTAAAGGTTAGTGGCTTGTGTTTTCTGCTCTTGTGTTGTTTATCTGCCGCTAACCTTGACACATATGTTGTTTTTTAATTCGGCTATTTCACAAACGACCTGCTTTGGATTGGCTACTACTAAAAAATTAAATGCTCCTTCTTTTCCAGAATTGGAAGAGTACCCCGGTTGGGATAATAATACCAGTTTTTCTATCAGGGAATTACAGACCCTGTTGCTGAATTCTACTTTTAACATATCCAGTTTGGATCCTAAAGGTTGGTTGTTATGGCACAAAAGTGCAGATTCTTGCCAACATCGTTTTCTGGGTTTACCCCCTGGCTACACACAGGTTAGAGTGGATCCCGGTTTTGAGAGTGACCATTCTGTAACTACCAATTCCGTAGGCAAGCGGTGTCAGAATTGGCTCAAGCACTCCACTTTAGCGTCAGTTAAGCTACATTTATCTAAATTGACTGACGATGTTGATCTGAATGACTTTATGAAGGGCCCTGCTTCCGGCAGATCCAAAAGGTAGATATATGCAATTTACAACAAAGTTTGGAAACTGTCCCAGATTGAGGCTGCTTTACGCTTAATAGCTATAGATCAAGCAAATTTAGAAAAGGTGCTGGCAGTTGTAGATAACAGCATTAACATGCTTTCTTCCCGCATTTACACTTTAGATAATATTGTTTCATCTGTTGTTGATATTGTGAAAGAAGATGTCTCTGTTTTGTACCATGGCCAAAATCAATTGCGTTCCATTATGCAATTTGCATGGACTTTACAAACGTTAAAGGCTGGGAAGGTGCCTTGGGACTACATGAACATGTCCTCATTTTTTGCCCCTTTTAATTTGACTGACAAATAGCAATTTATGTCTATGAAAGATGCAATTTTTTCTATGCTACAAATTGAAAAGTTAGAACCTTTGCCGTTTTCTGTGGCCGAAAAAAATTCTGCTGAGTGGCTCGTCCATGGGTTAATAACATGACCTTTTCCTTTGTTCAAATTCGAAGCTTGTATGAAATATTACGCAATTGGCAGGTATGAACCTCTAGGCACCGCTTATATCCATAAAGATTGATCACTACCATTTACCTATAGGTGCCTGAGGAGGGAAAAGAGGTTTATTTGAGGTGTGAGGATTGCACAAGAACACCAGATCACTTGTTAGTGTGTAGGAATATCCAATTGCATGGCTTGTATAATCAGAATGCGCCTAATTTAGCCTGTGTTTTAAAAGGTACACCAATGCCTGCTATCACACCCACATTCACATTACTAGCAAATGGTCATTTACTTTTAAATAATGAAGATTGTTGTGGGATGTTAGCTGGAATTCCTTACATCGTTACGGTCTCCCAACGTGTAGTTTGTTGTAAAAACGTAATGTTTTCTCTTCCACATGGGAAGCTGGATGTTTCTATCTGTCCGTCGATTCCGACCTTGAAAGCAGAGTTCAACAAGATGAGTCGAATAAGAGCTCTTTTGTCCCAGAAAGAAGTCGCCCTTACATCTGCTCGTGAAACATTTGTCCTTCACGTGGCAAACACCCGCACAAAGGTGCATGCTTTATTCAATACGGATATGCATTTGGAAGAGTTAATTCACACTGTCTTTAATACTTCCTCGACCACAGGGCTGGCCCACTTTTTTTAAGTTGTTAGAAGTGGCCTTGTGACTTCTTTCCAAACTATATTTGGTGTGTTCCTGGCATTTTTTCATTTGATTTTTTCCAGCCTGTTTGGTGGATTTCCCTTGATGCTCGCTCTGGTCGCCGGTGTGCTTCTATTAATTTGTTTATTTAAAAATGGATGCACGTCCTGTGTTACAAGACAATCTGCCCTGGCTGTTGCTGCTCCGCAAATGAATGCTTGATTAGTATGGAGCGCTGCCTCTGGCTACATTGAGTGCAGTTTATGGATTATCGTTTCGATTTTCCTTTTTCACATGTGCCCAGCCTGTCTGTTATTGCCTGAGCTGCGATTTTTAATGGGCTCTGGATTTGTGTTTCTGCAATACGGTGTCTCCCATTGTGGATTATGACCAACTGATGAGCCCCTTAGTTGCTCATGAATTGTTTTGTTCTGGCGGCGGGATTATGGCCTTTGCGGCGGTGCATGGAGTCCTGGGATGTTGGAATGTCTTTGCAGCGGCGCATGACTTCTTGGCACGAAGTTATATTGAAGAAAACCCGAGTTGTCCTCTGATGGTACTTGAGGCTCCGGATATTGAGGAACATGTATGTTCATTCTAATTAATGAAGTGGATGGCTGAAATGTTTTCGGATGAAAACAATGACATCCTGTTGGAGGCTGTTGCAACGTACTGTGCATATACACTGTTGGAGTGAGATGCATTTCCTTTTCTCTCTCTCTTTCACGACCGACGTCACATGTTGGACATCGGATTATGTTATTGCTATTTTAATTTTTTTAAGGCCCGTTGGCTTAACTGTGCCCTTAAGTGATTACTAATTTGGAGTATTTTCAAAATTCAGAGTTTGCTCTAGTTTTTCCATTGTGGCAATTTGAACTTGACTCTAACTCTCAAACTTGAACTCTGCCTTCCAAATTTGCCCCCTTCTTATCCGTGCTCCGATCAATGGAGGGCGTAGTGGGGCTGAGCCTTGCATTCACACAGTGTTACGTTAGCATGAGCTTATTAGAAGTTTATGACAAAGGTATATACCCAGGCAAAAACAACGTAAATATCTGGCAAAAATATAATACAATAAGGTAACGCAAACACAAGAAGGAAGATAAAACAACAACGTGCTATGATGACATACATTTTTTTATTATATTTATAAAAATTGATATGGACATGTTCAATCATACAGAAGAATTGTGTTTAAAATACATTAAAAGAAAATTAAATATTCAATCACAATAATATATAGTGTTCAGGGAAAGTTTAGAACATTGATAATTCCCAGAACTGATTGAAGAAGCTGATGTCCATATCAATTTTTATAAATATAATTACATTTTTTATGTCATCATAGCACGTTGTTGTTTTTTCTCCCTTCTTGTGTTTGCGTTACCTTATTGTATTGTATTTTTGCCAGATATTTACGTTGTTTTTGCCTGGGTATATACCTTTGTCATAAACTGCTTTGCCCTGACCCAGGAAATTTATTTCATTCAGGGGGTCCCTGTTTAACCTTACTTATCAGAAGTTTAAACGTCACTTTACCTTTCTGCTGTCTTTTGCACACAGCACACACTTTATTAATTGTTTAGAGTTAGGCTGAGTGTTTTGCTTCACATGAAAATAACTAGTTTTTCTACATCACTAGACTTGCTTTGTAAGCTTAGTCTGAACAGTAAGTGCAGAGGCCTTCAAGGTTATTTCAACACTGTGGCTGTTGTTCGAACTGATCAGCGCACGTTCTAGACATAACACATATGCAGCTGCTGCCACCTCAGATACTGGTGCCTTTAATAATGCACTGTGTAGGCATGATTGAACACACTTTGAGAACATTTGTATGCTGAGAGCTAGTGCAGAACTTGATGTGATTCACTCCTGCTAATCCTTGAGGTATGGGGTCGCCTATGCAAGCCTAAGAGACCTTCTTTAGTTATAAAATAACCTACTAGCAAGGCAGGGTGAAATATAGATATATATAACCTGTTTCCATTTAGCATTATAACATGCTTTCTCCCTTTGTATTTTATGGAATAATAACTATGCTGACAATCTTATTTCTTATCATATGTCTGCTTGTATTAGCTAAAATGCTCCACTTGAGATCACAGCGTTAAAATAAATATTTTAAACTTGCACGTGTCTCCCTTTACTCCCTGCTCTAGACTGGTATGAGAGTATAACAAAAGAGTGTTCATGTTTCCCACCTTAACTGAGGTAACCTAAGTTGCATGTTCTGGGTTGTTTAATCAATGGTTACTTTGCTATAGGACGAAGAGCGAATGAGACACTGATGCTAGTCTGGTAGGTGATGTTGTGCACTAATGCGAGTTTTGGTACACCCTAATTCACTGAGGTCCTGAGTCTCTGTGCACAGTTCTGTGTCTGAGCAGAATCCCTGTACCAGTTTGATGATGAAAAATAATTCCTAGTCCCCGAAAATGGGTGAACTCCACTTGCACAAATTAAACACTGGATATATTGCTTAGCAAAACAAATGTTGGTCCTAATTGACCATGCGAGTAACTCAAACGATGCAGATGCATCAAAGTATAAAGAACTTAATTCCAGTGCATTGTTCAAAACCCTTACCAGCCCATACGTTTCAACCCCCATTTAGGCAAATACGGGGCCTTCTTCAAGATGCTAAATTGCTTAAAATATGAAACAGTCGTCTCTTTGGACCCCAATTTTCTGAAAGAATGTTCAGTTAATTAGCAGATTTAAACACACACACTACAGGGGTAAAAGAACAAAAAAAAATTAACGGGCTGTGGAAAGAGGTTGCTCATCAACAGAAAAAACTTCTGAAACAAGCACAAAGTCGAGGGAAAGCTGCTATTGGGAAAGGCTTAACTCATTTGATGATGATGAGAACCACATACTCCACAACAGTGGTATCTGGTCAGAAAATGCGCTGCCAGCAACTGTGGTCCCCCCCCTGCGTGTGCTGATAAACAGTGTAAATGAAATGCTGTTTGTGCATGAACAAGAGAGAAGCAAACGTGCAAGAAGGTCGCTGAAGAGGAAAAAGACAACTAAGACTACAGCACATGGCTAAGGCGAAGACATGTGCCATTCCTGCATGTTTCCAGAGGTGAGAGAGAGAGATTACTGTACTCCATGACTAGGCTAAGGCAGAGGAGCGTCACCCCACTGCTTCAGCTGCAAGCTGAATACAAAAAAAAAAACGATGGTAACGTTTGTTATTATAATTTTTGTTTTTTTGTATTCAGCTTGAATCTGAAGCCAAGTGGGCGGGGCTGGGCTAGGCTCCCCGCGTCACAGGGGAGGAGTGGTGGCAGCACCTAAAGTGTGCATGATGATTTGACCGGCTGTCTCGAATCTGCCAAAGCATCATGTGCACTCTGCATGTTCTCCATGCAGGCTGTATTACAGCCTGGGTGGAGAAAATGCACAGTCTGCCAGCCCCTGGCTAAGCTGGAATTGCGTGGAAAAAAATGATGGATTTAACCCAGATCTGTGACTGGGGGTGACTCTTTGAATAATTCAGCATTCTTTCCATCATCCGTTCTTTTTGCATTTGTTGCCCTAAGTGTGAAAGGTATGCTCAGACGTGGGTCGAGTGCTCGCTACGCCACCAGATTCAAGCTAGCCTGGCTGATGAGGGGTGTTATCCCGAAACTGTTCCCAGGATGCTTGGTTCTGGTCCAGGGAAGACCTCGGCTGGCAGTTCGGTCTGGACTGTTCCCATGGGAAACAGGGGCAAGACTGATTTGCATATGGCTGGGTCTAAACTGGAATGCCTGGTGTGCAAAACCCGATGGAATTAACCCAGATCTGTGATGGCGGGTGAATGTTTGATTAATTCAGAATTCCGTCCATCATCTGTTCTTTTTGCATTTGTCGCCCTAAGTGGGATGGGTATGCCTAGACATGGGTACTGTGCTCGCTACACCACCAGATTTAAGCTAGTCTGGCTGATGAGGGATGTTATCCCGAAACTGGTCCCAAGATACTTGGTTTTCGTCTAGGGAAGACCTGGCCTGGTAGTTCGGGCTGGACTGTTCCCATGGGGAACACAGTCAACTGATTTGCATATGGCTGTGTCTGAACTGGAATGGCATGCAAAAAAACAATGAATTTTACCCAGATCAGTGACTGGGGGTGAATGTTTGATTAATTCAGCATTCTGTTCATCCCCTGTTCTTTTTGCATTGAACGCCGAACCACGGAGCTCAGACCAATCACAACGCTGCTAAGGCAGCTTTGTGATTGGTCAGGGGATTCTGGAAGGCTGTGTGCTTCCTGCCGAGAGGGAGAAAGAAGAGGCGGCGGCTGGTGGCAAACAGGTAAGTGCAATTTTGTTTTTCTTATTCCCACTCCCTCGTCCCCCTCCCCTCTCCCTACCCCCACACTACCATTCTTGGTTGGTAGCAGCTGCTACTGGGAGAATGAAAGGCTGATAGCGCAGGGGTGTCGTTCATGAGGAGCTGTGTCATTGATCCATCTACTTAAGCACTAACTAATAAAGAAACAGCTATCACCTCCGTACCGCCTGACGTCTGCCTGAAACTCCCCTCTAGAGAAGTACCTCTTTTACAACATTAGTCATAAGGTTGGATTGGCATTGATTGCTCAGGTATAGCCAGTTAAGCTGTGGTGCGGTTACATATGATGAAGTACATGCATCATACACCACATGCTGCTGCATATACCCATCCATATCCATCACGTGCCCAGATAGTGCCTCATATGCTTGGGTACAGAACTGTGAGCCCTGGAATTGATATTGTGTGTTATGTGTGTCTGTCCTACAGGGTCAGAATTTGTGTGAGTGCATTTTTTCTGCAGACAGGGGCTGTGTGTATATGTGTGACCTACAGGGAAAGGACTTGTTTGTGTAAGCGTCCTAAAGGGACAAATGTGCTTTGTTGTCCTACAGGGACATAACTCACATGCATGAACATCTTGTTTTTTTTTTTTTTTAATTTTTAAAACCTTTATTTTCAAATCAGTGCACACAGCTATTTAGCCATACATCCCGGAGGCTAGGCAGCATACCATTAACCAGAAGGCCAGTGTACAAGGAGCAAGTTACCAGAACGTATCAAGGTTGTAATTTTCTGTTTTTTATAACAAGGAACAAGTACAAGAAAGGAAAGCACCAGAACTAGTGCTAAGAAGTAAGGCAATTGAAACAGTTGTGCAACAGAGCCCGATCTTGGAGTCGGCTAGGCCCAATAACCACAATGATAGTCAAACGCGCGTTGGAGTTATAGATTATGGGGTCAAACGTTCCTCTAGTGGGGCGATGTCAGGCGGTATGCAAATGTCACCCATATACTCGTTCCAGGCCCCCCATATCTTCTGCCATTTTTTGGGTTTACCCCTGGCCACATACACCGTCTTCTCTCGGAACATACACCAATCCATATTGGCCTTCCACTGTACCACCTTTGGGGCTGTTGCAGCACCCCACATCTGTGCAATGTCCCGTTTCGCAACCATATTTCCCAGGGTAACCCATTGGGTTTGTGCATTGTTATAATTAGTTAGGCCCCAGACATTCAAGAGACAGCGTCGGGCCTCCGCCTGAACATGCACCCCGGTCAACTCCCTCATAATCATGTGTATCCGCCTCCAGTAGGAGGCTACTGCACTACACTCCCAGATAATGTGCATAAAGGTGGCTAGAGCGCCACAGCCACGCCTACAGAGGCCATCCACTGAATGACCCATGTGTATTAATCTGGGACCCGTAACATAAACTCTGTGAAGAATTTTTAATTGTACCAGCCGCAGCCTGGCAGGGATAGCAACTTCCTTGGGGGAGGAGACCGCACATTGCCAGTCTTCGTCGTCGAGCTCTATCCCATCTCGCACCCACTGGTCTCTCACCCCCAGGAGGAGGTCAGTGCGGACATTAACAAGTTTTTTATAGATTAGGGAACTAGCGCTATCAGGCATATGGCCGTCTAGCACCCTATCTTCCAAGGGGGAGTATTCATGGATTCTCTCGCCCTCCGGCATAGCTGCCAGTAGGGCATGACGCAGCTGGGCGTACCGGAAATATTCTGTTCCGCCCAGCTGGAACTCCGTCTGTAGTAGAGCAAAAGGTTTTATCTCCCCTCTCACTATCATGTCTTCCACCTTGGATATGCCTATCATATCCCACTTGTCGAATCCCTTAGTGTGCCACAGTTTACCCAGTATTTCAGAATCGTAGAGAGGGGTTGCCATCATGAGCCTATCCTTCCACCCCTGCGACTTTGTGATCGCCCTCCATTAGTGCACCGCTGTCTTCGTTGGCCCCGACATTCGACCATCCAGAGATCTCGAGTACAACGCCCTATGGTACTTCCCGTCGTCCAGGAGCCACTGATCCATGGCATAGCCTGGGCTTTCTGCTGGACCGTAGAGGCCGTGATTAGGGCTGCCAACTGGGAGGGCCAATAATATCTCCGGATGTCAGGCAATGCAATACCCCCGTCATACCACGGGAGCGTAAGCTTCGTAATAGCTATGGGTGGCCTGCCATCCCAGAGCAGGGCCCGTTGCAAGCCCTCGATCTCCCTAAAGTAACTGGCTGGGACCGGATCTTGGGTATTTTGTAGAGCATGCAGGAACCTGGGCAGGGACATCATTTTAAATAATGCCGCTCGCCCAGGCAGGGAGAGCGGGAATCTACGCCAGCCCTCTACGTCACGTCGAAGACGGACGAGGGGGGGAAGCAGGTTATTCATGTAGCATATCTTGGGGTCCATTGAGATGTAGATCCCCAAGTATTTAAAACCCTGCCTCGCCACCTGTATGCCACAGTCCCTTGGAAGTCGAGACGTCCCTCCTCTCAGCAAGTACAGGTGCGACTTCGACCAATTAATAACCAGGCCAGAATGACGGCCAAAGAGACGAAGCACATCACACACCACAATAAGCGACTTACAAGGAGAGGTGAGATACAGCAAGATGTCATCAGCATACAGCGACACTCGGTCCTCGAATCCAGGGGACCAACATATTCCATTTATATCTGGGTGGTGTCGTAGCCACGCGGCCAACGGTTCAAGTGCCAATGCAAACAACAGGGGCGACAGGGGGCAACCCTGCCTGGTACCCCTGTGGAGAGCAAAGGACGCGGAAACACGACCATTAACCGTTACGTTGGCCAGCGGGCTGGCGTACAGAAGCTTGACCCACCCTACGAATTCCGGACCAAATCCGAACTTCGCTAACACTGCCCACAGGTAGTTCCATTCAAGGGAGTCGAACGCCATCGTGGCATCTAATGACACCAAGATGGCTGGTTCCCTGAGCGTGTGGGCCCTAGCAAGGGCTCCATGGAGTCTCCGAAGGTTAAGGGCAGTGTTGCGGTGTGGAACAAAGCCCGACTGGTCCGGGTGCACTAAGTCGCCAATCGCGCCAATCAAACGGTTGGCTAGCAATTTAGCCAAAATCTTAGGCTCCGCATTCAACAGAGAAATGGGACGATACGATCGGCACAGGTCTCTGGGTTTCCCTTCCTTATGAATGACCACAATGGTGATGATGATTAAATCAACAAGAGAGTAAGGGTCGGAATAGACACTCCCATGCCCCTCATCAAATCAATATTTCAAACAACGAGGGAGTGTTAATACAAAACTTCATCCACGAAAACACTACAATTAGAAGAGGGCAAAACATGGCACCTACGAGGCCACACCAACTGTAATTCAAGTAATGTCATCTACTTGATTACATGTCCGTGTGGCCTCAGATACGTAGGGATGACCACTAGAAAAATTAAAACAAGAATAGGAGAACATCGTAGTAATATCCGATGTGGCAGGAACACTACAAAACTGACTACCCATTTCCTGGAGCAAGGCCATTGTCCAAATGATGCTAAATGGGTTATAATTGAACAGTTGAGCCCTAAGAATGAAGGTACTTTATATGAGAAGGAGCAGCGATGGGTATATCGTCTTTCTACCCATAAATATGGCCTAAATGATGATATAAGGGCTGCACTCTCAACACTGAGAGATGTCCTCTAGGATCCAGAAATGTCCTTGAATCAAGGTTTCACAAAAAGATTATGACTCTACTCCAAGAGTTGTAGTCTGAATGTTTTATTCACATGTGTTCATAGCTTGTTATGTTCACAAGCGTTTGCTGCTGTTCCTGTTCCATTAACATTTTGCACTCATACCATCCCAATGCATTTCGGCATTTCCATTATGCCTTCATCTGGGGATATATTTCTAAAAACGAAGAAATGCTTATATTTTACATCATGTAAAAAATAGTTCATAGGCTGCCTAATAGATGCTAAATAATTATACAACAGCGAGTTCATGCAGTGTGAGTGGTTAAAAAACTGGTTTGTCACAATAAAGGGTGATATAACGTGAAAGAAAAAGATTATTGTTAAAATAATAAAGTCTAAAGTGCAAGGTGAAAAAACATGTGCGTTATGTTGCTGACTCGTGCTGATAGGAAAATAACTTGTGCATTTCAGCTGCTTAACTAAAGTAGACGGAGTGCTGTGAATTATATACAAATAAAAGCGAGAATTTAGCATGTGAAACTCCTAAGCTTGACATTAATCAAACACCTTAGTGTCTTACAAATTCAGTGGCTAAGGGAAACGCTTACCGCGAAAGTGCAAATATGCGTCTGTGGTGGTAAAGGCTGTAGCTGGGTTCGGCAAAGGTCTGTGACCCGGAAATAAATATACAGAAAAGGTTGCGTGAGGGCACGACCTAGTAGGGACTGTGTTCAAAGTAAAATGCAGGGGTGAAAACGGGTAGGGAGCACGTTAAAAAAGTGGGATGTTTAAGGATGGTGAAAAAGCATGGTGAATGAAAACCAGTGGTTCACTAGAGATCACAATGAATAATGATACTAAAACTAACATGTAGTATAATAATATCAGGCAATGTGAACAAACTAATATAATTAAACATGAATTACAAGCTTTGAATGGTAAAATGAAAAAACCACTCTGCGCAGGTAAGGAGTCATTGGCTGGGGCCCCAGCTCTTCAAAGATAACATAAATATTCCACTCGGTCATTTAGGCCGAATGGTTTCATGCTGCTTAAGGTGAAAATCCAATCATTTTCTCTTTTTAATAGTTCCTGATGATTGTCTTTACCCTCTTGTTGTTTCACAGTTTCCAACACGCAATATCTTAGCTGGCTGATGCCATGACCAGCTTCCAAGAAATGTTGAGCTACAGTGGATTTTAGGTGCTTATTCCTTATATTAGATTTATGCTCGGTCAGTCTTATCTTGAGTTTTCTCTGGGTTTGTCCGACATAAATCTTGCCGCATGGGCATTTCAACATATACACCGCGTTGCTGGTGTCGCAGGTTGCTGTAGCTCTTACTTTGATTTTATTGCCCTTCATGGGGTGGTTAACTGTAATCCCTTGGATAACATTATTGCAGTGGTTGCAGTTTCTGCATGGGATTGTTCCTTTGTATTCCGTGTTGGTTGAGGGAGTTTTTAACAGTTCTCCTAGGTTTCTTGCTCTTGTGAAAGCAAAGGTAGGTTGAATGTCAAAGATTTTGTTGAAGTCAGGCTCTATCCTTAGGATTTCCCAATGTTTTCTGATTATTTGTTTGAATTGGTGACTTGCTGTGGAATATTTGGAAACTATGGTGATTGCTTCTGTATCAGTTGTCGCTGTGTAGGACAGTAGTTGACTCCTGGTTTTGGTTTCCGATCGTTGGATGGCCTGCTCGAGGACATGGTGTGGGTACCCTCGGGCTTTGAATCTCTGTAGAGTGGTTTGCATCTCTTGATGGAATTGCTGGTTTTCCGAGGGGATTCTTTTGGCTCTGATGATCTGACTGTATGGTAAGTGGTCTTTTAATGGTTGTGGGTGAAAACTAGAATAGTGTAATGTGTTGTTCCTGTCTGTTTTTTTCCGAAATAGACTGGTGGTGAATCCTGTGGGAGTGTTGGTGATTTTGACATCAAGAAAAGTTATAGATTCCTTGTGGAGTTCATGTGTGAATTGAATGCGTTGGTCTATGGTGTTTAATAGTGCCAGTTGTTCTTGCAGGATGTTTTTAGGGCCTTGCCAAATCAAAAAGATGTCATCTATGAATCTCACAAATATTTTTAGGTGATCCATCCATTCAGTTTTGTTGAGTATGTGGTCTTCTTCGAATCTATGCATAAAAATATTTGCATAGGCCGGTGCTGTAGAATTGCCCATAGATGTTCCTGTTAGTTGCTGGTACCAGTCATCCTTCCATGTAAAATAGCTGAAAAACAATGTAAATTGTAAGAGTTCCATGAGAAAAAGTTTTAGATGATTGTCCAGATCACTTCTCAGTAAACAGTACTCAATGGCTTCAATTCCCATTGAATGTGGGATGGATGTATATAGGGACGATACATCAACTGTGCACAAAAATATTTGACCGTGATCCTCAATTTGTACTTGGTTTAGTTTATTGATAAAATCCGTGGTGTCACGGATGTACGTTGGAAGAGAAGTAACGATAGGTTGAAAATATCTGTCAAGAAATTTTCCCACAGGATCGTGGATGCTGCCACATGTCGATACAATAGGCCTGCAAGGAGGCGTTTGTGGATTTTTATGTATCTTGGGAACCAAGAAGAATTTTGGACTTTTAGGATGCTTGGTAGTAAGATACTTGTTGGTTTTCTCAGAAATTGTACTATTCTCAACAGCTTTGTTGAGTATTGTATCAAGGTTTTCTTTGAATTGGACGGTGGGGTTATTGGGTAGTTTCAGATAAGTTTTAGAATCCGAGAGGTGAACCATCGCTTGTTGATCATAGTAAGAGGTGTTGAGAATTACTATGGCGCCACCCTTGTCAGCTTTGACACATGTCACTTGCTTGTTGTTAGCAATGGATTTGATAGTGCTGATCTCCTTGACAGTGAAGTTTTTGTGTTTAGGTTGTCGGTTGCAGTTCAATTTGGATAAGTCGTTTCGAACTAAGGTCTCGTAGGTGTCGAGACTCTTATGTGAGACTGGTGCAAGAAAGTTGCTTTTGGGACGTAATCCCCTGAGTTGATCTTCTTGGGGGTCTGTGGGCGTTTGTACAATGTTTTGGAAAAAGTGTTTTAACCGAAGTTTCCTCATGAGCTTGTAAAATGAGATTTCTAGCTCTAGTTTGTTGGTTCGAGCCGTAGGTATAAACGAAGTTCCTCTTTGTAGAATTTTCATTTGGATTTCACTGAAATGATAGTCCGAGATGTTGATTACCAAGTTGTCAGTTATTTCCCTTTGGTCTTTTTGATTGTTGCTGTCCTGGTTTGTGGAGGTTCTCTTGTTTTTTCTTGTTCTTTTGGACCTCCTGGGTCTTCGCGTTGATCCTGGCCTACCTCTAAAAAAGGCTCGGCTGATGTTGATGGTGCTTCCGAAGAAATAGCATTATCTGGGGGGTTAGGTGTTGTTTTCTGCGGTGGAGGTCGATTTCGTCTTCCTTGTGGGTTTGTGATGTCGTCTTCGGAGGATGAGGTTTCAGTGTTTGCTGTGTAGGGTTTGTTTTGTCGCCGTTTAGCATAAATATCAGCCCATGTATATACCTCGCCCATTTTATAATCTATGGTGTCCCTTTTTAGTTTGCGGATCTTGCGTTCTGTGACTTCAGCAGTATGTTTGGTTAGTTGGGTGTTTATGTCTTCCATGATCTTGTTGAGTTCTTCAGTTATGTAACTGTTTTCCAATTCTGTCTTCACATGGGAGATTTCAGTGGCAAGTTCTTCCAAAATGGTTGATAATTCTTCGATAATCAACAATATTAGGTCGAGGCTGCACTTATTAAGAATGGCGTACCATCTATCTTTGAATCTTTGGACGTTTTTGCATAGAGATGGTTTATATCCCATGGGGATCAGTTATGCGTAGATAGACAACCTGCCATCCCTGTTAAATAATTGTCTGCAAATAGTCCATGACTTCTTAGTTTGGGGGTACCGAGATAAGAATTGATATTTTCTCCCCAACACCATGGTTTTGATTAACTATGAAGTGACTAGAATTCTAATACACTGTCCTCTACGGGCAAAGATTTTCATCTGCCTATTCCACCCCAAGGCATGATTTATGCTACCGTTTATATTTATATTTGACCCCCATTTACTGGGTTCCTTGAGGTATTTCTCACATAGGTTTAACTGTTCGTCTTTACTGCGCCCGAGTGCGTCTGTAAATAGACGGGCGCCTTTAAGATTCCGACGTGATCACCTAAGACACGTGATCATGCGCTCCGCGTCACACGCATCCCGCCTCTTTGTTTATATCATTCGCGGTTCCAGTTCCGCGGCTGTTGTAACGGGGGGCGGACGTGGCCGCGTGCAGGTTATCCAGCGGGGAGCCGTTTGGAGACAAGTAAGTCCCGTCTCGGTTTTATTGAGAGCCTAGCATTACATCTATAGCGACATGGCGAACTTCATATTGAGACGCCTTCTTTGTTTTTCACGTTAGAATACCCAAACGTGAAGATTTCCTCCTGCCGCTATGCCCATGGGGCATTTCACCTCATGATATTAAGTAAGTGTTTGGCTAATTCTTCCTCTCTAGTAGTCCACTGCGCCCCACATGCTTCTTGCACAGGTGTTTTAAGGAGTTAATACTTCTAGTTTTCCAACCAATTATTTGGCTATCCGAGCACTGTTTTTAAGCAACTATTTACTGCTGATAAATATTTGAAATACCACAGACAATAATATGACGTGGTTTGTATTTCTAAATGACGAATACATATATGACTAGCGTACTCCTCTTTTCTAATTTTAAATTAAAGGGGATAGACAACTGCTAAAGTTTGCATATATATTGTCTAAAATAATTGTGTGCACATGTTTAGAGCTCATCAGCGTAAATGCATCTTTGTAAGGGTTCACAATTTGGATGTCTTTTTATCCACCCATACAGATTTCTACCGTTTCTCCTACAATAAGGATCGAAATTCTAATTGGGGAAGATTTTCCTATAGGAGCTTCGACACTTTCAGGTCGTATTGTTCCATGTAACCACCACTGGGTCGGAGCACTTTAGCGTGCTCAGATCAGTGAGCGGTACTAATTTTTCATACCTGGTCCTGATGAATGCTGAGCGGAGTAGTGCTCATAAAGCAGAAACATGTTGACCACTTTTTAGTTTTGTTTTTCTCACTTTATCAAGGGACTGATTGGTTCAAACTTGCACAGCCTTTCAATAGTCCGGAAAATTATCACATTTTCTAAATACTGGTTTTAATAGAGTTAGAGCTACCCTCCTATTAAAATAATTTTGAGGAGTAGTCCATACTCTTTTTAACTCACTTTCACCTTCCCTAGCTAATAATGAGAACCCAATGAAGACAACCGGCTACCAGTGTTTCACTGGGGCCTGAGGGTTCTTTTTAGCCAGGCCTTTGAGCACGTGCACTCTGTCTTTTCTTACTGATAATAACATTCTCTTCTAAAAGTTCAGTAGTGCTTGTTCAAATCCTCCACTTGCCTACTGTGTTGAATGTATGACCACAATGGTGGCCAGTCTTTGGTCGTGGGGAAGCATGCCCTTCGCCAGCGCCTCCAGAAACATGTTCCGCAAGGGCGGGGAGATGACATCGGGTTTGATCTTATAAAGTTCCACTGGTATACCATTGGGGCCGGGTGCCTTGCCGGACCTAAGGGAGCGAATGGCGAAGGCTATCTCGTCTGCGGAAATTTCCCTATCCAAGTCATCCCGGTCCGCCTCCGACAGACACGGGAGGTCCACCTCCGCCAAAAGCTCCCCGGAAGCGGTCTCAGACTGGTCAGAAACCGAGGTGTAAATGGCCTCAAAGTAGTCTGCAAACGTCTCGACTATGGCACTCGGGTCGGTGACAGTCAAGCCGTCCTCTCCCAACACTTCTGGAACCACCCGGTTAGCTCTTTCCTTTTTGTCCAGCCAAGCGATGAGCTTGCCCGCCTTATCCCTGACATCGTAGATCCTACCCTGTTGCTCTCTACCCATGACCTTGGCAGCGTCAGTGACAGTAGCTCAATATTCTGACTGTTTAAGTGAGAGAACATGGAGTAGTTCCGGTGTCGGGCCGACTTCCAGTTGGGAGTCCAGATCTTTAATCTCAGCTTCGATACGCACCACATCCGCATCTCTACGTCTCCGAACGTCAGCAATGAGGGAAAACGCCTCTCCCCTCAAGACCGTCTTAAATGCCTCCCATAGGGTGACAGCCGATGCAACCGACCCTGCGTTCTCAGAAAAATAGAGCTCAATAGCCTTGGCCATGAGTCCACAAGTCTTTGGGCTGTGGAAGTACCATGGATTGACCGCGGCCACCCGTTCGGTTAACACAATGTCGAAGTCGAAGGACACCCAGACCGGGGAATGGTCTGAGATGCCCCTCGCCAGCAATCGGGCCTCAGAGACTGCCGACGCGTGGGCCGCTAGAGCCAGTACATAGTCAATTCTGGAAAGACTTCCGTGTGCCCCCGAGTGGAAAGAGTATGGACTCTGGGTAGGATGCATAAGCCTCCAACAGTCAATCAGTCCCATAGTGTCCAGGAAATCGGGTAGCCAGCATTGCGAACTTCGGAGAGCTCTGGGTGGATGTCTATCTAGGGTCCCCGAAGAGACCGAGTTGAAATCGCCCCCCACAATAAGCAGCCCCTCGGGTAGACCCAAGATGGCGCCTCCAAGATCCTGAAACGTGTTGTTTTGCAACCCAGGGGGGACGTAAACCGAAACCAGGACTAGAGACCGTCCCTCCCAACTCCCCGAGATAGCGACGTACCGCCCCCTCTCATCAACAACGCTGGTCAAAAAATATAGTACGGCCGTCATGTTCGATGCGTAGTTTCGCAGGGAACATCATTGAGTACTTCATCCCAAGGTCTCTGAGACGCCTCTTCACTCCCGGGAAACTTTGACGCTGCCGCTGAACCGCCTGAGTGAAGTCCGGATAAAAGTTGATGTCCGCATTCTGAAACTTGAGCGGCCCGTTCCGTCTCGAGGCTTGCAAGATAACATCCCGATCTCTGAAGTTGAACAGCCGTGCTATAATGGGTCTCGGCGTGGCACCCAGTTTGGGGCGTCCTCCCGGCATTCTATGGGCCCGCTCCGCTGAAAAGAAACGGCTGAGGCCCACAGGGGCCAGATGAGTTTGCACCAAGTCTTCTACGCAGAGATCAGTGGCCGATTCCTCTGCCCCTTCCGGTACACTGATGATTCGAATGTTCTGCCGCCTGGCACGTCCCTCAAAATCTTCCAGTCGCCTCGAGAAGAAGTCGTTGGCCGACCTCAAGTCCCTGACCTCCGTCTGCAGGTCCGAGACATCAGTTGTGAGGCTCGTAGTTTTAATGTCCAGCGAAATGACCCTGTTGTTGGTCTTGCCCAGATCAGCTCTAATCAGGTTGATTTTGATCGCCAGAGTGTCAACTTTATGTGTCAGGACCTCGTGCTGTTTGTGCATCTCCGTCTTGATGCCAGCTATGGCGCTCATGACATCCCGAAGTGTCGGATCCGACGTGTCTGGCGATCCATCCCGATGAGAGTCTTTTGGCCGGGTAGCCTCACCCGGTGAACTCCTTCGCTGGGCATAGCGATCAATCTTATTCGACTGGGAATGAGTCGTCTTCCTACCAACTCGATTCGCCGTCCTGTCTGGCTCGCCCCTGCCCACCATGATGGAGCCGGGGAACCGAACAAAAGGTGGTATACCAAGACCACTCCGGACCACTATGCAAAGCAATCGCAAAGTGTAAGAGCCACCGATAGTTCTTCAGCGACAGACCACTCCGCAACTCCGCGTGCTCCGTAGGGCCAGCGTAGCAGTCACTCACACAGCATTTCGTTCATGCGTTACGGTGTCATCGTCGTCAGCCACCACAGAGACAATAGCCCGTCACTGGCACGGATCTTCAGCACGATGTAACTCCGTCCAGGAGTGTCGGATTTTGAATCGGACAGCGGGTCCCTTCTCAACAACCATTCACCAACAGTATTCCACCACCGTGGATCAGGATTTCAGTCAGGATTTATGCGGAGGGTCTCCGGAGCTCCGAGCTTACGTGGCCTCTTGCTTGCCCGCGAAGTTCCTCCTCCATGCATGAACATCTTGAAGTGATTGCACCCATCCATTTAAGTGTGCAAAAGGGAGATAATGCACATGTGTGTGTATATTAGTGTTGTGGGGATGGAATCAGTGCTTAGTCTTTGCAGGTGGTTGTAGGTGGTGGGCTAAAGCATTCATTTTTGATATTCGTGATTTACTTTCCATCATCAGACTTTGATCATGAGGAAGAAAAAAGTAGATTAGGAAAAAAAGAAGAAGGAAGAGTAAGATAAGAAAAGAGAGGAAAAGAGAGAAGCCAAGGATGAAAAAGAGCTTGAAAGAGTGAGATAAAGAGAATGAAAGTGCAGGGTGAGGAAGGAGAAAGGAAAAGGACATGAGCTGAAATGAAGTCCAGCATTTCAATGCAGGAGGCGGACTACTAAGAAAAACTTTGGGTTTCCTGACTTATTTGTTTTACAAGTTAAGTACTGACATGATCCCCCGCTGATCCTTGTCCACCCGACATCCTCCGACTAGCAATTCCAATTCTAGAGGATCAGATCTTAGACCTCTTAAATACCTCACTAGCTACGGGATCATTACCAACTTCCTTTAAAGAGGCACGCGTCAGACCCCTGATAAAAAAGCCTGGGGCAGATCCAACTAGCCTGAAGAACTACAGGCCAATCTCCCAACTGCCATTTCTGTCAAAAGTACTAGAACAGCACGTGCTAAAATCTCTGTCATCCCTCCTGGAATTTCACCATCTTCTCCAGGAGCGGCAAGCTGGTTTTCGTGCCCACCATAGCACAGAACTAGTAATGCTGTCCGTACTAGATGAGCTCAGATGCATGGCTGACAGTAAAAAGCCAAGTGCCCTGATATTACTAGATCTTTCTGCGGCGTTTGATACTGTCAGCCATGCACCACTCCTGGGCAGATTGGCTAGGTTCGGGATAGGAGAGCAAGCCCTCAAATGGTTAACAGCCTTCTTATCAGGGAGGACGCAGAGGATCCAGCTAGCAGATCAGGTCTCCGATGTGGGCACCTTAGCCTGTGGAGTCCCGCAGGGTTCTGCGTCCACTCCTATTTAATCTTTATTTACAACCATTGATAGAGTCCCTGGCAAACATGAACTGTAAAGTTTTTAACTACGCCGATGATACTCAGCTGCTGCTGAGTATCGACAACACACCATCGGCTCAGTCCATGGCTCAAGACATATTACGTTTTACAGTAAACTGGATGTCGTCCAATTTATTGAAAATCAATCCAGATAAAACGGAAGTGCTCGTAGTTTCAACCTCCACTACCCCCTGGAATGATTTGTTTTGGCCACAAGAACTTGGACCTACCCCAAAACCGTGCCCTTGTGTTAAGAGCCTCGGTATGAAAATCGATCAGGAACTCTCGATGACTAACCAAGTGTCCGCTGTAGTTGGTTCTTGTACCAATTTTGATCAGGCAACTGCGTAAGCTCGTCCCCCTACTCTCAAGGAATATGCTTCGAACCATTGTTTCAGCCACAATAGTGTCCAGAATCGACTATGGCAATGTACTATACCTTGGCCTCCCAAAAAACTCAGCCAATCGTCTTCAGGTCATTCAGAATGACGCAGCACGCTTGATATTTGGAGTGCCGAGGCGGACTCATGCCTCCCCTCTGCTCCATAGGCTACACTGGCTGCCAATAGTACAAAGAGTCGAATTCAAGAGTTTGTGTATCTGCCACAAAGCAATTCACGGACAGGCGCCAACCTATATAAAAGATAGGCTTGAAATATATGAACCCAAGCGCGCCCTGCGATCGTCCGGTTCTTTTTTGCTATCCTGCCCACTCTTTAAGCTGGCAACAAAAGGAGGCAGATCCTTTTCAGTTTAGGCTCCTATCATCTGGAATAAGCTACCGGAGGCGCTTCGTAGAGAATCCAACCTTCTCCACTTTAGGAAGTCCCTGAAGACTCTACTTTTCAAAGACGCATTTAGATCTCAGTAGTCGGTTTCTAGCTTCAGACACTTCTATTCCCTTATCTTGTTTCTTGTTGCTGTACTTGGTCAGTGGCGCTTTGAGACCTGTCGGTGAGTTGGCGCGATACAAAACCCAGTTACAAATTACAAATTACAAATTACATGGAGAAACTATATGTAGGTCCTAAAATGAAAGAACCTGTTTATATGACAGTCTTAAAGTAACAGAACCTGTGTATCTGAGTGTCCTGTAGGGAAACTTCCCCCTGTCACTTGAAAATCAGACAGGGTCCCTTGCTGCCATGCTAGCACTGGGTGGTTTGCCGATATATTTCCAGAAACCAATGGATTAAGTCACACTTAATTGATGGTCAAAGAGAATGCTTAGCCACTGAGGACATATCAAGAGTAGGCCAGGGGAGAGTTTGCGGTGTTACTCTACACGGAACTCCGCAAAGTGACAAAAAACCTCTGCCAAGCTGCGTGGCGTTCACGCAAGCCCCGGAGTGCATTACCTCTCGCCCTTCGCACTGATTTTTAGCGCTGGTTGTTTTGGTCCGCATTGTAAAATCAGAGCGAACAGCATCACATGCAGTGCAAGAGGGCGCAGCTTCTTTCTGCCACTCGAGTAGAACTTCTACTCAAACGGCGGCTTCCTCAAAGATTTCTCAATACGTGTAGTAGCGACCATCCGTGACCTTCCGCATTGAAAAATCTTGTTGGGAAGCAGTCTAGCGCTGACAGAGTTCTGAAAAACGTCACAAACTTCGTGAATAAAGCAGAGTTTACCACCTAGGCCTAGTCAAGAGAAGTAAATATATGCCTTGTGAGTGGGTTGTCTACTTGAAAGAAGAGGTGGGTACAGGGCTGGATTTGGCCATATGTGTTTGTTAATGTGTGCATAGGTAGATACATACTGTGCACAGGAGGCCAATTCTCACTACCAGGATTCCGCAGTATGGTGAGACCACCCCGTTTGGAATAACACCAGAATCCTGCTTATCTGTCTGCGTGCTGCTTCATGCAGAAATCTTGGAGCAAAATAGAATTGACCAGCGCCCCCCCCCGCATCCATTGTGCCTCCTGAGACTTTAGTCTCTTGTTGGCACACACCCAAGAGCACAGGGCTCTCCCTGAGCAGTTCTAGGGCACAGTGAGCTACTAATTACTAGTGGTAGAGCCAAAGTCATGCATTACCCCTATGCTTTTTTTTCTTTCAGTTTTTTATAGCTGAACTCAACCCGTAGGTATCGGAGCGCTTTACATGAGCACCAGTTACGTTACACAAGGACACATTCAGTTTTGGTAGGCACGGGGAGATTACGTGATTTGTCCAGAATGACAGGATGTTGAGCCGACGCTGAGACTCGAACCTGGTTCCCTGCAGCTCTGGCCGTTTCGCCACATCTTTCCGGGCAACGGGTATGACCTGATGTGAGTCCCATAACTCACTTTGACACAGGACTCAGGCTGCACTTCACTGATGAGGCTGGAACCGCTCTGCGATTCCGTGGGTTTCTATTTAGAAGGGTGTGTGACCTGGAAGTTGGACTAGACTGTTCCTAAACTAACAGGGTTCGATTTGTAATGTTTAACAATTGGTTAGCTTAAAGTATTTTGAATTGTATTTTTTTAAATCATGTTGATTCAATCAGGCACCGACATTATTTCCCACTCGATGTGAGTGTGCAGGACAGAACACCTCAAAGTAGATTACAGGAAATAAATTAATAACAAGTGAAATATAAAATGTACACTGTAATAACTAGTTAAAGGAAAAATTAACTTGGAGAGCCTCAGAAAAGCGGAAAATTGTCTTGGTCAGGAGACACTCCTTTAATGTGCCCATGAAATGGGTAAACTTAGTAAAATAATGTCCAAAACAAAACTTAAAATATTTCATTTGTGATTAAAATTCTCTTAGACGATTCCCTAGGAAGCAGTATAAATGGGATGCATAGAAAATGACACATTAAATCTCCTTTCATGAAAGTGTTCACTAAAGTGCCATAAGGGAACGAAGAGTGTCAAAAGAGGCGTGTGGGGCAGCAGTAAAATCAGTCACTTTGGAAGGTGCAACTGGTTCTCTGCAGTGATTTTTCTCTCTCTCTTGGTTCTCAGCTTTGAGGACAAGACCAGGGAATTTGGCTGATACCAACATTTTCAGAACCAGAGTAAGCATACTCAGTTAATTTTGGCACAGTCTCTGGAAGTGCTGAATTTGTTTAAAAAAAGTAAGAGCCAGAGTCTTAGGTATTTCTCAGGAGGAAACTGCATCTTTCACCACTAATCCTTTATGGGTACCGCAGTAGCGTGCTACTCGCCGAAAAAGTGCTTCAACACCCTATCAGGGGTTACAAGCGCTATATATATATGCAAACCTTTTTCCCTCTTCTATACCTCCGCTATCCTTCTCAATCCTAAAAACGGACTAATATCCACCACTCCCATTACTTTCATATTTCACTATACTAATTCACCACTAATCCTTTATGGGTTCAGCGGTAGCGTGCTACTTGCTGAAAAAAGTGCTTTAACACCCCATCAGGGGTAACAAGCGCTATAAAAATGCAAACCTTTTTCCCTCTTCTATCCCTCCGCTATCCTTCTGAATCCAAATAACTGACTAACCTATCCACCACTCAAATTACTTTCATATTTCACTATACTAATTCAACACTAATCCTTTACGGGTTCCGGAGTAGCATGCTACTCGCTGAAAAAGCACATGACACCATGTCAGGGGTAACAAGCGCTATATAAATGCAAACCTTTTTCCCTTTTCCATCCATTCGCTATCCTTCTCATACCAAAAAACTGACTAATATTCACCACTCAAATTACTTTCATATTTCACTATACTAATTCACCACTAATCCTTTATGGGTTATGCAGTAGCGTGCTACTCGCAGACAAAAGTGCTTCAACACCCCATCAGGGGTAACAAGCGCTATATAAATGCAAATCTTTTCCCCTACTCTATCCCTCCACTATCCTTCTGAATACAAATAACTGACTAACCTATCTATCACTCATATTACTTTCCTATTTCACTTTACTAATTCAACATTAATCCTTTAACGGGTTCCGGAGTAGCGTGCTACTCGCCAAAAAAGCGCTTTGACACCTTGTATGGGGTAGTAAGTGATATATAAATGCAATTACAATACAATACAATACAAATGTGACAGTTTGGACTATTCTTGGTTACCCAAAGCTGTAAAAATTGCTTGGGTTCACTGGCATTATTTTGTTATGATATTAAATTATTGAGTACTGTGTTGATGTGCTGATTTAAAAAAGAGTGGGCTAAAGAACGGTGATGGATTAAACCCAGATCTTTTGACTGGATGTGAGTGTTTGATTGATTCAGATGCTCCGTCCATCACCACCCCCTTTTGTACCGCTTTTGGCCGCCATAAGTGTAGCAGGGTATGCTCAGACGTGAGTCCCTTGCTCACTTTGCCACTGGATTCAAGCAAGCCGGGCTGAAGACGGCTGGAATGCCAGAAACCGGTCCTCGGAAGCTTGTTTCCGGTCCAGGGAAGACATGGCTTGGCAGTTCGGGCTGGACTGTTCCCATGAGGCACAGGGTCAGACTGATTTGCATATAGCCATGTCTGAACTGGGGTGGCAGAGTGGGCTAAAGAACGGTGATGGATTAAACCCAGATCTTTTGACTGGTTGTGAGTGTTCGATTGATTCAGATGCTCCGTCCATCACCACCCCCTTTTGTACCGCTTTTGGCCGCCATAAGTGTGGCAGGGTATGCTCAGACGTGAGTCCCTTGCTCACTTTGCCACTGGATTCAAGCAAGCCGGGCTGAAGACGGCTGGAATGCCAGAAACGGGTCCTCAGAAGCTTTTTTCCGGTTCAGGGAAGACATGGCTTGGCAGTTCGGGCTGGACTGTTCCCATGAGGCACAGGGTCAGACGGATTTGCATATAGCCATGTCTGAACTGGGGTGGCAGAGTGGGCTAAAGAACGGTGATGGATTAAACCCAGATCTTTTGACTGGGTGTGAGTGTTTGATTGATTCAGATGCTCCGTCCATCACCACCCCCTTTTGTACCGATTTAAAAAAATAGTCAGGCAGTGCCACCATGTGGTAGACTATCAAAGTGTCGCTGTTAATAAATAAACTGCATCTTTCACCACTAATCCTTTATGGGTTCCGCAGTAGTGTGCTACTCGCCGAAAAAGTGCTTCAACACCCTATCAGGGGTAACAAGCGCTATATATACATGCAAACCTTTTTCCCTCTTCTATACCTCCGCTATCCTTCTCAATCCTAAAAACGGACTAATATCCACCACTCACATTACTTTCATATTTCACTATACTAATTCACCACTAATCCTTTATGGGTTCAGCAGTAGCGTGCTACTTGCTGAAAAAAGTGCTTTAACACCCCATCAGGGGTAACAAGCGCTATAAAAATGCAAACCTTTTTCCCTCTTCTATCCCTCCGCTATCCTGAGCACAGGATAACACCAGCACAAATTGAGCACTGAGCACAAACTGCCAGCTAGTAGAGAATACCTCCTCACCCCAGCAAAGGTCAGTATTGACAGCACACAGCACTGGGCTTTGGGAGCCTTCCTGGCTTCTGGCTCCTTTGTCATCATAGCCACCAGCTATGGCAAGACCAGAATGTGAGCAAACCGCTCCAGTGCCTTCCAGAAGTAAGGGAAGCCCAGTACTCACATGACACAATGCATTGATGGTCATGTTGTGGGGAAACAAGGGAAAGCCTGAACTGAATCCCTACCAGAAACTTTTAATGAGATGAGCACATATCATTATTACACAATCAGACCACATCGATGACGCGACTCAATACGCAATGTGGGCGAAGTATGTATGATTCACCACCCTTCGCACTGAAGGTGATCTGCACTCTGGGAGGGTGGGGCAGGAGACTGTTCCAGTGAAATATAAGCACAGGTTGTAGCAGAAGCAAAATCAACGACAAGACCCCGGAAGCAATCAAAAACAAATGGAGCAAAAGAGGAGCCAGGTAACCTGATACAGAAAAAAAGTAAACAATAATGCACAGAAAGAGGGGCAGGCCTAATTAAAGGTGCAGCAGCAAGCGGGGAAGCTACTGAGTGTAGGAGTGGTGATGATATCATAAAAGGTAATTTCAGTGTAGATGTGAAATACCTTTAAAGGTGTCTTGGAAAAGCTACTTTTGCAGCAAGCACTCCCTGCCACAAAGGAAATAATATCAGAAATCCAGGAGAAATCATCACACTGTGGTTTAAAATATATATAAAAAATACAATAGCGTTAATACCAAACATGGTAGACATCTTCTGAAAAATACACATTTTGCTCTTAAAATAGGATTTTGCATTTAATTTTTGGTAAATAAGCACGATTCCTTCAAACAAAATCTTGCAATTTTCGGAAAATACTTTAATTTTCCCCAAATACAAACTTCTCCTTTGTAGTAAATGTTTCTTCTCCCCAAATATGACCTTGTCATTGTTATGAAGTATTTACATATACAGAAAATAAGCAAAAAAGAGCGAGAAGGATTAAGGGTCTGTTGTGACGAGAAAAGCAAAACAGGTAACTTAGACCCAGTGATGCCTGCATAGTTGGATTGTGAGGTAGTGGATTCATAATACATTGCCTGGAAAAATTCGTTTGGAATTGCGGTGAGAAGCAGTGATCGCTGGCAGGCTGCGGACTTCTGCTACAAGTGCCCATTGCCCTGGAGGGCAAGGCTTTTTTCAAACATGCCATATATTGCCAGCGAAGGCCCACTGGTGGCTGAAGCAGTGATTGCTGGTGAGACGTGGACTTCTACTACCAGTGCCCCTTCCACAAGAGGGGTGGGCCTCCTTCAAACACGCCACAAAACGTCAGTCAAACTAGTCCCGCTCCGCAGGATTGGCTAAGTCGTTGCCCTGGGTCAAGAGTGGACCTGTCGGCGCCTGACCGACACCAGACCAGGCCACCACCCTTGGTTGTTTCCGCCGATAATCTACAACATGGGTAAGCACATATTTTCCCCACTACCCAATGTTGAGAAATGGATTTGCAAAGGCTCCAATATTCTGAGAATTTTAACTTTCGCAGTAGGGTGTGAAAATATCCTCTGTTGTATTCTCTTAAATTGCACTGTGCCTCGTTTTACTTACTGCATTTAATATATATATATATATATATATATATATATATATATATATATATATATATATATATATATATATATATATATATATATATATATATATATATATATATATATATATATATTTTTTTAAATTTTATTAAAGGAGGAAGTTGTGTTGTGTATTTATGTTTGAGTGCACCACCTCTTGGTACAACCATGGCGTTCCATTCTAGAACATCTGGTCTGTGCTGTGGTTTGGTGCAGGCATTTTGTGAGAGACTACCGGAGCTGGAAGACGTGTACCTGGTGGTTCTTTCTTTCTTTCTTTCAAATAAAGTACTTTTACTCATCTTTCTGCGCACCTCCTTACTCAACAGTTCTGGAGTTTGAAGACCAGGAAGATTGTGAATATTATTAAATCATTATATCTGCATTAGCAATTTAAAGAGTGTTGCGAAAATTTGGGCAGATTTAGTCACATGAACGAAGATACTGGCTATCATGTTGATTGATACTGCATTACTTATAAGAAGAGATGCTGCTGCCCAGCTACCTAGGAAAGAAAAAGGTGCTGACTGGGCGGATAGAAAGAGGCTAACAGTTCACGTCGCCATCTAGAATTGTATCTGCTGGTATGAGCAGCAGCTGGATCTAGTGATGATTGGGGCATTCTCCTATGTAGAGGTTGACTTGAGGGTAAGTTGATGCTCAACTAATATGAAATCCAGAGTAGGCTGACAGTGCCACAGATATGGTATACAGATCTCTAAATAGGTTACTGGCTGGTACAAAGAATAGTTGCTGTACTAATAATTGACAGAGAGAACAAATAGGTGGACAGCAAGTGCTTGCCTATAGGAAATCAAGGTGGCTAACAGTGCTTTGTAATACTTGTTGCATATTTCTACACACGACAAGCGGATGTGATAAGGCTGCACATCCACTGGACCAGAAATAAACTAAATAGACAGCAAGTTGGTGCTTTGCCAGTAGTGCTTAGAAGCATGGTGGCTACTCTCTTCTTACCCCTGCATAGGTTACTGACTTCTGTGCTCACTGGCATAGGCCTCAAGCAGGGCCGGACTGGGAACAGAAACCGGCCCTGGCACACTGCTCATCCAGCCCCCCCTGGGGTGAGGGGGAGTGCAGCAAAGCAGTGTGCGAGGGCCGGTTTCGGCCGATTTTGTTACTGGGGGCCGATATTGCCGAACCCCGGTAACAAAAAAACAGCCCCCCAGGGGTCCAAAATCGGCCCCCACCCTAGCGGCCCACCGGAGAAACGCCCGGTGCCCGCTATGGCCAGTCCGGCACTGGCCTCAAGAGGAATAGAGACTGGTTGAGGAGTAACTGTTGTTTGAATGGCAATCAGGAAAGGGCCGATACTGCATGGTTGCGTGGTAGCTGCTGTCTTCGAGCTCCTGCATAGGCTATCGGCTTCTGTGATCACTGGAAGATTTCTTCAGGTGACATAGGCCTCAAGGGGAATAGAGACTGATTGAGGAGTAACTGTTTGCCTGGCAAAGTGAAAGGCCGCTTCTCTGCTTCTCTGAGGCTGCTTCAGTGAATGAGGGATAGGACTAGCACATTTTTTAAGAGAATATCTCCAGTGGCACAAGTTAGCAAATCTGTCGATCGATTCATTGAAATTTAGCTGCTTAACATCATTTGGTTTACAAGCCAATATCATTACATCACTGAGTCTCTTGTTTCCTCATCTATTGAGCAAATAATGTCTAACCCTTTTTATACAGGAGAAGAATCTCTCATTTGTAGCAGTAGTAATAGGCAATGTAAGAACTAGATGTAAAAGATCCAAAACCTGAGGAAATGCTCCTGGTAGATACACGAGATACTGCCTGACAGAGTGAATACCTGGTACAGTCTTGTCTGAAGGATACGATCTTGCAGATTTCAGTACTGATTGTAGAAGACTTTGGTCTACTGTAGCCTCAGTATATTTGTCAACAAAAACTAGTGCAGCAGAAAAGTGCCAAAAATTAGGTTTTGGATTGAACATTCCAACACCAGACATGAGGCCCTTGTTGTCTGTAAATAAAGCATCAAACTCATTTACAAATCGATCCAAAGTAGAGAAATAACCGTCCTGCTTTAAGCGCTCAGACAGTGGAGTTTAACCTTCTGAGACATCAAACTGGCTGGATCTTTTCCCTACAGAGGTACTAAGAAAATAATCTGTCAATTTCTTACTCAATTTATGGTGTCTCAAAGGTGGAGACCTTGGATTGGATTTTTCTTGAATCTCAAATCCACATTGCTCTGCTAAGTCCTTAGCCTGACTTACCAATTCAGCCCACTGACTTTCTTGACAAAGTTTTACTTAATCACTTCTTGTTCACTTCATTTGATCATATGCTCTCAGCAAGTCAAGGTCTTTGCTCTGTAGTAGTTCGGATAGACACTGAATCTTTTGGAGAATGAGTTCCATCCTCTGCCATGTAAGCAAGAAACCAAAGATTTCAATATTTTTAAGAAGTACTTTGGCTTCTGAACTAGCCTTGTTGTCAAGTTGTGATTCTATCACATGGAGACAACGATGATAGACTCAAATTGCATCTGTACTTTTCTAACACAGGAGTACCAGTAAAATTATCTCGTACCTGAGAGCCTTTCTAGCTTCACTACATACAGATCAGAAACATTAATTGGAAAGAGCTCATGCCTTGTTGAACTTTGTGAAAGAAAAACAACACTGCTTGTTATATTGAAAATAAATGTTAAACTGGTTGTATGTTAGTTACTGTTAGCACTAACGCAAAATTTAGGCGATGAGCACAACAGTGTATATAAATTGCTTGTGATGCTAATTCTCTTATTTTTGCTTAGACACCATTATTACAGCCTCCCATCACAGAAGTTTCTATTGTAGCATTGTGCAACAGATTTCTTCCAGTCCAGTCCAGCTTTGTGTACTCCTTCAACAATGGCTGCAGAAAGGCTGGAGGTATATAACTTCTCAATATCGTAACACCATAGTGCAATCTCCTGAACATTTCCATCACCATCAACAAGCAGATAATAAAACTCAGCTGCTCTTTATCTGAGATGTATTTGAATTCATCAACTAGCATCGCAAAATATTTTGTCACTTTTTTGACAATACGCTCACAGACAAATGCGGCCACCATAGATATGTCATTTTGGTAATAGGAGAGATATAGTGCCCATACCTCCTGGCTGGCATATTTTCTTTTAACCTCTCATCTTTATCAGTAATCTCTTCTAACAATTCAATAAAATGTCCCCTATTGTAAGAATGTTCAGTTTGTTATGCAGCACCGAAAGCAAGCCCTTGACGACCCAAGAAACATACTACCTTAATCAGCTGCTTCACATATTGTCTATTTTCCTCAATTTCCTACTCTGCACCTCATACTGTAATGGAAGAAACTGAACGCTGATGGTTTGTAGGTTGCTGTCATCTTTTAAAATTGGTCCAAGCAATAACTGATGAATTATGCTTCTCTGAATGTGATTGTTTTGAAAAAGAACAAGTAAGCTTTTCCCACTTCCTGAAGCCAATATCAATGACTGCACCATTGCCAGGTTCACGTCCTCCTCCTCCTCCTCCCACAGACCCAGCATTAACATGCTGTCCCGGGGTGAGTGGGGACTTTGGCATCGGGCTAGCCTCTTCTACCGTAGGAACGACCCTGGGTGAACGCTCAAGTGAAGTAGAGCCAGAGAACTTAAAAAGACTTTTCAATGAAGGCTTTATTTGCGTATATGTTTTTCTCCTCCTGCTTGTAATGAGTTCTTTGGCGAACGCTGCTGGATCAAAGGCCGTGGTGCGAGGAGGATCCAGCTTGCCGCGGATGCCGGGTTAGATCGTCCTTAGGGCCAGGTGTCACCGTATGCAAAGAAAGAGACAAAGGACTATTAGGACCGGTTTATGGGGACTACACGTTGTAGGGCCGGGAGTGAGGGAAACCGGTGACAAGTGTATTTACAAAGCAAGGTTCGTGGGGTAGTGCTCGTGAGTTAAGTGTTTCTAGGGATGAGTACTTTACACGGGTCTGTACAGATCTATGACTCTACAATAGGCAGGACTCTGTGTCCCATCCAACCCGCCACACGGCCCGTACCAGTTGGAGCCACGCTCCTCTTGTGGGAACGTGGCGGGCGGCTCGTAGTTCCGTTGGCCTCTTGGCTTCTCTGTCTCCTCTCCGGTCCTCGGGTTGGTCTCCGTCTCCTCGCTGTAACTGCTCACTCGTTCTCCACCTTCTCTCCTCGCCTCCAGGGAAACGCCATCCGTCGCTTCCTGGTTCCGGGCCTCTTTTGACGCCGGCGCGTCTTTCCACAGGGGCGGGGCTACCACTGCAGGATCCGATTCCTTAAAGAGACAGGGTTCATTTCCATCCGCGGTCGGCCACCAGTACTCGGGGTCTTCAATCCGCCAGTCATCGTCTACGTCACGGCCAAGCTACTGCAAGGAGGGAACGGAGGCACGTGAAATAGCGGGGTTGGACCACCAGCCCATAGTCTGATCCCCCTTTACGGGGCCCAGGGAGCCCACCCCGTCACACACCTCCCCCCCTGGACTCTCCCGATTGGGGAGAGGAAACACCGGGTAAAGGAAGTCTGCATTCCCATTGTCTTTCCCCTTTTTGTGCAGAACTGAAAAGGAGTAAGGTTGTAAAGAGAGGAACCAACGGAGGACACGGGGATTGTGACTGCTATTTCGGTGCATCCATCGTAACGGGGCATGATCAGTATGGAGGATGAATGGCCGTCCCTCCAAGTAATAATGTAACTTCTCTACCGCCCATTTGATGGCCAAACACTCACGCTCTATGGTGGAATACCTGGTCTCCCTGGGAAACAGCTTCCTATTTATATACATTATTGGGTGCTCAAGACCATCAGTACCTCTCTGGGACAGGACAGCCCCCACTCCTACATTGGAAGCATTAGTGGCCAGAACAAAGGGTTTATCACAGTCTGGTGATATCAAAACGGGGGCAGAGGTCATGTAGTGCTTGAGAACAGAAAATGCTGCCAGAGCCTCCGGGGAGGGATGGTGTAGTTCTCAGAGTCTCACTTCCTTACGCAACAGGTCGGTAAGGGGAGAGGCTACTTTTGCGAAGTTGGGGATAAAACGTCTGTAATAGCCTATGAGGCCTGAAAAGGCTCTCAACTCCTTTTTCGTAGACGGAAAGGTGACTTCGTGTATGGCCTTCACTTTATCGGTCTGTGAGGCTATGTGGCCCTCCCCCAGAACGTACCCCAGGTAGTTCACTTTGGTAAAAGCAGCTCTGGACTTTTTGGAATTGAGATGAAGTCCTGCCTGACGTAGGGCGGTTAATATGGTCTGTATGTGCTGTAGGTGTTCCTCCCAACTCCAGCTGAAGATGACTATGTCATCCAGGTACGCTGAACTGAAGGACAGATGGGGTTGCAGGACATGGTTCATGAGGCGCTGGAATGTTGCCGGCGCCCCATGGAGGCCGAAGGGTAGTACCGTAAACTCATAAAGGCCATCATCCGTGACAAAAGCCGTTTTCTTCCGGTCTTCCTCACGAAGGGGCACCTGCCAGTATCCCTTCGTGAGGTCTAGGGTGGTTATGTACATGGCGTCTCCGATCTTTTCTATTAGTTCATCTACCCTTGGGATAGGGTATGTGTCAAAGGTGGAGATCGCATTCAGAGCCCGAAAATCCATACAAAACCGTTTGGATCTGTCGGGTTTTGGGATCATCACGATCGGGGAGGACCAGTTGCTGCTCGAGGGCCTGATTACACCTAGTTCCAACATCTCCCGGATTTCCTTCTTCACGACTTCCCGTCGTGCGGCGGGGATCCTGTAGGGCTTCTGTTTTACGATCTTCCCACTTGTGGTATCGATTCGGTGTTCAACGATGTCGGTCTTACCGGGAAGATCCGAGAAGATGGTTGAAAATGGGAGCAGGACTCTGTGAAGGGCTTCCTCCTTCTGTTGGGACAATTTGGGGTTCACCACTAATTTCTTCAATGTGGAAGGTGGTATTGTGGAAGAAGTTGCTATGTGTACCCCTCTAGGAGCTGGTCCTAGCCACTCCTTCAAAAGGTTGATGTGGTAACACTGTGTTTTCCTTGCAGACAGGCGCAACCTATAGGTGGTATCCCCTATCGTTTCTATAACCTGGTAGGGCCCCTGCCATTCACTCTTGTTTTTCCCGCTTATGGAGGGTAACAACACTAGGGCCCATTTCCCCACGGAGAGACGCAATCTCTTCCCCTTGTCATAATTCCTCTTTTGTTGTCCTTGTTTCTGTTCCAGATTGGAGGAAGCCAGGTTCCTCAATTTACCGAGTTTAGTCTTCAAATGCATCGTGTAATCGAGGACAGATTTCTGTTCTTGTATCTCCTCAGACTCCCACAAGTCTTTGGTTATTTTCAATCGGGACCGAGGGAGGCGTCCATACAATAGCTCAAAGGAAGAGCACCCTAGACTGTTTTGTTTTTGGGCTCGTAGGACGTAAAGGGCCAATGGCAATAGCCGATCCCAGTCCGGCCCTTCGGACGTCAGCATCTTCTTGAGGATCGTTTTCAGTGACTGGTGGTACCTTTCTACCAGCCCGTCGGTCTGGGGGTGGTAGACAGATGTTTTCAGATGCCGTATGTTCAGAGTCTTACAGATTTCCTTCATCAGCTTGGATGTAAACGGCGTTCCTTGATCCATCAACACTTCTTTGGGAAACCCCACTCTAGAGAACAACTCCACGAACCAATCCGCAATGGCCGCGGTAGTGGGGGCTTTTAAGGGAAATGCTTCAACAAATCTAGTGGCGTAGTCCACGAGCACCAATGCGTACACATGCCCTTTTGAGGACTTAGGTATGGGACCTATCAAATCCATGCCCACATGTTCAAAGGGGACTCCAATGATGGGCAGTGGTTGTAATGGGGCGGCACTAGGGCGATGCGTATTCCGTCTCTGACACATCTCGCATTTGGCACAGTACTCTTGCACTTCTTTATAGATACCCGGCCAAAAGAAATATCTCAGGATGCTGTCCGTGGTTTTTTCTTTACCGGCGTGTCCAGCGGTGAGATGCGTATGAGCAAAGAAGAGCACTTGTTCCCTGAACGATCGCGGCACCAGTAACTGTGGCTGGCTTTTCTCCTAGGTTTGCCTGTATAGTAAGCCGTTCTGTATGAGGAATCTAGGGTAGATTGGGGTCTGTGTTCCCTGCTGGGCATGAGCACTTTCCCAGGCCTTGAACAGGGTTCGGTCTTCAGCCTGAGCAAACCGGAAGGTATGATCTGTTGTCCATGGCTCGGGGGTGAGGTAGTTAGGTAGGGGATCACCGTCTTTTGGCTGGGATGGCGTGAGAGTGTTCCTAAACAGGGAAAGGAAGTCTGGATTATCTACCCCTAAAATGACATCCTCTGGCAATGAATCCACCACCCCTACTCTTACAGTACAGGGACCCTTATCCTTGGGTATTAGGGTGATAGAGGCCAGGGGGTAGGGCTTAACGTACCCATGGACGCATCTTATGTGTACTATTGCCCTTGGGACATACTGGCTGGGTAGGACAAAGTGCTCTTGTACCACAGACTGTCCACACCCAGAGTCTAAGAGGGCCCTCACCTTATAGCCATTCATCCTCATACTTACATAGAAAGAAGCCCCCATTTCTGCAGAGTATAAGACAGTCCTGGGAAGATACCCAACCTCCATCGGCTCCTCGGGGGTCGTTTTCTGGGACACATCCGTGCAATGTGGCCCCATTCCCCACACTCGAAACATTGGGGCCCTCCTAACATTGGAGAGATCATTCCGGGGGGTTTGGTTCGCACTGGTTCCACTCTGGGTTGGATTTTTCTATCAGTCTTTAGAGGTAACGGATGTTTGGAAGCTTTCTCGTTTTCCCATGAGGTGTTCTTGGGCTGTGCTCTAGCATAGTTTGCCGCCATTTCGATGGCTTGATCGATTTCTAATCCGAAATGTTGACGCAGCCATCTCTGGGAGGCATAGGGAAGAGTGTCCATGAATTGCTCCAAATAGACCTTGTTTAGAATTTCCTCCTTGGTACAGGTTTCAGGTGTCAACCATTTATCAGCGGCCATTTTGAGGCGAAAGAAGAGGGTCTTGGGATTCTCTCCGGGAACGCCTCTCTCCTTCCTGAACCTCATTTGGTATGCTTCTTGGTCTAGTCCTAAGTGGTCCAGGATCACTCCTTTGATTACAGCATAGGGCGTGTTCCCGAGGGGATTTGCGGCCTGATAGGCAGATTGCGCCTCTCCCGTGAGTAATGGGGCAAGGAAGAAGGGCCATTTTTCTTCGGGCCATCATAAGGCCCTGGTGGCCCTCTAGAAGTTCATCAGGAAGGCATCTGGGTCTTTCCCGTGGAGGTATTTTTGAAGTGCTATGCCTGAGGGGTTCAGAGTGTGTACTCTTACTTCTCCAAGAGGGGTAATAGGTGGAGGCGACACATTTTTCAGACTCTCGATGTGAGCAGTGATGGTGGATTTAAACAACTCTCGGTCGGCCTGTGCCGATGATAACTGTCGTTCTACTGCCCACTCGAGCTTCTCTTGTCCCTTTATGATGTGTTGGATTAGGGCGTCCATCTCGCTGTTACAGATGGTCTGGTCTTGTGATCCCACTTCTGACACCAGTTGTCCAGGGGTGAGGGGGGACTTGGGGATCGGGTTAGCCTCTTCTACCGTAGGAACGACCCTAGGTGAACGCTCAAGTGAAGTAGAGCCAGAGAACTTAAAAAGACTTTTCAATGAAGGCTTTATTTACGTATATGTTTTTCTCCTCCTGCTTGTAATGCGTTCTCTGGCGAACGCTGCTGGATCAAAGGCCGTGGTGTGAGGACGATCAAGCTTGCCTCGGATGCCGGGTCATATCGTCCTTAGGGCCAGGTGTCACCGTATGCAAAGAAAGAGACAAAGGACGTATTAGGACCGGGTTATGGGGACTACACGTTGTATGGCCGGGAGTGAGGGAAACAGGTGACAAGTGTATTTACAAAGCAAGGTTCGTGGGGTAGTGCTCGTGAGTTAAGGGTTTCTAGGGATGAGAATTTTACACAGGTCTATACCGATCTACGACTCTACAATAGGTGGGACTCTGTGTCCCATCCAACCCGCCACACGGCCCCGTACCTGTTTGAGCCACGCTCCTCCCGTGGGAACGTGGCGGGTGGCTCGTAGTTCCGTTGGCCTCCTGGCTTCTCTGTCTCCTCTCCGGTCCTCGGGTTGGTCTCCGTCTCCTCGCTGTAACTGCTCACTCGTTCTCCGCCTTCTCTCCTCGCCTCCAGGGAAACGCCGTCCGTCGCTTCCTGGATCCCGGCCTCTTTTGACGCCGGCGCGTCTCTCCACAGGGGCGGGGCTACCACTGCAGGATCCGATTCCTTAAAGAGACAGGGTTCATTTCCATCCGCGGTCGGCCCCAGTACTCGGGGTCTTCAGTCCGCCAGTCATCCTCTACGTCACGGCCAGGCTGCTGCAGGGAGGGAACGGAGGCATGTGAAATAGCGGGGTCGTACCACCAGCCCATACTCTGATCCCCCTTTACGGGGCCCAGGCGGCCCACCCCGTCACACATGCCTGCATGCAAAACAATACACAGCATTTTTAAAGACTGGATACCCAAGGATGGATTTTGTAATCCCATTAAACCTATAGCATGCAGTTAAGGGACATTTTTGAAATTTTGGTTGCACTGGGTCGCTATAATGATTCAGTGACAAGTCGTCTTCCAACAATTCACTTGCCGGGTGGGATTTTGATGTTGGTGTCTGACTACTTTCCCTAATTCGAGGTGCCTCTGTTATGTCACTCCTCAAAAAAGAGCTGGCTGTATTGTCATCCCAGGATGATGAGCAGTCAGCAAGGCCAGCCAGTGAAGAACTGTTGTCTAAGTTGCCAACATAAGAAGATGAATCTTTAACCTCAGTGTGAAATGAACACTCAGCACTGTCAGCATGTGAAGAAATATCAGTAATATCAACAATGACAGAACTATCATCAGCACAGGTAGAAGCAGCTGCAATGGCTACATATATCAGTCAGTCAAAAATCTGTATTCAGCTGTGTGCCAGCCATAAAAGAGAGCATCATAAAAACATTTAATAAAATAAGATGCAGACAAATTGTGATAAAATAAAATGCAAACAATTCATGACAAATCCATAGCAATGTTGGTTACAAGTCACTGGATGCCAATCTGTAGTGATTAACTTCAGGTAGACGTGATGAGCTACAAAAGGATTGATTTGGGAAAGTTACAGGATACAGAGATGAGTAATACAAGCCCCACCAAGAGCAGCCAGCATGCAGTTCGGCCCACTCAACTGTGACTTCTCTGACAGATTCCCAACATTCTGAACAGCATCATCACAGCAACATTCTACTGGTAGTAAAATAGCATTGCTTTTGCAAGAGCAGGATATAACATATCCCCCTTTCTCATACGGAAAAACAAAATATTTAGAAATTGAAAGAGGATAACCTTAGATATAGAAGGGAAAAGTATACAGAAGCAACAAGAAACTAAGAGATGAGAAGAAAGAGCATGAAAAATGCAATAAAGGACAACAAGAGAGATGAAGAAACAGATAAGAATGACCCATCCTCCCTTCTACAAATAAAACAGAAAAATGTGAAAAGACACCGAGAAAGAGAACACCAAGCAAAAGGAAGAACGCAACAACACCAATGACAATCTCCCAAGCACACCAGCTGGCCAGGCAAGCACGCAAGGAAGCAAGAAATATAACAGAAACAACAGTGGGGTGAACCCAGACACGGACAAAAATGAGGCAACAAAAGAGGAACGAAAAACAAGCATGCAGGACAATGAGAGAATAAAACAGGAGACTGAGAAAAAGAAAAAGACCAGAAACTGAAAACATGAGAGTCAGGAGATAGATGAGAAAAGCAGAGAGAAATAATCAGAACATAAAGTTACGTTGGACAATTTAACAATGAAATGAGAAAACATGACGTCGGGAAAACAATAGAAATAGGAGTGAAAATAAGATAACACACCCATAGCAAAAGTAAAGAAGTGCCCAACGCATGTGAACATGGAACGAAAAAAATGCAACAATAAACTATGTTCAGGCAACATAATCTGGAGTTGACACTGAGAGAAATGACGTAATGGAACTCAGACCCATATAACACATATGCAAAGGAACATGTGACTAAAACCCAGAGCAGGTTAAACAATGTCAACAACAGTATATGGGTCAGAACCCATGATAGCTCCGAATACAAGAGGGAGATTAGTTAACGTTAACCAGATTATATAGGTCTGAACCTATGACTTATACCTAGGAATAAAAATGGTTAACATATGCAAAAAGGAAGAAAATCCATGCATAAATGATCAGATGGGACTACAACCCATTGCGATCCCAAAAAAACATGTAAACTGAAATGATGGACTCTACCTAGGGTCCATAAACGTACAATGTTAATCAAACTAAACTCATTGCACAATCCTATGAAGGATATAATAAAACAGAACTGTGAGCAAGTAAACTCGCACAATGTAGATCTAACTGAACTCATTGTACAATCCTATGAAGGATAAACATTAACTTTAAAAAAAATGGTGTGCCTGTCACCGGAAAAATGAAGGACAGGCATTCCTTAGAGGATCAGGCTTATAATGAAATAAAACTCACCACACAAACTGCCAGTAGAGTCCACTGTTGCTGCAAGAAAAAATAAAAAGCATGACCTCTGCAACTTGGTGGAAAAGATGCCACGGCGAAATGAGCAATACATATAGAGCACGACCTCTGCAACATGGAGGAACAGATCCCACAAAGAAATGAGCAGTAAGTGAGCTCTCAATGCTCCCCAAAAATCTCTGCAGGATCAAGATGAGTGTGCCTCATTCTCCAATTGGATGCGAGAAACTGGAAGATTGCGGCACTGAAGGTACGAAGAAGACGCGCCGCATGTGCTGAAAACATGGTTGGCAGAGGCACCCTGCAACCACAAGAGAACAACAGAAGCAACCGCCAACCACAAGATGGCGGCACGCTTCTGACGCAGAGCCGGGTGGCTCTCGACACACTTGTGTGCCAAACAAACAGAAACATGCAGG
Source organism: Lissotriton vulgaris (assembly GCF_964263255.1). Taxonomy (NCBI): domain Eukaryota; kingdom Metazoa; phylum Chordata; class Amphibia; order Caudata; family Salamandridae; genus Lissotriton; species Lissotriton vulgaris. Next base: position 651,715,082 of record NC_141697.1, on the reverse strand, counting down.
CAAAATTGACGAAGAGAAAGAATATCCTGACATGACGGAGGATCCTGAAAACAACGCGCGCTGCATCAAAGAAAATTTGAGATGCGCGTGCTATAACAAGCGGTGGTTAAACTTCCAATAATATAATGAAAACTCAAGGGACCTTGGGGCATATTACCAACAACTAGCGATAATTATTGCTATGTTGGCTTAGCGGCAATATTATTATCGCCGAGCTCCGCCGATTTTTATCGCAGATAAACCTTGCTATTATCAAGGTTTATCTCAAAAGCGATTAAAATCGGCCGAAATGCATGAATATCGCTGAAAAGTCTGCGATATTCATGCATTACCGAGCTAATGCTCTTAGCCATGTTATCCACCTACCATTGGATAACATGGCTAAGACCTGCTCTGGGCAGGCGTTAGCTTTTGGAGATATTCGCGCTTAGAGCGAATATTTCCAAAAGTAGGTAATAGGAGATAGCGATGTTAACAACTGTTTCCAGTCGCTAACATCTTGGCACGCCCATTTTGCATGTCATTAGCGATAAATATCGCTGACATGCAAAGTGGGCCCCAAGATGATCGCTATCTCCTACTAGCTGTCGCTAACTGGTGTTAGCGACAGCTAGGTAATAGGGCGATAAAATGATCGCCGCTTTAGCTGGAAAAATTCCCGCAAAAGCGGCAATAAGGCCCTTGGTAATATGCTCCCTTAATAATAAAAGACCATAAAAGTCTCACCTCAATGTCTCGCTCCACTTGCCAACAACAGAGCAGAATTGTAAAAGATGCCAAACACTCCCTACAAGACCATGAGCCAAGCTGTGCAAACACATTTAGATACTTTTTCTGCTTGAGTACAGGAAACATGTGAGTTTGTAGACACAGCAAATCAAAAAAACTTCTTTACTAATCTCTTCAGAAATGGGTTGCCAGGAGCATGAAAATAAATTGTGCAGGCATATACTTCCTTGCCAAGACATCCAGATGACAATCACAATGTCCATGTAAAACTTCAAGTGTGCAGTGTTCATATTGGATAAAATGTAACAAATGATGATGATTACTTCTCTTGAAGGTACATTGCTGGTAGCCAGATTTGCCAAACCAACACCATCACATACCAAAATGTAGGTAGTGTGGCATACTTTACATGACATATAATAGGGGAGATTGATTCAGTTAAGGACGTCATAGGCTAGAATCTATAACACATATTTTATCAACAACAATGCCTCTGACACCATAGATAACACTCTTTCTTTTTGCCACAATAGTCCCTTGTATTGACTTTGGGCTTTTAAACGTATAATTTCTCCATTACTCGTAACTTTTTATATATTCGTATTCACCATCATTTAAAACACTTTTTTTCAACTCTCCTTATTTCAAATCATACATTACATTTAAGACAAATATACATACACACAACATCTATGTACACAATACATTGACTATACATCATATATATATTTTCAGTGATTTCGTAATTTCAGTCCTAAAGATTCCTCATATTAAATCATCGTACACATAATCAATCATTGATCGAATCAAAAAGCACAGCTTGATAAAATATACTTTACATGACAGCATAGTTCTTGTCGTTGTGTCTTCATGAGATGGAGAACAGCATGCTTGTGTGGGGTTGTGGTCTAAGTTGATGGGGTACAGCACGCTTGAGCAGAAGATGTCCTAAGTAAAGTACATGTTGAATTGTTGAACCTCTCCCTCCACTTCGTGATAGTCAGGGATAGGAGCTCAAGTACAGCTGAAGCAATAACAACTGGAACTGGCAAGCCTGGGTTGTGGGTGACCGATGGTGAAGTCACTGGTGGGGCTTGGGGTGACAGTTAATATAAATACGATGATAAGTCACACAGAAATTATTTTACCTTGACAGAGACTAGCCAGGTTCATCAGCTCCTTCAAGATCAGGGGTCTTCACGTTTGTAAATGAAGGTCTTGACAGGTAGCACGCGGAGGTTCTTTGCATCAACTCGTCGCCATTAATTTATAGTGATTAACTTCAGGTAATCGTGATGAGTTCTAAGAGGATTTATTCAGGAAAGTTACAGGATACAGAGATGAGTAATACAAGCCCTACCAGGAGCAGCCAGCATGCTGCTCAGCCCACTCAACTGTGACTTCTCTGACAGATTCCCAACATTCTGAACAGCATCATCACAGCAACATTCTACTGGTGGTAAAATAGCATTGCATTTGCAAGAGCAAGATATAACACAATCTTTTGCAGGGAACCGATCGCTGAGAGCTGTAATTCCATGGATAAAACTGCATTTCAATCTAATTAATACCAAACACAGAGCAGACATTTGTATACAATTTCCATATGAATATTAACTTCACTTTCTAAAATTAAACAATATCATATTATATTTCCACACAAAAAGTCTTAGGTCATAGGCATGGTGATGTAGCCAGTATACAAGATGATCATTTTCCAACAATATTCCTTTGCCGAACAGCCATGGAGATATACTTATACACCATTAAACAAATTAATTAATCGTTTAGCAGTTGAAGATAATGTAATGCAGCCCGACACTTTCGAATGTTTAAAAATTGTAAAACCGGTTTCAAAAAGGCACATCTCTATTCTGTATAAAGTTCACAAAAAAAACATAAAATGCAAGGTGCACCGAACTGACTTTAAGTCGCATGGGCACAGTTCCAAGTGAGCATCGCAATGTACATCGCGAGGGTATGAGACCAGTAAGCAGGAAGTACCCATTCTAAATCTCATCAGATAAAACCTTTTAGTGTGACTAAAATAAAGGGAGAGGTATGGCGTAATGCCTGGTGTGCAAATTAATAGTGAATGGTCAATTACCCTTTTTTTTTTTACCCCTTTCCAGATTATCTCTAACCGAATACAAGTGGGTTAAAAATTCTTTTTTCAGCCTGGCTCTTGATATTTTAACTATATTACTAGGACTTTCGAGGCAGTCTAACAGTCCAAATTTCTCAAACTGGTCACTAATGTAAGAAATCATGGGGATTTTTTAAAAAATGAACCAATTTTAAACAATCTAGAACAAGAGCATGAATCAAGACTGTTTCTTCTTTTTCCCAGATGGTATACCATAGTAACAAAGGAGCTTGTTGTATACGAAATGACAATGGGGTCACACCCAGTTCACTATGGCAAATGTGGCAGCGGTACTTTTTGGTACTGTCAAAAGTCGTTTCATGAATTTGTTCACTGCCCTCTGCAGGCCCTTAGTATTACTGGAGCCCCAGACTCCAGCACCATACAGAGCAACAGCACACGTACGGGCTTTATAGATATCAATAAATCGCTTTGATGGGCCTAGAGCATAATTTTTTGGTGAATCTAAAGATGGCCTCCACATTTTTGTTAAATCCCTAATCTTGGCCTCAACTAAATGTCACCAGGAACTTTTTTGGTTGAACATAATCCCTAAATAAGAAAAGATCGACACATAGGAAAATATTTCATTTGTTATATAGCATGTCTTTAAAACCTTAGGGGATTTACCCACCACCATAATGTGTGACTTTGCTACATATGTTTTTAGGCCAAGATCGTTCATAAAGCTATTAAAACTATTTAGAAGCCTCTGCAGCTCCAGCCCGGTTCTGGACATCAATACACAGTCGTCCGCATATAACAGTGCTGGTAGCGACCTGCGACCTACCAGCGGTGCATCCACATTCTTTTTCTTGATTTGGCTTTGTAAGTAATTTATATATAAACAATACAAAAAGGGAGCAAGGACGCAGCCCTGACGTATCCCACGATCCATCCTTAGCGGAGCAGTAAGTTCGCCACCTGCTCCATATCATACTCTCCCCATCACTTCCTGATGCATAGCTGCCAGAAAATGCACGATGGGCGGATCAATGCCTATAGTCAACTTTATCTCTCAGAGCCTTCCTCTCTGCACCCAGTCAAAGGCAGACGTCAGGTCCATGAATCCAAGATATAGAGATCCAGGCTTGGCTAAGGTGTATTTACCTATGACTGGGTGCAGATTAAGGCATTGTTCAACTGTGCCCAGGCCACTCCTGAAACCATATTGGATGTCAGAAAAGCTCCCACTTTCAGGTACAGTCACTCAAAGATATTGGCCGGTAGCATTTGGGGTCCGACCTGTCTCCCTTTTTAAAGATGGGGACTACAGTCACTATTCTCCACGATTCAGGGGGACCCAGGGCCGCAAAGCATTTGAAAATGTTTGTTAACAGTGGAAGCCACACTGGAGTACTGGCCAGAAACAGGTCCACGGTGATACCGTCAGGGCACAAGACCTTGTTCTTCACAGTCTGAGATAAGGCCCTATCCACTTCATCTATTGACGGTGGTGCAAGGGTTAATGTCCCATACTGAAGATCAGTACTAATGTATGAGTCACTACTAATTTTATAAAGGCCAGAGAAATGTTTTAGCCAAGTGTCAGGCATGATTGTAGCATCAATACTTCCATTGCTGGTGCCATTAAAATAGTCCTGGTTTGCAGTTAGCCAGAAACGTTTAGAGTCCTTACTCCTGCATGCTACGTGGAGTTACTCCCAGGCATCTTGCCTAATTTCTCGCTTACGTTTTTCTAGTGCCTGCCTGTATTCAAGTCGCGACTTTTTTACCTTAAGTGCATTTTGGGGTCTGACTTTTAAGGTCTTGATTAAATATTATGTAGGCGTGGGTATTGACTGTCAAACATGTTTTATTTCCTTGTTGTCCTTCTCTTTGTTTCTTTGTCAATGCCACCTTTAGTGTCTCTGTTATTGCCTCGAATTATGTTATCATAGTTTGAGGATTTATACTGTCTTCCAGGCAAGTTAAAACTTGGGGGCATATTAGCAAGGGCAATATCGCCGCTTTAGCGGCACTTTTTGCAGCTAAAGCGGCGATTTTTTTATCGCCCTATTAGCAAGCTGTCGCTAACAGCAGTTAGCGACAGCTTTTAGGCGATAGCGACCAGTTTGGGCCCCGCTTTGCATGTTAGCGATATTTATCGCTAATGACATGCGAAGTGGGCGTACCCAAACTGTTAGCGACTGAAAGCAGTCGCTAACACAGCTATCGCCTATTAGCAAGGCAGGCTTAGCGATTTTAAAAGTTGTGCTAAGCGTGATTATCGCTATGATCTAATGCCTGGTAAAAACATGACTTACCTGTTTATCCAATGGGAGGTGGATTGTCAGGTTAAATCCCCATTGGCGTTAATGCGTGAATATCGCTGGATTTCCAGTGATATTCGCGCATTTCGCCGATATCACTGGATATTTTAGCACAATGGAGAAAAACGTTGCTAATAGCATGTTTTTTCCGCTAACATATCTAGTGATAGGCAGCAATGAAAAGAAATGCGCTAAGCGCATCTTGCGATAAATATCGCTATTCCTTGCTAATATGCCCCCAGATTTAAATTGGTTTTTATAATCTGGTTTAGAACCAAATCGGGATCTAAAGTACACCACTTCCGCAATAACCCCTTATTTTTATCATGAATTAATGAAGGCAAACTTTCAGGGGTGGTTGAATCATCCGATTGGCTCATAAACTCCAAAGTTAAAGGATAATGATCACTAAAACGGATTTTATGTATGATAAAAGTTACAGACTGTGTGTTAAAATAGCCATACTGAGCAATAAAATCAATTACGGTGCCTTTACCTTTCCCAACATAGGATACTAAATCATGGCCTTCCGCTTCAATAAGATCAATGGTTAAAAAAAGAGAACATTTTGACAATAATGATTTAAAAATATCCCCGCAGGGGTTATGATAAAAATGACAACCCTCATCAATATCCCCAGCTACTAAACAACATGCTGATTGTTTCAAAAGGGGACACAATTTACATTTAAAATCACCTCCCCACAATACCACAAAATCCATATTTATCTCCTCGATATGTTTTGAAAGTGCAGCTTCCAGTTCTTGTGCGATTCCAGTGTTTGTATTATTAAAATTATTATGATAAAAGTTTACAAGAACCAGAGTCAAATTTTTTTTCGGCAAAATATTAATTATCTGAAAATGGGGTGAATCAAGCAATGCTTTTCCTAGTCTGCCATTCAATGTCATAGAAACCAAGGTTAATAGGCCCCCTTTGTCATGGCCACCTAGGGAAATTTTAGCTGGCTTATGGAGCGAATAGAAACCATTTATGTGTGCAATGTCTTGCATCTAGGTATCCTGTGAGCACATAATGCTATTGTGAGGGAGGGTGTGCTGCGGGCCGGAAAAGCAGGCGAGGAGGCCGTATATAGTGGGCTATACTGGATGTTTATTGTACACGTGGGCAGAAAGAAATGTCACAACAAAAGGGAAAACAAGGAAGGGTCCAGGGTTGCAGTCCGCTCCGGGCGTTGGGTTGTGGTCCTGATCTTTGGATACTCCAACGACAGCTCCGATGTAGGGGAGGTCCACGGAGGGCAGTAAGAGAGAGAAAAACAAAGGACCGTTAGTCTTATCCTGGTTGTCAGGCGCTAGATACCGAACACCGTCACCCGGGCAGTGAGGGGGCGGGGAAAGAAAAGAGAGCGTGAGGAGAGGGAGGTAAGGGGAGGTAGGAACACAGGTCGGATGATAGAAGGGTGTCGAGACTGGACGTGCGAGGACGGGGAAACGGTCGGCGTTATACTGTGAGGGTGCTATACACTTATGCTACAGTGCAGGGTACGTGATGCTACAGAGGGGGGAAGAAGTATTTACAGGGGCTTTACAGGAACTCCTAATGAGCAGGGGAAAGGAAGGCTTAAGACACTCACCCGGTCCGCCGTAACTCTCCAAGTGAGTTACGGCCGCTCTTCAGCCACCTCCTGAGGACTCCACCACTCTTCGGTCCACACCTCTTCGTCACACGTCTGCTCTCCTTCTCCACCTCCAGTCCGAGTCTCCTGCCACGATGCTCCGACGGGGTTCTCTTCTCAAGTCTCGGTTTTATCCTGTGCTGGCGCTGCCTCTGGGCGGGACTTCCGGGGTAGGAGGGATATGCTTCCTCAGGACTCGTTGTTCTGGTTGGTCCCTGCGGGAGAAAGAAGGGCGGGGATCCGTGGGTTATGGCAGGTTTTCTGAGTCCGTTCTTCGCCATGGGGTTTGGTTTGCGAGGTCTCAGTCCCGGTGGATACGAAAGAGGTAAGTGCGGGGGAAGGTGGCCTCCATTGTGGGGCCGCAGGGACGCCACCTCACATTCCCTTCCCCTAGCTGTCTTTCTTGTACCGGATGGAGACTGAGGGTAGCGCGAAAGGAAATCGGCATTGCCCTGGTCTGACCCTTTTCGGTGTTTTGTTTGGAAGTGGAACGGCTGTAGGGAGAGAAACCAGCGGAGGACCCGGTCGTTCTGACCATTGTTCCGGGCCATCCACTCCAAGGGGGCGTGGTCAGTGTAGAGGACGAAGTCCCGGCCCTCTAGGTAGTATCGCAGATTGTCGATTGCCCACTTTATGGCTAGGGCTTCCTTTTCCACCACCGCATAATGTTTTTCTCGGGGAAACAGCTTGCGGCTCACAAAAAGGATGGGTCTTTCATTACCTAAGGCATCCTTCTGAGACAGCACTGCCCCTAGCCCATGTTCGGAAGCATCCGTTTGTAGAATAAAGGGCAATGAGTAGTCCGGGGGAACTAAGACAGGACTTGAGGGCAAGGCGTCTTTTAAGTCAGTGAAAGCCTGCCATGCTTCGGGAGAGGGGTTTCTTAGCATCTCATCGGATCGATTGGTCTTCTTCAGTAGATCCGTTAGGGCGGCTGCTCTCTGGGAGAAATTGGGTACGAACCGCCGGTAATACCCGAGAAGCCCTAAAAAGGCTCGAAGATCTTTTTTTGTTTGGGGGAAAGGAAGGGAACGGATAGCCACTGTTTTGCTTTCCTGGGGTCTTATCAGTCCATCCCCCAGAAGATACCCCAGGTATTTGACTGTCTTTGCTGCCAGAGTGGTTTTCGCGGGGTTAATGTCGAATCCGAAGGACCCCAGGGAAGAGACAACACTACAGAGATGCTTCATATGTTGGGGCCAGCTATCGCTAAAAATGACGATGTCGTCTAGATATGCGCCTGCGTACTGTGAATGGGGTCTCAGAACATGGTTCATAGCACGCTGAAATGTGGCTGGTGCGCCATGAAGACCAAAGGGCATGACTAGAAACTGGTATAACCCCTCAAGGGTGGAGAAGGCAGTCTTTTTTTTGTCTTGTTCCCTGAGAGGTATCTGCCAATACCCTTTGCAGAGATCCAGGGTAGAAATATATTTTGCTTTCCCTATCCTCTCAATCATTTCGTCCACCCGGGGCAAGGGATAGGAGTCGAAAGTGAACAGTTTATTGACCTCCCGAAAGTCAATGCAAAAACGGACCGACCCGTCTGGTTTTGGTACAAGGACGATAGGGGAATTCCAGTCACTAACTGAGGGCTCTATTATTCCCATCTTTTGCATATCTTCTATCTCCTGCCTTATAACCGCCCGACGGGCCTCAGGTACTCTGTAGGGCCTCAATCGGACAACTTTCCCCGGTTCGGTTTCGATGGCATGTTCAATAATACTGGTTCGACCAGGAGAAGAGGAGAAAATGCTTTTCAGAGGATCTAGGGCTTTGCGTAGTTCCTGGGTTTGTACATGGTTCAGTTCAGAGTCAATACAGGGATCAAAAAGAAAAGAAAGGGGTTTGCTGGTTCTGGATAACACTGGACGGGGTCCTTCCCATTTTTTAAGCAGATTCACGTGGAATATCTGGGTGGTACCCCGTGTGGGGTCTAACTCTACCTCATAGGTAACCGGCGTCACCTGCCGGAGGATGGTGTAGGGTCCTTGCCACTGACCCAGGAGTTTCTGGTCGGACGAGGGCATCATGAGGAGGACCAGATCGTTGACAGCAAATACCCTGGGACGAGTGCCCTTGTCGTATTGCTTCTTCTGGCTGTTTTGTGCGTTCTCGAGGTTCTGTCGGACTATCTCCCGGACCATGGCTAGGTGGGTTTTCAGGTTTTCCAAGTATTCCGGGAGCGGACGCGTGCGGTCCGGCTCTGCTTCCCAAGCCTCCTGTGCCATGTCTAGCAGGGTACGAGGAGGACGCCCGTACAGCAGCTCATATGGGGAGTAGCCTGTGCTGCTCTGAGGTTTACACCGGATGGCGAATAGGGCCAATGGCAGCATGTCTTCCCACCTTTTGGCTTCCAGCCCCAAGAGTTTTTTTAGAGTCTGTTTTAGTGTGGCGTTGTAACGCTCTACCAAACCGTCCGTTTGCGGATGGTATGCCGAGGTTCTGATTTGCTTTATCCCCAGCTCAGCACAGACCCGTTTCATAAGAGCCGAAACAAAAGGGGTACCCTGATCGGTCAGGATTTCCCGGGGAAACCCTACCCGAGAGAATAGAGTGATCAGGGCTTTCGCTATAGTCTGGGTAGTGGGTTGGCGTAGGGGTATGGCTTCCAGGAAGCGGGTGGCATAGTCGACTATGACCAACGCATAGCGACACCCGCTGCGGGAGGGTAGGAGGGGCCCTATGATGTCCATTCCTATTCTGCTGAACGGGATGTCTATGAGAGGGAGGGGTTGTAAAGGTACTCTGGGAGGTCTGTGACGGCTGTTTTTCTGACAGACCACGCATTCCCGACAGTAGGTTTTGATCATTTGGTATACCCCCGGCCAATAGAATTTCTCCAAGACTGCTTGACTGGTTTTCTCATCCCCAAAATGTCCCCCTAGCAGGTGACTGTGAGCGAGGAAGAGGACTTTGTCCTGGAAGGGATCGGGGATTATCAACTGTGCGTTCTGTTGTGCCCCCCCTCCCCGGTATAGCAACCTGTTTCTCTTGAAAAAGTAAGGACCTACTTGCAAGGGGTCTTCGTGGTCAAGGGCCCTTCCCCAGGCCTCCTGTAGGAGGGGATCCTCCTGTTGTGCCGCCCTGAACTCCCTATCGGTCTGCCAGGGGTGCTCTTCAGTTAATGCGGGATACGCGCTGACGTACTCCTTCTTCTCTTTTCTCCTCTGACTTTTGGGTTTATGCGGTTTAGGCACAGTATCCGCGTGTGTCTGTCCGTGATAAGGAGCGTCCTTCCACCACTGGGCCAGAGAGTCAGAGGTGCCCTGGAGTAACGTAGGTAGTCCCGGATAATCGCTCCCTAGAATGGCTTGCTCTGGGAGAGCGGGTACGAGACCTACGGTGAGGCGGGTTCCGGGATCCTTCTGATGTTGGACTCGTACCTGAGTAGTGGGGTACTGCTTGGTGTCACCGTGGACACATTGGATGGCTACTACGCCCGTAGGATTACGGACAGGACGTGCCAGGTCTTGTGGTCTTATTACACTCTGACGGCAGCCGGTGTCGGCAAGGGCCATAAGTCGTTGTCCGTCAATAGACACGGGGCAGTGAAACGGGGGGGAGTGCTCCCCGGAGGAGTGCACAGATAGTTCCTTACAAGGCCGACCTCCATCGGCTCCTCCTTCTGTGGGCACATCCGGGCGATGTGTCCGAACCCTCCACATGAGTAGCACTGGGGTCCGGGGTTGGGTGGTCGGAACAGGACCGGAGAGGGGAAAAGGGGAGATGGTTCTGGTCTTCGTACTGGGGGTGGTCGCGATGGACGGGTGGCCATAGTATTCGGGGTTCGGTGTGAATGTTCTTCTTTTCCCCGCTGGAGTTCTTGAGCACGGCTATAGGCAGAGGCTATCTCGATGGCCGTCTCAAGGGTGAGTCTAGAGTGTTGCCTCACCCAGCGCTGGGTGGCCGGGTGCAAGGAGTTCAGGAATTGTTCCAGATATATTTTTTCAAGGAGGTTGTCCTTTGTGGACGTCTCGGGTCGGAGCCATCTATTGGCGAGATCCCTGATCCGAAAGGAGAGGGCCCTTGGGTTTTCCTGTGGCCTCTCTTTTGCTTGTCGTAGTTTAACCCAATAGGTATCATCATCAATGCCAAGGCGTTCTAATATGCACTGTTTGATGTCCGCATACGGTGTGGTGCCTTGTATGTTGGCCTGTTGATAGGCGGCTTGCAGGTCGCCTGTTAAAAGGGGACCCAAGTATTGACCCCAACGGTCCACCGGCCAATTTGCTGCTTGGGCTAGCCTTTCAAAGTTAGTGAAGAAGTAGTCCGGATCTTCTCCAGGGACATACTTCTGTAGGACGACTGATGGAAAAGAGGTGATAGGCCTTTGTTGTCCCAGGGCAGTTGTTAATTTTTCCATGGTCTGTTCGTGGGCTACCCCCTGACCCTTTAGGACGTCGTGTAGCTGTCCCCTGTCGTCTTCAGCGGTCTTCAGAAATTGCTCCATCAGTTTCCCGAACTGCTCCTGGGATTCCGCCATCTTTTTCACTACGGCCTCCATGCTTCCAGCAGATCCCACTTCTGACACCAGATGTGAGGGAGGGTGTGCTGCGGGCCGGAAAAGCAGGCGAGGAGGCCGTATATAGTGGGCTATACTGGATGTTTATTGTACACGTGGGCAGAAAGAAATGTCACAACAAAAGGGAAAACAAGAAAGGGTCCAGGGTTGCAGTCCGCTCCGGGCGTTGGGTTGTGGTCCTGATCTTCGGATACTCCAACGACAGCTCCGATGTAGGGGAGGTCCACGGAGGGCAGTAAGAGAGAGAAAAACAAAGGACCGTTAGTCTTATCCTGGTTGTCAGGCGTTAGATACCGAACACCGTCACCCGGGCAGTGAGGGGGCGGGGAAAGAAAAGAGAGCGTGAGGAGAGGGAGGTAAGGGGAGGTAGGAACACAGGTCGGATGATAGAAGGGTGTCGAGACTGGACGTGCGAGGACGGGGAAACAGTCGGCGTTATGCTGTGAGGGTGCTATACACTTATGCTACAGTGCAGGGTACGTGATGCTACAGAGGGGGGAAGAAGTATTTACAGGGGCTTTACAGGAACTCCTAATGAGCAGGGGAAAGGAAGGCTTAAGACACTCACCCGGTCCGCCGTAACTCTCCAAGTGAGTTACGGCCGCTCTTCAGCCACCTCCTGAGGACTCCACCACTCTTCGGTCCACACCTCTTCGTCACACGTCTGCTCTCCTTCTCCACCTCCAGTCCGAGTCTCCTGCCACGATGCTCCGACGGGGTTCTCTTCTCGAGTCTCGGTTTTATCCTGTGCTGGCGCTGCCTCTGGGGCGGGACTTCCGGGGTAGGAGGGATATGCTTCCTCAGGACTCGTTGTTCTGGTTGGTCCCTGCGGGAGAAAGAAGGGCGGGGATCCGTGGGTTATGGCAGGTTTTCTGAGTCCGTTCTTCGCCATGGGGTTTGGTTTGCGAGGTCTCAGTCCCGGTGGATACAAAAGAGGTAAGTGCGGGGGAGGGCGGCCTCCATTGTGGGGCCGCAGGGACGCCACCTCACATTTATATTTTCCAATAAAATCCACCCATTCTTTAGACACCAGTTTGGTAGGCAGACCTGCATTATTCCAAAAAAGGCTATCATGCATTAGCCTGTTGTTTAGTCTACCATGCCTTCTCTTTGTACAAGTCCCAGCCATAACAGTTGGTGGTACAGTGGGATCCAGCCGACAGGGCAAAAATGCGTTGCATTGTGCTAAAGGAGTGTGTAGACCACTGTAGAGGATCAAACTGGTTCGAGCTAACTGTCTCGTGCCTATTAGAACAAATGTAATTCTCCTGATCACACACTTGTACAGAAAGTATTACACCTGGCGAGTCTGCATTCGAGGTTGGAGTGCGATTCACTTGAGTGTCAGGAAAATTAGCACTACATAACCTGAGAATAGGGAGAGATGATAAAATATCCGCCTGCATTTCTCAGCCAGAGAGGATATACATTTAGAATTTAATTCATTGGCACCAAGTGCACTCAATACCTGAGGATTCAGTCAGTCTACATGGTCTAAAGGGGAAAAATAATTAAAAGTTGGGATTGCAAACACAGGCGGCAATTTAGCAGATTGGGGCACAAGCCCAAACCGTTTATCTTTCTGCAGTTTGTAAAAGTGACCTTGTGGCACTGCTTCAATTGGGCCAATTATAGTATTTATCCATGGGAGCCTGTCCATGAACCAGCGTACTAATGATCTGTTCCTAAAATTAACAATGATACAATCGCTTATTTCAATTTTTGATTGCGAACCCACTCGTGAAACACGTTCAACAATAATCATGTCACTACTTCTCCAATCCACTGCTTTAGCCAGCTGTGGTAGTAGGTTATATTCTTTCTTTTATGTCTATGTTAGTTTGTACATATTGTTAGCTCACTTTTAGAATATGTTTATGTCATCTGTAGAATTATATGATGTAACATTAGAATTATTATTATTATCTATCTGGAAAGCGGGTGAGATTTCCTATCCTAAAGAAATCATTTTATTAACAAACAGCGCAACGCCAGTGATGCGCACACTTTAATTTATTATTACTCATCGAAGGTATTCTGTAAGCGCATTTTCAGTGGTGCGCACACTTATTATTTCTGAGTCTTTTCTTTCAAGGGCATTATTATTTGAAAGTTCACGCACAGTTCCAGTTCCTGTGATGTGCACACTCATCATTTGATATACATTGGAGCTCAACTGCTTATTTAACTTGTTCTGTGCTTTCCTCTGCTTTTCAGTGATGTGCTCACTTTAAGCTTGCACATTTGAAATTCTATTCATTCTCTCGAAAAGTTTTTTTTGTTGTTATTTTGTCATTGACTTTTCTTAATTTGTTTTATTTATTCAGAATCTAGATATGGCTAATGCACAAATTTGTAATCAACCCACAGTTTTTCTACAAATTCCAGGTAAGCCTAAGTTGGAATGGAAAAAGTGGTTTGAAAGTTTTGAAAATTATATTGTGGCCATTGACGGATCTAAATTTCCTCCTGAAAGATTAAAGGCCATTTTATTCAGTTTTTTGGGTTCTGCTGCTATTGAAATTTTCAAAAATGTAATTCCTATTGCGCTACCTAGTGGTGGTGGTGAAGGTTGGAATATTTATAAAGAAGCTGTAGCCAGACTTGAGAAACAATTTCAAGATGAGCCTAATGTTCTAATTGAGAGACATGCATTTCATAAAAGGAAGCAATTTCCTGACCAGACTATTGAAGAATATGTTGCTGCCTTAAGAGTTTTAGCTGCCAATTGCGACTATGGGGCAACTGTTGATTATTGTATTAGGGATCAATTAATTTTTGAATGTGAATCTAAAAAAGTTCAGGAAAGACTTTTAGCTTGTCGCAATCCCACATTAAGTGAAGCTGTTGATTTGGCCAAGGGGATTAAAAGGTCTATATTTTCTTCAAAAGTCATTTCTGCTGAGAATTCTAAAAGTTTCAACTCATCTGCTGTTTCACCTGTTTGTGCAGTGCAATTTCCTAACAAAGGAAGGACTGGTTTCAAACAAGTTCCCAACAACAAATTGTCCTGTTACAGATGTGGTTCCAAAACTCATTTAGCCAATAATGTCAATTGTCCGGCTATTAAGAGAAAATGTGTTAATTGTAGTAAAGTTGGCCATTTCTCTTCAGTTTGCCATGTACATAAAAAAGTTTCTAGTTCTTTAAATTCTGGTGTTAATAATGTAGATGTTGTTGAAGAAGATTTACAGAATATGTTATTGGCTATCTACGACAATGTTTTTGACTATTCTGTGAACAACATCAATCTGCCTTTTAAAGCACTGCTAGGCACTGTGTTAGTTGGTGATATTTCTTTTCAAGCCATGGCTGATTCAGGCTCACCAATTACCATTTTGTCTGATGTGTTTTTCAAGGAAAATTGGAAAAATGTTAAGCTCCATAAATCTGATGTTAATCCTAAAGCTTTTGGTAACTTTGACATTACCATGTTAGGTTATTTTGAAGATTCGTTAGAATTTGAATCTAGGAAAATCTTTACTAAGATTTATGTTGCTATCGACGGAAAGAATATAGTTGGGTGTTTTGATTTAGGTAGGCTGGGTGTAATTTTGTGTCCTGGTTCTGAACGTCCTCTGCAATTAAGAGAATTTGATGTTAACAATGTTTACATGGATAAATATAGTTTAGAAATGATTCTCAAAAGACATTCAAATGCCTTCAAAAATGTTGTAGGTCAAGTAAAAGGCTATATGCATAAAATTAAGTTAAAAAAAATGCCATTCCTATTCAACATAAAGTACGTATGGTTCCGCTCGGTATGCGTGAGAAATTGAAAGTCGATCTTGATACTTTATGTTCAGAAGGTATCATTGAGTCAACTGATAGTTCTGACTGGGTGTCGGCTATTGTTTTGGCACTCAAAAAGAACCAAGATTTGAGGCTATGTGTGGATTTGAGGTCTCTTAATAAGAATATTGTTGTTGACACACATCCTTTACCTTGTATTCAGGATATGTTGTCAGCTGTGAATGGTGCGAATTTTTTTTCTATTATAGACCTCAAATCTGCTTATCATCAGGTGCTTCTGGTCGAATCTTCGAAGGATCTTACCACCTTTATTACGCCTTTTGGTTTGTATAGATTCTTAAGGATGCCATTTGGTCTGGCATCAGCTGCCAGTGTGTTTCAGAAACTTATTGAAAATTTGTTCCATGGTATTACGGGTGTAAAATCATTCCAGGATGATATTTTAATTTTTGCTGAAACATGTGAACAACACAATGTTATTCTCAATAAAGTTCTTGGCATTCTTTTTTCAAAAGGCATGACTGTCAGCAAGGAGAAGTGTACATTTTTCGTTGAAGAGCTAAATTATTTAGGACACAGAATCACAGCTAATGGCATCTTTCCTAAAGAAGATTTAGTTAATACGTTGGACAATATTAGTACACCCAAGGATAAAGATTCTTTACGTTCTTTCTTGGGCCTAGGAGACTACTATTCAAGATTTGTGAAAGGATATGCGTTAGTAGTAGAACCTCCTAGACAGTTACTTAGAAAGGGTGTTCAATTCATTTGGAGCAAGGTTCATGGTGAAGCTTTTGCCAATGTTAAAAAGCTTATTACCAAGGCTCCTGGTCTTAAGACTTTTGATCCCCAGGGTAGGTCTTTTGTCACGGTGGATGCAATTACAATTGGCCTGGGTGCCGTTTTTACTCAAATTGTTGATGGTAGAGAAAGAGTTATATCTTTTATTTCCAGAGCCATGGTGCTGAAAAGCATTATAGTACTATTGAGAAAGAGGCCTTGGCCTGTGTTTGGGCTGTTGAAAAGTTCAAAAGTTTCTTGTGGGGTAGGCCTTTTGTTCTTGTTACTGATCATAAACCACTTGTTTTTATGATGGATGGTGTCAGGAGTCGTAAAGCGTCATCTAGACTTGTTAGGTTGATAGTTAGACTACAAGAATACAACTTTGAGATGCAACACATTCCTGGTGGTAAAAATTTCACTGCGGATGTTTGTCTAGGCTTCCTCCTTTTGAAGAGGATAATAATGAAATTTTGGAGGAGCATGAATGTGTTGTAGCTCTGGTCGATGCAGTGAATTCATTTGAATTGAGCATTTCTGAGAAAGATTGGATTGAGGCTATGGACAAGGATTTGGTGCTCAACAAGGTTAAGAAATTTGTTGGTGAAGGCTGGCCTCCCATTAGGAATTTGGAAGATTGTTTGAGGAGTTTTGCCCAGATTGCTGATGAACTTAGCATTGAGGGGGATATTTTGTTGCGTCAACATTTCATTCCTTCTGAAGGTTTAAGAAACAAACTCATCAAGCTTGCTCATGCTGGTCATCCAGGCATTTCTGGTACCAAAAGGATTCTCAAGAACCAGTATTGGTGGCCGGGTATGGATGCGGGTATTGAGAAAGTGACTGACAATTGTTCTGTTTGTGTAAGGGCTGACAAGCATTGGAAGGTTTCGACCCAACCTTTGTCTCTTAGAGAAGGGGCAGTTGGTCCTTGGGATAAAATTTCTATTGATTTTTCTGGTCCCTTTGAATGTTTAGGTAGGGAAAAGAGATTTTCTATTGTGGTTGTAGATAATTTTTCAAAGTGGATCTATTACACTTTTGTGGAACATCCTAATACTGATGCTGTTTTTAACTTTTTGGATTTTGTTTTCAGTTTAGAAGGTGCCCCCAATCTCATTTTATCCGAAAATGGGGTGCAATTTGTTTCTAGGAAAATGAAATGTTTTTTTGAAAAATTTGGCATTAAGTCTGAAACTACTCCTTTATATTGTCCCAGGGCCAATGGTCAAATTGAGAGGGCCAATAGATTCATTAAGGAGGGCATTCAGGCTGCGTTAGAAAGTAATTTGGATGTTTTGCAGTTTTTGAAAGAGAAGTTGTGGAGTTACCATATTAATCCAAATTCTTCTACTGGCTTTTCTCCCTATTTACTGATGAGAGATAGACAAGCAAAGTCTGTTTTAAGACCTGACTTTGTTAAGAGTGTTGGGCATGATGTCAACATGAAAAGTATTATTGAAGAAGTTAAACAGAACATTCAAGAGTCACGCCTTGCAGGTAAAATTTATCATGATGCCTCTCTTAAGTCCAAAGATAAAATCATCAAGGTGGGTGATTGGGTACGTGTCTTGAAACCCACTTTATCTAGCAAGGGTTCTTCTAAGTTTTCCAATCCTTTTAGGGTTGAAAGAGTGACTGATTCTGCTGTTCTTCTTTCTGAGAAGGGTTGGTGGAGCAAAGATTCAGTTATTCTTCTTAAACCTGGGCAAGAACGTTTCTTTGCTGAAGATGAGGATGGTGGTTGCATTTGGAATGATGTTGTTCAAGAAAAGGAGTTTCGTTCTGCTGATGTGTTTACCAATGAATCTGCACATGATGTGTGTTCTGAAAATGTTGTTTCTTCAGAAAGTCCTAATGTTCTTGGGGGTTGTTCTGAGGCTTCCTTTGTTCCTGCTTCTAACCTGCAGGAGTCAATTGAATCTTCTCTTCAAGTTAATCCTTTATCTCACAAAAGAATTCCTAGAATGCCTAAGAATTTTGATGATTATATTTTGGATGCTTGATTTATTTTATTTTATTGCTTTTTGTAAAAACGATGCATGTGGTAGTAGGTTATATTCTTTCTTTTATGTCTATGTTAGTTTGTACATATTGTTAGCTCACTTTTAGAATATGTTTATGTCATCTGTAGAATTATATGATGTAACATTAGAATTCTTGTGTTTGGCTTTCTGTGTGATAAAACGGTTGGATTTAAAAGAGTTGGGATGTTTGCCTTTCTGCTCCGGTGGGTCTATGGTTAATGAACTAAATAAACTACATATATTCATCAACTTCGACTGCAGCCCATCTTTATACCAGCCAATATACTGTTTTATTTGTGAGCTGCTTCCAGTCCTCTTCCTTATTGGTTGGTAAAGGGGGGACATTTTTAAGGACAATGACTAATGGAGTTGCTTCCGGAGGGAGGTCGAGTATTCTCTCAGCATTTTCCGCCTGCCCGGAGTATTTGTGTCATACTGATTGTCGATAGGATTTAGCGTACCAGGCTTCCTTTGTGACGTTATTGCGCATGTCCTAACAGCACCTATCGTGTTGGTGTATCCTGTTAGCGGTGCAGATTGTTGTGTGACTGGTTGTGTTACAGTCTGAGAAGTCTGAGAGGTATTACTGGGGGGATTGTGTAATGGGGGCACCAGAGGGAAAGGTGCTGCCTGCAATGTGTCAAGATTAAGATTAGTAGTAGGGTTCAAATTTGTTGCCGGGTCAGAGATCCTCTTCGAGTCGCTGGAGCCAATTAGTATTTTTAAAGACACATCGATGCTATTCAAAACCCCAACAAGTGGTTCGATGATTGACTTAATAATGGCCTCCAGTGAGCTAGTAGGGTGTGTAAAGAGCGCTGAATTACAGGTATGATCAGTATCCTTTGAACCCATGGTGGTAACAGTAGCGGTAGCAGTTTATGGAACTCGGGCCCTTGAGACTCTTCTTTGGAGGGACACTGTGGTTTTACTATGTGTTGACAAGGGCTGTGCATCTTTTTTGGCCTTATTACATGCCTTTGATTTTTTTGGTGGAGGGGGCATAAATTGTCCAAAAACTCTCCCTGTTGAGGGTTACTAGTATTACTGGTATTAGCTGCACTCCTGCATTTATTTGGGCCGTTAGATGCTGAGGTCACTGCTTCTTGCCCCTTACTTTTGTGATTGCCATCGCCACCAGCAGTCTCCACAACTAGATCAATCTCAGGGTCATTCTCTAGTGGAGCACAATTTTCTAAAGCTCTCTGAGTTGCCCCCAATCTCTCCTCCACAGACTCAATTTAATTTGCTATTGCCCCCATTGCTGTGGTCAAAAAGCTAGAAATTGATGTAGTCAGAGGGCGACCCCTTGCAGTAGGCATGGCAGTTTTTCGCTTTCCTATCGCATTACCTTTCTCAGGTATATTCGAGGAAACTTCCTAAGCCGTATCCGCAGACCTAGGGCTCAAGAGGAAGCAAAGGGACCTGGCCCAGCCCAGCCACATCCAGACAGAGCCCGGGCACGGCCGTGCGCGTCCAGCACTGGGGGGGGCCACGGCCGCTTAGGAGCACTGCTGGTCGCAAAACTGTGTGCGTTGTCGCCTCCTGGCGCAAAGACTGCTGTGACGGCTTGACTGTAAAGTGCTCTGTGCTTTCTCCTCCAACTGCCAAAGTAAACTGTTGCCAAATAGGTGAAAGAGGCTCCCGCCCCACAGGAGCCCGCGGCCGCTTAAGAGCCCCGCCTGAAGCAAACAATGCGCATTGCCACGTCCTGGTGCAAAGACTGCTGGGCAATGTGGTCCGCTCCGGTCCTGGCGCCACTAAAGTGACGGCGTGCCGGTAAAGTGCTCTGTGCTTTCTCCTCTGTGCTTTCTCCACCAACTGCCAAAGTTAACTGTTGCCAAATAGGTGAAAGAGGCTCCCGCTTAAGAGCCCCACCTGATGCAAACAATGCGCATTGTCGCCTCCTGGCGCACAGACTGATGGGCAATGTGGTCCGGTCCTGGCGCCACGGCGTGCCAGTTAAGTGCTCTGTGCTCTCTCCTCTGGACTTTATCCTCCAACTGCCAAAGTTAACTTTTGCCAAATAGGTGAAAGAGGCTCCAGATGATGTTTCAGGGACATCATATGAATGTGAGCATAGGCCTTCACTGCTAGACAGTCATCAGTACCCAATTAACCAACAGGCATCAGGGTGAACAATACAAAAAGAAATAAAGGTTATGCCTATGGAGCATTTACATATATTTTCTAAGAACAGATACCATTAATTATCTCTTCCTCAATAAAGTTACTCTTGTAGGAAATGAATCATGGGTTTCTTTTACACTCATTCAACTAGCTTGCAATCCACAAAATTAACAAAATCAAAAAAAATCTAAAAAGATCAAGTTGCTGGTTTATATACTTCATTTAATAAACCATATCTTTCTCAACGGGTTGATTATCTTTTTCTTTTTTTGTTAATACTCTATGTTTTACATATATATACACAACTTCCACATATATATACACACATATATACAATATACAAACAAATTTACTATGTACAAACTAACACAAAAAATCCTTGAACCTTTTTCAGGGATCTTTGCCCACAATAATATCAACAAGGATTTTTTCAATAAATTACAAAAGAACATTCCTTATAAACAGGTCACCAAAACAATAATCGAAGGAGCATCCACAGGTATAATCCTTTTTTTAACCTTTCCTTGTATTTGAGCTCCTCCCAGTTTATTTCATATGTTCAACAAAAATTATTTTGCAAAGGTGCCTTCCGAAAAACTGTCGACGTGTTTCAGCCTATCAAGATTTTAGGCATCATCAGGACTTTGGGCAAACAAGGCTCTGCCTAAGAAATCAAATATATCATATTTACATATATAAATTTTTGGGGGATGTCATTCTAAATATACACAATTAAGTCTAGATCTAAGGAAATATAGAGCAATACAAACAGAAAGGTCTTTCTGAGAGATATGTCTTGTTCCTTGAGGTGATAGGCATAATGAAATTGACCATTTAAACACCCCTAAATGTGCGTGAGGGTCTCTAAGTTAATTCAGACGGAAGGAAATCCCATGTGGAACATAGAACCTATATCCTTATATCCATGTTAACCCTGCCGAAAACATAGTGCTAGTGGACTAACTACACAGGCAAGGTGAAAAGCGTGAGAGCCCAAGTCCAATGTAGTCACTCAAAAATCATACCGTCATATCCTGCATCCATCTGCAGTCTTGGTATTATGCTCTGCTATCCATCACAGTTAGACTATTTGTCAATACTAAAAAACAAAATCAATTCCAGAACTACGTTGCAAATTTAAGAGTCCGGGTACAAAATTTGTATATTCTCAGATAATACTATCTCGTGCTTACCCTCCATCAACAAGGTCGAAATCCTCACTCTTAAAAATTCGGTCAAATCAGTATTTCCAGAAACAAAAATGCAAAGTGAAGTGCTATCTGAAAGCACTTGGCTGTCCTCTACAAGTACACACTACAGATAAACAATTAATAGTATCAAGTCTAGTGCCAGCAGCAGAGCTAGCATCACACACAACTGAAGCAGACCAGTTGCACACCCCAGGAAGCACAGCTAGTGAGGCACATGGCCTCGCTCCTCTTTCTCTTATTTCTCCCTCTCCCTCTTTGATGCACATGCACACACAATCTTCTCTACTTCTTCTCTTTTATCAACCTTGATCTCACTACTTCTCATTGTTTTTGTTCACTTTTTCACTGTCTCCATTATCTTGATCTCTCTCTTCCACTCACTCATGGTACTCCTTTCTCTTGCCTGCTCCTTTACTACAATTTAACTCTTTCCATCCAGCACTTTCTTTCTAATCTTTGCATCGTTCTTACTCTTTTCATAGCCCTGTCTATGTATTTTCCTCCCTCCTATCCCACACCTTACCTGCTCTATCACTTCTTCTCCAGGATCTCCTCTACCCTTTCTCTGCCCCCTCACTCGCTCAGTGTGCTCCTTGTTCTTCCTCTTGCCTCTTCCTCCGGTACCCCCAAGGTCCATGGGCTTGCAGGAACAGTTCTGCTGCAGGACGAGTGCAGACAGCCTGGCAGGGCAGGTACAGGGGCAACATCAAGCTGGATCCGGCAAGGAGGTGAAATTGTGCAATGGCCCACCACACCAGGGCTCCTGTGAGGCTGCTCAGGATCTCAACCTACATCTATCATGTGCTGACGGGGCAGGGGAGGGGTCATATGAACGATGCTGCCTGCCTCATACAGTGAGGAATGGGATGTAAATGGCTGTTCACAGCTTCTTTTAAAAAAAAATCGAATGCTAAAACCTGTCCGAAGGGCAAATGTTTCTTCTGAAACACACTGATGGGAGGCGTATCTTGCACAGACTTTAAAATGTGGAATGTTTTTTTTTAATATTAAATATTTAGTACATAAAAAATATATATGATTTAGCTAAACCTATTCTAACGAAATGATATGGGCGGCAGATGGGTGCAGTTAGAGTTTAATGCTAAAAGAGATATTGATGTATGTAAAAAATATTTTTGGGTGTCCTCGCTACCGCATCTCTCACCGGCACCACCTCTACATGCATGCACTCAAGGGCAAGAGCAGCAAGTTAACATATATTTGAAAATAATTATTCAGAAGATAGTATATGCATGATCGACTTGTAAATGTACATGTAATGTGTGTAGTATTTGAGGCTTGGCCGGCTTTAGCGCTGGTTGGGCCCAGTGCAACAATCTTTGTTGGCCCCTTTCTCACATGCATTACATTGTTTTGTAGTGCACCATAGTGCAGGGTGTCAGAGCACTTTACATCACACACAATACAGAGCCAATGAATCATGCGTATGTGAATAGGTCTATAGGCTCTTGACAGCTGGGCTTCAGTGAAGCTGGTCCTACTCATTCCCATTCCTTCGTTGGTCTCAATCTGCACACATTGTTGTGACCATGGGTGGCCCAAGCCATCCCCATATGCGAATGGGCCGGCCCAGCAGGGGACATATAAGGACGCTACTAGCCCCACCTAAAAGGTGGTGAGATTACAAGATTTTGTCTGTTCCTGCTGCAAGTGTTGAGAGAGCGTGCTTATGCCCCACACAGCCACTGGCAACGCTGGACAACACAGGTCAGCTTAGTGCGAAACCTTTTAAAACAGACACACCCCTGGTTTAAAAAAACAGCCCACAACTGGGCCTCAGACACTGGCCCTTCACCCTTTGCCTTTGCCCAAATGTCCTGTTTACCAATAAGACCCTGTGTGTCCGGGACATCTGTTAATGGGGTACTGTTTCTTACCTTCACTCAACACTGTTCATTCAACATGTGATGTTGGCCAAAGTAAGGGAAACTACAGCAGCAGGAGAGGAAAGAAAGCAAGGGGCTGGGCAGGGCAGAGCACATTGTTATGCCAGGAAGCCAGGGCCATCATTTGCAACCACTGGCTGTTGGTTGCTTCTGGATTCTACCTGAGCCTGGGCTCGGCTCAGCTCCTGGCCCGGGCAGGGGCCCTCTACACAATGCACATGCATTGCACAGTCTCTAGAGAGCGCTCTACCACAAGGTCTTCTGACGATTCGAAAGGAGGAGAGGCTGTGGTATGTGATGAGGTGAGGGAGGGTGGGTGGACAAAGTGATATGATTGGTGTGATATTATACAAGGGTCATCATTGGTTGCGCTTTCACATGCTCCTACAGATGGACAGCCATGAGAGCAAATACACCACTGGGGTGGTCATGAGGTGTTAATTTTTTTATTTAAAAACAAAAAACAAAAAAGTAACCGTTGAGTCCATGTAAGCAATGGCTGGCTGGCCCTAGGAGGCTGGAAACAGGAATGAGAAGTGAGAGATAATTATGCTGGCCAAGGGGTTGTAAGCAAGGTATAAGGGGGTCGCAACCGGTGGCCTATGGGTTGCAGTTGCGACCGCTGGTGACCCCTAATTGACGTCCATGACTTTACACTAACAAGCATTTGCAATGCAATAGGTCTCGCTTTTGGAAAGTTTGAGCTATTGGTATTGTAAATGACAGGTTTTTTATTTATGTGTTGGTTTTGAAAATAGCGAAATTATTAGCTTTGTTATTTACAATGCCAATAGTTTTAACTTTCGAAAATGTGACACCTATAGCATTTGTAATGCAATATGTGTTGTATTTACGTGACTTAGATGTATTGATATTACAAATAAAAATCGCTTTTATTTTTTTTAATAATACTTAAATAAAAGTGATTGTAATTTATAATGGCAATAGCTTTTGTAAATAACTTTTGTTAAGATTATGTTCATTGTATTTTATTGTGACAAAAATCCAAGAACAGAAGTGAAATATTAATATATTTTTGTGGCATTTGTAATAAAGCTTGAAACATTGAGAGAACATATTTGAACTAGTTGTATATTGGTTGCACAGATTAATGCTGTGGTGGCGCTGAGTGATGTGGTGGCGACATGTGGTGCTGTGGCGTTCAGTGATGCTATGGTAGCTAATAGTGATGTTGTGGTGCCCCTGAGTAATGCTGTGGTGGTGCTGAGTGATGCTGTGGTGATGCAATAGATAGATAAAGAGAGTACGATAGATAGAGTGAGGGTGCTAGATAGATAGAGGGAGGGCGATAGATAGATTTCCAGCTTGAATCCCTATGCGACACTGATACCATCGCTCTAATTAACGATCTATCAGCAGCTGGATTACAGCAAACTGTTCATCAGCCCACACACCAGGAAGGCCATACCCTAGATGGGATATTCACCAATAACCCTTACATTCTGATTTCAGATGTGATCCCTCTTATCTGGAGCGACCACTCAGCAGTCTGCTTCTCTATAAACATCAAATCCCCTCTTCCCCCAATCGGATTATCTCCTCCCATCTCCTTCAGAGATTGGAAAAACAACAATACCTCTCATCTTGCCTCTATGCTGACCGAGAGCATCATCCCCACTGAACCTAATCCGTCACTAGCCTCCAGTAACTACCTCAACAGCCTACACATGGCTTGGTCTAAACTAGCACCTTTAAATACTTCCCAACGTAATAGAAAGTCTCCTTTTGCCCCTTGGTTCTCGGAATCCCTACGTCTTCAGAGACAACATTGCAGAAATTTGGAAAGACACTGGCGCCGTTACTACAATCCCACTGACAAAATCTCATACAAAAGCGCCCTCTCCAAATATAAAGACCTCATCACTTCTGAAAAAACCACGTACTACACCTCCCAAATTAATCAGGCAAAAAATTCTGCAAGAAAATTGTTTCAAGTGGTTAATCTGCTCTCAAACCCCCCTACCCACCGCTCTGATCTATCTCAATCTCTCTGTAACTCCCTTGCTAATTTCTTTAAAGATAAAGTCACCGTTATCTTTTCAGCCTTCACCCATAAATCTTCTTCCACTACCACAATGAATCAACCACCACCTACTAATGCTCCTTCCTTCTCTGTCTTTAAAGCAGTCACTGAGGAACAAGTCCTCCGCCTAATTTCCAGCACTAAATCAGGATCCCCCCTCGATCCTTGTCCTCCGGCTATTCTCAACCTTATCCCAGAAGCCAATTCCCCCGCTTTGACGAACATTTGCAACGCTATGTTCACTAGTATCACTACTGGCTCATATCCCTCAGTGTGGAAAGAGGCTATCATCAAGCCACTTCTGAAAAAACCTACCCCCGATCCCTCTCTTCCATCTAGTTACAGACCCATCGCATGTCTCCCCTTCCCAGCAAAAGTATTTGAAAAAGCTATGAATATACAACTTTCTAAATTCATAGATGAAAACAATATATTGGACGAAACCCAATTTGGGTTTAGGCAGGGACACGGAACCGAAACTGCTTTAATAAAGGTGGCAGATGAAATAAGAATGGCATTGGACAAAGGAAGAGCGGCAGTATTAATACTGCTAGATCTTTATGCAGCCTTCGACGCGGTCGATCATGCCACCTTGATCGACCATGTCTCAGCAATAGGCATTCAGAACAAGGCCAAAGAACTCCTCGCCTCCTTCTTGGCCAACCGCTCACAGGCAGTAAAAATGGGCCCTTTCACCTCCCATACCTTCTCCCTTCCTTGCGGAGTACCACAGGGCTCCTCGCTAAGTCCGACCCTGTTTAATATATATGTTTCGGACTTAGCGAGGGTGATTAAGTCCTACGGCATTGCCCTCACGACCTATGCCGACGATACCCAATTGGTCATATCCGTACACAATGACGGAGCGACAGTTGCTGCAAACTTTCAAAAAGGAATGCTTGCAATCAGTTCCTGGATGTCATCAAACTGTCTCAAATTAAACTCTGACAAGACAGAGGTGATGACATTCGGGAAACTGGAACCAACCTGGTCCCCTCGATGGTGGCCTACTGAGATGGGACCTCCACCAAAACCTGTCACCAAGGTTCGTAACCTTGGAGTTATTTTTGACAACAGACTGACCTTCCAACATCATGTAAACTCCATAGTCTCCACTTCGTTCTTCACCCTGAAAAAAATCAAAAAACTTCTTCCCTACCTTCCCATTTCAGCTGGTAAAACCCTAATCAGCACTTTGTTTTTTTTCAAAACAGATTACTGTAACGCCCTCCTTCTTAATGCCCAGGAAAAAGTTCTTAACAGGCTTCAGTTAGTACAGAATGCCTCAGCCAGAATCCTACTGGGCATTCCTAAGTTCACCTCCAGCTCCCCGTATATTCAACAGCTTCATTGGCTCCCCGTTAGGAGCCGGACAAAATTCAAGGCATTGTGTATTGCCTATAAAGCCATTAACAACTTAGGCCCACAGTTTCTCAAAAACGCCCTCTGCCCACTAGAAAATCTAAGAATGCTTCGTTCCTCCTCAGCTCATCTGCTCAAAGTCCAACGAACTAAAAAGGCCAACTGGGGTGACAGATGCTTCGTGATTTCCACAGCCAAACTTTGGAATGCACTCCCCCTCTCCATTAAAACGGCCCCAACGCTCATTTGCTTCAGGAAAAAATTGAAAACCTGGCTTTTTCCACATTAAAATCTGCCATAGCTATCGTTCTGTTTACTGAGCGCCGAGACACCCCCGGGTAGTTGTGCGCAATAAAAATTGCCAAAAACATAAACATAAAACATAAACATAGATAGATAGATAGAGTGAGGGCGATAGATAGATAGACAGATAAAGTGTATTTATGTTGCATTGAGTAGAGTGAAAGTATGAGGTTTGTAATTATATGGCACTGAGTGGTATTATGTGGAGTGTATTTACGTTGCATTGAGAAGAGTGTAATTATGTCGCGTGTAATTATGTGGAACTGAGTGGTATTTGGAGTGTAAGTTGCATTGAGTGCAATGTAATTATGTAGCATATAATTATATGGCACTGAGGGGTATTGTTTGGAGTGTATGTCGCATTGAGTGCAGTGTCATTATGTAGCATATAATTATATGGCACCGAGGGGTATTGTTTGGAGTGTATGTTGCATTGAGTGCAGTTTAAAGAAAAGGGGGTAACCCTGTGTCCCTCAGAACCTTGGTAGTTAATGGTTAATATAGTAAACGGTTCTGTCGGGTGCGAAACATCAGTGATTTAAATTCCTATTATTTTAGTGGAGAACCCCCTCTGTTGACAACACAATTCAGAACCTCACAATAAATGACTCGAGGTCTTATTCATTGCATTTTGAAATTTATATGGATTAAAGTCATTCATTTGACATTTCATGTAATGCAGACAAAAAGACTGTCAAAGTTGATTTTTGTGCAAAAATGGGGACAGTAGTGAATAGTGAACAAGTGGTGAAGAATATACAGTGAGAATTACACATCTATACAGTCAATATATACACAGTTGTTTTTTTGTACGGCCATTTCTGATGTATGTCTAGAGATTGTCAATATTTCTTTAAGTTTTGGAATCCTAGAGGTCAAATGGCCTGTTGTGGGATGTCGACGTTTTGACCCTTCTGCGCCTGTGTCTAAGGTCGCGGCGGGTCTTTTTCAAGACAAGGTGTGTAGCACGACAGTCCACTGTCAAGCTGACACATCGCAGTGGATCTATGGACCCCTGAGGCCAGCGAGTCCCTTCATAAATCGGAAGTGGATCTCTAAGGCCATTGTGCCTCAATCTTTCCAGGCGATTCTACACGACCTGCTAACAGTGGACTGTCGTGCTAAACACCTTGGGCCAGATGTAGGTAATTCATATTTACCGACTCTTAAATACCGAATTTTACTGATTCGGTATTTAAGAGTCGGTAAATATAAAGGGGGGAGATGTAGGTATTACAGATTCTGTAAATACCGAATCGTTAAGATTCGGTATTTACCGAATCTGTAAATACCGAATCGGTATTGCCCATTGATTCCTATGGGCCTTAAAGCCCATAGGAATCAATGGGCAATACCGATTCTGTAATTACAGAATCGGTAAATACCAAATTTTGCAAGGGTGCAGGGGGTGTCACTTTGACACCCTCTGACACCCCAAAAATAGGCATGTGCGCCATGTAGCACACAGACATGTCCTAAGGGCATGTCTGTCTGTCACATGGCTAGGTGTGCATGCACACATGTGCATGCACACCTGAATTCGGTATTTTAACACCCAATTGGATTGGGTGGTAAAATACCGAATTTGTAGGGCCTTTGGGACTCAGAAGAGTCCCACCTACATCTGGGAATTACCGAATCGGTAAAAATACTGATTCGGTATTTTACAGATTCTGTAAATTTACTGATTCGGTAAATTTACAGAATCTGTCAAATCTGGCCCCCTACATCTCAAGATGCCAAATACCGGTCGGAAATGGCCGAATTCGGCCGTTTCCGACCGGTATTTGCCACCTACATCGGGCCCTAAGTCTTGAAAAAGACCCGCCGCAACCTTAGACACAGGCGCAAAAGGGTCGAAACGTCGACATCCCACAACAGGCCATTTGACCTCTAGGATTCCAAAACTTAAAGAAATATTGACAATCTCTAGACATACATCAGAAATGGCCGTACATAAAACAACTGTGTACATATGTATATATTGACTGTATAGATGTGTAATTCTCACTGTATATTCTTCACCACTTGTTCACTATTCACTACAGTCACCATTTTTGCACAACAATCAACTTTGACAGTCTTTTTGTCTGCATTACATGAAATGTCAAATGAATGTCTTTAATCCATATAAATTTGAAAATGCAATGAATAAGACCTCGAGTCATTTATTGTGAGGTTCTGAATTGTGTTGTCAACAGAGGGGGTTCTCCACTAAAATAATAGGAATTTAAATCACTGATGTTTCGCACCTGACAGAACCGTTTACTGCATTGAGTGCAGTGTCATTATGTAGAATATAATTATGTGGCACTGAGTGGTATTGTGAGGAGTGGGTGTTGCATTCAGTAGAGTGTGCGAAGGTGCAGTGTGCGAGGGTGCACTGTGTGTGTGGGTGCAGTGTGTGTGTGGGTGCAGTGTGTGTGTGGCTGCAGTGTGTGTGGGTGCAGTGTGTGTGAGGGTGCAGTGTGTGTGAGGGTGCAGTGTGTGTGAGGGTGAAGTGTGTGAGGGTGCAGTGTGTGAGGGCGCAGAGTGTGGGTGCAGGGGGTGCAGTGTGTGTGAGGGTGCAGTGTGCGTGAGGGTGCAGAGTGCGTGAGGGTGCAGAGTGTGTGAGGGTGCAGAGTGTGTGAGGGTGCAGAGTGTGTGAGAAGGTGCAGAGTGTGTGAGAGGGTGCAGATTGTGTGAGAGGGTGCAGAGTGTGAGAGGGTGCAGAGGGTGTGAGAGGGTGCAGAGTGTGTGAGAGGGTGCAGAATGTGTGAGAGGGTGCAGAGTGTGTGTGAGGGTGCAGAGAGTGTGTGAGGGTGCAGAGTGGGTGTGAGGGTGCAGAGTGTGTGTGAGGGTGCAGAGTGTGTGCTAAAGCAATGCCTTAGGCGAGACCTAATAATAATGCTCAAAGGCCGTAATTAAAGCCTACCATAGCAGTCCCAACAGATCAGCACTGATCTTGAAAATGCAAAACATAAATTATTACATCACACTTACACCAACGAGTCCAATGTCATGCATGCATCACAAATACAATACAATGGAAGCACTTATCCAAAAGGCAAGAACTGTTGAAAGAGAAAACAGTGAGGCAGTCTTTTTTCCATGAGTAGGCGAGGCACGATTGGAAATTCAGGAAAGCTTCATAAGTCACACCCGTTAACATAAAATCTTGGTAAAATAGGTTATTTTTGTTTTCTCACAATCAGCATGAGCCATTAACTGCACAAAGTCAGGAAACTCTCAATATCAAAGGCTTCTTCTCCGCATTAGCTGCCACTTCGTTGCCTTAGCAGCTTCGCCGGTGTCCCTTTTTTTTAAAAATGTCTTTATTGACATCATTAAGTCACCGTAACACATCCAGTTCCATTGTGCATTTGTACATAACATTAGAACAATGTCTGTATCAATATATAACCATCATTTCCATTTTCCTTTTTCATTGTGATATGATGCACCTCCCAACTCCCAAACTCCCCCCCTTCCCTCCCCCTCAGCACTTACTTAATCATATAAGACATCAAAAGCGGCGTTGACCCATACATAATATCCATGTAATGATTGTCTGTCCTCTCAATCTCCTTCTTGAAACATAACCAAACAACATATAATGCGATCAAGGTCTGCACCTTGTTCAAGGGGGATGCCCATCTGGAATCAGAGTCCATGCGTGTGTGACTCTCGGCACAGGCGGTGTCACCATATCCTTGTCATGTCCACTTACACAAACCTGCACATGAATCTAATCTTCGTGATCCCGCACCCCCTGTTCAAACTCTAGTAAGAGAGCGTTCCAGTCTAAGGAAATGGGTGTCTTTCTAAGGCCTCTGCGCTCTTCTCTGTGTAGTTCCTGTCCCTCCGCCTTGCCCCATCTCTCCACTTCCCCACTCCACGTCTCCACTTCCGGTGGCCTAGCTGATTTCCATCTCATGGCCACCGCTCGCTTTGCCAACAATAATACCAAATCCACAAATCTAGTAGCCACACTCCTCTTCTTCTCTTTTTGACCCAGACCCAGCAGACAGTAGGAAGCGGATGTGTAAGGCCTACCCGGCGCTATTGTATTAAGGATACGGTGGACTGTTCCCCAATAGTATCCCAGTTTCGGACAATCCCAGAACATGTGCAAAATGCTGGCATCCTCCCGATGGCATCTAGGGCAGGTGTCGGCTGCATCTGGGAACATGACCCGTATCCTGTGAGGTGTTAAATATGCCCCATGTACCACCATTAGCTGAATGAATTTGAACTTAGGGTTGCGGGACACTTTCTTAGGCAGCTTCAGCACCCTTTCCCACTCCTTATCGCTAAGCTCTCTGCCCAGGTCGTCCTCCCATCTCGATTTAAGGGGCTGTAGAGAAACAGCCCTACCAGAGCGGATACCGTTAGTCAGCCACCTCGTCAGGTGACTACCCGTTCCCATAAGGTATTGCATAGTTATCAGTGCATTTGTGTCAGGTTCCGTCCCATCCGGCGCCCAGTGTGTTCCTATGTAACGAGTTACTTGAGCGTGTTGTATAAATAATGCTTCCAGTGTGTGGTGTAACCGAGTGAAATCTGCGTTCGGTAAGAGCCTGCCGTCCGAGAAAAAGTCCCTGATTTGCAGTAACCTTGCATCGTGCCAGGACCGCAATCTGCGCTCCGTCAGCGTGCCCGTCCCTAAAGAGCTGCCCAATAGCGGTATCGAAGGAGCGTATGCTGTCCGCCTGTCCGTGTACCTGACCGCTCTCCTCCAGTATTCGATAGCCAATTTAAGAAGGGGCGGTGCCGTGGATGGTATCAGCCTAGGAAGCAGTAACCGGTGTATCTCTCCTCGGCCTCTATCCGCCTCAGTCATACTTAGTTCCTGAAGATTGCGGCCCGCGAGCCAGTGCGCCAGCCACCGAAGCTGACACGCACAGCTATAGGCAAACATGTCGGGCACTCCTAGGCCGCCCCGTCCGTTGGGAACTGCAGTTTGGCCATGCTTGTACGGCGTCTGCCTGTCCCCCATACCAGCTCCGTCAGTAGCGGGGTCAGGGTCCAAAAAAAGGGCATAGGCACCAATATCGGTAAGTTCGTGAAGAAATACAGTAGCCGCGGCAGCACCACCATCATTGTTATAGCCACTCAGCCGGCTACCGACAAAGGCAGGGTGTTCCGGAACTGCACCTGCCGTTTCAGATTGGTCATTACCTTACCCAGATTGCCATCCATCAGATCTTGGGACTGCCGGTATACCTGGATACCAAAATATTTAAAGGTCGTGGGCGCCACCTGGAAGCTGTACGGTGGGAATTGGACGTGTGACTCCGTCGCCGAACTATGGAAACCGAACCTGTACGATTTCGCCTCATTGATCGTGAGGCCCGATAGCTCTCGAAATTCGTTAAAGATCCGCGGCAGCAGTTCCATCGGCCCACGTACATCCTTGAGGAACAGCAATATGTCGTCGGCATATGCCGAGATGACATGATGAGTGCGGAATCTAGTGATCCCCACCTCGGCCGCAACTGATCGTGCTTTCACCAGGAGAGGCTCAAGAGCGATTATAAATAATAAGGGCGATAACGGGCACCCTTACCTCGTGCCCTTCATTATTTCAATCTGTTCCGATATGCATCTGTTTGTCCGGACCCGCGCCGTAGGCTTTCGGTAGAGTAGGGAGACCCAGGCTATGTAGGCCGGCAGGATCCCAAATCTAGTCATGGCCGCAAACATATAGTCCCACCTAAGGGAGTCAAAGGCCTGTCTGAGGTCCAGAGAGATGCAGCCCACCGCGTCCCCACCCTCACCGTCCAGAGACATCAATTGACTAAGTCTCCGTAGGTTCAGAGCAGTGCTCCTGCCCGGTACAAAGCCGCATTGGTCGGGGTGAATCAAGTCCGGAACATAGCGGGAGAGTCTCATTGCCAGAATCTTGCTGAGGATTTTAGAATCTGTATTCAGAAGTGACAGAGGCCTGTAGTTTTCCAACTGCAAGGCATCCCTCCCAGGTTTCAGAAGTGATACAATTAGGGCCTGGAGAGTCGTGCTCGGTAATGCGCCGTTCTTCAGCGCCTCATCGTACATTGCGTGTAAGCGGGGGGCCAAGCGATCAATGTATGTCAGGTAGAATTCCGACGGGAGACCGTCGGTCCCGGGCGCCTTGTTCCTCGGCAACGCCCTAATGGCCTGCCTGATTTCCGCTAGCGTGATAGGCTTTGCAAGGTCCTCACTTTGTGCTTCGCTCAGTTGGGGAATACATATGTCAGAGAAGAAGTCCTCGAAGGCCTGGTCCGAAAGCGGTGTGTGTGGGCCATATAAAATGGAATAATAACATTGGAACGCAACGTTGATCTCTCGCTGATCCTGTATTAATTCCCCGGCCTCCCCCCGGACTTCCATGATAGGGGCATTCGTCGGGGTGTCTCTCGTCAGGCGTGCCAAAAGCGCGCCTGCTCTATCTGCTTGCGTGTGTTGTCGCGCAGTGTATTCCCTATAATCTAGCACTCGCAATTCCTCCAAGAGTTCCGCATGTTGGATATGGGCCTCTTGGAGGTGCGTGAGAGCGCCATCCGTGCCAGCGGCTTTGTTTTCCAATGTCGCCAGACTGTCCTCCACTGCTCTTAGCTTATCCAGCAGCAGATGTTTGATGCCCACCTTAGTGCCCATCGCCACTCCGGGGATGGTAGCCTTGAAGGAGTCCTATTCGATCTGTCTGGAGCTGGCCGTGCCTGAGTTCTCATGGAAGTAGTTTGTGCTGGCGTCCAGCAGTTGGATCTGAATACCGAGTCCTCCAATAGACTCGGGGACAGGCACCACGTCGGTATGGGGGTGGACAATCTCCCTTACTGTAGAGACAGTTCCACCGGGTTGTGGTCTGACAGTGTCTTACCAATGTGCTGCACATTCACAATGTATGCGTAAGCGCCCTGGAACAAAAGATATGGTCTATTCTCGTGTGTAACTTATGTGGCGGCGAGTAGTACGTGTATTCTCTTTTCAACTTGTTAAGGATCCGCCAAGCATCGTCTAGTTCCCATCCATCCGCCCATTGTGACAGCGCTACGGCCTGCTTTCCTGCTCTCTGTTGCGTGCAGAGGGGGGTGAGACCTGTCTAATGTGAGATCCAACACCGCATTACAATCACCACCGATAATCCAGTTATACTCAGTCCAGTCCGATAACACCCTGCCAACACCTTCAAAGAACTGCGCCTGATTCACATTCGGAGCATACAAACTACCCAGTACGACACAGTCACCATTCAGCATCCCTCGAACGAACACATACCATCCCTCCTTGTCCACCCTTGTTTCCGCTGGCTTAAATGGGACTGAGTTCCTGATCCAAATGGCCCCCCCCCCCGGGAAAATACAGAAAACGTAGTAGCGTAGAGCTGGCCTTTCCATTTCCGGGACAGTTTGGTGCCCTCTGCCCCATTCAAGTGCGTCTCCTGGAGATACGCCATGTGTACCTGTCGTCTATTCAGCTGTGCTAGTACCCTATGCCTTTTATGTATTGAGCCTAATCCCCGCACGTTCCAAGAGCAGACCCTGTATGTATTAGGAGACGCCATAACCCTGAATGTGGCCATCTTGAACCAACGCCTTCCAAATCAACAATGCTGTCCACATAGAGTATATTTTCAGTGCTGCTTTTGCATACCTTACCCCAACTGCTGGGTCCCCTAACCAGAACATGGGGGACAAAACCATAATACCCAACAGGGGTAGAATCATACGGTAACCGTGCTTGAGCTAGGGGGTGCGAGCCCAGTCAACTGGTCATGACAATTTGTCCAAAAGAAAGTCTTGTTTCCATAGTCCCCTATAGGTGCAATAGTTCCCCCCCGTTAAACAAAGAGAACATCCATTACATTACCAGACCCGTTGCCACTGGACCAATGTTCAGACGTCTGCCGCCATCTGCGTCGTGATGCGAGGGAACAACTGCAGGCTTCCGTCCGTGTCAGATGCCGCCGCACGAGACTTCTTGGCCGCCTGAGGGGGCGAGATCGGTGTGATAGCCACCTCCATCCACTCTGAGGCCTCCTCAGGAGTGTCAAAGAAGTAAGTCTTGTGGTCATGGATGACTCTGAGGCGCGCCGGATAGAATAAGGCATACTTCACATTGCGGTCTCTGAGAGCGCGCTTCACGCCCCAAAAGGATGCTCTAGCCCGTTGTACTGCCTGCGTGAAGTCCGGATAGAAGGAGACCGTTTGGTTTTCGTATTTGATAGGACCGTTCTCCCTCGCAGCCTTCAGTATCGCATCCCTGTCTTTGAAGTGGAGTAGGCGCGCTATCAGAGGGCGAGGTGGGGCACCGGGCCTCGGTGGTCGGGGGGGCACCCTATGCGCTCTCTCCACGCTGTACATCTGGGTGAGCTCCGCAGGGTCCACAACAGTCTTCAGCCAGTCTTCCACGAAATGGGTCGGATTAATCCCTTCTCTGCGCTCCGGCACGCCCAAAATGCGTATATTGTTGCGGCGGAATCACCCTTCAGCGTCATCCTCCCTGTCCTGCAAGCCCTTTATCTGTTTCTCCAGACTTTCCAGCCTCGTGGAATGTTCCGTCTGTTGCAGAATCAGGTCCGCCAGCGCTAATTTGTGCTCCGTCACTTTTTCGGCCAGCTTCTTATGGTCGTCCTTCAGGAGCGATAGTCCCGTTGACATTGTGTCTATGCGAGTCTCCAGAGCCTCTCTGGATGCCCTGATCTCTGTTAATACAAGATCAAGTTTGGCCTCATGGGCAGCAACGCCCGTTAGTGGGACCACGTCCTCATTGGAGGAGGCCAGTGGATCGTCTGAACCGGAGTTCTGTGTTCCTGCACGGGGAATCCTGTTTCTCTCCATTGTTCTCCGCAGTAGTATTCACCGTAGGCCGACAAGGGGTCTCCTTCCCTGGCCGCAAACACGCCCGCGTGCGATGCTTCCAAGTCGTTCCGGTTACACCTGAGCGTTTCGCCGCAAGACACTCCGTAGTATCCTGCTCACCACACTATGGTATCCGGGCAAGGTGGCACAAGGGACCAGTCACCTCAAATGTGCAGCGGCCAATCTCGTGCGCGTAAGTTCACCTGTGCTTCCCCTGTTACCTCTCCTTCCACCCGGGGGGCCAGAGCAGTGCGAACGTCAGTGCTGGCCAAGCTTGTAGAAGGACATCCACAGTTCAGAGTACCTGCGCCGGGCAGGGATGTGGGTTCCCGCAGTGTCCGTTCCTGCTCAGGGTCTCGCTCATGTAGTCGCACCTCGTGCTCAGCAGTGCGTAACTTGAAGGAGTTTGCACTCCGGGTCCCTCCACCCATTTAGTGGGAAGCTGTGTGTCGCGCTTAGTATGGCCGGCGAACACCGCTGTAACCCCTCTGGATGGTGTTGGATTTCGCCACATAGAATACATTTAGTGCCCAATGGGGAGGCAGACAGTCATTTGTGGGCAAGAAAGCGTCAGGCCCCATGCACGGACCCGCCCGCAGCGTGCCTGCAGTTGTTTCCACCGAGGGGGGGGCAGAGGGGGGGGGGACCCGCCCAGCGAGGTTTAGTGTCCTAGCGGGGTTCTTCTCCAATCCCCCTTGTCCTTAATGTGCAATCCCCCACCTCCCGTTCCAGCCACAGAAGTTCCCGGTGCCCTAGGGAGAGTGCCGCGGTCCTCTGCCCCGCGGTGCCGGTTGCCGGTCCCCCTGTACTATGGCTGGTCTCGCGCTCCAGCGCCAGGGCAACTCTGCACCATAGGCACCCAATCAGTGCCGCTCGGTCAGCCAATGGGTCCGTGGACGGCACCCCTCTCGCTATCGTTCATCTGCCCCGGGCCGCCTTCCGCCGTCACGGTTGTCGGGGCCCACACCAAGAACCAGGCCTCACTTTCAATATGCCGCCTGCCATGTTCAGTCCTCCATCAGTTCGGTGGCAGTCCTGTCGCCTCAATCACTCCTCCCGGTGTTCCCATCCTCACCAGACACGTCGCTGGTCACGTGGTGACTAGTAGCAGGTGTCCGGCGTGTCCCGGTGTGCAAAATCTCGGCGAAGCGTCCAACCACCTCCTGTGGCCCCTCCGCAGCCGGCCCTATGCCACTTCCGGTCCGCCTCCTCAATTGCTATGTGCCGCGGCTTCCACTCTGGCTTCAGGCCTCGTTTTCTCCGGGTGCCACGGCAGGATGTACGCCGCGATTTAGGGCTCACAGCTCTCCAAACCGGCCATCAAGTAAATCGGGCAGCAGGCTTACCGGATACAGGTGAGGGGGTGGAGGTCTTATGATGGATATCAGTATTTTTGACAGGATTATAGGTTGTAGACGGAGCGAGCTCAGCTCACGTCCACCATGTTCTGCTGTTGGCCACGCCCCCCCCCTGGCCAGTGGCCCTTAACCTAAATGGCACGCCCTCGAGTTGTAATGCTTTTAACAACATCCCCCAGCAACAGCATCTTATTAGGCACCAACAACAGCAACTTCACTGACAAAGAGCATGTAACACTTCTCGATACAGCCAGTTACAAACAGCTCCAGCGCGCCGACGCACGGCATGTCCTGAAAAACCTTCTCTGTTCCGCACCAGCATTGTTGCAGTGGACGGGCCCCAAGTGTCTCTGATCAAACTTTTCTACAAGAATACCATCCACCCTCCAAAATTGTTCTATCGCAGTTAATATTTATAAACACGGTTATGTAAACTGAATTAGAACACAGTTTATCTTGACTTCAGAGACCCTTAGTGTAAAGCAGTGAAGTTAAGAGTATTATCATTTAAAAACATCTCCCCATTACTATGGTACTAAGTAATAACGAGTTTTATCTTTACACATTTAGGAAAGCGCTTTAGTGCCTCACAGGGGTATTAAGCGCTATATAAATGTTGCAATACAATACATTGTAGGAATAAGTGTCTGAATTTGCATTTACCACTGCACTTGCTTCAAAAACACGCGTATTGGGTAACATCTATATTCAGAGGTATGGCATATATAAATATTACCATAAGTGCAGGTGTGCAGAGTTGAATTTGAAGTCATCACTTTTGAGTGCGGGAGAGAGGCTGTGGTCAATGGGCCATGGTGCTCACTCCCTATCTACCATGACAATAATTAGTATGTGCTGTTCTTGTTTTTCAGGAGCAGCAGTCAATTTTTTTATTATGTTATTGTTAAAAAAAAAGCGTGTACATCACAAAGCACAGCTGCGTAGAACCAGAATAGTAATAGACACAAATCAGCGGGGTGGCGTGTTTGTTATTCACAATCTAACCTCTGGGTTAAGGTTGTACCAGTTCCAAGTGTAAAGGGAGATATGTGGAGGTCTTGCCATGACGCAAAGTGATGGGGCCCCCTGCCGAATGTGGTCGGGGAACCCTCAAAATCCAATAACACACGGGGATCCATGGGTTTTAAACTGAAAGGTGGAGGGGCAGGGGCTGTAGTGAGCTGTGTTGCAGCCCTGATTAGAGGGGAAAACAGGGAGAGGGAGGCATTGTTTGGGAGGGCCTGCCTCTGCTGCAGGTGAAAAGGGAGGCTAAGGGATCCTAGTCTGCCTACATGCGCTCAACAACCTGCTGATCCAGAATGCCTCTCAGGGCCGCTATGAGGTTGCAGTGCCACTCTGCAAGCCAGCATCGGAGGATCTGGAGAAGATCTCTGGCCATAAGCATTCTGATGAGGCCACCATTTATAACATCTTAGAGCTGGTCTACAAGGTGAAACAAGAAACAAGCATTGGAAATGCAATAGGTCTCGCATTAGAAAAGTTGGAGCTATTGGTCTTGTAAATGACAAATATTTTATTTATTTGTTGGTTTTTAAAATAGCTAAATTGATAGCTTTGTCATTTACAATGCCAATAGTTATAACTTTTGCGAATGTGACACCTATAGCATTTGGAATGCAACATTGCTAGCCATAAGTGAAGGACTCTAAAGGAGTGCAGGAGTAAGGGACCGTGAGAGAGGCTTACCGGTGGAATGAAGCTGAGAGGAGTTCAGCGCTGTATGCAAAGTATAACAAGTGTCTAAGGGGAAAGGAATTAGACAGTTAATTATGGTCATATTGCCCAAAAAAGGGGCTGCCATTATTGCGGAAAAAACTTACCACGAGGTGGGGCCAAGGGGAGTATTGAAGACGTCTGTGGGGAGAGAGGGGAGAGTGAACTGGGGTATCAATTACCGAGTGTGCAGTGAAAAAAGGGTGCTCTAATAAACGAGCTTACCAGCGGGAACAGTGCCCTTGATGGATAATCTGCGGGAAGGGAAAGTGCACTTAAAACAATTGACACATAAAAATTGAAGGCGGGTTCAAATAAATAAAGCATGTCTGGAGCCTCGAATATGTCGCGCATCTATAAGGGCTTACCCACAGGAAGAATTGCAGGTCCGCAATGGGGGTCCTTGCTAGGCGTGAGAGATCTTCACGATACGCCCTCAGCAATGTGTTGTCATAATAAGAAAGCCGCTCGCGGTCACATGGAAGCAAATGACCAATGGGCGCGCGGCAGAAAGTGTCGGCCATTTTGTGTTGGGAGTGTAATGAAACAATATATGGACAGACCAAAGGTGCATGCAGAGCGTCTGCGGCGGCCCTCTTGAGGGAACTGGAGCCAAGGGGTCCACAATATGGATTGAGGGCATACAGAAGAAAGAGCTTGGAAGCTCTAAGAGTAAGAGTGGTGCAATTTGAGATACCGCAGTGCACAATCACGCAGTGAACAATTTCAAATGGGCCAAGCAACATTTAGGCAATGTCATAATTGAGTGACATTAGTAATTTGAAAAAAAACAATTTACAGTGAACCTGATAAGGTGAAAATCGTAGTAGAAAGTGAAAGTAGAAATGGGAGTCCTATTAATTACTAGCACCACTAGGCAATTATCGAGCACACTAATGCCACAAGCCCAAGCTCAAAATTAATATTTGTACCAGCTGTTTAGTTCGCACAATGTTTGCAGACAGCCTCAACTTGGGTCGGAGCGGTACCCTAGTGTCTAGCCTAGGGAAGGGGCGGGTTTGTGGTAGTGAGGTCTACACATCTAGTTAAGGTTTGGGGGGCGTGGGGGTTCTCATGACGCACCTTAGGAGTAGATTAATAGAGTGTTAAGCTCACCTGTGGAGAAGTGTGTAGTGGGTAGGTCAGCTGGCAGGTACCGTGGCAGGAGAAAGAGTCACCCAACACGGAGTTGAAGTCATCCGAGGTAGAGGGCGAGTCTGCCCTAATCGTCAAACAACTGCCTAGATAAAGGAGGAGCGCTAGAGGAACACGTACAGCAGCCATGTAAGTGGTTTCTGTCTCCAGCACTAGCCAAATTCCAATTAGGGAACTAAGCAGAACAAAACAACCAGTGTGCCCATAGATGCCTTTTCTAAAGCCCTAATTATGAAGCAGGTCCATTTCCCCCTTTCTAGTGGCTGGAGCAGTGGGTTACTAAGGCGCGCGGAGCTACAGGCCTACACCTCACTTAATGCCACAACACAAAAAGCGATTCTTCAGTGAGGCCAGACGTTGCTGTGGAAACCATTGGGGGAGCTGCGCTGCGGGTCACTGAGGTTCCGACCGCACAATACTTCCCAGGAACTACAAGAAATCAAATACATTCTCAAAGTCTTAAACGGGGCCTTAGGCTGGCAAGGAGAGAGCCGGGATTGAAGGTCACGGCTTTCCATAATTTTGTATTGTGCTCCACTCATTCACGGAGAGGTGCCGACCGGCTTCTAGCTGCTCCAGGTCACCAATCTTGCACGGATATAAACTGCTGTACTGTACGCCACAATGGCTGCATTGTGTAAAAGTAAAGGCCACACGCACGTGTTATTAAACACGCGCCTTGACACGCTGTACAGAAGAGAGGGGCCAGGGCTGTTGGCCCGTTAGAAAGGCCCGACGTAAACACGCTCAAGTGACAGGCCATGGCCACGTTTCAAGTCTGTGTTTGCAAAAGATCAAGGTAAAGTTTACATCTTGATAAAGACGGAACCATTCGAGCGGCTTTCCAGAGGGGCGCACTGGTGCCAGTCTGAGGGAAACTGTGCTGAGTCTAAGGTAGCTGGCAAAAGCTTCTCGGTGCTTATGGCTGAAATAAATTACCACAGGGCACTCACTCGATGATGATAAACGGAGTGTTGTGGAGAAAAAGTAAAATTCAATTATTACAGAACTTGAAGTCCCCCTAAAAGGAAGTACTTCCTGCGAGCATGTATCGCAACTGTTTGCGCTTCACATTTCGAAAATGGCGGTGCAACTTTGTTCACTTAATTCATGTATTTATTTATTTTATTTATCAAGGTTTGTATATCGCGAACTTGACGCATATGCAGCAGATTAATGGCACACAAGCACACCGGAACGACAGGCACAAAGCAGGCGACACGGCAGGCAGAGTAGGAGGAGGAGGGGGGAGGAGAGTAGGGGAGGCACGGCCGCTAGGCCGTGCAATCAAGAAGTGAGGGGGCGGAGCTGGGGAGGGGAGCTGGGGATGAGAAATGCGACGTGCGGATGCGGCAGGCAGAGTAGGAGGAGGAGGGGGGAGGAGAGGAGGGGAGGCACGGCCGCTAGGCCGTGCAATCAAGAAGTGAGGGGGCGGAGCTGGGGATGAGAAATGCGACGTGCGGATGAGGGAACTTATGTGCACGCGCTTTTAAGCTCAATGCGCATGCGCATTGAGCTTAAAAGTCACGGGCACTGCAAGGAATCGCCACGATTCCTTGCAAGTTGGATAAAGAGTGGATAAGCCCCCATAGTCTCGCTTGCTCGATGCGCATGCGCATCGACAGGCGAGACCTAAAAGGAAGTGATTTGGGGGAGAGATCTGTGCTTGCAAGGGAATGGAGAGAAACAGCGACTGTCCCACGGAAAAGATTGTTATACCAAACAATTGAGCAAAGAAGCAAGGTGTATTGACTCTGGAGGGTGGGGGGCAAACGACAAGACGTCCTCTGTCTGCCTGCTGCAGGGGCTGATAGACAACCCGGGGGCTCGCGCAGCTCGCGCTCTGATGAACTTTAATCAGAGTTTCAAACTCTGAGTAAAGTTGGGAGCGGTACAGTGGCACGTGGGCATCATCTGGCTTGGAAAGGGTTAACCTCCCTCCGTGGCAACTTTAGTCTAAATTCCCTTGAATTGGCGGCGGTGACAGATAAGAGGAAGCGGCGACTGAAGATTAGATCATGTGGCGAGCACGCGCAGCAGTGACAGATGGCGGTGGGGGCAGTGAGCTAACTCCGCCGACAGAGCCGTGTCTGTCACTCTCTACACATCGCGTGCCACCCTTCTGCCACCCAGCCCCAGCTCGTCTCCTGCCCCGCACCAGTCCCTCCCCCGCCACCCTTTACCCATCTCCGGGCACCACACTCATGCCTTGCCACCACAAGTCCACCTACTGCTATGACCAGTCCAACTCCTCCTTTCAGCAATTTGCTGCAAATCAGCAGCAGCGTCAGATGATTATGCAATAGACATTTACCACCAGCACGGCGTAAAGCGCACAACGGAAGGTGTTCACATAAGCGCGGCCATCGCCAGTCAGCGGGTAAGAGGCCCACCTCCCCTTCTCTGGCCCGGCCCATCAGACCCGCCTTTTCCGGTTAAGTGGTGAGGAGAGCCTCGCCCGCGGCGTGCCGAGAGGCCAAGGACCGAGCCGGTAAGAGCTTGCAGGCTGTTTGAACGAACTTTAGTCTAAATTACCTTGAATTGGTGGCAGTGACAGATAAGAGGAAGCGGCGACTGAAGATTAGATCATGTGGCGTGCCGGGAGGCAAAGGACCGAACAGGTAAGAGCTTGCAGGCTGTTTGAAAGACCGGGGGGGAGCCTGTGCCTGCGCGTGTGTGTGCGTGTGTGTGTGTGCGTGTGTGTGCGCGCGCGCGTGTGTGTGTATGTGCTTCCGTGAGTGCGAATGTGGACAACAGATGTGCACGGCGCCGGACTGGACGTCAGCGTCCACGGTCCCGAATCGCCGCACGTGCACCGGTCTGTCTCCCTTAAGAGACATCTCGGTGACAATAGGTCTCGAGAGCGAGACCTAAAAAGGAAGGTGAGGCCAGGCTGTATTTTGCCCTCATTTGTATGTATATGTGAATAACCTGGAGCCGGTTTTGGCAGCTGGGGATTGTGACATGTCCATTGTAGGTGGGCAGTCAGTCCCTGCACTCCTCTATGCAGATGACGATGTTTTAGTTTCAAGAACAGCCCAAGGTTTGCAGCTTTTACTAGACACATTTGTTAGTTATATGGATAGTTTGGACCTGAGCATAAATGCTACAAAGTCCCAACCTTTGATAATAGACCTAAATCCACTAAATGCAGAACCTACACTAGCAATGGCAGAGTACTAAGGGAGGTGAAAACATTTTCTTATCTTGGACTTTGTTTGATTCATCTATTAGTTTCTCACCTCCAGTTAGAACCAGAAGACACACTTTTGCCAGGCGTACCGCATCTCTATTTGGCTTTGCTGCTAGGCTGAGGCATACATATGTGGCACCTATGCTTGTGATCTACAAGGCCAGATGTGTGGCCATAGCAGCTTATGGAAGTGATTTCTGGGGGTATGCCAATATATCTGCCTTACAAATTATTGAGAATATGTTTCTGAAACGCTTACTCTTGCTGCCTAACAGCTCTGCTACATTCATTGTCCATGAAGAGTTGGGGTAAGGCATTGTGTCCGACGCTATCCAACTCAGGGGCATATTATCAAGAACGGCATTAAAATTATCGCCGCTTTAGCGGCAGGAAACAACTGCTAAATCGGCGATAATGGGCTTGATAATATGCCCTTGAGAATTCCCATGGAAGCCCAGGTTCACACCAGAACATGGGCTTCTATGGGAATTCACAAGGGCATATTATCAAGCCCATTATCAGCATTTTAGCAGCAGTTTCCTGCCGCTAACGCTGCGATAATTTTAATGCTGTCCTTGATAATATGCCCCTAAGGTCTCTTACCTTATGGTTGTCTATCTGGCTTAAACAGGAGTTGGAATTCAATTGGTTGATGCTCAGATATCTGCAGACTGGGCTTTTAAAACTGGGACGCCAGATTTATTTAACAAATCAGAGAGCATTGTCAAAGCTGACAAAGCCTGGGTTAAAAATGCTCTTAACAGTCAGAAAGGTGAGTACGGGGTAGCTCATTCTTAGACAAAATACTCTATAAGATATTATATACTGTTAAAGACTGCCATGTCTGTTGAGCCATACCTCGTCTATCAAATGTCCGATTCTCACCATTTTTTATTAACCCGTTTTAGGTTAAACATGTTTCACTTTTTAATGCGTGCACCCAAGGGGGGGACCAGCAATGTGCATTGTGTCACTTGTTTGTGTGTCTCTACATCTAAACAGGATACTTTGCACTTTGCCTTGATCTGTCCTATTTTTATGTTCCACAAAGGTTTTTTTGGTACTGCAGAAAACCTTTTCTGCAGGGCGGCAAAGATTCTACATACTGCATACTAAGTATTGTAAGCAGTCTTGAGTTATTAGACAGAATCGTCTCAGCATGACAATTTCAACTTAACATAGAAGACTGTGTGCAGCAGATACTAACCTATGTACATGTGCTTGTTTTGCTTCAGAAGATGTGCTATCTGTATAGGCTTCACCACAGTACGAAGGCTACAGGTAGTATTATCTTTAGCACCTTCAGAGCTTGGTTATTTTAATTCACTGTCGCTGTTGGGGACAGTTTTTGCATAGAGTGTACACTGTGTTCAGTAGATTCCTATTAATACTCTGTGGTGTATTTCTCACGAGAGGTTTGCTGTCTGCAAACAGTGTGATACAGAGTAAACTCTCTCCATGGAATAAACACTGTTAAAAGTAACCACTTTTATACTCATATCCACTTAATTTATCAATGCAGGTTCAGTAATTGTCAGGGGTTTGATACAAGTAAAGAGTGTCCATAGTAGGGCATTAGTTATGTAACACGGCTTGAGTATCTGGAAGATTTTGGTTTTCCCTGAACAGATGTAAACAGATTGAACATCTTGTGCAGGACAGTTTACCCTTTCACGCGTGGTTCATTGTCAACATGAACTCAGCTGCTCATGAAGTGTGTTGTATAGGCTCAATGTTGCAACTAACA
The DNA here is from genome assembly GCF_964263255.1 of Lissotriton vulgaris. NCBI lineage: Eukaryota > Metazoa > Chordata > Amphibia > Caudata > Salamandridae > Lissotriton > Lissotriton vulgaris. The sequence goes on along the minus strand of NC_141697.1, from coordinate 651,670,244 downwards.
TGTGCTTGCTTTATCTATGGTGGTTGTATGTCTGATAGCAGTAAAGAAGTTTCATATTTTCCTAAGCTATTTTGCACTTACTTTCATAGCTCTAATGGTATACCCATTTAAAGAGCAATGTCTGCAAAAGAACCTTGGATTATGTAGTCAGTGATGTCATCAGCAGTCATCAATGATGTCATTTGAGAAGTTATCAGTGATGTCATGAATAATGTCATATGTGAGGTCATAGGTCGTGCATTGCAGGGGTGCAAGTTGCAGTTTCGCTGCTAACTATAACTAGTGAAAGTTTTTGTTTTTATCGTTTAAAACGTTAATGTGATCACTGACATAGTCATCTAACTCTAATGTTATTTAAACCTTCGCTTTTTCTGTATATTTCTACGGTTTAAAAAAAAAAGATGCTTTTATCAGACCTTATTATAACGTTATTTTCAGCTTTGTTTTTTTTCAGTGAATTTCTAGTTTTTTTTAAAGAATAGTTTTTGTATCTGTAATTGCATTTATATAACACTTACTACCCACCTGACGAGGCGTTGAAGCACTTTTTGGCGGGTAGCATGTTACTTCGGAACCCAAACAGGATTTGCGGGGAATTAGTACAGGCAAATATTAAATTAATTTGAGTGGTGGACATGTTAGTTTGCTAGTAGGATTGAAGAGGATAGTTGAGGTATGGAAGAGGGAAGGGTCAAGAAAGTGTTTTTTGTGTAACATATGAAGCTAATTTGGGCTCTGAGCCAGCAGCGTGCTGGGACTTTCAGGCCTCCAAGTTGGTGGCCTGCACCATTCTTCCTTCTTTAAAGAAAAAATGTATGTTCTGACGCAATTTAAAGGCAACATGTATGATGTACAAATAAAATAAAAAGACACCTTCCATGTGAAAATCGAAACAACAGGTCCCGGAATGCAAAGTGTCACTAACTAAAGTACGAGTGCTGGGTGAAGGGAATGGTGAGCTAGGCAACCAGGCTGGGGCAGTTCCCTGATCTCTCACCATCCCTTTCACACAAGTACCCCAATAATAACAGTGCCTGTTCACATCTGGTGTTCAGATCACACCCACTGACGGGGGTACAGTGATTTAAAATTCATTACTCTAAACAACAACAAAAAACTACAATGCCCAGACTGCAATAATTTGTTAAATGGCCTGCCCGGAACCAGGACATTATGTGGTAATCTACCACTCATGGCCTTTGGCCTTGTGTGGAAGAGGTTAGCTGCAGGGCCTAGCCTATGGCCCTGCAACCAACACTGCCACATACAGCCAACCACATGCTTCGTACAGCCTTCAGACGTGCGCAATAGGGGGTTGGCCATAGGTCCTAGCCTAGGGGACCCCATCCCCAGATACTTTTTTTTAATTATGGGGGGGGCACGCGCCTTGTCCCTGAGCCACATCCCCTGGAACTACTTATTTAAATGAAGGGAAGGAGTGCTGTGTAGCCCCTCCCTCACCAGCCATGTTAGACACTGGGGACCGCACCCCCAGGGTCATTTTTTTAAATTCAGGGGGAGGGCGTGTGTGGACCCCGTTCCCGGGATGATTTTGGCCACAGGGACCCCATCCCCCAGGGCCCGGCTTAATTTTTATGGGCAGGTGGGCACACATCCCTCCTTCCAGTGACGATTTCGGCAGGACAGACCCCTTCCCTGGTGCAGTTTTCAGAGGTGGTTGGGCACACAGTCCCCTCCCTGGGCCAATTTTGGCCCTGGGGACCCCATCTCCCAGAGCCTGTCAACATTTTTAGGTGGAGGGGGGGCACGCATGGTCGCTCTCCCCAGGCTAATTTCGGCTCCGGGACCCTATCCCCCATGGTGCTGCATCATTTTGAAGGGGGGATTGGGCAAGAGGTCCCCCTCACTAGGCATATTTTGGCCCCTGGGGCCCCATACTCCAAGGTCCAGTGTGATTATTAGGGGGAGGTGAGTACATGGCCTCCTCCTTAGGCTGATTTCGGCCCCAAGGATCCGATCTTCCAGGGCCCTGCACAAACTCAATGGAGGAGGACCTGAGGATCTCATCCCTGAGGGTCCAGGAGTATTTTAAAGGGGGAGGGGGGCACACATCCCCACCCTGAGCCAGTTTTGGCCTGGCAACCCATCCCCTGGGTCCCGCGTAACTGTGCACAAGGATATCACACAAGGATTTGGGATTATGACAGGTGATCTGAGGGAAAGGGGTCACTTCCTTGCCTATCATAAAGTCACTCCTGACCAAATGGCAATGTCTGGCAATCATTTTCCTGTCAACCTGACTTTCGTTGTTATAGGTGGTAATCATTCTCACAGTGGTTTCTTCCCTTCTCTTAGATCTATTAGTAAAGAGGGCGTCACGTGTGGTATTTGCTGCTTTCACTCTGGCTGCCTTCAAAATCTTATTGGGGTACCACCTAGCTCTGAACCTGTTGAACATCCTGGGCCTTTCCTCCTCACATGCCTCCTCTGTGCTACAGTTTCGTTTGGCACGGAGCAATTCCCCATATGGGATGCTCCATATGAGGTTATATGGGTGATGACTATCTGCATGCAAAATGCTGTTACCCGCAGTTGGTTTCCAATACCGATTGGAATTGAATCTTCAACCTGTACATCCCACATCTAAAAAATCCATCTCAGTGGGATATACCTTGCGTGTGAAAGCCAAATTTAATCTGTTGTTAGAGATGTGCTCCAAAAACTCATCTAGATCCTCCCTGCAACCTTTATTTATTTTATTTTTTGTGGTGTTGTATATATTGTGCACTCAACCCGAGGGTTGGTGCCCTTGTACCCACCTAGGGCGCCCACCATATCCTTGTTGGAGCAGGGGGGCCGTGGGGGAGTCCCAAAGCTTTGCAGCCCCATCCTGCCTCCCGCATCCAGCTGGAGCAATATTGAGATCTGTTTCCCTGGTCGCATCACTGCAGGCAGGGAAACAGATCTATAGACTGCTCTGAGTGGGTTCAAGCATTTTTTAAGTTACTGCCAGCTGGGAGCGGACTTGGTCTTTGCTCAAGCTTGGCAGGAGATTTAAAAATGCTCCCGCCATGCGAGAGCACACAATAGTTTGTCTGCCCACACCGCTGATGGCAGGGATACCAATATGTGTCGGGGGTATAATGTAATGTAATGTAAACAGATTTATAGAGCGCATGGTTACCCGGAGGCATCCCAGCGCTGCACTTGAATCAGGCTCACTCAAGGGGGAAAAAACAGGAGATCATTTGGGGAAAAGAAAGGTCTTCAGTAGCTTACGAAAGTGCAGATGGCAAGGTTCTGCACGTAATTTTAATGGAAGGGAGTTCCAAAGCGCGGCCGCCTTTACAGAGAAGCGGCGACCGTCCTTGCGTGTCTTCCTGAATCTAGGGACTGTTGCCAGGTGCTCATTATCGGAGAGCAAAGGCCTGTTGGCTTTGTAAGGTATAACTAAGTTCTTCATGATAGAAGGGCCCTGGCCTTGAAGGAGTTTGTGGGCGATAGTCATGGACTTTAACTTGATCCTCTCACGAATGGGGAGCCAATGGAGCGCTTTTATTCCTGGTTTGGCTGACTTCATGGAAGAAGTGCCCATCAGAAGTCTGGCTGCGGCATTCTGCGAGACTTGTAATTTATTGATGGTAGCTTCAGGGGCCCCCAGAAAAATCACGTTACTATAGACTAGTCTGGACAAGACAAGTCCTTGAACCAACACCTTCCTGGAGTGCTGTGGAAGGAGAGGAAGGACTTTCCGGACGGACCGTAGAAGGCCGAAGCAGGTACCCGCTATGTTTTTTGCCTGGGTTTTAAAAGATAGGTCCTGCTCCAACCAGACCCCCAGGCTCTTAATTTCTTTTTTAGGGCTGGGGGGCTCACCCAGACAGTTGGGCCAGATGGCAGTCTGTATAGTGGACAGCTTATTGCCTAACAGCATAAGCTCGGTTTTTGACCCGTTCAGTTTGAGTGATGAGTCGCTCATCCAAGTATGAATTTTCAGCAGACATGAATGCAGACTGTCAGAGCACTGATCAAGTTGGGTCAGCGAGAGATGAGTCGCTCATCCAAGTATGAATTTTCAGCAGACATGAATGCAGACTGTCAGAGCACTGATCAAGTTGGGTCAGCGAGACAACCAATTGGGTGTCGTCGGCGTAACTCACAATCTTGATCCAGAACGGGTTCACCACATCCTCCAGGGGGGCCATATACACATTAAACAATGTGGGGCTTAAAGACAAGCCCTGCGGCATACCACACTGGATGGGGACTAAGGCAGATCGCGAGTTACCATCCCAGACTTGGAAGGTGCGGTTGTTCAGGTACGATGTCAACCATGCCAAGGCAGCCCCCCCTACTCCCACCTCAGCCAGGCGTTGGATAAGGACACAGTGATTCACCATGTCAAAGGCTGCACGCAGATCAAGGAGGATCACTGCCACTGATCCTCCCGAATCCAAGATGCACCTTGCTTCCTCGATGACAGCGAGGAGAGCCGTGTCCGTGCCCTGGCCTGGACGAAACCCGGTTTGAGAGCTCCGTAGTAGCTGGTTTGACTCGAGAAAGTGGGAAAGTTGGACGTTCACCAATCTTTCTGTGATCTTACTGAGTCCAGGGAGTAATGAGATCGGCCTAAAATTGGCCAACTTCATAGGGTCAAGGTGGGGTTTCTTAAGGAGGGCCTTAACAATGGCACCTTTCCAGCTGGGGGGCACGATGCCCTGTGAAAGAGAGGAATTGATAAGCTCGGTTGCTGGTGTAGCAATGGAGGTGGCGATTTGTTTGAAGAATCGCATGGGGACCGGGTCATTGGGAGAGCCGCTTTTCATACCGGCAAGGACTTTGAGAAATTCCTCCACTGAGACAGAACTAAATACTTTGAGCTGGGGGCCCAAGACACAGGGCGATCTGTCATCATAAGCATGATCGTCCAAATGCAGCGACTGAGGCAAAGTAGCCAGAATGTTTTTGATTTTTGAATCGAAATAAGTCGCAAGCTCGTTGCATTTGGCTCCTGACGGATCTTGGGATAGCGGGGGATCAGGGATCTTCAATAATTCTTTGACAATAAGGTAGGTTTCTCTGGTAGGTGGGCACCCTGGGATAAAGCTGCTGAGGTGGCTCTGGGGAATTGTGTCCTGGATCCTCAGGTCCATTAATGGCTCAGGGAGGGGGCAGTGTGGCCTGCTCCCTTAAAAGAATCAGCCCTGATCGGGGGCTCCCCAAAACTTTTCAGGCTCTGGCACGGGGGCTACGCAGCCCGTCTCTCCATAAAAATCTATGTTGGCCCCAGTGGTGGGCACCCCGGGGCCTCTTGGGACTCGGGGATCCCCTTCCTAAACATAGCCCCAGGGGTAGGCTCACTGGGGCATAATAGAATTAAACGTGCCCTGACCGCCATTTTGGTTTGTTTTTCAATCGCACAAGAGTCTCACAGAATCGTGGCATTTTTTCCCATTTTGTTTCTTTTTTGGCCCCAGAGGTGTCTCTTTGGGTGCTCCCCCCTATGCGGAGAGGGTCAGAGTATGCCTACCCTGAATTTATATATATATATATATATATATAAATATATATATATATATATACATATATATATATATATATATATATATATATATATATATATATATATATATATATATATATATATATATATATATATATATATATATATTTGTTGTTCAAATTCAGGACAGGGGACTAAGTCCCTGAGTCCCTAATGGGTCCCAGCAACATTTTTGTCATCTTGCTGGGAGCCAATCAGAGCGCTCACTCTAATGGGAGACTCACTCTTGGTGGAGTCCAATGGCCCAAGTGAAATAAAGCTCCCTGGGCCAATCAGAATGCTCTACTTGAACTGGAACTCCAGCAAAAGTCTCGTAGACTCTTGCGAGCCAAACCTCCAAAATATACTATTATGTTTGACCCGTAATATCTCAAAAACGACTGAACTGATTTTCTTTTTTTTCTTTTTTCTTTTTTTTTATTTCATCATCAGAAAAACAAAGTGTAAACAATTGATTATTTTGACATATATATCAGTTATGACCGAAATCATTCAATTAGTGCTTAGTCACTTAAAGAACCAAACGAAATGTACAACATATTCTTAAAAGGCAAAGTTTAAATGAAAGCAAAAACAAAAAAACAAAAAAAAAAAGAAAAATCACAAAGAGGGCTAAGCAGTTTTTGACCCCACCGACTATAATCTTGTAAGAATAAGCATGAGTCTATCCCTCTTTTTAGTTAACGTCTAATTTAATTTTCCATTTTTCAACTGGGGCCCATATCCGCTTCCCAAGCTGCTTTGCCTTCACGCCTTTTTTTTCATATAAAGCTTTCTCTAGAGTATAGATAGCTAATAATTTTGAAAGCCATTGTTGAAACGAAGGAGGATTAGAGTCTTTCCATACCGTTGCAATACAAAGCCGGCTCAGCGTCATTGCAATAAATAAAAATTCTTGATGGGGTACCTCCTGCCCCTCCTTTGCCACCCCAAGAACCATAATCTCATTAGTTAATTTAATTGAGATTTCCAATTCCTCTTTAAAGAATTCCTCCATAGCTTCTTTAAAGGGATCTAGTTTAGGACAAGCTGCAAACATATGTATTGTGTCAGCCTCCATACTCTGACATCTTGGGCAGAAGATCCCACTCGTGCCCCCCCATCTGGCCATTCTATGCGGTGTATAATATAATTCGTGTAGAGTCTTAAAATATTGTGCCTGCAGATTTGCAACCTTTAAAGTAGTTTTCCTAACCTGAGCGATTTTTCAGCCTCATTTCCCGATAGATTTAATTTATTTCTCCATTTATCAAATACCTTTCCTCTGTCATCCTCATTATACTGGCATAATGCACGATATAGTTAAAAGATTGTGCATCCATCCTCATCTCGAACAAATTCCATCAAGTCTACCCTATTAAATTTACAATTGCCTGCTTGTTTTCTCTGCAGGACTGACCTTATCTGTAAGTATTTGGAAAAGTCTCTCCGATCCAAATTGTATAGCTGTTGCACCCTTTCAAATGTTATTAACCCTGATTGATCTGTGATGTCTCCAATTATGCTAACTCCAAGATTATCCCACCGCCTCATCACTTGATCATGGAATACATCTGGGAGAAGTTCATTCATGTATAATGGAGTATAAAAATTCATTCTCCCTAATTTAATTTTCTTCCGGATAATTGACCAAGCTGAGATAGCCGCACCCAACACCTTGAACTTCGTTCTTTTATAATAGTTTAGCTCCCTGAAAGTAAGAAGTCCCTTATTAGAATCCAAAACCAGCAGTTCATATATATCCGGAATGCCAGCATTACCCCTCCAAATATCTTTCGTATTTCCACCGAGAAGTCCTTTGCAATACTGAAGGACTGAAGCAAAATAATATGTCTTAAAATCCGGCACTGCAAGGCCCCCCCCGTTCTTTAGATAGTGCCAGCATCTTAATGGATCTTCGGGTTCTGCCCTTTGCCCATATAAAGCGATTACAAATCCCCTCTATTTCTTTAAACCACTTGTTAGTAAATAATAAAGGAATCGTGCTGAATAAATATATTTTGGGCAGGAACAGCATTTTTATAACATTACAGCGGCCTATAATCGTTAAATGTAAATTGTCCATCCTGTCTAGGTCTAATTTTGACTTTTTAATTACTGGGGTCAGATTTTTCTCCACAACCTTCGATAAGTCGGATGTTATATTAACGCCCAAATAAACCGCAGACTCTATAACTCTTTCGTCCTGAATATTAACAAATTCATTTACAACTATTTGCGTTTTCCCTTGGTTCAATTTATACCCTGATAGAAGACCATATTTTTTAGCTTCATCCTCGATCTCTCTAATTGCTATTACTGGTGTTGATGATGTGATTGCTAAATCGTCCGCGTATCCCAATATTTTGGTCTCGTATCCATTCAGCATAATTGGGCTGATATTTCTATTTTTTTCTATATATCTAATAAATGAATCAATATAACAGGCGAAGAGTAGAGGGGAGCAAGGGCATCCTTGCCTGGTCCCACGTTCGATTTTTATTACCTCGCTCAGTTCTCCCCCTACTCTCAGTCTGATACTCGGAATTTATAAAGGGCCTTTAATGCTCCTATGCATATTTTGTCCCGAAATTGCACTTAATCATTGTTGCCCACAGGAAACCCCTCAAGACCCTATCAAAAGCCTTTTCGGCATCCAGCAATATTAAAGACATAGGGTCTCGTGAGGCAGTTGTACCATCCAGCAGCGCAAACACCCTTCTAAGATGATCGGCGGTACTCCTCCCCGGTATAAACCCGTGCTGCCAGGGTGAAACTATCTTCCCAATTATCAAGATTTTGGCTGGGTTTTTTTTAGACAAATTCATGATTTATTTATATGGTGAATCACATACTCCGTCCGACTAAGGAGAAGAGCTAGATGTTTGGGAGCAAGTGTGGCTGGGAGGGAAAAATCAATTGTGTTTTTGGTTAGTGTATCAGTTCTTGTAGATATCCACTCTATTGTTTTACTTTCATCTTATTTCACGTTTATATCGAAATCCTTCACTAACAACACTAACCTTTGCAATACCCACTTGGTAGCAGATAGAATGGAATATTTTACCACTTGGCTGGAAATAAATTGTTACTGATATTTAGCCACACGACTAGAATCAAATTGGTATCGTGCTGGAGGTAATTGAACAAAAACACATTATCTATGTGATAATTGGATTGTAATATGTGTAGTTATGAAAGTCATTTGAGGTGAGCAGATCTAGAGTGTCGCTGGTGTTGAGAGTGCTCTAAAAGGAGCTGTTTCCACCTAAACTTGAGAACTACCCAGAGTTCTCTCCTTCTTTTTGCATAATGTATGCGTCACTCAATGCCTGAAAGGGTTTTCTTCTATATATGCATTGCACCAAATCGTTCTCACCTAAAATGGTTAACTAACACATCTGGGCAGGTGCCCCCCTAACTACCTTACTCAAAGCCGGAAATAACTTGTGCCACCTCATGCCCCCTTTTCCTTGCCAATAACTATGAAATAGTGAAGGGTCAAAATCTAAGTTCAAATTCCTAGTCTTGTCCCATTCGTAATGCTCAGCTCGTTTCACAAAGTAGTGTCCCAAGACGAGAATGGACAATCCTGTCACCTCTGGCTCCGCCACCGCACCTGCAAAGAAAAAAGCGTGAGGCCAGGCAATGACGTCAGGCTTCCTTTTCCCTTAAAACCCGCATTCTGATGTATATCTTATAAAAGTCCGTCTTCCAGCACCCCAATCTCCGCAGTTCGTCCCTCCCCCACCCTTTCCGTGCCGCATACGTTGCCGCCCCTATGCAGAACGAGTGCGTTCCAAAACATCTGGGGTCCTCGCCCATGATCCGGAGGGCGTGCCTCATGTTCCATTGCAACTGCGCCGCTGTCACCCCGCTCCCTCCGGCTGGGCAAAAAACGTCACTGGTGTCCCCCCCGCCCGGACGCCAAGACTCCAACCCAAAAAGAGGGGCACACCGCCCGATCTGCCACCAGTCCCTGGACCACCCACTTCCCCACTCCCCGTTGGTCAGTCTTCGAGCATAGCAAGAGAACCGCCACATCCCTGGTCCACAACTCCACCTCCCGCCACCGCAAGCCCTGCTGCCCCTGCACCCCCAGGAGTTCTGACACCCAGAAAGCCCCAAAATACATCCACGATATTAGCGTGGCAAACAGGCTGACTTCCTCTGAGTTGCGGCAAGTCTGCGGCATGAGCCGTATCAAGCCTCTGAGAATACCCGCCGTTACAGGGCGGTGCTGCTTTGTATTGGCGCCTCGTTCCCGCGCCCATCCTTTCACCAAGCGTGCACCCAGTTCCCCTGCTGACGGTGCATAACCCCACCACAGTTTTGCCATAAAAGCAATGGCTGACAGCTTGCCTGCCATCGTCACTTTGGACAATCCTTTGTCCATCATCGCCAAAAGAAAGTGCTCCACTTGCTCGCCCCGCACCCACTGACAGTCGTGCCGCGTCGCTCCACTGTCTAAAAATTACTGCCAAGCTTGCTCGTATGCCCTCCAGGTAGAATTGGCTACTGACCCTCTTACTAGTTGTATGACCCTTTCTCTCCTACTGACCACAGCCCCGTCGGCACCGGTGTCTTGCAGTCGTCCGCCTCCGTGGCTAGCCCATGGAACCTGTGCCACTGTGAACGAGACAAAGCATACGCTATGTCATTGTCCACCCCCGGCACATGCTGGGCCTGAAACAAAATGTCATGCTCCAAACATTGCAGCACAAATACCCTCAACAACTTGAGTACCTGCGGGTCCCTGGCCGACTGCCTGTTCACGACATGTACCACTGACATGTTGTCCACTTTGAAAATAACCTTCTTGTGCGCTCAATCCAGCGCCCACACTGTCACTGCCACCACCAGGGGGAACAGTTCCAGAAATGCAATGCTCCTCCCCCATTCTGCCACTGTGGTGGCCAATCCTCCATGCACCACCTCCTTTGCCAATACAGGCCAAAACCGCCTACCCCCCCGCCGCGTCAGAGGAGATGGTCACGTCCCATTCCCACTCTTCCGGAGGAGCCGTAGGGATACCATTAAATCGCTCAAAAAACGCCCACCACATGCGCAGGTCCTCCTTCGTACTTGCCGACAAGCGCAGATGATGGTGAAGTAGCATCAGACCGGACAGGGACAACCTCAATCGTCTGCAAAAAGTGCGTCCTGCCCTCACCGCTTGGCACACTAAGTTCAAATGCCCCAAAAGAACCTGCACCTCACGCACCGTCACCTTCTGTTTCACCAACATGGTGTCCACCAACAACAGCATGTGCACCTGCTTGTCCCCCGACAAGCGTGCTTCCTTGGCCACCGATTCTAGCTCTATTCCCAGAAATGACAGCACCGTGCTGGGACCTTGTGTCTTTTCTGGCGCCAGGGGCTCACCCAGGTAGCCCATGAGCTTTGTAAACCCGTCCAGCTGTTGCTGGCAGTCCACCGAACTGGGCTGTCCCACCAAGAAAAAGTCGTCCAGGTAATGTGTGACCGTCTCTTTGCTTGTGTGCCGTCAAAAAACCCACTGCGAAAAGGTACTGAAGCGTTCAAACAAAGCGCACGAAATGGAACACCCCATAGGCAACGCCTTGTCCACAAAGATAGACCCGTCTAACTGTATCCTCAGCAGATGGTAATCCTCTGGGTGTACCGGTAACAGCCGGAAAGCCGACTTGATGTCACATTTGGCCATGAGGGCGCCCGTCCCCACCGTCGCCACCAAACGCCGCGCCACATCCACTGAGGAGTAAGATACTGACGACAGGTCGGCCGTTATGTAGTCATTGACCCACGCCCCCTCCGGCCATGATAGATGTGAAATCAGTCGATACTGACCAGGCTCCTTCTTTGGCACCACACCTATGGGGGAGATGATTAGGTCCCGAATAGGGGCCTCACGAAAAGGGCCTGCCATCCGCCCCTCCCGCACCTCTTTCCCCAGTTTTTCCCAGACCACCGTCTTATGCATATTGCCCGATTTCAGATTTTTGGCTAACCTGGAGATCCTCTGAACCTCGTACCCCAGCCGGAAATCCTTGCAGTAGCAGCCCTGCGTCTTGGGTCCATGGGTAAGACGCCCAGAATGTTTCCAGCCGATCCTGTTTAACTGGTGTATGAACCTTTTCCCTAAGTCCCCTGTCCTCCCCTACCTCCCCTGCCCCCTGACTGTTGCCCCATCGGTGCGGACTACTGATCCTGACTGCCACCCCCCATTCCTCCAACATTGCCCCACCGGGTGGCGTTTCGCGTATTTGGAACATTTGTGCCTTAACTTGCAATATTGTCTTGCACAAGCGCCCTTATTGTAATCCCAACGCGCTCCCACTGTGGCACCAATGGTATTCTCTCCCTACCCCACCCTACCCCGGGTGGGTGGGGTTGGAAAGGGGCGAGGCGCGAGCGGTAAGCCACTGGCTGTGTATATCGTTTTGCCGAACTTTGCCCCTCCCATGGTCTGCTGGTAGAGATACGAATCGATTTCCCCCCAGTTTGCCTCCAGGTCCCACGCCAGACGCGCCCCAAACTCCCCATCATAATACGACCAAGCGTAACCTCCATACGGGACCTGCGCCCGCCGGATCACGTCCATGTATTTGAAAAGCACGATGGACCTGTCAGGGTACTTCTCGCAGTACACACTGGCGAAGATTAAGAAACCCGCTGACCAATTCTCAATGTTAAGGGGCACCCTGGGCCTCTTGGCCAACTCCTGCTCTTCTTCCATTGACCCCTCTTTTGACGTAAATTCGCGATGCAGGAGTTTCAAGATATCCACGTGATCTCATTTCTATATCTTTTCCTTGGTAGCCAACAACAAGTGGGCCCTCAAAGGCTTTGTGATGCCCATGTATGGCAGCTTATGCACCGGAACATCATGGCTCTCCTTACTTTCTTTATCCTACTTGCCCTCTTTGGGCAAGGGTGGTTCAGGTCCCCCAAGGCCCTGCCCTCACTTCGATCCTCCGCCGGTCCCACCCCTGCATCCCGCACGTAGGTCCCTTTACTCAAACGCACACCCCCATCCTCCGCCCCCCACCCTTGCGTCAGTGCCGACTGAGATCTTGGCTTGCGGTGAACCGCTTGACCCGCTCTCCACCCTGTACCGTGTCTTATCTGGCATCAAGGCTGCGTCCGCACTGGATCCCGCCGCCTAACCAGTCATTCAGGTGGAGCCATCACTCTATCCGCGGGCGTCTCATGTTACGCACCTCTCTGTAAGAAACTAGGCACAGCATTATTCCGAAACCCCCCCGTCCTGGTCCTCCCCCCGCCCCCGCTCCCCTATTTCCCCTTACTCTAGACTGTCATTATCGTAATCCAATTGAGACGGGCTGCCCCCCTCGGGCTCCAGCCCCATGTGTTCCTGACATAGACTGCCCTCCGGTGGCTCCAGCCTGCTCAGCCCTACCTTTTCCCTACAAGTGGTAACAAGTCATTCAAATCCACGCTCACTCTCTTCTGCCTAGCTCGGCACTCCTCAGGATCTCGTTCCGCACTGTCGGACCTCCGCCCGCGTACCCCGGTGGCCGCATCGAACCTTCGGGGTGGGCTAACGGGGACTTACCGCACCGCCTCCTGCATGACTCCCCCAATACATCCCTCGAGGAGCGCAACCGCACCCATGAGGCAGAGCCGGCCCATCCTCTCTGTGGCTTGGAGCCGCATGTTGCTCTCCCGAGCTCCTCACCATGTTACCTTGCCAAAAGAAAGAAGTGGAGTCCGACATGCTGGGGTTAAACCTGTGCCCCATGCTGCCCCACCCTCACACCCCCTCCCGGGGTCCGCCCCCATATCCCCGCCTCACTCCAAGAGCTCCAGAAGAATGATGCCCCTGCCTCGCTGGTTTGGAATACAGGGTTAAACCCACTAAAGTCAGTAAGGACCTGGGTAGTAATTAGAATGAAAGGAAGGGGTCCTCAGACACAAAACAAAGAATTCAAACTTATTTCATTTGTATTAAATTATTTCAAAAAGCAAAGCTATTGAATGCAAAAGAGTTTAATTCAAAATTGCATATACATCCTATTCAATGGATTAGAACTCATAATACATTTAGTTATTATCAACAGGTTCATATAAATGTGCGTGCCCACATTCACAACGGGGAGGGGTGAAGTGAGGGGAGTGTCAGGGATAGGATAGGAATGGTCTGAATCATTCAGTGACAAGTCTTATTCTTGATTTGAAGACTATGTACATGTGGTCCCTTAAACCAAGGGCCACACCATGAGGCTCGTAAAGAGTCCGAAATACGACTGACGAACAAAGGCCTAGCTCCGTTAGAGCCGTTAGTGTCTCAATTGGGGCCAGAGTTGGTCGATGATTATGTAGTCTACGTTTCGACCCGGATAAACAGTAGGAGTCTGTTCCTTACAAAAAGGGTCTTCGTCAGGACAAAGAAGTTGTGGGTGGGCAAACTCCTAGGGGACAATTAAAAAACAAATTAGAAACGCACCCATCCAGTTGTGAATTTCAAGGAGGGTGGAACAGTGTAAACAATTAAAAACCGTGTTGTCTATCTGCGTCAAAATCACATATTGTTAGGTTGAACAGTACATAGAAACTATCACTCACCTATCGCGAGGGGCGAGAGGGGCTGGATCAACAGAAGGTGGATTCTCCCGGACCGAAGTAGTGATTTCTAACTGTAGATAACGAGGAAAAAACTGATGTTTCTACAGATCTTTCGGATGTCAGTTAGTACGGACGAGAATTAGACAGTAAACAGAGCTTGTTGGGTCGTCCCTTTTCCTTGTTTGAAAAGAAATCTATGCTCCAAGGGCACACATGAGCGTAATAGTTTATTGCGCCACTTAAAAGTAAAAAGTCCCTGGGTGGTGACATCCTGCCTAATCTGTGTTAGAATATAGGTTATACAACACTATATATTCATAGTCTGTTATTTACCTCTGAGCTCTAAAGGTTGGAGTCTCGACAGTTCCTTGAAAAGTCCTTATGGGTAGTTACATTTTTCAGCCTAAAGAACGAGAGAAGGGATTTATTGTCATAAACTAGAGGCATCATTACCATAAACGCTCAAGATGTCTACAAAAGTTCATCCTAAAAGGCTTACCACTAGTATTCAATTTAGTTGGCGGACAAGAAGGATCCTGCGTAAGTGGTACCCTGGGTAAGTGCACCAATATGTCATACTACTTCATGTAGCTTAACTAGGAATTAGTTAGAGAAACGCCTAAATATAGAGGGAAAACAGATTTAGATTTTATGCTCAGTGCTTGCGCCTTTAATTGAAAAACTGGCTGTGAAATCGCTCTAATATAGAGGTATCATTAACAAAAAGAGCTCCAGATGTCTGGGAGAGTATATCTTATAAAGCTTACCACTAGTATACAATTCAGTTAGCAGTCGAGATGGATTCTGTGTAAGTGGCACATAGGTTATGTGTTCCAATATATCATACTGCTTCTTGTAGGTTTACTTGAAATGGGTAAGAGAAAACCTAAATATAAATTATATAAGACTGGATCCTACGCAGTGTTCACAGCCTCCTATAAGTGAATAAAAATAAAACGCCCATGGGTTCAGGGAACGGCCCGTGATTAAGCCGCATTATGTAAAGAACGAGGGGCTGGATGGAATTGTTACCTTGGACGTCTGCGAGTCCGCCCGAAATGAAATCCTAAAAGGTTCTGCGCTCTGTCACCGACCGCGGCATACCGTTCCCGTCTCGATACTCGAAATGCTCTATCTCAAACCTGCCGCCTCAAACCATTTACTTCCTGGTTGGTTTTGAGGGGGCGGAGCAGTATTTAGCCCATGAGTTTACACTATCCTACAAGATAAGTGCGCTCTACCGTTTACAAAAGGAATGTATGTGCTAAGAGAAATCCTAATGTTTAGATGAATCACAATGTAAGATTTTATCAAATCATCACATGTATGGTTAACAATTGTATATCACCACTACTTTATCCTTTACTAGCAAGGTCGGTTGGACTTGACTCGCCTTGACTGGTAAGAATGTACCAAACAAGGTCGACCCCTGCGGCAGGTTTGAGATAGAGCATTTCGAGTATCGAGACGGGAACGGTATGCCGCGGTTGGTGACAGAGCGCAGAGCCTTTTAGGATTTCATTTCGGGCGGACTCGCAGACGTCCAAGGTAACAATTCCATCCAGCCCCTCATTCTTTACATAATGCGGCTTAATCACGGGCCGTTTCCTGAACCCATGGGCGTTTTATTTTTATTCATTCATTCATTAAGCTTTATTCGATTTTGTTTCAAACCATAAAAGCATACAGTTTAAAAAATACAATCATAATTTAACAAACAACATACATTTTAAAAGCAACATAATCTCATTAGGTTAAATAGAGTTAGCTATCCCAGTAGTTATTATTGTCTGAGTAATTTACACGGTATGCATCAGCCTAATAATGACAGTTATTATATGGCGTGAAAGGGTTAAATTGAGGTAGGTTGCTATACTTAAAACTGCTTTGCGGAAAAATGAATCGCTTAAAGGAGGGGAAACTGCGCTCATTTGATGGGCAGGATCTATAACCCAGCTTAGTGTTGTGATCGGCAGTTTGTTTCCGGAAGGGGGTATATGATTCACTTGGGTAAAAGTCATGTAGGTCCCAAGTTGTTATGGGACCATCACCTTCTTGGGGCTGCCAAGACTGGAGATAGGGGACAACTTGTCTGCTCCTAAATCTGATTAGAACCAGGTCGCCACAGATATCTTTTCGAAGGGGACCCAACCATCCCACTCTCCTCACGCTGACTATCCTGCCATCAAGGTTATGGGGTAAGGGTCTATTTTTCGATAGCCAAAACTTGACTTTATTTAGCAGATCGTGGTTCTCTCAGATTTTCCATGTTTCAGAGGAGGAACCCCCGATAGGATGGACACGAATGGAGCGGCCTCTGGGGGAAGATTAATACGAGGAATCTTAATACTTTTTTATCTAGGCTCAACATTGCGATCTGTGGCAGGTATGGGAGGTGCTTTAGGGACAAGTGGGCACACAGTAGTGGAGACTGTTACTTGTGTTGGGGGAGCTGTGCTTTGCATAGTTTGTTTGGGCAAATTAAGAAGACCAGCATGGGGTGAACACTTAGATGTTACAGTGTGGGAAGATTGCGCCAGATTGAGTTTAACAATTTCCTCGATCCCCATCAGTCTATCCCCCAAGGTGTTAATTTTTTCGATCAGGGGATGGATAATAGTTTTGATCAATTGTTCAATCATGGTCAGTAAAACCAATTGGGGAGAGGATGCTGGATCATCTAGTTTTTTGCCCATCTCTGGAGTTAACAGAGCCGTGATAACAGGCGGGTTTATATCTGATGACACACTCTGCAGTTATGATGTTTTGGTTTGGGACCCACATTCTCCAACCCCGTCATGTTTCCTTTTACCAGATGTGACCTTAACGGGAGTTGAACTTTTTGCATTTACTTTTATGGGTGTCGGTAGAGGCCCCTGTGTACTAACGCTGCGGGCTAGCGAGCTGGTGTTAGTTACCGGATTGGGTGAGGAAACAAGGGTATACCTGATATTACACATACTGTTTAAATCGTCTAGCCAAGGGAGATTAGGCGCTGTACTAGAAGTTTTAGAAGGGGGTTCCATGCTAGTAGGGGTATGTTTAAGTTGAGCTGTATAAAAAGAAAAAGAAATAACAAACAACTGTACTAAACGTTCATTCGTACCACATTGACGATAGCATGCCCGTCTTGTATCTTAGGGCATAAGTTCAACAAGGGGGATATATTATGTAACTACTCCCTTAAAGGAATGGGTAACAGTATCTAGCCAGATGTAATAGTCAGTGGAATGGTCAATCAATGGCTTTACCTCCTCTTTGAAGGCCAAGGGGGGTGGCCCGTCCAGGCCTCCTCTGGCCCCGGACGGCCACAGACGGCCCGCCCTCTGCCCGGGCTCAGCCCGGCGCCGCCCGCGCTCGTCCCGCGACGCGGGAGAAGCACCGCGTCTATATGCGCCTCCGGGCGCGGGAAAGTGGCGCTGGTGTGGGCGTCCCGTCTGTCCTCCCAGCAAGGGATGCTGGGAATTGTAGTTTGTCCTCTTCGCTCCCCCCTCTCTGCAACCGCGTTGGCAACTGCGGCGGCGGGGGAGAGCGGTAGAATGCCGGCGCGGTGAGCGGAGTTTCAGGCGTGCAGGCTGGCAAGTGGAAAAAGTCCCCCGCTCCTCAGCAGGAGCACCGCGTCTATATGCGCCTCCGGGCGCGGGAAAGTGGCGCTGGTGTGGGTGTCCCGTCTGTCCTCCCAGCAAGGGATGCTGGGAATTGTAGTTTGTCCTCTTCGCTCCCCCCTCTCTGCAACCGCGTTGGCAACTGCGGCGGCGGGGGAGAGCGGTAGAATGCCGGCGCGGTGAGCGGAGTTTCAGGCGTGCAGGCTGGCAAGTGGAAAAAGTCCCCCGCTCCTCAGCAGGAGCACCGCGTCTATATGCGCCTCCGGGCGCGGGAAAGTGGCGCTGGTGTGGGCGTCCCGTCTGTCCTCCCAGCAAGGGATGCTGGGAATTGTAGTTTGTCCTCTTCGCTCCCCCCTCTCTGCAACCGCGTTGGAAACTGCAGCGGCGGGGGAGAGCGGTAGAATGCCGGCGCAGTGAGCGGAGTTTCAGGCGTGCAGGCTGGCAAGTGGAAAAAGTCCCCCGCTCCTCAGCAGGAGCACCGCGTCTATATGCGCCTCCGGGCCCGGGAAAGTGGCGCTGGTGTGGGCGTCCCGTCTGTCCTCCCAGAAAGGGATGCTGGGAATTGTAGTTTGTCCTCTTCGCTCCCCCCTCTCTGCAACCGCGTTGGCAACTGCGGCGGCGGGGGAGAGCGGTAGAATGCCGGCGCGGTGAGCGGAGTTTCAGGCGTGCAGGCTGGCAAGTGGAAAAAGTCCCCTGTGAACACTGCGTAGGATCCAGTCTTCCTCCAACGATAGCCGTTACTTGTGGAGGTAAGGTTCGAACTATTAAAGGCCCCCCCCCCTTTTTATGTTCACATTCCGAAGCGGCAATAATAAGTGAACGGGACTGTTTTCTTTCCTTCAATTTCCAGGCATAAATTAAAGCCATTACTTTTCAACCTGACAGATGCTCCCAGAACCTTCTGTCCATAAGAAGCAGTAACCTCTATAATAGAACCATTCACAGACAGGTTTTTTCGTTTAATGCGCATGCACTGAACAGAGAATGTAAATCCGTTTTCCCTTTATATTTAGGTTTTCTCTTACCTATTTCAAGTAAACCTACAAAAAGCAGTATGATATATTGGAACACATAACCTATGTGCCACTTACACAGAAACCATCTCGACTGCTAACTGAATTGTATACTAGTGGTAAGCTTTATAAGATATACTCTCCCAGACATCTGGAGCTCTTTTTGTTAATGATACCTCTATATTAGAGCGATTTCACAGCCAGTTTTTCAATTAAAGGCGCAAGCACTGAGCATAAAATCTAAATCTGCTTTCCCTCTACATTTAGGCGTTTCTCTAACTAATTCCTAGTTAACCTACATGAAGTAGTATGACATATTGGTGCACTTACCCAGGGTACCACTTACGCAGGATCCTTCTTGTCCGCCAACTAAATTGAATACTTGTGGTAAGCCTTTTAGGATGAACTTTTGTAGACATCTTGAGCGTTTATGGTAATGATGCCTCTAGTTTATGACAATAAATCCCTTCTCTCGTTCTTTAGGCTGAAAAATTTAACTACCCATAAGGACTTTTCAAGGAACTGTCGAGACTCCAACCTTTAAAGCTCAGAGGTAAATAACAGACTATGAATATATAGTGTTGTATAATCTATATTCTAACACAGATTAGGCAGGATGTCACCACCCAGGGACTTTTTACTTTTAAGTGGCGCAATAAACTATTGCGCTCATGTGTGCCCTTGGAGCATAGATTTCCTTTCAAACAAGGAAAAGGGACGACCCAACAAGCTCTGTTTACTGTCTAATTCTCGTCCGTACTAACTGACATCCGAAAGATCTGTAGAAACATCAGTTTTTTCCTCGTTATCTACAGTTAGAAATCACTACTTCGGTCCGGGAGAATCCACCTTCTGTTGATCCAGCCCCTCTCGCCCCTCGCGATAGGTGAGCGATAGTTTCTATGTACTGTTCAACCTAACAATATGTGATTTTGACACAGATAGACAACACGGTTTTTAATTGTTTACACTGTTCCACCCTCCTTGAAATTCACAACTGGATGGGTGCGTTTCTAATTTGTTTTTTAATTGTCCCCTAGGAGTTTGCCCACCCACAACTTCTTTGTCCTGACGAAGACCCTTTTTGTAAGGAACAGACTCCTACTGTTTATCCGGGTCGAAACGTAGACTACATAATCATCGACCAACTCCGGCCCCAATTGAGACACTAACGGAGCCAGGCCTTTGTTCGTCAGTCGTATTTCGGACTCTTTACGAGCCTCATGGTGTGGCCCTTGGTTTAAGGGACCACATGTACATAGTCTTCAAATCAAGAATAAGACTTGTCACTGAATGATTCAGACCATTCCTATCCTATCCCTGACACTCCCCTCACTTCACCCCTCCCCGTTGTGAATGTGGGCACGCACATTTATATGAACCTGTTGATAATAACTAAATGTATTATAAGTTCTAATCCATTGAATAGGATGTATATGCAATTTTGAATTAAACTCTTTTGCATTCAATAGCTTTGCTTTTTGAAATAATTTAATACAAAGGAAATAAGTTTGAATTCTTTGTTTTGTGTCTGAGGACCCCTTCCTTTCATTCTAATTCCTGCCTCGCTGGGGTAGACCGCAATGCCCCCAACTCTTCCCCGCCACCCTGCCGGCTGCCAATCCCGGCCCCAAAGCCCCCGCACCCTCTTCCTGGTCGCTTCAAACTAGGGACTCTATCTCCTGTCGTTCCGCGCCGCCCTCCCAGGCCCCTCCCGTTACCATACTTCCGACGGCCCCGCAGCCCCCCGAACCTCCTGTGGTCGACCACAGGTTTCGCCAGTCCT
Source organism: Lissotriton vulgaris (assembly GCF_964263255.1). Lineage (NCBI taxonomy): Eukaryota > Metazoa > Chordata > Amphibia > Caudata > Salamandridae > Lissotriton > Lissotriton vulgaris. Next base: position 651,649,769 of record NC_141697.1, on the reverse strand, counting down.
CTGGTGCCCCCCGTGCCCACCCCGCGTCCAAAGCCGGCATAGGCGGCCAGCGCAGACAATCCCCACTCCCAAACCCCACCATGTCCCCCCGCCCCACGCCGGGTAACTCCCACCGCCTGTAACTCTCCGCCGATCCCTGCGTTCCCCACCCGCTCGACCCCTCCCCCCGCCCGGGCTCTGTGCCCTGTCCAGGAAACCCTCACCCCGTAGCTCCCCTCATACCCCCTGTCAACCCATATCCTCCTGCCCCCCCTGTCCTCTCCTGCCCCCTTCCCCTCCTCACTCTCAATCAACACTGGGGAGGCCCCACCATCATCCCGCAGTGCGGGTCCTTCCTCCCCACCACCCCGCTCCTGCCCTGGCCTCACCACAGCCTTCTTAGCCGACTGCTACTGCCTCTTGGAGCCCCCCCCCCGCTCGCTTCGTCCTTCTAGGCCCCCGCTCCTCCCTGGACCGAGCCCCAAACGCACCCTCCTCGAAAATCAAAGCCGGACGCGGGGTTGCTCCCCGCCTCCCGCCCGCGTGCGATTTGAGAGCGCGCCCGCGTGTGCTGTGCAGCCACACCCCCCTGCCTCAGATGGGACCTGTTTCTTTTGGCGCAGTGGTTCGCACGCGAGGAACGCCGCTGCCACTCCATTGGTCGCCCGCCTAGGGGGCCTTACCTTCACGTCGGGCGGCAGCATGTCCGTGCGGCCCGTGTCCTCCAGGAGGGGGATCGCCTCAATCACCCTTGGATCCTCCATAGGTGCACTGGACCTCGCCGATGTCACTCCAGCTGATCACCGCAAAGCCCGCAGGGGTGTCTTGCACCACGACGTGCTGCAATCGCTCACACTACCCGCCGAGTCACACACGAACAACCACCAGCGCTGTCCCACACCCCCGGCACACTGCCAAGGCCAAATAGATACCGCTGGAACAAACTGTGTGAACCACCAATTACCCGATATCCCAAACAAAAGACAAGTGACAAAACAAACCGCTCTGACCCACCCAGCCGGCTATTGTGTCACAAACCACCAAAATGGTGGCTTGTGACACGAGATGGCCAGCTATATAGGGACCAGCCCAAACTAGCCCAAGGCCCAACCCAAGGAAGCCCAAAAGGGCCCAACCCCCCCCCTCCCAAAGCCCTATTATCAATCTTGTTGGCGACCATACAACAACAGTTAATATAGCCCAACCCATTCAAGGTAATGAAAGACATAAAAAACAAGCATTTACAATGCAATGGTCTCGGCATTATTAAAGGTAGAGCTATTGGCATTGCTCATTATTATTTTTTTTTTTGTAATCAAAAATAAATGGCATTGTCATTGACATTGCCAATAGCTTAATCGTTAAATAAATGGCATTGTCATTTACAATGCCAATAGCTTAATCGCTCGCAAATGCATGACTTATTGCATTTACGCCCACACAGAGCCACACACACAAAGCCACCCACAAACACACACAGAGCCACCCACACAGTCATTCATATAGAGCCACCTACACCGAGCCACTCTCACACAGACAGAGCCACCCACACATAGAGCCACTGACAAAAAAAGCTATCCACACAGAGCTACACACACACACAGAGCGCTACACACACACACACACACACACACACAGACAGAGCGCCACACACACACACACAGAGTGCCACACACACACACACACACACAGCCAGAGCGCCACACACACACAGAGCCAGAGCGCCACACACACACAGAGCCAGAGCGCCACACACACACAGACAGAGCCAGACACAGACAGAGCCAGACACAGACAGAGCCACACACAGACAGAGCTACACACAGATAGAGCCACACACAGACAGAGCCACACACAGACAGAGCCAGACAGACAGAGCCACACACAGACAGAGCCACACACAGACAGAGCCACACACAGACACACATCTTCTCACCTGCATAAAGGAAAGGACAAAAATGCACACAGGCTTCGATCAAACACCTTCCAGATTAACTGCCCAGACTGCAGCAGCACGCCCACCTTCAGACCCAGCACTTACCCACCAAATACAGTTCCGCCACAGAAGCAGCACTGGCTGGTGAGACTAGCTAGCCACCAGGGTAAAACCAGAAAGAGCAAATGTTCTGAAGTGGCCACTACCCACAAGACAAGGAAGCCACCAATTTCCAGGACATGGGTCACCAAGACTAACTATTAGTCAGTCAAAGCTCTAGCCTGTAGAAGGGGCAATCCAAAAACCACTTGTAACCCAACCGTGTCCTCTCACAGCCCACACAGCCCTCACAGCCCACACAGCCCTCACAGCCCACACAGCTCTCACAGCCCACACAGCTCTCACAGCCCACACAGCTCTCACAGCCCACACAACTGTCACAGCCCACACAACTGTCACAGCCCACACAGTTCTCACAGCTCTCACAGCTCTCACAGCCCACACAGCTCTCACTGCCCACACAGCTCTCACAGCCCACACAGCTCTCACAGCCCACACAGCCCACACAGCTCTTTCAACCATCGGTTTCTTCGAATCATTACTCCATTGTATGCAGACAATACAGTTACCAACAAGAGTACAACAACTCCCAAAGGTGTGTTTTAGGGGGAGGGGGGGTGTAAACAATGAAGATTAATATCCGGGATATATGACACGCGCCTTACCAAAAGGTGGTACGGCAACAAGGTACAGCAAATCCAGCACGTAATAAGTACCTCAACAAAAATCGCTTGATATCCAAACGAAACCAGACGCCCACGAGGGAAAGGGCACGGCTCGCACAGAGCCTGCGTCGTTTACAGTGAGCCATCCAAAGGAACCACTTCTAAGGATCAATGCAGTAGCCAGATGGACCAGGCAAAGGAAATCTAGAGGGCATCTTTTTTCTGTTGGTCTCAGCATCCACTTGAGGAACGGATGCATATATACAGGGATTAAAGAGATTTCAGTAAATGACGGATGTGGTAGAGCCGATGTTAACGGCAAGTCCGTAAATCTGGCCAACGGTGTTACGTAAAAACAAGACTGGCAAATAATGGCAGTTACAACTGACTATTATTAGCAGGGAGGCAGTGGTCATCACACGCACTTTCGTGGCAGGGGACAGAAATGCCAAACCCTAGACCATAGGAAAAGTTGAGTCGAACATTGTATTTAAACTGCCTCTGATAAGGCAAACTACTCGGCTAACCAAGTATAACTTAGTTATGGATCGCCAATTAACCCCTTCGATGCTATTGACGGAACGGTTCCGTCATGAGCGTCGGTTGGCCTGTGCTCATGACGGAACCATTCCATCATGAGCCCGTTGGCTCATTAGAACGTTCAGCACAGCGCAGGAATCTGCGCCGCGCTGAAGGTGTTAACTGGGAAAACGTAGGGGCACAACAATAACATCTCATGCGCGCGCTAAACAGATTTTTCTTTTATTGGTGGGTGGCAGCAACCGGCGCACGGGGAACGGCCTCTATGTACCGGTAAAGGAGAAGGCACTAAGCGTGCCATCGCACACTAGGTAGAGACCACGTGCGTTGCAAACGGGAAGCAGCGATTCGCCTCCCACAATATCAACAAACAGGCAGACACACGTGTTTGGAAAGGTCCGAGCTTCTCTTTTAACGAGGTATACGGAGGCTCGCTGCACCACGCCACTTAAATAAATAAAACAAATCAAGAGAGAAGCCCGATTAATGCAAATAGAGCACAACGGCAAGCTCTCTTTGTAAGTGCGTGGGTCCGGAACTGAAGCAATCCGGGGACAACAATATAACGGGGGTTAAGGTGGGATCGCCCCCGCCACATCGGCTTTTGCACCTGCGCCGGACACCAACAAAAAACAAGCAGCCGACAGCCAAATTAAACCCATTGTTGGTTTAGAACATCGGGAGGTCACGCCTGACTCGGGTATATTGGCATATATGCTCAGGTTACAAGGATAATGGCGTCTAAGACTTCTCAGAGACAGGGGGCACGCTCTCGGGAACCATGGATGGTCACGAGCCGCTTTTCCCTCACTGGGCCGCCGTAGCAATCACACTGCCCGATCAAAGGCGTTTTCAAAAAGCTTTTCTTTGACGTAGATGTTTTGCTTCTCTAGGTTCTCCGTAGCGGCGCGTTGCCCTGGAGACCGATTTGGGTAATAAAAATCAACGATGAAGATTCAGTTCTCAACTGCTAGCGCCTCGGCCATAGCCCCTCCAAAGCCCCGCAGTCGGCTCTCGCTCACTCGACCACGAAGCAACGAGGACAGGAAGCCGGCGGCAGCAGTGATCTCCGGCCGCTGGGTAGAAGAGGCGGCGGCAGGGTCCTGCGGCCAGTGATCTCCGGGCGCTGGGTAGAAGAGGCGGCGGCAGGGTCCTGCGGCATGACGGGGCATCACGGAGAGGACGGAGACCAACAACAACAAAAAAATGGCGGCCGGTAACTTTTCGGATTGGGGGGCGTGTTTGTGCTCTTCTAAAAAGGGCGTGGCTAAAAAGTGGAAAGAAGAACACAAACATACCCCCAAATCCGAAAAAGACGGAGCTTATTTGGAGGGACGGCTCTCTCCTCCAATGGCTGGCCTCCGTTTAGGAGCCAGCCAATGGAGGAGAGACGAAAAGAGAGGCGGGATAAAGCAGCCACTCTAAGAATCAACAATAATTCTCCGGACTTCCGGTCTTGGCCTATGGCCAAGCCTACGGTCCCTCGGCCTAACACACTGAAAAGCATCAAACCACGAAGAAACCCTGTGATATAAATACAAGATTTCTGAACATGAATACCAATGATGCAGCAGGTAAAAACAATTAATATCTAAATTGCATAGTGCAAACTCATCCACTGTCAAAATATATAGTTGTCTTCGTTACATGCATGTGTGGTTATAAAATATACAAATCATTCACCAAACTCCCATGTATCGCCTGCATGTTTGAAGAAACAAAATGTTACGTGCATTAAAATGATCGTGCTGTTGTATTTCCCCTCAATTGTCACTTCATTATAACCTCTGACCCAAGTTCATTACCGCTGGTTAGGGATCAGCCAGCATATGGTCTCTGACCCCTTCTGTCGAAACAAAGTTCACTGTCACCCAATCTGTGAAAGCTCCGATCCAAACTCTTTCCACACTGTGCATAGAGACAGAATAGCAGCAACTTTCTCGGATGGCAATTGTACACAAAGTGCGAATATTCTACTAATATATCAGCCTCCCAGGACATGCTAAAATGTTAGCGAAACTACTGATCCCACAATGCATCTTGACGATACTGTAAATACAGACCCATGACAGCAGCAAGAGTCCGCATTATAAGAAAACAAGATCTTGATGAGGTCTGAAAAAACAAATCATGTCCATGGTCAATGGGGGGGGGGCGGGAACAAAGCCTCAATATCCTGATTGACAAACAGCATGTAAAATGGAATTCAAGCCAGGCACAAGTTCGAGGTTGAGGGGGACCGATGCGCAAAAATTGAATTCGCCAAACATACCTCACCACATCGCCATAGGCCATCCGCGGTGCCCAGTCGCCAGATGGCACCGGTCTCCTGGGTAAGGCATTCCTTGCTAGGGAAACGTAGATCCCAATATATATATATATCCATCCTTCGGATCAGACTCTGACATTGGTCTGTCCGAGTGTCATTTATACTCTGCTTCCATCGACGACAGTGTATTGCCTGAGGTAATTTTTCAGTTCACATCAGTCACTGACTCTCTTGCCCTGTGAATGACAGCAGTTTCTAATCACGTGTGTACATGCATCTGAAAAGGAATGCGCTTCAGTGTGAAGGCTGGTTGGCTAGTCCTTTCGTTTTCAATAATCTCCTTTATAATTATCCTTTCATTTCTTTGCTTATCCTCTTTTTATTCTAAAAAAATTTAAATGGACACCTGCCGCTATATTTTGTTTGGTACTGGAAGCATATACCGGCCGTGTTCAGATGATAGCGTGCTATCTTTTTTTTCTACTAGTATCCTTTTAATGATCTTGCATGTGTTGTTAAGCGTCTGTATTTTCTTGCAGTTGTCAGAAGATGAATGAATGAATGCAAGAATGAATCAGTAGAGGGATGAATGGCTGCTTGAGTGCAAAGATGAGTGACAGAAGGCATGTATACTGGCATATTGAGTGCCAAATCCATCAATGACACAAAAGGCAGTTTTGTTCATGACTAGACCTATTGCATTGCCAATCTTTGTTTGAGATTCTCTGAAGATGAAGCGATACCAAGACATTATCCTTCTTTTACCCCTAAAGTTAACTTTACCTTCCATGTTTCCAGGACATTAAGCTTCCAAACTTCTTTCCTTCTCCTACTACTGATAAGAAACAATCTCTGCTCATGTTGGATGTTAATGGAACTTTGTCAATTTATTTTGACAAGTCACATGATTTCAAAAGATCAGGTCATTTGTTTGGGACTTTTGGCCTCAGGGAAAGGTAAGAAAGCATCTGAAAGACTTTGAGTGAATGGATCAAGTCAACCATTGCTAATGCTGATGCAGAACTGGTTTGTATATTTAAAATGGATTTCAAGGATGTTCCACAGGAGGTGCTACTGCCTCTTGGGCAGAGTTTCAAGCAGTCTCTCTATAGAAGATATGAAGAGCTGAGACGTAGACCTCAGAGCATACTTTTGTGCGACACTACCAGTTACAGAAAATTGGGGATAATTAGGAAAATTCTGGGTCAGATGTTCTTAGTTCTGCAAAAATGTAAATTGTATCATGTTTGTTGCCATTAGGATGGTGTGCACTAATAGCTGATTGGTTTCACTATTTTGATTTCAAAATGTCATACTCTTGTGTTAGAATTGGGGGTCTCTGGTTGGCACAGGTGAGTACTTGTGACAAGCAGGGACCCTCTCCTCTAGTCAGGGCAAGGGACTTACTCTTGAAAATAACCCATGCTCACCCTCTAGGCGGCGTGGCGCGAGCAGACAAGGCTAATCCTCAGAGCGTTATGGGTTAAGCATTTGTGACAATATACAGTAATTAAAAGACACACTACAAATGGACACCAGTCTAGTTTTATATAAAAAATAGTATCTTTTATATAAGGTTTAGCACAAGTCTCAATAACATCCAAAAATATCCACCATACTATTGGGCCATAAGCAGTTCTTCAAAATGCGTGATTTAAGCAGGCTGCGCGAGTTGTATTCTTTCAGTGCGACTCGTGCGGTGATAGAAATGCCCAACAGAGTCTCACGCGCACAGCGGACACTTCAGTCCGAGGCGTTGCACCCACAGTGCGAATCGTACACAGTACCTGGCTTGGGAAGTTCGTAGCGGACAGTGCAGTGGAGAGCCAGACGTCTTACACGGCGGTGTCCTCCTCTTGTGTTGGGAGCTGCGGCTTGTGTGTCTCAAAGTCACGTTACCGCAACGGGACGATGCGTTGTTGGTTCAGGCACTTTGTTGCTGCGTATGCGCCGAACCTGGAGAGGGGGGAGTGCCTGAGCGTTGTGTGAGGTGGCAGTACGTTTCCAAGGCACGAGACGTACTCTGCCGCTCTACGCTCCGCAGCCGTTCACAACAGCGGCGGGGGCGCTTCCAGCAGGATGATGCAAAGGGGGGAAAGCGGGGCACAAGGCGAAGTCCATTCTTTGCGATGCGAGCTACGGCTCGTAGGGGCCAGATAGACGCTGTGCTTGGACCGGACGGGTCCTTTCTTATGTTGCGAGCTACAGCTCGAAGATGCAAAAGTCGCGGTGCTCGGGCCAAGCGGGGCTGGTCCTTATGTTGCGAGCTACGGCTCGAAGAGGCAGAAGTCGCGTTGCTCAGCGGGACAGTTGCGCACAGGGCTCTCAGAGTGCGGGGTGAACTTTCAGGAGGCGTACTCAGCTTTCTCCTTCAGCACTGCAGGGAATGCAGCACTCTCAGCAGCTTTTCTCCAGATAGTTGGAGTCCAATGGTCCTGGGACTCCGTTCAGGGGGCATGCTCACACACAAGCCCTGGGAGATCTTTTGCAGAGATAAGTTCTTTTAAAAATAAAAGTCTTTGTAGGTTCTTCCTCTCCTTCAGCAGCAAGGCAACCACAACAGGCCAATCCCCCAGGATGGGGACAGTACTCCTCCTTCAGATTTCCCTGTTCCTTCTCCTCAGGCAGAGGTTTCTTCTTAATTCAAGCAGGATCTAATTTCTTAGGAGCAGGGCTCCTATATTTATACTACATTTCTTTTGTTCTTGCAGGCCAGGGGGCCTGAGCCTAGTTTCACCCAGTTTTGGAGCACTTTGTTTTAGAGACTCTGGCTTCTTCTATCAGTGTGCAGGGCAGAGACATCAGACACTCCACAGGAGGTGGAGCCAGCATTGTTGTGGCAGAGCACAGCCCTATTCAGAGTCAAGGGGCACTCCTCCCACCCATCCTGATGTAATCTCTCTATTCACCACCTGGCAGCCCCAGCCTGTCTCCTGGAATTCCCCAGCCCTGTCACTCACAGAAACCAGACAGCAGATACAGATCCTAGCAGAGGCGGGCTGAAATGGTTAGGCAAGCAAATACTAACTTTCTAAAAGTAGTATTTACAAAACACAGGATATTAAAATAAACTTTACTAAAAGATGTATTTTATTATTCTGAGTTCAGGCATACTAAACTTGAATTTCTACCATGTTCTCTGAGTCTGTTAGGATTATAGGGTGTAATAATTCCAGCAGCCCATTCTGGCCTAGGGAGAACAGGTAGCCTTACAATAGTGAAAAACGTAAATGGCTGTATTTCACTATTAGGACATGCCACACACATCAGGGCTTGTCCTACCTTATGCTTACAATACACCCTGCCTTTGGGCCTACCGTAGGGGTGACTAATATGAAGTTAAGGGAAGGTTTAGGGACTGGCAAGTGGGTGTGCTTTCCCAGTCAGCATGACAGTACCAGACTGCACGCAGGTTCTGCAATGGCAGACCTTAGACACATTTTACAGGGCTGCTTCTGTGGGAGGCACAACCAGTGCTGCAAGCCCACTAGCAGCATTTGAATTTATAAGCCCTGGCACTCCTGGTGCACTTTACTGGGGTCTGACAGTAAACCAAATAGCCAATCATGGAATCCAATCAATGTATAAATTTTTATATAGGGAGCACTTGCACTGTGGCACTGATTGGCAGTGGCACAGTGCTCTGAGCAGCTAACACCAGCAAAGCACATGAGGCACAGCAACAAAAAATGGAAGGGAGACCCACGCCAATGGTGCCAGGTCTAACATCTTGCCTTTGGCTGAATCCAATCCTTGTATTGCCAAAAGCCTTATTGCCTTTAGTAAACCTCACAAGTAATGACTGGGATAAGGATGAAGGATGTAGAGGTAATGGCCTTATTTCTTACTGGTAATCTTTATTACTCTTAATCCTACTTACACACATGCAAACTTACTGAGCAATCTTGTGTGTTAAAACGAAAGAACAGAATGTCTGTCTATTCAGACTTGTTGTCTAACCAGCCCCTCCCGGTACTAAGTGGATGAGATTGCAGAATATCAGCTATGAATGCCTACCCTACTTAGCCTATCATATGCTTACCCCACTAGATGGGATTCAATCTTCACCACATCGCCTTCTTCAAATTGAACTTTGCGGCTGAAGTAGCTGAAAACAAAATAATTTATAAAACTCCTAAATTAATAAACAAGGAAAGGCACTTCGTTTAAACAAAACCTGCCACAAAATTCAACTAAACACCGCCCCAATACAAACCATCAGAGGAGAGTCATAATACCCATTGTTATTGTTATTGTTAATTGATATTTGTATAGCGCTGAATCACCGACAGGTCTCTCAGCACTAGGGAGGGCGAAAGGTGGGCAGCTAGACGACACGGGGTTGAGCGTGAGTTAAGTTGGCATGCACACCAATCTGCACAAGATACAATTCCATTTCCATCATCCTTTTGAACAGGAAGTGACATCACTGGATTTCTTATCCTCCATCTGCACAGGAAGTGACATCACTGGATTTCCCAAATGTAAGTATCAAGGACCCCCTGTATTACTGAGTGTAATTCCTAGGACAGGGCGAATATGCAATTGAAAATAAAATTCCTAGGCAATATACAATTTATCAAAATCACAATGAAACAGTTTACAAGAACAGAGTTCAGTGTATACCATATATAATACATTTGTTTTTAATTATAGAAAACAGATATGACATTCATATTTAAACAGTTATTTGTTCAAAAAGACATCAAGTTGATGACATTATATAGGCAGTACTATAATTGTCTCCATATACACAAAACGTTAAAAAATACAACACAGTTTAAAATCACCTTTGATTTTGCTAAATTGTATATTGCTTAGGAATTCTATTTTCATTTGTATCACTGGATTTCCCATCATTCATTTGTGAATGAAGTGACATTACTAATTTCATGCCAAAACTATCTTTAAAAGAAGAAGCCACGCAAGACAAGTCATTTCCATCATCCATCTACAGAGGAAGTGACATCATCATCAATCTGCACAGGCAGTGACATCCCTTGATTTCCCAACATCTGTCTGCACACAAAGTGACATCACTCCTCTTCCCTACCAGGACCTACTTAATGGCTGCCACAGCATGGACATACAGCAGATGCATGCAGCGGATGCACCACTGGCGAGCCAAAGGCAAGCGGTCCTCCGATGAACCTCCCACCGCTACCATGCTGCAACCTTCTGCACCCCCAATCCTGGCCACTGCTCCACACTCTGCTGCTGCCTCGTTGCACCAAACAACACTAAGGGAGCATTCGCTGGCGCTTTCTGCAAGTTTTCATGCACTTACCCACACACAACAGTCACTGCACCAACAGCACCAAACACTTGACTCTCTGTCACTCACAGTCATACAACCGCTCACACAACACTCCACACGTGCATGCACACTCCTCAACATCTGCTCTCTCACCAAACACACCACAGAGATCTGAGACCTACTCTAAAATAATGCCCCAACCAACTTTTTCTCACAGAAACATGTTGAACCCTGCATCGCCACCTGATATTGCCACAGCCATCCCCTCTGGCTATAAAATTTCTAGGCAAGACAGACATCACAAGCTCTGAGGCAGAATCGCCATCATCCACAAGAACACCATCTACAAACCACCGGAACCATGCACCAACTTTGCGAACACCATCATGTACTTTGTCGTACCGCTTGCCCTCAATGCTAGCAATTACATCCCACTGGAAGACCTGAACGTCAACCTGGAATACTACACTGAGGTCAACTCAAGAGTACTCATTGAAGACCTTGGAAGCTTGTGCCTTACTCAACAAGTAAAGAGATATACCCATGCTACCAGACACCTCCTGGGCCCTGTTGTCACCAGATTGGGCAATATCACAGTAGACAAGCCCACACAGGTTCCCTGGACAAATCACACTCTCGTCAAATTCAGCATCCCTGTTCAGGTCCAACGAACGTGCACTAGTGCCAAACCTGTCTGACGAAACTGGACCAGCATCACTAACATGGACTGCTACACCGCTCTCAGTTAGCACACACCAACCTGAACATAGTAGCAACCTCCCCAAAGCCATCAAGAATTTCAACAATGAGATCTACTCCTGCACTGACTCCCTGGCCTCCCTCACATACAATACAAGATCCAGACCCCAGGCCAATTGGTACACGGAGGAACTCAGACTGATGAAACGCCACTGCAAGCAAATGTAGCGCAAATGGAGAACTCGTCAGACATTTTGACTGAGTCAAAGTGGAAGGCAATACATTCACTCACCCGCAAAGTGTCCTGTAATGCGTGCTTCAAGCTGCTAGACTTCAACTATTAACACCGCACATACATGACCCTGGTGGGCCTGAGCCGCATTGATCCCGCGCACTCAGATGGATGCCCAGGGTGTAGTAGCACAGGGGCAGATTTCCTGCACCTGGCCTGGGTCTGTCTCGAGGTATACTGCTTCTGGATCAGGGTAGTGGGGGTAATAAGGAGCGGCATGGGCTCTGGGTGCAGGTAACCCTGTTGCTTTGTTTGCTTAGCCATGTTACAAAACCTAAGAAATGCAAACTGGAGTTTAAATTGCTACAACTCCACTTGGTTCTGGCTAAGTGCATGGAGGCAATAATTGGATGGGGTCACGCTCCCCCCTCCCTGGATGCATGGATGAGGGATGTGCGTGAGTGGTCCTTGGCTGAGGAGTTGCACATGAAGGCTAGCAGAAGGAATGAGAGGCTCGAGGAGAACCTCAGGTCCTGGAGGGAATTGTGTCATGGGACGCCTGATTGATCCGCATGGTTCGCACTCTTGCTGCACATCTGAGGAGGGTGCCTGTTGAGGCGCCAATATTCTTATGGTCTGTCTAATGCTGTCTAATGTTGGGTAAAGTGGATTACAATCATGTACTGTGTTTTGACCCTGCTTGCTGTCATCGATCTCACCCTGCTGTGCAATTCTTACTGACAGGCTCTGCCTCTGTTTGTTGTGCTGTTATGTAAAAACTAAAATAAAGTTGTTTTTTTAAAAAACTAAACCCACCTACACGACTTCAGAATCCAAGGATACTCACTCTGATGGATCTGCTCCTTCCTGACTAGAAGGAACCAATCAGTCAGCCTGGCATCGTACACCTAAGAAGCCTGCTACTGCATCTGCAAAGTGCTGCAAGGATCCTCCCTGAGCCCGACCCTCTTCAACATACATGATCAGTCTAGCCAGAAACATCCGCTCTCATGATGTCAACGTCCTCTCCTACACAAACGACATGCAATTCATTCTCTCATTTATGGACAAGAAAGCTCAGAAGTCAAATCAAGTTCAATGCCTGCATGACTGAAATCGGTCACTGGTTGAAGACTAGCTGTCTAAAGCTGAACACCAGCAAGTTCAAAATTGTGATCTGCAGAAAGACCACATCACCGTAGGACACTATCTGGTGGTCAACAGAGCTAGAAACGATACCCATCCCCACCACCCATGCAAAGAACCTCAAGAATCATCTTCAAAAGCAACTTGGCATGGCCGCCCAAGTCAATGCCGGCATTGCCTCATGCTTCCATACCATGAAGATGCTGAGGAATATTTTCAAATGACAACCAATCAACACTTGGAACACCATCATGCACACCTGGGACACCAGCAAGCTGGATTACGGGAACACCACCTATGCTGTTGCTGGACTAGAAAATACTTCCAATCGACTCTCCCTATTGCCATTATGCTTATGTTAGCATTTGCGGCACCATTTTGCATTTAGATGCCAATTTGTGTGATGATCGAAAACTAACTTCTGTCTCATTCGGTCTGCCTCAGCAGAAAGCAGCTCCAATATTTCTTTGTATTTCTCCAAGGCTGAGCTTCATTCTTTCAATGAATACATGAATGTGCCTTTGCATACCTTCTTTGCTAGAGAGGCCTGATCTCATGCTTACAGTGGCGGGCACAGGCAGAGTAACCTTGATGCTGAGATAACATGTACCCGATCCCAGGAGTGTAGCTCATCTTCTGTGCCCCCTTTGTTAACCTGCTCCAACTGGAAATTTCCAGTCAGGGGCAGGTCCTGCTGGGTATTGGAAATGTATAATATCTGATCCAATGTTGGGAGGGTCAGTCCCCTCGGTAGCATCTTAAGGGGCTAGTCAGACTGGACTTCACTCAAGCAAAATACTGATAAATAACTTGGTTAGTATTCTCTACTGTCTGACTGACTCTTCATTTGTTTGGAAGGCTAAGAGGTATTCACGAGTGAACCAGGTGACCCTAAGCGGATCACTTCCTTCATTTGGCATCTGAACAAGGCCCCATCGGGTGAGTGACCCATCTTTGCCCGCGGACGGATGGACGGGGGATACCTGCACGATAGACCCTAGTATTCGCAGCTGCCCAGCCTGTCTGACCAGGCGTACCTTGACCAGTGGTCATCCCTGCTGGGGTCCTGAACGGTGAAACCCTTGGATCTGACCGTTAGGTCCGAAGAGTCGGTAGTGGAGAATAAATTTGTTTGACCTGTATGCACCAGGTAAGTTTGCTCTTGTTATTTGTGATTGTGGCGCCACATTGGCTTAGCTTGGACACGGTCTGCGGATCGTTTTTGGACAAGTGCTTGATTTAGTTTGGGCTCTTTTGAGTATGGTACCACTTGAGAATTGTATTTGACAGGATCTGTGACCCAATTTTGGTGAAATTATTTGCAACTACTTGTTTGGTATGTATAGTGAATGTGCATCTGTGGGAGAGAATGCCTTGTCTGAGCAAGTTGTGTTGTGTGGGATGCCATTGTTGTTCTACTGATGCTCGATTGGAAGAAAGTCAGCCTGTGCCTCCGGAAGCCATGCCAAATTTTTAAATGTATATAAAGTATGACATTGGCCCTATTATGTTTAGTACATTATGGCACAAATATATGAGGGACAATGGCGGATTGCAGTGGCCTTCGATCGGCTCCTCTGATGAACAGACATTGAATTTCTTGAAGGATAAGTTATTCGCAAAACGAAGTAGGCAGTCAATGTTTGAATCACTCCAAACCTGGCAGAAAGAGGCTAAGAGGAGGCGGATGAAAGCAGAAAAGGAGGCTCAGAAAGGGAGGATGCAGACAGTAAATCAGAAAGCTGTAGCGTATGATAGACAGAAAATAGAGAAAGGGATAGAGTGCGCGGATAGGAAGTTCCGATTACAATGCAATAAGTCTTATGTTTCTAGGTAGGAAGATGACCCATTTGTGGAGGAATAATTGGAGGCCCGACCTCCACCTCCATATGCCCTGCAGAGAATATATCCTGCTGTCCTGCAGCCCCAGCCATCTGCTCCTCCTGTCTCTGTGGCTTCTTCTTCTTCTGCTAGTGACAAGCTGCTTCAGTTATTACCTCTCCAATACATATTTCAGCTTCTCTCCCTGCGACCACTATGCCTGTCGGTCTTCCAGCTACGCCTGTTGTTTCGGCATCTCTTTTCCCAGCTCTTACACCCACTTCGCAGCCTCTGATAACATTAGTACCAGATGCTTCTGTTGCTTCAGCCTCTACTCTCTCCCATACCCCAACACCTGTGAGTTTTGGAACGCCGGTGTGTGGAATTAGAAGTGGGGACTTGGCGGCTGCTAGGGAACGTTTCGGACGAGTACTGATGCAATCGGATGTGGGGGAGGAAGAGAAGAATATGGTAGCTAATCAATCTGCTCAGTGGGGTCGTAACCCCATTTATAGCTAATACAGACCCTCCAGGATTTTGCGAGTTTGTGGTTTGCCGCGAAATCGTCACTTTTGTAAAAATGCCGCGATTTTAACAAAAGTGCTCGCGAAATCCAGACAAAAGGAGGCAAACATAGCCAGTGCTACTTGACTTGTAAAATATTCCACTATGGAGTGCATATGCTACAATAAGCAAACAAAATATCTTGTACAACCAGGCTATTATATAGTGTGCTTTATGAATAACATTCATTTATTTAATGCCATCTATATGTTGTTGTTTGTCAACTATGTATTTTTAAATGTGGTGTCTGTTACCTGGTTACTTCTAAATAATAAACTTGCATAATGACTATTTCGAAGTAAAGAGACCAAATAATGACCCTTGGTGTAGCTATCAATTCTTGTGACAATGGGGGATGACTGCCATGCACCACTTTGGAGACAACTGAATATAAATGTTCAAGACTAGGCGTTACTATAAGCATTCATTTTAAATCCTTTGCAGTGTTTGTTTACAGGGTGGTGTTCCTTGTAATACCCATGAAGCAATAGCAACCCTAAGGAGGGTAAGTTATACTAGGCCACAACTCACACAGTGTGATATTCACTTTTTCTACACATGGGGCACTCCACGATTTGTTTGTGTTTTTAAAATACTCATTTCAGGGGTGTACCGATAGAGGCACATATTTTATAGCAAACACTATAAGATGAATAAAATATGTATACTAAAAATAATTGTTTTTCTTTATATTCAGGTATTCTTGCTTCATTACTCTGGTATAAGAGCGGTAGGCCTCATCACTAACACCTAGCGTGTCACACACACTGTTGATAGCAAGGCTCAGCCATAATACACTACCCTGAAGAGTCATTTGACCCTGTTGGGCACCTGAAGAGGCTGAAACATGGTGGTAAATGGATGTGTGAATCATTATATTTTGGAAACATCCAAATGTGATTCCTTTTAATTATACCAATGGTACCCAATAAATAAAGAGAAACGTACTCTGGGTTTCCCACTAGGTATTTTTAGTTACCTGATTCTAGCATATTCAGAGATTTTTATTAAGAACTCCCATTATTGATTGAGTTCCTCATGGTTGGTATGCCTACCCAGAGGTGGATAGCACACCAAGGATTAAGCATGCCACAACAATGTATGTTAGGTGTCCTCTTCCATTATTGGAATATCTGATTTCTATCATGAGATCTAAGATGCATGATCAGAACATTAAGGACCTACAAACCTGTTGTGTTTACTACTTTAGATTGGGAGGCTGTGCATAGACGTCTTTCTTCTCACTCTCCCTTTAGTGTAAAACCAACTTGATCTGAGCCAGTGTTACAATTTAATGAGTACCTTACGAACATTCTCCTGGTCACTTGGTCTAAGCAGTGCTCAGCACCTGCATTCAGCTGACATGTGGTCATTCAGCATAGTACAGCCCCTGGTGACCCTGAGATTGAGATGAACCATCCAGTGACGGCTGGCAGGTAAAAGGGGTAAAACCACTTACCTCCTCACAGCAGCTAGCTGCAGTCTCTCCTCCATCGCTGCTTCGACCTGGAAGGAGGAAGCACACAGGCTCCCTTAAGCAATTCAGTGTTGTGATTGGTCTGAGCATCGTGGTTCGGCTCTCAGATGGGGACTGGGAGCCTGGGCATGTTCTCCACCCAGGCTTTGTATTGCTGCCCAGTGGAGAACATGCTAAGTGCGCATGACTGTTTGACTGGCCCAAGACGGCCGGCCAAACAGTCATGTGCACTTAAGTGCATGAACCATTCCTCCTTCCTGTGACATCATCTCCGCCCGCCCTAACCCAGCCCCGAAGTTCTGAGAAATAAAAAGATAATAACAATGTTATCATCATTTTATTTTTCCTTTTTCCTGCACTGAGAGCAGTGGGGTGACGCTCCTCCCCTTAGCGAAGGAGCTTCTCCTGGAAACTAACACATGAAAGCCTTGTGTGGCTGGCATCCACAAATAACTTTAACTTGAATGCTTTTTCTTTGAACCCCACTGATAGAGAGTCGAAATGTATCAGTGTCTTTGACCAAACAATTTTTTCTTCAGCTAGCTTAGCTTTTACGCTCTTTGAATGTAGTTGAACCATTCTTTATGGTCATGGCCAGTGAGATCTTGTTAGCCTCAGGAGTTCTCTGGTCCAAATGATCCAGGATCTGTAGGCAGACCCACCAGGATTTCACGGTTTGCCGCAAAATCGGCACTTTTGGAAAAATGCAGCGATTTTTACAAAAGTGCCCGCGAAATCGGCACTTTTGTAAAAATGCTGCGATTTTAACAAAAGTGCCCGCGAAATCCAGACAAAAGTGCCGGCTACCTGTTGTTTTCCCCACCCATCCTCCCACTCCTGGAAAGTCCAAAGCAACTTTCTGAACACACTTCTGTATTTGTTAGCGAATCATGGCTTCTGGAAAAAGAAAGAAAAATAACTCAACTCCATCTTCTCGGTACCAGGGAATATTGTATCAGTGACAAATTTGGATCTGAACTATTCCAGACTGGAAAGTCTTATAAATTATTTGTGTAAATCAGCAATAGCTAGAGGTCATAAACCGGTGGATCAAATATGAGGCAAAGAGGACCTTTTGTGTATCATTTATTAGATTAAGAGATACAAAAGACAAAATATATTTCTCCATGGGAAGTTAACAAGATTTTTTTCAACCTAAGTTGTCACTCCCCTCCAAGGAGACGATATTGATGGTAAAGGAGATTGTTACTTAAGAAATGACAGTGGATAGTTGTATACGTATGTGAATAGAGTGTGCAAAATAAATCTGTATATGGCTTAAATACGCAAGCATAAATTAGTGTCTACACTGTATATAAACCAAATATACATAGCTTCATGTTGTTAATTAACTCAAAAAACAAAGATATCTGTGTTTGTTGTAGGAAAAATGGCCAAATAAAATGCCGCAAAATTGCCACTAAATTTCCATATTTGTGCCACAAAATTTCCATTTTTGTGCCGCTAAATTTGCTAATCCATGCCGCTATATCCTGGGTGGTCTGAGGATTTGTGGAGTGTGTTGAAGGACTACGAGCCGTTTGTTCAGCAACATGCCCTCAAACACATGTCGGCTACCCTGATTGGATTAAGGGAACAGTGTTTTGGTGGAGTGGCCCCACAGGTCATTTATGATATTAGGGACAATGTCTATGCGTCTGACATGGTACCTGACCAGGTTTTTGGTAATGTTGCACTGTTGCTCGGTTATCGAGGTAGGTAGATTCCGAAAAGTCCGAAGGTGATACTCCAGTTTCCAATGAAGGAAGTCCACCCTTTGTATCACCCAGATGTGCAGAAGGTAAGAAATGCGCAGGATGTTGTACGGCAGCGAGTGGAGGGTCGTTTTCAGGAGCAATGGATTTATACACAGTGGAAGAGAAGTGAGGTTCTGTCCCTCAAGAGTCAGCTACCCGATCCTTGAAAAAAATACTACTGCATATTATAAAGAATTGATGGAGGCTGCATCTTCGACGGTAATGACATTGGCAGACATTGAGATGTTTTTTGGTTTGTAGGTACCAGTTGATATTTGGCGCCAGTTGCATACACAGGATCACGTTGTGGAAATGGGTGGCACCTGGAATGAGATACAAGCATGGGATAAGGAGAGGAAGCCTGGTGACAAGCCTAAGGCAGAGATACTAGCTTTGCGAGGTCGCATTATTACCTACATGCACTCTCTTATTCCACCCAGGAAAGTAGATTGGGATAAGTTAGCTGCATTTCGCCAGAAGAAAGATGAAAGTGTATCTGATTTTTTCACTCGGTTTGAAGGCGTGTTTTTGTATTTCAGTGGACAGGATTTGTCAATCGTGACTTGGTTATAGGTTTCGGAGAGCACCTGGACCACCTCCTCCCCATCAGTGATATTAAATATGGCACAGTATTATGAGCATAGACAGAACAAAGAGAAGGAGAAGAAAAATAAGGAGTTAAAGACGAAGGTGTTGATGCAGCAGGCATCCAGGGGAAGTGGAAGAGGACGTGGCACTGGTCCAGCCCGACAGCTACCCCGCGCTAGCAAAAAGGCTGCGCCTGTGGGACTGAATCAGTGTTCATATTGTAAGGAGGAGGGTAACTGGTGCAGCGAGTGCCCGGCGTGGTTGCAGAAAGTTGCAGCCACTAGAGGACGAGGTTCTTCTGGAAGGGGTCATGGAGCAGGTGGTCATGATGGGGGTCAGGAAGATGAGGCATTGCAGGGTTGCTCTGCTCAGAACTATTTTGATGACCCTCGAGGGTGACAGTACTATCATGATGACTATGATTTAGACGATGTGACAGGGTTGTCCCATGGTTAGGACAGCCCGGGACAGGGCGAGGGACTAGTTCAAATACCTGTAGATCAGAGCGGACCCTATGTTACTGCTGATTTGCAGGGCTCAGCTAAGCAATTCTTGGTGGATACAGGTGCAATGAACAGCTCTGTTTCTCATTCACTGGTCCCTGGGGCAGCCCTGTCTGGCCATAATAATGTTTCGATAGGCTTTTCTGGTGTACCGGTTGTGAGGCCCATATCCAAACCCCTTGTCCTGACCGTTGGTCCCTTCACAGTTGATTTGCCATTTTTGCTGACGTCCAATTGCGGAAGAATTTGATGGGATTGGATTTATTGAAGAAATTGCATGCTACAATTTATTGTTCCCGGGCAGGTGTCTATATGTCAATGGGTCCAAACGTGTTTAGTACCAAGCAATGTTTGTCCAAGTATGTGCCCCTCACTGCTGAATTTCAAGATGTGCCGCCCACGTTGTGGGCTACAGGTGATACGGACATGGGGCTGTTGCAGACACCTCCAGTTTCTATTAAGCTCAAAGACAATGCTGTTTTACCTCGTATTCCTCAGTACAAAATACTGCAAGCAGGGGAGCGAGCTTTGCTGCAGATTATATAGAACTTCATTCAGTCAGGGGTCGTTGAGGAGATGACTGCAAACGTGTGCAATAGTCCTATCCTTCCCATTCTTAAGAGAGCACCCTCGGGTGCCTCTGATGACCATCCTGATGTCTATCGTTTTGTGATTGATTTGCCTGAGGTAATAAGATTGTGTTCCCTCAGTTCCCAGTGGTCCCCGACATCACTGCCCTTCTGACAATGATTTCTTCCTCTATCAACTTCTTTTCCATCGTTGATTTTCAGCATTCCGATCCATCCAGACAACAGACTCCTATTTGGATTTACCCTAGCCGGCAGGAACTTTAGATTCTGTCGAACTCCTCAGGGCTATACTGAACGTCCTAGCATATATAGTCAAGATTTAAAGGTCAATTGGATTCCCTCATACTTCCCCCAGGTAACGTATTACTGCAGTATGTGGATGATCTCTTCATTGCTTCTGATACTGATGAAGGTTGCAAGGATGCAATGGTCAAATTATTGTTACATTTGGCACAGCAGGGACATAAGATGTCCCTTTCAAAATTCCAATATTGTTGACAGTAGGTCACCTCCTTAGGTCACCTACTGTCGAAGGAGGGAAGGAGACTAACACCTGAGTGTATTAGTGTCATTGTTAGAATGCCAGTCCCTAAGACTTAGAGGGATGTGCAAGCTTTCATTGCCATTACTTCGTATTGTCGGCACTAGATACCTAACTTTTCCTTACTAACAAAGCCGCTGCTGCAGCTAACCACTAAAGATGTGCATGAACCCTTGTCCTGGACACCTAAATGTCAACAAGCCTTTGAGCAGTTAAAAGTTGCACTTTGCTCTGCGCCTGTGCTGCGTACGCCTAACTATGCTAAACCGTTCGTATTCTATGTACACTAGACGGCTGGTTGCGCGCTTTCTGTCTTAACACAAGCCTTTGGAGGTAAGCAGAGGGCGTGTGCCTATTTTTCTACCTTGCTTGACAATGTCGCAAGAGCTTTCCCGAGCTGTCTACGAGCGGTTGCGTCCTAGATACTGATCTGACAGTCATGGTCCCTCATGCTGTGGATACACTTTTGAACAAAACAAAGACAGCACCTCACCAGTGGGCGTCTGACTGGTTATGAGCTGCCTCTGTTTGCGCCACATGTTACGATCAAAAGATGTGCCACCCTGAACCCAGCCATGTTACTACCCCTCTCTTCTGAAAGTGAGGAAATGGACATACAATATTGTATTTTTGGGACTGAGGAAGAGACGAAGGGTCCGGTAGACCTGACTGATGTTCCCCTATCTGAACCTCAAGGGGAACTAAATGTCGATGACTCATTTCAAATTACCGGATGGCACAACAACTGCAGCATATGCAATCCCCACTTTACACATAGTAGTTGAGACATCACGAGTACCCTATCAATCAGTCCAAGCTGCAGAGTTAGTTGCCCTTCTTCGAGCTTGTGAGCTGAGTGAGGGACTGACTGTCAATATTTATACTGACAGCCAGTACACCTTTGGAGTTTCCAACAATTTTGGGCGACTCTGGGCAGAGCTAGGATTTCTGTCTTCACATGGGTTAAAGAATACAGAACGGCCCATTGATACATAAGCTTTTGTCAGATCTGACTCGCCCCAAGAAGTTAGCAATAGTGAAATGTATTGCCCACAAGGCAGTTACTGATGATGTGGGAAGGGGAAATGCATTTGCAGATCAAACAGCTAAGGAGACGGCTTGAACTAAGATGAGAAAGATGTTTTTGGCAGATCCTGCTAGATGGGTACCCGAAGTTACAATGTTCGAGGATACACAGGACAGTGTGAAAGAGATACAGAGAGCGGCAACGATTGAGGAGTTAGCAATATGGCAAGAAAGTACAGCACATTTAGATGAGGATAAGCGCTGGACGGATAAGTCAGGAAAGCAATGGTGGATGCTGCTGGATGCCTATGTCCTCCCTGTAGTCACCATGACGCACTGGCCAGCTCATATTAGCGCTAAGGCCATATGCAAACTACTAGACCCTGTATGGCAGAATGATAACATCCCCAAAACAGCTGTTCACTTGGTAAAATATTGTGTGGTATGCATGATGTATAATCCTGGAAAAGGTACTACTACACCCCCTGATAATTTTGTACCACATTTCTTCCATTTTGCAGTCCTTCAGATGGATTACATTGAGATGGAACGGGTCAACAATTTTAAATATGTGTTGGTGGTTGTTTGCGCGTTCAGTAAATGTGTTGAGGCATACCCCACTAAGGAGAACTCAGCCTTGGTGATGGCCAAAGGTTTCCTGAAGGATTTTTTCCCTCGCTTTGGTTTGCCCTGTCTGATCTGGAGAATATGTGATACCAAAATGATCGCGGTATGTAACATCACAGTTTTTACAACGCAAGTTGTTACAACGACTTGCACTGGAGGGCGCTGGACTTAGGAGTAGTAAGATTTACTAATCCAGCACCAGTCTACGTACAGTAGGAAAGGTGTTGGAATAGTAAATCTTACTATTCCTTAGGTTATGGCTCCCTCCAGTGGAATTCAATGTAACGCTTACGTTGTAATGCCAGCGTTCTAAATGCATTGCGGTGTAATCACCGCAATGTAAAGGATGTTTCCCGATCTGGAGTGACAACGGCAGTCACTTCAATTCAAAGGCCATCCAGTTCGTGTGTGATGGCCTACACATTAGGCAGAAGTTCCATGCTGCATACCACCCCCAGTCAGCAGGTTTGGTTGAGAAGTAAAATGGTACTCTCAAGCTGAAAATGGAAAAAATTCAGGAAAAAACTGGATTGAAATAGCCAGATGCTTTACCGTTAGCTCTTTTGTCAATTAGGGTCACAGCTCACACTAGGACAAGGTTGTCACTGTATGAGGTCATTTTCGGCTACCCAGCAAATGTGTGGGGTGTCTCGCGACCAAAACACTTCCCTGACATTGAATATCCTCTGTTAGTAGATTATCTCTATGAGTTGACTAAAAATGTGCATTCTATTCATCAACAAATTCAGGAGACTTTGCCACCGCGAACAAATGGGACTGGGCATGACATCCAACCTGGCTACTTCATGCTTCTGGTAGATCTGCAGGTCCCTATTTCTACCAACAACATGCCAATTCCCATTGATCTATCCAATTCCAACCTTGCCCATTTTCAACCTCACACAACATTCTCTTTCCACCAGTGAATTGCCACTACTCAGTAAGGGTCTTTCATTTGTCCCGACTGTACGTCCTAATTATTTGGATGTCCAAACTGAACTACTACGGTTCTTTAGGAAATTTAGACTACATGCCTTTTTCCTACTCCACCCCAAGCCCATGCCAATATCTAACACCCCTTTTCGACCGCCTTCCACCTTCTCACCCACTGGGAGTATGGTGCCTTCAGAAATTTTAACATTTGAAAAACTTGTCTTGAAGGACCTTTCCATTTTGGAGAAACGCCATTCCTTCATCCCCTATAATATCTTGTTGGATGAAAATAGAGCTATATCAAGCCTTAAATCCAATTCTGAGCTCATTATTAAGCCAGCAGATAAGGGCGGTGGAATTGTCATGCAAAACCTTGACACATATAAGACAGAAATTCTCCGACAATTAAACAATCCTGCGCATTATGTCAAACTCCCAAAAAACCCTATCACAGAGATACAGAAACGAATACAGGTGGTCACCAAGGAAGGGCGTGACTCTGGTTTCCTCAGCAAAAAAGAACATCTCTTTGTGAACGCTAAATCTCCACGCACCCCGTTGATCTACACGCTACCTAAGGTGCATAAGAACGCCGAACACCCCCCTGGCCGGCCCATCGTGTCAGGCTGTGGTTCGGTTTTAGAACCTTTGGGTCTCTTTGTGGATTATTTCATCAGGGATTTTGTGCCTGCTACCCAATGCTATATACGGGATAGTATGCACATGATCAATCTGATAGAGGAATGCCCTTATGATTCCACATCCAGTGTACTTTGTACTCTGGATGTGGAGTCACTATATACCAACATACCACAGAATGACTCCATGTTGGTCATTCAAGACATCCTTAATAGGCGTCCCCGACCTCATCTCATACCCACCATGTTCATCCTGCAACTCCTTGAGATATGTTTGTCCAAGAATTGTTTCTTGTTTGATGGTCAATACTATGGCCAAATCAAGGGTACTTCTATGGGGGCTGTTTTTGCCCCCAACTTGGCCATACTATACATGGACAGTCTTGAATGTGGCCGCATTTTGGCACCGTCAAATCCCTTCCATAGTGGCATAGCCCTATGGAAGCGGTATATTGACGATATTTTCATGATTTGGAACGACCCTGACGATCTGTTACCCCATTTTCTACAATTGGCTGAATAGCAATTGCAGTGGTCTCACTTACACCCTTACCACAAGCCATTCTGCCATTCCTTTTCTAGACCTAAACATACAGGATAAAGAGGGCCTACTAATCACCAGCCTTTACAGGAAGCCCACGGAATGCAACACTATGTTAAGTTACAAGAGCAAACACCCCAGAGCTCTCCGTGATTCCCTCCCTTACTCACAATTTCTAAGGTTGAGACGAAATTGCTAGCTCAAAGATGATTATTTCAAGGAAGCACAATCACTCAGCGCCAAACTCAGCGCTAGAGGCTACCCACGTAGACTTATAAGATCTTCACTTAAAAGAGCTTGGTTCTGCCCTAGGGAGGTGCTGCTTGAACCCAAACCGAAAAAAGCACAGAACCGGCTGGTCTGTGTCACCACCTTTTCGCCAGTATCTAACTCACTTACCAAAAGCATCAAAAAACACTGGCCAGTGCTGAATGCAGGCTAACTCCAACTAGATAAACCTATGTTTGCTTTCAAGAAATCCAATAATTTGAGAGACCACTTGGTGCGCGCAGCGTTACCTGCCCAAGATCAAATGGCTACAATTGACAATCTCTGGGGTCTCCCGAGACTCACTGGGCATGTGAAATGCGGCAATTGCTCCATGTGTGACACTACTATAGAAGGCAAGGAATTTACGCAAAATGATATTAAGCATGCCCGTAGAGAATTTTCTAATTGTAACAGTACAAATGCCATCTATGCTATTGTGTGTCCATGTTCTATGATTTATATAGGGCAGACAACCCAGAAAGCACGTACAAGAATGTGTCAATACAGGAGTAGAATTCGCTGCAGAACTCCCAATGCTCCTCTTGTGCATCACTTTACGGAACTGTCACACATGGAAATGGACTTCAAGTGGACCATCATTTCTGTGATCAAACTCCCTAACCGTGGAGGGAACCTACAGCAGTTACTGAACAAAGAGGAACTGCACTGGATACTCAAGACCCAGAGCCTGCACACTGGTCTGAACCGCACGGACGACTGGACCTCCCTGATTTAGACCCCAGCCCTGCCCTGCATAATGGAACTCATGTGGCTGGACAACATACCTGACTTTTGCAAATCAGTATAAGACTTTGACTGGCTCTCTTTAACTTGTTTTTTGTAAAATTCTGTAAAAATGTATTTTTAACTATACTCGTCACTTTATTAGGACATTGCCTAATGTTGTTTTATTTTATAATTTTTTTATATGTCACTGCCTGACTGCTCACCGCGGTTCTTTTAATGGCACTCCTATCACTTTTAGAGCTTTATTGCTCTTGCATGTACTTGTGCATGCTGCATGTAATTACAACCGCGGCCTTTTTTCCACTAGTACACCTAAGATGGCCCCCGGAGGCACCCACTGCATCCCCTCGGCTGTTTCTAACTTGCTGTAATATCCGCCCATCCCAAAATGGCCGACACTCTCTGCCGTGCCACTATTGGTTACTAACCCCCATGTGACCAAGAACCGCTTCCCTATTACGGCCACACACCGCAGATTGCAACCCCTGAAGTTTACCTCACGCTGTGCAAGGACCCCCATTGTGGAACTGTACCAGTCTCCCACTTTGGTAAGCTCACTGCCTGCACCTTTACGTACTGTGGTTGTGCATTCAGGCACTTGTACCTAGACCTTGTCCTTATTTTTGTATACTCCCCCTCTCTCCCACAGATTCTCTGAACAGGGCATCGCTCCCTCTGGTAAGCCCACCGAGCACAGCGCTCGGCTGTTCACTTTTTATTTTTTATTTGTTTCCGGCTGCCTTTGTATAATCTCCTCAAATTTCCCATAGATTCTTCGTTTTTCATGCCGGATGCACCCCGTGGTAAGTTTTTCTCCCACGCGGTCGGCTTGTTCGTGGATAATTTCACATTTATGTAATTACTATTCTGCTTTCTTATAGAAACCTACTTAATCAGTCGCCAATATCGTGCTGATTGATTGCAAGCTTACTCCACCGGTAAGCCCACGTTCGTGCTCCCGACCATCGTGACCATTTTTCCACAGTTTCTTACCCCTGCATTGGTTCACATCCCATCACTTAGTGACCTTTGTGTGGTGTTCTTGTGAGATATAGACAACCTCATAATTCTACCACTTGTCTGAATGAACCTTCTTTACCACAGCGACACCCCTCACCTTTTATCATCACTGCCAGTCCCAGTCAAACAGTGGACAATGCGCCGCCTAATGTATCTTCCTCACCTCTACAACCTCAAGCACACTGCATGTAACTGTCGTTCACCCCACTCTGCTGCCGTTGACACTTTGGCATGGTATGAGTTGTGTAAATTGTATGTAGTTGATATATGGGACCATCTAACTGACATGATTTATCTTTTTTATGTCTCCCCTTCGTTCTTCTTTTACCCTCCCTGTTTATTTCCCATTTGGTATTGTGTGGCATCTTGATTCCCACACAGTGGTTTCAAGTGAAATTGTTTTTTCTTTAGGCAATCATTACTGTCCTGAGGATGAACCGATATTATGTATGGTTCGAAACGTCGTCGACCAAAAATGCACTAAATGCAAAGTTGACATAAATTGTGCATGCATATGTGTATATTGTGGATTATCTGCTTATGATTTATGATACTCAGATGACCCGACCTTGCCTACTATTCCCCTCTTCTGTTTGTGTCCCCCCAGTGTGTTAGTCGGACATCGGCTGGTGTCCCACGTCCATTACACTCTGTGACTTACTCCTCGTGTATTATCCTTATCAAGATATTAAACTGTCCGGCTGGACATTTTCAAAGAGAAATATAGTTCTACTTAGTCTATATTTATTCCCTGTACATTTCTTTTCTTGTCTAAGGGCCACCGTCTTTGATAATATGTATGTCATGCTTCTGCTGCACTTTCTGTAGCGATTCTGGGTATCAGGCATAGGGCAGGGCTTCCAAGTCACAACAACACTACAACTCCCAGAACGCCCTGGGCTCTGGCAGTCCGGAACCGGCAACTGAGAAGTGGTATTTAAGCCCCTCCCAGGAAGTGCGAGGTGCTTGTCAATCGTTCCAGATTCCTGTCCTGAACCCGACCATCGTTGTCACCTACATCGCAGCTGATACCGCGGACGCTTTCCTTCCCGCTGAGGACACAGCAGCTGATACCGCAGACGATTTCCTTCCTGCTGAGGACGCCGCAGCTGATACCGCGGACGCTTTCCTTCCCGCTTCATATTGGAGGTAGGAACTAGTCTAGCACGGCCGTGCTTTATAAACAGCTTCTTTTGTTTATTTCCCTGACTTTGCTCATTTAGCGTACCCAGGCGTACTTTATTCGGTCCACATTCCCGCCCGGCAAGAAACTAAGCCTGCATTGTGGGGATTGCATCGATCAGAAACGCCTTGACAAACGCCTTCCTCTGGGTCCTGTGCAGTAACAGCCTGAGGATTGTTATAGATGTTCAACACGTCAGATATATTTCTCGCCGAGGTTCCGGCATCCAGCGCTGTGGGGCAACTAGTGAGTATCCCCTAGCTCACCTTATATGTAACTGTCTGGCACCTCCTTCAAACCTGGGTGACGGTTTCCTTTGTTTTCCTAGCTGCGTTGAGCTAAGAAGAATCCCTCCTCGAGACCAGACCTAGAAGGGTGCCCCATCAACAACGTGTTTCCTTTATTGTGTCCCTTCCCTTTTCCCCGGATTGCGATCCTTCTCAAGTGTGTTTGCCGCACTGGGAGGGTTGGCACTTACGGGAATTGGGAGGTCTCTCTTCAAGCTGTGGTCCCCGCGGGCTAGAAGAAGACAGGTTAGTGGCATAGCATTACCTGTTTGGGTTACTAACTGTCTGTTCCGTGACACTTTCAGAGGAAAAGAAGTTTGGAGCCCCGCTGGGAGGGGCCACTGAAAGTGCTCCTCAAAACCAGAAGTGCTGTGAAAGTGACCGGTCGGAAGAACTAGATACATACAAATCACTGCCGCAAGGTACAGTTGCCACTCCCCTATGACAAGTGGGTGATCAATGGCATTGGTGACCACGAGACAGAGCAAGTGCCACGCTTCTTCCCTTTTTCGGATGCCCGCTCTGACGTGGGTGCAAACAGAGGAGGAGAGCGTTGCAGTGTTGAATGAGGCAGTGCCCCCGGAAATAAAGGTCATTCAGGATTCTCCTTCAACTGGCCCACAAGTGCTTGAGCCCCAGTCAATTGGCCCCTCTGAATTTGAGCCCCTGTTTAGTGATCCCTCTGTGCCCGGAGTGACTAGGTACAATTTACGGCCCCAACGGAAGGACAGTGCACCAAAGGAAAAGTCAGATTAGTAGCGATGGACTGCGAAGATGAAGAATAGGGTCCATGTACCATGTCTGCAGTACCAACAATAGCTTATGGAAAGGGAGATTGGTGCATTGTCCAAGACACTGAACAGGATAAGTGAAGGGTGTCTTCCCAGAAGGGAGAGTGCCCTATTCTGAGCGACATGGGATTTCTTCAAGGGCCACGATCGTGCTGCCCCACCGAAGTGCTCAATAGCACCACCGTGGATGAACATTTGGAGTCTGCCAGCGAGGCTCCGAAGGACGCTTGGGACAGTATTGCCCATCCTCTTTTTCCTTGTTGCCAGCCCCATTGCATTGCATTGTTCCCCTCTAATCACCATGTATCCCTTTGGTCACCCCTTATCGAATAGGAACAGCATTGAAGGCTGGTTTCAGGTTTTCACTATGGTATACACTCATTGACATTCTGATACTATGAATATGACATTAGCTGATTATGAAACAGTCTTGGAGTATATACGTGTCCATCAAGGGTTTACGCCGGGGTAACAGGGGGCCCCAGATACATTATCCCCAACAGCTTGCATGAATGTGTACAAAAGAGAACAAAATGTAACATGGCTTCAAAATGAAATGTCAGATTTTGGGGATTTTAATGTAACTGAATATTTTAAGTCCTTTCAACTGCGTACTATTTCCCATGATGTGGCAATGCCAGTGCCGGTAGTTAACACAACAGTGAGTTTCTGTGTTAAAGGGAAAGGAAAGGTCAGGGTGGGAGTGAGTAATTGCAATTACACTTATGTACTGAGTACTGTAAATAGCCTTCCCTTGCTGTCTCCTCACAATATTTACTTAGTTGCGGGTCCCAGGCCTACGTTTGGCTTCCTCCGGGATGGTCTGGAATATGTTCTCTCCTTTCTCAATCCCAGTGTATATAGCGCCATCCCATTACCATAGGGATCACTGATTGCAACGCTGGGGTGTTCATCTGTCTCGTGTTAGGCGAGTTATCAACACTGCAGATATAGATCAGACAGACATCACACTGCAGCAGTTTACCGATGCCATGAAAGGTATTGTTCCCTTTTGGGGCCGCATGTCCAATAGTCTCAATATTCGTAGACTCACCAGAGTGGTGAAAGGAGTAATAAATGCAACTGCTGGTATTCTGACTAATATTACAGCTGAGCTCCAGGCTACGAGACTCGTTGCCCTTCAAAACCGGATGGTGTTAGACGCCATCCTTGCCGATTGGGGTGGGGCTTGCCGCGTCATCGGCAGTAGCTGCTGTGTATACATAACGGACCACGCTCCGAACGGGTATGCTGCTATATAGAAGCTCCGTAGGCTTGCCTCTGACATATACCAAGAGAATGGTGCACGGTCTTTCACTGGGTGGTTTTGGGGCCTATTCACATCCTGGGGTTGGAAGATTCTCATCTTCCTGGTCGCCATAGCTGGTATTTTAATATGTTGTCTGTGCATACACTGCCTTCCTGCCTGCTGTGTACAAACATTGACGCCTAGTCCCAAACACCTAGAACACGACTCTAAGAACAAAGCCATGGTGATGCAGGATATCCAGGACTTAATGTGCATTGACAAGGGCATTTTTGAGTATTGATGGTGAATGATTAAATTTGTAATATGTTCTTTACGTAATGCAGAAATTCTAGCTTTCCATAGTAGCAGAATTAGTTAGCAAATGCTAAAAGGGGGGTCTGTTGGACTAGAAAATACTTCCAATCGACTCTTCCTATGACATTATGGTTAAGTTAGCATTTGCTGCACTATTTTGCATGTAGCTGCCAATTTGTGTAATGATCGAAAACTAACTTCTGTCTCATTCTGTCTGCCTCAGCAGAAAGCAGCTCCGATATTTTTTTTGTATTTCCCCAAGGCTGAGCTTTGTTGTTTCAATGAATACATGTGCCTTTACATACCTTCTTTGTTAGATAGGCCTGTTCTCATGCTTACAGCGGCGGGCATGGACAAAGTAACCTTGAGGCTGAGATAATATGTAACCGATCTCAGGAGTGTAGCTCATCTTCTGTGTCTCCTTTGTTAACCTGCTCCAACTGGAAATTTATTGTTAGGGGCAGGTCTTGATCGGTATTGGAAATTTATAATATCTGATCAAATATTAGGGAGGGTCAGTCCCCTCTGTAGTATCTAAGGAGGCTAGTCAAACTGGACTCCGCTCGAGCGAAATACAAATAAATAACTTGGTTTGAATTCTCTACTGTCTGACTGACTCTTCATTTGTTAGGAAGGCTGAGAGGTGGTCGCGAGTGACCCGGGTGACCCTAATCGGGTCACTTATTTCACCGGGATCAACTAAAAACTCACCAGAAGGCTGCAGAGTATTCAGAACTCAGGGACCAGAATCACTTGCATCCTACCACGCCACAGTCACATCACACAACACTTGAAGGAGCACCATTGGCTCCCCAGTCACAAACTAGCACAATTCAAACTCCTTACTCACACTTTCAAGGTACTACGACCATTAAAAGACCACAACGGATTCAGAACTCTGCTGCCAGACTACTCTTGCTTATCAAACCGCGAGACCACATCTCACCTGACTTGAAAGCCCTGCATTGGTTTCCGGCAGCCAGAAGATCCATGTTCAAGCTGCTTTGTATCACCCACAAAGCAATACATGGAATGGGACCGCCCTTCATCAGGAATAACATCACCAAACATATTCAACAAAGGAACCTCCGCTCTAAAGGTGCACCTCGCCTCAAAATCCCAAGATACAAGAAAAAAACATGGGTGGCACATCCTTCTCTGTTCAGGCGGCTAAACTATGGAACTCTTTACCCCCCAACTTAAGATCCACAGACAGTCACCCTATCTTCAGACAACTACTCAAGAATTGGCTCTTCACACATAAGCACCATATGCAAACAGAAATTTCCAGTACATCCCTCTGTATATAAGCATTTATTTTCACTATAAATATGTACAGAGCTTTGTGTATTGCTTTGTATAAACATGTAAAATATTTATGTTGATTAAAAAAAAAAAACATTAAGTACAATAACACTTGAAAACCGGAGTTTACCTGGGGCATCTTTGGTCTACATGTACTTGCTTCCATTGTGCATCTATGTACCTTCCATGTACTTGGATCTGTGTGTCTGTTACTTTTCTCCTGAAAAAGCATATCCAATGCACCTCCCTATTTGTCATCATGTACCTCTATCAATATCTGTAATCTACATATACTTACCTCCTTTATGCATCTATATACTTTCAATGTTCTTGGAGAAGCTGGGATTCTTTTCTCAATTTTTCTTACCAAATTCCAGAATCCCAGATAAGGCCGACTGAACCTTTTTCCCCGTCATAAAAGCGTGGAGGGAAGATCTTTTGTTACAACTTTAAACAATGTAACCAGCCAAATTCAAATTGTACTCCAGAACCACTGAATACCAAAGAAATGTTAAAGATTTACTACATAGTCAAAAATATTTGGATGTACAAACATCTCAGTAAAAGATTCAAGAAGTAAACGGGAACTAATACATTTATGATCCTACGAAAGAGTCTCAGATGACTCAGAATGAAAAGCAAAATCAATTCAAGAATCATCAGGCAAAGGATGAAACTCCCAACCTGATTCCGGGATTGCATTATAGAAAGGAAAAGAATCTGGTTAGTCTGTCCCTACACTGTCTCTGGTGTGACATCCCTACTTAGCATTTCACCAAGGCAGGAATAAAGGTGTCAGCAATGATGACTTCTTAAGAAGTGCACCCACTTTCCCTTAACAATCCTCAGCTAGAGAACTCGCTCTCAGGTCCTCCTTCCTACACCCTACTCTGCCTTAAGTGCACAATCTCCCTACATCTTTACCTTTTCCAAAATCACTCTCTGCCTCTACATCTACTCTCTCCTGAAGCCCACTAAAATCTAATCTGACTTCCACTCTCGGGTGCTGTCCCTAATAATGCTGTCCCCAGTTGACACGCCTTTGGGCCCGCCTTAGGAACGCCCCGGGCACACCCCTCTGGCAGGTATTCGTCTTCGTATTTTTCCAGGGTGGCTCCTCTCCACCAAGCGTCTGTTAGAGTGTCCTTGGGTCCCAGACACCTTCTCCGCTAAATGTTGCACTCCCAAATTCCTTGGCATCTCCTCTGTGCTCGCTCCTACTATCCTAACTTCCAAACAATGGCTCCTTCTACCTAACGAGGCCCATGGCCTTGCACCTGCTAAAGCTAAGCAAAGGAAAAATACAGTTAGGCCTCTACCAGCTTTAACACACCTCAGGCCTTGCACATTCTAATTGCGTTTCTATTATAACATGAGCATACATTTCATTGGTTAAACTTTAATTCTATTTTCAATACAAGCTACTCTTCTTCACATTAAAACCTATGCTAAATCACTCATTAATAAGCATCTTTATTCTTCACTAAGGCACTTCATTGTTAATGCGACATTTCACATGAAATTACATTTCCTACGTTTAGGCAAACATTTAGCATAATTAAAGCATTGTTTTGTCTATGGTTAATAAACACTCCACCACAATTTGCACTGATCCCCGGCCCAAATGTTACATTTCCTAAACTACATTAGTAAAATCCTCTAAATATGTGGGTGCTGACTACGGGTGAGTATAATGCACCCCTACAACTTTCAGAATAACATGGCGCTCTCTCAGTTCCCCCTCTGATGTCCTGTGTCCTCATACACTACACCATCCCTAAGGGTAAGAACTCGTTCATAGAGAACTAGTAGCCATCTTCGACCTCTTGAGCATCTCCAGGTTTTTCAAATTCTGATACTGACTGTCCTGCAGTCTCTCTGTACGCCTCTCCTGCATTCTCATTGACCTTTCAAGCCTATTCGACTTGTACCACTTGTAGGCTCTCACCAAACCCCACAATCCAATCACACAACAGATCACTATGATGATTGGCTTTAGAATGTAACCAAGAATTCCCTTACCAAGGTTCGCAAACCAACTTCCAACCTGGCCAAATCCCTTGCCAACCTTCTCCCACACAGTTTCTTCTGTCAAATCTTCGATCTCATAATGAATTGCAGTAATGTTGCTTATATATTTCTTCAGATCTTTGCTATTGTCAGGTATATAAGTACAACATTCTTGGACCTTCAGAAGTTTACAGAATCCTCCCTCTTTTGCTAGAAGGATGTCTAAAGCAAGACGGTTTTGTAAAACCATAGTCTTTATCCACATCTCTCCCTCAACCAACACTAAGGACTTGGCAGTACTCATCCACAACAGTCGCCAACCTTTTGATCTTCACATCATTCAGGATCACTCCTAAATTCGGTATCACTGCTCCAAACACATTTCCGACTATCTCTCCCACACTTGCACCACGCTTTACTCTCATATGTTGTCCACCCTCCAGAAGTTCAAAGTCCTCTGTGTGATAAATCTTAGGGAAAATGATCGCTAAATAACACGTTCCATACCATTTCTCAGGCAGTCGCACGTAAGCATTCCTTCCACAAATTAAATACACAGTCGGAATCACTTGCACTACCCCCTGCAAGAAATCCTTTGCATAATATTCCAGATTGAACGTATGTTCACATGTGGTGTGGCCCACATTGACATTCTCATAATATGTCTGTGGTCTGTGAAGGCATAGTTTCCCCTTTTGCACCTCATCTAGAGCTATCGGACCATAACTTCCCTTTGACTTGTGAAGCTTCTCTTCCTCAGTCCAATCTACCTTGCCCTGTCCTGAATCACGCAGCTGTTTTTGCTTCCGATGTCTATCTTCCACTTGATCTATGAACTTCTTCTCTGTCTCGGACAATAAGCACGTCAAATTATGACGATGAGCGTACGCGATATCCAGCCCTTGGGTCGTAATAAAATACGTCCCAAGCCTGTCCTCAGACTTATAATAATCATACTTATTCAAATGCTTGTATGCGGGCACTTCAGGAAGGACCGCATCATAATTCGAAAAGAAATTTTCAAAATGTTCTCACTCATAAAAAATGCTAAGCAGCAAACGACATGAAATTCCATACGTTAATGGAAGGTGATGGTATCTAATACCCTCATCTACCGAAGCAGGCAACTGCATACACACATAGCAATCTTTCGCATCCATAGCATCTATATATTCATACAACAACTTTGTATACGCATTAAGCTTGAAATAGCCTTTAGACAGATCTGCATGTGATCTACGACTCTCCTCTAGCAGCAAAGCTTTTCTGTCTCCTATCTCAACCTCTTGGAAGCTGAAAGTCCCCTTCTCGATTTCAGCTCTTTATTTACAGTGAGCAACGGACAACCCTAACCCTTCTCCGTCCTCAATGGGAAGTCCCTAAATTTCTTCTTCTTCCACTCGGACCTAGGTTATTTACAGCAAGTATGTACAACAAAGTCTTTAGTCAATAATCAATAATCAATTCAGCTCCAACTGCTTCTAACACATACTCCAAAAGTTCAAGACGAAGAACAATTGATTCATGAGATGGTATCTTAGGGCCAAACGTAGGAAAAAGCAATCTACTTAGAATCAGGTGACGTATTCCACTCAGTATTGGGGGATTCGGAACTGTGATTGTCAGTACACCTTCGATCTCAAGTCCTGGTACCAACAACAGCACATCCAACTTGATGTTAGGACTGGTACTGATCACTGTCACTGCCCTCATCCTCCCCGATCTTAATACACCTGTCATCAGTCACAAGATAGGTCCACTTAGGAGTTGCTTACCTCCGGCAAGGCACCTTCGTTCGCCTTGACCTCCTTGGACCTCCTCTGGCTTGTTCGACTGCTTCTCCTTTCGACTCAGACCCTTCAGATATGGGTGCAAGATCTCTTTCAGGGACCAGCCTCACATTCAGTCGCCTTTGTCTCCTTGGCCACTGCTCCTCTGCTCCGCTGGTCTTTTTGTCTACGTCTTGCACTCTCTGCTCACAACTCTCTTCAGCTGAGTTTGGCTCTGGGTCACTCTCACAGTCACTTCCCATTTCTGAGGGAGTTTCCTCACCGCTCTTGCTGTGACCCTCCTCAGCCTCATCTAGTGAGCAACCAGCTTCGTCAGACACCCTCACAGCTTGACTTGTCCCCTCCAGTGGCCCTGCCACTTCAGCAGGATTTTCAGTTGGGAGAGGAGCCGTTGCTGGAACTTGACGGGTGTGTGAAGCATGCACCCAATTCGGCAATCCTCCACTGTCAGCGCAGGGTACATTTCTATGTACACATGCACGTTTGCGACCTTAAAGGTAGCATCATCGTCATTCGTCTGCAACTCTACTCCCTTGGGGGTGCAATAGATGGCACAATTAAGCTTGCACAGGAGATCCCGCCCCAGCAAACACATAGGACTA
Organism: Lissotriton vulgaris; assembly: GCF_964263255.1. Classification (NCBI taxonomy): domain Eukaryota; kingdom Metazoa; phylum Chordata; class Amphibia; order Caudata; family Salamandridae; genus Lissotriton; species Lissotriton vulgaris. Next base: position 651,613,811 of record NC_141697.1, on the reverse strand, counting down.
GAATCACACACCACAAATTGACGTTTATCACTGAACGTCCCTATCTTCACAGGAATCGGTTCTGTCAGGGGGCTGGTTATCCTTCTATTAGGAACACCTACAACTTGAATCGATTTTCCCGAGAGGGGTAGGTTAGGGACTACTGCAGACCTTACAGTAGAACGGGTAGCACCAGTATCAACCAAAAAGGTGGTGGGGTGACCATAAACGTCAGCCTCTACAAAAGGTTCCCCTCTGGTCTACCTCCAAGACTGCCTCAAGAGTGCAGCCTTCCTCCCCCCTCAGGCACCGTCATGCCAACGGGTCTGAAAAACAATCATTGTTCTCATCAAAGAGAGGCATCTGTTGGTAGGTCCGATTCCCTGTCGGGATCCTCGGTGGCTGGGGAATCTGGGCTCGAGGAGCCGGAGTTCCCTCTTTTATTGTCTTCATCTTTGCCACTGCCGGTGTCACCTGAGGTACCTGTGCCTGAACTACCTGCTCTTCCTGCTCGATCTGATTTTCAGGATTAAAGGAACACTCGCATCTCCAGTGTCCAATCTGATGACACTGGTGACACTCAGTGGTCTTCTTCAGAGTCGTCAAATCCACCCTTGGCTTGGAGTCGTCGCCGTTTCCCTTCTTCTGACTATTTTGTCTCCTCCCGAGGATACCTCCGCCTGACTGTACCTGACCTCCCTTGTCCCCAGTCTGCATCTGAACCTGCATAAGCTTATCTTTGAGTTTCTTATTCTTCGACTCTATTTCGTCACTACAGTATCTAGCGTACCTCAAAATCTCATCCAGCGGCTTGTTCTGCCAACAAATCAAATGTTGCTGGATCATGAGACCGATATCAGGTCTCAATCCTAGGACAAACTTCGAAACAAACTGTCCTATATCCTTAGGGTCCATTACATCCAACCCGCTGTACTGTTTAAAGACCTATAGCAGTCTCTCTTAAAACTCATGCACTGTCTCTTTCGCTTCCTGGATTGTGCAATCTATTTTTACCCAATCAATATCTTGCGGCGGCATTTTAGACTTTAGCTAGGTAATCACCTGCTCGTACTTCTCCATCACCAAAGGTGACGGTCCATTGTTAAGAGCGTCCCTATCTGGCTCCACAGCGGGCCATTCGATAGCAACCTTGCATGCTACCCACAAATATCCTGGAACCACAATGTCAAACAAGGTATTCAAGTCAATCCACAGTACCTTGGAGATCTTGACAAACCTCTCTACCTGTTTGTACCATTCCACCGGGCTCTCTCTCAGCTTTGGGAAATCATTTGTGAAAGAAGCCAAATCTCCCCGACTCCAGGGCACATGCACATAACCCCCATGGGCTACCTGCCGTAAACGGTATACTCCAACCCCTGTCATTCCTCCTCTTGGCGGGGGTGTCTCTGTCCCACTCCTCCTGACACTCTTTTTCTTTGACCACTTATCCTCCCATTTGTCAAGTCTACTCCAAGCCCGTATTCCTATGATCAACTCCCTAATGTGAGTTTTCAACCTGATCACCCTTTTCTCTTCCAGGTCCTGATTAGTGTAATGCAACCTATGGTTACTCTGCAACATTTTCGTTTTTGACAAATCCACATCATATTTATTTGCCAATTCAGTCAATTTCTCGTGGGCCGATCTAGCTTTCCTAGTCACATCTTTTGCTACAAACAGCAATTCATCCGTTTCATAGAGTACAACTCTCTCTATAGGCAAATTTCCTTCTATTATTTCATCCACTTCTACTTTCAACCTCATCACGTCAATCCTCTTTGCCCTTATTGTCGCACTCAGAGTACCCCGACTAGATGCACCGCTTGACTCCCTACAACCATTGTCCTGCCCCCGCTCCTATTCATTTCGGGGGTATTGTGGGGAACCCTCCCACTCTAGGCACTTCGTCGGTCCCAATCCTCTGTATGCCTATCATTGTGAGCCCCTTCAACTGTCTCCCAGGACCTCAAATCTGGTCTCAATTCCCCAAAGGATTTCGGTCTCGGAACCCTCAGATCCATCGGTCCTCTAGATGAATCTGCAGTCGCTGGTAAGGGGGTACTCGATTCTACAGGTCTCGACATCGGGCCCAGTCCATCCACCACACAGCTCCCTCTATAGTTGATGCTCCCCTCTACTCCTACCTGTGGTGGACTTCCACCTTTCACTTGCTCTGAATTGTATACCGACACTATGGGGCCAATGGTAACCGGTACTGTAAGGGCATCCGGCAACCTCTGAGAATTGACACATTCTCCCTTTGGCATTTCTCCGGCTGAAAGCTTTCCCACGACTTCCATCCTTGGAGAAATCTGTGATTCCCTGACTTCCTCTACTGGAGCTGACCTTTCTTCTCCCAACTCTGGATTATATGGTGGTGGTCTCTCCGACAACAACCTTTCTATCAAGCTATCATCCGTATCACTGTCATCATCCTCAGTATTGTTTCTCTGCGCTTCCCCGGCCTTGACCAACAACAGATACAGCTTAGCTCCCTCAATCACCTGCACTCGCCACCTTTTCTCCAGTGCATCCCATCTTGCCTCCTGGACTGCTCTAACTGATATCGTCACTCTTTCCTGTCGCCTTTCTCTGTTCCTCGCGTGCGCCGATCTAATCCATGCATTCAAGGCTTCAAACTGTGTCGGTCTAGGCAGGGGTTTCAAAGAACCCATAATCGATTTCAATTGGTACAACACCTCTAGTCTAAAAGTTCCATATCTGGAAAACGCCAACTCCTCCTTTCCACCCATCATCTTCACCCAATTTTAAAGCACAATATAGTGTGTAACCCAACATTCGTAGCCATATAATGAGCTGGTGTGTCCTCAGGCGGAGCTTCTTCTCCCCCCCCGAGGTTCCAATTTGTTTTCACTTTTGAACAAATCACGCAACCCTTTAAAACATTTCATGATGAAACCCAACGTTTCTTCTCTGGCAGCGCTCTTTTACTTCCTGATGACAGTCCACCAATCCCAGCACAGTTCCACACCAACCGCCCTATCCCAGCGTGGCACCTTCTGACGTCACACGCCTCCGCTTCGCAGCAGTTCCCCTCCCTTTCAGTATCTTTCTCATTCAAACACGCATCCCAATCATACACTGAAATGATCACTTACGACCAAGCAATCACTTCGCTGACTGTACGTCCACAGTCTGACTGTACGTCCACAGTCGCGTAATTGTCACCGAACTGGCAACTGTCTGTCCACGAAAAGACCGGACAATCACCTCAACTGATAGGTTACAACCACACAGCAACTCACGACCAGCATCAGTTACTCACACACTCACACATTCGTTCCCCCTATCTCGGTCCTGTGGGCAATCGATGGTACCTCACGATTCCCTTAACAATGGTTGACAATTACTATAGGTGTGCGGCACACCTGAACCACTTAAGCTACTCCTTGAGCCTAAGATTTTCCCGGGCTGCGCGCGCTCACAGCCTGATCTCCTTTTATACAACAGGCATTCCAACTCCGCAAGACATTTCAACACAAAGCTCAAACATAAACCCCGCAATCTAACAACATAAACCCTATTCATGCTCACACTCCTCGGAACTGCTGCGTCCGCCACACTGTTACTCTCCACCGGTCTCCATGAAGCGCCGTCTTCCGCCAACAATCCACTGGGCGATCATCGCCTAACTTCTATGGGCCTCTGGAAACACGTATCCTAATCTAGATCTCCCCTCGGTCTAGAAGGGAACCATCCTCTGCTACCAACTGGAGAAGCTGGGATTCTTTTTTTGATTTTTCTTACCAAATTCCAGAATCACAGATAAGGCTGACTGAACCTTTTTCCCTGTCATAGAAGCGTGGAGGGTAGATCTTTTGTTACAACTTTAAACAATGTAACCAGCCAAATTCGAATTGTACTCAAGAACCACTGACTACCAAAGAAATTTTAAAGATGTATTACATAGGCAAAAATAATTGGATATACAAACATCTCAGTAAAAGATTCAAGAAGTAAATGGGAACTAATGCATTCATGATCCTACGCAAGAGTCTCAGACGACTCAGAATGAAAAGCAAAATCAATTCAAGAATCATCAGGCAAAGGATGAAACTCCCAACCTGAGTCCGGGATTGCATTACAGAAAGGAAAAGAACAGTCCAGCCCGAACTGCCAAGCCATGCCTTCCCTGGACTGGAAACAAGCTTCCGAGGACCGGTTTCTGGCATTCCAGCCGTCTTCAGCCCAGCTTGCTTGAATCCAGTGGTGTGGAGAGCATGGGACTCACGTCTGAGCATACCCATTCCACTCGGGGTGACAAATGCAACAAGCATTGGAAATGCAATAGGGCTCGCATTAGGAAAGTTTGAGCTATTGGTCTTATAAATGATTTTTTTGTTATTTATGTGTTATATTTTAAAATAGCTAAATTATTAGCTTGGTCATTTACAATGCCAATAGTTATAACTTTTGCAAACGTGACACCTATAGCATTTGTAATGCAACATGTTTTGTATTTACGTGACTTAGATGTATTGATATTACAAATAACAATGGCTTTTAATTTTTTTAAATGATTAATACTTAAATAAATTATTTAATTTGTAATGGCAATAGCTTAAACTTTTGTAAATAACTTTTGTGAAGATTATGTTCAGTGTTTTTTATTGTGACGAAAATCCAAGAACAGAAATGAAATATTAACACGGTGGAGCTGTGTGGTGGGTGCATCGGTGGAGCTGTGTGGTGGGTGCATCGGTGGAGCTGTGTGGTGGGTGCATCGGTGGTGGGTGCATCGGTGGAGCTGTGTGGTGGGTGCATCGGTGGAGCTGTGTGGTGGGTGCATCGGTGGAGCTGTGCGGTGGGTGCATCGATGGAGCTGTGCGGTGGGTGCATCGATGGAGCTGTGCGGTGGGTGCATCGATGGAGCTGTGCGGTGGGTGCATCGATGGAGCTGTGTGGTGGGTGCATCGGTGGAGCTGTGTGGTGGGGGCATTGGTGGAGCTGTGTGGTGGTTGCATCGGTGGAGCTGTGTGGTGGTTGCATCGGTGGAGCTGTGTGGTGGTTGCATCGGTTGAGCTGTGTGGTGGGTGCATCGGTGGAGCTGTGTGGTGGGTGCATCGGTGGAGCTGTGTGGTGGGTGCATCGGTGGAGCTTGTGGTGGGTGCATCGGTGGAGCTGTGTCGGTTGAGCTGTGTGGTGGGGGCATCGGTGGAGCTGTGTCGGTGGAGCTGTGTGGTGGGGCATCGGTGGAGCTGGGTGGTGGGTGCATCGGTGGAGCTGTGTTGGTGGAGCTGTGTGGTGGTTGCATCAGTGAAGCTGTGTGGTGGGTGCATCGGTGGAGCTGTGTGGTGGGGGCATCGGTGGAGCTGGGTGCATCGGTGGAGCTGTGTTGGTGGAGCTGTGTGGTGGTTGCATCAGTGGAGCTGTGTGGTGGGTGCATCGATGGAGCTGTGTGGTGGGGGCATCGGTGGAGCTGGGTGGTGGGTGCATCGGTGGAGCTGTGTGGTGGGTGCATCGGTGGAGCTGTGTGGTGGTTGCATCGGTGGAGCTGTGTGGTGGTTGCATCGGTGGAGCTGTGTGGTGGTTGCATCGGTGGAGCTGTGTGGTGGTTGCATCGGTGGAGCTGTGTGGTGTGTGCATCCATGGAGCTGTGCGGTGTGTGCATCCATGGAGCTGTGCGGTGGGTGCATCGGTGGAGCTGTGTGGTGGGTGCATCGGTGGAGCTGTTTCGGCTGAGCTGTGTGGTGGGTGCATCGGTGGAGCTGTGTGGTGGGTGCATCGGTGGAGCTGTTTCGGCTGAGCTGTGTGGTGGGTGCATCGGTGGAGCTGTGTGGTGGGGGCATCGGTGGAGCTGTGTGGTGGGTGCATCGGTGGAGCTGTGTGGTGGGGGCATTGGTGGAGCTGTGTGGTGGTTGCATCGGTGGTGCTGTGTGGTGGTTGCATCGGTGGAGCTGTGTGGTGGGGGCATCGGTGGAGCTGGGTGGTGGGTGCACCGGTGGAGCTGTGTCGGTGGAGCTGTGTGGTGGGGCATCGGTGGAGCTGGGTGGTGGGTGCATCGGTGGAACTGTGTTGGTGGAGCTGTGTGGTGGTTGCATCAGTGGAGCTGTGTGGTGGGTGCATCAGTGGAGCTGTGTGGTGGGTGCATCAGTGGAGCTGTGTGGTGGGTGCATCAGTGGAGCTGTGTGGTGGGTGCATCAGTGGAGCTGTGTGGTGGGTGCATCAGTGGAGCTGTGTGGTGGGTGCATCAGTGGAGCTGTGTGGTGGGTGCATCAGTGGAGCTGTGTGGTGGGTGCATCGGTGGAGCTGTGTGGTGGGTGCCTCGGTGGAGCTGTGTGGTGGGTGCCTCGGTGGAGCTGTGGTGGGTGCCTCGGTGGAGCTTTGTGGTGGGTGCATCGGTGGAGCTGTGCGGTGGGTGCATCGGTGGAGCTATGCGGTGGGTGCATCTGTGGAGCTGTGTGCTGGCTGTGTCGGTGGAGCTGTGTGGTGGGGCATTGGTGGAGCTGGGTGGTGGGTGCATCGGTGGAGCTGTGTTGGTGGAGCTGTGTGGTGGTTGCATCGGTGGAGCTGTGTGGTGGGTGCATCGGTGGAGCTGTGTGGTGGGTGCATCGGTGGAGCTGTGTGGTGGGTGCATCGGTGGAGCTGTGTGGTGGGTGCATCGGTGGAGCTGTGTGGTGGGTGCATCGGTGGAGCTGTGTGGTGGGTGCATCGGTGGAGCTGTGTGGTGGGTGCATCGGTGGAGCTGTGTGGTGGGTGCATCGGTGGAGCTGTGTGGTGGTTGCATCGGTGGAGCTGTGTGGTGGTTGCATCAGTGGAGCTGTGTGGTGGTTGCATCGGTGGAGCTGTGTGGTGGTTGCATCGGTGGAGCTGTGTGGTGGGTGCATCGGTGGAGCTGTATGGTGGGTGCCTCAGTGGAGCTGTGTGCTGGGTGCATCGGTGGAGCTGTGTGGTGGGTGCATCAGTGGAGCTGTGTCGGTTGAGCTGTGTGGTAGGGGCATCGGTGGAGCTGGGTGGTGGGTGCATCGGTGGAGCTGTGTTGGTGGAGCTGTGCGGTGGTTGCATCAGTGGAGCTGTGTGGTAGGTGCATCTGTGGAGCTGTGTGGTGGGTGCCTCGGTGGAGCTGTGTGGTGGGTGCCTCGGTGGAGCTGTGTGGTGGGTGCCTCGGTGGAGCTGTGTGGTGGGTGCCTTGGTGGAGCTGTGTGGTGGGTGCCTTGGTGGAGCTGTGTGGTGGGTGCCTCGGTGGAGCTGTCTGGTGGGTGCCTCGGTGGAGCTGTGTGGTGGGTGCATCGGTGGAGCTGTGTGGTGGGTGCTTTGGTGGAGCTGTGTGGTGGGTGCATCAGTGGAGCTGTGTGGTGGGTGCATCGGTGGAGCTTAGTGGGTGCATTGGTGGAGCTGTGTGGTGGGTGCATTGGTGGAGCTTAGTTGGAGCATCGGTGGAGCTGTGTGGTGGGTGCATCGGTGGAGCTGTGTGGTGGGTGCATCGGTGGAGCTGTGTGGTGGGTGCATCGGTGGAGCTGTGTCGTTGGAGCTGTGTGCATCGGTGGAGCTGGGTGGTGGGTGCATCGGTGGAGCTGTGTAGGTGGAGCTGTGTGGTGGGTGCATCTGTTGAGCTGTGTGGTGGGTGCATCTGTAGAGCTGTGTGGTGGGTGCATCGGTGGAGCTGTGTCGGTGGAGCTGTGTGGTGGGTGCATCTGTTGAGCTGTGTGGTGGGTGCATCTGTGGAGCTGTGTGGTGGGTGCATCTGTGGAGCTGTGTGGTGGGTGCATCTGTGGAGCTGTGTGGTGGGTGCATCTGTTGAGCTGTGTGGTGGGTGCATCTGTGGAGCTGTGTGGTGGATGCCTCGGTTATTTTCTTTCTATTTTGTAAAGGAGTCAGGTAAACGGAGCTACCAGGGAATATACAGCAACTACCTTTTTGCACTCTAGGATCAAAATGTGCTATAAGGTGTCTGAAAGATGGCATGTTGTTGCTATACAAACGACAGGACCTATACTAATATCCAGCAAATAAAACATTTTTAAAAAGTCTCTTTAGCTTACAGGCTAGCTCAAGCCCGGCTCATTCCTCCTTCGGGGAGTCAAAAAGCTCTAAAATGTATAAACGCAATATGTAGGCACTACGGAAAATACCAATAAATAAACAAATAAATATATAAATGAAGAAATGTGTCTAGCTTGTAAACAATGCCGCGTGGCATATCTAGCTTTTCTTCAATCGCTGCAGGCTATGCAAGTGATCGGACGTGACTTGAGGGCTACATGTTGGTGCTATACAAAGCACCGATACCTACAATAGTAATATAATATAGTATACCAAAAAGTGAGTACTTGCTGCTCTGGAACGTCTAAGTGTTCTGAAGTTTTCGAACGGCAGATTGTTAGCCCTATACCTAATAGGAGCACACATTTGAAGAAAATACATTTTGATGTCTCCTCTGTGATAGTACAGCACTCTGCCTCTCTTACCTAACACTCACAGACCGCCATGTCAACACAGTCTGCGAGTTCCATTAGTGTTTGTGATAGAGGAAATATGTCGTTTTTTATTTGTAACACATTTAGATATAAGCCTGTATTTATTTCTACGAAGCCCTGCTTCTGGCAATCGAACAGTGTACATTTCAAGCCAACAATCGAAGCCATTGTAGAAAAAAACAAGCAAAGTCTGCGCTGCACATCTGTCATATTTTGATAAAGCACTGAAATTTATAAGCAGCAATGTGCAGGAGATGGTGTGGGGGCCTTGGGATTTTTAGATTAGGCAAACTGCAAGCCTTGATGGGTGGCGAAGCCCTGAATTGCTTTGCAAACAAAGGGAGGGAGCAGAGACGACCACCTCTGTTTTTGAGCATCTGAATAATAAAGCACCGAGTCAGGGAAACCCTGGCACAGACTGTAAAGCTGAAGCCCTGGTGGCGAAAGATGGGAGTCAGCAATTGAGAAAACAAGTTAAACAGGTTGTAAAAGGAGACTGAAAGTAAGGCCGGCTGGCCGTGAATAATTAGGGGGTGAGAAATGCGCTGGGAGGGCTGCCTTTGATGTGGTAATGCGAGGCAGGCAGGCGGCTGGTGGCATTGTGCACGCGCTTTTTAGGGCTTGCGCTTGCGCAATGACCTAAAAAGCACATGCACTTCAAGAAATCGCCAGTGGTAGATAAAGTCTGGATAGGCCATAATAGAGCTTCGCCAGCGATGCGCAGAAGCGCATCAGCAGGCGAGCCCTAAAAACCACAGTTGATGGACAGAATGCAGAACAATGTCATACATTCACCCCAGTACAGAGATCTGGGCCTAAATCCATTGTTTTTTTGCACTCCACACCACCCCAGTTCAGACATGGCCATATGCAAATCAGTCTGACCTTGTGCCTCATGGGAACAGTCCAGCCCGAACTGCCGAGCCATGCCTTCCCTGGACCGGAAACAAGCTTCCGAGGACCGGTTTCTGGCATTACAGCCGTCTTCAGCCCGGCTTGCTTGAAACCAGTGGTGTGGAGAGCATGAGACTCACGTCTGAGCATACCCATCCCACTCGGGGTGACAAATGCAAAAACCACAGTTGATGGACAGAATGCAGAACAATGTCATACATTCACCCCAGTACAGAGATCTGGGCCTAAATCCATTGTTTTTTTGCACTCCACACCACCCCAGTTCAGACATGGCCATATGCAAATCAGTCTGACCCTGTGCCTCATGGGAACAGTCCAGCCCGAACTGCCAAGCCATGCCTTCCGAGGACCGGTCTCTGGCATTCCAGCCGCCTTCAGCTTGAATCCAGTGGTGTGGAGAGCAGGGGACTCACGTCTGAGCATACCCTTCCCACTCGGGGTGACAAATGCAACAAGCACTGGCGTTGCCAATAGGTCTCGCAGTAGGAAAGTTGGAGCTATTACAATTGCAAATAACAATGCCTTTTATTTTTGTTTTCATTTTAAAAACATAAAGGGCTTTGTCATTTAAAAAACCAATAGCTCCAACTTTCCTACTGCGAGACCTATTGTGCACTGCACAGTGTGGGTGAAAGTGGCACTGCGTGTGTGTCAGTGGCTTTGAGTGAGTTGCGTTGCGTGGGTGAGTGGCGTTGCATGTGTGAGTGTTGTTGCGTGGGTGAGTGGCGTTGCGTGTGTGAGTTGCGTTGCGTGGGTGAGAGTGGCGTTGCGTGTGTGAGAGTGGGCTTGCGTGGGTGTGAGTGGCGTTGTGTGTCTGAAAGTGGCACTGCGTGGGTGTGAGTGGATTTGCGTGGGTGAGTGGCGTTGCGTGGGCGATTGGCGTTGCGTGGGCGAGTGGCGTTGCGTGGGCGAGTGGCGTTGCGTGTGCGAGTGGCATTGCGTGTGTGAGTGGCGTTGCGTGGGTGAGTGGCGTTGCGTGGGTGAGTGGCATTGCATGGGTGAGTGGCCGGAAAAGAGCCGAGACTATGAGACTATTGTGTAAACCTAAATATCGTGCCTTTAATCATTGCCCAATTTTTCTGTAACACCTCAAATAACGTGCTATGATTATGGAACCTCTTGAGTGCCAGAGACTGGCAGCATCGCAGTAGTACTTCTGTCTCAAGGAAACAGAAGTCTGGCCTTTTGGAGCGCACTGAGCCTCGCACGTGAAGGAGCGTTACATCTTTACAATCAGGTGAGACTTTAAGAGCACCTGAAGTGAGCAGGCAAAAGTGCGCGTGCACTGATCACTTCGAATGCGCCCCTAATTTCGATTCAAATACCTTGCCACGATTACACTTGCTGACGGCTTTCTTATGACTATCGAAATCCAGATGCCGTTTAAAAAGAACAGCTGGCAAATAAAAATGCATGTGCATTCAGGAGTTTAAGAAATTCCCCTCCTCCGGGGGGGGGTAGGCCGTAGCCTCCGGATTGATGTAGGGTGGGGGGGGTAGATTTAGTTTTCCTTATTTAGTTTCTATGGGCCTTATTTTTCTAAACTTCTGCGCTTTCTTGTTCTGTTTTCTGTTCTGGGTCTGAGATAGGGGTTAGTAGGGAGTGGGTGGCGCTGTGGGTGGTACGTAAATGCGGACTGAAGCTCCTGTTGTTTTGCACTGTACTGCCATATTGGCGGGGTGTTCATCACTACTGTTGTTCTTATTGATGCTGCCTGCTCATGTTGTGAAGCTAATGTACAGACTCAGTTCTCCTTGATTCTATTCTTCACTGATTTATATTTAGATCAAAATTTAAAAATGTAACCTTCAATGCTCCTTCTCCTTGGCGACATGATTCCATTCAGTGTAACTGCTATTAATTGTTGCTATATTGCCTGATGCCGCTGGGGAACCGCATTGCTTGCACCTGTGCTTAAAGTATCGTGGCCGGCCTGACGGTTGTAGGCCCGTATTTGTTCTCTTTTTCATGCACAATAAAGGTTTTCAAAAAAAAATAAAAAAAAAGAAATTCCCCTCCTGCTCAAAAGCCCCGGCAGTGGCAGCCTCCTGTCGACGGTGCAGGCGGCTGGATCTCCCTCGGAGCCTTCCCATCATTTTGGTTATGTTTTTCCGCTCCGATTCAGCGCCTTCGGGTCTTTTCACGAGTAACTGACCCTGCCTAATCCATCTTTCAGGTAGGCAGGCGGAAAAGATATGTAATTAGTGGTCTGCGGGGAGGGGGAGAGAAGGGAAAAACAGAGCGAGAGGGGAGAACATGGAAATTGGTGGAGAGCTTAGTACAAAAACTGAGAAAAGAGTACGGAGAAGACAGACAACGAAACAAAGATGTGAAGAGGAGAGAACAAGAGGCAATCTAGACTATGTTGGAAGGAAAAATAAGTAAAGTGATGGAACAGCAGATGCAGACAAAGTGAGTGGAATCACAGGGGAGGAAAACAAAAAGGAGTGGGAAATAAACAGTCACGAGGATAAAAGGAACTGGCAAGAAGTCGAAGGAGGGGAAATTAGAGACAAATAGAAGGAAAAAGATGCATGGGAGTAGAGACAAAGAGAAGGAAAACGATGCATGGGAGTGAAGAAAAGAATGAAGTGGTGAGAAGAGAGTGAAGTGGTGAGAAGAGAGGGAAGTGATGAGAAGAGAGAAATGAGATACACAGATAAAAGTCGAGACAGGGAGATGCGAGAGAAAGCAGAGACGCAGAGGTGAAGAGATTGGGGTCAAAGGCGAGACGTGGAGGGGGCAAGAACTGGAGAGGGGAAACAGGCGTGGAGCTGGAGAGAGGCAACAGCAACAAGCATTGAATAAAAAAAATTTATAAAAACAAGCATTGGCAAAGCAGGCAAGTCTTCCGTGCTGAAAGTGAAACCAGCCCTCGGCATTGCTGTGGTGGGGGAGGGGGGGCGGGGGAGAAGCAAGCAGGGAACAAGTTAAACGAGGTCTGGCAGGGAACAGATGGCCTGGGCGTGAAGCAGGGGGCGGGGCAGCGCTGGGGAAGCCTGTGGGAGGGTGATTGATGACTTTGATGTGAGGAGGGAGGAGAGCCTTTTGCGAGCCTGCAGGAGAAATGCTGCCTATGCGCGTGCATGTTTAATCACGTGGTTCACGTGAACTGCATGAAAACCGCGGGGCTGAAAGCCCGTGGTTTGAAGAAGATTTTCGCCACTTGAATTCTCGCTCCGCTCGATGCGCTTGCGCACATCGATAGGTCGCGAGACCTAAAAATCACAGTTGATGGACAGAATGCAGAACAATGTCATACATTCACCCCAGTACAGAGATCTCGGCCTAAATCCATTGTTTTTTTGCACTCCACACCACCCCAGTTCAGACATGGCCATATGCAAATCAGTCTGACCCTGTGCCTCATGGGAACAGTCCAGCTCGATCTGCCAAGCCATGCCTTCCCTGGACCGGAAACAAGCTTCTGAGGACCGGTTTCTGGCATTTCAGCCGTCTTCAGCCCGGCTTGCTTGAATCCAGTGGTGTGGGATTGCATTACAGAAAGGAAATGAATCTGGTTAGTATGTCCCTACACAGTCTCTGGAGTGACATCCCTACTTAGCATTTCACCGAGGCAAAAATAAAGGTGTCAGCAATGATGACTTCCTAAGAAGTGCACCCACTTTCCCTTAACAATCCTCAGCTAGAGAACTCGCTCTCAGGTCCTCCTTCCTACACCCTACTCTGCCATAAGTGCGTAATCTCCCTACATCTTTACCTTTCCCAAAATCACTCTCTGCCTCTACATCTACTCTCTCCTGAAGCCCACTAAAATCTAATCTGACTTCCACCCTCGGGTGCTGTCCCTAATACAAAACCCCACAACAGTTGACATCCTTTGGGCCCGCCTTAGGAACGCCCCAGGCACACCCCTCTGGCAGGTATGGGTCTTCGTATTTTTCCAGGATGGCTCCTCTCCACCAAGCGTCCGTTAGAGTGTCTTTGGGTCCCAGGCACCTTCTCCTCTAAATGTTGCACTCCCAATTTCCTTGGCATCTCCTCTGTGTGCGCTCCTACTATCCTAACTTCCAAACAATGGCTCCTTCTACCTAACGAGGCCCATGGCCTTGCACCTGCGAGCTGGAATATGTGAGAAGAACCCTTTGCAACATTCGAAGTTACAATTCAACATTTGCCGAGAACAGCCTTTCCCAAGAATAAGGATTATTTCTTCAGCTAAAGCTAAGCAAAGGAAAAATACAGTTAGGCCTCTACCAGCTTTAACACACCTCAGGCCTTGCACATTCTAATTGCGTTTCTATTATAACATGTGCAAAAACCACAGTTGATGGACAGAATGCAGAACAATGTCATACATTCACCCCAGTACAGAGATCTGGGCCTAAATCCATCTTTATTTTGCACTTCACACCACCCCAGTTCAGACATGGCCATATGCAAATCGGTCTGACCCTGTGCCTCATGGGAACAGTCCAGCCCGAACTGCCAAGCCATGCCTTCCCTGGACCGGAAACAAGCTTCCGAGGACCGGTCTCTGGCATTCCAGCCGTCTTCAGCCCGGCTTGCTTGAATCCAGTGGTGTGGAGTGTTATGTTTCGGGCCGCCGAACGCGCGCAAGTCGTCAAAAAGATAAACAAACTACAATTCCCGGCATGCCGCGCTGACGTCGCGTTCCAACGCGAGATGCGCGCGCATGCCAGGAAATAAAGAGTGAGTGCAAACGGCGGTGGAGCGCCGATAATTCCGTTTGCGGTGGCGTTTCTTGTGTCTTTGGGTGTGGAGGCGGTAAGAGGCGTCGGGCGACTCCTTTTTTCCTCCATAACCGTGAGTACTCGGTTCTAGGTGAGGTGTGTGGCGTTGGTAGCTTCGATCCCAACAACACACCCACTATCTGTTGGATCTGTTCTGTGAGGCATTCATTTGCCGTGCTACGTGGAGGCTCAAGTGTTTGTTGGTCCTGTTGCATACTGTGGGGGGATACACGTTGGTTCAGAGGGAAAAGGACCCGTTTTTGGAGCAATGTTGAACTGAGCCCTCATTATTGTATATACTTTGGAAACAACATGGATCAAAGTCTTCACGGGTGTACATAGTTGTATATAGTGTGAATACTGGAAAACTTGCACAGTGGCGATAGGACTCACCTGGAGCTGTTTCTTGAGCCTCGCCATCTTAAGCCCACACGGAAGGCTATCTAGCAGATCTTCTTAGGGCGCAAGTAATATCAAACCCATCATAGAGTGATTTCTAACTCTGTTGATTCAAGTGAGAAGTAATTCACTGGCTGTGTTATCCGGAAACAATTCTGAGAAGTGCAGCGTTCATTATCATTTGCTTATTTCGTTCTCACAGGAGACAGGAGGGGTATTGAAAAGGTCCATCAAGGGAACTGTGTGGCTGCCCATTGAAGGAAACTTACATGTTACATTGGGGTATGTGTAGTGTTTTCTGTTTCTAGACCATAACCAGCAAATCTAGTACTTGGAGAATAGGGAGTGAATTGTGTTTGTTTTTATCCACAGTTGGGCCCAGTTCTTCACCCCACAACCGTCTCCTGTTTCCATTTGGATTAGAGCATTGTGTATTTTCCTTTACAGGTATTGAATGGTGATCAGAGGGGGGGAGGAGGCGCTGGGTAGAGATTATAGGGCACCTTGGTGTAGTATAGGGAGTTAGGGTGCCTTAATATCTTGTTCTTTGTCGTTACAGATCTCCCTCCCGCTGTTCCCTTCCTTTCCCGCGGCCTGCTGCACTCTCTTAGTAGTTCTGTGTTTATATCATTGAACGCTGAGGACGTTCGGTAGGGCCGGGATTGGACTCTCATCACAGCCCCGAGGAAGTGCGGAGCCGAGCCTGATAGAATTATCGGCCCAAGGATTTTGCCTCCTCTTGGCTGTGTTGAGAGTACGTCATGACTACTTTAGAGGATGTCATGGCTGCTTTGGCCTTAGTACAGGTTGAGTTAACAGCTGCCAATAGGGAGGTAGCGGCTTCTAGGGCAGAGAATGCCCAGTTGCGAGCTAGAATAGATAGAATGCCCACCCCTACCACCACAGCAGGGGCATCTAGTAGCACTTCTCCGACCACTTCTGTGGTGGTGGAAATGCCGGCACAAATCCCACTAGCACCACCTGAAAGATACTATGGGGACATAAAAAAGATTCAAGTATTCATGACACAAGTTCAGATGCACTTTATGTGTAAACCCAAGATGTTTTCTACACACCAAGCGAGAGTAGCTTTCCTGATATCATACTTAGGTGGGGAAGCTGCGCAGTGGGCAGTGCCAATAGTCAAAAGAGATGACCCACTCCTATATCACTGGGATAATTTCAAAGAGGAATTTGAACGAACTTTCGACAGGAGAGCAGAGACCCTCACAGCAGACAGAGAATTGTTACAATTGAAACAGGGAGACCATGATCTGGTCACTTATCGTAACAATTTCAGGAGACTCGTGGCCGAAACAGAGTGGCCTGAAGCCAAAAGAACAGCCCTGTTCTATCAAGGCCTCCATGAGGACATGAAAGACGTCTTAGCGCAGATAGATCCTCAGCCCCGTACATGCTCTGCTTTAATAGACCTTACATTACGATTGGATCATCGCATGAAGGAAAGAAAAGGAGAGAATAAGAAGAAGGACAAAGCTGTGATGCCTTATGAACACCCTGGTACCAGTGAGAAATCGGCTCCTTCACCCGAGGCCATGGAGATAGGGGCGGTGAGAGCATCCTTGACCACCAGCGAAAGAGAATACAGACGTAAACAGGGTTTATGTCTTTATTGTGGGAAGAAAGGACATTTCGTAAGGGAGTGCCCAGTTAAGCCAAAAAATAACCGGGGACGGGGAGGCCCGAGTGTGGCAGGAGTCTCCGCAAAGGAGTCGGAAAACTACAAGGCTTGAAGGCAAAGGAAGGGAAACCCTCAAGCATTCACATCATCCCTTCACTCACCCCGGATTCTGTGGATATGAGAAACCACCTATTTTTGAACATGACTATAACCATCAAAGAAACACAACATGAGGTGCATGTGATGATCGATTCAGGAGCTACAGGGTGTTTTATGGATTGTTCAATGGCTCATCGATTGGGAGTGACTCTAATCCCCAAAGAAAGACCTGAAACAGTCTACGCAGTGGATGGACACGAACTCCAAGCAGGTCCGATTGCTTATCATACGAGCAAGTTTGAAATGGTGTGTTCCAAGGCTCATCGTGAATTTCTGAGCTTCAACATCATTGAAGCCCCGCAATATGGAATCATCTTAGGTCTCCCGTGGCTGCAGACACATGATCCGGATGTACGGTGGGCCACCAAATCAGTTCAGTTTCTTTCCCCATATTGTCGAGAACACTGTTTACCCAAGAATGAGACGCCTGCACATAATCTAGAGTCTACGTATGCAATAGCCACAGCAGCGGAAAAAGACGTCACCCTGCCTTCATGTTATGCTGAGTTTGGATCCGTGTTCAGCGACAAGGAGGCCGAGGTGCTTCCACCACACCGCATGTATGATTGCCGCATTGACCTCATCCCTGGCTCTGAAATACCCAATGGAAGGATTTACGCACTTACTCTACCGGAAACCGAGACGCTGCGAGAATACCTTGATAAATACTTGGCTTTGGGATATATCCGCCCGTCTCGATCACCTGCAGCCTCTCCCTTGTTCTTCATACCAAAGGCAAATGGTGAAAAAAGATGCTGCATAGATTATAGAGCATTAAATGCCATAACCGTGAAGAATCAATATCCGCTACCTTTGATCCCAGTGCT
The DNA here is from genome assembly GCF_964263255.1 of Lissotriton vulgaris. Taxonomy (NCBI): domain Eukaryota; kingdom Metazoa; phylum Chordata; class Amphibia; order Caudata; family Salamandridae; genus Lissotriton; species Lissotriton vulgaris. The sequence continues at coordinate 651,596,734 of NC_141697.1, read as the reverse complement.
GCTGGAACAGGTTAGGGCAGCACACATCTACACAAAGCTGGATTTACGTGGGGCATATCACCTGGTTCGCATAAGACGGGGTGATGAGTGGAAAACGGCCTTTAAGACGCGGTACGGATTATACGAGTATTTAGTGATGCCCTTTGGGCTCTGCAATGCCCCGGCCGCATTCCAATTTTTTCTGAATGAGGTCCTTCGGGAATTCCTGGATCGCTATGCAGTCGTTTATATAGACGACATACTCATTTATTCCAACTCAACAGACGAACACATCACCCATGTAAAATCAGTGCTGCAAGCACTCCAGAAACATCACCTCTTCTGCAAGATTACCAAGTGTGAGTTCCACGTCACAACGGTGGAGTTTCTGGGGGTAATGCTTACTCCGTCAGGGCAAGTGATGGCAGAAAGAAAAGTCCAAGCAATAGTGGATTGGCCACGTCCCAACAATGTTAAAGACATCCAGAGCCTGTTGGGGTTTGCTAACTTCTACAGGCGATTCATTGCTGGTTTCTCAGGAATGGTGTCACCCCTCACACAGCTTACGAAGAAAAACATCCCGCTTGTATGGACTAACAAAGCTCAACAAGCGTTCGAGGATCTCAAGGTAGCCTTCTCCTCAGCACCGGTGTTAACGCACGCCAACCCGGATTTACCATTCATTGTCGAGGCAGATGCCTCAGAAATAGCTCTGGGGGCTGTGTTATCTCAAAAGGAGGAATATACAAACACCCTGCACCCGATTGCCTACATGTCCAGAAAGCTCAGTCCCTCGGAAGTAAATTACACCATCGCCGAAAAGGAGCTGCTCGCTATACGGGATGCCTTTATGGAATGGCGACACTGGTTAATGGGGGCTCGTCACCAAATCACGGTCTATACAGATCATCAAAATCTACAGTTTTTAAGGGCAGCGAGACACCTTTCCCCCAGGCAATTAAGGTGGATGATGTTTTTTGAGGAATTTCGTTTTGTGGTTACCTTTAGGCCTGGTACCTACAACAGGAAGGCGGATGCGCTTACCAGAAGAGAGAATCTCCTACTACCAGAGGAGAAACCCGTTCAGTCAATCATTGAACCTACAAATGTCATAGGGGTCACTCATACCGACGACTTTTTGTTTCGAGTCAGGAGGGGAGTACAAACCTGTGTGTGGCGCACATGGCTCAGACATCATCCGGAATGGAAACCAAGACATGGCGTTCCAATGAGAGGAAAACAGGTACTGATGCCCTCAGAAACCTTACGTCGACTTGTGTTCTCTTGGTGCCACGAAGTTCCGTGTGCTGGTCACATGGGATTTGTCAAAACTTTGGAAAAAATCCAGAGGCAGTTTTGGTGGCCTTCCATCAGACCGGATGTGCTTCGTTGGGTGGCAGAGTGTGTTACATGCAGTCAAATGAAGACGAACAGACAAAAACCTCAAGGAATGTTGATCCCTTTGCCCACTCCGGAGAATCCGTGGGAGAGGTTCTCAGTTGACTTCATTGTGGGGCTTCCAAAGGACCAAGGCAAAACAGCCATAATAGTGGTAGTGGACTTTTTGACCAAGATGGGCCACTTCATTCCTTGTGCTCAAGTGCCCACGGCAGGACAATTGGCACAACTCCTCCTGGTGAACATTGTAAGATTGCATGGCCTTCCCCGAGACATAGTGTCAGATCGAGAAGCGCAATTCACTGCGAGATTTTGGAAAACCTGGTGTAAGGCGTTACACATAACTTCATCTGTGTCCACCAGCTTCCATCCGCAGACGGATGGACAAACGGAGAGACTAAACCAATCCCTAAAGCAGTATCTACGATGCTACGTCCAAGAAAGCAGCGAGTCCTGGGTTGATTGGTTGTGGGTGGCAGAGATAGCTTACAATAACACTCAACATGCATCCACTCAATATACGCCTTTCTTTTGTTCATATGGTCACCATCCCAGGTTCACGCCCATGCTGTTGCCATCTGATAATGTGAAGTTGCCAGAGGTAAAGAACAGGTTGTTGAGAGTGCGCAAAATACTTTTGAGCACACGCAAAAACCTTGAGAAGGCCAAAGCTAGGTATAAATTCCATGCAGACAAACACCGAAGACCCAATCCAGTGTATAGAAAGGGTGATTTAGTATGGTTGTCCACCAAACATATTAAATTCAAGAAACACAGCGTGTTTAATCCTAGGTATATTGGTCCTTACCGGGTGGTGGGTCATGTGAACCCAGTAGCTGTGCGCCTGCGTTTGCCGGCGCAGCTTCGCATACATCCTGTGTTCCACGTTTCCCTTTTAAAACCCTCTAGAAGTCCGATTCGGAAGTCCCCGGTGCCTATCTGGGTGTTGCAGGATCAGGAATATGAGGTGAGGTGCATCCGTGACTCTAGATGGGTGAAGGGTCGACTGCAATACCTAATCTCCTGGAAGGGGTTTGGTCCCGAGGAGGATTCTTGGGAACCAGTGAACGCTGTTCGGGCTCCCAGGCTGGTGGCCCGGTTCCATCGATTGTTTCCTGGTAAGCCTGGGGGCGGTGGAGCCCCTTTGTAAAGGGGGGTGTACTGTCATGTTTCGGGCCGCCGAACGCGCGCAAGTCGTCAAAAAGATAAACAAACTACAATTCCCGGCATGCCGCGCTGACGTCGCGTTCCAACGCGAGATGCGCGCGCATGCCAGGAAATAAAGAGTGAGTGCAAACGGCCGTGGAGCGCCGATAATTCCGTTTGCGGTGGCGTTTCTTGTGTCTTTGGGTGTGGAGGCGGTAAGAGGCGTCGGGCGACTCCTTTTTTCCTCCATAACCATGAGTACTCGGTTCTAGGTGAGGTGTGTGGCGTTGGTAGCTTCGATCCCAACAACACACCCACTATCTGTTGGATCTGTTCTGTGAGGCATTCATTTGCCGTGCTACGTGGAGGCTCAAGTGTTTGTTGGTCCTGTTGCATACTGTGGGGGATACACGTTGGTTCAGAGGGAAAAGGACCCGTTTTTGGAGCAATGTTGAACTGAGCCCTCATTATTGTATATACTTTGGAAACAACATGGATCAGAGTCTTCACGGGTGTACATAGTTGTATATAGTGTGAATACTGGAAAACTTGCACAGTGGCGATAGGACTCACCTGGAGCTGTTTCTTGAGCCTCGCCATCTTAAGCCCACACGGAAGGCTATCTAGCAGATCTTCTTAGGGCGCAAGTAATATCAAACCCATCATAGAGTGATTTCTAACTCTGTTGATTCAAGTGAGAAGTAATTCACTGGCTGTGTTATCCGGAAACAATTCTGAGAAGTGCAGCGTTCATTATCATTTGCTTATTTCGTTCTCACAGGAGACAGGAGGGGTATTGAAAAGGTCAATCAAGGGAACTGTGTGGCTGCCCATTGAAGGAAACTTACATGTTACATTGGGGTATGTGTAGTGTTTTCTGTTTCTAGACCATAACCAGCAAATCTAGTACTTGGAGAATAGGGAGTGAATTGTGTTTGTTTTTATCCACAGTTGGGCCCAGTTCTTCACCCCACAACCGTCTCCTGTTTCCATTTGGATTAGAGCATTGTGTATTTTCCTTTACAGGTATTGAATGGTGATCAGAGGGGGGGAGGAGGCGCTGGGTAGAGATTATAGGGCACCTTGGTGTAGTATAGGGAGTTAGGGTGCCTTAATATCTTGTTCTTTGTCGTTACAGATCTCCCTCCCCGCTGTTCCCTTCCTTTCCCGCGGCCTGCTGCACTCTCTTAGTAGTTCTGTGTTTATATCATTGAACGCTGAGGACGTTCGGTAGGGCCGGGATTGGACTCTCATCACAGCCCCGAGGAAGTGCGGAGCCGAGCCTGATATGGAGAGCATGGGACTCACGTCTGAGCATACCCATTCCACTCGGGGTGACAAATGCAAAAACCACAGTTGATGGACAGAATGCAGAACAATGTCATACATTCACCCCAGTACAGAGATCTGGGCCTAAATCCATCGTTTTTTTGCACTCCACACCACCCCAGTTCAGACATGGCCATATGCAAATCAGTCTGACCTTGTGCCTCATGGGAACAGTCCAGCCCGAACTGCCGAGCCATGCCTTCCCTGGACCAGAAACAAGCTTCCGAGGACCGGTTTCTGGCAGTACAGCCATCTTCAGCCCGGCTTGCTTGAATCCAGTGGTGTGGAGAGCATGGGACTCACGTCTGAGCATACCCATCCCACTCGGGGTGACAAATGCAAAAACCACAGTTGATGGACAGAATGCAGAAACCACAGTTGATGGACAGAATGCAGACCAATGTCATACATTCACCCCAGTACAGAGATCTGGGCCTAAATCCATTGTTTTTTTGCACTCCACACCACCCCAGTTCAGACATGGCCATATGCAAATCAGTCTGACCCTGTGCCTCATGGGAACAGTCCAGCCCGAACTGCCAAGCCATGCCTTCCCTGGACCGGAAACAAGCTTCCGACGACCGGTCTCTGGCATTCCAGCCGTCTTCAGCCCGGCTTGCTTGAATCCAGTGGTGTGGAGAGCTTGGGACTCACGTCTGAGCATACCCATCCCACTCGGGGTGACAAATGCAAAAACCACAGTTGATGGACAGAATGCAGAACAATGTCATACATTCACCCCAGTACAGAGATCTGGGCCTAAATCCATTGTTTTTTTGCACTCCACACCACCCCAGTTCAGACATGGCCCTATGCAAATCAGTCTGACCCTGTGCCTCATGGGAACAGTCCAGCCCGGACTGCCAAGCCATGCCTTCCCTGGACCGGAAACAAGCTTCCGAGGACCGGTTTCTGGCATTCCAGCCGTCTTCAGCCCGGCTTGCTTGAATCCAGTGGGGTGGAGAGCATGGGACTCACGTCTGAGCATACCCATCCCACTCGGGGTGACAAATGCAAAAACCACAGTTGATGGACGGAATGCAGAACAATGTCATACATTCACCCCAGTACAGAGATCTGGGCCTAAATCCATCGGTTTTTTGCACTCCACACCACTCCAGTTCAGACATGGCCATATGCAAATCAGTCTGACCCTGTGCCTCATGGGAACAGTCCAGCCCGAACGGCCAAGCTATGCCTTCCTTGGACCGGAAACAAGCTTCCGAGGACCGGTTTCTGGCATTCCAGCCGTCTTCAGCCCGGCTTGCTTGAATCCAGTGGTGTGGAGAGCATGGGACTCACGTCTGAGCATACCCATCCCACTCGGGGTGACAAATACAAAAACCACAGTTGATGGACAGAGTGCAGAACAATGTCATACATTCACCCCAGAACAGAGATCTGGGCTTAAATACATCGTTTTTTTGCACTCCACACCACCCTAGTTCAGACATGGCCATATGCAAATCAGTCTGACCCTGTGCCTCATGGGAACAGTCCAGCCCGAACTGCCAAGCCAAGCCTTCCCTGGACCGGAAACAAGCTTCCGAGGACCGGTTTCTGGCATTCCAGCCGTCTTCAGCCCGGCTTGCTTGAATCCAGTGGTGTGCAGAGCATGGGACTCACGTCTGAGCATACCCATCCCACTCGGGGTGACAAATGCAAAAACCACAGTTGATGGACAGAATGCAGAACAATGTCATACATTCACCCCAGTACAGAGATCTGTCCATCAACTGTGGTTTTTGCATCTATTATAACATGAGCATACATTTCATTGGTTAAACTTTAATTCTATTTTGTATACAAGATGCACTTCTTCACATTAAAACCTATGCTAAATCACTCATTAATAAGCATCTTTATTCTTTACTAAGGCACTTCATTGTTAACGCGACATTTCACATGAAATTACATTTCCTACGTTTAGGCAAACATTTTGCATAATTAAAGCATTATTTTGTCTATGGTTAATAAACACTCAACCACAATTTGCACTGACCCCCGGCCCAAACATTACATTTCCTAAACTACATTAGTAAAATCCTCTAAATATGTGGGTGCTGACTAGGGGTGAGTATAATGCACCCCTACAACTTTCAGAATAACATGGCGCTCTCTCAGTTTTATGGATCTATATATTTATAACTTTCTTCGAATTTATCATTTCCAATGCACTGACCTATTTCTCAGCCTATACTTCTCTCAATATAACTTCTAGCCCAACTTTCTGACTCATCTGAAACTTCTTTCTACTACTCTTTCCAATGCACTATCCTATTTCTCACCCTATACATCTATCAATATATCCTCTACATCCACCCTCTCATTTATCCCAAACCACTACTATGATCCCCAAAATAACCCTTTCTAGACTCTCCCCTACTCTAACCCTCCTTGCATCATCTGTTCACTTCTCATATTTCATATTTCACTATACTAATTCAACACTAATACTTATGGGTTCCAGAGTAGTGTGCTACTCGCCAAAAAAAGCACTTCAATTCCCATCAGGGGTAGCAAGCACTATATAAATACAAACCTCTTTCCTTCTTCTATCCCGCCGCCTACCCTTCTCTATCCAAATACCTGAATAACATATCCACCACTCAAATTACTTCATATGTCACCATACTAATTTTCAACACTAATCCTTTATGGGTTCCGGAGTAGCGTGCTCCTCACCAGAAAAGCACTTCAACACCCATCAGGGTTAACAGGTGCTATATGAATGCAAACCTTTCTTCCCCTTCTATCCCTCCCCTATCCTTCTCACTCCAAATAACTACCCACCACTCAAATTATTTTCCTATTTCACCATACTAATTCACCCCTAATCCTTTATTGGTTTCCGGAGTAGCGTGCTACTCACCATAAAAAGCGCTTCAACACCACATCAGGGGTAACAAGGGCAATGTAAATACAAACCTTTTTTCCTCTTCTATCCCTCTGCTATCCTTCCGAATCCAAATAACTGACTAACCTATCCACCACTTAAATTACTTTCATATTTCACTATACTAATTCAACACTAAGGGCCCGATGTAGGTAATTCCTATTTACCTACTCTTAAATACCGAATCATACCGATTCGGTATTTAAGAGTAGGTAAATGGGAAGGGGGCAGATGTAGGTAATTCTTATTTTAGAATTACCGAATCTGTAAGATTCGGTATTTACCGATTCGGTAAATACCGAATCGGTATTTCCTATTGATTCCTATGGGCCTTGAAGCCCATAGGAATCAATGGGAAATACCGATTCGGTATTTACCGAATCGGTAAATACCGAAGCCTGCAAGGGTGAACGGGTTGTCACTTTGACACACCCTGTAGCACCCCAATTCCAGGCTTGTGTGCCATGTGGCACACATACATGCCCTAAGGGCATGTCTGTGTGTCACATGGAACAAACATGGGAGGTACCCTATGTACCAATACGGGACAGGGTGAAACAATCTTAAAAAAGGAAAAATAGTCCCTAAGTTTAGGGATATCCCTTATGTCGAGGTGTCCCTTGTCACAACTAATCCAGTGAGACACACCACGACTCAAAGAACAACCCTATGGTCAAAAGACAGCAATAAGACTCAGCTAACCAATAGCTGAGCATCAGTTTTGGTGGGTACGCAATGTCATAAACAAGTCCTGTAGCATTACAAAAACAATCCTATGTGCATATGTGGTAAAAATAACAGTTTATTAAAAAGAATTTTTAATTACAATACATAAAATTCAATATTGCATGATCATACAAACAAATACATTAAAAACCAAAAGGTCGACGCGGCGTTTCGGTGTCTTGAAAGGATAGGTACACCTTCTTCAGGACGGTTTTTAAAATCACTAAAAAAAGAATGCCACAGTTACAAAAAGTTTCAGACTTATGACAGAGTCCCTAATACATCCTAACAAATACGTTTTTTATCACATAATGTAATAACACAGATCTATGGTTAAATCATTCTAGTCATTGACTCATGCAAGGGTCTTAATCCATCCTATTTCTCAACTATACTCAATAGTTTCATACCTTTGTAGCACGGTATCTGTCATTATTATGGCAGTTCATGATTTTTACCACCGTTAATTACGTAAAGAGAAAAAGTTGAATTACTTTTTCATAGTCATACCACCAGGATTTACATGATTAACACCAATCCGGCTTTCTCACTTTACCTTGAATATGAAAGGATTATGGCTAGTCATATTGCGTAGCCATACTGTGTCTCCTTATCACTATGAATGTCTATAATCAACAGTGATGTTATTGTTATATACACATAAATAAATCCATCATCAGGTATCTAAAGTCAGCGAAAATAGTTATTCAATAGACATAGATAAGTTCGCCATCAGAGATCAACATGCTCACATACCTCAAATTATGAGTGAATCTGGTAGTTGCGAGCTACCTTTAATACCAACAATTTCTTATTCCATTTGTTGCATATTTTCTGCTTTGTTGATTATTACAAATAATTTCACCTACAAAAATAAATATTATGGCATGATTTGTTTAACCAATTCTTAATCGAAAACCTGATTGATATGATACGACAATTTGATTCAGTCATACCTGGATCCAAGTGTTTATATAAACTGGATAGGTTCGCTGTACCAGGGATGACCACCGTATGGATAATGTATTCGCATACAACCTTGCTAAGAATAGACAGAAATACACGGGGTATTACAGAAATGCTAGGTTTGTACAGCTCGGTAGCGTCTTTCTGCTAAGGTCAAAAACATTTTCAAATTATAATACCTTAGAACAAGTTTCTTGGGGCCCCCTCGTGGGGTCTGGAGGAGCTATATATCTGTTCTCCTTATACCGGCTGAAAGCGTCTTGCTTTGTGCTTCCTTATGTCGGTTTATCTGTTAATAGGAAATGTCCAACATTAATCTGTGGCTTTGTATATGCTCTCTCTGTTATACCATATAATGCGCTGTTTTAATATTGTTCACTAATGTTGTCTCTTTATATGAGGCATTTCTTAACAGCACACCGCCTTTACCACTAGGAAAGAATTTATAAGTGGTTTAAGAATTTATAAGTGGGCAGATTTCCAGTGGTGGCACCTATCTAAATGTTATGTTATCGTATTGGAAATCCTTCATGAGGACAGGCATGATGCGGGTTTTAAACTTATCGTATTGCATACTCAATGCGCGATATTTACGTTAAGACGGCGAGTTTGTTGCGCTTCGGCTTACCTTGTTAAAAACCAGCGGCCTCCCTGTCATCTCTTCCTGGTACAGCGTTTCCGGATATCTAGCCGGGCTGTCTCTAGGCTGTTTATATTCCCCCTTCCAGGTCGATGTTCAAGCTAATTAACCCGCCTTTTTCGGTCGCGTACCCATCCGCCATTCTGGAATGGGAAAGCACTCTATAATGATATCGAGTTTATCTTTCCCTAAATTCCCTTCGTGTTTGAGATTACTTTTTTTTGGGATACGGAAATTTAGACAGATGGTTTTTTCCATCTGGGATGAATATAATTGTATATTATGTTATTCAAAGCCTTTTGTTCCTACCTATCCATATGCTCAAAGTAGGACGTCGACTTTGTCCGACATCTTGGAATGGTGTCCGAGTGCTGATTATAATTCCATTTTATTTTAATTTACCTTACTATCACGCAGTCTACCTATCAATTGCCTATCTTTTAATCTCAAACCTAATCGGCTGCTGTGAAATATTTAGAAGTTGATTATATCAATCGACATTTCTTTATATTGTAATAATTAAACTTACTAGGGAATTTGTTGTATTTTGTTTGGTACTAGCTAGCATAGTGGTGTATCATCTAGCATTAAACTGTCTTGTCATCTAGCATTAAGCTGTCTTATCATGTTATGCAGGTTATGTTCTTTAATTCTTTAATTTTTAAATGGCTGAGAGCAGATAAATATTTTGAACCGACCATTCCTGATAGTGTTGTAAGCAAGTTGTATCATAAGGAAAGTCAATAGCCAGTTATTAGCCAGTTGTTTCAGTGAGGATATCACTATATTCATCCTCTCCTAGGCTTACCCTGTCTATTTACTAAGAAAAACTTTATAAAGTTTTATTAAGTGCAGATATTTATATTAGTTTGATGGTATCATATCTAGCATTTTATATTTCGGATTGTAGTAACTATATTATCCTCTCCCAATCTTCTTTGCTATTTCGTATCATATCTAGCGTTTTGTATTTCAGATTGTAGTAACTATATTATCCTCTCCCAATCTTCTTTGCTATTCAGGCCTTTTCGAACAGAATTGAATTTGGATATATAAAACTGTTCTCTATTTTTACGTTTGGTTACAATGTCTCCTCCTCTCATGTTCATTTTAACAGACTCCAATACACACCATTTCAGATCTTTGTGGGTGTGTTTGGCAGTGGTCCAGTGTTCTACCAATGGTGCTGTATTTTTGTGGGTTCTAATCGCGGATCTATGTTCATTTAATCTTATCCTGATTTCTCTTGCCGTTTCACCTATGTAGATTGAATTACAGGGACATTTTATCAGATAAATTAGGTTTTTAGATCTGCAATTAAAGAAGTCTTGGTCCCTATGTGTTTTATCGTTTATGCTGATTTCTGGGCCTTTTATGATATCTTTGCAGTTGCTACAACCGCTGCAGGGGAATGTACCCTTAGGTAGTGGGTTCCTATCTATTGTGGGTTGGCTCTGGGGGTTCACTTCTCTGTACGTTTTTACCAGGCTGTTTCTGATGGTTTTATTACGTCTATATGAGAACATAGGTCTTGGTAGGGTGGATCCTTTTTGATTTTCAACAAGATGCCCATTTTGGTTTATTATGTTTTTAATTTTGTTGTTAAGACTGCTGTGGTTAGTGACAAAAATCAGCGGAGTTGTCTTCTCCTCGTAACTTTTAGGTTTAAAGAATTCTTCTCGGGTGAAATATTTTGCCCTCTTATAAGAGTGTCGTATAAGTTTTTTAGGGTATCCCCTTTCCACAAATTTTTCTGTCAGGATTTGGGCAAGTTTATCAAAATCAGAGTTTTTCAAACAATTTCTCCTTAATCTTAAAAACTGGCCATAGGGTATATTATTCTTTTGGCATGGAGGGTGGTAGCTTTCGAAATGTAACATCGTATTCCTATTGGTAGGCTTAGTAAACAGTTCTACCATCAGCTTTCCTGTCTCATGTTTTATTACTATGTCCAAAAATTTGCATCTGACATTACTCATGCAATGGGTGAATCTTAAATTGGCATCTCCCAGATTAAGCCAACAGATGAATTCCATAAGGATTTTTTTGGGGCCTGTCCATATGAAAAAGACATTGTCTATATAACGTGTCCATTGGGAAATATTTTCAAAAAAAGGTGCAGTGGAATTGAAGATATGTTTCTCTTCAAATCTAGATACATACAGGCATGCTAGACTGGGGGCACAAGTGGCCCCCATGCTGGTGCCCTTGATCTGTTTAAATAAAGTTTTCTCAAACAAGAATATATTGTTTTTTAAGATAAGGGTAACACACTCTACAATGAAAACTGCATGTGGACTAAGGTCCAGATCATCAGTTTGTAAGAAGTCTGCTATCATTTCTATGGTATCATCCTGTGGGGTGTTGGAATATAAAGCCTCTTAATCTAAAGAGACCAAAAGCTGGTTTTCCGGATTAAAATCTAGATTTTCTATTTTCTCAATCATTGATGTTGTGTCCTTGACATAAGCTTTTTGTGTTTTGACCAGCGGTTGCAAGAAAATGTCAGTGTATTTGCTCAAAGGTTCGGTTAATGAATTTAAGCTTGACACTATGGGTCTCATAGGGGGGTCCAGTATGTTTTTATGGACCTTTGGGAGTCCATATAGCGCTGGTATAGTTGGATTCTCATTGTTTAAAAAGGAATATTCTTCTTGACATATGATACCATCATCTTTTGCCAGTCTTAATAATCTAGAAATGTTATTGGACACAGAATCAAGCTCCTCTCTGTTTGAAAGGCAGTAGTGTTCTATATTGTGCAAGAGGGAATACATGCGAGCATTATAGTCTGTTGTATCCATTAAAACAATGCTGCCTCCCTTGTCCGCTGGCTTTATTGTAATAGAGATATCCTCTTCTAATGCCTTTAGTGCTTGCTTTTCCAATTTAGTAAAATTGTTATCTACCCAGGTGTTTTTATCAAGGAGATCGTCAATGCTCTTCTCTACGCAACGTTCAAAAACCTCTATGTCTTTTTTAACCATATTTGTGTGTGGGGTCCATTTAGATCTAGCTTTAAGACCTGACTTGTTGTCACTTTGTATTCTAGGCTTGCCTTCAAAGTAGGCGTTTAGCCTTACTTTTCTAAAAAAACTTTGAAGGTCCCGTTCCAGGCTATATTTGTCTATTGGACTTGCTATGGCATACCCAAGAACCTTTTCGAGAACTTTTTTATCGATGTCTGAACTAGATCTAGAGGACAGGTTAATAATCGGGGCTTTTTTGTTGTTTTTATTTAGTCCCAATTATTTTGGCTCCTGGTATTGTAGTGACGTGGTTGGTATTGGGGCTTGGGGTTGTATCCGCCACTCCCTCTCCCTTTCCCTCTCTGGGGACCAAAGGATTTCGGACATTGATCTAAAAAAGGTAGACTATCTCTTATATTACTCACTGATTCTTTGTCTTCATTATTAGATTCTTGGTGTGTTTCGTTCTCAGAATCTGAGCTTGTATAAGAGGTGTCAAAGAAACGCACCTTCTTTCTCTGAAAATTCCGGCCAGGTTGTACCCATTGCCTTCTATTCTGATATTCGTCTTGTGTCTTTTCGTAATAGTCTTTCTGTAAATATGGATAGACTCTTTCTATGTTGTATTGAGCCACATCTTTTCTGAATTTATTAGACTTCTTATTAATCATATAGTCACGGTACCCTGATATATCCGCTTGTATCTCTTCTAGTTTTCGTTTAGCCTCATCCAGAGCATCACATTCTCTTAATTTGGTTTCTAGTTCTTCTATCTCTGCTCTTTCTATGATTAATACTTCCTGGGCTGTTTCTATTATAAGAAGCATCCAGTCTCTGCTGCATCTGTTCGCTATCAGGGTCCAATTGCCTATACATTTTTTGACCTTAACAAAGACACCCGGTTCATTTGTTATTTGCAATCCCTTAGGGATGATACCTTTTTTGCAATAATCAATTAGAAAGTCAGCGTGTAGTTCTGTCCTTACAATTTTTTTCTTTAGGTTCCACAATTCTCTCCACTGATCCTCTTTACTGTTATCAATAATTACAGTTGACGTATTTCTAGAGGGGCCATGGATCAGTTTGTTAAACTGGTCTTCAGTGAAGCCATATGTCTTGATTCCTTCCATGAGTATGCAAGTACTCCCCAGCTAACAAGCTGTATTAGTATCAGAGAACAAACAAGGGAGGTACCCTATGTACCAATACGGGACAGGGTGAAACAATCTTAAAAAAGGAAAAACAGTCTGTAAGTTTAAGGATATCCCTTATTTCGAGGTGTCCCTTGTCACAACTAATCCAGTGAGACACACCACGACTCAAAGAACAACCCTATGGTCAAAAGACAGCAATAAGACTCAGCTAACCAATAGCTGAGCATCAGTTTTGTTGGGTACTCAATGTCATATACAAGTCCTGTAGCATTACAAAGACAATCCTATGTGCATATGTGGTAAAAATAACAGTTTATTAAAAATAATTTTTAATTACAATACATAAAATTCAATATTGCACGATCATACAAACAAATAAATTAAAAACCAAAAGGTCGACGCGGCGTTTCGGTGTCTTGAAAGGATAGGTACACCTTCTTCAGGACGGTTTTTAAAATCACTAAAAAAAGAATGCCACAGTTACAAAAAGTTTCAGACTTATGACAGAGTCCCTAATACATCCTAACAAATACGTTTTTTATCACATAATGTAATAACACAGATCTATGGTTAAATCATTCTAGTCATAGACTCATACAAGGGTCTTAATCCATCCTATTTCTCAACTATACTCAATAGTTTCATACCTTTGTAGCACGGTATCTGTCATTATTATGGCAGTTCATGATTTTTACCACCGTTAATTACGTAAAGAGAAAAAGTTGAATTACTTTTTCATAGTCATACCACTAGGATTTACATGATTAACACCATTCCGGCTTTCTCACTTTACCTTGAATATGAAAGGATTAAGGCTAGTCATATTGCGTAGCCATACTGTGTCTCCTTATCACTATGAATGTCTATAATCAACAGTGATGTTATTGTTATATACACATAAATAAATCCATCATCAGGTATCTAAAGTCAGCGAAAATAGTTATTCAATAGACATATATAAGTTCGCCATCAGAGATCAACATGCTCACATACCTCAAATTATGAGCGAATCTGGTAGTTGCGAGCTACCTTTTAATTCCAACAATTTCTTATTCCATTTGTTGAATATTTTCTGCTTTGTTGATTATTACAAATAATTTCACCTACAAAAATAAATATTATGGCATGATTTGTTTAACCAATTCTTAATCGAAAACCTGATTGATATGATACGACAATTTGATTCAGTCATACCTGGATCCAAATGTTTATATAAACTGGATAGGTTCGCTGTACCAGGGATGACCACCGTATGGATAATGTATTCGCATACAACCTTGCTAAGAATAGACAGAAATACACGGGGTATTACAGAAATGCTAGGTTTGTACAGCTCGGTAGCGTCTTTCTGCTAAGGTCAAAAAAGTTTTAAAATTATAATACCTTAGAACAAGTTTCTTGGGGCCCCTTCGTGGGGTCTGGAGGAGCTATATATCTGTTCTCCTTATACCGGCTGAAAGCGTCTTGCTTTGTGCTTCCTTATGTCGGTTTATCTGTTAATAGGAAATGTCCAACATTAATCTGTGGCTTTGTATATGCTCTCTCTGTTATACCATATAATGCGCTGTTTTATTATTGTTCACTAATGTTGTCTCTTTATATGAGGCATTTCTTAACAGCACACCGCCTTTACCACTCGGAAAGAATTTATAAGTGGTTTAAGAATTTATAAGTGGGCAGATTTCCAGTGGTGGCACCTATCTAAATGTTATGTTATCTTATTGGAAATCCTAAATGAGGACAGGCATGATGCGGGTTTTAAACTTATCGTATTGCATACTCAATGCGCGATATTTACGTTAAGACGGCGAGTTAGTTGCGCTTCGGCTTACCTTGTTAAAAACCAGCGGCCTCCCTGTCATCTCTTCCTGGTACAGCGTTTCCGGATATCTAGCCGGGCTGTCTCTAGGCTGTTTATATTTCCCCTTCCAGGTCGAGGTTCAAGCTAATTAACCCGCCTTTTTCGGTCGCGTACCCATCCGCCATTTTGGAATGGGAAAGCACTCTATAATGATATCGAGTTTATCTTTCCCTAAATTCCCTTCGTGTTTGGGATTACTTTTTTTTGGGATACGGAAATTTAGACAGATGGTTTTTTCCATCTGGGATGAATATAATT
The DNA here is from genome assembly GCF_964263255.1 of Lissotriton vulgaris. Lineage (NCBI taxonomy): Eukaryota > Metazoa > Chordata > Amphibia > Caudata > Salamandridae > Lissotriton > Lissotriton vulgaris. Next base: position 651,581,412 of record NC_141697.1, on the reverse strand, counting down.
GTATATTATGTTATTCAAAGCCTTTTGTTCCTACCTATCCATATCCTCAAAGTAGGACGTCGACTTTGTCCGACATCTTGGAATGGTGTCCGAGTGCTGATTATAATTCCATTTTATTTTAATTTACCTTACTATCATGCAGTCTACCCATCAATTGCCTATCTTTTAATCTCAAACCTAATCGGCTGCTGTGAAATATTTAGAAGTAGGTTATATCAATCGACATTTCTTTATATTGTAATAATTAAACTTACTAGGGAATTTGTTGTATTTTGTTTGGTACCAGCTAGCATAGTGGTGTATCATCTAGCATTAAACTGTCTTGTCATCTAGCATTAAGCTGTCTTATCATGTTATGCAGGTTATGTTCTTTAATTCTTTAATTTTTAAATGGCTGAGAGCAGATAAATATTTTGAACCGACCATTCCTGATAGTGTTGTAAGCAAGTTGTATCATAAGGAAAGTCAATAGCCAGTTATTAGCCAGTTGTTTCAGTGAGGATATCACTATATTCATCCTCTCCTATGCTTACCCTGTCTATTTACTAAGAAAAACTTTATAAAGTTTTATTAAGTGCAGATATTTATATTAGTTTGATGGTATCATATCTAGCATTTTATATTTCGGATTGTAGTAACTATATTATCTTCTCCCAATCTTCTTTGCTATTTCGTATCATATGTAGCGATTTGTATTTCAGATTGTAGTAACTATATTATCCTCTCCCAATCTTCTTTGCTATTCAGGCCTTTTCTAACAGAATTGAATTTGGACATATAAAACTGTTCTCTTTTTTTACGTTTGGTTACAATGTCTCCTCCTCTCATGTTCATTTTAACAGACTCCAATACACACCATTTCAGATCTTGGTGGGTGTGTTTGGCAGTGGTCCAGTGTTCTACCAATGGTGCTGTATTTTTGTGGGTTCTAATCGCGGATCTATGTTCATTTAATCTTATCCTGATTTCTCTTGCCGTTTCACCTATGTAGATTGAATTACAGGGACATTTTATCAGATAAATTAGGTTTTTAGATCTGCAATTAAAGAAGTCTTGGACCCTATGTGTTTTATCAATTATGCTGATTTCTGGGCCTTTTATGATATCTTTGCAGTTGCTACAACCGCTGCAGGGGAATGTACCCTTAGGTAGTGGGTTCCTATCTATTGTGGGTTGGCTCTGGGGGTTCACTTCTCTGTACGTTATTACCAGGCTGTTTCTGATGGTTTTATTACGTCTATATGAGAACATAGGTTTTGGTAGGGTGGATCCTTTTTGATTTTCAACAAGATGCCAATTTCGGTTTATTATGTTTTTAATTTTGTTGTTAAGACTGCTGTGGTTAGTGACAAAAATCAGCAGAGTTGTCTTCTCCTCGTTACTTTTAGGTTTAAAGAATTCTTCTCGGTTGAAATATTTTGCCCTCTTATAAGAGTGTCGTATAAGTTTTTTAGGGTATCCCCTTTCCACAAAATTTTCTGTCAGGATTTGGGCATGTTTATCAAAATCAGAGTTTTTCGTACAATTTCTCCTTAACCTTAAAAACTGGCCATAGGGTATATTATTCTTTTGGCATGGAGGGTGGTAGCTCTCGAAATGTAACATCGTATTCCTATCGGTAGGCTTAGTAAACAGTTCTACCATCAGCTTTCCTGTCTCATGTTTTATTACTATGTCCAAAAATTTGCATCTGACATTACTGATGCAATGGGTGAATCTTAAGTTGGCATCTCCCAGATTAAGCCAACAGATGAATTCCATAAGGATTTCTTTTGGGCCTGTCCATATGAAAAAGACATCGTCTATATAACGTGTCCATTGGGAAATATTTTCAAGAAAAGGTTCAGTGGGATTGAAGATTTGTTTCTCTTCAAATCTAGATACATACAGGCATGCTAGACTGGGGGCACAAGTGGCCCCCATGCTGGTGCCCTTGATCTGTTTAAATAAAGTTTTCTAGAACAAGAATATATTGTTTTTCAAGATAAGGGTAACACACTCTACAATGAAAACTGCATGTGGATCATCAGTTTGTAAGAAGTCTGCTATCATTTCTATGGTATCATCCTGTGGGATGTTGGAATATAAAGCCTCTATATCTAAAGAGACCAAAAGCTGGTTTTCCGATTAAAATCTAGATTTTCTATTTTCTCAATCATTGATGTTGTGTCCTTGACATAAGCTTTTTGTGTTTTGACCAGCGGTTGCAAGAAAATGTCAGTGTATTTGCTCAAAGGTTCGGTTAATGAATTTAAGCTTGACACTATGGGTCTCATAGGGGGGTCCAGTATGTTTTTATGGACCTTTGGGAGTCCATATAGCGCTGGTATAGTTGGATTCTCATTGTTTAAAAAGGAATATTCTTCTTGACAGATGATACCATCATCTTTTGCCAGTCTTAATAATCTAGAAATTTTATTGGACACAGAATCAAGCTCCTCTCTGTTTGAAAGGCAGTAGTGTTCTATATTGTGCAAGAGGGAATACATGCGAGCATTATAGTCTGTTGTATCCATTAAAACAATGCTGCCTCCCTTGTCCGCTGGCTTTATTGTATTAGAGATATCCTCTTCTAATGCCTTTAGTGCTTGCTTTTCCAATTTAGTAAAATTGTTATCTACCCAGGTGTTTTTATCAAGGAGATCTTCAATGCTTTTCTCTACGCAGCGTTCAAAAACCTCTATGTCTTTTTTAACCATATTTGTGTGTGGGGTCCATTTAGAACTAGCTTTAAGACCTGACTTGTTGTCACTTTGTATTCTAGGCTTGCCTTCAAAGTAGGCGTTTAGCCTTACTTTTCTAAAAAAACTTTGAAGGTCCCGTTCCAGGCTATATTTGTCTATTGGACTTGCTATGGCATACCCAAGACCCTTTTAGAGAACTTTTTTATCGATGTCTGAAATAGATCTAGAGGACAGGTTAATAATCGGGGCTTTTTTGTTGTTTTTATTTAGTCCCAATTCTTTTGGCTCCTGGTATTGTAGTGACGTGGTTGGTATTGGGGCTGTTGATTATAGACATTCATAGTGATAAGGAGACACAGTATGGCTACGCAATATGACTAGCCATAATCCTTTCATATTCAAGGTAAAGTGAGAAAGCCGGAATGGTATTAATCATGTAAATCCTGGTGGTATGACTATGAAAAAGTAATTCAACTTTTTCTCTTTACGTAATTAACGGTGGTAAAAATCATGAACTGCCATAATAATGACAGATACCGTGCTACAAAGGTATGAAACTATTGAGTATAGTTGAGAAATAGGATGGATTAAGACCCTTGTATGAGTCTATGACTAGAATGATTTAACCATAGATCTGTGTTATTACATTATGTGATAAAAACCGTATTTGTTAGGATGTATTAGGGACTCTGTCATAAGTCTGAAACTTTTTGTAACTGTGGCATTCTTTTTTTAGTGATTTTAAAAACAGTCCTGAAGAAGGTCTACCTATCCTTTCAAGACACCGAAACGCCGCGTCGACCTTTTGGTTTTTAATGTATTTGTTTGTATGATCGTGCAATATTGAATTTTATATATTGTAATTAAAAATTATTTTTAATAAACTGTTATTTTTACCACATATGCACATAGGATTGTTTTTGTAATGCTACAGGACTTGTATATGACATTGAGTACCCAACAAAACTGATGCTCAGCTATTGGTTAGCTGAGTCTTATTGCTGTCTTTTGACCATAGGGTTGTTCTTTGAGTCGTGGTGTGTCTCACTGGATTAGTTGTGACAAGGGACACCTCGACATAAGGGATATCCTTAAACTTAGAGACTGTTTTTCCTTTTTTAAGATTGTTTCACCCTGTCCCGTATTGGTACATAGGGTACCTCCCTTGTTTGTTCTCTGATACTAATACAGCTTGTTAGCTGGGGAGTACTTGCATACTCATGGAAGGAATCAAGACATATGGCTTCACTGAAGACCAGTTTAACAAACTGATCCATGGCCCCTCTAGAAATACGTCAACTGTAATTATTGATAACAGTAAAGAGGATCAGTGGAGAGAATTGTGGAACCTAATGAAAAAAATTGTAAGGACAGAACTACACGCTGACTTTCTAATTGATTATTGCAAAAAAGGTATCATCCCTAAGGAATTGCAAATAACAAATGAACCGGGTGTCTTTGTTAAGGTCAAAAAATTTATAGACAATTGGACCCTGATAGCGAACAGATGCAGCCGAGACTGGATGCTTCTTATAATAGAAACAGCCCAGGAAGTATTAATCATAGAAAGAGCAGAGATAGAAGAACTAGAAACCAAATTAAGAGAATGTGATGCTCTGGATGAGGCTAAACGAAAACTAGAAGAGATACAAGCGGATATATCAGGGTACCGTGACTATATGAATAATAAGAAGTCTAATAAATTCAGAAAAGATGTGGCTCAATACAACATAGAAAGAGTCTATCCATATTTACAGAAAGACTATTACGAAAAGACACAAGACGAATATCAGAATAGAAGGCAATGGGTACAACCTGGCCGGAATTTTCAGAGAAAGAAGGTGCGTTTCTTTGACACCTCTTATACAAGCTCAGATTCTGAGAACGAAACACACCAAGAATCTAATAATAAAGACAAAGAATCAGTGAGTAATATAAGAGATAGTCTACCTTTTTTAGATCAACGTCCGAAATCCTTTGGTCCCCAGAGAGAGAAAGGGAGAGGGAGGGGCGGATACAACCCCAAGCCCCAATACCAACCACGTCACTACAATACCAGGAGCCAAAAGAATTGGGACTAAATAAAAACAACAAAAAAGCCCCGATTATTAACCTGTCCTCTAGATCTAATTCAGACATCGATAAAAAAGTTCTCGAAAAGGGTCTTGGGTATGCCATAGCAAGTCCAATAGACAAATATAGCCTGGAACGGGACCTTCAAAGTTGTTTTAGAAAAGTAAGGCTAAACGCCTACTTTGAAGGCAAGCCTAGAATACAAAGTGACAACAAGTCAGGTCTTAAAGCTAGATCTAAATGGACCCCACACACAAATATGGTTAAAAAAGACATAGAGGTTTTTGAACGCTGTGTAGAGAAAAGCATTGAAGATCTCCTTGATAAAAACACCTGGGTAGATAACAATTTTACTAAATTGGAAAAGCAAGCACTAAAGGCATTAGAAGAGGATATCTCTATTACAATAAAGCCAGCGGACAAGGGAGGCAGCATTGTTTTAATGGATACAACAGACTATAATGCTCGCATGTATTCCCTCTTGCACAATATAGAACACTACTACTGCCTTTCAAACAGAGAGGAGCTTGATTCTGTGTCCAATAAAATTTCTAGATTATTAAGACTGGCAAAAGATGATGGTATCATCTGTCAAGAAGAATATTCCTTTTTAAACAATGAGAATCCAACTATACCAGCGCTATATGGACTCCCAAAAGTCCATAAAAACATACTGGACCCCCCTATGAGACCCATAGTGTCAAGCTTAAATTCATTAACCGAACCTTTGAGCAAATACACTGACATTTTCTTCCAACTGCTGGTCAAAACACAAAAAGCTTATGTCAAGGACACAACATCAATGATTGAGAAAATAGAAAATCTAGATTTTAATCCGGAAAACCAGCTTTTGGTCTCTTTAGATATAGAAGCTTTATATTCCAACATCCCACAGGATGATACCATAGAAATGATAGCAGACTTCTTACAAACTGATGATCTGGACCTTAGTCCACATGCAGTTTTCATTGTAGAGTGTGTTACCCTTATCTTAAAAAACAATATATTCTTGTTTGAGAAAACTTTATTTAAACAGATCAAGGGCACCAGCATGGGGGCCACTTGTGCCACCAGTCTAGCATGCCTGTATGTATCTAGATTTGAAGAGAAACATATCTTCAATTCCACTGCACCTTTTTTTGAAAATATATCCCAATGGACACGTTATATAGACGATGTCTTTTTCATATGGACAGGCCCAAAAGAAATCCTTATGGAATTCATCTGTTGGCTTAATCTGGGAGATGCCAACTTAAGATTCACCCATTGCATCAGTAATGTCAGATGCAAATTTTTGGACATAGTAATAAAACATGAGACAGGAAAGATGATGGTAGAACTGTTTACTAAGCCCACCGATAGGAATACGATGTTACATTTCGAAAGCTACCACCCTCCATGCCAAAAGAATAATATACCCTATGGCCAGTTTTTAAGGTTAAGGAGAAATTGTACGAAAAACTCTGATTTTGATAAACAAGCCCAAATCCTGACAGAAAAATTTGTGGAAAGGGGATACCCTAAAAAACTTATACGACACTCTTATAAGAGGGCAAAATATTTCAACCGAGAAGAATTCTTTAAACCTAAAAGTAACGAGGAGAAGACAACTCTGCTGATTTTTGTCACTAACCACAGCAGTCTTAACAACAAAATTAAAAACATAATAAACCGAAATTGGCATCTTGTTGAAAATCAAAAAGGATCCACCCTACCAAAACCTATGTTCTCATATAGACGTAATAAAACCATCAGAAACAGCCTGGTAAAAACGTACAGAGAAGTAAACCCCCAGAGCCAACCCACAATAGATAGGAACCCACTACCTAAGGGTACATTCCCCTGCAGCGGTTGTAGCAACTGCAAAGATATCATAAAAGGCCCAGAAATCAACATAAACGATAAAACACATAGGGTCCAAAACTTCTTTAATTGCAGATCTAAAAACCTAATTTGTATGATAAAATGTCCCTGTAATTCAATCTACATAGGTGAAACGGCAAGAGAAATCAGGATAAGATTAAATGAACATAGATCCGCGATTAGAACCCACAAAAATACAGCACCATTGGTAGAACACTGGACCACTGCCAAACACACCCACCAAGATCTGAAATGGTGTGTATTGGAGTCTGTTAAAATGAGCATGAGAGGAAGAGACATTGTAACCAAACGTAAAAAAAGAGAACAGTTTTATATGTCCAAATTCAATTCTGTTCGAAAAGGCCTGAATAGCAAAGAAGATTGGGAGAGGATAATATAGTTACTACAATCTGAAATACAAAACGCTAGATATGATACGAAATAGCAAAGAAGATTGGGAGAGGATAATATAGTTACTACAATCCGAAATATAAAATGCTAGATATGATACCATCAAACTAATATAAATATCTGCACTTAATAAAACTTTATAAAGTTTTTCTTAGTAAATAGACAGGGTAAGCATAGGAGAGGATGAATATAGTGATATCCTCACTGAAACAACTGGCTAATAACTGGCTATTGACTTTCCTTTTGATACAACTTGCTTACAACACTATAAGGAATGGTCGGTTCAAAATATTTATCTGCTCTCAGCCATTTAAAAATTAAAGAATTAAAGAACATAACCCGCATAACATGATAAGACAGCTTAATGCTAGATGACAAGACAGTTTAATGCTAGATGATACACCACTATGCTAGCTGGTACCAAACAAAATACAACAAATTCCCTAGTAAGTTTAATTATTACAATATAAAGAAATGTCGATTGATATAACCAACTTCTAAATATTTCACAGCAGCCGATTAGGTTTGAGATTAAAAGATAGGCAATTGATAGGTAGACTGCGTGATAGTAAGGTAAATTAAAATAAAATGGAATTATAATCAGCACTCGGACACCATTCCAAGATGTCGGACAAAGTCGACGTCCTACTTTGAGGATATGGATAGGTAGGAACAAAAGGCTTTGAATAACATAATATACAATTATATTCATCCCAGATGGAAAAAACCATCTGTCTAAATTTCCGTATCCCAAAAAAAAGTAATCTCAAACACGAAGGGAATTTAGGGAAAGATAAACTCGATATCATTATAGAGTGCTTTCCCATTCCAAAATGGCGGACGGGTACGCGACCGAAAAAGGCGGGTTAATTAGCTTGAACCTCGACCTGGAAGGGGAAATATAAACAGCCTAGAGACAGCCCGGCTAGATATCCGGAAACGCTGTACCAGTAAGAGATGACAGGGAGGCCGCTGGTTTTTAACAAGGTAAGCCAAAGCGCAACGAACTCGCCGTCTTAACGTAAATATCGCGCATTGAGTATGCAATACGATAAGTTTAAAACCCGCATCATGCCTGTCCTCATGAAGGATTTCCAATACGATAACATAACATTTAGATAGGTGCCACCACTGGAAATCTGCCCACTTATAAATTCTTAAACCACTTATAAATTCTTTCCGAGTGGTAAAGGCTGTGTGCTGTTAAGAAATGCCTCATATAAAGAGACAACATTAGTGAACAATAATAAAACAGCGCATTATATGGTATAACAGAGAGAGCATATACAAAGCCACAGATTAATGTTGGACATTTCCTATTAACAGATAAACCGACATAAGGAAGCACAAAGCAAGACGCTTTCAGCCGGTATAAGGAGAACAGATATATAGCTCCTCCAGACCCCACGAGGGGGCCCCAAGAAACTTGTTCTAAGGTATTATAATTTAAAAACTGTTTTGACCTTAGCAGAAAGACGCTACCGAGCCGTACAAACCTAGCATTTCTGTAATAACCCGTGTATTTCTGTCTATTCTTAGCAAGGTTGTATGCGAATACATTATCCATACGGTGGTGATCCCCGGTACAGCGAACCTATCCAGTTTATATAAACACTTGGATCCAGGTATGACTGAATCAAATTGTCGTATCATATCAATCAGGTTTTCGATTAAGAATTGGTTAAACAAATCATGCCATAATATTTATTTTTGTAGGTGAAATTATTTGTAATAATCAACAAAGCAGAAAATATGCAACAAATGGAATAAGAAATTGTTGGTATTAAAAAGGTAGCTCGCAACTACCAGATTCGCTCATAATTTGAGGTATGTGAGCATGTTGATCTCTGATGGCGAACCTATCTATGTCTATTGAATAACTATTTTCGCTGACTTTAGATACCTGATGATGGATTTATTTATGTGTATATAACAATAACATCACTTTTGATTAAAGACATTCATAGTGATAAGGAGACACAGTATGGCTACGCAGTATGACTAGCCATAATCCTTTCATATTCAAGGTAAAGTGAGAAAGCCGGAATGGTGTTAATCATGTAAATCCTGGTGGTATGACTATGAAAAAGTAATTAAACTTTTTCTCTTTACGTAATTAACGGTGGTAAAAATCATGAACTGCCATAATAATGACAGATACTGTGCTACAAAGGTATGAAACTATTGAGTATAGTTGTGAAATAGGATGGATTAAGACCCTTGTATGAGTCTATGACTAGAATGATTTAACCATAGATCTGTGTTATTGCATTATGTGCTAAAAAACATATTTGTTAGGATGTATTAGAGACTCTGTCATAGGTCCGAAACTTTTTGTAACTGTGGCATTCTTTTTTTTGTGATTTTAAAAACCGTCCTGAAGAAGGTGTACCTATCCTTTCAAGACACCGAAATGCCGCGTCGACCTTTTGGTTTTTAATGTATTTGTTTGTATGATCGTGCAATATTGAATTTTATGTATTGTAATTAAAAATTCTTTTTAATAAACTTTTATTTTTACCACATATGCACATAGGATTGTTTTTGTAATGCTACAGGTCTTGTATATGACATTGAGTACCCAACAAAACTGATGCTCAGCTATTGGTTAGCTGAGTCTTATTGCTGTCTTTTGACCATAGGGTTGTTCTTTGAGTCGTGGTGTGTCTCACTGGATTAGTTGTGACAAGGGACTCCTCGACATAAGGGATATCCTTAAACTTAGGGACTGTTTTTCCTTTTTTAAGATTGTTTCACCCTGTCCCGTATTGGTACATAGGGTACCTCCCTTGTTTGTTCTCTGATACTAATACAGCTTGTTAGCTGGGGAGTACTTGCATACTCATGGAAGGAATCAAGACATATGGCTTCGCTGAAGACCAGTTTAACAAACTGATCCATGGCCCCTCTAGAAATACGTCAACTGTAATTATTGATAACAGTAAAGAGGATCAGTGGAGAGAATTGTGGAACCTAAAGAAAAAAATTGTAAGGACAGAACTACACGCTGACTTTCTAATTGATTATTGCAAAAAAGGTATCATCCCTAAGGGATTGCAAATAACAAATGAACCGGGTGTCTTTGTTAAGGTCGAAAAATTTATAGACAATTGGACCCTGATAGCGAACAGATGCAGCCGAGACTGGATGCTTCTTATAATAGAAACAGCCCAGGAAGTATTAATCATAGAAAGAGCAGAGATAGAAGAACTAGAAACCAGATTAAGAGAATGTGATGCTCTGGATGAGGCTAAACGAAAACTAGAAGAGATACAAGCGGATATATCAGGGTACCGTGACTATATGATTAATAAGAAGTCTAATAAATTCAGAAAAGATGTGGCTCAATACAACATAGAAAGAGTCTATCCATATTTACAGAAAGACTATTACGAAAAGACACAAGACGAATATCAGAATAGAAGGCAATGGGTACAACCTGGCCGGAATTTTCAGAGAAAGAAGGTGCGTTTCTTTGACACCTCTTATACAAGCTCAGATTCTGAGAACGAAACACACCAAGAATCTAATAATAAAGACAAAGAATCAATGAGTAATATAAGAGATAGTCTACCTTTTTTAGATCAACGTCCCAAATCCTTTGGTCCCCAGAGAGGGAAAGGGAGAGGCGGGGCGGATACAACCCCAATCCCCAATACCAACCACGTCACTACAATACCAGGAGCCAAAAGAATTGGGACTAAATAAAAACAACAAAAAAGCCCCGATTATTAACCTGTCCTCTAGGTCTATTTCAGACATCGATAAAAAAGTTCTCGAAAAGGGTCTTGGGTATGCCATAGCAAGTCCAATAGACAAATATAGCCTGGAATGGGACCTTCAAAGTTTTTTTAGAAAAGTAAGGCTAAACGCCTACTTTGAAGGCAAGCCTAGAATACAAAGTGACAACAAGTCAGGTCTTAAATCTAGATCTAAATGGACCCCACACACAAATACGGTTAAAAAAGACATAGAGGTTTTTGAACGCTGCGTAGAGAAAAGCATTGAAGATCTCCTTGATAAAAACACCTGGGTAGATAACAATTTTACTACATTGGAAAAGCAAGCACTAAAGGCATTAGAAGAGGATATCTCTATTACAATAAAGCCAGCGGACAAGGGAGGCAGCATTGTTTTAATGGATACAACAGACTATAATGCTCGCATGTATTCCCTCTTGCACAATAGAGAACACTACTGCCTTTCAAACAGAGAGGAGCTTGATTCTGTGTCCAGTAAAATTTCTAGATTATTAAGACTGGCAAAAGATGATGGTATCATCTGTCAAGAAGAATATTCCTTTTTAAACAATGTGAATCCAACTATACCAGCGCTATATGGACTCCCAAAGGTCCATAAAAACATACTGGACCCCCCTATGAGACCCATAGTGTCAAGCTTAAATTCATTAACCGAACCTTTGAGCAAATACACTGACATTTTCTTGCAACCGCTGGTCAAAACACAAAAAGCTTATGTCAAGGACACAACATCAATGATTGAGAAAATAGAAAATCTAGATTTTAATCCAGAAAACCGGATTTTCGTCTCTTTAGATATAGAGGCTTTATATTCCAACATCCCACAGGATGATAACATAGAAATGATAGCAGACTTCTTACAAACTGATGATCTGGACCTTAGTCCACATGCAGTTTTCATTGTAGAGTGTGTTACCCTTATCTTAAAAAACAATATATTCTTGTTTGAGAAAACTTTATTTAAACAGATCAAGGGCACCAGCATGGGGGCCACTTGTGCCCCCAGTCTAGCATGCCTGTATGTATCTAGATTTGAAGAGAAACATATCTTCAATTCCACTGCACCTTTTTTTGAAAATATATCCCAATGGACACGTTATATAGACGATGTCGTTTTCATATGGACAGGCCCAAAAGAAATCCTTATGGAATTCATCTGTTGGCTTAATCTGGGAGATGCCAACTTAAGATTCACCCATTGCATCAGTAATGTCAGATGCGAATTTTTGGACATAGTAATAAAACATGAGACAGGAAAGCTGATGGTAGAACTGTTTACTAAGCCTACCGATAGGAATACGATGTTACATTTCGAAAGCTACCACCCTCCATGCCAAAAGAATAATATACCCTATGGTCAGTTTTTAAGGTTAAGGAGAAATTGTACGAAAAACTCTGATTTTGATAAACATGCCCAAATCCTGACAGAAAAATTTGTGGAAAGGGGATACCCTAAAAAATTTATACGACACTCTTATAAGAGGGCAAAATATTTCAACCGAGAAGAATTCTTTAAACCTAAAAGTAACGAGGAGAAGACAACTCCGCTGATTTTTGTCACTAACCACAGCAGTCTTAACAACAAAATTAAAAACATAATAAACCGAAATTGGCATCTTGTTGAAAATCAAAAAGGATCCACCCTACCAAAACCTATGTTCTCATATAGACGTAATAAAACCATCAGAAACAGCCTGGTAAAAACGTACAGATAAGTGAACCCCCAGAGCCAACCCACAATAGATAGGAACCCACTACCTAAGGGTACATTCCCCTGCAGCGGTTGTAGCAACTGCAAAGATATCATAAAAGGCCCAAAATTCAGCATAAACGATAAAACACATAGGGTCCAAGACTTCTTTAATTGCAGATCTAAAAACCTAATTTATCTGATAAAATGTCCCCGTAATTCAATCTACATAGGTGAAACGGCAAGAGAAATCAGGATAAGATTAAATGAACATAGATCCGCGATTAGAACCCACAAAAATACAGCACCATTGGTAGAACACTGGACCACTGCCAAACACACCCACCAAGATCTGAAATGGTGTGTATTGGAGTCTGTTAAAATGAACATGAGAGGAGGAGACATTGTAACCAAACGTAAAAAAAAGAGAACAGTTTTATATGTCCAAATTCAATTCTGTTCGAAAAGGCCTGAATAGCAAAGAAGATTGGGAGAGGATAATATAGTTACTACAATCTGAAATACAAAACGCTACATATGATACGAAATAGCAAAGAAGATTGGGAGAGGATAATTTAGTTACTACAATCCGAAATATAAAATGCTAGATATGATACCATCAAACTAATATAAATATCTGCACTTAATAAAACTTTATAAAGTTTTTCTTAGTAAATAGACAGGGTAAGCATAGGAGAGGATGAATATAGTGATATCCTCACTGAAACAACTGGCTAATAACTGGCTATTGACTTTCCTTATGATACAACTTGCTTACAACACTATCAGGAATGGTCGGTTCAAAATATTTATCTGCTCTCAGCCATTTAAAAATTAAAGAATTAAAGAACATAACCTGCATAACATGATAAGACAGCTTAATGCTAGATGACAAGACAGTTTAATTCTAGATGATACACCACTATGCTAGCTGGTACCAAACAAAATACAACAAATTCCCTAGTAAGTTTAATTATTACAATATAAAGAAATGTCGATTGATATAACCAACTTCTAAATATTTCACAGCAGCCGATTAGGTTTGAGATTAAAAGATAGGCAATTGATTGGTAGACTGCGTGATAGTAAGGTAAATTAAAATAAAATGGAATTATAATCAGCACTCGGACACCATTCCAAGATGTCGGACAAAGTCGACGTCCTACTTTGAGGATATGGATAGGTAGGAACAAAAGGCTTTGAATAACATAATATACAATTATATTCATCCCAGATGGAAAAAACCATCTGTCTAAATTTCCGTATCCCAAAAAAAAGTAATCTCAAACACGAAGGGAATTTAGGGAAAGATAAACTCGATATCATTATAGAGTGCTTTCCCATTCCAGAATGGCGGACGGGTACGCGACCGAAAAAGGCGGGTTAATTAGCTTGAACATCGACCTGGAAGGGGGAATATAAACAGCCTAGAGACAGCCCGGCTAGATATCCGGAAACGCTGTACCAGGAAGAGATGACAGGGAGGCCGCTGGTTTTTAACAAGGTAAGCCGAAGCGCAACGAACTCGCCGTCTTAACGTAAATATCGCGCATTGAGTATGCAATACGATAAGTTTAAAACCCGCATCATGCCTGTCCTCATGAAGGATTTCCAATACGATAACATAACATTTAGATAGGTGCCACCACTGGAAATCTGCCCACTTATAAATTCTTAAACCACTTATAAATTCTTTCCGAGTGGTAAAGGCGGTGTGCTGTTATGAAATGCCTCATATAAAGAGACAACATTAGTGAACAATATTAAAACAGCGCATTATATGGTATAACAGAGAGAGCATATACAAAGCCACAGATTAATGTTGGACATTCCCTATTAACAGATAAACCGACATAAGGAAGCACAAAGCAAGACGCTTTCAGCCGGTATAAGGAGAACAGATATATAGCTCCTCCAGACCCCACGAGGGGGCCCCAAGAAACTTGTTCTAAGGTATTATAATTTAAAAACGTTTTTGACCTTAGCAGAAAGACGCTACCGAGCTGTACAAACCTAGCATTTCTCTAATACCCCGTGTATTTCTGTCTATTCTTAGCAAGGTTGTATGCGAATACATTATCCATACGGTGGTCATCCCTGGTACAGCGAACCTATCCAGTTTATATAAACACTTGGATCCAGGTATGACTGAATCAAATTGTCGTATCATATCAATCAGGTTTTCGATTAAGAATTGGTTAAACAAATCATGCCATAATATTTATTTTTGTAGGTGAAATTAATTGTAATAATCAACAAAGCAGAAAATATGCAACAAATGGAATAAGAAATTGTTGGTATTAAAGGTAGCTCGCAACTACCAGATTCACTCATAATTTGAGGTATGTGAGCATGTTGATCTCTGATGGCGAACTTATCTATGTCTATTGAATAACTATTTTCGCTGACTTTAGATACCTGATGATGGATTTATTTATGTGTATATAACAATAACATCACTGTTGATTATAGACATTCATAGTGATAAGGAGACACAGTATGGCTACGCAATATGACTAGCCATAATCCTTTCATATTCAAGGTAAAGTGAGAAAGCCGGAATGGTGTTAATCATGTAAATCCTGGTGGTATGACTATGAAAAAGTAATTCAACTTTTTCTCTTTACGTAATTAACGGTGGTAAAAATCATGAACTGCCATAATAATGACAGATACCGTGCTACAAAGGTATGAAACTATTGAGTATAGTTGAGAAATAGGATGGATTAAGACCCTTGTATGAGTCTATGACTAGAATGATTTAACCATAGATCTGTGTTATTACATTATGTGATTAAAAACGTATTTGTTAGGATGTATTAGGGACTCTGTCATAAGTCTGAAACTTTTTGTAACTGTGGCATTCTTTTTTTAGTGATTTTAAAAACCGTCCTGAAGAAGGTGTACCTATCCTTTCAAGACACCGAAACGCTGCGTCGACCTTTTGGTTTTTAATGTATTTGTTTGTATGATCGTGCAATATTGAATTTTATGTATTGTAATTAAAAATTCTTTTTAATAAACTGTTATTTTTACCACGTATGCACATAGGATTGTTTTTGTAATGCTACAGGACTTGTATATGACATTGAGTACCCAACAAAACTAATGCTCAGCTATTGGTTAGCTGAGTCTTATTGCTGTCTTTTGGAATCAAGACATATGGCTTCACTGAAGACCAGTTTAACAAACTGATCCATGGCCCCTCTAGAAATACGTCAACTGTAATTATTGATAACAGTAAAGAGGATCAGTGGAGAGAATTGTGGAACCTAAAGAAAAAAATTGTAAGGACAGAACTACACGCTGACTTTCTAATTGATTATTGCAAAAAAGGTATCATCCCTAAGGGATTACAAATAACAAATGAACCGGGTGTCTTTGTTAAGGTCGAAAAATGTATAGACAATTGGACCCTGATAGCGAACAGATGCAGCCGAGACTGGATGCTTCTTATAATAGAAACAGCCCAGGAAGTATTAATCATAGAAAGAGCAGAGATAGAAGAACTAGAAACCAAATTAAGAGAATGTGATGCTCTGGATGAGGCTAAACGAAAACTAGAAGAGATACAAGCGGATATATCAGGGTACCGTGACTATATGATTAATAAGAAGTCTAATAAATTCAGAAAAGATGTGGCTCAATACAACATAGAAAGAGTCTATCCATATTTACAGAAAGACTATTACGAAAAGACACAAGACGAATATCAGAATAGAAGGCAATGGGTACAACCTGGCCGGAATTTTCAGAGAAAGAAGGTGCGTTTCTTTGACACCTCTTATACAAGCTCAGATTCTGAGAACGAAACACACCAAGAATCTAATAATAAAGACAAAGAATCAATGAGTAATATAAGAGATAGTCTACCTTTTTTAGATCAACGTCCCAAATCCTTTGGTCCCCAGAGAGGGAAAGGGAGAGGGAGGGGCGGATACAACCCCAATCACCAATACCAACCACGTCACTACAATACCAGGAGCCAAAAGAATTGGGACTAAATAAAAACAACAAAAAAGCCCTGATTATTAACCTGTCCTCTAGGTCTATTTCAGACATCGATAAAAAAGTTCTCGAAAAGGGTCTTGGGTATGCCATAGCAAGTCCAATAGACAAATATAGCCTGGAACGGGACCTTCAAAGTTTTTTTAGAAAAGTAAGGCTAAACGCCTACTTTGAAGGCAAGCCTAGAATACAAAGTGACAACAAGTCAGGTCTTAAAGCTAGATCTAAATGGACCCCACACACAAATATGGTTAAAAAAGACATAGAGGTTTTTGAACGCTGCGTAGAATAAAGCATTGAAGATCTCCTTGATAAAAACACCTGGGTAGATAACAATTTTACTACATTGGAAAAGCAAGCACTAAAGGCATTAGAAGAGGATATCTCTATTACAATAAAGCCAGCGGACAAGGGAGGCAGCATTGTTTTAATGGATACAACAGACTATAATGCTCGCATGTATTCCCTCTTGCACAATAGAGAACACTACTGCCTTTCAAACAGAGAGGAGCTTGATTCTGTGTCCAATAAAATTTCTAGATTATTAAGACTGGCAAAAGATGATGGGATCATCTGTCAAGAAGAATATTCCTTTTTAAACAATGAGAATCCAACTATACCAGCGCTATATGGACTCCCAAAAGTCCATAAAAACATACTGGACCCCCCTATGAGACCCATAGTGTCAAGCTTAAATTCATTAACCGAACCTTTGAGCAAATACACTGACATTTTCTTGCAACCGCTGGTCAAAACACAAAAAGCTTATGTCAAGGACACAACATCAATGATTGAGAAAATAGAAAATCTAGATTTTAATCCAGAAAACCAGCTTTTCGTCTCTTTAGATATAGAGGCTTTATATTCCAACATCCCACAGGATGATACCATAGAAATGATAGCAGACTTCTTACAAACTGATGATCTGGACCTTAGTCCACATGCAGTTTTCATTGTAGAGTGTGTTACCCTTATCTTAAAAAACAATATATTCTTGTTTGAGAAAACTTTATTTAAACAGATCAAGGGCACCAGCATGGGGGCCACTTGTGCCCCCAGTCTAGCATGCCTGTATGTATCTAGATTTGAAGAGAAACATATCTTCAATTCCACTGCACCTTTTTTTGAAAATATTTCCCAATGGACACGTTATATAGAAGATGTCTTTTTCATATGGACAGGTCCAAAAGAAATCCTTATGGAATTCATCTGTTGGCTTAATCTGGGAGATGCCAACTTAAGATTCACCCATTGCATCAGTAATGTCAGATGCAAATTTTTGGACATAGTAATAAAACATGAGACAGGAAAGCTGATGGTGGGGCGTGGCTTGGACGCCGATCGGGATGGCGGCGTGAGCTCGCAGCTCCGCACGGAATCCCGCTAATTCTCCTGTTTTCGGAACTCTAGGCGACCCGAAGACGATGCTCCTGCCCTCTGAAGTGTAAGGGGACAGCTGGGCACAATCGGAGAGTCGCTGGGGGACTGCTGGCCCCTGGAAGACCGAGTTGAAGAGGCGGCCGAGGTGTTGCCGAGGGCGCGAAGAAAATGGCGGCGAGGAGGTCGGACGGCTCCGAACTTCAGCCCTGAGCCAAGTTGTCGCCGATTGGCAAGAGATCCTGTACTCGACTGATCGGGGCACTAGGATAGGCGGTGCTGTGTCCTGAGACCAGGGGACATTGGCCGGATTCACCCAGAAGCTTGGGGACCTTCGTTGGCCACCGCCATAAGACTCATCCTTCCCCCCTCAGGCTTCCGAGGGGGGCGACGGAACGGAGCTAGTCTAACTGGTCGTTGCTCCTGAGAGCGTCGGAAGGGACATTGCACTGCCCGGTGCCCGGAGACTGGCACGGAACTACGGGCGCCAACGCAAAACGGGTTCCTGGACCTGTGACGCAGCACCCTGTAATGGCGGCGATCGGAGGGCCGATGGCCGAGGGACGCCCTGAGGGGGACTTGGCGACATCTACTCGGCTGAGCGAGAGTCCTTCCCCGGAGCTTGATCAAGAACAGCGGCTGAACCGGCGTTTGGATGCCATACTTGAGGCGATTACCTCAACTAAAGAAGCATTGCACCAAGACATTGCCCAGGTGGCCACGGGCCTGGGGCTGCTGCGCGCGGATCACGCGAAGCTGGCGGACAGGGTCAAGGACCATGACCAACTGTTGCTGGACATCTTGGACATCTTGGCCCGACTGGACACGCTGGAGAGGAGGGCGGAGGATGCCGAAGGCCGCAATAGACGGAACAACGTGCGGGTCGTAGGCCTGCCGGAACGGATTGAGGGGGAGGATGCGGTGGCCTATATGGAGAACTGATTCCGCACTGTGGTGGCGCCGGAGGGGCTTACTCCTTTTTTCACTCTGGAGCGAGCTCACCGGGTACCTGCACGCCCGCCGGGACTTGGCCGCCCCCCCGACCGATGGTGGTGCGGCTCCTCCACTACAAGGACCGGGATCTCCTCATCCAGCGGGCCAGGATGTCGGGCCCGTATGAGGTGGAGAACAGTAAGGTTACGATCTTCCCGGACTACACTCAAGCGGTCCAGAAGAACAGGGCATCGTTCCTGGTGGTGAAAAAGGAGCTCAGGGAGGAAGGCATCCAGTACTCCTTGCTCTACCCGGCTAAGCTGCGGATCATTATGGATGGCTCCACGCACTTTTTTCAGACTCCGGATGAAGTTTGGCAATGGCTGGAATCGTACAGAGCGGGGACGGACAGATCGCATAAAAGTAGGCGAGACCAACCCAAGCAGCCCCGGGTGAGGCAGTCACAACGCATCAGATCCCGCAACAGGCGCCAGCGGGAGAAACGGGAGGCTCAAATGGCGGCGGAGAAGAGGGATGCGCTCGCAGCGACGGCGGCCATTGCAGGGTCGCAACAGAACAGTGAACGGGCAGAGACGGACTCGGGAGGGGAAGGCAGCAGGACGGGATAGGAACTCTCAG
Organism: Lissotriton vulgaris; assembly: GCF_964263255.1. Taxonomy (NCBI): domain Eukaryota; kingdom Metazoa; phylum Chordata; class Amphibia; order Caudata; family Salamandridae; genus Lissotriton; species Lissotriton vulgaris. Next base: position 651,561,973 of record NC_141697.1, on the reverse strand, counting down.
AGGCGGAAAGTTCGAAGGGACCGATAGTGACCCCACAGACATCGGATGGTATTTTCTGCGGCTGAGATTGAATTGGGACTATATCTAGACTTCATGGTAGGGTATTATCCTGTTGATGGAGGACGGGATGCCGGGAGGGGGAGCTGTGTGCATCGGAGGGGATGAAGGTGCGGGGCGCGGGCTCCGCTTGCTGGGGTCGGCGGTGACTCACCCCCCTTGGGCCCTTAAGGCCGACTGTGGTGGAGACCACAGGGTAAGAGTGCGAGAAGTTGGTTCAAGGTTTGGATGGGGGCGGGCATTGGGTTCGTGTGCTCTGTCCTGGGGAGTGGGGTTTGGGAAGTTTTTCTGTTTTGGGTATGTTCGGGGGGGGGCAACTGCATTGGGGGGGCTATGATCCTTTGTTCTCTGAATCGGACTGTACGAAGTTGGAATGGGGACATTACCTAATTTGAAATGCCTGACGTGGAATGTCCGGGGGCTACGAACTATGGTGAAACGTCACAAAGTTCATGCATATCTAGTACGTAGGGGGGTTCAGATTGCTATGCTCCAGGAGACTCATCTCACCAAAAAAGAGTGCGCTGCCCTGCAGAAAAGATGGCGGGGCCAGGTGTTTGGCACCACTTATTCAGCGTATGCCAGGGGGGTGCTGATCTGGGTGAGGGCGGGGATACCCTTTCAAGTACTGAATCAAGTAGTGGATCCGGATGGCCGGTTTGTGGCGGTGGAGGGGAGGTTATATGGAAGGGATGTGGTTTTCTGCTGTGTATATGCACCGAACACAGAACAAGCTCGATACTTTGATGGCCTCTCGGGGTCCTTGGCCTCTTTCCTGGCGGGCCCGATAGTGTTAGGGGGGGACTTCAATTCGATCACGGATGTGGCTCTGGATAGGTCCCATCCCCCCCTGGTGGACTCCCCGGTGCGCAGGCTGGCCGCGCATAGGAAAGATTGGCAGGATTGATGGGGGTTGTTGGATGTCTGGAGGGAGCGGCACAGGGGAGCCAGGGATTATTCCTTTTACTCTGCCCTCCATGATCAGCATGTCAGGATTGATTCGGTGCTCTGCGGTGGTTCCCTAGCCCCATTGATTTCCCATGCGGAGTACCTGGCTAGGACTATCTCCGATCATAACCCCCTATTGGTACACATTCAGTGGCAGAGAGAGCGCTCAGTGATACCAACATGGCGGCTTCGGCCGGAGACGCTTGAGGATTCTGTGTTCAGCGACGCGGTTCGGCAAGGCATTGATAGCTATTTCGGAGTGAATGAGGGCACGGCCACGAGCAGGTCCACTGAATGGGATGCAATGAAAGTGGTGGTGAGAGGGGTGTGTTTGGGTAGGTTCTCGAATGCTCGCACGACTGTGTTGAACGACCTCATGAAAGCGGAAGAAACTTTGAGGGACTTGGAGCGCCGTAGGCCGGCTAGGCCAGATTTACAGGCCCAGTTATTGGAAGCGAAGGAAGTGGTTGCCACCGAGGCGGAACGTTTAAGGAGTTATGACTACAGGCAGTATATCATCAGGGCACATGCAGAAAGGGACAAGGTGGGTACCCTCTTGGCCAGACTAGCTAACCAGGAACTTAGGGGCTGCCCGATCCTCAGCATTAATAATGAGCAGGGAGAAATGGTGTACTCCCAGGCAGCGGTATTGGAACGTTTTAGGGGGTATTATGAGGAATTGTACCAGAGTCAGTTGGGAGTGGGGGTTCAGGACATTGCGGAATACCTGGGGGAGAGGCAGCTTCCGGTCCTGGACGAGGAGGACGCGAAGGAGCTGGGTAGCCCGATCACGCTCACAGAAATACGGGTGGCCATCAAACATATGGCCCGCAACAAGACGCCCGGGGTGGACGGACTGCCGATTGAATTTTATCAACGGTATGTGGACAGCTTGGCTCCCAGGCTGCTGGTGGTGTATACGGAAGCCTTCGAGGCTGGGGCGTTGCCCGGGTCCATGCGGGAGGCCTTGATTGTACCACTCCTAAAGCCTGGCCGGGATGCCGCGGATGTGAGGTCTTATCGCCCGCTGTCCATGCTGACGGTAGATTATAAGATTCTGAGCCGAATCCTAGCCACCAGGTTGGCCCCACATATGACGGGCCTGGTACACAGGGACCAGGCCGGGTTTATACCCACGAGGAGCACGGCGCTGAATATTCGCCGCCTGGTGGGAATAATGGACGCCATCTTGGACGGAGAGGGAGCTCCGGCTGTCCTGTCCGTGGACATCGAGAAGGCCTTTGATAGTTTGGAATGGTCTTTCCTGGATGGAGTATTAGAGAGGTTTGGCATGGGCGAAGGGTTCCGCAGGTGGACGAGGGTCTTATATACCTCGGCAACGGCGAGAGTGCGGTTGGGCGGTCTGGTGTCTGCGGCGTACCCAGTGGGCAGGGGCACACGACAGGGATGTTCTCTCTCCCCCCTATTGTTTGCTCTGGCGATGGAACCCTTGGCGGTCCATGCGAGGTCAGGTGACAGGTACGTGGGGGTAGCCAGCGGCGGGCACTGGCATTATATATCGCTATATGCGGATGACTTGCTCCTGTACCTAGCCGACACCTCGGGGGCATTGGTCGGAGCGATGGATCTGTTGTCTGAGTTTGGCCGGCTGTCGGGCCTTAAGGTCAATTGGGCGAAGACTTGTGTGTTCCCGCTGCGAGCGGGCTCACCAGTCCCTGACAGCGATTTGGGCGTGGTATGGGAACCCTCTTGCTTCACCTATCTGGGTGTTCACATCTACCACGCGACAGCGGACTTATTGGAGGGCAACATTGGTCGCTGTGTCCGGGCACTGAGGGGCAGCTTGTCTTTCTGGTTGACCCTCCCGCTGACGGTTCTGGGTAGGATTGCACTTTTGAAAATGGTGGCGCTCCCCCGCTTCCTCTATTATTTCCGAACGCTGCCTGTTTGGATTCCCCAAGGGGTCTTTAGAGACCTGCGGTCAATGATTATTGGCTTCCTATGGGGGCATGGCCGCCGTAGAGTGGCCCTGAGCACGCTACTTCGCCCCAAGCTAGAAGGGGGCATGGCTGTGCCCGACTTCGAGCTGTATTACCTTGCGGCGCAGCTGCAGGTCCTTACTCAGAACGTAGCTAGGGTGTTTCGGGGTCCAGAGGAGGACCGAGATCGGGGGATACAACGCCACGTGCTGTCCTACATCATCATGCAACAGAGGCTAGAGTTGCGGGCCCTCACCATGGAGGAGCGGACGCTCCGGCTGTGCTGGCAGAGGAGCCTTCGGAGAGCGAAGGCATCGCGGCCTTATGCACCGGAGATTCCGATCGGAATGCTGACGGCTTTGCCGCACGGGGGAGATTGGTCCCCGTTGTTGGATTGGGAAGAGGCGGGACTGCAGGTGGTAGGCGACTTATACATAGACGGGGCTTTGGCGCCGTTCGAAGCGCTCCGGGACTAGTTTGGGCTGCCAGATGGGGGGTTCCTCCTACACGCGGCGGTGGTGGCTGCCATACAGAAGCACTGGAAAGGGGGGCTCATGGAACCAACAACGACTATGGCGTGCCAATATGTGGTGATGGCGGCAGGTACGTTCAAAGCTGTGACGTGCCTCCATAATAGGATGCTGAATGAGGGATTGGAACCACTCCAAGGGCTCAAGGCTAAATGGGAGGAGAGCGTGGGCCGGCCCATACCGGATACGGCATGGGGCCATATCCTGCGGCGCACGTGGAAGGGCACGAGAAACGCGCGCTTTCAGCAAGTGCATTTCTATGTGCTTCATAGGGCCTATTTAACTCCTGAGAAATTACAGCGGTACTTTCAGGTGCCGGATGCCCGATGCCCACGGTGTTCGTCTTTGGGCGCGGACATGGACCATTTGTTTTGGGGGTGCTCACACCTGGGGACCTATTGGGCGGAGGTAGGGGAACTCCTGAACGAAGTAACTGACAGGGAGGTGGAATTTGATATGGCGGCGTGCTTGCTGCTCTGGTTCCCGCATACTAAACACACCAAGGTGACAAGCAAATTCATTGACCTGGGTCTAATAATGGCGCAGAGGGAAATATCGTGGCATTGGAAGTCCAGGGGGGGACCCTCACATCGTAGATGGAAGAATGAATTGCTGCGGTGGTCTGACTGCGAGAGTGTGCTCCGGATGAAGCAGGCTGTCAAGATGGGGAACGAGAAGGCATTGGATGCGGCGCGTGCATGGGAGTTAGTGGTACAGGCGTTGCGTGATTCTTTGGTAGAGGATGAGGATGGTGAAAACTAGGCCGGTGGACACCGCGGGGCGAACACAAAAGTATTGCACCACGCACTGTAATGGATCCATCCAATTCGGCAGGACGAGGCATACACCTTAGCAGTTGCCAGGGGAGGGGGGCTCTGGGGGGGTTGGTTAATGGGAGTTTGGGGTGGGCCGGAAGCCGCTAGATGGTGGCCCATTAGGGCACCTTGGACCTACTAGGATGGTGGGTGCTGTGTGGAGCGTGGAATGGCTGGGGAGAGCGGCCAGGTGTGATGACTCATAGCGCCTAGGGCAGGTCCCGACAAGGGCGATACCGCTGATTCTCACTGGGATGGCTGACGGGAGTGATGTTGTGGGTGGGGGGGTAAAAGCAGATACGCAAAACGATATTTCAGCCATGGTCCCTATGGGACGTGCACCGTGATGTTTTCCTATTGAACGAAGTATTATGCCGCCCGGCCTCCGGGATGCGGGCTGAATGGCTGTGTACGATTTGGATTTCTTATTGGATGGGGGGATATCACGAGTGAACTGGCTGATTAATTGTATCCTGTGGTTTATAACTCTGCAATAAAAATATATTTTTAAAAAAAAAGGAAAGCTGATGGTAGAACTGTTTACTAAGCCTACCGATAGGAATACGATGTTACATTTCGAAAGCTACCACCCTCCATGCCAAAAGAATAATATACCCTATGGCCAGTTTTTAAGGTTAAGGAGAAATTGTACGAAAAACTCTGATTTTGATAAACATGCCCAAATCCTGACAGAAAAATTTGTGGAAAGGGGATACCCTAAAAAATTTATACGACACTCTTATAAGAGGGCAAAATATTTCAACCGAGAAGAATTCTTTAAACCTAAAAGTAACGAGGAGAAGACAACTCCGCTGATTTTTGTCACTAACCACAGCAGTCTTAACAACAAAATTAAAAACATAATAAACCGAAATTGGCATCTTGTTGAAAATCAAAAAGGATCCACCCTACCAAAACCTATGTTCTCATATAGACGTAATAAAACCATCAGAAACAGCCTGGTAAAAACGTACAGATAAGTGAACTCCCAGAGCCAACCCACAATAGATAGGAACCCACTACCTAAGGGTACATTCCCCTGCAGCGGTTGTAGCAACTGCAAAGATATCATAAAAGGCCCAGAATTCAGCATAAACGATAAAACACATAGGGTCCAAGACTTCTTTAATTGCAGATCTAAAAACCTAATTTATCTGATAAAATGTCCCTGTAATTCAATCTACATAGGTGAAACGGCAAGAGAAATCAGGATAAGATTAAATGAACATAGATCCGCGATTAGAACCCACAAAAATACAGCACCATTGGTAGAACACTGGACCACTGCCAAACACACCCACCAAGATCTGAAATGGTGTGTATTGGAGTCTGTTAAAATGAACATGAGAGGAGGAGACATTGTAACCAAACGTAAAAAAAGAGAACAGTTTTATATGTCCAAATTCAATTCTGTTCGAAAAGGCCTGAATAGCAAAGAAGATTGGGAGAGGATAATATAGTTACTACAATCTGAAATACAAAACGCTACATATGATACGAAATAGCAAAGAAGATTGGGAGAGGATAATATAGTTACTACAATCCGAAATATAAAATGCTAGATATGATACCATCAAACTAATATAAATATCTGCACTTAATAAAACTTTATAAAGTTTTTCTTAGTAAATAGACAGGGTAAGCATAGGAGAGGATGAATATAGTGATATCCTCACTGAAACAACTGGCTAATAACTGGCTATTGACTTTCCTTATGATACAACTTGCTTACAACACTATCAGGAATGGTCGGTTCAAAATATTTATCTGCTCTCAGCCATTTAAAAATTAAAGAATTAAAGAACATAACCTGCATAACATGATAAGACAGCTTAATGCTAGATGACAAGACAGTTTAATGCTAGATGATACACCACTATGCTAGCTGGTACCAAACAAAACACAACAAATTCCCTAGTAAGTTTAATTATTACAATATAAAGAAATGTCGATTGATATAACCAACTTCTAAATATTTCACAGCAGCCGATTAGGTTTGAGATTAAAAGATAGGCAATTGATAGGTAGACTGCGTGATAGTAAGGTAAATTAAAATAAAATGGAATTATAATCATCACTCGGACACCATTCCAAGATGTCGGACAAAGTCGACGTCCTACTTTGAGGATATGGATAGGTAGGAACAAAAGGCTTTGAATAACATAATATACAATTATATTCATCCCAGATGGAAAAAACCATCTGTCTAAATTTCCGTATCCCAAAAAAAAGTAATCTCAAACACGAAGGGAATTTAGGGAAAGATAAACTCGATATCATTATAGAGTGCTTTCCCATTCCAGAATGGCGGACGGGTACGTGACCGAAAAAGGCGGGTTAATTAGCTTGAACATCGACCTGGAAGGGGGAATATAAACAGCCTAGAGACAGCCAGGCTAGATATCCGGAAACGCTGTACCAGGAAGAGATGACAGGGAGGCCGCTGGTTTTTAACAAGGTAAGCCGAAGCGCAACGAACTCGCCGTCTTAACGTAAATATCGCGCATTGAGTATGCAATACGATAAGTTTAAAACCCGCATCATGCCTGTCCTCATGAAGGATTTCCAATACGATAACATAACATTTAGATAGGTGCCACCACTGGAAATCTGCCCACTTATAAATTCTTAAACCACTTATAAATTCTTTCCGAGTGGTAAAGGCGGTGTGCTGTTAAGAAATGCCTCATATAAAGAGACAACATTAGTGAACAATATTAAAACAGCGCATTATATGGTATAACAGAGAGAGCATATACAAAGCCACAGATTAATGTTGGACATTTCCTATTAACAGATAAACCGACATAAGGAAGCACAAAGCAAGACGCTTTCAGCCGGTATAAGGAGAACAGATATATAGCTCCTCCAGACCCCACGAGGGGGCCCCAAGAAACTTGTTCTAAGGTATTATAATTTAAAAACGTTTTTGACCTTAGCAGAAAGACGCTACCGGGCTGTACAAACCTAGCATTTCTGTAATACCCCGTGTATTTCTGTCTATTCTTAGCAAGGTTGTATGCGAATACATTATCCATACGGTGGTCATCCCTGGTACAGCGAACCTATCCAGTTTATATAAACACTTGGATCCAGGTATGACTGAATCAAATTGTCGTATCATATCAATCAGGTTTTCGATTAAGAATTGGTTAAACAAATCATGCCATAATATTTATTTTTGTAGGTGAAATTATTTGTAATAATCAACAAAGCAGAAAATATGCAACAAATGGAATAAGAAATTGTTGGTATTAAAGGTAGCTCGCAACTACCAGATTCACTCATAATTTGAGGTATGTGAGCATGTTGATCTCTGATGGCGAACTTATCTATGTCTATTGAATAACTATTTTCGCTGACTTTAGATACCTGATGATGGATTTATTTATGTGTATATAACAATAACATCACTGTTGATTATAGACATTTATAGTGATAAGGAGACACAGTATGGCTACGCAATATGACTAGCCATAATCCTTTCATATTCAAGGTAAAGTGAGAAAGCCGGAATGGTGTTAATCATGTAAATCCTGGTGGTATGACTATGAAAAAGTAATTCAACTTTTTCTCTTTACGTAATTAACGGTGGTAAAAATCATGAACTGCCATAATAATGACAGATACTGTGCTACAAAGGTATGAAACTATTGAGTATAGTTGAGAAATAGGATGGATTAAGACCCTTGTATGAGTCTATGAATAGAATGATTTAACCATAGATCTGTGTTATTACATTATGTGATAAAAAACGTATTTGTTAGGATGTATTAGGGACTCTGTCATAAGTCCGAAACTTTTTGTAACTGTGGCATTCTTTTTTTAGTGATTTTAAAAACCGTCCTGAAGAAGGTGTACCTATCCTTTCAAGACACCGAAACGCCGCGTCGACATTTTGGTTTTTAATGTATTTGTTTGTATGATCATGCAATATTGAATTTTATGTATTGTAATTAAAAATTCTTTTTAATAAACTGTTATTTTTACCACATATGCACATAGGATTGTTTTTGTAATGCTACAGGACTTGTATATGACATTGAGTACCCAACAAAACTGATGCTCAGCTATTGGTTAGCTGAGTCTTATTGCTGTCTTTTGACCATAGGGTTGTTCTTTGAGTCGTGGTGTGTCTCACTGGATTAGTTATGACAAGGGACACCTCGACATAAGGGATATCCTTAAACTTAGGGACTGTTTTTCCTTTTTTAAGTGTGTGTCACATGGCACAGGTGTACATGCACAGATGTGCATGTACACCTGAATTCGGTATTTTACCACCCAATTGTATTGGGAGATAAAATACTGAATTCTGAAGGCCTGTAGCACTGTAAACAGTGCTACCTACATGTGGGATTTACCGAATCGGTAAAATTACCGATTCGGTATTTTACAGAATCAGTAAATTTACCGATTCGTTAAATTTACCGATTCTGTAAAATAATGGCCCCTACATCTCAATCTCCAAATACTGGTCGGTAACGGCCGAATTCGGCCGTTAACGACCGGTATTTGGTGACCTACATCGGGCCCTAATGCCTTTAAGGGTCCCGGAGTAGAGTGCTACTCGCCGAAAGCGCTTCCACACCTCGTCTGGGGTAGTAAACACTATATAAATGCAGACACCTCCGCTCATTTGGACTCCTACTTGCACAAATCCCACGCATACAGAAAACCTGTATTGTGCCTTCTATATATCGCTCCTGGCCTTTTGAGTAGGCCCACTAAGCCCTAGGGATGCCTAACGCCATACCTGGTCCAT